>NW_028227259.1:121887716-123087716 GCF_978045245.1 Mus caroli | reverse complement strand
CAAAGAGACAGTGAGAGACAGAAAGAAAGAGAAAAGGAGAGACAGATGGACAGAGAGAGACAGAGAGAAACAGAGATGGAAACAGAGAAGAATAAAGGGACTTTTGTGGAGTCTCATCACTAGGAAGAAGCAGAAATAAAAGCTGACCTCAGAGCTGCCAGGCTTCTGAGAACCACCATGCTGCCATGGGCTATGGCTCAGGGCTGAGCCACCATCCAGTGATGGATGGATGTCTGTTTATGGAAACATGGCCGCATTATCTCACCAGCGCTCGAGATTTAGATCCCTATGAATCCTTAGCGACCTCCTGCCACCCTTCTCAGCATGGCTCGTGGTTCTTGATGGGCAAAATTTAGCTTTGGCGAGGCTGTAATGTGCTTGGGCTGCAGGCTGCAGCTCCGCAGTGGAGCTGGCCTTGCCTTCTTAGGCCATCATCGAGGGACTGTGGACAGAGGCAGGTATTGATCCTCGCTCATTATTTAAATGCATATGGCGGCAGGCAGCTCTGCTCAATAAAACCCTGACAGAGGTGTCTCAAGCCTGAGTGATGGTCCCAGCTACACCCAAGGGCTCCATCCTTGTGGAGGTTGAGACTCAGTTTCTCCAACTGAAAAACGTTAGGCAAGTCCAAAGGCTCAGCAGCCAAATCTGAGGGGCTCCTAGGATCATGATGGCTATAGACAACAGACAGTTGACAGTTTTGTAATTGTGTAGCGATGGATACCATTGGTAATTGTTTTTGCTACTAAGTTTAATCTTTAAAACAGAGTATCAAACATGTTATGGGTTTTTCAAGCAGTATAGAAGTTAGGGATCCTGGTGCTAATGATTGTTTACCTTAAAACATTGTTTTTACTGGTTCTTTGAGATGGTCCTACAAAGCATCTTGATCATAGTCACAGACCTTCCTTCAACTTCTCCCAGATCCACCCCTTCCTCTCTCCACCCACCAGCCTTTCACAAGCAATTATTCCTGTCTGTCAGGTTGAGTACAAACTAACCATATACTCTTGGGTGTGCAACCATAGTTAACCCACTAGAAACCACACCCCTAAAGTAAAATGACTCTCCCTCTCCCAGTGGCCATCAGTTGCCAATCACTCCTCAGCGAGGGTGGGATTTGATGTCCTCTCCAGGCTGGGATTTTGTGTGGCTTGATTTTGTACAGGTCCGGAATACAGTGTTATAGTCTCTGTGTGTTAGAAGGCTCACTATCAGAGAAGTCACATCAATGATCCCCTGCGGTGAAAACCCTGTGAGCTACAGTAATGACTTGCCTGGCAAGATGTTCTCACTGCCACTAGAGTGCAAGAATGTCAAGATTGTAAATAGCCACTTTCTGATTGTGTCTAGGGCCTGCATACACACTACACACACACATACACAAACTATGCACACACACACATACTATGCAGACACATGAATACACTGCACACACTATACATACATATGCACTATACACACGCTATACATACACATACACTACACACACTCTACAAATACACACTATACACACATACACTACACACACTAAACATACTACAATACACACACTATACACACACTGCACACACATACTACCCACATACCACACACCCTATTCACATGCTACACACACACTATACACACACATACACTACAGTACACACACACACTATACACATGGAATTTAAAAGATAACAGTAAAGTGGTCAATGCACTGGTTAGATCAGACTCCTCATGAACCATTCCCTCCTCCCAGAGCCTCCTTATGGACAGAGCATCAGGGTCTAAGCCTCTGCATGTGAGCTGCTGGGAGCTACACCTCTTACCCTGAAGTCTCTGGTTAACACCAACCAACCAGATAAAAGAAAGACAACTTTTTCAGACTTACATATTAAAGTAAAATGCCCCTACAATGCCTTTTGACAAATCACTGCCTCCATACAATTCTTCACTCTCCTGCCTAGCAGGTGAACCCTGAGGCTCCGGGAAAAGGCTTCACTGAAGGTCCACCCATAATCCTTATGATGCTGAGCCAAGTGGACAGTGTGACCTCAAATATCGAGCCTCACCCATCCATTCATTGCATCAGTATTTAGGTTCCTTCTCTAGCCATTCTGGTTCTCATTGGACAGGGGAGTACCAGAGGCCCCAGGGGTGGGGGTCACTGGCATTGTGCACACTGGTGTTACCTATTCCACAGCACAAACAGAGCCTTGCGTCCTGATCTACAGGAAGCTCAACAACTCACTGTAATGACACCTCTTCTTGCTTGCTTCTAAACTCAGAGAATCCAGACCACAATGGCCATAATAGGGCACCAGGTTCAATGGGAAACTTGTGGCCCTATGTTGCCCTGTTTGGGGCTACAGAACTCGTACCTGGACTGGGTTGAGCAAGGAGTCAGTAAGTCCTCCAAACGCATCAGGAGTTGCAGTGAGCAAGGCAGCTCCTCCTTCCCTCCATTGGTCATGGAGTTGTTTTTCTTGTTGAGGACACAGTGTCAGACGGGGTGCATGAGTCCAATGCACACATACCCTGTATCCCAAGAAGTGGGCGTGTTTATCATCATGTTGCCTTCAGGCTGTGTCCTAACGGCATCTTCAGGGGACTGTTCCAGAACTCGAAGAGGCTTTGCTGACTCACATTGCAACTTATAAATAATTGGAAGGCATGTCCCTAGAGTGAGTCTCCTAGTCGCATGCTCTGTGTCCAGTCACAGTGTCCTTCAGGCACACAATGAAAAGGGAAAGAGACTCCTTAGCAGGAATCCATGTCTATCATGATCAGGGAACCCCATGTAAACAATTGTCCACTGACCTGCTGGCTGGTGTCTACAGACAGCCGAGAAGGGCTCAGTCTCTGAGGCTAGCCCACAACACCTTCAGAGGCAGTCATAGTACTTAGTAATAGGACTGGTGCTTACAAGTGCTTGGTAGTGCTGAGGCTAAGTCTTCCCTGTTGGGTTTCTGTAGATCACTGAACTGGCTGGTTTTGTGTGTCAAGTTGAGGAGAGCTAGAGTCATCACTGAGGAAGGAGCCTCAGTTGAAGAAATGTCTCCGGATGATCCAGTTGTAAGGCATTTTCTCAATTACTGATCAATGAGGGAGGGTCCAGACCATTGTGGGTGGTGCTATTCATGGGCTGGTGATCCTGAGTTCTATTAAAAAAAAAAAAAAAAAGCAAGTTCAGCAAGCTTAAGAGCAAGGCAGTGAGCAGCACCCTCCATGGCCTCTGCGTCAGCTCCTGCCTCCAGGTTCCTGCCCTGCTTGAGCTTCTGTCCTGACTTCCTTCAGCCAGGATCTGGAAGTGTAAATCAAACAAACCCTTTCCTCCCCAACTTGCTTTTTGGTCCTGTGTTTCATTGAAGCTAAGACTAAGACAATCATCCAGCTGAGATACCTTGTCTACTTGCCTATTCAGCACTTCTTTATGCTATCCCTGGTGTGTGTGTGTGTATGTGTGTGTGTATGGGGGTGTATATGTATGTATGTATTATGGATGTATGAATATATGGGTGCATGTGTGTGTGTATGTGTGAACCTGTATGAATGTGTGTGTTCATGTATGTTTGTGTGCATGTGCATCCATATATGTGCATGTGTGCATGTATGTATGCATGTATGTGTGTGCATGTGTGCATGTGCATCCATATATGTGCATGTGTGCATGTATGCATGCATGTGTGTTTGTGTGTGTTTGTGTGTGTCTCCTCTCAAACCCTCATATCCTTTATCTACCCCATGAGCTCTGCTCACATTCCTGCATCCAAGCATGCCTTGTCTTTGATACTCTAGTCATTTGCTTTCCAAGTCTGTGACCAGGTCATTATCCATCAACAAGTACTGACCTACCGTCCTTCTGTCTATCTGTCTGTCTATCATATATCGATCAATCAGTCATTCTTCTATCATCTGTCTATCATGTATCAATCCATCTTTCATTTTCTGTCTACCATCTATTTATCTATCTTCTATGATCTATCTCTTCTCTACCTGGGTATCCTCTATCACACATCTACTATCTTCCCTCTACTATCTATCTGTCTTAGTTTTCTGTCTTGACACAAGGGCATCATGAATGTAGCTCTTACCTAGCAGTTTCTATAACTGTCTTACAGTTGTTCCTACTGTGTGTTTATGATGATAAGAGAAAAGGCCTTTTATTTGGGGGAAAAAAAGAGGGAAATATAGTGGTCGGACACTGCTTGTATTCTAATGCTAAATACACATGATGTGTTCCCCCCCACACCCACACACACACAAGCAGATCCTCACGTATACAAAGTAACACCATGTGAACCTTAGGCCCAATCTAACTGGTCCATAAAAGGCTAGACACTGTGATTGGGCAGTGTAGGGAGAAAGGTGGGACTGGATGATTGCAGGTAGAGATTGGAGAGGAAGACAGAGGTGAAGGAAGCTCCATGGACCAGGACTGTGTGGCCAGGAAAAACAGCAAGTAACCAGAGACCTATAGCTGGGCAATAAGTTAGTATAGACCAGGATCTGCCCAACTGGGCTTATAGCTTATTAAATCTATCATTCATAGATAGATAGATAGATAGATAGATAGATAGATGATAGACAGATGATTGATAGATAGATAGAAGATAGATAGATGATAGATAGATAGATAGATAGATAGATAGATGATAGACAAATGATTGATAGAAGATAGATAGATGATAGATAGATAGATAGATAGATAGATAGATAGATAGATAGATAGATAGATCTATCAGCTACCTGCCTCCCTCCCTTCGTGTTTCAGATCTCCCTTCCTCCCACCCAGAATGGATCGTAGGTTTAAGTCCCACCCCTACCCCTTTTCAAAGCCACCACCTGAGCAGTTAGTGTGGCTATAAAGCTATACCATCCGGTTTCAGCTCACACACCCACACCAAGCTGGCTCACCCACAGCTGGCTGAGGGTCACCTCCTTTATCAGGCTGATGATGTTTGTAGCCGGATTCCTCTGGGTTTCCCATCTTAGGCATTAACCTTGTGTCCAGGAAGAGGCATTTAAAACTCATGGGAGGGCCACCTGATGCCAATCAAGAGTGCATTGCTAGCATCCAAAGCCCCTGGCTCTACCCCCATGCAGTTTATCAAGAATATCTGAGCAGCACGCCCCATTGCTAATGGCCAAGAAGATGACACTAGGAACCTTTCTGTCCCCGGACTCCTAGTTTCACTCCAACCTGGAAAAAGTCATAGGACACTTTCCAGAGGCATAGGGTAGTGAAACTTCCTGCCCTGTCTTCAAGTGTGGGGATGACTAGTCTGACTCCACAAGTTGGGGCGGGGGGACTCTAAGAGGCATAGCCAACCTGCAGCCCCAAGGCCACGTGGATCGGTCTCAGGATGGGTGTGAACACAGCCCGACACATCCAAGGATTACAGAGTCATGTCTCAATGTCAAAAAGTTGGATACCCTTGGTCTACAGAATCAGTAGGGAGTGTCTGCTTAGATGTCCATACAAAGGACATGAGAGTGAGTCTTGATTTCCTCCAACAGGATCCTGGCCTAATCTTAACGGATCAGTGGCTGGACATTCATGCCTTCCTGAGCTCCCTGTGGTATGAGAGGCTCTTTGGCTCTCATACAGCACGTTCACCTGCTTGTCGTTGGTCCCGTGAAGAACCTTGCTTTAGGGTAGCAGTAATGGGCCACCTTCCATGGCTCTCTTATCCCTGTACCTTTCACTCATCTGAACCATTGTGCTCTCAAAGATGTCCCTGTACGCAGGGTTTTTATCATGGGTCCCTGACCATGCCAGTGAACCCTAAAGGACAGTCACCCAGGGAGAGATTATAGGGTTAGAAGAGAGGTTCATTTCTTCTGTCAGTGAGACAAAGTACCCCAGCAAAGGCAACATGGAGAAGGAAGGGTTTATTTGGCTTATACTGCCAGGATATCACTTCAGGGAAGTCAAGGCAGAACTTAGGCCACTACTCCAATACCCACAGTCAAGGGGGGGAAAGGAATGTATTCACCCACGCTGTCCGATATCTTGTTCTAGCACGGGGCTAGCCCTTTCCACTCCTGCAGCTCAGGGCCCAGGCCATACAATGCCCCTCACATTCAGGGTAAGTCTTCCTACCCCAATGAAGAAGCAAGATAATCCACCACAGATATGCATCAGGCCAATCTGATCTACATAATTCCTCAACTAAGTGAGTTAACACTTAAAACTAATCACCACAGGGTCCCTGGGTAAGCCCAGAGGTTCCCTAAAATTTAATAGGTTGGTAGAGAAGGACAGAGTTGGGGGGGGGGGGCTCCAAGATCCTGCTACCTTGACTTCCATTTTAATGGAGTGGAATCTGGAATTACAAGCCAAACCTTTCTCCCTAAAGCAACCCACTTTGGTCAGAGTACTTTATCAGAGTACCGGGGAACAAAACTAAGACATGCATTTGGTCTCTGCCATCCCCCGTGTGGTTCTGATGAAAGAAAGTTATTGCCACGAATTTTTCTATAACTTCAAGACTTGGGTCACACTTTCTCATGAGTTCAAATGCAGAGGTTTGATGAAATAAGTCTCAAACACACATACAGACACATACACACACACATACATACATAGATACATACATACACACCACACACATACATACACCCATACACATGTGCATACACAGGTATACACACACATCTCTCATACACATACATACATACATAGCACATGCATGTATATACATGTGTATGCACATGTATATACATACATATATGTAAACACATGTATACACACACATACCACTTAAAGATACATAGGCACATGCACACATAAACATAACACTCTCTCACACTCTCCCTTTCTCTCTCTCACACACATCTCTCATACTGATACATACACACCACACGCATGCACACACACACATGCATACACATTTACATATATGCATGCAAACACATGTACATACACACACATACCACTCAAAGATACATACACACATGCACATAGCTCTCACTCTCCCTTTTTCTCTCTCTCTCTCTTACACACACACAAACACACACACACACACACACACACACACACACTTTAAGAGGCTTATGTTGAAGCCCATAACTCTCCTTGGACATCAGATGGCTCTTTATGGGCTCACGCTGATGACCTAAGTAGCTTGCAAATTAAACAGAAACATAAGGATAAAATTTCTCTCCAAGCATCAAAGCTTTGAGGGAAAGTAAGAGGAAAGGCAGAGATGCCTAGATGGTCACGCTGTGGTTTCTCCTTCCCCCTCCTGATTCTAAAAACTGCAAATGCACTCAGAGAGCGCCTGCCAAACCCAAGTGACATCAGCCCCCACATCCCACCAACGCCCTACCCTGAAGCCTCTTCCCTACTCAGCAGGCAAGAAGGAAGTGGGTCAAGAGATCAGTGTTCTCATGTGTTAATGAGTGGAAGCAGAGCCTCATAGACTGGCTGGCTTCTTCAAGCCAGGGCATCAGACACAACAGCCTTTGTTCTACCCTGAGAGCCATGCACTCATGACACACCACGCCTGGATCAGGACAGTACCATCTTGTACTTCCCTGGTGCACTGGCATTCGGCCACAGTCATTAGAAAACTGTGTTTGGAGCCTGGCAAGGATCCATCCACCCCTTCAGTGGGATATGTGCTTTGCCCACAGCCCATGTGGTTGAAACCCTTGGTCTCCGCAATACACGTGGGGGAAACAATCAAAGCATCCTGTTAGCGATTGGTTCAGAGATGGAAATATGGCAACTGGCAGCCAATCAAAGGTGTGCGTGTGTGTGTGTGTTCATGTCCATCCATCTATCCATCCATCCATCTGTCTGTCTGTCTCTGTGGATCAAACCAGTGCCTTATGCACACAAAACAAGCACTCTACCAACTGAGCCCAGTCTCTGCCTGCCAGAAGTTTCTTAATTCAATGAACCTCTTTTGTTGGAGTTAGTGAGTAGCAGGAAAGGAACCTGGAACTACTGAAAACTACCACAAAGGGGACCCATCTGATAATGGACCCCCACTGAAAGAAGAAGAAAGGGTGACTAGGGTCTGGGGAGATGGCTCAGTGGGCAGTGCTTGCTTTTATATGCATGAGCACCTAAGTCCAGACACCCAGCCTCTGTGTAAAAGCTAAGTGTGGCCTCATATGCCCATAATGCTAGATATCAAGACCAGATAGGCAAATCCCATGGGCTCACTGGCCAACCCATCTGATCCAATAGCCAGCCAGCCTAGCTGAACTGGTAGGCTCCAAGTTCAGTGAGAGATCCTGTCACAAAAACACAAGGTGATGTGATGAAGGAAGTCATCTTGACCTTAACCCAGCCTCCACACATGCCTACTTGGGAGAGCAAGTACAAATGTACACAGACATACACACACATATGCACACATACACACACATGCACATACACACACACATGCACACATATACACATGCACACATACACACACATGTGCATACACATACACACATGTACATACACACATGCAGACATGTGTGTACACATGCACATACACATGCATGCACACACACACACACACATGCACAGCCTTCTGTTCATGAAGCTATGTGAACTTTGATTTACCATAGGCTAAACAATTGCACTTCTGTAATTACAGTTAGCTGGCATGTGTTGTGTGAGATCAGAGTGAAGAAATAGGAACTGACCCTGGTCCTTGGGAGGAAGTGCTCACACGGAGCTGTAAAAGTGATCACACAAAACTCTTCCAGAATCCAGGATGCCTAAATGGAGGTGGTTTGTACACTGGGCCTCACTGATTGAGAGAAGCTTCCTGGAGAACGTATTGGGGGCAAGGCTGACACTCTCATCAGGGAAAAAAGTTCTGAGATCATTTATTGATGCCTGCCATGGGCATGAAAGAGGAAACTGGTATGTATGTATCCACATCATAAAACTCCAGTGTTTTAAATCTAAGATGAGTAGTCAAAAGGGCGGATTGTCTGTCTTAAGACATAACTCTATTTGCTGGGGTATAGTATTTGGAAATGCTTTCACAGGTGAAGAAGAGGGACGGAGGTTATAGATTGAAATCTGCCCATGTCCGGGTCTTTTTAAGTATTGTGGTCACTTAGGCCACAGGAGGTTCCAACTAGTCCCACTTAATCATGTCACATACACAAGCCACAGATAAGCGGATGGGAGAAGCTTCTGGGACTGTGGGCTCCACCCCTCGTCCTCAATTGAGCCAGTAAAGGCTAGCAATTTATTCTCTGCAGCACATATCTGTTTGTAGGGTCCATACGTGTGCACACACTTGGGTATGTGTGCATACATACCTGTGTGTGTGTGTGTGTGTGCTTATGTGTTTGCATGCAGAAAACAAAGTACGTTGTCTAACTCTATACCAGGCAGACATTACTAATCAATGGCTGGCACAGTTTCCTATTAAGAGCAAAGACAGCTCCTGAATCTTCCTTAACACTTGAACCCAGGCAGCCACCAAATTCAGTTATGGCTGAGATTTTAATGGGCCATTAGAATGCCACACCATCTATGCTAGTTATTGTCTACATTACCCCAAAGCTGAGCGACTGGAGACACTTGTTGACGGCTCTTATCCCTCAGTGAACTAGGACGTGGCTCAGCTGGTTAATCCTTACTAGGGGGCTGGTTAGGTGATGGTTCAATTATACTTAAAGCCAATGACCAGAAAGTTCCAAAGTGGTTTCAGTGATGTACCGGGAGACCCTGGGGGGACTCCTGGAGGGATAGACTCAGTTAGAGCCACTTCTCCTGCCACCGAACTCTCAGCCTCTCCACGTGAACTTTCCAGAAAGAGAAACGGATCCATATTACCCTGAAAGATTTCAAAAGCCAGCCAGAAGCCTGGTCTGCCAGGCTTTATCTCCTAAGCCAAGTGTCTGAGCCCCTATCTTCTATTGGTCAAACAACTCAGAACCCGCCAGACAGAGCCCCTACCTACCTATGAAAAGCACGTGAGACAGACTTTGTGGATACTTTTTTTTTTTCTTAAAACGATTTATCTATTTATTATATATAAGTACACTGTAGCTGTCTTCAGACACTCCAGAAGAAGGTGTCAGATCTCATTAAGGATGGTTGTGAGCCACTATGTGGTTGCTGGGATTTGAACTCAGGACCTTTGGAAGAGCAGTCAGTGCTCTTAACTGCTGAGCCATCTCTCCAGCCCTTTGTGGCTTACTTTCAATCATTCTTCATTTGTTTTCACTGGACTCACCCAGTGAGACAGGCAGCCTGTCCCCCCACAGGCTTAGGAGGAATCATACATAGTTTTAAATCTTCCAACTCCCTCTGTCATGAAAATGAAAATGAAGCTCACCCGGTTACTAATTGTTTCCTAGAAACAGAAGCCAATTTGCAGGTTCTCTCTTACGGCAGGGTGGGACATTATCCAACATGGCAGCCACTGACACCATAAGATCTCAGCCTGGCAATGTGGCCAGAGTATGTGAGAAATGACTGCCTCTTCCCCTTGGCCCTTTTGAGATCGAATCTCACTCCGAATGGCAAGCTGGCCTCAAATCCATGATCCTCCAGCCTCAGCCTCTCACGCACTAGAATTACAAGAGCATGCACCCACGAGAGGTGTCGAAACAATGTTCACATTTAGCTGCTAGTTCAAGGCCATGGCAGTCATTTGATGACCCGCCTACTTATCTGCTGAATTCATGAAACGGAAATGTTCCTGGAGCTCACAGAAGTGGGCTTTCAAAAACAGTGCCAGCATTAGCCTGGCACAGCGATGCACACCTTTAGTTTCAGCACGTGAGAGTCAAAGGCAGGTGGATCTCTGTGAGGTCAAAACCAGACTCAACTGGCCTGGCCTGTGGGCATAGTGAATTGCAGCACAATTCAGGGCAATACAAAGAAATCCTGTCTCAAAAGCAAACAAACAAACAGTTCACGACAGCAAAAATACAGCATTGAAATGAAGTGTCTACTTTTTGTTGTTTGCTTGGTTGGTTTGGTTTGGGGTTTTCAAGACATGGTTTTTCTGTGTAGCCCTGGCTGCCCTGGAATTTGCTTTGTAGACCAAGCTGGCCTCGAACCAGAGATCCACCTGCAGTGAGAAGGCTCAGCTCAGGCTAAGCTCACAACCAGAACAGCTCTGCTTCATAGTGTGCTTTCTACTGTGTGTTTATGAACCACATGATGGCTTCCTCACAGTAGCTCAGGGCTAGAATGCCTACACGGTCACGTGATACGTCACTGAGACAAAATACCTGGCCAAAGGAAGGGTTGGGTTGTTTTTTTTTCTTTTTTTTTCTCTTCAAGAAGGAAGGTGTAGCTGGGCGTGGTGGTGCACACCTTTAATCCCAGCACTTGGGAGGCAGAGGCAGGCGAATTTCTGAGTTCAAGGCCAGCCTGGGTCTACAGAGTGAGTTCCAGGACAGCCAGGACTACACAGAGAAACCCTGTCTCAAAGTAAAAAGAAGAAGAAGAAGAAGAAGAAGAAGAAGAAGAAGAAGAAGAAGAAGAAGAAGAAGAAGAAGAAGAAGAAGAAGAAGAAGAAGAAGAAGAAGAAAGGAAGGAAGGAAGGAAGGAAGGAAGGAAGGAAGGAAGGAAGGAAGGAAGGAAGGAAGGAAGGAAGGTGTATCTTGACCCGGTTTCTGGGTTCAGTCTATCAAGGTGGGGAGGCTCTGTCAGCTGGAACCTGGTACATCATAGCTTGTCTTCAGTCAGGAAGCAAAGAGAGATGAACACTGGGGCTTAGCTCTTTCCTTAAAGACCTCAGCCACAAGTGATGGTGCCACTCCATACCTGGAGATGTGTTTCCATGGTGATTCTTGCATGCCAGGACCTGAGTTCCATCCTCAGTGCAGGACCCTTAGCCTGGGGGGCATGGCCGAAGCAGTGGAGCCCTGCCTTGCTTAGGCTGGGGGCGTGGTCCAGTTGGTAGCGCCCTTGCCTTGCAAGCATGAGGTCTTAAGTTTGATCCCAACACCACATTAAAGAAAAAAATAAAATAAAATCCCAGCCTGAATAAAGATGTTCTTAGTCTCTGCCTGGCCGGGGCTCATCCTCTGTGGGCTGCTTTCCCTCCCAGAGGGAACCCCAAGTTTCTCCAGGCAAAGGAGATGTTCACTCCAGTTGACCTCCATTCATCAGCTATTAATTGATCCTTCTTCTTGGTCCCAAGCATCGTGCTGGAACTCCAGACCCAGATCCTGAGGTGTGTTTGTGCCTAATTTTCACCAGACGGTAGGTAAGATTCAACATCTAAAACACGAGGAGTTTCCAGTTCAAGGAAGGTAAGGGCTGTATCTGAAGGTGGCACTGACTGAGTCCTGAGGATGTCATCAGGCAAGAGTAAAACTGTGGGACCCTAAAGCTGCAAAAGTGACACTTTTCCCAACTCTCACCGCAGGAACCCATGGAACCCCACCTGATGGTCTCAGGATGCATGAGATACTGCCTTATTGGCAGAATCCCCAAGGGTTGGATTCAGATGGTATCTTCTTTGACCATATGAGATGAAAAGAGCTTCCTGGGCCAGCCAAGGAATTCAGAGCCCCATCTCACACAGAAACCAGGCTGTAAAGCAGTGGGCTTCATCTATGTCCACTAATAACGCCACAAAAGTTCCAACATGTGAACACGGAACTCAGGGCAGAAAGCTGGCAATGGTGTCCTCTTTTTCTGACAGCAAGTACGTTTGAGGGAGCAGCGTGAGGTGTTTCCATCACTCTGTCAAATGTGGTTTTGCTTACTCCCCAACCCATAGAAAGATTCTCACCTCCCGACCACCTTTTATTCTGAAGACCAGCTGGGAATTGGGGGAGGGGGACGAGGGGCAGGGGCGTATAGGGGTTGTTAGAGTAGAAAGGCTTATAATTGCTAAGTCTGACTTTAATTAGCTCGCCTTCTCTCTGATATCATACAAAGTTCTATGGTAACCTGCAGCCAACCAGACCCTGATGTGTGTCTGTGATAGAAAACTCAAGCACATGTGTGTGTGTGTGTGTGTGTGTGTGTGTGTAAATAAGCATGGTATTCCAGTGAATGAATATGACTTTTGAATGGAGGGAGGGAGAGATTAGTGGATGGTGGTAAACAGATGAATGAATGGGAAAATAAAAGAATGCACAGGTAGGTAGGTGAATGGATGTTAGACAGGGATGGATGGATGGATAGGTGGATGAATGGATGGATGGATGGATGGATGGGTGGGTGGATGGATGGATAAATGAGTGAATGGATGGATGGATGGATGGATGGATGGTGGATGGATATGAATGGGTGGGTGGGTGGATGGGTATGAATGGGTGGGTGGATGGATGGGTGAGTGGATGGATGGGTGAGTGGATGTGTGGGTGAGTGGATGGGTGGGTGGGTAGATGGGTGGGTGAATGGATAGGTGGATGGATGGTGGGTGGATGGATGGATGGGTGGGTAGATGGGTGGGTGGATGAATGGATGAGTGGATGGATGGATGGATGGATGTATGCGTGGATGGATGCATACATGAATAAGTGAATAGGCAGAAGAATACATGGAGGGATGTATGTGTGGGTGGATGGATATGTCAGTGAAGAACGGGTTTCATGTGTATAAGGGAATGTAAGTGAGTGTATGTGTTCGAGTAAGCATGAGGCTGGGAATGAAAGTGAGGGTGGGCATGGATGTGGATGTATACATTTGTGTGCTCATGGATGTGACACCAAGAGCTTAACACACTGGAGTGGCGGTTGAAAATAAAACTATTGTAGGCGTCAGGTGTGTAGAAAGGATGTGCAAATGAGCGGAAATGTATAAGGTCACAAACAGAAGGGGTTTTGCATGGGTGTCCCACACTAACAATTTGCTTTACAGAGCTTCCCCGGGGTGCTAGAAGACTGGGAGATGCCTGCATGCCCTCCAGCCACAGCATGCCTGTTTCTGTATACAGTGGGTGCCTGCACACAGTAGGTGCCTGCACACAGTGGGTGCCCTCCCTGGAGAGCACAACCTGATATGGGCAAGTTTTCCAACAGTGGCAGTTATGAGGTCTTCACATTTTAGCCTGTTTATGAAGGACAGTGAAGACCGGGAATGCCTGAGCCAGCGTCGGTTTTGTATCTGGAGTCTCTGAGGATGCCGGAGGAAGGATCCAGACTCTGGTTGCCATGACACCTTGCAGTAAACAGTAGGCTATAATGTGAGCTGTGAGCCCAAACAACCCTTCCTCCCCAAGCTGCTTCCCTGTTCGTGTATTTGTCACTGCAACAGAAAAGCAACTGAGGCAGATTCTGATGAAAATTGTCTTCCCATGGCACCCAGGACTCAGGTCCCACTCACCCAGGGCTTGCCAGATGTATATCTCAATTCTCTGCCCCATCCCTCTCCATGACAAGAGGGGAGGTTCCATGAAAATATTAGAGAGAATTGTCCCTTTCTTTCTGAGACTGGGTCTCATGCAGCCCAGGCTGTCCCTGAACTTGTAAAATAGCCTAGTATGACCTTGGACCTCAGATCCTCCTGTCTCTACTCCTTGCATGCTGGGGAGCCAACACCCCTTCACAACACTTGGTTTATACGATGCTGGGGCTTCCTGTCTTAGTCAGGGTTCCAATTCCTGCACAAACATCATGACCAAGAAGCAAGTTGGGGAGGAAAGGGTTTATTCAGCTTACTCTTCCACATTGCTGTTCATCACCAAAGGATGTCAGGACTGGAACTCAAGCAGGTCAGGAAGCAGGAGCTGATGCAGAGGCCATGGAGGGATATTACTTACTGGCTTGCTTCCCCTGGCTTGCTCAACTTGTTTTCTTATAGAACCTAGGACCACCAGCCCAGGGACGGCACCACCCACAATGGGCCTTTCCCCCTTGATTACTAATTGAGAAAATGCCTTACAGTTGGATCTCATGGAGGCATTTTCTCACCTGGAGCTCCTTTCTTCAGGATAACTTTCTCTGTGATAGCTCCAGCTTCTGTCAAGTTGACACAAAACCAGCCAGTACAGTTCTTATGCGATAAGGCATTTTTCCAACTGAGTCCTCTCCTGACCCTGGAGAGTATTGCTATCAATTATTATTACTACGTAAGTAAATTGTCTATTGGAAAACAGTACAACAAAGACCAAACAGGTAAAAAAGGTGTGAGAAATCAACCTGGGTGCTAAGGTGCCCACAGAAGGCAGAGCCAGACGTAGGGGCTGAGGCAGGTGTTTTGCTGGGAAGGGAATAGGGACTAAGAAATAAGAGTGGGTGTTTTCAAGTCTGAAATGAACTGGGTTGTTGGTTTGTTTGCTTGTATTTCCTTTCCACTGTTCAGCTCAGAGATGAAACTGCAGTCTGGTTAATGGGGGGCTGGCAAACAGAAAATTATTCGTTCTGGCAAATTCAACTTGTCTTTTAAACTGATCTGAGATGTTTTACATTTATTTATTTATGGTCTATAAAGCAGCTAGCATTAAGTCATCGTTGTTTTGAGGCAGCATCTTAATGTGTAGCCCTGGCTGTCCTGGAACTCACTACATGGACCAGGTTGGCCTTGAACTCCCAGAGAAGTGCCTACTAAGCGCTGGGATTAAGCATGTGTTGTCATCACTCCAAGCTAGGTGGCATTAATGTTGACAATATTTTATTTTACCTAGTATGCTCCATAAAATATCATGTCGATATTAAAACTATGGGTGAAAATCAATCGCCTCCAAGCCAGTGAGAGATCTATGTCAAACTAGAATGGTTGAGGGCCTGAGACATGACTTCCAAGGCTGTTCGCTAGTCACCACACACAACACGTTGCATACTCAGGCACATGTGCACACATGCAGGCTCTTACACACGAATGCTCACCTGAACATACATGCTATACACACCAAGTCTCCATATCTGCAGAGCCACAGCTGGGGTCAGCTGGGCCTGCCCCTCACCCTACAGTCTTCAGTGACTCCCCATAACCACCTGTGAAGGGACAGACACCTTTGTAATAACACCTTTGTTGCCCAGCAGGCACACAGTGGGCAGGTAACAGGACACATGTATGCAGGGGAACAAGCCGGAAGAACAGAGCCTCGGGGTGGGGTGGGGGCTTGGGGAGGAAGTTGGACTTTGCAGAATAAGATGGTCGGGTGGCAGTGGATACCAGCAACAGGCACTCCTCACTGTCAGCCCAGGATGTGAAAAAGGCTGAACCCCTGACTGTTGTCCCAACAAAGAGAGGGCCTTGTACCTACAAGGCGACTCCAGCCAAACAGGCCTGGGTACAGTTCAGGTAGCAGGTCCTCTCTGTCCTGAGCCCAAACCAGCTCAGCTGGCTTCCAGGATAGGCTTCTTGGAATGCAGCCCCACAGAGAAAGCTGCAAGCAAGAAGAGAGAAAGACAGGTGCTCTGACATGGCTTTTCCTCTCAGGTTGTCTTGATTGCCAAAGGCCTGGACAGGAGGACTTAGAGGCGGTATGTATGGGGGTGGAAGGAGAGAGCAGCAGAGAGATCTTTTTGTAGTTTTGTGGCTGGAAAGCATTCTTCCCTTCAAACTCTGTGTGAGCTTGGCAGGCTGGGCCTCTCGGGGGCCCTTTATTCACTTCACTGGCAGCTCACCTCCGCTCTCTCTCGGGGTTCTATAGGGGTGTGCGATGTCAAGTTCATAAACAAGGTTGACCAGATGGCTCAGTGGATACCTGAAGACTTGAGTTCGACCCTGGGACCCACGTGAAGGAAGGAGAGAACTGGCTCCCCCACGTTGTCCTCCGATCACCACACGCACACCTTGGCAGCCCCTCCGCCACACTCACTCGACCATTCGATGTAATTTTTTTAGATTAAAGTTTTGTTGTTTTTTTTATTTTTAATTCATAGCAAGAGTTAGTGGCTTCTGACCCATACATGCAAATGACATCTCTTCCAACAGTGACTTTGTGCTTGTATTTCTCTGAGTCTCAAGTCTCTCCTCCCTAGGACACTGTCCTAAGAACAGTAGAAGATTTCTCTCCAATAGTCAAGAGGGTGTTTTATTTTATTTTATTTCTTCCTCCAAAGGCATGCTTATAGATCAGGCTGACATACGCTAATCTCCAGTAGATATGGCAGCTCACTCTAATCCCAGCACTTGGGAGGCTGAGGCAAGGGATCCCAGTAAGTTTCCCACACAGCCTGCGAGACAGGGCCAGTTCCCCACCAGCCAGGGTGAAAAATGAAACTGTGCATTGAACACACCAACGGAAGAACCCTGCCTTGAAGCTTGCTCTCTCCCCAGGGTTAACGGCTTCCTTTGAAGCTATTTGACTGGGGGCCGGCCAACAACCTGGCCACCCGGACACTCAGTGTCCTTGTCTAGATGTAGAAGCCTCTAGGAAAAGGAAAACTTCCCTCTTCTCATTCTTTTCTCCATGAGCTCTTCAGCCAAACCCACCCTTACCCTCTAAGACGCAGACGGGTTCAACCTCGGATGCCATGGCATCCATTCTAGAACTATCCTTTGTCCCCAGATCCTGGCATCCAGAGCTTGGTGTGGCCTCTCACACTGAGAGGTGGGGCCTGCAACCCAGGTTTTTACTCCGATCACAAGACTTCGTGTTCATCCAGTGTCTCCCTCCGTCCCCCCCCCCACTTCACTCCACTACCACATTCATCTGCCAAGTGCCCTCCCCACCCAACACACAGACACGCAGACTCACGGACAGACACAGCCTTCTCTCCCGTCTCTCCCTCCACCCACGTCTTTTCCCTTGAGCCAGATCTGGGGGCGGGGTGAGAAGAAAGCCAAATGTCTTCCAACCACAGAGTAGTGACAGTGTTGTCCTTACAACACCAACCAAAGATCTAATTTTTTTTCCTTTCCCGAATGCCTAAAAGGAGTTGGAAAACCCGAGGGCACCATTGCCTTGTTTTCTGCTCAATGGAGTCTGGCCAGAATCCACCCACAGCTAAACAAAGCATCCTTTCTTGTCCCACTGAAGTTCTCAAAATCTGGCCAGCCTGACACCCACCCAGAACAGCCCCTTGACCTGACTCCTGCCTTCCTCCTCCATGCCTTTTGATGGCATTGTTCAATATTCAAAATCAGACCCAAAGTGCCTGTCCACACCCTAGTCTGAAAGACCAAGAACAGAATTTTTTAAAAAACTAATAATAAATAAATAAAATCTGTGGCCTAACCAGTGGTTAGAGCACCATCTGCTGGCCATTTTATAAGCAGCGCCTCCCTCACCAGCCCACATGGCTCTAAGTTCCCCTATTTCTAAGTCTTTTCGGAGTTTAACTCCGAGAGAGTATAGCTTCAGGCGTGGGAACTTGTGCTTTTAAGTACGTTAATATCCCATTATTCTATTATGGGAATACGCATTTAGGAATAAAGGCTCTTTTTTAAAAATCTTTTATTCCTTTTCTTTTAAAGCTATTTAAAGGCTCCATCAGACATCTGGGAGGGATGATCTCAGCTTACAACGGCTTTTATTACTGTCACACTTGTTCCTACTACCGTGATAATGATTGTGGCATTGTATTGATCAATAAATCATAACGAACTCGCTTTTTACACACTCTTAACACAGACCCCCAGACCTGTGTGTGTCCCGGTTTGCAGGAGAATTTATGATTCTGGGTGGGAGGGAGAAGGAGACTATAACACAACAAAGACCAAAATAAATAAATAAAGAGGGAGGATTGCTTTTAGAAAAAAAAAAAGGAGGAAGCTTTTTTCTAAAAGACACTCTCGGCTTGGGGAGGCAGATTTGGGACTGAGTTAATAAATGCCTCTCCTATCTGCTTAGTCAAAGGAGCTTACATCCCTTTAGCTGGGATTTTTTTTTTATCTCATTAAAAATCAGAGGGAAAGCATGGGAATTTTCCTCTGTAAATATTTTGCCTGTCCTCTGAAGAGAGAAAACAGAAAATCACCTGTCTCAGTCGGTGCCTTCTTTCGAAATCACTTTGGCCAAATACCTTAGTCAGTCAGGGTGATGGAGGAGAATTGGAGAAGGGGGGGGGTGGTCTTATGTCTGATTTGGAATATTCCCTCAGCAAGTGTGTCCACCAAGTGTGGGTTTGGGTAGCCATGGGAGCATGCGGCATCTACGCCATGCGTGTCCGCAGCTGCCACAGCACAGCACATCCTGAGGAAGGGCTGGCTGAGTCACACGAGCCCTGTGGATTCTAGAAGCCCCTTTCCCTGGGCTTCTCTAGGACCCACCCATCACTCTGAGCTCTCCATTGGTCCACCATGGGGGATTTGGTCCACATTCGTCGTGTTCTCAGCTTCTTCATCAGATTCCTTCCTCTCTAGTAGTTTTGAGCTAAAACCCCGTTTATAAGAAAGTCAGGAGTCTGGGAAACATCTCGTCAATGTAGCGTCCAGCCCATCATCTTATTGAACGGGCGTTTTACTTCTCCCTTGAAGCTGGGTGTCCGCCCCGAGTTGGGGCAGATACAAAACACAGACGTAGATGGAATTTTATTTCAACGTTTAATATGTAAAATTCTCGCTAAAATAAAACAAGCCATAAAAGTAGCCGTTCCCAGAGCGCACGGTTTTTGTTGTTGTTGTTGTTGTATTGTTTTGTTTGGGTTTTTTGTTTCTTTTTTTTCTTTTTTTTTTTTTTTCTGATTAGGAGCAAGGTACATAACCTCGCCACAGGTTCAGCTACCGAAAGCTTGAATGAAAGTTCTCCTTGGCCTCCTCCTCCAAGGCCACTCCTGGTCTCTAGTCCACAAGGTATAAGAGGCTGAGACAGGATCAGAACATTTCGAGTGGAAACTGGTTCTTCACTGAGTTCCCCCCACTATCTCCCTCAGAAGTATGAAGACGTTTGGGGGTTGGTGGGGGTGTTATTTTTGTTTGTTGTTTTGTTTTGTTTTAAGCATTGTCTATTCGAAATACTAGCTGCTAAGTTCAACACAGTTTTCTGCGCTGTCTGCAGACAGAATTTTTTGTTTGGACTTTCAGTAGTGCGAGGAGAGAGAGAGAGAGAGAGAGAGAGAGAGAGAGAGAGAGAGAGAGAGAGAGAGAGAACAAATAGCCTTGCTTTGAAGTTCCCACATAATTACTGTAAAGATCTGTGAAAGTACAGAGCCAAGAGCCAGCGCTTTGCTCCAATCTGGAGGATGCAAAGGCCAGGCTCAGCCCGGGAAGACTCTCAGAGCGGTGCAGAAATACGCAGCCAAGGTAGATGGGAGGTGTGTGTTCCCTCCGCTGCCCCCCCCCCCCGTGTGTCTGCAGGAGGCAATAAGAAGGAGGCAGAGCAAGAAGAAACTGGAATGAGAAATCAAGAGAAAGAAAACATGGGGGGGGGGGTGAGGGGAAAGGAGACGCTGATGATATTTACAAAGATTGGTGCAGAAATTAAACGCTGCATATAGTTCTTGATACGGAAGTTGAGGAGGGGGTGGCAGGTTCCGGTCTCCATTTCTTTGTAAGAATACAAGTTAGGGACATCCGAGGAGAAAATGGTTGTAGCCTCTGTGGTTTGTTCTCCTCTAAACGATCAGCCCAGCTGCAAGCAGCGGCTGAGAAAGTTCTTGATGTCACAGTGCCCCCTGCAGTAGCACCTGGAAGGGACCCCAAGGGCCACCCTGCGGCTTCCCATCGCCTTTGTGCTTCCTACCGTGAAAAGAGGAGGGGACAGGAAGATGTTTCTACTCTCAGAGGCTTTTGAGGGTCTACCACTAGCCAGGCCAGGGGACGGACGGACAGACGGGGTCAGCTTTGAGAAGTAACTTCCGATTTCTTTCACCTCCTTTGGGAGACCGGGAGACCGGGAAAAGAGGGGGCAAGCAACCTTGTTCTGCGATTTTTTTCTTCCCTCCCCCTCCCACCTCCGCAAACCCCCCCCCCGTTATCCCTTTAATCCTATTTTAGTTGAGATCTGACTTGGAAATTTCTAAAAGACTTTAGTCTCCCGTCCTCGTCCTCCAGATTGCTAGAAGAGAGTGATAGAAGGAGCGTGTGCGAGCGAGTGCGAGAAGGTGTGCGAGCGAGCGCTGCTTGCTGCTTGTTTATGACGCTTCACACTCTGCTTCCACGGCAAGAACGCTGACCAGTTAGTTCATTAAGCGCTGTCCATAAATTGAAACCTTTGACATTTTTCTTAAATTGTTTGATGTTCCCCAGAAAGGAAAAACATAAAAGTACTCAATCACTGAAACTCATGGGGGGGGGGCATTACTTATGGGGGGGGGCATTAAATACGCAGGCAGATTCTGGCCACCCCACAGTGACTGTGAATAGATAGCTTGGGCCACTGTATCAACTCCTCAAAGTTCTTAATAAAGCAAATTACAGTTGGGACAAAGGAAAGGGGTTATGGGAGGGCACGGACAGCGTAAACCAGAGGAAGAGCCGTTTCCATAAATATTTTCAAGATTATAAAAAGCTACTTGAGGACAGAGTGTGTTGAGCAGGGTCTCAGACTTAGGGCTCATTGAAGCCATTAAATATTCAACTTTTTTTTTCCTCATGAAAAACTCTGTACAGCTCTGATGTTATCTGAAGTGTCATTTCGGAGGGTCCTAGTGATTAGGCCTTTTTCTTTTTCTTTTTCTTTTTCTTTTTCTTTTTCTTTCTTTCTTCCTTTCTTTCTTTCTTTCTTTCTTTCTTTCTTTTCTTTTCTTTTTTCCTTTTTTCTTTTTTCCATTTCTCTCATTAAAGGGCCAGTTTTCCTGTTGTGTGCCTAGAACTTTGTTCCAATCTGAAATTCTACTCATCCCGCATATCTCCCCCCACCCCGACTCCCAGTCCCCCACCCCAAGAAGGACTATATTCAAGGCTGATTTGAGAAGAATAACAAATCTGGTTGTGTTTCTCTCTCTCTCTCTCTCTCCCTCTCTCTCTTTCTCTAACTGCTTTTGATTTTACTGAGCTACGAAATGCGGAAATCATTCCTCTGACGTTGAGAAAGTTCCACTTTAAATCACAAGGTACGTCAGACATAACTGCTCGCTTTTAAAACATTCTGTAATTATACGAAGAAAGGATTGGGGGGGGTGGCTTTTAAAGAAGCAGTGCTGAAAGGAACTGGCTTGCAAGCCATGTCTGTCTTTTATAAAGTTCATAATTTCCCAGTCAATTCTTTTAAGTTAATAACATCTTAAACATAAAGAGCATTAAAGGGTTCCTCTCATTTGCCACCAAGCACAACAAACAGAGAGGAAAATTTTTTTGATTTTTTTTTTTTTTTTTTTTTTTAGGACCTCAGAGACGGAAATATTTCTCAGGAAATGTCAAACTGGAATATCTACATTATATCTACACATGAAATAATAAATCAAGTTCAGGTTTTTCCCATGTGACCAAAAAAGAAAAAAAAGAAAAGAAACAATAAAATGGGTTTAGAATATTGCTTTACAGTTCCCATACCTTCTTTTTTTTAGCTCTCAAAAAAAAATTTAGTAGATGATACTCTATTGAGAAAGATAGCATGTACTTTCTCAAAACTTGGTGGGAAAAGTATTAGTTTTCCTCTTGGCAAAGGAAATTAGATATATGTTTTAGGGGGAGAAATATATATACTATTTCACGGTGATAGGCTCCAACAAAAACCCAGGAAATTCAAAACCAGGCTGATGCCAGGCGAGGGCTCCGCACCGCTGTCCCTTTGCCGACAACAGATTTAGAAGTATGGAATGCCTGGGTGAACCTCAGGCTTCCTGACCCCCTGTCTAAACAGTGAAGTGTTATTTCAACACCAGCCTTATGCTGCCGCCCGGGCCCTGGCTATGCCCGTCCTTTGTCTCCACACTATGCCCTTCCCCACCTGAAATGTACATTTAACCACAAGGACTTGCGGACCCTGGAGACAACTTCTGGCTATTTTATAGTAAGAAGGATTTAGAAGGAGAAAGGAGACATGCTATATAATAGAATCATGAAGGCTTTGGGTTTTTGTTTTGTTTTGTTTTGTCTTTTATGGAAAAACCCAGGAGAGAATCAGAAAGAATACAGAGTTGGGGAGCTGGGGCTTAGAGGGGAACAAACACGTTGGTGGAGTGACCCTGGCTGTGCTCAGGTGTCTGTGGACTGTCATGAAGTCACACCCTCCTGAAGTGTTTCTGTCCCAAATATCAAAGCATAAGGACCCAGGGCACGACCAGGAGCCCTTCCAGAAGGCTCCAGTTCTGAGCCATTTATGGATTCCAGATCATTAATTTACTACGGTGTCATTAATTACCACAGAGTAGTAGGAAACTGAACTCACGGGTTTTATGGACATGGCTTCTGTGCGGCTGAGAGCTGGGGGGACTTTCAGTTTCACTGCATCCTAAGATTTTAAGGAGTTGGGATGTGGGGAGAAGCAGGCGCTCGCTGCTCACTGCGAGTAAATGTTTTCCACAGGTTATAACAGTTAGTAATTTGGAATGAACCCTGAGGCTTTCTCTTCATATACCCTGGATCCTTTAAGGGTCCTGGTCAAAAGAAAAAAAAAAAGAGGGAAGGAAGGAAGGAAGGAAGGAAGGAAGGAAGGAAGGAAGGAAGGAAGGAAGGAAGGAAGGAAGGAAGGAAGGAGAGAATTTTTTTTTAAGATTCTCTCTTCTTTAATGTATCTAATTTGGATTCTATTAAATGCTGTTTACCCTGATGATAAGATATTTTGGTGACTTTAATTCCCTGACCCCCTCTGTATGAAAGAAAAGAAACTCTTTCTTGAAGAGATTTGGAAAGGGAGGAGAAGAAAAAAATCCTTTTAAAAGAGCTTAGGGGGAAGTGGGAGAGAGGCTTTCTCTCTCCAAAGCTCAGCTGCCGAAGCTGAAGGCCATTCTAGGCACGCAGAAACTCATTTACCTGAATCGCTTTGTCACCCTGTGGCCCTTGGCCAGTAAATGGTTCCGTCTACTGCCAAATAAAACCAAACCGAAAGCATGTTTGGGGTTGGGGGGTGCCAGGAAACATCCCCCCCCCCCAAAATGAAAAGCCAGATTTCTATGCTGTTCGCTTTGGTTTCTCTGTAGGAGGGTTTCTAGAGAGGGGATCTGGATTCCACGGCCTTTCTGGGTGCAGCCACTCCTGTGGGGTCTGCAGAGGACTCACCCAAGAGAGAAACTGTCCCTTTAGTCTTTGTCCAAAGTGAAAGAGAAAGTGACCACCATCACGGAGATCAGCAAACCCCACTGGGTACTTTTAATCTCCGTTTTTCTCTCGCTCTCAAAGCATGGATTAAGACCCCAGATAGTGAGGGTTGGGAAGGAGTCACTCCTGGGACTTGAGGTAGCGTTCCGCCCACACCTGGAAAACAGTCTTTGCCTCCGTGGGGACAGTAGGGAAGCGTTTGCAAGAGATGTTACTCCAAAATGGGTGTTAGCTAACCACAATAGGCCCCGTTCCATTTTTGTTTGTCCCGAATGGCAGGTGTCTGGGGTGGAGTGTTGAGTCTTAGCAGAGACAGCCAGCTTTGAATTGCTTTTTTTTTTTAAATGTCCTTAAACTAGGAAGGTATGTCTATGGATGGGCCTGTATGTTTCTGTGTTTGCATGTGTGTGTGCTTATCTGCTTATGTCTATATGTTTGTGTGTGTGTGTGTGTGTTATGTCTGCATATCTGTGGGTCTGTATTTCTCTCTGTGTGCGGATATGTCTCTGTATTGGTATGTCTGTCTATGTGTATATATCTGTATGTATATATCTGCATGTCTCTCATTCTGGGTGTGTCTCTGTGTCTGTATATCTTTCTGGGTGTATTTCTATGTGTGTCTTTACTTCTGTGTGTGTATGTTTGTATGTGTATGTCTGTATCTGTATGTCTCTGTGTGTTTGTATGTCTATGTGTGCATCAGAATGTCTCTGTGTATCTGAATGTCTCTCTCTATATATGTGTGTGTGTGTATGCATGTCTGTATCAGTGTCTGTGTGTGTGTTTGTATGTTTGTATGTTTGCCTATATGTGTGTGTCTGTATATCTGTGTGTGTTGTCTGAATGTCTCTCTCTGTGTGTATATATATGTATGTATATGCATGTCTGTCTCTGTATGTGTTTGTATGTTTGTCTATGTGTGTGTATGTATCTGTATGACTCTCATGTCTGTATGTCTATGTGTGTCTGAGGTCTCTACGTGTGTCTCTGTGTGCATGTGTGTGTGCACGTCTCTCATGTCTGTATGTCTGTGTATGTCTGTATGTCTATGTGTGTCTATATGTCTATGTGTGTCTCTGTCTGAGGTCTCTGGGTTTGTGTGTGTGTGTGTGTGTGTCTGCATGTCTGTCTATGTGTGTCTGTGTCTGAGGTCTCTGTGTGTTTGTATGCCTATGTGTATATGTGAGTGTGTGTCTCTGTATACCTGTGTGTCAGTAAGTCTGTGTTTCTGTGCACACACATCCATTTAACTGTTCCACTCAGTCCCAGACATCGCAGGCTCCATGGGGCTGTGAGGCCTCACTTCCAGTTTCTTTATTTCCAGACAGTGAAATGCACCCAATTGAAAAATGGATGAGCTAAGGCTTTTCACTGATCTCCTTTCCAAATTGGATTGCTTTCCCAATCTAACTGAGTGCTTAGAAATTAGTCAATAAGGCAACTAATTAATAATTTGACTGGTGGTGGGGGGGTCGGTTTCTTAGTCGTTCATGATACAAGGCCCCAGTCTTCTGGAAGTGCCAGGCTCCGTCATTCCACCATAGTTCATGGTACCAAAATCAACCAGTTGAAGCAGGAAGGGGACTCCAGCTCACTTCACTAAAAGGCTTTTTCTCTTTTCTTTTTTTTTTTTTTTTTTGGCAGTGGAATTACCACGTAGGGATAGGACAGGATGCATAGCGAGTAAAAAGCTGTTAGCATCAAAGGCAACACACCCTATATGATAATTCCATATGACATCTCTGTGACCTGCATTCTGTAGTAAGAGCATGTCGTTACCAGAACTGTGATTAGCAAGTCTGTGACTCACACTTAAAGATCCTGGTAAGTAGTAGGTGCTTTAAACGTTGACTTAGTCAATCTCACTGCTCCACACCTTGCAAGGACTATGCCACACACACAGCCCACCCCCCTTTTATAAGGTAGGGAAACCGAGGCCCAGAAAGCTCAAGCCACTTGACAAATAGACACTAAAAGACAATACAACACTAAAGACAATAGCGAGGACTGTGACCCAGGGCAATGACTCCAGACCCTGCCCTCTGATTGGTCTCCTCTCTGAGCATGCGAGAGACCCTGCCCTCTAATTGGTCTCCTCTCTGAGCATGCGAGAGACCCTGCCCTCTGATTGGTCTCCTCTCTGAGTATGCAAGTGAACCAAGGGACACCTTTGGAATGTTCTTTGTCCCTTGAGAAAAGTCACACCAGACTGATTCTGACTTTTATGTGGCTATGGGAGAGGCATGTCTCTCTGAGCCTTGGTTTCCCCACACACAAAGAAACCCAAGAAGACCCTCTAAAAACATCTCTATAAAACACCTATATCATTGAACACCCAGCTTTACGCAAAGAGAAAATAATAAAAATAATAAGCAAGCACCAGTCTGGTGATGCTCAAGACATTGAAAAGTAACCTTCCAGACTCTGACAGACTGAACCTTAAGACATCTGGACAGGGCTCCTGACTCTTGTTAAAAATAAAGCCAATCTTGATGTGATGTGAACTCTACGGAACTCTGGAAAATGGGGGTTGCCTCAACGTCCTCATCACCTGTAAAGATGAAATAATGACATTCAAAATGCAGAGTCTGAGTTCTCACAGAAGTCCTTGAGAAGTAAAGGAGAAAACAGTCCCTCTGTGAGCAGTAGTGAACTGCAGCACAGCAGATGATAGATCTTGGTTGGAGTCGGGATAACGGTACCGGGTAGGGGTCCATAGAGTGACTGTGGCAACAATGACCACAACAGTCATGATGGCCAACGTGGTGGTGCTGATGTTGGTGGCTGTAATGGAGATGATGATGGTAGCCATGATGGTGATGGTAGTGATAACAGCCGTGATGGTGGTGGTAAAGATAAACAGCGCTGAGGATGTGGAGTAGAGATAGTGATGATGGTGGTGGGGAAGAGGGTGGTGACGAGGGCCATTTGGGTTTGGTAATTGTGGTGGTAGAGATGATGAGGGTGGGATGGTGATGGTGATGGTGGAGATGGTGATGGTGGAAATGGAGGTGGTGGAGATAATGGTGGTGTGCAGGTCATAGTGTTTTTAACAATGACAGGGTAAAGCGCTGGGACTATCTGCTATACTCTACAGACTAGAAGACAGAGGTCCCGTGTAAGTGGCCTGGTTGAGATAGAAATCTATCTTCCCTTGCTGGCCCACTGCCTTTGTCCGCTGCTCCATGCTAAAAATAATTGAAGGGAGAATTGGCTGAAGGAAACCGGGAACAGCAGGTCAGAGCTGAGGACCAGCGACCTCAACCTTCTCCCACTCTGGCTCACTTCACACGGCCAACCAGATTACTGTGTCCTCACCAGACCTCGGGCGCTACCTTTTAGGGATGAAGTGACCTTCCTGTGCCCAGCTGAGTCGGGGGGGAGGAGGCTCTAGCAGGCTCCTGTGCAACCAGGAAGTAGTTCCCAGACTAGAACTGGTCCCATCTGCCTCTCTCCAGGGTAGAAAAGGGGGAATATTTACTTCTACTGGTTGGATTCAGAAGGCAAAACAATCAAGTGAAATTTACTATTTTGCTCTCCACATGGTGCTAAAGAGATTGTGGCCAAGTCTGTGAGGAACCAAAGCTGTGAAGGAGCTTGGGGATTGAGGCAGGGAGGGAGACACGTTCGCTACTGCCAAGTCGTAGCCCCCAAAATGACATTCTAGATCAGCCTAGGGGTGTTCCAGTTATGAGAGAGATTGGCCTCAGGGTCCTAAGGAGCCACATTAGACAGAAGTTGCCTCCAGAACACATGGCTAACAGCTCGAGAGTGGTACTGTCATGTCCCCTGAAGCATCCATAGAAGACATTACTAATAGATAACGGCGCTCTCTACCAAGACAGTACCTATCTATCATAAAGCTCCCAGAAGGCATGAGCAATCTACTTCAGGGATGAAAATCGCTTTTTACTAGGTAAAACTCACGATAGCTTATGCCTGATGGACCAAGCACTGAAAGGAAGGTTGGGGGTGTTACAGACCCATGTAAGATCCAGGCAGCAGCAGGGGTTGAGAGTCCCCAGTTTGGTCACTTCCCAGTTCTTCGGGTGATATACCGGCTCATCCGTCTGTCTAGCCATCCGTCATCTATCCATCCGTTCCCCCAGCTCACCGTTCCTCAGCCCTCATCCACTCAGTATAGACTTTTCTGAATGCTGAAGAATGTGGATGTTGAAAAGTGAACCAGACAGTCCCAGCTCCCACGTACAGGAGTTTATAGTGACCTGGGGTGGGGAATGGAGGGGAAGAATCCCAAGTTTAATATTCTTCTCTCTACTGTGATCCCTGCATCAAAGGGGAGGTGTCGGGGGCTGTCACAGAACAGCTGGGGACTCAGGCACTGGAGAAATGTAGGCAGGGATCAGGGACAGTCTCCCAGGTGGGGACATCCTTTGAGCTGAGCACGGAAGGAAGGAAGGAAGGAAGGAAGGAAGGAAGGAAGGAAGGAAGGAAGGAAGGAAGGAAGGGACCTTATGTGACTATGAGAGAGGCTATTATCATCATAAACCAACATTTTCAGTTCTCCATATCCAATAGGAAAACACTCAGCCATTCTAATTACTTCCAGAATTAAAGCATTGTGGGAAGCATACAGCAGACTCCACTGCCCAGCTATGCAAGAGCCCAGCTCGGAGAAGCACGACTGTGCAGCTTGTGGGGCGGGGTTTGGGTGCTCCCAGCCCTCAAGTGTTCTTACGGACTACTAAATCCTGAACACTCTTGGCAAGGCCAATTGGCAGCAGGCTCAGGCTCCCACACAGACTGACAGCAACTTCTCAGTGTGGCCTCCCGGGAGGAACACGGGCCAAGCAAACGCCTAGGCCTCAGCTTCCTCGTCTGTAAAGGAAGCAGCGCGGAGCTAAATCACCTCTAATCTCACCGCAAGCCCACATCTTGCTGAGGTTCCCTCCTTGGGGGCCTTGATCAGCGCGAGCACCACTGGAGACACAGCTGTATGACAGGCTTCCCCAGGCCCATGTTTCTGGTCACGTCATGCTTGGCTTGAAGGACCCAATCCAAAGGACTCTGTGTAGCACACAAGGCCTCTCCCTGGCTGCCCTGTCTTCAACGTATCTCTTACTTTCTCCCTATTCCCATCCCTTCCAATCCATGAGATAACTGCACCAGGACTTTCTCTTCTTCCCTACCTGCCACACCTGGACTTATTTGTTTCTTTGTATATACATGATGACTATTCTTCGCTGTCAACTTGACTACATCTAGAATTAACTACCACCCAAGCAGCTGGATAAACCTGTGAGAGATTTTTCTTAATTGAATTATTCAAAGTGAAAAGACCTAGACTCAACCAGGATCTTTTGAAGGAGAAAGATCCACCTCAAATCTGGGCCATGCCTTCTACTGGCAGCCTCTGTAAAGGACATGGACACAACAGCATGAGGAATTACGTTAAAGAACTGTTAAAACATAGTAAAGCTATGTTTATCTATGTTAAAGCGTTGAACAACATTAAGAAGGTTAAGAACCACTGCTCTAGAGAACTCTGTGTGTACCTGAGTGTGTGTGTGTGTGTCTGTGTGTGTGTGTGTGTGTGTGTGTGTGTGTGTGTGTGTGTGTGTATTTATGGCTTCAGTACCCATGGAGGCCATAGAGGGCAGTATGTCCCTGAAACTGGATGGAGTTACAGAAGGATGTGAGCTGCTACATGTGCTGGGAATAAAACTGGGTCTTCTGAAGGGCAGCCATAATTGTGGGACTATCATTCCAGCCCCTCGCCTCTTTATAATGTGGGTTCTACAGATCAAACTCAGCCTCTCATGCTTGCATGGCAAGCACCCTACTTACTAAGTCATCATCCAGCCCTCCTACGGTTAGTTTTATATCAGATAAAACGGAGACTCAGGGCTGCCTTTCTTGGTGGCCTGATTTCCATAGTTGGTGTCCTGGGAGTAAAGCCTTCATCAGGAACTCATAGATAACTGATTTGGAAAGAGATCCCAAGAAGGAAGAAGGAAGCAATGAGAATACAGAAAGGCCGTTCTCACAAGGCCGTTTCTGAGTGACAGTGACAAGGTCACAAGATCTTCGTTTTATGGGATCTCTCAAGAGCGTACAGTGGAGACCTCAGAACTCCAACCCTGCAGAAGGGAGGGTTTCAAGAGTTCCATCATCCATTTAAGTGTTCCTCTTCTAGGTAGACCTTGGGTGAGACAGAAACTGGACCTGAGGAGAACTTCCAGACTTCGAGGTACAGAAGGGAAGGGTGTTCCAGGTTGGGAAATCCACAGCATAGTCAGGCATAGGGAGGAAGGAAGAGAGACATATTGCTAAGGCAAGAGGAAAGCTTTGCTGGAACAGGAACTTAGATTTCGTACAGTGGGGTCTGGAAGCTACATTAAGCAGGTGAGACAACAACACTTCTCTGCAGCAGCTACATAAACCTTCACAACAGCAGCTCTGTGATGAAATAGTGAGTCAGTCTTTTGCGTCTGGGTTTTCCTGACCAGGAAGGAACTGGGGAAACACCAAACACCTGCCTTTGAGTTAAGCACCTCCTTATCTCATATAATGCCTTGGCAATTCTCCAAGAGATTCCTGTCCTTAGTCCCATTTTACTTAATAGCATGCCCTCAGCCACGCATTTAGGACATGTTCAACCCAGACTGATGCTGCCATTCCTCCAGCAAAGTCACTTCCCACTTGCCCTAGTGAACTTGACAGAGCCTAGAATCATCCAAGAACAAAACTTCCTGCATTGCATTGGCCTGTAAGCACATCTCGATTATTCGTTGATGTGGAAAATTCCAGCCCACAATGGGTGACACCACTCCCTAGGGTGGTGGTCCCGGGCTGTGTAAGAAAGCTGGCTGAGCACAAGCCTGCTAGTGAGGCAGCAAGCAGTGTCACTCCATAGATTATGCTTCAAGTTCTCCGTTGAGTTCCTGCCCTGACTCCCTTCCATGATGAACTGTAACCTGTTAGATTAAAAAAAAAAAAAAAAAAAACCTTTGCTCCCCTAAGTTGCTTTTGGTGTTTGACACAGCAGCAGAGTTGAGCTGAGCTAGAGCCCCATCCTCATGGGTAGCTCCATACTTCTTGGGTAGGAAAGAAGTTATGGAAATCCCCCAGTTCCCAAATGCTTCTCCTCTTTCTATACCCCTTCCCTGTGGGCCATTTTATCAGGCAGGGCTGTGTGGTGACATGCTACTTACTTTGCCACTGCCTGGTGTGGGGATCTCCATGCTTGAGGTGTTTGACTGACATGACTAGGTAAGAGGTGGTTTGGGGCATTCTTTGTAGCACAGATGTGACTGCTCATACCTCCAGTCTAGGGCTTCAACTGCCTCATCCTGCCAGTCCCACACTCCCACTTCCCTTGTCTGAGCAATACCAACCTGTCTTTCACCTGCATGTTTTAGCTACACTGGCCTGCCCTCTAGCACTCAGGGCTGCAGCCCACCTCGGGGTCTTCACACAAGCCTTTTACTCTGGCTGGATCCTCCCTGAGGAACCTTGACAAACATCAAAGTAAACCATTGATCCTTAAACACTCCAGTGGGCACCATGCCTGCCCATTCCCAGTTCCTCTTTCTCCCTAGGGTTCCCATCCCCTAACCCCCTGTGGGCCATGACAATGAGAATTCTTCAGAGGCTAGGGATATGGCTCAGTCACGAAAGTGTTGGCTATCTCTCCATCCCACTGTAACTACCTTATCTTGGAAGGGCAGCTTTATTGTCTCTGAGGAGTGTCTCTCTCTCTCTCTGGCTCCAGAATCCTCCTTCTCTCAACTGAACCCATACTAACAGATCCCTTCATAGTTCACAGCCCAGGAAACCCTCAGGTGGAATCTCCACACCCTGGAGTGATGAGCTGTCAGCAGTCCCACCCCGTGGGAAAGTTCTATACCCTCCAGCAAAGGTGCAAACCAGAGGATGCTACCTCTGGTGGAGTTCACTGTGACTTCTGACCTTGGCTGTGTGCTTCCAGATCAGTTAGTTCTGTGGGCACTGACATCAGTCCAGGAGAGATAGTGGGTGTCCAGTGGTGAGAAGCTGGGTGAAGACAGGTGTCAGGGACTGGAGAGATGGCTCAGCGATTAAGAGCAATGACTGCTTTTTCAGAGGTCCTGAGTTCACATCCCAGCAACCACATGGTGGCTCACAACCATCTGTAATGAGATCTGATGCCCTCTTCTGGTGTTTCTGAAGACAACTACAGTGTACTTACATATAATAAATCTTTAAAAAAAAAAAAAAAAAGGTGTCACCTGTACCTAACGGTGTGACTGTTCCACATCTCTCTCCCTTCTTATTAGCTGTTTTCAATATTTTGAGTTTGGTTTGGTCTGGTCTCGTTTGGTCTCATTTGTCAAAGCAGTCACATCCAAGAGGCTTTGTCCTTTTCTGGGATCAGGCACTAATACTAATTCTGACAGGTTCAGAAAAGGACCTAAGCCTGGTTGCTTCAGAGGTGGAATGGAAGAAGCCTCTTGCCTGTACCTGTGGCAGACATCAATAATCAATTGCTGCACTTGTTCACACAGAGCTCAGATGTGCAGCCTCATAGATGATGACAGTCATCATCACTGGTGAGCCTACTTGTTCAGAACAGAACTGACTGAATCAACCTTGGCACACAAACTGAGGCCCCCAGCACACTAATCATTCTGGCCACTTGGTGCCTGTCTATGAGGCTGCACATCTGAGCTCTGTGTGAACAAGTGCAGCAATTGATTATTGATGTCTGCCACAGGTATAGGCAAGGAGGGTAGAGTACATTGGCAACATACGTACTGCCAGAGGCTAACTTCGTGACACCTTCCCAGTGTGTTATGCTAAAAATTCATTATGAACCCCTCTGAGGTAGATATGAGGGATGTGTGGAATGAAATAAAGTGTGTGCTTTGTTCTTTGTGGAAATTCAGGTTTTTACCGGAAGCCCACAGTTTGGAAGGCATCAGAATATAGTATTCTACACCCAGAACGTTCTCACAAACTCCTGCCTACTTTCTCAGGCTCACTAATTAAGAAAATGACCTACAGGCTTTCCTCTTATGAAGGTATTTTCTCAATTGAGATTCCCTCCTCTCGGATGACTTTAGCTTGTGGCATAAAACCAGCCAGGACATATTTCCTCTTCCCTTAATCCTAACAATGCGAAGAAACTCACAGAATTACATACATACATACATACACACACATACACACACACACACACACACACACCTCCAGAAACAACACCCCTTCACAAGAAGAAACTGGAGCATTGAAGGATAAGCAGATTCATGCCTTTTCTTTCTTTTTTTTTTTTTTTTATTTTAAACTTTTTTATTGCATGTCTATGTGCAGGTGTGTGCAGGTGAGTGCAGTGCCCAGAGAGGCCACTAGGGGGCATTGGATTCCATGGAGCTGGAGTTATGGGTGGCTGTGAGCTGGGAATTAAAGCTGGGGTGCTCTTAACTGCTGAACCATGTTTCCAGCCTGAGTCCCACCTTTAAGTGCTTTGGTAAAGGATCCAACTCAGAATAGCAGGGGCTGGCCAGGTCCAGCCTTGTCCACACTCAGAATAGCAGGGGCTGGCCAGGTCCAGCCTTGTCCACACTCAGAATAGCAGGGGCTGGCCAGGTCCAGCCTTATCCACACTCAGAATAGCAGGGGCTGGCCAGGTCCAGCCTTGTCCACACTCAGAATAGCAGGGGCTGGCCAGGTCCAGCCTTGTCCACACTCAGAATAGCAGGGGCTGGCCAGGTCCAGCCTTGTCCACACTCAGAATAGCAGGGGCTGGCCAGGTCCAGCCTTGTCCACACTCAGAATAGCAGGGGCTGGCCAGGTCCAGCCTTGTCCACACTCAGAATAGCAGGGGCTGGCCAGGTCCAGCCTTGTCCACACTCAGAATAGCAGGGGCTGGCCAGGTCCAGCCTTGTCCACATCTTTCCTGGAGTCAAGGATCTAGCAGTGTATGTAGAAAGAACCAAGAAACCAAGGAGCCAAGGGCATCCAGCGCCTGCATAGGATGGATGAGGCCACAGGAAGCTGTCAGCCCAATGGAAGCCAGCTGGCAGCGGGTGAGCAGCTACCTCACCCATCAGCACCTCTGGAAGCAGGAACCAGCTCTGAGCTCCACACTCTCATTCCTGGGGCCCAGTCCCAGGAGCACCTGCTGGCCAGTGGAGCCTTGAATCCCCACTAGGATGCTAGCCCCCTCCCCCCACATCCTGGAGGCACCCGGGAGAGAAGGTTCCCTGGGTTCATATCTCGTGCTAATGAGGGGTGGGAAAGGTAAGGTCTACTTGATCTGGCTCTTGGAAGGAAGCCAGGGTCTCTCTAGCCATTGATTCTCTCCCCCAGGTTCGTGCGCCGTGTGGAGGATTAAGATGTATAGTCTGCAAATGGGCTAACCTTTCCTGGACTTTTAATGAGCCTTCCTATGCTGTAGCTGTTTCTCTTTCTTGTGTGTGTGTGCATGCTCACATGTGTGTGCATACACTCCCTAATGAAGCCCATATGGAAACACAATACCTGTCCCACTCTAGTCTTCAAGTGGCCTTTATAATGGGAAAGACTTTTTTTCCCCCTTCAAATTGAAATCCGTGCTTCACCTGGGTGCATTTCCACTGAGCTCAGAGAACAAGCCAGGCTCCCTCATAGAACGTGCTGGCAGAGTCCCAGGCACCAACAGTCCCAGGCACTGTAGGAGCCCCTGGTAAGCCCAAGAGCTCCCAGAATTCCTAGTGTGGCTCAGGCTTCCCTGTAGGTGGACTGACATGAACATACATAGATCCTAGGGAGAGAGGGAGACCTTCATCCACTGCGCCCCTGGGACACTGGCCTCTGGAGAGAAAACACCAGTTCTCATAATACTGGTTCAAGGCATGGAGGAGTGGGAGCAGATTCTGAAGTCCTCTAATCCCTGACTCCTCCAATCCTGATGCCCATTCTAGTCTCCATCAGGGCTGCCAGCAGAAGGTCCTACAGGCACCGGTCACCTCACTTCCATCCCAGGTTAGGGGACTGTTAGGGATGCTTTTGTGCCACAGTGGCAGGAGGAGAGGGAGAGGAAGGGTGAGGGGTCGTCAAGATTAAGTCATGAAAGAAGCCAGCTGATGGAAAGCCCTGGAAACCCTTCCCCACCCAAGCTAAATTCGAGAAAAAGGGAGCCTTCCACAAGCCAAGAGACACAGGTGCAGAAGGTGCATTGCTGTGTAAGTGAGTTATAAAAGGCCTGAGGGTCAGCACCATCTTCTCTAGCTCAGAAGCCCTCCTTTGGCTTTCAGGAGTACACTTCTCTCAATTAGACTGCCTGTTTCTGTTGTCTAACCTTGTTCCAGGGACACAAGAAACTGACAACATCACATAGGTGTCTCCCAGACTCTCACCCACACCTACAAAGGCACCCTGACTGAAACACCTAACCAAACAACTTTAAAAGGACAGATTTGACTCGGGGTTGTCAGGGGTTCCGCACAGTGGGGCATGGAAGTGTTCACAGGAGTGGGTGGCCATGATTTCTCTGTCCCATAGACAAGAAAGCAGAGGAGGAGAGGGTGCAACCCTCACAGCCTGCTCCTAGAGGCCTATTTCTTCCAGCCTGGCCTCCTAAAGGTTCCTTCTGATACCTTCAAAATGCCAGTTAGGGACCAAACCCTGCAAGCAGGAGGGAACATTTCAGAGTCGAAGGCTAACAAAGCCCTTCTGATGGTAACTTTCTCAACATCTCAAGCTAACCAGAGACACAGGGGCTTTGGGACTCAGGATACCAAACATGAGAAGTTGCTGAGAAATGGAATTCTCTGGCCTAACTCGAGGCCTGGAGAGAATCCAGAGAATTGGTGACCACCAGCAAGACAGCAATAATGGGAAGGCTGTGTATGAGAGAAGTCAAAAGGAGGCGGCCAAAGCTGTAGTCAGAAGCAAATTCCTAGTACTTCAAGTAAAAGGTAGGAATAAAGAGCCAGAGAGCCATTAAGGAAGGTGGCAGCAAAATGCAAGAGAAGAGACCATGGGTTTAAAGTTTTAACCCCCAAAGGAGACGGAGGAAGCTCCAGGAAGAAAAAGGAGAGTGGCACTCATAATTCAGGGTAAGGCAAGAGCAGAACTGCAGCCTAGACGGGAAAAATTCAATGGCCCCAAACCCTAGGGTAAGATATGTGCTGGATCCAGAAGAGCAAAGTTGCCATGGTGAGACTGTTCTCACTGGTTCTATACGAAGCCTGATGGGTCAGAAACAGGAGAAGAAAGCAGGAGTCCGTGGCAGAAAGATGAGCAGGGGCAAGCACAGGAGTCAGGATGGAGGAAGGACGTGGAATCATGGGTATGGAAACAATACTTTGATGCCCTAGAATAAAAGCAAAGAAATCAAATTGAAGCCAGGGTGCTTCTGCTAAATTACTGTTGGCTGCTCCGTTTCTGTTTGTGTGATACTCAGAGATGCTTTGTTGCTGTGAGAAAATAAGAACCCTAAAGATGTGAGAGGTCAGTTTCTAAGTTGATTTATCCCTTTTGGAAAACCCTTTGGTGACCGTCTAGCAGACTGTCCCTCAGTGAAGGGATCTCTGATGTGGCCCTGCTTTGTAAACACATAGGAGGTGGGGCCTGACTCTGTGGAAGGCTCCATCACACAAGGAGTCAATTTAAAAGGTAAACAGAGGCTGGGGATGGAGCTCTGAAATGTCCCTAGCAGAGAAGGGGGAAGAGTTGAAGGGAGGGGTTGAGCCTAGGACACAGGAACTGGCCCTGCCAGCCCCTTCACAGGGACTACCCTGCCTCCAGAAGTCCAGCCCCAATGAATACTTCTGATCACAAACCTCAGCTATATTTTTATTTTTAAGTTTTGTTCTTAAGACTATTTGCTTTTCTTTCATGTGCATGGGTGCTTTGTCTGCATTTATGTCTATGTGTGTGCCTGGTACCCAAGGAGGCTAAAGAATGTGTCTGATCCCCTGGAACTGAAGTTAGGGGTGGCTATGAAGTTTCTGGGAACCAAGCCCAGGTCTTCTGCAAGACCAGCTGGTGCTGTTACTGACTCGGGGGGAGTCATGTCTACCCAATATCTGCTGTTTATACCCAGCCCTTGTTCCTAACTGAGACCGACCTGGCAGACTAATGCAAAGGATACGTTCAATACAAATAAAATCAAGCTATAAAACAGTCCATTCGTCAGGAGACCCATACCATGAAATCACTTCCAGTGCAAAATAGTGCATGGTGTGCGCCAGAGAACACACGCATCCATGGAAAAATATAAGTGGAATGTTCTAGACCCAAGTACTCATGGCAGTGGGGGTGGAGGGTGGGTGGAGGAAATGCTGTGGCTCACAGCTCCGTCTGCCTGGCAGAGCGTTTCCAGCGGCCATAACTCTGAAAGACTGAGAGCAGGCTCTGCCCACTCACCCACAACAGCGGCCCAGCCCTGAGCTGGTGACCTCACATCCTATCTCTAAGACTTACTCAGACCTTGTGACCGCCCAGCATGCAGTAACCATCACCTCTGTTTTCCAGAAGAAGAAACAGAGGCACAGAGAGGAGGTTAAGCGATATGACCAAGAGTCACCAAGCAGACAGTGGCCCAAGTGTTTGGAACAAATGGTGGGCTTTTCTGGCCATAACCTTGAACTCTCTGGCCCTGTGCAGGTGCCTGCTGAACTCCTTTGGTTTAGTGTGAGGTTTTCTACAGGCATGCTTGAATACAGATTTGCACAGACACACACACACACACACTGCACCACACTGATGGTTCTTCATGGTGAGCTAAGTACGGTTGTCCTTTCCACCTGTGATGTACAATTTAATCGGACCAAAGACCCCCATCTCTAGCAGGGTGACCCCTATCATATTAAATACTCAGAGACCAATCTCAAATTCTCCACTCACTTATGCCCTGGGAGCTGACCCCTGTGGCGTTGGATGAGGGCAGGGCAAGCGTCCCATCCATATTTTATAAGTTTGTTTAATGGAGCCTGATTTTTTGGGGTTATGTATTTTTAAAGACCACATGGCTTAGATTGATGGAGCTGCTACTTCTGACAAACCAGGGAGCTGGAGGCAGCCCAGCCCTTCTGGGGTCAAGAGGGACAATGGGAAGGAGACACGGATGGACGGAGCTACCTAAATGCCTACGGAGTGGAACTGGTACAATAAATTATGTCTGCCCCTATAATGGACCAACTCAGCCACTGAGGATGAGATACAGCAGCAGATCTGAGTGGGGAAAGAGATCCATGGTGTATGTATCCTTAAGGGAGAACAAGGCTCAGAAGGAGTGAGCAGAGGGTCCTACCGAACAGAAGTGCATGTACCTGTGTGTGCATCAGTAACTAAGGGTTTTATACTGGGGAAACTAGAATTCACGTCTTCATAAAGGACCAGATAGTATCCTTAGGTTTTCTTGATCCCTCTGAGCCCTGGCTGCCTCATCTGTACTGTAAGGGGGCAAAAGGTCAAGCCAGGTGCATGTTCCCTCCATGTGTGACACGATGGTACAAGGAAGGTGAAACACTTAAAGGGTGTATCTGCGGCTGAGGAGGCAGTCTGGTGGTTAAGAACCTATAAAGGACTCAAGTTTGGTTCCTGGCAGGCAGCTCACAACCATCTCTAACTCCAGCTTCTGAGGGTCTGAGAGCCTCTTCTCTCCTGCACATGCATGCACACATGTGCATGTATGCACAAACACACACACACACACACACACTGATGCATACACATAATTTAAAATAAATACACATGGGTAGGGATGCACACCACTGAGAGAGGGCTTGTGATGCATGCAGGGAGCCCTGGGATCTATCCCCAGAATCTCGGTGTTGAGAAAAGGTCCCTGAAAACGCATGGCGATGAGACCTTCACGATTTACATCCCATGTACCTGAGGGTGGCCTTGAACTTCCGATCCTCCTGTCTCCACATCCCTAAGCTGGCACCACAGGTGTGCACCACCACTTCTGGGATATATGATACTGAGGACTGAACCCAGGACTTCCTGTATGCTAGGCAAGGTAAGTGCTGAAGCACAGCAACTAGCTGTACCCCCATTCCTGACTCTCATATAATGCAGTAAAGGAAGGGCTTCCCAAAGGAAGCACTGGATGCTGAGATTTCTAACAGCCACAGGCCCTGAGAGTTAGTGAGAGACAGACAGACAGACAGACAGACACACACACACACACACACACACAGAGAGAGAGAGAGAGAGAATAGCACAGCTGTCGTTCTCCAGGGTGAGTGAGTGTCCCCGAGTCTCATAGGTGGGCCCCAGCACAGCCACTGCCAGGCTGCCATCACTCAGGGGTTGGCAGTGAGATTCCCCTGAATCCAGCCCTGCATCCCCTGTGTCCTGTTTAACTGGAGTGATGAGCAGGTGAAGCTGGGTCTCTCGGGCACTTGGAGACACAATGCCGGAGGTAGCTGCAAGCATCCCACACTGTGTGAGAGATGATGAATTCTCTCATCTCATCTCTCACAGGAATCCTTACAGTGAGTACAGGCTGTAGCCAGGGCTCAGAAACTTCAAGGTATTTGCTCAATGGTGCCCAGCTCCCAGCAAAGCCAGAATTCAAGACCAGTGTGTCTGTCTGTGCTATCCTGCCTTCTGTGAGTAAATAACAGCCACAGGCGAAGCAAGTAAATTCTCCCACACGATGGCAAAAGGATGGTCCACAGCCTTTCCTGTTTGGGGACCCCCTTCCTTGAAATCTGCTTAGAGGGGCTGGAGAGATGGCTCAGTGGGTAAGAGCACTGACTGGTCTTCCAGAGGTCCTGAGTTCACATCCCAGCACATGGTGGCTCACAACCATCTCTAATGGGATCCGATGCCCTTTTCTGGTGTGTCTGAAGACAGCTACAGTGTACTCAGATATAATAATAAATAAATCTTTTTAGAAAGAAAGAAAGAAAGAAAGAAAGAAAGAAAGAAAGAAAGAAAGAAAGAAAGGAGGGAGGGAGGGAGGGAGGGAGGGAGGGAGGGAGGGAGGGAGGGAGGAAGGAAGGAAGGAAGGAAGGAAGGAAGGAAGGAAGGAAGGAAGGAAGGAAGGAAGGAAGGAAGGAGGGAGGGAATCTATTTAGAATTTGCGTGGTGGTCATTATGTATTTTAGAATAAAATGCGTCCAACCGTGTTACATCAGTTCTTAGTCAGAGCCTTTGGTATGCTCAGTGGACTTTGGCCCTAAACATTTGACCCTGAGACCCTTTTCTTTGAAGCTTATCCAAGAGCTGAACTCTCCTTGGTAAATGCTCACCCCAGATACATGGCTTTCCCGTTTGCTGTTGTTTTAAATTGCTTTCTAAGCATAAGAGCTTAAGTATATTTAAAATTAAGGCTAAAGAAAGAAAACATTTCCAAATATTCCCCCAAATCATCTTTTTATCCACAGAAAAAATCGAGAAGCCACGTACACCTGAAGACAAGCTAGCATCCAGGATAACCTAAGACCCTGAAGGAGAGCAGGGTGCCTCGGAGGATACAAGTGTTTGTCACATGAGCCTGACAGCTTAATTAGATTCAAAGACACATATGGGAAATTATGAGAGAGAGAGAGAGAGAGAGAGAGAGAGAGAGAGAGAGAGAGAGAGAGAGAGAGAATATAAAATAAAAATTAGAAAAGAGACATTCTAGCCTATGAAGTGAACCCATTTCTCTCAATGGAAAGATCTAAGAAGAACATGGGACCAGCCAGACCCACAGCCTTTACCTCTGTATGCAATTGTCTTGTGTTCATTATAGTATAAAACAGTGTGCTGTTGGGGAAAAATCACTTTCTTCCATGGCGATAGGAAACATTTTGAGGCAAGTTCTTGGATTTTGCGTTCAGAAAGCCGCTTCCAATGCTGCCTTGCCTGGCACCGTGTTTCAGCCACTTTTAACCTTGCCTTGGAGACAGTCACCAGAACATGGGTACATCTCTGACTAGCTTCCAGCGTTTCCCCAGGTATGAGCATTGAGAAGCTTGCTTGCCTGGCGTCAATCATGGCTTCTCAACTCCATCCCCCCAGCCTGAATCTCTTGGACTTTGTCAAGCATATGCCAGAAACTTACTGACATAGTCCCAAAGATAGCCTTCAGGGAGAACCATGAACAAGGTTGTTAATGGGGAAGAGGGTAGGCTCTAACTGCAGTTCCTCATTTCCGGCCAGATCCTCCAGTTGGGAGCCACTTCCACCACACAGATGCCCCTGGTTGCCCAGCCGATATGGCTCAGGTTTGCCCTGAATCTCAGGACAGAATCAGGGCCCAATAGTTTGCATAGTTTGGGTTTCTGTCCTCACAGGGCCGGGGAAGAAAAAGGCAAGAAAGGAGAATTATTGACTCTAGGAAAACACTCGATTGCAGCCTCATGAGTAAATGGGCCATTTATCCCCCAGTCGCTAGCTGTTTGAAAAGGTGACCGTCCATCAATCCCTGCTCCAGCTTCCCCCCCCCCCCCCCGATGAGCTGTTCTGCCAATGGGCTAATTTAGCTGATTACAGAGGAATGGGCCGCCAGAGCCTGGGTCCCCGCCAGCAATGCATTAACTCTGGGTGTCTCCATCGCCCTCCGCCTGGGCCGATAGGACCATCTGATTCCTGAGAACAGGCCCAGCAGATGGGCTTATCAGGTGAGAGGTGGAAAATCTCCCACCGCAGGCCAGGCTCCCTCCATCCGTCCGTCCGTCCTCAGTGTCCTTGCTGAGGGAGGAGGACCTGGGGTCCAGCGCCAGGTTATTCTAGGCTCCCGGTGCCCAGGAAGAGGCCTGTTATGGAGCACGGTTGCCCTTACAGTCTCCTCGGCGCACAGTCTAAGAAACCCCTTCAAAGAATGGGGCTAAAGACAGCGTCATGGGACAAGTGATCAGCCTTGCTGGTGAGCTTTCCTCTCCCCACAAAGAGAATGGCTTCAAACCTTCCCACGGCCCGGAACAGTTTCAGCTCTTTGCTGGCACTAGGATGGTTGTTTTGTTTTGCTTTCTTTGTTTTCTTTTTGTTTTTTTGTTTTTGTTTTTGTTTTCATCTAAATGTGCCTGGCTTACACCATCTGCAGTTAGTCATTCACTCTTTAGTATGAATTACTCCACCAGCTTGCTCTAACAGTCAGGAAACAGAAGGATGCATTCAGGAGGCAGCAGAAGTCTAGCCAGAGAAGGAGGAGAAGGAGGAGGAGGAGGAGGAGGAGGAGGAGGAGGAGGAGGAAGAGGAGGAGGAGGAGGAGGAGGAGGAGGAGGAGGAGGAGGAAAACAGTGTGGCTTTAGAGAGCACCAAAAAACACAGAATGTTTTTGTGGAGGAAAAGGTGTAACGAGATGTGGTACATTTGCCTAATGCTACTCAGTTTCCATGACTGTGACAAAATACTGGAGACCATCAACTTGATGAAAACAAAGGTTTGGTTTTATGCCCAGTTCCAGAGACTGCTCCCCTTGCTTCAGGCCAGTGGTGGGGTGCATCGTGGTGAGAGAGGGGGTGGATGGACACATTTTGGGGGGTCAGTGAAACCCCCATGCTAGGAAGCACTTGGAGGGAGAGGAGAGATTAAGTCTCAATAGCCCCTTCCAGGACACATCTCCCAATGGCATAACTTCCTCTCTCTAGGCCCTATGCCACCCCAATGGCCTCCAAGCTTTTAGCAGATGGGCCTAGGTGGGGGCAATCAACATCAGCAGATGCAGGGAACTATGGGTCTTCCACATCACCACCATTTAAAGGGATGCCAGAGAACCTCATGTAAGCTGCTATAAGGTGAAATTGGGTGTGGCTCATGTCTGCTGAGTGGCATTTGAAAGCATCCTGCTGGCGACATTTCCCCATGGGACTTGTTTGTTTGTCCCCCTAACTTCAATTCCAAGCCTATTTGGACTGAGAAGCCTTTTGTGTGACATTAGTCAAATGTGACCTGGGCAAAAGGGGAGAAGAATTTTGGTTTCAGGCATGGCTGGATCCAGGAGCATCAAGAATGTTTCCCACTGTCTGTCTGTCTCTCATTCCCCAGACACCCGTACTTGCCCCAGCAGCTACCAGGAATGACAAACCCCCATTCTCGTAGCTTGGAGACTCAATAGAGTGAGGACAAGCCCTTCAGCTGTGAAGCTGATTCTCAGTGGGCCTCTCCATGCTTCACAGGGACTCTTTGGTCAGCACTGTGCCTCCTGTGGAGTCTTACCCATCCCCACCCCCTGCTGTCCCCTCACCTACCCCTCCTTCATTAGGTTAAAGGGCACCAACCACGGAGCCTCATGGAAACTGTGTGTGACCCCCAAGCTGGGGGAAATGACCTCCCTTTGCTTCTTGAAGATCAATCCCAGACAAGCTAAATGAGCCCCCGGACCCCTCACTAATTTTGCCTTTACAGAACAACCCAGGGAAGTGAATGGAAATTGCTAGAATGGATGTTCTCCTGGGCAGCCCTGTGTGACCTGGGCCTAGTGACCTACCCTCTCTGAGCCTGTTTTCTTGTTCATAAAATAAGGTTGGGTAGCTCAGACACTTAACACTAATTGAGTGTCTACTATCAAGAAGGTATCTTTGGGTGTTCAAAACTAGGCATATGGGTGTGTCTGGAACACAGTAGAAGAAATTATGAGAGAGCAATACGAAGAAGTGGGTGTCTTCAAGATTAAGTAGGATGGCCAGAGTGACTCTCGAAGAGGTGAGTGGATATAAGCGTTCAGATGGGACAGCCAGTGCAAAGGTCCTGAGACAGCAATTTGGCTAGTGCAGTTAGCCCCTATAAGAAAGCCACCATAGCTAGAGAGAAGACAGAGTCCCGTCCCCCTGTGTGGTCATAGAAGACCTGGCTCATACAAGGCCTGGCTCATAGAAGACTTGATCCAGAGCATTGTGACATTGTGATGGTGAAGACCCTCCTGCTGGAAATGTGCCAGCCAGCATTCCAATGGGAGCAGCATCCGGCCAGCCCAGACCTCCCCTCCCCTCCCCTCTCCTCTCACAGATGCCCACACCTCCACACTGTCATGAGCAATTTGCACTTTGAACCCATGCTAACAAAATGGCCCTGAAAACACAGGGTGCTCCCTGCCTTCGCAAGACTTTATCAGGCTTATGCCACCATTGTCACCAAGGGGTCACCAGGTGGCACCCATTAGCAGGGCCTGACACTTGTCCTTCCCCCCTCCCCGCATCCTGCTCTTAGCTTCTCCCTGATAGAATGCCCTCCATCTGCCCCAGGCTGTGGCTACACACTCATAGCTTTGGGCCGAGACCAGGAAGGACTGCAAGGACTGCACTTGGGTAAGAGAATGGTATGTGGGTCCCCGTTTCTGGATAGCGTTAACACCAACTGCCAAACTTCTGGGCTATTAGTACGGGCATCCGGGCATCCGCAAAGCAGCCACCTACCCATTCCCTCCTGGCAGCCGCTAGATAGTCATGGCCTTCACTGGGAGCTACTGCAGCCCTGTGTCTGCAGAGAGGACTTCCTCATGCGTGGCCAGGGGTGAAGCAGTGTGGAGATAGTTCCCTTCACCTTTGAACTCACTGAATGGGCCTTTTGTGCTCTGAGTTCTGAAGCCACTGTAGGGGGAGGGGGAGGGAGAGGGGGAGGGGGAGGGAGATGGGGAGGGGGAGGCTTTCTGTAACTGCCAGACAACAGCCTTCTTAGGGCATCACGTTTTTAAATTCCATATGGCTTGGGTCCTTCCAATGCCCAATTCTTCAGCTCTTGCTAGCCCCCTCTGCTTCCAGCCAGGCTGAGAACAAGGGCACATGGTAGGCCCCCCAGCACATCACTGTGTTGGCTAATTTTATGTCACTTGACACAGGCTAAAGCCATCTGAGGGAAGGAAACCCTAATTGAGAAAATGCCTCCATAAGATCAAGCTGTGGGCAAGCCTGTAAGGCATTTTCTTAATTAGTGATTGACAGGGAGGGCCCAGCCCACTGTGGGTAGAACCATCTCTAGGCAGGTGGTTCTGTGGCTCAGTGGTTAAGAATGCTGGCTGCTCTTCCAAAGGTCCTGAGTTCAATTCCCAGCACCCACATGGTGGCTCCCAACCATCTGCAATGGGATCCGATGCCCTCTTCTGATGTGTCTGAGGACAGCTACAGTATACTCACATATATAAAATAAATAAATAAATCTTGAATGAAAGAAAGAAAGAAAGAAGAAAAGCAGGCTAAGCAAGCCATGGAGAGCAAGGCAGTAAGCAGCACCCCTCCATGGCCTCTGCATCAGCTCATGCCTCCAGGTTCCTGCTCTGCTTGAGTTCCTGTCCCGACTTCCTTCAATGATGAACAGTGATATGGAAGTGTAAGCTAATTAAACCCTTTCCTCCCCAAGTTGCTTTTGGTCATGGTTTTTCATTACAGCAATAATGACCCTAATACAGTCACCCTCAGCCTCCTGTCTAGAAACCCACTGCCCCCTCACCTTGCCCTCTGCATCGTCTCTCCATTTATCGGTCTCCTTCACTGGATGTGGTCTCTTCCTCTTCCTCATGTCTCCATCCTAAGTGAAGAGGTCCACTCATAGATTACTAGTTATCTGTGGCTTGACCAGACACACCAGGTTTGTTTTTGTTTTTGTTTTTGCTTTTGTTTTGTATATGAGTACAGTGTACCTGTCATCAGACACACCAGAAGAGGGCATCAGATCCCATGGCAGATGATTGTGAGCCACCATGTGATTTCTGGGATTTGAACTAAGGACCTCTGGAAGAGCAGACAGTGCTCTTAACCTCTGAGCCATCTCTCCAGCCCCCAACCACAGCAATTTAACAGTGGATCCTCTGTTGCCTTAGTCATCTTGGTGCTACTATAGCAAGATACCCAAGGCAGGGTCATTTATAAAGAAATTCTTTGGCTCACAAGTCTATCTGAAGGCTGGCATCTGCACCTTCATGGCATATGCAGACAACACCGTGCTAGAGAGCATGGCTCTGCCAATAAAACCAGCCCTACAGTGGTCCACGAACCCACAGATCCTCCATGGATTGAATTCATTCATGGTCCTGCCTCTTAGCCCTACCGCACATTGAAACCTATCTCCATCACACAAACTCTGGGGGGACGCCTTCATGTTGTCTGACCCTTGGAACAAAAGCAGGCCAGCAGCTCACACAGTCATCAGTATACATGTATGCCCACCTTACCTACACAACCAGGGATTCCTGCCTATTGATGCTGTGAACATCCCAGATACCGCAGGAACCACCTGGTCCTCGGCAGGTGATTATTGAGGACCAACCTATAGGATTGGTCCTGCTGGGCTGAGAGCTAACTTCATCTTCAGCCTCCAGGTTCCCAGAGATACTGACTGGACAAGGTATGAGCGGGACCCAGAAAGCTGTATTTCCATGGGCCCCCATGGTCCCTGGGCTCCCTGTGCACAGTAAACCCTGACACCGGGCGCCCCACACTTTGTTCCCCTCACACTTTCTCAGCTCATCCTTTTCCAATGGCTGCCATGTAAAACCTCAGCCTCAGGCACAGTAGTGAGCAGGATTCACATTGCTCCTGCAATGCTCAGGATCCAGCCAAGGCTTTTAAGTGAATACTTGGTAATAGAACAATCAAGTTAAAAGATCGGCGTGACACAGGACATGAGCGGGGGAAGTATCGTGGCCAATTGATTTGGATTTCATTTATGGGTTTTTGAAATGAATTTCATCTTCCAAGGCTGCTTATAAATCTCTGCCTCTTCTGGAGATTAATAAGGGAAACGGGCTTGATTAAGAACGCAGAACTCAGGGTCCGTTGCAGATTTATAGACCCAGAGGGCCAGCCACAGGGATTCCCTAGATGTCCCACCTGCTAGCCATCACTTAGGAGGATTGCTCCTCCTGCTGCTTCAGGAGTAGATTCCGGGACGTACACTCTTCGTATCCTTTAGCAGTGCTGGAATTAGTCTGTAGCATTTGTAGACCTCTTACCCCAGCCTCTGGCCAGGCAGAGACTTTAATTTGTAAGTCTCTCATCGTCCCCTACAAAAGCAGATCAAAGCTGAAGATTGATCGAGATGATACAATTATGGTACTGGGAAGATAGCTTAGCAGGTAAGAGTGTTTGCTGAGCTAGCATGAGGACCTGAGTTCGAATCCCCTGTGCCCATGTAAAAAGCCAGGTATGGCCCCACATGCCTATAACCCCAGGCCTGAGTAAAAATGGAGACAGGGGGATGACTGGGACTTACTGACTACAACCCTAGCTCCAGGTTTAGAAAGAGACCTTATCTCAAGGGAATAAGGTAATATACATGTGTACATGCACACATACCCACACATTTTAAGGTTACAAAATAAAAAACAGACCATTAAGAGAAAGGGGGTGTTTAATAGAATCAGCTAAGTACTCCAGCCCTCCCATTACCTCGGATGTACACCCTGTACAAAGTAAAAGGGCATCAGGCTTCAAGAAGTATCTTTGACATTCATCTGCCGATGGTGACAGTCTATAAAGGAGCCTGAACCAGAGAGAGCTGCAAAGCAGGTGCTAGAAGGACAGACACGTTGCTCCAGCCCGCCTCACAGAACCGCCCTGCACACGGTGTATATGGCATTTACAAGGACAGCCCTTCGAATAAGGGGTCCTGAGGGGGTCAGCATCCCTTCTCATAACTAACTGTCATGATGGCTTCAACACAGGTGGCAAGGGCACACGGGAGACTTGTCTGTCATACAGACACATTCTGTCTGGGAGATTTTACCGAGCTCTGGAGCTAAGGTTTTTCACTTAGTTTGTGAGGAAAAAGTCAGCACCGTCTGGATACAGGGGCTCAGGAAACGCCTACTAATTCTGCCGCTTATGAACAGGGTACCAGAAAGTAAAGAAAAAACAAAAACAAAAACACATTCCACAGAAAACCTCGGGGGGGGGGGGAGTTGCATTCCCAGTCGTTCACCTGTGCGCTGACTCATGTGTGTGTGCGCGCACGCGCACGCGTTTGCTTCATAATTGTTTTGCATTTTTTTTAGTAAAGTACTAAATGCAAAAAGGCCAAGTGTGAGACCATTTCACTGGGAGCCCAGAAGGGGGCGTCAGATCTTCTACAGCTGGAGTTAAAGGCAGTTGAGAGGCATTCCATGTAGGTGCTGGGAATTGAACCCGGATCCTCTGGAAGAGCAGCTAGTACTCTTAACCACTGAGCCACCTCCCCAGCCCAAGCTTAGGGTTCTTTTAAAAACTAACAAAGGTAAAGAGGTGAAAAGATTCCTGAGAGGGAAATTATGTTGGTCACAGAGCAAGAAGAACTCTGTCGGAAGATGTAGTCTGAGAGGCTGGAGTCCATGAATTCCAGAGGGCAGAGGGGTTACTTTGATGTGACATCTAGCCTTGAAGGACTAAAGCCCCTTCCACCAGGAAGCCCTCCTGCCTTTCTTCTTATGTTCCTATCAGGACCTCATTACCTTGAACTATCTACCCCAGGGAAGCCTGAGTTTCTTAAATCCAAGTGCATAGACTGACCCATGTTCCTCAGTTCACATACTGAGACCTCCAGCCAGGATAAGTACATTTGGACCTAGAGCCTATGGAATGTAGTTATGGTTAAATCGGGTCCTCCATGATCCCATAGAACAGATAAATATTCATTCACCCACATGCACAAAAAGAAAACCGATTCAAAGGTACAGTAAGAGGCAAGGGCTTTGCTGTAAGACAACCCTGTGGGTATCTTGATCTTAAATGCCTGGCCTCTAACACTATTTGGGAACATATTTTGGTTGGTTGCCTGAGCCAACCAGACTGCGATTTTTTTGTGGCACCTCACAAACTCATCCTGTAGCTTCTGGTCACATCTCTTGGCAGAGACTCTTCTGACCCTGTTGGACCACAAAGATCTCTGTGGGAACTCCTTGTACTGAGTAAGAAGATGACTATCGAGGTAGCAGGAATTCCTAGATCTTGCTAGATCTAAGAGAGCCAAAAGCAGGGGTCAGAGAGATGACTTGGCAGTTAAGAATGCCTCCTGCTCTTCTGGGAGATCTGAATTCAGTTCCCAGCATCCACATGGAAGCTCGCAGTCACCCTCAACCCCACCTCCAGGGAATCCAAGACTCTCTTCTGGCCCCAATAGTTACAAGTATTCATGTGTGCATGTGCACACACACACACTCACACACACTCATAAATAAATAAAAACAAATCATAAAAGCAGAGAGATCCAAAAGCATTATTCGACACCATCACTCCTGTGAAATTGCCTGGCCCATTTCCCTTCTAGGTGATCCAGCCCAATTAACATTTACAGAGCATGTGTACCCAGAAAGTAGCATGTGCTATTTGTACGTATTACCTGCATATCTTTCATTTGTATACATCTTTCATTTGCATATACATTTGCATACCAAGTCCTGATGTCAGTTGCTCTTCCTACCAAGAGGAAGACCAGGTTCCCTCTGGGACAGAACAGGTCACAAAGTAGTTACAATGCCCAACACTGGCTGCCAAAGCAAAATCTCAACGAACACTCAGCCGAGGCCTGGAGCTCTCACTGGCTTCAGAGGGCAGACTTGGTATCCATGTGTCTTCCTTAAATGTATGTCGCTAGGAACAACAGCAGTATCCCAGGAGAACTTAGGACACCAGCCCTGCCCGGGAGACACCGTGTGTGACTGCAGAAAACACCTTACTACTTTGGAATAGATAGTAGACTCAAAATTAAAAATAAATATATATGGACACTAAATGCAAACTAAGAATGCTTCTTCCTCCTCCTCTTCCTCCTCCCGGTCCTCCTCCTCCTCCTCCCACTCCTCCTCTTCCTTCTTCTTCTCCTTCTCCTTGTCTACCTCCCATCTTTGATCCCACCTGGCTTTGTTAGCAGCCTTGGAGAAATACAATGGCCAGACCGTTCCAAGGACAAAGCACAAAGCATAGATTTCGATCTTGAAAGAACTGGAGGGTCAGAAAGCCTCGTGAGAGAGTGGATGTGGAAATGTCTGCTAGTGCCGGTTGTTGAGCTTGTCCCAGGAATCAGAGTCAAATAGGGTCAGAGTCCCCCCAAGGAAAACCATGACCAAGTAGCCGGTACTGACTCATATCTGTGTGCTTTAATGGGAAGCAGAAGAGTGTTCTGTATTAAGCTCTTGGAATGTTCCAGAACAAGGAGCAATTACCAGCACTGGTCACTCACTGTTCAGGGTCTCAAGACATTCTGACCATGGGTCTGTTGCCCTGAGGAGATGGATCATGGACCCCTCTGATCAATGTTCCCTTTGATGGGAAGGAGACCCTGGGACATTGACCGACCACAGTAGGTCATTTGTGTAAGGGCATTGGGGCTGCCTAACTGAGAAAGGCACACCGTCTATTGAAATGGCTGTGGCATCCCAGGGTCAAGTTAAACTGCACAGACAAGGGCATAATGTATAATTCAGGAGCCCAAACGGAGTAGAAGTGCATTGGAGCAAAAAAAAAAAAAAAAAAAAATGCACACATGCGAGATGGGCTCGGTCGCCTGCCACTTTCTGGAAAATGACGGTGAAGCAATTTGCACGAGAAGGAAAAATGCTTCCAAGAATCAATGAAGGACAGTGTCCAGAGAGGTCCAGAGCCGACGCAAGGATGGTCCAGGAAGAGGCCAAGTGTCTACTCTGCAGACAGCTCACCGGTGCGCTGACGGCATAATCAATGGTTCAGGTAATATGCTAACAGCAGCATCCATCCTAGCATCCTCAAACTGAGACCGGCCAGTTCTGACTCTCTTGTGGTGCACTGGGAGGAAGGGGCTCTCAGAAGTTCACAATCTGTCAGTTCTATCGCCCAGTTCCTCCCCATGCTGTGTTGGACTGACACTGTCTCAGACAGGGGAACGGAGTCCCGTGTACACACACAGGCGCAACGGAGAGGCTCAGGCTCAGGCTCAGGAGTCAGCAAACATTTTTCCATTAAGAGCCAGATGGTAAATATTTCAGATGTCAACAAATGCCAGTCTCTGTTGCAACCACTCAGGTCTGTCTTATAGCCTTAAAACAACCACAGACAATATGCATACAAATTATCAGGGGTGGTCCAAATAAAACTTTATTGACAAAAGCAAGTAGTGGGCCACATTTGGCCCATCAGCAAGTCTATAAACTTCTGGTTGAGAACAATTACGTCCTGTTTTCTCATCTCACAGATGGAAAAAAAAAGCTCAAATGGGAAATAACTTGCCCAGCACTATTGACCTTGGTCAGACAAAGACCCCAGCTGGAAGCAAAAGATGTTGGCTCTGTCTTCTCAGGTTGCCTAAGGTACCACATCACAGGAGCAGTCTGTTCTGTCCTTCTTGCCTTCCTCCCCACCTCCATCTGGTTTACACCAGGGATATGATACACAAACACTCACAGACCCAGTGTCCATCAAGCCTCCAATCTGGTGGTAGACAAAGAAACTATATTACAGGTGAGTTTATGTGGATACAATGTGGATACAATGAATGAAATACAAAGTAAGAACCTAAAAACTTACTAGTTCTTTATTTAAAGCTCCCCACATCAACAAATGGGTATATATATTTTTTATTTTTTTAAATATATATTTAGTTTTTAAATTATGTGTATGTGTGTGTATGGGGGGGTGGTGTACACATGAGTGAGGGTGCCCATTGAGAAAAGGCATCAGTTTCCCTGGAGCTGTAGTTACGAGAGGCTGTAAGCCACCCTACATGGATGATGAGAACTGTACTCTAATCTTCTTCAAGAGGGAGGATTACATGATGTTAGCCACTGGGCTATCTCTCCAGCTTCATATTTTTGTTTGTTTTTAAGCGGGGTAGGAGATGAGACAGGGTCTCACTATGTAGCCCAGGCTGGCTTTGAACTCACATTCCCTCTGCCTCAACCTACTGAGTGCTGAGATTACAGATAATCAGAAATACACCTGGCTTTCTTTTAATTACCTGCCTACCTTTACTTAGGCATAGAAACATGCATCCAGGGTGATTTGCATATGGGCACGATCCATTTTTTGAAAAGGGCAAAACAAAGAAAAATGATCCAAGTCCCTTGGTGCAAAAGCAAGGTTGCTTCTGTAGCAAATTATACACTCCTCCCCCAAAACCAATTCATAATACACTTTAGGAACAGCTGTGTTCATAAGATGGCCTGTGCCTGCATTTCTCAGGAACCCATAGGGAGGGAAATAGCATGATGTTGGTGGCAGTGACTAGGGTAAAGGGGGAACAACTTCAGAGCATTTCTGATGGTTTCCCTCCTGAGGAGATGTGAAGGTGACGCTTAATCTTCCCTGGGTTTAATTCCACCGCAGGATTTGCTTAATGCTCTCTCTCTCTTTAGGATGACTTTGATGATCCAGAAATAAGTGTACCCCCATTAGCCCCAAGGTATTTCAAACCCAGGAGCTTCCAAAGGCAGACAGACCACCACCGCAAGCAAAGTTGGCATGAGCGCCTGGGCAGTCAACCACGTCTCTTACCTTCTCTGACTCTGGTGTATGAATCGAGAGGCAGGGTAAACGTAAGACCTTTTTAGGCTGGGTCACTCAGGGACCTGACAGCTAAAGTTCCATAGCTACTGGTGCAATGGCTTAGTCAGTACATTGTTTGCCACTTGAGGGCTTGAGTTTCATCCCCAGGGCCCACTTAAAAAAAAAAAAAAAAGCCACCTGCAATGGTGTGTGCTCCTGATTCCAGTGCAGAAGAGGCAGAGACATCCCTAGGGATCATTGGTCAGCGTGGTGGTTTGAATATAGGGAGGTGTAGCCTTGTTGGAGGAACTGTGTCCCTATGGGGGTGGGCTTTGAGACCCTCCTTTTAGCTGCCTGCAGACAGTCTTCTGTTTGCCTTTGGATGAAGATATAGAGCTCTCAGCTCCTCCAGATCCATGTCTGCCTGGATGCTGCCATGCTACCACCTTGATGAAATGGACTGAGCCTCCGAACCGATAAGCCAGCCCCAATTAAATGTTGTCCTTTATAAGAGTTGCCTTGGTCATGGTGTCTCTTCACAGCAATGAGAAACCTAACTAAGACAGTCAGCCAGGTCATCCGAATCAAGAGTGTTCTGGGTACAGTGAGAGACCCTGCCTCAAAAAATAAGGTAGAGAGTGATTAGAAAAGACACCAGGTTGACCTCTGTCTTCTACAGGCATGTGCACACATGTGTAGGTACTCACATGAAAACACACACACACACAAATAAAATAAAATGAGATCTCATGAGTTCCTACTTCTTTGGTGGTGCCTAATGTCCAAAGATCACTATAGATCACGCCAACCCCACCCAACTTAGACAGTACCACTTGCTGAAAACATCAAATGGAAGCCTTGATGCTCTGTATAAAATCCATCCATCCATCCATCCATCCATCCATCCATCCATCCATCCATCTACCCACCCATCCATCCACCCACCCATTCATCCACTCATTCACCCATCTACCCACCCACCTACCCATCTACCCACCCATTCATCCAGCCACCCACCCATCTACCCACCCACCCATCCATCCACCCATTCATCCACCCACTCACACATTCATCCACCCACCCACCCATCTACCCTTCCACCCATCTACCCACCCACCCACCCATTCATCCAGCCATCCAGCCATCCATCCATCTACCCACCCATCCATCCACCCACCCATTCATCCACTCATTCACCCATCTACCCACCCACCCACCCATCTACCCACCCATTCATCCAGCCACCCACCCATCTACCCACCCACCCATCCATCCACCCATTCATCCACCCACTCACACATTCATCCACCCACCCACCCATCTACCCTTCCACCCATCTACCCACCCACCCACCCATTCATCCAGCCATCCAGCCATCCACCCACCCATTCATCCAGTCATCCACCCATCTACCCACCCACCCATCCATCCACCCATCCATCAATCCATCCATCCATCTACCCATCCATCCATCCACCCACCCATTCATCCAGCCATCCAGCCATCCACCCACCCATTCATCCAGTCATCCACCCATCTACCCACCCACCCATCCATCCACCCATCCATCAATCCATCCATCCATCTACCCATCCATCCATCCACCCACCCATTCATCCAGTCATCCACCCATCTACCCACCCACCCATCCATCCACCCATCCATCAATCCATCCATCCATCTACCCATCCATCCATCCACCCACCCATTCATCCAGTCATCCACCCATCTACCCACCCACCCATCCATCCACCCATCCATCAATCCATCCATCCATCTACCCACCCATCCATCCACCCACCCATTCATCCATCCATCTACATGCCCAGGCATTCATCCATCCATCTGCCCATCTTTCATGAGCTCTTGACAGTGCACAAGCAACCCATTAGTAGCTTCCCAGTCATGACCACCAGGTACCATCTCTGCATCTCCTAAGCAAACCAGGACCTTCTTAGAAGATGCTGGCTTCTTCTACAAATTCAAAAAAATGTGCTCTGAGAAGACAGGAAGCAGAGCATTCTGGCCAGGGATTGAGGTCAAATGGAAATATTCTTCAAGACATGGTTTCTTGGGTGTTAGGTCCAACTTTGTCTGCTCTCCTCTATTCCTCTCTTTTTCACTCCACTCAAGCCTTCACATCTCAGAGAAGTGCAGTTGATATTCTGACTTCTTTATCTCTACCATTGACTGACTGGGGACATCCCCTCTCTCTCTTAAACACTGCTGTGATAGATGTTACAGGAAATACAAGAAAAAAATTCACATCTATTCACCACAGGCATTGTGATGAGGCTTGAAGATGAAGTGGGTATATATCCATTGACTCCTGGCACTCAGAATCAGACACACAGTGGGTTGCTAAGGGTGCTGGTGATAAATAGAGGTCACAGTTCTATGATTCCTTTATAGCTAGGTGTCATAGCATAATAGAGTTCTGAATTCCACTCAAAGAAATGTAAGCAAAAGTGGCTGTTTTGTTTGTTCACTTGTCTTGTTTGCTGGCTAAAGTAACACTGTTTTTTTCTGACCTGAAGCTGCTATTCTGGGACATGAGAGTGGTGAGTGGATGAGTGGATGGATGGATGGGTGGATGGATGGATGGATGGATGGATTGACAGATGAATGGATTGCTGGGTGGATGAATGAATAGATGGATGGGTGAATGGATAGGTGGATAGATGAATGGATGAGGTGGTGGGTAAGTGAATGGATGGACAGGTAGACAGATGAATGGGCAAACAGGTGGGAGGGTAGATTGGTGGACAGATGGATGGATAAACAGATGGGTGCATAAATGGGTGGTGGGTAGGTAAATGAATGGATTAATGGACAGACAGGTGGATGGGTGAACAGACAGGAGGGTGGGTGGATGGATGGATGGATGGATGGATGGATGGATGGATGGATGGATGGGTAGATGGATGGGGAGGAACAGGGCCTCCCTTTTGAAGGTAGAGGTTATGAATGGCAGCAATCTTGATCTTGAGTGTTCACTTATAAGCCTTTGAGAGCAAATTAAATAACTTGTTCATTTACATAAGCAAGACTGTAGAGTTTTTTTCAATGCCCCACCCAGCTCCAAATAGCACCAAAGTATATAATACAGGTGCCCGGTATTGAAGAAATTCAAAGAGAGGAAATGGGAAACCCAGGAAGGTGCAGAAAAGGTGTGACAGTCCAGGAATTATGGGATAGGAAATAGACAGACATGACCTAGCCAATGAAATGGTTTGAAGTCATAATGCGGGACAGGAGAAAAGTTTTCAAGTCAAGAAACCAACAGAGACGACACTGCAGAGAAGTTGGGTCAAATTCTAAAGAGCTTTGAACCCCAAGAGAAAGAGCTGAGCCCTTATCCTACAGGCTTGGGAGATGGGTGGAGCTATGGCAGCTTTCAAGGGCACCTTTCTGACTCCTGACTAGGCAGAGCCATTTCTCACTTCTTCCTGGCCATGGCACATGCTCACTGGTCAGTGTGATGTACACAGTCCATGGGGGCATTCTTTTCATGAGTGTCGACCATGGCAAGTGATCACTAGAACCTCCCTCCACCCTGCTCTTCTTCCTGTCCCTCCACCTGGCCCACATCTCTCTACCAGCATAGAGTGGGTGGAGCTTCCTTAACGAAGCACTGCAAATGAGTTGCTCAAACAGGGTCCTGGGCTTGTTCCACAGCTCAGGAGACTGGAAATTACCCAGCTACATGGGGGGAGTGCCATGAGAAACCCTGTCCCAAAAAAATATGGTGGAGAATAATTGAGAAACGCAACAGGTATGGACCTACGGCCTAGAAAGTTATAGATGTGTACACATTCGCTCAGTCTCTGCCTCTCCTTTATGTTCCCTCTCCCTCTATATCTCTGTCTCTCTCTGTCCCTCTCTCTCTGTCTCTCCTCTGTCTCTGTTTCTCTCTGTGTTTCTCTGCGCTCTCTCTCTCTCTCTCTCTCTCTCTCTCTCTCTCTCTCTCTCTCTCTCTCTCTCTCTCTCTCTCCCTCCATCCCTCTCTCCCCATGTCTCAGTTTTTTCCATAAAATAGAGACAGCTAGGGTTCCCCCTTTTTAGCACACCTGGAAAGTTACTATGCACAGCAAATCCCAAAGACAAATGTTCCTGGGCACTGGCTTTTGCACCCCTATATGGATTTTTGTGACCTTTAAAGCAACCATCCCTAGTCCCTCGTCCCTGAGGCCACCACTGCCCTCCCTCCTCCCGTTCCTTTCTGTTATCTTGCTGGTTTGGTCACGTTTTCCACCAAACTGCAATTTCATGCGGTTTGGGAAGAGATACCATTCCAGAGACTTCCACCCCACGGCTCTCTGGAGATTTCTTGGTGATAGAAACCGCAGTTTGGCTCCGCCTGGAACCTGTTTGAACATTTGCTTTGCGCACACTTCAAAACCCCAGGCACTTGGACGGCTCACCCATCTACTCTTGGCAGAGGGCAGCTTCCTGCTTCTGCAATGCTGAGCTTTCAAGCTGAGGAGAAAAAGGCCTTTTTGGACAACAAACGGCCCTTTAAGAACAATATTTTGATGAGTTGAGTGTAAATGAATCAGAAACACATGGATTAAGCCCCTCTTGATGTGCACATGGGTTTAATAATTACTGCGGGCGGAGGAGAAGGGAAATGGGGCCGGGGAAACCGTGTCTTGGGTTTTATCAAATCTAAAATGTTTGAGGAGTAATCCAAGACATTCCACACACCCTCAAACCCAGCCAGATTTTTTCCGATCCCACTTCCAAGGAGCCACTCGGATCTTTCTAGTAACGACAGGGTTGCTCTAAAGAGCCAGGGTTTTGTGGCTTCTGATTGGCTGCACGAGGTGCCCTGATTTATGAGGCCATTCAAAGATTTATATATCGCCATTATAACAAGCTCCTTCCGAACTGTGCGGCACCCCAACACAGCCATATAAATATCCCTCCTGTTAGAAGCCTCTTTTCTATTCACAAACTTCCCCTTCTTCTCTTTTCCCAGCCCCCCTTAAGCCACAGATCCCCCCCCAACAAGGTCCCAGACCAGTACAGAGTGAGGGAATTAATTTCCCCATGGCTGGAACGTGTTTCACTTTGGATGGAGTTTTAAATGACTTGGGTCCATATAAGCTGCGGGTCACTCGAAGGTTACAGCTAAAGGGCTCATAAGTTAGGAGAAGGGTGGAATTTTATAAGTGCTTATTACTTTCATAAAAAGAAAAGCGAAGTTGTGTTCGTGCCTAATGCAGTCAAACACTCCATACATCAAGGCAGGCCGTTTCCTAGAGGAAATGTCCCACACCGCTTTGGCGGGCTTCTGTCTTCCTCCACTCAGATGACGACATCAGCATTGGATGTCTGGTTAGGATAAGTAACTTTGCCCACATGTCACCATCCCTTGGTCTTTCCCTCAAATGAATGTGGAGTCTGTCAAGGCTCAGAGGTCCCCTTAATCACCTCCTCTTAACAGGCAGCAGAAGGGTGGAGTGAGGCATAGCATAGAGAAAGACCTTGACTCTTAAACCATCGTTCTATAGGTCTCTCTTCCAAGCCCTGTCCACACAGGCTACAGAGCAGTGAGGAGGAGGGGGAAAGTGCCTGGGAAAAGACAGACAGGAAGATGTCTGTATGAGGTTTGTGGGCAGACACATCTGGCAAGTTGGAATAGGAAAGTCCACTGTCTCAGCAAACGCATGGGAACTGGCTCATCGGCAATGTGTATCTAAGAGCCATGACCCAAGGAACTCACACCAGCTAGGTTGCAGTAATGCTGTGTAACAAAAAGTATTCTCACACTCACAGGCCTGCAAGCATACCGCAGCTAGCCGAGGTCAGGTAGACTTCAGACTCTAGCTTCTCGCCCTGGTCCCCAGGTATTAAGCAAGATCCAGATCTGCTTTGTACTTTTCTCTGTCTCCTGGATCTGTAAATCTTCCCTGGATGGGAGACTCTTGGTGATCGATCATGCAGCTTTTGTTCTTATAAAGTTATGGCTTAAGAACTGAAATGTAGGGCTGGAGAGATGGCTCAGGGGTTAAGAGCACTGACTGCTCTTCTGGAGGTCCTGAGTTCAATTCTCAGCAACCACATGGTGGCTCACATCCATCTGTAAAGAGATCTGATGCCGGGCTGGTGAGATGGCTCAGCAGGTAAGAGCACCCGACTGCTCTTCTGAAGGTCCAGAGTTCAAATCCCAGCAACCACATGGTGGCTCACAACCATCCGTAACGAGATCTGACTCCCTCTTCTGGAGTGTCTGAAGACAGCTACAGTGTAATTACATATAATAAATAATAAATAAATCTTTAAAAAAAAAAAGAGAGATCTGATGCCTTCTTCTGGTCTAGCGACAGTATACTCACATACATTAAGTATATGTATATGTACTCAAATTTGGACCCAAAGAGATGAATTGGTGATCAGGAGTGCTGCTTGCTTGCTGCTCTTCCAGATGACCTAAGTTTGGGTCTCAGGGTCCACATGGTGATTCACAACTGCTGCCTGTAGCTCGAGTTTGAGGGTACCCAGCATCCCCTTTTGAGCTCCTCAGCACTGTGTGCAGGGAACACATGCACACATTGGTGGGGGTGGGGAGAGAACATGACCAAGCCTTCCATACTGGGACTCCCAGGTGAAATGTTCCCCCATCACCTCGTGTGTTTGATCCCTAGGTTCCCAGAGGGTGGCACTGTTTGGTTATGGAACCTTTCAGATGGAAGGCGTGTCTGCTGGGACTGAGTCATTGAGGATGGACCTTTGAGAGTCTGAGCCTGTTTCCTGTATCTGAGTCTCTGCTTCTTGACTGCTAAACTGTGACACCCACGTCATGCTTCTACTGCAGAGACTGGATCCCTCCCAGGACCACGAATTCTGGCCACCATGGACTGAAAACTCCTGAAATTGTGAGCCTTCCTCCTGTGAGTGTCCTCTTTCAGGCATTCTGTCACAGCGGTGAAGGCAGCTGCTGACATGCTTGTCTGCATACTATCTTTAGGTCATCTTCCCAGGGTCGTTCCCTGATGCATTCTTTGAGCTCTGGCCATGGAAGCCAGCTGTTCCTCTCTAAATGCCCAGGTGTGTGTGTGTGTGTGTGTGTGTGTGTGTGTGTGTGTGTGTGTGTGTGTGTGCATTTGTGCATGCATGGGTATATGTATGCATTTGTGCATGCACGGGTGTATGTATGCATGAGGGTGTACATACATATGTGTTTGCATTGTGCATGTATGGGTGCATGTGTGCATTGCGTGTGCATGCATGTGTATGTATACATTTGTGCATGCATGGGTGTATGCATGCATGTGTGTGCATGCATGTGCACATGAATTTGTGCATGCATGGGTTATGTATGCCTGTGTGTGCATTTGTATGTGCATAGGTATATGTATGCATAAGGGTGTGCATATACACAAGTGTATGCATTTGCACATGCAAGTGTGTGCATGTGTGTGTATGCATGTGTGTGCATGAGTGTATGCATGGGTATGTGTGTGCATGCATGTGGGTCTGTGTGTAGGAGTGCTTATGTATATCAAAGCCAGAGGTTGACATCAGCCTCTGCCTCTATCCCTCATCTGTCTCATTTTAAATAGGGTCTCACACTAAACCTTGAGCTCACTGACTAGGCTAAGCCTGGCTGGCCAGTGAGCTGCAGGGATCCTCCTGTCTCTGCCTCTCCCCGATGCTGGGATCATAGACATGCTCCCATGCTGTATCCAGCTATTTTACATGGATGCTGGGGAGCCAATCTCAGCTCCTCATGCTTGTGCAGCCAGCCCTGTCTCTCTGAGCCAGCTCCCTGGCCCACTTCTGCTCTTTTTCTAACCTTGCCTAACTGCCCTGCTCCCATAGTGCATCTCCACCTGAGTGGAAAACAGATTCTGTTAACAATGAGAAAAAAATCACACACTCAGTGCTGTGTCCCTGACCTGGAAGGACTCGAGACACTGTGGATGAATGAGACACACACCTTCGTCACCAAACGTCATTCAGCATATACATAGCACAAACACAGAATGAATGGCAGAGCCACAGAGTCTGTATCAGAGAGCCTGCATCAACTAGTGGCATCCGCTCTCAGGAAACAGGAAGGGGCAAACAGAGAAAGGGGCTGAGCTGAAGCAGGCAGCAGCAAGGTCAGGGACAGAATCAGATCATAGGGACACTGAGTACCCAGCAGTCAGTCCTGCTGCTGTGAATGGGAGAGTGAGCATGAGTCACCGCCTCACCCACACCACCGGGAGATAAAATGACGACCTGCTGATAAAGCTCCACAAGGAAGAGAGAGCAATCATGGCTCCTGGTGCTGTCCTGTTGCAGGCACAGTACTCATATAATACAGGTTTAAAAACCGAGGCTCAGGGGCTGGGGCCCTAGCTCAGTCAGGAGAGGGCTTTCCTTGCATACTGGGTTCCACCCTCCAGCAAACGAGACCAGGTTTCTTAAGCACACCTAGGACCCCAGCACTTTGGGGGGTTGAGGCAGGAGGATCAGATGTTCAAGGACATCCTTGGCTATGTCAAGAGTTTGAAGCCAGCCTGGGCTACTACACAAGACCCTATCTCAGAAAAGAAACAAAGGCCCAGAAGTTTTTGTTAACTTGCCTGCACAGCCCCTAATAAGACCTTTGAACTTCTAACTCAGATCTTGATGGTTTTAACAAAAGCCTCATAAGACCTCAGAGAAGCCAGAAAGCCAGGTGAAACTATGGGGGAAAAGCTCATGTGAGTTTGTGGGGTGGGCTCACAGAATCTCCCCGTAACCCTATTCCTGAATCAACTGCTCTCCGGCTGACAAAGCAAACCTGCAGGCTCAAACCCTCTTCCCTGTTTTAACTCTGGTTTCCATGCATCTTAGGCGTGACTGCCCTGGAGTGTTACGTCATCTTAATGCCCCTCCCCTGGCAACCCTGAAGGCCACTATAACAGCTTCATTATTGGACAGGAGGTAGATGTGGGGAGGCTTCAGGAGAGGGCAATACATCCCAGTGAACTGGCACTGATGGTTATACCAGGGTGTCTGGTGATAAGGCAGGCTAGCATGAGTCTTCTCTTTGGAATTTATAAAACTGTGTTTGATGTGCCGTTTTCTAAGTCAGTTAACTGTGTGGGCATTGGCTCTGGTGCCATTGAGAGTCAAGTCTCTGCTCTGGGGTTTGGCTGTGGCTAAGCAGAGTTAAACAGAGTTGAATGATGTCTCCCACCCAGTTGTTGACCTGGGATCTTGCAACAAGATGAGGATCTTTGCCAGGGTCCTAGGTATGGTCAGGGTTTGCATCCAATGATGGCCATCTTTGAGGTTGGGAGGGAACTCAGCCAGCAGAGTGCTTGCCCGGCATGGACACAGAACGGGAATTGGTCTCCAGAGCCACATAAACCAGGGGTGGTAGTTATACACCAGCAATCACAGCTCCCAGGAGGCAGAGACAGGGGGATCAAGGGTTCAAGGTCATGTTCAGTGAGTCTGAGGCCAACCCAAGAGAAGAAATGATGGCCATAGTTCTGAGAGACACAACGGGGAGGTACAGTGAGACTCCGGAGAAAGGGGCCTTTGACCTTGGAAGCAGAGACTGAGAGATGCTACTTCTGGTTTGAGTGGGAAGTGTCCCGGCACAGGCTCAGCTGTATGAACACTTTATCTCCAGCTGGTGGCGCTGTTCTAGGGGAACCTCCAAGAGATGGGACCTTGCTAGAGGACATGGGTTGCCTCGGTGATGGAGGCGGGGAATATTGAGGGTTATGGTCGTCCCAGCTTCTCCTCTGACACCTGTGTTTCCTGATGCGTTCAGGTGGGGGGAGACTATGCCACATACTCCTGAGCTGGTGGCCAAGTCTTCTTAGCTACCATGCCTTCCCTAGTGTGATAAGCTGGAGTCCTCTAAAGCCAGGAGCCAAAACTCAATCTTCCCTTCAGTAAGTGGCTTCTACTAGGTGTTTTATCAGAGTGACTAACACCAAGGAGTGTGGGAAGCTACCAGAGGCTGGCAGAACCATGAAGGATCGATCCATCCCTCCTGGAACCTGTGCCTACAACATCTTAACTTCAGACATTTAGCCTCCACAAGTATAGGGTAAAGCATCCACTGTTTTGAGGCACCAAGTTTTGTGGCCCTGGAAATCCACACGGGAGTAACACAGGTAAGCCACTTCCCTTCACTTCCCTCAGCCTGTTTGTTCATTTTAAAATGGGTGTACATGTTGACTGACCGTTTTATATTAACTCAATACTGACTAAAGCCTTCTGAGAGGAGGGATATTCAATTGAAAAAAAAATGCCCCCACGAGATTGGTCAGGTTGATGATTGATGGAAGAGGGCTCCGCCCACTATGGGTGGGGCCATCCCTGGACTGGTCGTCTTCTTTTCTATAAGAAAGCAGACTAAGCCAGGCAGTGGTGGCGCACGCCTTTAATCTGCATTTGGGAGACAGAGGCAGGTGGATTTCTGAGATCGAGGCCAGCCTGGTCTACAAAGTGAGTTCCAGGACAGCCAGGGCTACACAGAGAAACCCCCCCCCCAAAAAAAAAAGAAAAGAAGAGAAAAGAAGACTGGGAAAGTCATGAGGAGCAAGCCAGTAAGCAGCACTACTCCATGGCCTCTGCATCAGTTCCTGCCTCCAGGTTTATTCCCTGCTTGAGTTCCTGCCTTCACTGCTTTTGATGATGAACTGTTACAGAACTGTGAGCAAAATAATTCTAATTAAGAGAGGGTAATAATAGTGTCTCCCCCAAAAGGTGCTATGAAGAGCTAGGATAAGAGCCCATGCCTGGGGCAGCTGCTGCTGCTGCTGCTGCTAGCGATCTGATCCTGAGAGGCCCATCCCCTGGAAGGACCACGGCTGAACTACTCCATGCCTTGAGACAAAGGTCTAGGCAGGGAAAGAGCAGGATTCATCTCTTAGGCTCCTGTCCAGGCCTTTGGAGGTAGATGCTTGGGAGGGCAGAGTAAACCAGAACACCTCTGATTTCAGAAACCCCAAGACACAGAGGAGGCTGCAGAGGGAGGGGGGGGAAGACGAGTACCCTTCAACACTTCTGACAGGACTGGGAGTCAGTTGTGCCTTTCTCTTAGCCTCCTCTTAATTTGCTGCAAGATGTTGGTAGGACAGACCGTCCCTTGCAAGGTGGTCATGAGGATAAAAGGAAATTCTAGATGGAAAAAACACATGTGTACCAGTTGGTCGTTTTCCTTCCTGTCCATAATTGTTGATCCCTGTGTGTGCCTGGCGTGTGAGAAACATTCAGCAATGGTCTTCACCGTTTTAAATTTTGCAACTATTTTTGAGTGAACTGGAGACATCCCTCCAGATTTCAGACTCATGGTTGTAGAAAACGCCCTGCTTTCTCTTCTCCCTTGAGGCACCCGTCTCAGAATCCTCCAGCAGTACCCGTCCACCTTCTAAAGAGTATTCAGAACTGTAAGGAGTGGGGCAGCCCGGCAACCTTCCCACCCTGGGGAACATAGAAGACACCAGGAGCCATGGGACAGTGTGCACCTCACAAGTGACCCACCCTTTTGCTGAAACATGGGGCCTCCCAAGCCCCTGCTCCTTGTATACCAAGAATAGAAGGGAAAGCCAGGTCCCTCTTGAGGGTCCATTCAATCAACCCTCCCTCCTGAAAACATTTCCTCAGTATCTCTGTGTGTCAAATGTCAAGCTGTTTTTGGCTCTGAAGAGACAAAAGAGGCAAACAGACCGAGCCCCTCCCGCAGTATCCTATTAGCTAATTTACTATACAGGAAAATACATTCTCTCCAACCATAAATGAGTACATAGAGGGTAAGTTCCTGGGGACGATGACTTTAGAGAGGTGTTTATAATGGGATTCAGGGAAAGGCGCAGCCAGGAATGCTGTTTTGGGTTATAGCTGAAGAACATGGGTAGACATTGAGCAAACTCCAAGATGAGCAAGGAGAGGCGCCTAGCAGTGGGAACAGCTTGTGGAGAAACCCTGTGCCTGTGATTGGGGTGGGGTGGGGTGCTTCTGGGCAGCAAGGAATGAGGTAAGACAAAGGGGTTTCAAAGCATCTTCTACGCCATGGGGAAAGGCAAACTCTTCCTGACAAGAATTAGGTGAGCATGGGGCATGGGGCTGACTGTCCGGGTAGCATCTGTTTACAAGGTGGGAGGGGCGTGTTCAGGCTAAGGCTCAGAAAGCAAGAGTGTTCTCTGCAGTTGTAGCTTAACTTGGACTCCCGTCTTGTTCGTTTCCTCATCCCTGTGACAAAAACCTCCAACAGACATCATCTTAAGGGAGGGTCTATCTTGGTGAGGATGGTTGGTTGGCTGGCGGCAGTGGCAGGAGACGGCTGTTCACAGTACATCTCCAGTCCCGAAAAATAGAGTCAACAGGAAACAGAGCCAGGCTAGGAAAGTGCAAGGCCCACCCACAATGACTCACTTCCTCCGCACAGGCTCTACATCCTGAAGGGTCTACAGCCTTCCCCAACAGCGCCACCTGCTGTAGATCAGGTGCCTAAACACACAAGACGATGGGAGACAGTTCACATTCAAACCAGGTCTGTGTTGTCTCTCTGTGTAAGAAAAAAGGGGAGTAAAAGGGAGTTAGGAGGAAGAGTGTCAGAATAGGGGGCAGAGGGTTCATCTGCATGACCCAGGACACACACTATTACCTTACGTATGAACAGCACAGTCGCCTTCTATATGTAGCTGTCCCTTCAATCTACACAGCGATGATTACCTCACCCCCACCTTGGCTGTCTTAGGGGAGAAACTGAGGCAATAAGAAGTTGAGTGGCTGAGCTCTGAAGCACAGAGCCCCTAAGTTCTAAACACCCAAGCCAGGATGAAAGTGTCCCTTTCTGTCCCTTCCATTACCATCCCTTGCTTACCATCCTGCCTGGCTCCTCCCAGGCACTATATCGTCCTTAAAGACTGTCCCCACAAAGTCAAAAGGCCAAGTCACAAGAGGGACCTTTTAAAAAGTTGCTTCTGAACTTTCCAGTGCCAAAGTCTAAAAAGCACACATGGTTGGTACACATTTATTTTATTTATCTATTTTGTATCGCATTTTCTGTTCATCTGGGGCGGGGTATGCACACACGTGCCACAGTGCGCATACGGAGGTGTGGTAACAGCTGTGGGAGCCAATTTTCTCACTCTGCCACTTGATTCCTAGCGATCAAACTCAGAGAGGTGATCAGGCTTGGCTACAAACACCTCTACCCTCTAAACCATCTTACTGGTCCTATTTCAATGTTTAAGGTCATTCCAGGCCTGTTTGTTATTCTCACATATTTTTGTGTGTCTGTGACCTTAGTCGGTGTGTGTGTGTGTTGTGTGTGTATGTGTGTGTGTATGTGTGTATGTATGTGTGTGTATGTGTATGTGTGTTTATATGTGTTTTGTGTGTATGTGTGTACACAGAGCTTCCATTTCCCAGCCTTCCCTTGTGTGTGTGTGTGTGTGTGTGTGTGTGTGTGTGTGTTTCCTCCTTCACTTTTTGGCCGTTTTTTGTTGTTGTTGTTGTTTTAAGACAGTCTCTGTCATTGAACCTGGATTTCACCAGTTCAGCTAAACTAACTTAGCCAGTAGACCCCAGGGACCCTCTCGTCTTCTCCCCAGTACAGACATTAAAGGCACATGCCTGGTTGTTATGTGGGTGCTGGGGAACTGAACTTGTGACTCCATGCTAATGAAGCAAGCGCTTTCACCTCCCTAGCCCCTTAGTCAATATCGTCTGTACTCCTTGAGCCCAACGGCGGCGTCCTTGCTTCCCTGAGAGGGACAATAGAGCATCTGCTCTGGGTTCCTGTTGCAGAGAAATTCAGGTGCAGTTCCTGGCCCCGCATCAGGGCACAGACGGTGTTCCTACAGTCAGCACAAGCCAGAGCTCATTCTATTATTAGCAGGGACTCTTCAGACCTGGCTGGGCAGTGACCCTCTGCTTCCAGATGATAAATGAGCTGTCTGCAGCATCTTCCCCCACCCCCACCCCCGTAAAAACAAGAGCCAAATGAGGTCACAAGACAAGGCATTAAGCCATGTTGGAAAGTCCTTTCACGCACATGTTTCAGAACAACAAATAAATTAACTGTTCAACTGTTGACCAACGGGGGAGCAGGGGGTGGGGGTGGGGGTGGGGGCGAGACAAGCAGTGAATTCAGGTTGTGAGGCAGCAAACAACCAGGTCTCCCTTGAGGTCTCCTGTGTGTCCCTCAACCCGAGGACACGTTCCATGGGGACACTTCAGATCCCACACTGTGACAAGTTAAGGCCGTGGTTATGTTTCCTTGGACGCACATCCGTATCAGATACACGCTAATGTCTGCATCCATATGTGAATGTTGTACCTCTTAAGTAGCATAGGGGCAAACTCTAATGTCACCTCCCAGTTCCTGCATTTTGCAGAGAACATAGGGGTTTGCTGAGCCATTTCCCTGACTACCGAGTGGGGGCTATAAGACCGCACACTCCTGAACCATTTTGTTCAGTGGTGCTATTGATGAGTGCTAAAGTCCTTGCCCTCCCCCAGGCCTGCCCACCCTGTTCTCAGCCGTAACCTCACCCTTTGCCCTGCAAACGTGAAGTCTCACATGGACCAGTATTGGCAGCTCAGAGCACAGACCCCCGGCGACAGACAAGGCATGGGTGGGCCAAGGATGACAGGTTTCACAGCCACGAATCCTGTGACACCAACATGCCCCATCTCGGTTTGTCTTCGAAAACCACAATCTAGGATCAGCTGGGAGGACATCAGGCTCCTGGAGCAGCTAAGGTTACTTTCCTGACATCCTCACTTGGGCAATACCAACAGCCCAGCAGCCCATGCTCTGCAGAACGGCCTGACCCAGAGCCAGGACCCAGGACTGTCACCATAGATCTTCAATCATCTGTCTCCAGCATATCTCTCCAGCATATCCGTCCTTGCCAGGTCCCCTCCTGGCCATTGCCCTTTGGCTGTTCATCCCCCTCTGATTTGTTTCAGATGTGAGCCTGTGATCTCAAAGCTCTAGTTTCAAAGCCTCGTGGACCAGCCCTTGGCCTTTTGGACCGCGGGGCTCTATACCAAGTGGCCTTTCCCACGGACAGCTCCCCATCTCACACCCCTGCACGGATGCCATCATCCTAGGGGTTTTTATCCTTCTGACAGAAGGGCACCCAAATCCACAATTCCAGAGAGAGGGGTGTGAGAGAGAGAACAAACTTCTGATGAGGATAGATTCATACAGAGGTGAGGGAACCCCTGGTGAACTGTCTTTAGGGGACAGTTACTCAGGTGCAGCAGTTGGGGGCAGAACCACCAGCGTATACTCATTATTTCCAGAGGCTCCAAATACTGGCTCAGATGGACCAACTGGGGTTAGGTTTTACTGGACAGAGTTGACATTGTATAGCTATTTTCTCCAAATTGGAAAAACAAAACAACAACAAAGACAAACAACAACAAAACAAAAAACAAAAAAAAAAAACCCCTTAATCTTCTAGTTCAGTAGTCAACCTTCCTAATGCTGTGACCCTTTAATACAGTTCCTCATGTCATGGTGACCCAAACCATATATACATATATGTATATTGCTACTTTGTAACTGTAATTTTGCTAGTGCTATGACTTGTAAATATCTGATATTCAGGATATCTGATATGCGACCACGGGTCACGAGGCACAGATTGAGTGCCGTTGTGGGTCAACAAGACTTGGGACCAGAGAGACAGGAAACGTCCCCCAATTCACAAAGCCTCTCCTCAAGTTACTAGAAGCAGTTTTGAGGTTTCCACTGCTTTTGTTTGTTTGCTTGCTTGCTTGCTTGCTTGCTTGCTTGCTTGCTTGCTTGCTTGTTTAATGTTGGGGAGAGGAGACTGTCGTTAGGTCTCTAGCTTGTGCAGGGAGCTCAAGGGATTGACTTCTATGAGTCCCCGCCCACATTGGAGTGGGCTCTTCAGTGATTGGACTCCGAGGGTTCTGATGTGACCAATGGATCTCTGAGGGAGTTGTAAGCTCACAGCATCTCTGATCTGGTAAAAACTAGGGATATGGTGCTGAGTTCGAGAGCTGAGTTGGGAGGGGTAATGTGGCCTACAAAGATGCATCTCCCCCCTCCCGCCCCCCAACCGCTGCCCCTTCTCTCCGCACCTCTGCTCCTTGGGGATCCACGCCTAACAACGAACCAAACCAAAAGGAAAAAAAATGAACTTCTGTGATCAAAAGTCAACATAATTCCTTCCTCCTTTTCAACTGTTCCGAGGGCTGGCAAGACGGCTTAGCCGGTGCTTGCTGCCAAGCCTGCTGACCTGAGTTCGATCCTCATAAGCTGTAAAGTCTAGGGAGAAAATGGATTCCTGTACCTTGTCCTCTGACCTCCACGCCTAGCCCATTGCTTTCTCCCTCACCACACCCCAACACCCCCACTCACGTAGGGAAAGGGAGAAGGGGAGATGATAAATTTGTAAGTAGGCAAATAAATGTGATTAAACTGTTTTTGCCTGATAGTTCTCACAGTGATGATGAGGGAGGAGGAGGAGGAGGATAAAAGCCACCTTGAGATTATTCAAAGCAATACGTGTACTACACCTTGCCATTTTCTATAGCAGATTTGGAGACTCATGAATCTGTGTGAGGTTCTGTGGATCCAGAGAGACAGCTGTAATTAGGCACACATTGGCCTGAATTAGATGGAAAACGGTTAGCCACGGGTATTTTCAATAGTTCTACACACATACCCTGCTAGAAAGACCCACCCACCCTCAGCCCTCTTGATGGAGACAGCCTGGGCCATCTGGCCAGAGCTTAAAGACCCCTGACACTTCCCCACGCTGAGGCTCCTTCTGCATTAATCCCTGGAATTAGCTTCTGGCCCCAGTGGCTCCGTTCCCTGAATTACTGGAGTGCAAAGGTCAACACATTAAGCGGGGCAGAGCAATACCAGGCCGTAAACCCCCCAGGCAGCATGGAAGGCTCAGTGATATTTCACGCGGAATCACCCGGCCACCAATGACCCCCATATTGGAGCTGTTGTGTGTATGTGTGTGTGTCCCGGACTGTGTTTACGAGCCTGGCCGAGCCCTCCTGGGCAGCGCCCCCACACGCTGCCCTTTGATCATAGAAACCCAATACCCGAGGCCTGTGTTTTATGGACAAGCAAGTCTAGATTAAGAGAATTAACCACAGCGGTCACAACTCATAAAAGGAGGCCTGGACCTCACCGCACCATGGCCTAGGGGGCGGAGGAAAGGGCAGAGGGGGAGCAAGGATGGGTCCCAGGGTCCAGTCCGTGGTAACAGTCCTACATCCCTCCAGAGCCACAATGGACAAGGAAGACAAGCATGAGCATGTGCGACCCACATGAGAGTTGGGAACTTGAACCCCAGCAAAGTCGGTTTCTCTTCCCAGCTTACACCAGGCTCCCAGGTTGTCTGTCCCTCCATCCTGCTTCCGCAACCCTCCCATCATCTGTTAAATAACCAGATAACCACAGCAATCCCCATATCAGGCACAGCTGAGAGTTGAATCATGCCTCCCCAAAGGGAATGTTTGAGTCCAAGGCCCTGGTACCTGGAGACATTACCTTATTTGAAGATGAGGTCATTAAAAAGGTCATAAAGATAGCCAGGCATGGTGGCGCACACCTTTAATCCCAGCACTTGGGAGGCAGAGGCAGGTGGATTTCTGAGTTCGAGGCCAGCCTGGTCTACAGAGTTAGTTCCAGGACAGCCAGGGCTACACAGAGAAACCCTGTCTCAAAAAAAAAAAAAAAAAAAAAAAAAAAAGTCATAAAGACACCAGGGCATGTCTCTGAGTTTAGAGTGGCCCCTAAATCCAGTGGTTTTACATCTTCCTGTGACCACAGATGTTGACTAGGAAGACAGGAACACAAGCCAAAAGTCTGCCCGGTCAAAAGTCTGCACAGTCATGGTGGCCACCACGGGCTACTCCTGGAGAAGCAAAGGGTGGCTCTCCTGACACTCACTCCACCCCTTTCTCTGTGTAGGACTGTGCAAACACTTAGAGGCTTTATATAAGGGGCTTCTTCTGGCTGCCTCCACTATGAGACAATTAGAGTCTTCTAGCTGCTTATATTTTTGCTGTGTGTGTATATGTGTGTGTGTGTGTGTGTGTGTGTGTGTGTGTGTGTGTGGAGAGATATACCTGTTTGTATGTGCATGTGTGGGCATATATGTGTGCAAAGGCCAGACTACAGTCTCTCAGGTGTCTCCCCTCAGGAGCAGTCAACCATTTTTGTTTTCATTTAAAAAACAAACAAACAAAAAAACATAGAAATGTTTTCTATTTAAAAAAAAAATGTAGCTGGGCATGGTGATACACATCTTTAATCCCAGAACCAGGGAGGCAGGCAGATCTCTGTGAGTTTGAAACCAGTGTGGTCTCCATAGTGAGTTCTAGGCTAGTCAGGGCTACATAGCAAGATCCTATATCAATCAATCAATAAGCAGATAAACAGGTAAAGGTTTTGTCTTCATGCCAGCCAGGAAGAAATGGAGTGTGAAAGGCAGACATGGACAAAGCCACATGGACAAAGCCCTGCCCTAACTGGTGCTGACTGGTAAACTCGCTGTCCAGAGCAGTCCCTTGGGCACTGCTGCTTCTCATGGGAGACTAAAGGAGTAATTTTTGCAAATACAAATCCTGTGTTTGCTTGTTTGTTTGTTTTTAAATAATGCAACTACTTGCTTACAAAAGCAATGTGAGCATCCAACCAGTAGAATCTGCCACAATTAGCACATTTTCTTTCCTAGAAGTAGGCTGAGTGAAAAGCTATATTTCCTTTGAGACAGGCTCTCTCCTCTCTCAGTAGGGCCAGGGGCTCACCCATTAGGCAGTGGGGGAGGGGCAAGGAAGGTGCCTTCTTTCTAGGCACTTTGGAGGGAAGGTGTCCTCACTGAGCCTTGGGCCCAGACAGCACAGCTCTAAGGCCACACCCACTCCTCCATCTTCCCCTCCAGCCACCAGCACCTCATCCATCTATCTCTCATCTCTGTCCCTTTGGGACTCATCTGTGCTCTTAAGTAAGTCAATGCTTCCCTGCTCTGCACAGCTGGATCCTCCTGATCATTAGATCTTAGCTTTGTGTCTTTTCCTTGTGTTGGCTCTTTATCCACAACACACACACACACACACACACACACACACACTCACACACACAAGTACTCTAACACTGTTGCTATCTTACCTCTGGCCTAGGAGTCCCTTGACAAAAGGATCTTGTATCCCTTGTTTACAGCAAAGCCCCCGCTGACAGAAGAGCCCACGTGACACTTGACAGCTACAGAGACTCTAATGCACACAATCATGGGATCTCAGAACAGGAAGTCACCTCACCCAGCTTGGATTCTTCAGCCACTTGGCCTCTTCCTTTGCCTCCCTCTACTCGCTCATGTCTTTCCCTACCTCCGCAACACCACAGTAGTGCCATGTGTGCGCCCGTGTGCGCGTGTGCAACCATGCAAGCAGGTGTTCAGAGGCCAGATGTTGGACCCTCTGAGGCTGGAGTGACCAGGGGATGCGAGTACCATATGGGTGCTGGGAACTGAACTATGGTCCTCTGGAAGTCCTCTGAACAGCTGAGCAGTTTTTCCAGCCCCAAGAGCTCATGTCTTGACTTAAACCCCACCACTGCTTTTTCTGCAAGTCCCACAATGGCCCTGTGGGTGGTAGGTTACCTGTGTCAGCCTGACTGTGCTGTAGAAGCCAGATGCCTCATCAGATGCTAGATGGCACTGTGAAAGGGTTTCCTTAGCTGAGGTTCACATCACATGTCACCTACAGACTTGAACCAGGTGAAAGGTTCAAGAGTCAAGGTCCCCAAGGAAGAGGAAGTTCTACCTCCAAGTGGCCTTTGGGCTTCCATGGCAATAACCACTGTGGCCTGGGCCTCCAGCTTGCCCTCAGATGAGTGTCTGTCTCTCAAGTCTATAAAGCTTTGTTCCAAGAGGGAATTATTTCTCCATCACTTCTTAGTCTTCTGGCTAAGTAAGACAAGTGAGAAGTGTTTAACCATGAACAACCTGTGTGACAAAACTCAGGAGCGTTTGGCATTTATAATTAAAAGTTTCTTAGGACCTGGAGAGACGGCTCAGAGACTAAGAGTACTGGCTGTTCTTCCAGAGGACCCAAGTTCGATTCCCAGCACCTACATGGTAGCTCACAACTGTAACTCCAGTTCTAGGGGTTCTGATTGTTCCTCTGGTTTCTGAGTATAACAGGGGTGCACATCGTGTACAAACATATGTGCAGACAAAATACCCATACACATCAAACAAAACTAAACTTAAAAAAAATGCAATTGGGGGCTGAAGAGACACATTGTGATGACTCCCTCCACCATAAAATTATTCCATTGCTACTTCATAACTGTAATTTTGCTACTGTTATGAATCATAATGTAACTATCTGATATGAAGGGTGCCTGATGTCCAGCCCCATGAGAGGGTCATCTGAGCTTCAAAGGGGTCATGACACACAGGTTGAGAGCGGATGTTCTCACCAATATTAACAGGAGTCAATCCTCACATCCTGCCCCTGAAGCTAACAGCAACCCCCTCTTCTCCCTCCCTCCTCCCCTCTTCCCCCTCTCCACTTCTCCCTTCCCCAATATCCACCTCTCTGTGTTCTGCTCTATCCCTACGACCAGCCCTCAGCTTCAGTTTACAGGTGAGATTTTACAAGTATCGATCCGACTCAGCACACATGGTGGTACTTAGCTCGAATCCCAGCACTCGGGAGTTGAAGCCCCAGGACTTCAAGAACAACCTGGGCCACATTGTAAGACCCTGACTCAAAAGCAAGAAGTAGTTTCTTGGCGGAGATTCCACGCACCCCCAACCCCACGTCTTGGCAGAGGTGACTTCTCCCAAGTATTTCTTGGCAACCAAATGTCCTTGTGACTTCACCCGTGGACCAGGGCCTTTCTCGCAGCCAGAACAGGAAAGGGACGAGATGTGTATTTGTCTTTGCTTTGAGTTTAGTGCCCTCTGGGACCTTTCTTACTCGGAGCCCCATCTTGGAGGCTGATGGCTCTTTCTCTCAGGATATCCCTCCTCAGTGTAGAGTCTGCAGCTGCTACCTCAGTCTCTGTGAGTCCCTCTGTCCTGTGTATTAGGCAAGCTGGTGTTGAATGGAGAGACTTCATTGATTTAGACTCAGTTTATTATTGGAGAGACTTTGTCAAGATGTCGTGATGAGTCTCCAAGCAGCAAAAAAGCTAGTTCATCTCACTATGAGGCCCCATTCACAGGCACCCAGCATCTTTCAATTGTATAGGTCCTGGTTATAAACCAGCACGGTTGTAATTCACCAGGTGCCAAGACTTGAATGGAGAGAGAGTTTTTAAAGAAATACAACATCAGAAAAAAATATATATCTTTCTCTTTCATGAGAGAGTTAAAGAGTCCTTTCGGGTTCAATTGTTTCTAGAAAACCAAATAAAAAATAAACAGTTTTCAAACACACCTGTATAGATTAATGTTGAGGGGTAATTTTTCGCAAAAGAAATTGAGAGATTTGAGTACCGAATGTGCTCTAATCAGAGGTTCTCAAAGTATGTTACGTCTTAACTTCATTCTTCTCTGTCCAGGTTCTTGACAAGATGTTTAGAACTGTGCTCCAAAGTAAGAAAGGTCTCAGCCCGAAGCAAAGAGAATGCACCTCCCCTTTTTTGGTCACTGAAGAGGCTCCGGTCCACAGATGAAGTCAGAGGGGCATTGGTTGCCAAAGGACACTGGAAGAAGTCACCTCAGCCAAGACAGGAGAGGAGCCTCTCTGCCAAGGCTCGGCTCCCGTCACCTCCTGCTTTCAATTTCCTCACGTTGCTGCATCTCCAATTTTTTCCAGTGTCAAAAGCAGAAGGTCTGGCATTATCCACAACCTCCCAGAGCCCTGTCATCATCCTTCTGGCCAGCCAGCACGCCGCTCACATCCATCTGTGTCACTGAGAACATCATACTTCATGGTGACGGGTCTTCAAAAATTAAAAACAAGCATGGCCTGAGAGCACCGACTTGGCCAAGCGTGTGGAAAAAGTTGCAGGAAGCAGGAGCAATGTCTCTCAAAGGCCTTTTCAGATGGGGGGAATAAACCAGGCTCTGCAAAGGAAGCAGCTGGCCACTGAACAGGGCGCTGTGGATGTCACACACTGAGCAGGTCACACATGTAACACAGGAAGTCCTCCGCGAGTGTGGCAGCGTGTGCGGAAGAATGAATGCCATCCTTGTGCAGGGTGAAGTCATCTATGATGTGTGCCGGCTCACGCCTGCAATCCCAGCCCTCGGGGGCAGAGGCAAGAGGATTATGGGTTTGAGGAAGGCCTGGTCTACCTAGTTTTAAGTACTCTGAGCTTAGAGTGAGACCCTGTCCCCAAAGAAACAAGATAAAATGAGAGCTCGTATGTCATGTCTCCCACTTCATTTGGGTCGTTTTCCTGACTAAGAACATTTGGCCCAAGTGGTTAAGGATAAAAAACATTTGTGCTACATTGCTTCTCAAAGACACCTTACAAAGCCCCTTCCCTTTGGCTGCCTCAGGGAACTCGGAGAATGTATGATAGTCTCTTAGCTCAGCCTCCTTTACTACCCAGTGTCTGCTGCTGGCTTGTATAGGAAAGGGCTCACTGCCATCCTTGATACAACACACATTATTCCCCATTATCCATCTATTCCTTTAATGATTTAATGATCTACACAGCTTATATGAGCTCTCCCAACTCAACTGAATGAGGTGTTCTGGGTAGCATTAACTGTCTACTGGATACAACCTAGAATCACTGGGGAGGAATCTAAGTGAGAATTTGTCTAGGAACTTGTCTAGATCAGTTGGCCTATGTGTGTGTCTAGAGAGGGGCTGCATGGGACAGGGGACCTTGCCAGGAAACTTGGTAAGGTGAAGTGGGTCTGAGTCCCCAGTCCCTGGGCATCCACCTGAGATGGTAGGCAGCTCGCTCCTCCCTTCCAGATTCCTGGCCTGAAACATGTGATCATACTCCCCACATAGCCCAAAACAGAGTTCTCCATGCTACTAAGGTCTCTAGAGGCTCTGAGGGTCTAGCCAGTAAGCTTCCTTTACTGGACGTTCTTCTCTGCAAAGGGTATTTAATCTCTGGTTCACCCTGAGGAATTGGTATCCATCCATTTTCCACGATGAACAGCCAATAAATGATATAGATAAACATGGACTGTGTCTCTTCCATCAAGAATGGCCATGGGGAGCATGAAGAAGGCCTTTACCTACAGAGCCGCAGCCTAAGTCTCCCATAGAAGACCCTTCTAGACAACCACCACTACCTTTGTCGATGAACTAAGCCAGAGTTCCCCCATTTCCCCAGCCCTGGGTTTGTCATCGTCCACAGCCCCCAAAAGTCCTAGCATCGTCTTGGGCCCATGGACCTCTGACCCTTAGTTACCAACTCTTCTATGAGGCACCCCAGCTTTCACTAGGTATCTGAGAGTCCAGGAACCCCAACTTCAGCCTCCCACATCTTAGACTGTGTCTTCCCATCCCTGTGTGACGTTTCATGCTTCCCGACAGTGACAGCTGTATAGGGAGAAGCAATCTCTTTATGTTAAACTCCGGTTCCTTGGGCTACAAAGGGACTGCTATGTGTTATCCAGCTTCAAAGGGTCTTGTTTATTCTGTTTTGCTAAGATAAAGTCTTGCTGTGTATCCCAGGCTAGCTCTGAGCTCACAACCCTTATGACTCAGCCTCACAAGAGCTGGGATTACAGATCTCTGTCGACACATTCTATCTTCTGGGATTTTTTTTTTTTAATTTGATATCAGGGGTAAGTTCAGATTGCTCCAGTTGCTGACATGAGATAGAGGCCTGTGTCAAGAGTTTTCTTGAAGTGGTAGATACATTAAACAAGAAGAAAAAAATGGCAGATAAAAGGCGCATTCCATGGTGGGAAGGTTAATGTGGACTGTCAGATTGACAGGATCTAGGATTACCTAGGAAACAAGCCTTTGGACATGCCTGTGAGGGACTGACTAGATTGTGTGAGGTGAGAAGATCCACCCTCATGGTGGGTGCCACCAAGCCATGGGCTGGGGTCCTGAACTGAATAACAAGGAAAATACCAGCTGAGTACGAGCATTCACCTCTCTCTGCTTCCTGACTGTGGGTGCCATGTGAACAGCTGCCCTACTCTCCTGCTCCCTTGCCTCTCAACACTGTGATAAACTGAATCCCTCTCAGACTGTGAGCCAGGATAAGCCCCTCCCCCCATGATGGACTGTATCCCCTCAGACTGTGAGCCATAACAAGCCCCTCCCCCCATAGTGGACTGTATCCCCTTAAACTGTGAGCCAGGATAAGCTTCTCCACCTACAATGGACTGTGTCCCTTCAGACTGTGTGCCAGTATAAGCCTCTCCCCTCACAGTGGACTGTGTCCCCTCAGATTGTGAGCCAGGATAAGCCCCTCCCCTCACAGTAGACTGTATCCACTCAGACTATAAAACAGAATAACCCTTTCCCCTCATGGTGGACTGTATCCCCTCAGATTGTGAGCCAGGATAAGCTCCTCCCCCTCACAGTAGACTGTATCCACTCAGACTGTAAGCCATAATAAGCCCCTCCCCCCGTAGTGGACTATATCCCCCTAAACTGTAAGCCAGAATAAGACCCTCCCCCCCATAGTGAACTGAATCCCCTTAAACTGTGAACTAGGATAAGCCCCTCCCCCCTTAAGTTGCTTTTCTCAGATATTTTGTCACAGCGATAAGTCACTACTACATCCATTATATGTGGGATGCAACAACCTAAGGGTGCCAGTTCCAGAATCATAAGGACACAGTGAGTGATTGCCTGGCATTGCAAATATACCAAACACCAATGAATTGTTCATTTCAGAGAGTTAATTTGTGGTACATGAACTTTGCTCATGTTTTAATAGGACATATTAAAACCACACACCACCATTGGCAGTTGGAGCGTCGTGTATTTAGGGCAAGACAGTAGTGCTACATACATAATTCTGAGCTGTCTCCCTGGCAGGGAGAGACCTATGTGCTCACAAGATGACTCCTGCAATTTGAAGGTTGGGGCCTATTCTGCAGGGGGTGAAGTCTGAGTGTTTCTAACCTGCAATAGAAGAAGTGGTAAGGGTACTGAGGCTGTAACTAGGGGACGGTCAGCACAGCAGGTGCCACATGGCAGCAACATAAAGGCCGCTACATTGTCTTTATCATCCTTTATTTACTGACTGCTGAGTTTGTGTAAAATAACTGGAGAACCAGCAAAGAACAGGAAAGACTGAGGCCAGGACTCTGTGGTTACAAGTGTTCCCCTAGTGTGCACGAAGCCCTGGGCTCTGTGACCAGCACCTCAAAAACTGGGCATAGGGGTGCAGGTCTGTGGCCCTAGCACTAGGGGATGGGGTGGGGTGCAGGTCTGTACACTAGGGAATAGGGGTGGGGTGCTGGTCTGTGCACTTGGGAAATAGAGACAAGAGGATCAGAAGCTGAAGGCCATCCTCTACTACATAGTGAATGCAAGGCTAGCCTGAGCTACATGAGACTGTCTGATATAAAGAAGAAAGGAATGAATGAGAGGAAGGAAAAAGGAGGGGAGGAGAGAGAGGGAGGGATAGGGAGGAAGGAAGGAAGGAAGGAAGGAAGGAAGGAAGGAAGGAAGGAAGGAAGGAAGGAAGGAAGGAAGGAAGGAAAAAGGGGAGGGAAGGAAGGTGGAGAAGGGGAAGGGAAAGAGAAAAGGAAGGAAAGAAAGAAGAAAAGGGGAGGGGAGGACGGGAATGGAAAGGAGGGAGAGAGGGAGGGAGGGAAGGAAGCTGGCTCTCTTTGTCAATGAGGGGGTCTACAGAGCTCCCTCACAGTCTCTTAGGAGTTGATTTTCCTGTCCATTAGAGATGAGAAACCTGAGAATTGTTTTGGATGCCTCCACAGGACAAAAAAGAAAATAATCCAGTCAGGCCACTGGGATAAATTTGCCCCTAATCTCTGAACCCCCTGGTCCCAGGGCCATACTCTGTGACAGTTCTCCTGAGCCTCGGCCATTTGGTGAAACAGACTGAGCAGCGGTTTGCCCTTCATGGCCCTGAACAGACGGAAGCCAGGTCTACAGCCATCATGGCCCGTGTTCTCAAGTACAGCTTCCTCGAAACTTCTCCCACTGGGGGCACCAGGCCAAGCTGGTGTTTTCCTGACAGAGCCCAGGAAAGTCAACAGGTCTCTTCACCCAGCTCTGGAAGGCAAGGGTCTTTCTAAAGATTGGTGCCATTCAACCACTGGCTGGCAACAGAATCCTGGTTCAACTCCACACTCACCGTGTGACCTCAAACCACCCACTCTAGCTCCTGGTTCCTCTATTTTGGTGTCTAGAAAAATGCAGCCAGGCGCGAGCAGCTTCTGGTGGGGTGGAGATGAGATGATGGCTGTGTGTGGATTTCTGTAACTGTTAACCCTTTCAGAGCATGGACCAGCCCTGACTGATCTTCAGCCCACACCTTTCCATCCACTCTCAGCTGCAGTAAATCCTGGCCGCTACAGCCCTTGCATCCCTACAGGGCAGAGGGTCAGGCTTCACCCCTTCTCTGGCCTGTTGTCTCCGTCTTCACCCCTGCACAGGCTGCCACCTCCCAGGACATATCTGTCTGTAACTCTTCAAAGGAGTGCGACTCTCTGCTCCCTCAGAAGACAGGGGAATGCGTGCAGGCGCTGGGCACAGCATAAGAAAAGCTTGGTAGCTGGGCACAGAGAGAAGCAGAGACACCTTGGATCTGTTTCCAGGCACCTGTAGCCAGCTCCTGAGCTAGGGGACATAGCAGCCACCAGCCATCAAGACACCTCAAAGCATCAGTTCCTTAGATGTCATGATGAGGAAAGCTGTGACTGACCCCATCACCTACCTCATTGATCCGTTCTTTCCCGAGGCTCCCATCTCATGTGTGGGCCCCACTCGTGGAGGTACCGACAGGGAGAACTGGTTGCCAATTCTGTGTCTCACAGAAAGCCAGGAGCCTGGGATCCCCAAGACCTGGACCTATATACAGTTTGCTCTCAGTTTGGTCGAGGTGGGGAGATGTCCTGAGGCTTTTAAGATTTTATTTATTTATTGTATCTAAATACACTGTAGCTGTCTTCTGACAAGCCAGAAGAGGGCGTCAGATCTCATTACAGGCGGTTGTGAGCCACCATGTGGTTGCTAGGATTTGAACTCAGGACCTCTGGAAGAGCAATCAGTGCTCTTAACCACCGAGCCATCTCTCCAGCCCTACGGCTTCCATCGGAGAGCTTTATGTTCTTTCTCTCTCCCCACAGGGCCTGTGCAGGGATGTCTCCCCTTATACAGGAATACCCTCTCTCCAGATACCTCTCCATCACCACGACCCTTGGCCTATGTAACATGGCTCAGTCAGAGCTCTCTAACGCCCTCTCTAACACCCTCATCAACCGAGCCTCCCTGGCTTCTATGTTTCACACACATACCTCCAACCGCACCCTCCTCTGCTGGTCATGGCTACATTTCAGTTCCCACGCTGAGGGTGGGAGTGGGGTGAGGGCAGCTCAGCTTCCAGCTGCTTCCGTTGGGCCCAACATTGCTGTGTTGGGTGAAACATGGCAGAGTCTTGACCTCAGATGTGTCCTCACTGTGTGCCCAGTCCTCACTCCTTGCTGAGAATTTACATATATCACAGAGGAGTGAGTGAATGAATGAATGAATCGCCACTTGAAAGAATGAATGAGTATGTGGGTAAGCAAATGAATAAATGAGCAGGTGAGCACACATGTGAATGAAAGCATGGATACATGGATGCACGGGTGGGTAGAGGAACGTATGGGAGGAAGCATGCGTTGGAGGAAAAGTGTGGGTGCATGTGTGCGTGCATGCGTGTGTGGAGGAGCTCTTGGGAGGATGAGTGGGTGGAGGAACACATGGGCGGATGTGTGCATGGATGGATGCACGGGTGGGTAGGCGGATGCATGTATGAATGAATGAGTGAATGGCGGCTGAGCAGAGACAAGGCAGTGAATGAGTTATATCACTGAAGCTCTCTAGAGCATGGGTCTGCTGTTTCTCCTCCTTTTGTCTCCCATTCCGTCTGCAGTAGGAGAAGAGGTGGAGGACTGGGTGTGAGCAGGACTCCAACCAAAGGTACAGGAAAGGAGGGCATTTCTTGAAAGGGGCACCTGGAGAGGCTGTTCCAGGCAGAAACTGACCCCTAAAGGGCAGCTGTGTCCCTGACCCATCACCTTCCCAGGTTCTGATCTTTATGGGCCGGCATCTTTTAGCATCAAAGGAGACAGCAGCCCCGCGATTCGTCCTGCAACAGCTCTATAAAAATGTAATTACCCAGTAACCCGCTGTCTGCAAAACAAGCCATCTTCCTGTTTCTTCTCCCATAAAGAGCATTTGACAGCTCTGTTCTATCAGCTTGTAAAACCTGGAGAGAGCAGGCTCAGCCCTCCCTGAAATGAAAACCTGCCTGGAGAGTGCGGCAAAAGAAGGGGGTTGGGGGGCACACCTTGGACCCTCCAGGCTGCGGGCCTTATGGCTGTTGCAGATTTCCAGAGAAGGCGGGGGGGGGGGGAACTTGTCCTGAAGATATGGGGCTTGGAGACAGAAACTGTGCTAGAGTGGAGCTGGGGTCCAGCATGCTGGCGCATCCTCATGGCTCCCAGAGAACCAGCCGGTCACTCATTCACTAAAGAAACATTTACCAAGCATCTCTTTCATGAAAGACATGAGGCTGGGTTCCCGGTGCTCAACTCAAGCACAGTGAGTGTTGGCCCTTTGCTGTCTGATGAAAACTGTGACCTACAAGCTCCAAGGTTTCAACGCTGTTGCCCCCAGCTGGTGGCACCATTCTGGGAACCAATGGAAGCTTTGGGAGGCAGGGCCTAAATGGTAGCTGGGTCCTACGTTCCCAGCTCACTCTGCTTCCTGGCCCATAGTGACATAAACAGCCTCTGCCTTTGCCACAGTGAGGGATGGAACCCCCCACCCCCACCCCAACCCCCAAGGCTGGGCCAAAATTTATTGTCCCTGTCAGGCATATTGATCACAGTGAAACAAAGGTAACCAAGGCACTCATCAGGAAACTCACGCCTAAGCTATACAGTCATCTTTGATGCTGGTAGACACTTTGAACATATATCCGGATGAGGAGGTGGGCATCAACCCATAAGTACAGGAAGGACCTATTGAGATGGTTTTATAGCTTGTCTTGTAGCTTTTCACATGTATGCATTTGTGTGTGTGCACGTGTGGGTATCTGCACATGTGTGTGCATGTGTGAGGGCCAGAGGTTGATACCAGATGTCTTCCCTCACTCCTGCCTGCTTTTGTTTTGAGACAGTCTCTCACTGAGACCTGGGGCTCACTGATGCGCAGCTGGGCCAGCTAGCCAGTGAGCCCTAGGGGTCCACCTAGCTCTGCCTCCTCAACGCCCCCGGGACTGCAAACACACCCCAGTACATTCAACTTTTTTGCGCAGGTGCCAGGAATCGAGCTCAGGTGCTTGCCTCTAGCATCTGAGGACATGATTTTATTTGGGGCCTTTGAAGATGTATTGAAATACAGGATCCAGATAAAAGCATCATGGATCGGGCCATATCTAGTAGATTAGTGGAGATAAGGTCAGTACATACAGGAACATCAATCCTGTATCCAGTAGAGCATCGCCATGGAGAAGGAAGAGTTGATTTGATGAACACGGGAAGAAGGTTGTGAAGGGGAGGGGGGGGCTTGAGGAATTCTGCCACAGCACAAGATCGCTAGGAGTTTAACGTCAAGATACTTTTAAACAACAAAATTAAGGGCTGGAGAGATGGCTCAGGGGTTAAGAGCACTGACTGCTCTTCCAGAGGTGCTGAGTTCAATTCCCAGCAACCCCATAGTGGCTCACAACCATCTGTAATGGGCTCTGATGCCCTCTTCTGGTGTGTCTCAGGACGGCGACAGTGTACTCACATTCATAAAATAAATAAATCTTTAAAATTTTTTTGAGTTAAAATGGGTTTGGCTCAGTGGGGAAAAACAAACAAACACATTAAGGAAGCATAAAGAAGTTATATGAAAATCATCTTTGTTGGGGAAAACATGGCTGTATTCGCCACTGGGACTTGACGACTTGCAGGGAAGGAAAGATTGGAGCACTTTTTCATGAGTCTTTCTCTTTGCCCATCATGCTGCTGGTTCCGATGCCCTGGCCTCTGAGGAGCACTGAGGCCATACACATTGGATGTGGGTGTATAAGAAGCTTCGAGCTCCGACCACTGCCTCCGTAGCTGTGCTGCCCAGGCTGTTTGCCCAGGATTGCTCGCCCATGATCACAAATCACTGTTCAGCACGGTTGATTTCAACACTGCAGCAGGTGTCTCTGGGCTGGAAGAACAGCACACAAGTCCCCAACTGCTGAGTTTCAGCCCCAATAACCTCTGGTCCACTCATGATCCCATCATCTGGAGTTCGGGCATGGTCCATGACAACCCCACCATTCTTCTGAGGAAACATGAATGATGCACAGAGCCAATGGGAGGCGGGGCAGCACATGGTTTTCTGAACAGAAAACATGTTGTACACTTATAGATGAGGGTGAACTACAAGAGACTGCACAGGACTCTGCATTATAACCTTTTAAATGGGTGCAGTGTTTTCTTCTGACACGGGATGGAGGATCAAGAGAAAGGAGTGTGGCTCCAGAAAGCACCCATTAACTATCAGGACTTGTTTGCCTCTGAAGGAAAGACTTGGGAATGAGCTCTGTATCTGTGAATGGTCTCAGCTTCCAGAGCTTTGGGCTACTAGCTTCCCTTTTTCTTTCAAAGGGAGAATTTTGACCAAGGTCAGGGTCCTGGTGTGGCTTGGCAGCTTGCATACATTCTTGACCGGTATTTCGACAAAGCGTCTGCTGCAGATCCAGCCATAGCTGCCTCCGTTTCCATGAGAATACAGTTCCCCCAGGATCTCCTGTAACAGATGCTCTAACAGCAGGATCAGGTGTAGCTGCAAAGCTGGGAAGCTGGGGAGCAGGACTTAGAACAGCGAGGATCCATAGCCTGGGTCTGCAGAGGTTGTGCACAAAACACAAATCCTGTTTGTTAGGAAGGATGGGTCAGTGGGTCCAAGCGGGAACCCATCGTTCTCCCTGACACTTAACTACAGATGCACACAGTTCCACCGCCCAGAGGAAGTCACCAGTGGCAGAAGAGGTCCCAGGGACATCTTGGCCAGCCTGCAGCTCTCTATCCACACTTGATCTCCCGTCTGAGCTTCATGTCAGGTAGAAACCACACTTTAGCCTCCCCTCTCCGAGGGATTTCTTCTCACCTCCCTCTTTCTACCTGCAAAACAGGCATACTCCTTCATCCGAAGCTCTCAAGGTAGCCAGTCTTATCTGTCTTAGCTCTTTCAAAACAGTCAGTGATGTGAAACTGGAAGAGGTGAGACTGGAGAATAAGCCGACCAATTGCAAACATGAGGCGCTAAATAATGAACGACACGTGTGCCTCTGCCTGGAGAACTTGGCTTCTGATTTGGCATCAGGAAGTCACCAAGTGTCCAATGGCTCCAGATCTCCATCCCTGGTACATGGCTGTATCGGCGCTGTTGGTTTCTAGGGCACCAGGAGATGTTTAGTCTGCCTTTCTATGGGACTGAAAAGTATAAGCTCTGTAAGTTGCTCAGGGTGCTCCTCATGGGCTGAACAGGCCTGGGATGTATCGCAAGAACTGTGTGGGTTCAGGTCTCACCTCTGACTCCTGGATAGTCTTGGGATAATAGAGTCCACCTTGCTGAACCTCAGTTTACTTGCCTATGAAATGGGTTCAAGAGGGGTCCGACCCCTAGATACAAAAAAAAAAAAAAAAATGAGATTCGGTGGACACTGAGCCCAGTGCTTACATCAAGGAGGCAGGGGACAGTCCCACCTCCCAGAACTGCTGATGGAGGATGGGGTGACAATGTATATCAAACGTGAGCCTCAATGTCTATCAGGCAATTAGTGATGAAAATGGTGGGGGGGGGTGGGGGCTGTGGGGACTGGAAGCACCCTGTGCTCTCTGCCCCCATGTGCCATGAAGTAAATGCTCTCCTCTTTTCCTGTCTTGCCTTCACCATGGTACTCTGCCCACATGTGGGTATCCCAGAGACTACAGTCTCAACCCTCTGAAACCAGAATCCCAAAGAAGCCTTTCCTCAACTGGATTAATTCTCTCAGGTGTTTTAGCCACAGCCACGTGTGAAGTAACTAACGAAGCCATCTCCATGTGTCAGCAGGTCAGATTTATTACTCTTTATGGGTCAGTGTCTTAGCTGGGAGGAGACAGTCTCAAACCAGACCAGGAGTGTATGTGGGGGAGAGACAGGGATGGACCAGCCCACGGAGTCAGTACAGTTTGGGGTCTTCCCACTCCGGGACCTGAAGGACACAGGACAGAGCCCAGTCTGTAAGGGCTCTGACCTTCAGCTGAGGAATGCATGTCTCCCCCCCCCCCATGCAGACTCCTCCCTCCCCTTCATCATCCATGCCCTGGTAGCTAATGCCACCAGAAAGCCAGCAGGGGGCAGGGTTTGTCCACGAAGTGACAGAGCACATCCCGGGGCAGGGGCAAGATGGACAAACCTATACACTGGATTTTTCAGGGACATGTGGAAGATACTGCCTTGTTACTTAGACCAGCCGGATGGTGTCAGCTGCTGGGGGATATCCTGGCTTCTACTTGGCCCCAAGAGCATGGTCACCTGTGGTAATGTGAAGAGTCGAGTACAAGAACACACAAGCAGCCCCTGCTGTATACCTGCCGTATACCTATGACATCCCAGATTCTAAGTGGAACGGCACATGGGTCCTATCTACGCAGGCCACTGGAAGCATAGAGAACACAGAGGCAATGTCCAGGTCCTCACAACAAAGACTTACAAGGGCAATGACCTTGGGCGGGGAGAGAGGGCTGCTCAGCTGAGATAGGAAGGGAGGCAGGAGACATTTAGAGATCCGTGGGCAGAGAAGACTGGGGAAGATGCGGGGTGGGGGTTGGGAGGGCAGTGATGTCTCAGTCACTAAAGTTCTGGCCTTGCAAGGATGAGGGCCTGAGTTCAGATTCTCAGAGCTCACATTAAAATCTAGGGTTGGAGGGGAACCCACATAGGCTTGTAATCCCATTGACGGGGAAATGGGGAGGCAGAGCTAATCTGGGAAAGGTAGGGATGTTCCTGGCCAATGAGAAACCCTATTCCAAATGAAAGGGGGGAAGGCACCAGGATGTTACTGGCCAATGAGAGACCCTATTCCAAATGAAAGGGGGAAGGTACCAGAGAATGACACTGGGAAGTTTCAGTTGTCCTCTGAGCTCCACATGCAGAAATGAATGTGTACTTGTACACACACACACACACACACACACACACACACACACACAGAGCACTCACACCCTCCTCTCTCTGAAAGGAATGCTCTAGTGTTAGATGACGTTGCTGGGAAGAGAAAAGCTAGGTCAGGTCACACAGGACCTCCTTGACCATAGAGATACAAACCTGGACAAGCGCCCAAGAGCCACAGTAAACTGAGGATGTGTTTAGGCAGGTGAGTGGCATGGTCCCCCAGCAAGGTGTTTCCGGAGAGCCCCATTATGACCGAGTGTTGGGGAAAGAGCCTGGGAAGCATGAGACCGGGCTCAGTGTGTTGGCTGGGGAGGAACCTAGCTTGGTCAGGAACCCGGGAGGAGAGGCGGAGCACTCTGCTATCTGATTCCTGCTGGCAAGAGTCTCTCTCCAGAAGCCACATGTGTGCCCTGGCCTCGGGGCGGGGGAGGTCAGAATGACCCACGAACAGCTGAACATTCCTGCTTGCTCTGTTTCCAACTCAGAGATGGTTTCCAGGCTTCGGAAAGTGCCCTCCCTCTAGAAATCTACACCCCACCACCACCACCCACACCCACCCACACACACACACACACCCTACCATCACACACACACACACACACACCCTGCCATTACTACCCCCATCTTACTTCCCCTTGCCCCACTAAGAGCTCAACCCAGCTACCAAAATGCAAGCCATCGGGGTTCCATTGGGGTTGGGGGATGGGGGTTGGGGGTGGAACCTGTCAGGCCTCCAAAGAAGACACATTGCAGCTTAGTCAGAGGACAGAAACGTGATCGGCCTTCCCAGGGCCAGCAGAACGGAAGGCAGGACTGACGAGCTGCCAGGTACAATTAGCCTAAGCCCCAGCAACAGGCTCTCTGCCTCATTCTTGTCAGCACCTTCCCTGGGCATCTGGCCTTGGTGCCTAGGCAGCCTGGTTCCTCCAGCTACTGACCTGGAAGAGCTTCCGAGAAGAAGAGCCTGCGGTTCTGTCCACATATGGCCACCGACATTGCCTCTGGAAACCCAACCAAATGCAAAGCCAGTACTGTGTTGCTAACATCCTTAAAGCGAGCACTATTGTTAAGGACCAGGTCTGGAGTAACTGTGTTACGGTTTTAACCTCCTGGGGGCACACTTTGCAACAAACCGCTACTCCTTGTGGAATAACAACACACATCACCTGCTTTATACCCCCAGAGGCATGGTGGCATAGACCTTCATTTTCCAGATCCCACTGAGGACAAAGGTGGAAACAAAGTTTCCATTCTGTATCTTGAGAGGAGCGAGACCCTTTGGTGCTGTGCCATGCGCTAAGGATTTGCCTTCCCTGCAGACACAGCCATTCCAGGTGCTAAGGATTCAAAGATCCAGATTCTGACTCACAATCCCAGGCTTTGATTCTACAAGTGTGACGTCATTCTTGCATTAGTGACGGGAAGAATAACAAGAATAAAACCCTGACCATGGAGGGCATGAAAGGCATTCTGGGAAAATATTGACACCAGCAGGACCAAGCCTGTCTTTTGATGTGTTTCTCCAAGCCCACTTTTGACAACAAGCCCTCAGACTACAGAATATCCATAGAGCCCCCTGCTGGACACAGAACACTGAGGATGCTGCCATAGTGAATGCTGAAAGAGACCAATGGTGACTGTCTGGGCGAAGCAGGTCTTGAGCTGGAGAAGCAGGTGACTAGGCTCTCATCGTGAAGAATCCATGATGTTCCACAACCTACAGGAGACTCCCTGGATTCTTTTTAGCTTCATCCAGCCCTGAAATGAAGCTCACTACCCTATCCCCCTGTAACTGCTGCCATCCTTGGGGTACAGGTCTGCCCGCAGGAGAAGGTCTCTTCAGGGAAAAGTTAGCCCTGTGCCTCTCACTCTAGGGTGAGTGGGGTAGGAACATGTCTCCAGGGCACTACAGAATCCAAAACTGGGACTAGGCAAGGGCATAGTGTGTGAAGCCACACAAGCTTAAGGATTTGAGTTTGGAACCCCACCCCCAGTCATATCTGCGTGCATCTATAACCCCCGTAGAGACAGATGGATATCCAGAGCTCACTGGATGCCAGTTTAGCCAACCACACTAACCTTCAGGCTTGGTGAGAGACTCTGTCTCAACTAAATACAGCAGAAAGCAAAAATCCACACTGGCATTAACACAGACACACACACACACACCACACCACACACACACAGACACAGAAACATACACACATATGCACACACAGACACACATACATACATATACACAGACACACATACACAGAGATACACTATACACACATACCCATGCCCCACATAGACACTACACAGACACACCACACACACACACACACAGACATACCATATATGCATTCATACACACACATACCACACAGAGAGACACATGCACATACAGACAAACATAAACACAGATATATATCACACAAACATATACCACTTAGACACCACACACAGAGACACATCACATACACACACACACATAGACACACATACAGACATATACACACAGACACACACATAAAGACACAAATATACACAGATACATACCACATAGACACATACTACACAGACACACACATACACATCCCACATAGACACATACTACACAGACACACACATACACATCCCACATAGACAACACACACACATACACACCACACATAGACACCACACACATACACACACTTACACACCACACACACATACAGTGTCAAGAACAAAGGATCCAGGAATGCATATCAGCTGTCACTGAGTGTCAGGCAATCAGCCACTAGCCCTGTGTGCTTCATCTGAGCAGGGACAGTGACTCCATGGTCAGGCCAGCCTCCATAGGAAGCACTCTCTCCCTCTGGCTGGCCTTCCATGGCCAATGGCCCAAAGGCCACCAGAAGCTTTCTGAATCCACTCCAAGCTTGCGGAAATTGAGACTGAAAAAAAGCTACCACCTCAGAGGAATTGAGGCAACAGGACATAAGAGGTTTCTTCCATAGTCCTAGAACCCATAAGGCATTGAAGGGGGGAGTCTTACCCCAACCAGTATAAAGATTATGACCTGCCTGTAACCAGAAGAGATTGGTTTCTGCTCTGGTTAGCTTTTGTTATTGCTGGGTTTTGTTTGTTTGTTTGTTTGTTTAGGGGCTTTTGGGAGGGTGGTTTGGTTTTTTGGGGGGTTTGGTTTGGTTTGGTTTGGTTTGGTTTGGTTTGGTTTGGTTTGGTTTGGTTTGGTTTGGAGATGGAGTCCCTCACCACAGCCTTGGCTGTCCTGGAACCCAGGCTGGCCTCAAACTCCTAGAGATCCACCTGCCTCAGCCTCCCAAGGTTTGAGTTTAAAAGGCATGGGCCACCACACCCAGCCTGGTAGAAACTGTTAGATTTCCTTTCGTGCAGATGTGGCTTCAGATATCCTCAGAGGGATCCCATCCATCCCCAGGCAAGGCTTAGAGAGGTCAGGACACTCACTCCGTTGCCCTGTTGAGCAGTAGAGCAGGGGTCTGAACCTGAGTTAACATAGGCTCTATGCTGGGAGATGTCTGTCTATCCAGGTGTTTCGTGAAGCCCAGAGTAAAGGGTAAAGGCACTGGTGAATAACGTTTGTTTTCCAGCTGTCAGACAGGCTAAACTGGTATTGTGGTGAACATGAGTCATCTGGTTTTATAGCTGGTATGGAATGAAAGGGAGAAAATGGTTGGCCATTTCCATAAAGAAGCCCATCCCAGTTTTATGGAAGTGGAAGCAGGCAGGCAGGCAGACACACACACACACACACACACACACACACACACACACACACAAGTGGGACAGGTCCCTACTGTATGTAGCTTAGGATTTCCACATTCTTCGGGTTTCTAGGCAACAACAACAAAAGGAACGGCTGACATTTAATGAGCAGCTGCTATGGGCCAAACGCTACCTTAGGTATTGTGCTAGTATCAGCTTGTTTACATGGCACAAGATCTTCACGTTCTGAGGCTCAGAGAGGCTCAAGCAGCTGCCTAAATCACACAGCTAGGAAATAGTGGAGGTAAGAATTTAAAGATTAGCCTGTCCCCAGTGATCCAACCCGTAACAGCTAGTCTGTGCATCCTCTACAGAACTGAATTCAGTCAACAAACTTGGTTTAACTGAAAGGCTGTGACTCCCTGAGGCCTGCCCACCGTGGCGCACAAAGCTTAGGGAAAAGAGGGTGAAGGTCTTCAGAGATGATTTGACGCAGTGTAGAAGAGCATTGGTGGGAAAGGAAATCCACAATTGCAGAAAGGCGTGGCAGAAAGTTCCAGAATAGGAAACAAATGCGGAAGAGGACGACTGCAGCACAGGAACGAGGAAGTGCTAACTTCCTGGAGTGGAAGCAGGAAGCAGGCAGGAGAGGAGGACACAGTGAAATGCCTGTGGGCGGGCGATGGGTTCTGAAATCACGGCACCACCCTATCATGGAAAGGTACTCGACAAGAAAAAGAAACAGCTGCCACATGAGACTCTGTTGGTGAAGCGCAAGGCTTTTGAGCCAAAGAAGCCAAAAGCAAAAGAATGTGGATCTTGCTGACCCATCTAAAGCCTGCTGCTCTATTGTCGAGGAACAAGCAGCCTCCCTGCCTTAACGTAGCTCTCATTAGTGTCTCATGAGCAAAGGGACCTGGGTGTTAATTATCTCTGTTCCTTCTTTGACAGTTTCCTATAACCTGCAGGGACAGTGGTCTTCTCTGAGGGCTCATGGCAGTTCCGGGGTGGGGTGAGGTGGGGGTGGGGGTTCCTCCCTTGGGTGCTCATGCAGTTGGGGTTGGCCATGGTTAGGGGGGTACCTCCCATAGGAGCTCATGCAATTGGGGGTTGAGTATGGTTGGAGGATCTCTCTTGGGGACTTATGAAGTTGGAGACTGGCCATGGTCGGCAGTCTTCCCTGGGACCGGGGGACTCATGCAGCTGGGGGTTGGTCATGGTTGGGGGTCCCCCTGGGACTGAGCAGGAAAAGGTGATTTCTCTTCTCTGGGGTTCTGGTCCTTTGCATGACAGGACTGGAAGCCTTAGTTCTTGGCTAGCCAGTGGCTCATCACAGCTCTCTCCCTGCCCCCCACCACAACCCCCAGCACAGCACTGCAAGGACCTCACAACAGGCAGCATAGGTGACAGTCTGCTGTTGAGACTGCAGTATAGTCCTGCATGCTGAGATCACAGAGGCCTTGTCTTTCCTTTTACCACTGGCCTGTCCCTCCTCTACCTCGGTAGACAATGGATCATCCACAGGAAAGCACCAGCCACAGTCCCTCCTCCTTGTAAGGTCCTAATGACAATGCAAGGTTCACTCCAGAGAGCCAGCGAGTTCACTAGGGTTACATCAGAGCTGTAGTGAGGATGAAGATGCTGAAGTGACCCTACTGGGAGGTGTGCACACAGCATGGGTGATTCTCCCCGTGGCTATGTAGATGGAGCCCACTTCCTTCCATTCTCCCCTGCCTAAATGCTTTAGCCTCATGCTGGACCCCCAAGGCCATATGAAGTTAGGGCAGAATTAGACACCATGAGCTAGATGAATTCAGTGAGGGTCCTATGATCCTTCCCACACACTCTTTCTATTTGGGAATGCCAACCAGGCCTGCTCTTAAACCCTTCTGCAAGCAGGCACAGGTGAGCTGAAGACAGCAGCAATTTGGTTCTGAGGACAGTCCCGTACAGCAGCTACTCACAGATATCCCCAGGTGTGTGAGTGTCAGGCTAGAGTACAGGGCAGTGCTCAAAGCCCCGGGTTCGAATCCCGGACCTGTATTCAAGTAATTAATTAAATCAGCAAACAAAGGCATGATGTTAGAGATCAGGTAGAACTCAGAGCGCCCGTAAGCCTGAGGGAGTCCTCCTCACTTAGCCAACTCCCCACTAAAAACCTACTCAATACTAAGCTTGAGTCACCAAGGGACATTCAGGAAAACAAATAGGTAACATTTTCTGCAATGGGAACAATGTGGTTCAGGTGGCTCCAGCATATATTTAAATACCAAACTCAAATTCCACGGTTTATCCCCAAATAGAATTACTTTTAAATGTTTATCGACAATTCCAGGAACCGTGGTCTCAACGGAGCTCGCTATGTCCAGATTGAAATGAATTTGTTTTACACGATGAATATCTCAGGGGCTGAGGAGATGGCTCAGTCAGTAAAGGATTTATTGTACAATCATGAGGACGTGAGTTCAACATACCCCAGGACCCACGGGAGAACACCCAAGCCTGCTGTGCGCCTATAAGCTTAGCACTGGGGAGTCAGAGACAGGCAGATCCCTGGACCTCACTGGCCTGACAGCCTCCCCTAGTCAGCGAGTCAAAGCCAGTGAGAGACTTCGGTTGCCTTCTGGCTTCCTTGGGTACCAGACAACGGGTGTCCACGTACACACAGGCGCATGCACACACCCATGCACATAGTTTGTAAGTTGTCTTTATTTTTGAAATCCAGGCGCAGGGGCATGGGCCTGTGGTGCTGCACTAGGAGGCAGGGTTATGAGGACTCTGAGGTTAGCAGGCCATCCATTCTAACTGAATTAGTATGCTCCAGATTCTGTGAGAGATCCTGTCTCAAAAAACCAGGGTGGGTGCGCACAGATAATCCCACCACGTGGGAGGCTGAGAGAGGAGGAACAGAAGGGACCAATGTCACCCTGCGGCCTCCACATGCAGCTGCACACATACATACATACCTTCACTTGAGTATTCGTACACACAGATGTGTACATATGTCAAACACGCATATGCACTATATATATATATATATATATATATATATATATATATATATATATATATATATATATATATAAATTAGTGGAATACACTCTGAGGATCCAGGTTTTTTCCATTTGGTTTGAAACATCATTTTCAGGGACCCGGATGGCAAGTGGTGGCCAGGGCAGCTAGGACAGGTGACTGGACATTGATTGTCCCTTCAGTGCATTCCCACAATGTCTTGCCTTTGCTTGTGCTGGTTTTTTTGTTTGTTTGTTTTGGCTTTGGGGGTTTTGTTGTTGTTTGGTTGGTTGGTTTTGGTTTTTTGGTGTTTTCGAGACAGGGTTTCTCTGTATAGCCCTGGCTGTCCTGGAACTCACTCTGTAGACCAGGCTGGCCTCAAACTCAGAAATCTGCCTGCCTCTGCCTCCCAAGTGCTGGGATTAAAGGCGTGCGCCACCACGCCCAGTGCTCGCACTGGTTTTTATGCTCTTGTACCCATCTGAGAACTCTCCTTCTCTCTCAATCTTCCCATCCATGCTTGACCACCAGCTGTGAACACCTCCTCCAGGAAGCTGCCTTGCTTTCTCCTCTAAGAAACATCCCACCCCTCTCTGCTTTATTGCCTCTCAGCCTTGGGGGCGTGGCTTGAATGTTAGCCTGGCAGGGGAGCCCTCCTATTCTCTGGGATCTGATTTTACTGTATTTATGTTAAGACAGCGAGCTTTGTGGGGACAGAGACTTCATCCGCATGCCCAGAAGCCAGCACAGAGTCTTGAAGAGGCATGGCCTTCGTTAGGATTTCTATGATTCTATGACCAAAAAGCAAAAGGAAAGGGTTTATTCAGCTCACACTTCCATATCCCCTGTTTGTCACCAAAGGAAGTCAGGATAGGAACTCAAGCAAGGCGGGAACCCAGAGGCAGAAGCTGATCCAGAGGCCATGGAGGGATGGGGGTTACTGGCTCGCTTCCCCAGGCTTGCTTAACCTGCTTTCTTACAGAACTCAGGATCAACAGGCCAGGGATGGCCCCACCCACAATGGGCAGGGCCTTCTCCCATCAATCACGAATTGACTGATGCCTTTTAGTTGGATCTCATGGAGGTATTACTTCAACTGCAGCTCCTTCTCCCTAATGGTTCCAGCTGGTGTCAAGCTGACACACCAAACCAGCCAGGACAGATGGGTATATGGGTGAAGGGTGGACAGTGTGTCTTTAATGCCGGGCATTTCAAATGGAGCATTGCAGGAAAAGCTCCAGAGATGGTTTGAGACTGGATCCTGGACAGAAGCTCAGAGGGATATCATTGGGCTCCTTCACAAGGCTGGGCTGAAGGAGGCAAAGAGGAGAGCCTAGAACTCGGGCATCCAAGTCTATGGCACCCATGCTCTCTTGTTTTCTGGGGACACACACGTGAGGTTAAAAGGGCTACCATAAATACACAGCTTATAGAGTATGGATACTAACAGCCAGGGAGGGTTGTGACCCTCTCTTGTTACACTTATATGTGTGTGAGAGAGTGTGTGTGCATATTTGTGTGTGTGAGTGGGGAGAAGAGGGAGGGGATGGGGAGAGAAAAACAGGTTGATACTGGGTGCCCTTCTAGGTGGCTCTCCACAGCAGTTTTGGATGACAGGCTTCTCACTGAGCCTGAAGCTCATGGATTGGACCATCTGACCCATCCCTTTTAGAGCTCGTCCTGTCTCTGCCTCCCTGGTGCAGGGATGACAGGCACACACAATTTTGATTGGCTTTTCCACCTGACTATCTCTCCAGGCCTTCTTTGTGCTTTTGAATAGCATCCAAATAAAAAGGTTTTATGCTTTGTTTTGTTTTGTTTTTTAATCATGACAAGCTCCCCCCCGCCCCCACCGGACCCCTTCTGGAGCTAGAGATCCTGTTGAGGGTTTTCCCTCCCGAGATCTGCCGTATCATGGGTCTTCACGTGACTGTAACATATAAGAGACAAAGGAATTCCTCACTTCCCCCATAACAAAGATGGTGGCCTTTCTTACTAACCCCAGACTCAACCTCAGAGCCCTTACCACAGGCTTCTCAATCACACAGTCAGCCATGGGATGGAGATGGGATGAAGAGCCAATGACTCTAAAGATGTCTGTCGCAAGTGAGGACACTTCAAGGGTTTAGCTAAGGCAGGTTCTTAGGCTCCCATGACACAAATAGACAGCACCTTCTGTGTATAGCTGGGAGCCCTCTGGGGGCATAGCTCATCAGACCTTAGGCCGGGAAGGGATGGCCAATGCTCAGAACATTATAGTAGTCCAGTATCTTTTACCAGTCCTGCCACTTTTCTACCTGGAAAAGTCCCTCTACCTTGCCATGCCTCAGTTTCCCCATATAAAAAGAACTAGCAACCCCTGGGACTACTGTGAGGATAGGCTGAGAAGCAAGGCCTGGGATCATCTTGTACCCTCTACAGACAAATTATATGATTATTGTGGCCAGGGTTATCAACATCACCACATCTTTGCCCTTTTGTGCAATTACCCCTGCTAATGGAGCCCTGTTTCTCTTTAGAGAGTGGAGAGCCGCCTCTGCCCCCAAACATCCCTAGCCTAGTAGCTCAGCAGCCCACAGACCTTGCCTCCCTTGAACTTGAATCAAGCCTGAGTTTCAAGAGAGCAGTTACCGGTCCATTTCCTTCGGTTATCTGCAAAAGGTTAAGTGCCTTGGCCCTCAGCCCCAGATGCCACCCGGCCCGGCCCATCGGTTTGCATTATGAAGGAGGCAGGAGCTGGGCCAGTGGGTGCGTTCTCTGGCCCCGGCCTTCCAGCTAATAGGGAAAGAAAAAAAAAAAGCAGCTCTCTCTGGGCAGAACCAACCAATTTAAATGGCACTTAGGGCTCCTGTCCCTGCAACATGGGCTTCTGGGTATTATAAAGGGTTGAGGCAATAAAATCTATTAGATTCCCTTTTGTCCTGTCTTGTCATGAACTTCTAAGAAAAAAGGCTCTAAGAGGATCAGTGCCCAGAAACCCTTCGTAATTGTGGCTTCTGTGAGGAGAATGGGCGCCATTACCAAGGCAACCATCCCATCCTTCAGGTTGAGAGCAGAAGGGGTTTAGTCAAAAAGAGGCCGTTGTGAGCCTGTATTGCGCAGTAATCAGAGTCACCAACATTTTAAAAGGCTCTTGTGTAAAAACAGGAGGATGGCAGGGGAGGGACGGAGAAGAGGAGGGAAAAAATAATTTCCTCTCATTTCCTGCCTGTGGCATTGATTGTGGCCCAGAGGTAAGAGGATGTGATGGCCCCCTTGCACCTGGGGCCACAGAGGGGCAGCTCAGCAGGCACAGTGTTCCAGTGTGTGCTGATTTCTGTTCCCCTCCGAGTCCACATCTGCAGGACAGGTTCTCTGGGAAGAGTGGCAAAGGTCTCAGTAAGAGCCAGAATCTTGCAGGACAGCTCAGGGCTTCTTCCATAGCCTGGGCTCTGACTAATTACAGTACAACCTTCCTTAGGAATGGCCACCCTACCTCAAATGGCTGGTCCTGCTTTACTAATTCTGTCACCAAAGACATTTGGCTCATCAGAGACCTCTGGGCTGGCTGGTTTTATGTCAACTTGACATAAGCTAGAACTATGGAAAAGGAGGGAACCTTAGCCTTCCTAATGCTGCGACCCTTTAATACAGGTCATGCTGTGGTGACCCCCCAATCATAAAATTATTTCATTGCTACTCCATAACTGAAATTTTGCTACCATTATGAATCTTAAAGTAAATATCTGATACGCAGGATATCTGACATTCGATCCCAGTGAGAAAGGATCTTTTTCCCACCACCACCTGCGTGTGCATGCATAAAGGGGTCTCAACCCACAGGCTGAGAAACACTGCTATAAATAATTTTTCTTAACCAGTGATTGATGGGGGAGGACCCAGCTCATTGTGGGTGGGGCCATTCCTGGGCTGGTGATCCTGGGTTCTATAAGAAAGCAGGCTGAGCAAGCCATGGGGAGCAAGCCAGTAAGCAGCACCCCTCCATGGCCTCTGCATCAGCTCCTGCCTCCAGGTTCCTGCCCTGCTGGAGTTCCTGTCCTGACTTCCTTTAATGATGAACAGTAATGGAAATATAAGCCAAATAAACCCTTTGCTCCCATACTTGTTTTAGGTCATGGTGTTTCATCTCAGCAATAGAAGCCCTAAGTAAGACAAGCCCTCTGAATCGGAGTTGGGGGTTGGGGCAAAGCTAGATTTATGGGAGTGCCCCCAAGTACCTGATGTTTTTCCATCCTGGGCACCCAGGGAGTCTGGATATAGGTAGGATGGGATCCAGCTTCTTCCTCCCAGGCTGTGTAACACTGCTAGAGATGCTGCAGGTTGCCATCCACTGTCCTGAGCTGAGCCCCATGCCTTAGTGACCTTCGACCTCCAGCAAGCAGCAAAGCCATTGATATACAGCTCCAGCCTATTCGAAGAACAGGGCAGGCAGTATTCTTGTTACATTATATACAGGAGGGATGTCGGTCTGGGCCTGTAGCTCGGTGGGTAGAGTGCTCGCCTATCATGCACAAAGCCCCGAGTTTGATCCCCAGCACGGCATAAACGCAGAATGGCAGCACACACCTGTGATCAGGACAGCATCTTGGAGGTAGAGGCAGGAAGATTGGAAGTTCAAGGTCAGTGTCTCTTACCCTGGACCTCTCCCATAGAAAAGCCTGTCCCTGACTGTTTCACAGACACAGACCTCCCAGCAGAAGAAAGAAGCCAAGCAAGGCTGCCCTCAAGGAACAGTACTCGAAGACTGAAACATTGTTGCACTCAAGTCCTGAATGGTCCCAAAGGTTCAGGTGCTGAGGCTTTGGGAACTGACTGAGTCAGGAGAGCTGGACCCTCCCCAGCAGAGCATCCCTCGCTGGACCCAGAATATGACCTATGACTCAGGATGAGGGGGTGGGGCCTGTTAAAGAGCCTGGGGGTGGTTTTGTCCTAAGCACAGCTTCTCCCTGTCTTCCTCCTCCTTCCCCTCCTCCCCCTCCTCTTTTTCCTCCTCTCTTTTTCCGTCTTCTTCTCCCTCACCTTCTTCTTCTCCATATTTTCTCTTCCTCTCCCTCTGCCCCCCTCCTTCCTGGCTGTGTGACGTGAGCAGCCTCCTCCTCCTCCTCCTCCTCTTCCTCCTCCTTCTCCCCCTTCTTCTCCTCCTCCTTCCCCCTCCTCCTCCCCCACCCCAGGCATCTGCCTCACCTCAGCTCCATTTGCCCTTCCTCTTCTTCCTCCATCTTCTCTCAAGTTGTCTGTCTTGGGGATTTTTGTCCCAGTCATGAAAAGTGACCAATAAAAATGTCTATATCAACCTGGCACGAAAATCACTATCTGTGCTGAGACCCAAGGCTTCCCAAGACTGGGATGAGAGGCCTGGCAGCAGCTGTGCTTATCAAAGGTGACCTATGACCCAGCATCTGGTTAAGCATCTCAGAGTGTGAGAAGGAGGCAGGGACGGGTGGAAATCAGACCACCACAAGCTTCTGCATTGATTCTGGAGCTGACAGCCCAGGAACTTCACTGGGATCATCGTTAGCTCGAGGGCACTCAGACGTGGGACAACTGTCACACCTGGAATCACATGCTCAGATTCAACATCGTCAGCCTCACAGCATCATAGAACCATCTCCCACCTCTCGGGAAACCAGAGCCAGGGTGAGCCAGAATCTTCTAGCTCTTCAGTCTCACAGTCTGGACCAAAGCAGTAGCTGGGAATCACACCAAGATCCCTTGTGGGCAGCAGCTGGTCTTAAACCTGACTCTTCAACGAGGAACAAGTAGATGAAGATGTAGAGAGAATGTGGACTGAGACGGAGATGGCTTGATCAGCAGACGGCTCACCTCCCTAACCCTCTAAGCCCCCCAAACTAGCAAAAAGCAAGAAAAAACACTGTGCTGGGCATGGTGGTGCAAGCCTTTAGTTCTAACACTCTGGAGGCAGGGACAGGTGGATCTCTTTAAGTTCAAGGCCTACAGAGTGAGTTTCAGTCTGATAAACTCAGACTTCAGAGTTCCCCAGAAGACCACTCTTCCAAAGGCCACAGCACAGCTGAGGCCACTGGCCTGCCCTTTCGTGGCAGAATATGCCATAGAGTGTCTTCAGGGTCTGGGTTTGCTCCAGAGACCTCAGCCCTTGTCACCTGCCCATGTTTTCTTTTATTTCTGCATTTGTGTTTGTAAAGGCATGAAGAGAGATAGGCAGAGAACTCAGTTACCAGAATGTTCTACTGGGAATTCGAGAAGCCTGAGGTCTGTGTTTTCATCCCTGGTGTCTTACTTAGGGTTTCTGTCGCTGCGATGAGACACTATGACCAAAGCAACTCAGGGAGAAAAGGGCTTATTTCACTCACACTTCCATATCACTGTTCATCATCAAAGGAAGTCAGGACAGGAACTCAAGCAGGGCAGGAACCCAGAGACAGGAGCTGATGCAGAGGCCATGGAGGGGTGCTGCTCACTGGCTTGCTCCCCATGGCTTGCTCAGCCTGCTTTCTTATAGAACCCAGAAAAACCAGCCCAGGGATGGCCCCGCCCACAGTGGGCGGGGCCTGGGCCCTCCCCCATCAACTGCTAATTTAAAAAATGCCCTACAGGCTTGCCTACAGCCTAATCTTATAGAGGCATTTTCTCAGTTAAAGTTTCCTTCTCTCTGATGATTTTAGCTTGTGTCAGGATCCCATAGACTGGTGTGGTGCACAGGCCCACCGCGATGGGTTGAGGTAGGGGGAATAGAAGGTTAAGGTCATCCTCAGCTACATAGTGAGCTCAGGGCTAGCCTGGGCTCTTTGAGACCTGCATTGAGAGGGGAGAAGAAGGCAGAGGAAAAAGGATAGGGGGTTAAAAACGGAAGGAAGAAAGGAAGGAAGGAAGGAAGGAAGGAAGGAAGGAAGGAAGGAAGGAAGGAAGAAAAGAAGGGAGGGAGGGAGGGAGGAAGAGAGGGAGGGAGAGAGGAAGAAAGGGAGGGATGGGAGGGAGGGAGGGAGGGAGGGAGGGAGGGAGGGAGGGAGGGAGGGAGGAGAGAGGGTCTGACTAAAGGAGACAGGGATTCTGTTACTGAGACCCTCCAAGGACAACAGCATCCCTGTGGATCCCTACAAATCCAGCTCCTGGGCAAATGTGGTCATCCTTTAAGCCACTATCTTGTTAAAAGAGAAAATGAACACTGAAATGGACCCCCTTGGTGCTGAGAAGATGGCTCAGTGGACGGAGTTTGTCAGAGGAGCATGAGGACCTGAGTTCTGATCCCCAGAGCCTTCGTAAACCGGACTGGGTCGCGCACCTCTGCAACTCCAGCGTTCCTGTGGCCAGATGGAAGGAGAAGCCCAAGAGTCCTCCAAAGCTCCCAGGCCAGCAGCCAACAAGAGACCTGGTCTCCAACACTGTGGAAGGCTTCATACTTGCCAGGCAAGACTTTACCAACTGAGAGCTCTCTCTGACCCACTAGAGACATTTATATTATTATTGTTGTTATTATTATTATCATCATCATCATCATCATCATAAATGAGGGAGATGCTGTTAGGGTCTAACAAATAGAGACCAGAAATGTTGCCTGCTGGGCTGGTGAGATGGCAGCGGTTAAGAGCACTGACTGTTCTTCCAGAGGTCCTGAGTTCAAATCCCAGAAACCACATGGTGGCTCACAACCACCGGTAATGGGATCTGATGCCCTCTTCTGGTGTGTCTAAAGACAGCTACAGTGTATTTACATATAACAATAAATAAACCTCATATACATAATAAGTGAACAAATCTTTTTTTTAAATGTTGTTTGCTAATGTCTAAGACACACAGAACAATGTTCACAGGGACTCTGCAGCCAACCTCCTTGCTAACCCAGACTCCTCCAGTCTCATCCGGGGCCAGGGTGTCCCCCCAAATTGTGGAGTCTTCAGAGTCCACTAAGCCCCATTCTTCTTGGTTGTCAGGTTTGGAAACGTGCTATCTTGATCCTTTGTTAACACCCACAGTTCGCAAGAGCAAAAAAAATCAAAACAAAACCATCCAAGTCAATTGCAAGGAGACAATAATAATAATAATAATAATAATAATAGCATCCGTCTGATGTTTTTCTAAGCTTTTCATCCCTTTTTCAAACAAGGCAGGGGAGGGGGGTCAAGTGGCAACCGAGGAAATGAAAGCAGCCGTTCAGAAGGACAGAGGCCTGAATCCACGGGAAATCAAAACAAGCTCTCAGCGCGTGGAATTACAGCCGCAATCGAGTAATGAAAGAGTTATTAGCTTAATGTGATTCCATCAAGTACCAAAAAGCGGGAAGGGACGGGGGAGAGAGAAAATGGATATGAGGGGGAAGAAGGGGGTGTGTGCTGGGGGGGACATGAAAGAAGATGAGAGGGATGGCAAAATTAAGATGCATCTTTAATTGTGCGTGCCGTGGGGGTGGTGAGGTGAAGGTCGGTCTCACTCGGTGTATGGTTTGGCCTGACCTTCACTGGGCCATGAACAGCCAGCAGGCAGCAAACAAAGTCGTTGCCAGTACCCTGTTGCTTTTCCTGTCTAGGTAAGGCAGAGCAGACATTAAGTAAGATGAACAGTCAATCACGAGGTGTATTATAGGGACAAGATAAAGCAAGGAGGGGACCCGGTGGGGTGGGCGTGGCAAGGGGCGTGTTATACAAGGAGACCAATGATATCTGAGCGTGGACCAGGAGGGGGGTGGAGTGAGCACCTGGGGAAGCTCATTTCAAGCCAAAGTGGGCCATTGGTCCCGTGCGCATGCGCAGGATGGTGTTCCTGAGGGTGCGTTGAGGAGGCTGGGGCTGGGAAGGTGGGAAAGACCCTGTGGGACTCAGAAGGGGCAGGAGGGGCTTCAAGGGAGAGGGGAATCGTGGAAGAGCTATGGACAGAGTAGAGAGGCAGGGTCACTCTGGTTGATGGGTGGACAAGAGAGCCTTGAGACATTGAGTTGGATGGAACAGGAGAGCTGGGTCTGTCGAAAGCTAAACGCAGGGAGCTCCCCAATGTCCGGGTACCCCAGCCTATGCACTGTTCAGACTCAGAGTATCCACATACCTTCGCCGGGTTGGGGTGGAGGCTGGATTTTGTTACGTTTTAATGCTTTCGATGTTTATTTTGAGACAGGATCTCATGTAGCCCAGGCTGGTCTTGAACTTGCTGTGTAGCGCAGGATGTCCTTCAGCTTCCAATCCTCCTGCCTCCACTTTCCGGTGCTGGGTGTTATGGTTTGTATATGCTCAGCCCTGGGAAGCAGGTATGGCCCTATTGGAGTGGGTGTGGCCCTACTGGAGTGGGCGTGGCCTTGTTGGAGTGGGTGTGTCACTGTGGGTGTGAGCTTTTAGACTCTCATCCTAGCTGCTTGGAAGTCAGTGTTCTGCTAGCAGCCTTCAGAGGAGGATGGAGAACTGTCATTTCCTCCCGCACCAATGCCTGCCTGCATGCTGCCATGCTCCCGCCTTGATGATAATGGACTGAACCTCTGAACCTGTAAGCCAGCCCCAATTAAATGTTGTCCTTCTAAGAGTTGCCTTGGTCATGGCATCTGTTCACAGCAGTAAAACCCTAACCAAGACGTGGGGTGTACACCACTAAGCCCGCTTTATGCTTTGCTGGGCTGAGAGCCCCCAGCTTCGCTAACTCGAGCCCTTGACAAATCTACTGTGTCCCCAACCCCTAACATAAGCCTTGCTGTTCAGAGTTGACAAGGTGCCCTTAGAATGACAGCGGGTTACACACAGAGCCCTGTGAAGGAAGCCTGCTGTGCCCTATGCACCGAGCTGTACCCAGGGTGGATACAGGCGGAAGAAGTCATACCCAAGTGCCCAGCAAGGTGAGCAAGGCCAGGGCTGGTTTGCTTGCTCGGTTGGCAGGCCTGGGGGGGAGTTGTGCTTTGGGTTTCACCATGGAAACATTCTCAGTGAACTCTGTCTTCAGCCGACCTTTAGCTTTTTAAGACAAGCCTTCACTAAGTTGCCCAGCCAGGCTTTGAACTTGTGATCCTCCTTCCTCAGCCTCTCTAAAAGCCAGGCTGACAGGTCTGGGCTATCTTGCCAGATCGAGGCTATTTTGAATGGCTGTTGGAGGAGCATGGGTCGTCCCTCAGTCCCAGGGGCTGAGGGGTGAAAGGTGGGGTGAGGTGAGGGTTCTGCCTCGGTTGCTTTCCTTAGGAAAATGCCCTTGAACTCACCTCCCTTACTATCTCTGGAAATCCATGGCCACTGAAGAAGTCCCTAACCCATTGGGAACAAAATGGCCAACTCTCACAAATCTGAAAACACATTTGATCCCTGTGACCCGGATTCAAAGAGCAGTCAGTCCATGCAGAACACAAGGCCAGACTCCCACCTTCCAGCCAGCATGGGGCAGCTGCACAGAGCTGTCCAGCCCCACATCCCCACTGCACTGACACCAGGACTCCATGGCAACCTAGCTTTTTCCCTTCCTGGTCTCCTGAGCACAGCTCAGGTCCCCATCATAAACACCCTGCCAAGCAAGTTTCATCATAGCCAGCTACTTCCAGGAAACCAGTCTAGACAGCCTAGAGAGGGGTGGGAGCCTTGACCCACACAGAAGAGACATAGAGGGGAGTCCCAGCCCACCCCAGCCTGAACCTGCCTCCAGGGGCTCCTCCCTGGCTACAGACCTGGGTCTCTTTCTCTCCCTCCATCTTGTCTTTTGTGAAATATAATGTAAGCAGGAAAAAAAATGAACAAATCACCATGTTCGGGGCACTAAACTATGTCATGGCAATACCCAGGACAAGAAAAGACATAGACAACCCCCCAAGCATACCCCATCAGGACTCTGACCACACACTATGGCTTTTAGCTAGCATTTGATCTGAGTTGTAACCCTGATTTAGCTTGGCCTGTTTCTGGATTTTCCATACATTTTCTCTAGACTGTTCAGAATGTCTGTTTTATCTTACGCATTACATATGGCGATGGAGGGGGAGTGTATATATTGTGTGCATGTGGGATTTACCCAAGTTGTAACTATAGAAAGTTCTTTTTTTGTTGCTGTATTGTATTCCACAGCACAATCCTTGTATGCTTTCACTCTGTGTTTCAATAGATGATTTGCGTCAACAGGCATCCTACAGTGAATTTCTCTAAAGAAGCACTAAGGGCATGCAACCATGCTCACTGTTACTGGCTACAGAGAGGCTGTTCTGAACCAGAACAGATCAGTACTGCACGCCCACTGGCATGGTTACAATGAACACACCCAACAGCACACTAGTTGGTAAAATTGGGCACAATGTGTTTCCCTATCACAGAGCTGAGCAGGAACCAGTATCTAGGGACAGAATCAGTGGTGTTCACCCAAGCCAAAGGAAGCCCAGGGCAGCAGCCATTGCCCAGAGAGATCTTTCAAAGGCTCAGACATCAGGCCAGTTCCTCCAACCCACACCGCTCAGCCTCCAGCATCTCACCCTGCTTGGTTTTCTCTCCTAAAGAAGTGAAGTCATGCACAGATGCACGGGGTCTTCCATTCTGCTCTCGGCACCAACACGGGGGCTGGATAAGGCTGTGCCCTCTGCACCATGGCTGCAGGTCAGATCCTGAGGCCCAGCGGGCTTGGAGCATCCCACCTCTTAATGGATTGCCAGACTCCCAAGTCAAGTTTTGCTCCATCTGTAAGTTCTGATGGACACCGGCTGGCTTCCAAATGATCAAAACAGCTAAGCAGTCCCAGAAAAGACATCAAATCTATGTGCTGAAACCTTCTGGACTCCAACCTATGGTCAAGGTGTCTCTAGATTATTCTTATTATTTCTTCTTCTTCTTCTTCTTCTTCTTCTTCTTCTTCTTCTTCTTCTTCTTCTTCTTCTTCTTCCTCCTCCTCCTCTTCCTCCTCCTCCTCCTCCTCCTCCTCCCCTCCCTCCTCCTCCTCCAAGTCACATTCAGGACAGCCCAGACTGGCCCGAATTCCCTCCCGCACTATTCTCTTCTGTACTTTTTTAATCTGAAAAGGCTGAACAGGTCTCCTTCATCTTTCTGTCTTCAACCACCGCTGGTCTCTTTCAGCCAGCAACATCTGGATTCTTGCAGTTAAAGGCTCCCCATGTCTGTCACACTCTCTCTACTGCTCTTAGGAGAAAGGGTGTCCACAATGTTTGGTCCCCTGCCAGCAACTGCCACGTGTCATGGGAGACCCCAGCTTCTCCACTCAGGGTATCAAAGATGACTAGGCCCTGCGCTGGGCTGATCCTATCAGACCATACCCCCACTCCCACCCCAGACCCTTGTCTTTCTGAGCTGTTTGAATGCTTTTCCAGGACACCTATTTTTCCCCTCAAATAAAACTGAAATAAAGCTGCCAAAAGGGGTCCTGGGAAAGATCACTGTCTTTTGATTCTCAGAACTCAGCACCTTTTCCGAAGCGCCGTGCCAGGCAGATGCTAGAAGACAGCTGTGTAGACTGTGTTTGCAGACAGTACTACTTGAGGAAACTGAGGCCTAGCTCCTGGCGAGTTTCACTTTCTTCTCCCTTTTTGGTGTTTTTTTTGTTTTGTTTTGTTTTTAATTAAATGCTTAGCTTTACTTATCTGTGGACAGAGGGAATGCAGAGGGCGTGCAAGGACACCCTGCGGAAGTCAGTTGTCTCCTTCCTACCACATGGGCGCCAGGGATATCACAGGTCCTCAGGCTTGGCGGCAAGCACCTTTGCCTGTAGTGCCGTCATGCCAGCCCCTTCTTCGGTATTTTCGATTCCCCATGATGAATTCATCTGACTCTGTCATCACAAAAACAAACGGAAGGGTGTGTTATTTGATCTTCTTCAACCTCACCCTAGAAACCTCCATCCAGTTCTGGATCTCCATGGTCCCTTGCTGGGGCTTTGTGAGGCCAGGCCTGTTTGTGGCAACAAAGGTATGAAGGAGGGGCTGAAAAGGAGCTGAGCCCAGACCACAAGAGTGGGCGTGGCTTTGTCCAGCCCCCAGGAACCCCTGCCCTAAGCGTCTGGTAGTCCCAAGACCTGGAAGGAGAACAGATGCACACCCACAAGAATAGGTTAAATTCGAAATCTAACAATGACAAGTGTTGACACAGAGCAACTAAAACTCCCCTGCACCATTGGTGGGTAATGGAGCATCCGCTTGGAGAACTGCTGACTGTTCTAAATGACTGATGGAGGGCACAATAGCACTGAGAGTGGTGCCCCATTTACAGTCACTGAACAATGTATTCCACTGGCCAAAAGGCACAAATGAACTCACCCTAGCAAAGGTAAGTTCCAGGGGGGGGTCACAAGGACACAAAGCCGTGGCCATACCAAGAAGTCCCTGTTGCATGGGTTTGGGGTTTCTCTGGGGAACGAACACCGTGCCTAGGAATTGTCATAATGCCTCACTCCACCAGGCCAGCTGTGTGGACCATCAGACCAGAAGTGGAACCTAGGAGAGAGGTGGGAACAGCCACTGACCATCAGCCAGTGGACATTCTAGTGCTTCTGCCAACAACAACCAAGAACCCGGGGGTCGCTCCCTTCAGGAGACTGGATGTCTCAGCTGTCTCAGTTCCCTGATGGGCGTCCAGGAGGACTCCTGGGGCTGCTGCTCTGTGGGACTACATCTCTGTGGCACTCCCGAAGAAGCAGGTTCTAACACCAGGGAGGAAATGGCTCAGCAAGAGGGACCAAATCACCAGCAAGGGTGAGGGCAAACAGGCAGAGAGCAAAAGCCTCCTTATTCCAAGTCCTTTTATGTGGGCTGCCACCAGACGGTGCCTCTCCACCTCAAATGATCCGAGCAAGAAAATCCCACACAGGCATGTCCAGCGGCTGGGGGTTTAATTGATTCCGGATGCTGTCAAGTGGATGCTCAAGACTGGCCATCACGGTGGCAGACGGGGGGAGACGAGGGAGAGAAGACAGCTTATAAGTGTCTCTCTTTCTACCATGTGGGTCTAGCGCCATCCGTTTGGGCTACAAGTACCTTTACCTGCTGATCTGTCTCTCTGGACCACAGTTGTCTGCTTTGAGCATTGTTTTGTTTGTTTGTTTGTTTGTTTGTTTGTTTGTTTTTAGACAGAGATTCTCTGTGTAGCCCTGGCTGTCCTGGAACTCACTCTGTAGACCAGGCTGGTCTCAAACTCAGAAATCCACCCGCCTCTGCCTCCCAAGTGCTGGGATTACAGGCATGCACCACCACTGCCTGGTGCTTTTGAACATTGTACATATTTGATGGTGCAGTACAGGCCCTCTTGTATATAGCTGCTCTCACCCAGCACTGTCTCTGAGACGTGTCTATTTTACGGGTCAGGTGACTTGCTCTCTGCAGCTGAGTGGTGTCGGGGACACCACACACAGCCACCTATTCAGCTTCTGTTTCTGGAAACCTGAATTGTTCCTGGTCTGTAGTTCTTACTATGGTGAAGACTGAGGCTATACCCCTTGCAGGCGGTTTTATCACAAATGTGGGTCGAGGGCTGCTGTGGAAATGAGTGGCCGTGAGGTAGGTAGACAATGTACTGTGAAGGTCTGCTTGTGCTTTTCAGCTGCTGTTTTACTCCCGTGAGAGAGCAGAGGTCTAGCTGCCAATATCTGCCAGCCTTTGATGTTAGGTTTGTCACTTTACCTGTTCGAGTGGCTGTGAAATGTTGCCTCACTATGAGCTTTGCCATTGGTGGTGGTGGTGGTGGTGGTGGTGTGTGTGTACACGCACATGCATGGTTGTGTACCTATATGTGGGTGAGTGCATAGACCAGAAGTCTTCCTCAATCATTTTTCATCTTACATTTTGAGGTAAGGCCTCCCACTGAACCTGGAGCCCACATATTCAGCTAAGCTGACTGGCTAGTGAGCCAGCCCCAGGGCTTCATTTGTCTCCCTATCTCCAGCATTGAGATGCCAGGCATATGTTACCACCCCTGCTTTTTTAACAGGTCCTCACACTTGCATAACAAACCCTATACTCATTAATCCATCCTCCAACCCTCATTTGGCTTTAACTTGTATTTCCTCGTGACTATCCAGAGTGAGCGCCTCTCCACAAACCTACAGATCATTCATGAACCTTTCCTCTGAAGCAGTCTGTTCAAATCTTTGCCTGACTCACTGAGATTTTAAAAAAAAATATTGACTTGTGAATGCTTTTTATATATTATGGATACAACTCAAGGAATACAGGCATTGAGAGTACTTCTTTTCTATGGCCCATGTTTTTATTTTCTTGAGAAAGTCTTTAGGCCTTTAATTTTGATAGAGTAAGATATATTTCCAGTTGAGATGCTGTGTGTATATTAAACAGGTTGTTTTCGTTGTTCTAGATTGTTCACAAGAACTAGACGGTAAGACCGCTGCTTGAAGGTACCAGACACTGCAGTCACGGGACATGGAAAAATCAAACTGGTTCTGAGCTGAAAGTTTTCTTCCCAAAGCTGGCTCCTTTCATAGTTCTAGGAGGTGCTGTCCAGGCGACTGAGGAGAAACGCCAGCATCAGTCTTTACCTAGCTGTGACCCCGTGAGCTACCGTAACGACTGTCCTTACTGGATGTGGCCTCTGGAATAATGTCATGAATGTTTTGGGAGTAACTACCCACTTTCTGGTAAGATTTCAGGCTCACCCCACAGGACAGGACTCATGTCTGGTACTTTAAACTCAGCCCAAGAGCCTGTGTCTAGGTAGGGCATTTTCTGCATTAGTTATTTTTCTATTGCTGTCATGAGACACCATGACCAAGGCAATTTACAGAAGGAAGGGCTTATCTGAGCTCCTGGTACCAGGGTGGGATGAATATCCATCATCATCAAGGGGAAGTGATGATGTGGCTGCTGGGGCTGAGAGCTCACATCCTGAACCACAAGCATGAAGCAGAGAGAGAGAGGGAGAGGAAGGAGGAAGGGGAGAGGGAGAGGGAGGGGAAGGAGAGAAGGGGAGGGAGAGAGGAGGAGAGAAAAAAATTGAAATGTTGAATCTTTAAGATGTCAAAGCCCGGCTGGAGAGATGACTCAGAGGTTAAGAGCAATGGCTGCTCTTCCAGAAGTCCTGAGTTCAATTCCCAGCAACCACGTGGTGGCTCACAACCACCTGTAAGGGGATATGATGCCCTCTTCTGTCATGCAGCCATAAATGCAAATAGAGTCCCTGTGTACATAAAATACACAATAAATACATCTTTAAGATCTCAAAGCCCTTCAGCCACAAGGACATACCCCTGAAATTCTACCCCCGCCCCCAACAGAGCCATCAACTGGGAGCTGAGTACTCAAATGCCAGGACCCTGGGGGAACATCTCATTTGGATGGGCACACGGGTCCTAGTGTGGAACCTGTGTCGATTATTTTGTTAAATGGGCACAGTATCAAGCAAGCTTCTTAATGCCAGTCTTTATAAGCACAACGTTCAACTCTCATCAAAGAAACTTCCTTTTACAGAAAACAGTGACTAATGCAGAGACCCACAACTGGCCAGAGTTCTGAGAAGGATAACCATGCTCAGCCTTAAGTGAAGCCTGCGTTGCACAACCCCTCCCAACATGGCTCAGCACGGAGGAAGAGCGAACAGAAGGATTGTGACGAGTCGGAGGTTGGGATGCAGTGCAGCGAAGCACCGTCTTCTGAATGTGACAGGGCCGTCGCTCTGGTGAGCTCATAGCGTGGTAGGCTGTCAGCACAAGACCTGCATAAGATCAAGCCAGGGAATGTCCCAGCGCAGATGGGGGAGGAGCTCAGGAAGCCCCACCCCTAGCGAAGGACCTCTGGCTTCTGGGAGGAGGCGGGGAGAAAGTCAGTTTTCTACAGGGAGGTAGCTCCTGGTAGGTTGCCCTTGCTGGTAGCCCCACCTCCAGTCCCTGACTGGACTCAGTGGGCTATGAGAAGAAGAGATGAAGTTGGGAGGGGGATATAAACAAAATACAATGCACGCATGACCGCAGCTCTCACAAATGAGCAACTGTACACACTAAAGTAATTACAGAAAGAATATCTGTGTGTTTCCTGAGAAACATCCGATCCGCTGTCAACAAACAAGTCTTCTCCTTACCCTCAAGGTTTCCATGATGCCCTCTAGCGCTTTTTTTCTATAAGCTGCACGGTGTGGTTTTTTTTTCCACACACTGCCTCACATGTAGGCTTGTGGTCCCACTCAGGGTTTCTCCTATTGGGCTGGGTGCAGGGGTCGTATGTTCTGACACTGGCTCACTCAGTGCCACGGGCTGAGAAGACCTCCCAGGCTTGTTGACTGCACATGGGTGAGTCTATTTCCAGACTCTGGATCCTGTTCCGTGGATCTGTTTCCTCTGAAGATCATATTCTTGCTTACCTCTCCTTTCCCTGTTGCCCACATTCCCCTCACATGCCCCCTTGAGAAGCAGCCCCAGGCAAGCTCTGTCTGCAGAGACAGGGAACACAGAGGGCATGGAACTGAAACGTGGGTTCAAGGAGTAGGGCTCATTGTATGGAAGGACGAGAGGAGGGGAAGAGAGGACAGTGGGGGAGGGGGATCCGATAAGTCCATTGTACATGCTATGAAATGATGAAAATAAATACGAGTTTTAAACTAATTAAAGGAGATGGGTTGAGTCAATACTTCAACCAGAGTGAGAGCAAAGTAGCAAATTGGGGATACTAACTAGCAAACTGGGGATACTAACTAGCAAACTGGGGATACTAACTAGCAAACTGGGGATACTAACTAGCAAACTTGCTTTACTAATTTGGAGCTGTCATAATAGGGTTACTACCGATGAGATAAAACACCCTGACCAAAGCGTCTTGGGAGGACAGGGGTTTCTGACTTACACTTCCACACCTCTGTTCATCACTGAAGGAAGTCAGGACAGGAACTCAAGCAGGGAGGAGTCTGGTGGCAGGAACTGATGCAGAAGCCATGGATGGATGCTGCTTGCTGGCTTGCTTCACCTGACTAGTTCAGACTGCTTTCTTATAGAACCTGGGACCACTGGCCCAGGGATGGTACTGCCCACAATGGCTGGGCCCTCCTATATCAATCACTAATTAAGAAGACACCCCACAGTTGGATCTTATGGAGATAATTTATCAATTCAGGTTCCCTTTTCTCAGATGACTTTAGCTTGGGTCAAGTTGACATAAAACACCCAGCACAGGAACCCAGGAAAGGCCTCTCCTCTCCAGAACTGACATGGAAATCAAGACCTCAGCATCGACTTTTAACTTGGACTCATGGGCACAGCAAGGAAAGCCAGAAGGGGAGCCAAGAAAATCGAAGCACTGATGGTCAGGGTGCCTGGTGGGTGTTCAGTGTCGTGAAAGGCCCCAGAAGGATGGTGGTGTGGCTTGAATCTGAAGCGTCTCCACGGGGTCACACATGATACACTTGGTCTCCAGAGGGTGGAGCTGTTTCAAAGGTTCTGGAACCTTTTGGAACACAGGGCCTATCTGGAAGAGAACTACAGGGCGTTTGTCCTTGGATTATACTGCCTCATGGCTGTCTGTCTCCCCATCTGCCTTCACTTTGGATCTCCCGCTATCTCAATGAAGCACTCAGTGCCAAGCTGTCACAGGTTGGGCCCCCAGAAACCATGAGCCAAATGACTCGCTCCCCCTTGGGTTGTTTCTATGAGTTATTTTTAACGACAGGAACACTAAGTAACTTAAATGGTGAAGAGTCCTGCAGGAAAGGGGACCAGACATCAGGGTCCCAAGCCAAACAAGACATTTCATCCGTTAGCTTGAAATTTAGACAAAGGGAGGAAAGAAAATGATGAGCAAGACACTCTCATGTCTCCCTGGGACTGGGGAAGAGAGGGCTGAAGGGGAAGCTGGCCTCAGGGTGTGGTCAGTGTTCATGTAGCACAGGCCATGGATGGAGGCTTTGGCTACTTGGCATGGTGGAAGCCTGGCTTGTGAACTCAGACGTCACAGCAGAGGAGTTAATGGAAGAGAGACATGGGCGCTGAGCTCAGTGTGAGGAGTGTGAACAAGAAGAATGCCGGGGTGTTGAGCACCCCGGGGCCTAGGCTTCTGGGACTGAGCTCTCTGAAGATAATCTGAGTGCAGCTCTGAGACCGTGTAGGTGGCAGCTGAAGGCAGCAGTGAGGCAGCCAGCAACTGCTTCTCACTGAAGATGTGGGGACTCCATGTCTGCTGCCAGTGCCTGCGCAGAGGACAGCTGGGTGTCAGGAGTCCGTGAGGATTCACAACTCGACCGTTTGAAAATTCAAGTCTATGTTCAGGCACATTTCCCAGAGGTTGGCTTGAACAAGCCGGTTCCAGGTGCTTCTGCTGTGTGAGCAGGGTGGTCCAAGCTACACCGGGCATGCTCACTGAGCCCCAGTGAGTTCAGCCATCACCCTACACTTCCTAAACCTCACATCTTTGTCCTTTTCTCTAGGACAGTGGTTCTCAACCTTCCCAATGCTGAGACCCTTCAACACAGTTCCTCCTGCTGTGGTGACCCCCGCAACCATAAAATTATTTTCATTGCTCCTTCTTAACCGCAGCTTTGCTACTGTTGTGAATTGTAAATATCTGTGTTTTCCGGTGGCCTTTTGGGGGTGGGAACTCACAGGTTAAGAACTGCTGCTCTAGGCCCTTATCAGCCAGACAGGGTAGCCTCTGACACTCGTCACGTTGTTGGTGATAGGTTACCTCTCTCTGCTAGTCACTGGATGTTGGGTTTCTCATCTGGTCACAGTGTCTGTGCTCTAGGGAACACAGACTTTGAGTGCCTCTCTGAGACACCATAAAACTGCTTCTTTCTCAGCGTTTAGTAAAAAGATTAGTTTATTACAGTGACGTGAGGGTGTATCAAGACCCCTCAACTTAGGTTTAGGAAATGGAGGGTGACGGCTGAACTCACCGAGATACAGAGGGCATGCCCGGTGTAGCTTGGACCACCCTGATCGCACAGCAGAAGCACCTGGAACTGGCTTGACCAAACCAACGGCTGGGAAATGTGCCCAAACACAGACTTGAAATTTCAAACTGTCTAGTTGTGAATCCTCACACATCCCCTATGTCTGTGATATTCCTTATTTTCTTCTATTATATCTTTGGGCGCATCCAAGACTCCACGTTTTTCTTTTTTCTTGCTAGAACATGTTGGGTGTTGCTCTGCCTGGGTTAACTATCTACTCTTCCTCTGCGCCTGTTTCTTCTCTATTCCTATTCTAGGTCAATGTCTGGACTTTTCTCCAGCTCTGTCTTCTAATTCTTCTCCTGAGTGGTTTCTCCTGGGCCAGTGAGTTCATCTAACCAGTGGCAACAGCTGCATTCCTTCGCTGAACCCAGTTCTTCCAGCTTCCAACAAGGAGGCAACAGCTCACCAAGAATGTTCCAGAGTGGGACAGCTGAGACATCACCCTCCGGGTCAGAACAGCCACCAGGGTCTCAGCCCCTGCCGGGTGAAGGTGGCCATTGTCTCACTACCCTGACTGCATTATGTACACTGTGAGGTGGTTTGCATAAGAGCCACCCCCATAGGCTCCTATATTTGAATGCTTTGTCATCAGGGATTGGCACTACTTGAGAGGGATTAGGCGGTGTGGCCTCGTTGGAGGAAGTGTGTCCCTGGGACTGGACTTTGGGTTTTCAGATGTCCAAGACAGCCCCAGTGTCTCTCTCTTCCTGCTGCCTGTGGATCTGGATGGAGAACGCTCAGCTTCTTCTCTAGCACCATGTCTGCCCGCTCCCTGCCATGACTAGACTCTGAAGCTGTAAGCAAGGCCTGATTAAGTGCTTTATTATTTGAGGAGTTGTAGATTCCACCTAAGACATTCTAGAACATGCATCCCTTTAAGAAACTCATCCTAAGGTTTCTGTCCCTCTGATGAGCTCTGAACGATACAACCTCATCAGAATGAAGCCAAGCTCCCTCCTCAGAGGAGAGCCAACCCCAGAGCAGGTGAGAGGCAAAGCGTGCCCCTCCCCCACTTCCCACTTTATCAAAATGCAGAAACCAACTTTTATTTTGCAGAGTGACTTAAACCCTTGCCTGGGGGATCTCATGGGTGGGAGTGGACTCCTTGCGATTATCCAACCTTGCCTGGCCAGATGTGGTGTTGTATACCTACAACCCAGCACTCAGGATATGACCTGAGCTGACAGCTAGCCTGGGCTACACCAAGACTCTGTCTCAAAACAAATAGATAATTTTGTGAAAACCCAAGGAACTCGCTGATTTCCAGTGTTGACTTCTCCAGGTGAAGCTAGGAGAATATTTGGGATTCAAAGCTATTATTTCTAGCTACCCTCTGCTGTCTCCTTGTAAGGCCTCTAATAACAATGTGGTTAAATTAGTAGCTACTTCTCAAAGTCATTTATTACAAAAAAAAAAAAAATTGAGACCAGCTGGCACAGTGGCTCAGATCTGTAATCTCAGTGCCTAAGAGATAAAGGGGGGAGAATAAGGAATTGAAATGTAGCTTTGGTTATATAGAGAATTGAAGGCTAGCCTGGGCTAAGGGGGTGTGAAGAAAGAGGAAAACGAAGAGAAGAGAAGAATGGAAGAGAGAAACAAAAACAGAGAGAACACTGCCAGGACTCTAACAGCCTGTGGAGAAGCCATATGGAGCAGATACTACATGGCTCACTTGACAAAGGAAGAAAACAGAGGCTCACAATAGTTAAATGACTTGCCCAGGGACACACAACACTGAGGAGCAACGCTATGCTTGAAGCCTGGCTTGGCCACCCAGCTGTGCCCACTCTCAAAGAGCCTGGCATGTACCCAGTCAGGTCCTCACACAGTGTGGATTCTCAGTTCCCATTCTCACTCCCAAGGGTACTCTGCTGTGGTACCTCAGGTGAGGGAAGCCAGAGCCCGAGCACAGCATTTGGGCTGGCAGCAGGGACTCCTGAGCAGTGTTGTGGGCTTGAGTGGCTTCCAGCAAACAGCCCCAGTCTGATAGTGTGAAATCCACCATCCTCAAACCCAAGCAGGCGAGACCCGCCAGGTACCGCCACCTTGAACCCAGTTCTTCTGTGTTCCCATTCTCTATTAAACCAGGCATTGAGTTAGGAGGCAGCACAGTCTATCTCTCAGAGGACAGACGATCACCATGGAAGCGTCCAGCTAGAGAAGAGGGCAGCAACAGAGGCATCCTCACCACCAAGCAGATCTCCCTGGCAACCCAGACCCTCACCACGGAAGAAAGGCACCATCTCCAGCTGCAAACTCCAGGAGTATGGATGGGCAAGAGAGATAGAGCCAGGAAGCCAGACTCGCTTCAAAGATGCCAAGTCTCCAAGTAACAGCAGGTAACATTATAGTGCCCCATGGTATCCACAGGGGTTGGCCTTGAAACAAGTCCAAGTCTGTTATCATTCAAATGGAACCTGCATGTATCTTTCCTGGTACTTAACTCCCGTCTAGGTGGCCTAAATAAGTTGTAGCAACCGAGAGAAACACGGTCTGTATACAGTGTAGTCGCCGATTTTTTTCCATTAATTTATTTACTTACTCACTTTACAACCCAATATCACCCCCGCCTCTTCCCAGTCCCCTCTACACATAACTTCTCTCCTCATTCCTCCCTCCCCTTCTCCTCTGAGAATAGGGATCCTCTCCTCCCAGGGTATCACCCCACCCTGACACATCAAGTCACTGCAAGACTAGGTGCATCGTCTCCCACTGAGGCAAGACAAGGCAGCCCAGAGAGGGGAATGGGATCCACAGGCAGGCAACAGATTCAGGGTCAGCCTTCATTTCAGTTGTTGGGAGACCTGCATGAAGACCAAGCTGAACATCTACATATGGAGGGGGCGGGGAGTAGGGGTAGGGGGAGCGGGAGGGGACTAGGTCCAGCCCATGCTTGCTCTTCGGTTCAGTCTCTGGGAGCCCCCAAGGGTCCAAGTTAGGTGACTCTGTTGGTCTTCCTGTGGGGTCCCTAATCACTTTGGAGCCCTCAATCTTTCCCCCAACTCTTCCACAAGACTCTATCTAACATTTGCCTGTGGGTCTCTGCCTCTGCTGGGGGACCGTTAAACTAGCTCCTGTCTGCCATCCTGACAGTGTCATTAATAATGCCAGGGATTGGTTCTTGCCCATGGGATGGGTCTCAATTTGGGCCAATCAGTAGTTGCAGCCTTTTAATTTCCTATTTCTAATCTACAGTTCTCCTGCCCACAGACCCAGAAGCCATAAATGCCGAGGGCTGGTGTTGCAGCCCCTAACGGCAGTGGCTAGTGGTCACCCCAGCTCTAGCCACGGAGTTAAAAGCAAGCAAATGGGCATTCATTCCCATGGAAGCCCGTGTGGGTCACAGCCAGGGCTGGAAGGTTAGTGGGCGGGTGATACAGGGTCAGCCGCTCTCATGGGTGGTGGATACCATGTGACATGGCAATGGGTATATACAGATGTCAGGCTATCCCCTGAGAGATCTTTCAGGATCAGCTGTCCCCTGAGAGATCTCATGTGCTCCCACACCCATGCATGAGGGGCACAACTGCCCAGCACTGAAGCCAGAGGAACTTGAGGGAGGCGGCAAGCTTATGGCTTTCACTGTTCAGCTCAATGGGCCTTTGTTTCCCCATCTGTATAAGTGAAGCTAGGCCAAGTCTGATCCCTAAGTCGTTGGGTCGCAGGTGCCGTTTTCCTTCTGTAGAACTGGGGCTCCCTGGGGCAGCCCCTTTCAAACACCAATGGCCTCACAGGACCTTAGCCATCTTCTTTAGTAGGCTTCTGTAGTCAGTACCATCTGTAACTCCAGTTCCAGCAGATCTGATGCCCTTCTGGGATGTCCTAGGGCACCAGGCATACACATGACACCCAGAAATACTATATGTAATACAGGGAGAGAACCTAGACGTGTAAAATAAGATAACTATGAATTTTGAATAAATAATAAAACACATTTGCACGAAGTCTGAATTAGAAGTGAATAACGGAGGCAACCTTGTCCTTGTGCAAAGGTTACAGACATGACCAAATACTAGGAATGCAGTGTCGCAGGGCAGAGCAACAGTGCAGGATCCTGTCCCAAATGAAGCCTGCTGCTGACCCAATATCCCTATGCAATGCACAGCTGTGTGTTCTTGAAGGCGAGTCCCATTTACACACACACACACACACACACACACACACACACACATGGTACTGAAAAGAAGCCAGGGCATGTCCAGCATACATTAGTTGGTGTGTGGAAGGTGGAAGGTGGAAGACCACAGAACGTGAGCCCAAACAGAAGTCCGCTGGGTGCTCAGAGACACACAGCATCTCCCTGTGCAAGCACAGCACACTGGGAGAAAGGATGGGAAAGGAAAGACACAAGAGTCTGGACCTGGACAGAGGCGGTTGCTGAGGGTGGGAGGGTCTGCCTTCCAGGAAACAAGGCTAGTTACAGACCCTCCGAAGTCTCAGTTTACAAAGTCCTCAGAGGACAGTGACAGGCTGTGTGAGGCTGACAAAGCACTGGCCACAGGCAGCCTGAGCGCTGGTAAGGACACACCATCAGGATACAGCTGCGGGCTGTCAATCAAAAATAGTCATACAATCAGAATGGTGTCATCCTAGTACTTGGGATAGAGGATCAACAGAGATTTCAGGGCAGCCTGAGCTACATGGTAAGTTCCAGGCTAGCCAGGTCTAAACAGTGAGACCCTGTCTCAAAAATAATTGAACAAACAGTAATACAATCCCAGACTGTGTTTGAGCCTTGGCTTGGCCACAAACAGACAGTGTGACCCTGGGTAAGTTGCACGTTCCCTTTCATGGCATCAGCTCACCCAGCCTGCCCCTTGCTTGCTGAGTGCTGTGTGGCCTGGAGCAAATAGCCTTGCCTCTCGGATCCTTTCAAGTCATTTCTGTAGTGGGCACTTGGGGACGTATCTCAGGGTCCTTACGACCCCAGTAGAGCAGAAAGGGCCTTGCACAACACACTAGCACACAGTTGTCTCTGCGGGTCTCACCTGGGTTACCTCAGTCTGCCCCCCTCATCACCATCCCAGGCTCCAGCTGCCCAGGTGACATGGCGCCAGAACTCGGCTGCTGCCCGGTCTGTGGCGACACCTGCTGGCCACATGTGGAAGGACATGAGCTCCGCTCCGCTAGAGGATGGATGCACCTGAAACGGGTGCGGGATCCGCCCTCTCCTGGGACTCAAGGACTTGAGGTTGCATCGCTCCTAAGAACTCAGGGTTACCGTGCTGGAATGTAGAGCTAAGACCCTGGGGTCGGAAGGAATCAGGATCTTCACAAGGAACTAGGCTAAGAAACCGGAGGACAGGAGACTGAGAAAGATGCCCTCCACAGCGGCTGCTACCAACGGAAACCGACGCAGGGGGAGTGGGATCCGCACCCCCACCTCACCCCACAGTGAGGCGTTGAAACATCTAGAAATTACAGAGTCCATTTAGTTCGTGGTGCCTGCCATTAGTGTCCACGGATCTATTATTCAGTAAGAGCCATGCTTTGACCCTGTAACCCTGTGACCCTGTGACAGCGCTGGGGATGCTCTGCTCCTCTGATGCTACCCTACAGCCTAATTGGATCTGAGAAGGTCCTTCTCCCTGGAATTCAGACGCACAGTGCTCCCTCCAACTGCCCAAGACTTACACAGAGGGACGAGTCCCCTAACGGAGGAAATTCGGGACCAGCAGAGGAAATGACCAAACACTGAATAGCAGACCAATGGGTGTTTCAGCTCCGACTCAGGGAGGTCAGGTTAGGGAGGGAAGGACAGGTCACTGATTAGAGATGAGGATAGTGAGAGACACAGGAGAGGAGAAGGGAGGGAAAGTGGGGAGGAGAGGGAGAAGCAGGGGACAGTGAAGGGTATGGAAGGAGGAGAAGACAGTCTCTTGTAGCCCAGGCTAGCCCTGGACTCTGAACTTGCTTATATAGTAGAGAATGACCTTGAATGCCTGACCCCTCCTAAGTCACACAGGGCTTCACCAGTGTGTGTGATGGTATCGCTGGGTTTGCTGAGTGTGTGGCCTTAATGGGAGCTTCTGGGTGAACTATGGCAGACCCACCTCGTGTGAGCCTGAGAAGAAGGACCCTATGAGAAAGGGCCGAATGCTGTGCCCATCACCAACATGAGAGTTAGAGGGAGGGGAAGAGGGGAGCAGAGATCTGAGCTGGCGGCAGGCAGCTTGATTTTCCTACTGTGGGCACAGCGGCACCATGACAGCAGCTATTTGGAAGATGCTTATGCGGCCGCAAGCCTAAACTTAATGCCAGCACTGAGGAGGCAGAGGCAGGCAGATCTCTGAGTTCGAGGCCAGCCCGGTATATAGGGTTGAGTTCCAGGTCAGCCAGAGCTGTAGAGAGAAACCCTGTCTCGGGCTGTGATCCAGAGGTGGAGGCAGGGAGTTCAATACCAGTCTCTGTGATCTCTGACCTATTTATCATTCAGATAAAGATAACTGTGCTCTGCCAAAAGGTGTTGTCTAGGGAACAAGAAGATGAAACAGACTGGGGGTGGAGGGTGGGTGGAATCTCTGCAAGCAACAGGGAATGTTAGGAAAATCCAGGCCTTCACCTTATGCTCAGAGCTGCAGCTTGAATGTGAAAATCCCCGCGGGTTTGTGCATTTGAATGCTTGGTCCCAGCCGGGCGCACTGTTTGGCAATGCGGATCCTCATTGGCTGAAGTAGCTCATGATGGACAGGCCTTGACGGTTCTATCCACCTCAGCTTCCGGTCGAAGCTCTTCACGCCTCAGGCACAGTCACGGGAGGAGCCACATTTATCCTAAAGTCACAAGCTCCCACCACCAAAGATGAGCCAACTGTCTACCTTCCCCACCATGAAACACTGAATCCTCAGAAACCAGGAACCAAAATACTTTCTGTGCTACCCCAGGCCCGTTAAGTCAATCGACAGCTTGGTTTTTTTAAAAAAATGGGCCAAAGACATTAATAGAAACATCACCCATGAAAACATACAGACCCGAGAGGCTTATGAAGTTCAAGGTCACCCTTACCTACGAGGAGCTGGAGACTAACCTGGAATGCATTAGATCATCCAAGCAAATAGCTCCATATGTAAATTTATATTTAGGGTGGACATATGCTTTGGCACTCACGTGGGGGTCAGAGGGCAACTTTTGGAACTCAGCTCTTTCCTTCCTCCATGTGGGTTCCGGGGAGTCAAACTCACGGTCATCCGGCTTGGGTGCAATCGCCCTTTCCCTGAGCCGTTTTGCCAGCCCTTAAGTATAGAAAAGCTCACACTCCTGTCCATTGTATAAAGCCTTCATGTGGATGCTTAGAATGGGTCTACTCATAACTGCCAAACACCTAAAACAGCTTGCTTTCCCCTTTTTCTCCTCAGGGATGATGAAGATCCACACGTAGGGTGGATCTTCCCTCGTCAGTTTATCTAAACTGAAAACTCACTCATAGTCGTGCCCAGCGGCTTGTCTCTGTGTGAGGCTAGATCCCGTTGACAATCAAGGCCACCATGCAGGGAGATTTCTTCTTCATGCATCTCCCTATTCTAGAACATTCAAGAGTCGGGACTGTATGGTGCGCAGCGACCATACAGTGTTCTTTAGGAAGTAATGCTGCGAATAAGCTGGAAAGATCTAGTAGGGACTGACGTCATTCAGGACTATAAAGAAATGAGCTAAGCTAGGCGTGGTGGTCCACGCCTTTAATCCCAGCACTCGGGAGGCAGAGGCAGGCGGATTTTTGAGTTCCAGACCAGGCCAGCCTGGTCTACAGAGTGAGTTCCAGGACAGTCAGGGCTACACAGAGAAACCCTGTCTCGAAAAAAAACAAAACAAAAAAAAAAAACAAAAAAAAAAACCAAACAAACAAAAAAAAAGAAATGAGCTTCGGGGGTGGGGGGGTATGGAAAGACACTGAAGCATGTGAGGTCGCTGCACACCATACAGTCCCGACTCTTGAATGTTCTAGAATAGGGAGATGCATGAAGAAGAAATCTCCCTGCATGGTGGCCTTGATTGTCAACAGGATCTAGCCTCACACAGAGACAAGCCGCTGGGCACACCTATGAGTGAGTTTTCAGTTTAGATAAACTGACGAGGGAAGATCCACCCTACGTGTGGATCTTCATCATCCCTGAGGAGAAAAAGGGGAAAGCAAGCTGAGCACAGGCGTCCCTCTGTTTCCTGACTGCAGATGCCGAGTGACTCCCTGCCTTACACTCCTGTTACTGTGGCTTCTCCTCCAGGAGGAGCGGTTCCTTTAAACCGTGAGCCAACATAAGCCCCTCCCACAGAGGGAAGGCATGGTATGTGCCTCCACCCACTCCCCAACCCCAACCCCCCACACACACACACACATGCACGCGTGTGCCCATAGTACCCATGTGGGTTCTGATTGCCTCACGCACATACTAGGCACCATGGGTCAATCTCTTGATTATCAGGGCATCCTTGTGCTGATGGGCAGGAAACTCTCAGCTCTGACGCCCATCAGCCTATCCCCAAATCAGGTTGACAGCCCACGAGGAGGCTCCCGGAATCCAAAGTGATCACCCCTTGTCTCTGTTCACGACTGGCTGCTTGGCCCATGGAAAACACTGCCACCCATCAGCCTGTTTGAGGGATTCCAGCAGAGTCTGAGGCCTGGGCCACACCCACTCATGTTAGGTCCAGAGTGGGGAGTCCAGGGGTGAGAACTGTCTTGCAGCCATGTTCCCAGAATCCTCTGCTCTTTCTTCAGCCCTCAGCAGTGCCTTGGTAACGGGTGAGGCTGAGTCTGCAGCCCCAGGGCTGTGATTATATTTTCCGAATCCTGAGAAGGCCACGTTCAGTCGTCTCTAATTGTGGCTTCTCGGCATGTCCATTAGATCTCGGCTGTTAATTATCTGTCCCCGTCTTTCTCTTTTCTTCGTTACTTTTTTGTGTGTTTCAGCTCTCAATTACCCAGAGAGGCATGTTAAAATATCCCACTGTAATTGTGGGTTTGGGCATGTGTTAAGTGCATACAAGTTTAAAATTATTCTAGCTTCCCTGTGAATTGAATCTTTTAACATTGTGGTATGCGCCTCTTTATTTCTAAAAGTACCATTTGCCTTAAAGTCTCCCTCTCGTCCCCCAACCCTCCCCCCATAATAATACAGTCATCTGCACTTACTCTTAGTTTTTGCCTGGGGTGTGTGTGTGCTTACGCGCACGTGCGCGCACGTGCTCCTGTGTGAATGGGTCCCTGTGTGTGCCTGTGCCTGTGTGTGTATATGCATGTATGTATGTGTGTGTGCTCACGTGCATGCACGCATCCCATGTTGCACTGTCACATGGATTCCACAGTCACAGGACGAATGTACATCTCAAGCCTGGAGATTCATATTTTTCATTAACTACAAAAAGTACTCTGTCTAGTGTCTCCGACTAATGTTCTCTCCATTCCTGATAAAATGCCTACTAAGTGCCTGTCGTCCCTCACAAAGCTCTCTTAGCCTTTCTGCATGTCTCCTGTCCCCATGGGTAATGTTCTGGCATTTTTCTCACCTTTGTCTTGTAGTTCACCACCTCTGGCTCTCTTGGTTACTTCGAAGTCCCAGCTGTTATTACATCTACTGCTAACTCTTGTTTTATGTCCAAACGGTCTATTACATTTACTATTGTGTGGGTGTGGGAGGCTTGGGGGGGGGGGTGCATTACATGTACCATGATGCCCTTGTGAAAGTCAGAGGACAACTTCCGGGGATCAGCTCTTTTCTTCTACCAGGCAAGCCCCAGGAACTGAATGTGGCCACTCGAAGCAGAGGAGCTCATGTGAGTTGCGGGTGGTGGTGGAGATTAGCAGCGAACGAGAAAAACTTTGGCAGCTTTAAACATTACTCAGTTTGTGTCCGGTTACTATATCCATGCAAGTAAGGCTGGCCAGGAGAGAGACGGCTGGCCAATGCTTTTTTATCCAATGGCTTAGTCACATCCTCCAGTACCTGTTTATGAGGAAGTCTTTCTCTACTCTAACCAGTGAGCGCTGATGAACTCTGCAGAGGGCGTTACAGCCTTTGGATTTAGACAGGATAACTGGAAGTTAGTTGGAACTCGCCTCCTGGGTGAATGAACCCACAATAAATTATTGGCAGTTGGTTGGATGAGGCCAATCCACCAGTACCTCCCAGGTAGGTCTAGCATCAAATTGTCCCAATTGACACTGCAAAATGTGTTTTCAGTGCCTGCTAGCTTCGGGACTTCAATCCCTTAAACCTGCTAGAATATTCCTTTTGTTTTTCTTGGGCATAGCGGCTGTTACAGTCTTGACTTTTATTATCCTCCCAGTCTGGTGTTGGGCGCTGCAGCAAACTGAATCTGGACCAAAAATGATCCACCCGAACATCTAAGAAATAAAATGGACGGAGGTGTGGGGAACGGTAGAAGCACTGAGCAAACGTGTGCCAAGCCAAGGCACATCATCGTGACGCCATCACCTCAGACACAAGGATTAAAACAGCAAAGATTTCCGCGCTGAGGCGCAGAGGGAGAGCAGAGCCTTCCTCTTGTGCACATGTGGATGCTGACTGTGTGTGCAGAAAATGTCCACCACGGCTTTCTTTCCTATGTCTATAGACTGAAGTCTGCTCTCCAAGGACTGCTCGTACCTAGATTAGCTAAACCTGATTTCTTGTTGTATGTAATAACCCCGCCCCTTTGCTCAGCTGTAAATTGTGGTGACCACACCCCTTGTTCAGCTGTATGCGATGACCCCAGCCCTGTATTCAGTCCTGTATTACCTGGTTGCAATGACCACGCCTCCTTGTTCAGCTATATGCAATAACCCAGCTTCCTTGCTTAGCTGTATGCACTGACCCCGCCCCCTTGATCAGCTGTCTGCAATGACCACACCTCCTTGTTCAACTGTATGCAATGACCCCGCCCCTTGTTCAGCTGTATGCAGTAACCACGCCTCCCTGTTCACCTCCACATATTAAAGCATCCTGCTCTCCCTCAGTGCTGCATTTTCCCCATCAGAGAATCTAGTCCATTCGGTCCTAGCTTTTTTTCTCTGTTTGTCTTCTCCCTCACCACCCTGAGTCACGTTCATCCCTGGAGCCGTGTAGGACCCCACAGCCCTTCATTACAAAATACTCAGAGGGGACCAAATGGGGACTTTTGAGTGAGTGCCTAGGGCTCTGTCCTCATGGGAGGATTGATGTACTCCTGTAAGCAATATCCAGGGACTGATATCTGGAGCGTGGTCTGCTACAATGGCCTGCTGGTTTCTTACCTGCACACACACACCCACCCCCTCTCACTACGAATGGCCATCAGCAGAAGCAAGCTTGAGGCCTTAACCAGAGCAGTGACACTATCATCCTCTCCCTGAGTCACCTGTGGTCTCAGTGTCTCCTTGCTGTTGGAGACAGGGGACAGACCAGGGGTGCAGGCAACCAGAATATTCACGAACAGCAGTTGGAAGGAACGGAGGGAACCGGAGCACATTTTTCAACATGACTGAGATGAGGAAGTTTGCCAGGTAGTGGTGGCGCGTGCCTTTAATTCCAGCACTCAGGAGGCAGAGACAGGCAGATTTCTGAGTTCAAGGCCAGCCTGGTCTACAGAGTGAGTTCCAGGACAGCCAGGGCTATACAGAGAAACGCGTCTCGAAAAACCAAAAAAAGAAAGAAAGAAAAAAAGAAAGAACGAAAGAAGAAAGAACGAAAGACAGAAAGACAGACAGACAGACAGACAGACAGACAGACAGAAAGAAAGAAAGAAAGAAAGAAAGAAAGAAAGAAAGAAAGAAAGAAAGAAAGAAAGCTCCGCGGCTCAGGGGCTGGCCAGTGGCCACATGCCTGGGACAGTCCTGTGCCGAGCAATGGCCTTTACAATACAACAGGAAGAGAACCATCTTGCTACATTTTTATTTCTTTATTGTGGGTGGGTAGAGGCACTATATAGCACACTTGTGGCCGGCAGAGGAGTCTCTTGCAGGAGTCTCTTCTCTCCTTCCACCACGGGGCTCCCAGGGATGGGACTCAGGTCATCAGACCCTGCAGCAAGGACTTTAACTACTGAGCCATCCTGCCAGCCTGGGAGAGGATCATTTTGACCTATGTGCCCACAAGTGTCTAGACTTCAATATGGAGAAACAGCTTTTTTGTTTGCAAACTGATTTCAATCCTCATCGCAGATTACTGAGGTCCCCTTTGAATCTGGGGGACCTTCAGGGACACATGGCCTGCTCCCCCAAAGAACCCACATTCTGCAGCCATGTATGCTTACTGCTCCTGCCACACTGCTTGGCTCGCCAGGCTAGGACTGACTTCTGAGGCAGTAAGAGAAAGACTTTGTTGGCAGAAACTAAGGCAGTTAGGAGTCCCCAGTTGCCAGGTGCCACACATGAGAAAGGTGCTCACATGACAAGATTAATAAACGCATGAATAACAATCCCAGGGCAGAGCCAGGCATGGTGGCGCACGCCTTTAATCCCAGCACTCGGGAGGCAGAGGCAGGTGGATCTCTGTGAGTTCCAGGTCAGCCTGGTCTCTGTTACTCAGAGAAACCCTGTCTCAAAACCAAAAGCAAAACAGAACAAAAAAGTACCAGGGCAGGTGACAACTATAACACAAAAGGCTGAGCTAGATTTCAGTTTTAATTTGATTGTACTTTTTAATGTTAATGTATCTAAAAATGAAGCAAGAGATGTACTTATGCAAAACCCACATATTGTCTGAAATTCAAATTCCCCGGGTATTCTGGGTATTTGTTTCCGTATCTGTCAACCAGAGGGAGAGACTTCTATGGCAATAGACAGGAAGGTGTGTATGGGGAGAGAGAGAGGCAGGCAACAGCCTAGACAGTGGCCTGCTGAGATGGGCGGCAAGGGTGGGTTCAAAGATACTCTTTCCAACAGCAAGACTCTATGAAGATTCGGTGGTTGAAGGCTGCCATCTGGTGGACAGTCTGGGGTAGTGCCTGCTTTTCCCTAATGCTGTTCATTTCAAAGTATTTGGGGAAGAAAATCAATGAGGGGTGTGGGGGTGTGGAGGAGTGTGGGGAGTCAGAAAATGCCACCTTAACCAAGGTGACCATCACCCATGGCAACTCAGGAACATCACCCCACCATGTGACATCACGAGAACAGTCACACCGCTTTTGCTTAAGCTTTGCTCCGAAATGCAGTTTAACCACGAGAAAGTGTCAGGTGGCCAACCCAAATGGAGCGAACACATCACAAGCAACTGGCTGGCACTGAGATAAGACTAAGAAAGGAGACAGGAATGTGGGTCACATGGGGTCCTGAATTGGATCCGAGGCTCTACGAAACGCATGCGCTGTGGGGGAAATCCGAGCAATGTTAGGATGGGTGGGCAGCTGCAGCTCACAGCGCATGCGCGTGGGAACACTGGGGTCAGGCAAGAACATGTTACTTGTGTGGGTTCTTGTAGATCTACAATTATTTCAAAAGAAATACGCTTTTTAAATGCGTGTATGCTTTTTTTTCTACCATCATCAATGCTGGAGACACAGTCGCCACCCTTATAGGTCTGTGTTCCAGGTAGGATACATACATCTGCACTGGGTGATGTGGCTGTGACGTAGAATTAGGGAGAGCCATGAGTAGGGTGGCTGGAGGCTGGAGAATCACAGCCCTGAAGCAGAAACAAAGCTGCACTCAGACTCAAGGAGAGAGATGAGAATAGACATCTGGAGCTGGAGATGGCTCAGTGGTTAGGAACCCATGCTGCTCTTATGGAGGACAAGGGTTCAATTCCCAGCTCCCATGGGGGCCATTAACAACTGCTGTTAACTCCAGCTCCAGGGGATTCGAAGCCTCTGTAGGTAACAAGCAGGATGCAAAGCTGGACTAGCAACTTGGGAAGGACATTGGCTCCTCCAGCCCTACGCTTTGATTTTTCTGATGACCCCGCCTCCTCCTCTTCACAGGCAAGAAGGTCCACAACTCTGGTGATCAGTGCCAGGATGGGACGGTGGCCAGCCACTCCTAGTCAATCCAGACAGAAGGGTGCCACCCAAAGTCACCTGTGATCTCCAGAGGCCTGGAACACCAAGGTTTGGCTTAGTCCAAGATGCTTAAGCAGGAAGAACTTTCTAGATGTAAGCCGGGTACACGATGGAGGAGTTAGGTGCTCCCTAGACACAAGAGGGGCAGGCCCAAGAACCCTCAGGGATTGTCTCCCCTGTGTCTGGTCAGGAACGTGACAGCTGCTGTCCATGGAGGCCTCTGGAACACTTCACATGAGTGCAGACACCACAGAGAGGCCCGAGGTCAGACAAAAGCAGACGGTAACCACACCCAGAAGACAGCCAACTCTCAAGGCTCCTCAGCCAGGAGCCTGGAGCCACAGAAGGCAACGGGAAATGAGAAGCCACTACAAGATTTAGGGGATGGGAGTGAGCTCCAATGGCCTCCTGCTATCTGGAGGAACCATGTGCTGTCTAGGAAACCCGTTATCTTGAGGTTCAAAAGACCTTGCTGTGACAGGTTTGTGGAAAGCTGAGGTGCTATCACATGATAGCAAGGTGAGAGGTTGGGGGGTGACAGCCACTGGGATTGGCACTGAAGTCTTGATTGTCACCTATGTGTCCTCCCGCAGGGTCTAGCCTTCTCCCAGTAGAGGTATAACAACAATACAGAAAGGTCAAGCCTGTGTCTTCTCTCCAAATCCTGCCAGTCCCACAGAAATGCTTGCCCGTGGGATTACCTCGCTGGATCCCAGCGTACAGAAACAAGTTGCAAGCTCCTGCAGAGGCTGCAGAACCACACGAGAGCCCTGGGCCAGGGACCTTGAAGGCCCAGGCAGAGGCAGAAGGATCCAGGTTCACAGGCACCAAGACAGAGGAAAGACCTTGGGATGCTTCAGAGGAGCCAAGCTTTAAAGCAGCAACGTTGCTCGCTGTGCCTGTCACCTGGTTCCCATAGCCTCTCGCCATCCCCGGGGACAGAAACCTACTATCTAGAGACTTCTCTTGGGTGCAAAGCTGCGGATATAACGGGTGTTTTGAAGCCATGGGATCTGCAAGTGCGTTCTTACACTGGGCTGGAACAAAGGACCTACTGGGGTCTTTCCATTCATCCTCCTCAAAGTCAGTCAGATTGGTGCCACCATAAACAGCCATGGGCCATTCACCATCCTGGGTTCTCACCCCATCTACACCAAGGATGCTGCCCTCCTCTGCCCTGAGTACCCATGGGTGTCTTCCTTCACACAACAATGGAACCATCAGCCAAAGCTCTGGTCCTCTCCTCCCCAAGTCGTTCCTTTCTTGTGGTCACCCACTCCCTAATCAGATCCAAAGAGTCAAGCCATCCAGCTTCTTGTGCCCTTCTCTGGCTACCTGCTGTCTGTGGTCCCTCCTGCTTTGGAGCTTAGCCTCTGGGCCGGCCTGCCCTGTCCTCTGACTCCATGCTCAGCCGGCACCAACATTCCCATCTCCTTAGCCATTGCAGGGACACCTGCTTCTACATCTCCGACACCTGTACCCCGACCTGCTGAGTCCATCTCTATGCTGTTGGTGCCATCACAGTGTGCCCCTGCCTTGCCCACACTGGGGTGGGGCTTCTCCAGCTGCCCCCTCCTCTGAACACTTTTCTCCCAAAGTCACATAATTGGGAAGGTTGTCCCTTGCTTACACAAAACCACTTCATCCCTCAGTTCCATCCCGTCTTGCTAGCCATCTGAAGTGGACATTGGTAGCCCCTTCTGGCCTCCACATGCTGTGCTCCTAGAACGGGCCCTGCATCCCACTCCTGACAACCGCTTTCTAGGGTTCTGCAGATCATTTCAAAACCTCACATTGACAGAAGGCTTTTTACGCAGTGTGCTGGCCACACCTGCTGTTAGGATACTGCTCAGGCCAGACTGGGGCTATATGATCTCCTCACCTCCTAACCTCACGGGTCAGAAGCCACATCAGGCTTGGGGTAGGGCATGGCCATTCCTGTGACATCCCAGTGCCTGGTCAGGGGCCTGATGATCTTCAGGATGTAGCATCAGTGGGCAGCAGGATATGAGGATGAGGAAGATAACATGGGCTAAGCTCTGGGTGGCAGACTTCCATAGTGAGGACAAGGTTTGAAGGGAAGGTGGGCTGGGCTGGCTGCAGCAGAAGTTTCTCAAGGTGTGAGTCACCTGTGGGGAGAGGAGGGAGTGGAACAAGCGTTTACTACCAATTCCCTGGCTTCACTCACTGTCTGAATGTCAGTGGGGGTGGAGGTGGGGGGTGACCAGGAGATCAAGGACAGTGACTTTGCCCAGGGCGAGCAGTGAAGGATGATCCATAGGTGAGAAGCTTCAGATAGGAAAGCGCTGACTGTGGGATGTGGGTCCCATGACAGAGGTGAGTGGGTAGGGCCACTGCTGCCTGCTGCCCACCATGGTTCCTCACCTTGAAGGTGGAGTCAGAATCGAAGCTTGAGGAATGTTACTGCGATTTATAGGTCCTGGGTGAGAAGAGATGCCTGCTCACAGAACGAAGTCTCCATGTGACACCTCATTTCTGCCTTTGTTGGGGGGTGGCTTGCAACCCAGTCTATGTCCAAGGAAAAGGGTAATGGCAGAGCCCAGCCCTCACTGCCTCATTTTTGGGCACGGCAGTGTTTGAGTTCCCACCCATTAAATTCCAGGGTTGGGGAACAGAGCTCAGAGAAGCAGAGGAACCTGGTTTCTGTCAGAGGGAGGGAAGCTGGCAGGCACTCACAGCAATAGAAACTGCTGGACAAGACCAAATGAGCATGGTCAAAACGATCCCGTTCAACGGAAGCATGAGAAAAACAAAATCCAGGACTGGAGAGATGGCTCAGCGGTTAAGAGCACTGGCTGCTCTCTGCTCTTCCAGAGGTCCTGAGTTCAATTCCCAGCAACCACACGGTGGCACATCTGTCATGGGATCCGATGTCTTTTGATGTGTCTGAGGACAGCGACAGTGTACTCATATGCATAAAATAAATGAATTAATCAAAAAAATTAAAAATAAAATACAGTGACCTACACAATGCAGCATATACCGTACAACACAGAATCCAGAGGCCACGTACAGAGCTGACACAGCAGACTGCTGGGTTTTCTAAGTCAAGGCTGGGAGGGCATTCTGCAGAACAAAGGGCCCTTGTGCAGTTATAACGAACAGACACATCATTAAACCTGCACGCACCAATAAGCAAGCGCAAAGAGAAGGCAGCAGAGATGCAGGCACAGTGGGAGATGCCTTCCTACCATCAGATGCCTGAGAGAGCTAGACGTGTATGGCCCTGTACCAGGCCATGCTGGCCCAGAGTGGGCACTGAGTCTTTTGAAAAGGACATACAACGGAGGACTATTTAGTTACAATTTAAATTAAAACAACAACAACAACAACAGAAACCAAACGATACAACATTAGTGTCGTGTCCCACCCCAAGCCTCAACTGACCCAAATCAGCAGCCAAACCTAAGATCACTGAGAGGACAGAGCCCTCTGAAGGCGGACCGCAGGAGGAAGTCTTAGTCAGATGTTTCTGAGCTTTTAACACTGACTTTACATTGAAAGAGAAGAATCTGGCTCCGTTGGGTAAAATAAAATACGTTGTTCAATTGAATGAATTTTCACCCATTTCTCTTGACTTCTTAAAGGTGGCTTCTAGAAACTGTAAAGTCGTACGGGACACACATCATATCTCTTCTGACAACTGTCCCCGAATTAGGTCACAACAAGCCTATGAGAGAATGCTTGTAAAACAAACAAACAAACAAAAAAACATCAAGATGGTGAGTGGATGCTCTCTGGTAGGGCAGGTTTTATGGTTTATACCCAAAGATAACTTTCCTTAACAAGGGGTATGAAAAGAGTCGGGAGAGCAACCTGACAAGCAAGATCAACTTAACTTTCCTTAACAAGGGGTATGAAAAGAGTCGGGAGAGCAACCCGACGAGCAAGATCAACTTAAACAAGGGTCTAATTTTCACCTCTTACTTTTAACACCCCAGGTCGCATGAAGGACCTCCTGGAAAGCTCTGAGTAGCTGAATTTAGTCTGAAGAGTCCCGTTCTCCCCCACCTCCCACCCCCAACCCTTCCCTAAGGTTACACAGGCCTGTATATCAAGTGCAGCAATAAATTCCACATGCAATTAAGATCCCAAGATCCAAGACCCGAGAGACAAACCTCTCAGGGAGGAAGCTGGGGAGCAAAGAAAGCAGAAGCCGAGACAAATGTAGGGAAATCTCAGCATGGAGAAAGCCAAGAGTATCAGACAGTGAACCGCTAGGAAACAAACAAACAAAAAAAAATCAACGATAAAGGGAAAATTCACACGCCAGATTAGGTGAGGGTAAGCATGCACTCCACCGCAAAGCACAGGCTGAAAAAGACACTGGACAAATCTACACAAACACACACCCAGAAATTCTAAGTCAAACTGACAGCCAGAAAACACACAAACGAACAAATTAAATTCCTCTCCTTTTCCCCAACCATCCTCCTCCAGAAGTGCCAGGAGCTGGTAGATTCTCTGGTAATTCGCTGCTATGTTTTGAGGTGCTATAAGGTCTATGTTGTTGCCAATGCTCAAATATTTGGGGGTACTTAGTCTCAGCTCAGCTTGATCCAGGTCCAAAGAAAGAGCAGCCTCTCCTCTGTCATACATGACCGGACAGTCACAGGTTGATGCTGCAGGCAAGAAGGGCCCGGTCTCTGTACTTGATGAGATGGGATTTTCTTAACTTGGAAGGGATGCAAGAAGTAGCAGGCCAGATGCAGTGTGCCTGTCTCAACCATGTGGATACCACCTCCACAGTCAGGCCTTGTACCTGAGAGGGCCAGACAGGATATTAATACAATCAAGGCACAAGAGCCCTGGGTGAACTGACTTGGAGCGAGGAGACTATTTCACATGTTGAGTAGTCAGCAGGCCTTTCCCTAGGTGGCTAGAGCAGGCCCGTATGTATGTTTCTAGTCTTAGTCTGGTATGGCCAACGTTCCCGAGTGTCATCTGGCTTCCTGGAACAGCTAGATTCAAACAAGCCCCGTCAAAGGTAGGACCAGGAGGGCATAAAGGCAGCGTGGTAGCCAATCATCTGAGAGGGCCCTTGGTCACTTCAGAGGCTCAGAGGCTCATGTTGGTATGGGCCCAAAGTAGGTGTTAGCCAATCAGAAGGACCTAGCGAGCTTTTCTCTCTCCTTTTATCTAAGAAGGATGTGAGACCATTGCAGGTGTCTGAGGCTGGGATTCCTGTTACCTAGCAACCACAGGTGTCAGCATCTGGAACTCAATCACTGAATAACATGCAAACCCATCAGCCTAATTCTCTTCAGAGAAAGCACATAGCCCTCTTCAGCCCTCCTCCTCCTCTCCCTCCTCCTCCTCAATGCTAAACCGCACTTCTCATTGGCTTTTGACTTGCTTAGAGTTGTAGCCAGATGCTGAGCAATTTTCAATTTAAAAATTGAATTGATCAGGCTGGCCTTTCAAGGCTTTTTGGGGGGGGCGGGGGGCTGGTCTACAAAGTGAGTTCCAGGACAACCAGGGCTATACAGAGAAACCCTGTCTCAAAAAAAAAAAAAAAAGAAAAAAAAGAAAAAAACAAATATTAAAAAATAAAAATGAATTGAAGTAAGACTGAATTAGTCTGGCTGGATGCAGAGCTAGAGGCCCAGGACATAAACCATCTTCTAAACTATCTGGATCCACAGCCTTTCCTTGACACCTGTCATTAGTAACAGGAAATAGTAATAGTGGCTTTCCGTAGAGTAGATGTAAATGACTCTGGCAACATCCGGAGCACGTGGCGACAAATTAGAAATTGCACCTTGGGTAGGACTTCAACACAAGGAGAGCCAAGCTACTTCTCACAGTGACCAGGATCCTGGCTGCAGCAGACTGAGCACAGGGTGTGGCTTCTGTTTCAGTAGCTAGTCTTCCACAGCTTTTTAGTCCTTGTACTGAGGAAAAGCCGTTTCCAAAGGGGGGGGGGCCTTACTATTTGATACCAGTTGGCATAAAATCCCTCACCCTGTGATGTCCTGAAGGCAGGGACATAAAACCCGCTCAGGCTCACAGGTGGAGTGGAGGGCTGTGGGAATTGGAAACCAGTTGCAGAAGGTCAGCTGGATGGCCGATGGCGGTCATCATGTCTCCACGTCTACAACAAAACTTCTGCCACCTCAGGTTGAGCCACAAGCTACAGGAAGTCCTGCTTCCCGTAGGAGTAAGGTCAGCAATGATGGAATCAGGTGAGTACCAACTGAATGTGTGAGCTGAGCAAAGTGCACAGGAAGGCCCGCGAGAACCCACCCAGTTCTGTTTAGCTTGGAGTAGGGAAATCTGAGGCGTGTGTGTGTGTGTGTGTGTGTGTGTGTGTGTGCGCGCGCGCGCACGCGTGCGTGTCACTGCTGGTACAGCCAATGGAAACACATGGATACATGGCTGCCTTTTAGTGTTCTGCCTTCTGCTCTGCAGAGCACTTGTGGACTCCCCTTGTCTTTCACTGTAAATGATGTGACCAGGGGGGTGGGGGGGGTGGGGTGATGTCCTATGGAGTCAACCCAGCAAATTGCTGTCTAAATTCGGAGACACTGAGAGTAGATTTCGAAGCTGATGGAGGAGAGGACAATGAAAAAACCAAGTCCCTTCAAATTATTTTGGTTTTTACTAGAAGAGCTGCCGAGTCCCAGGGCTTGTCCACTTTGGGTAATGTTTCAAACGGACAGGAGAGTGAACCCAAGACTGAGTGAGCGGGTTCTCTACTGGAGAAAGAAAAACCATAGTCACAGCAGATGGTGTGTGTTTAGCAGGACTTGCTTGTGTGTGGCATGACTGATAGCAAGCTAACGCCACTGGCCTGTACATCAGTAGAGTGAAAGGGGATGCACACTTGTTCTACAGCTGTCTGCAAACCTCCCAGGACTAGACACAATCAGATCTGCCCTGCTTAAGAACGCGAAGGACCTAAACACCAGAGCACCTAAGAGGCTCTCGGTGCTGGTGGCAACTGGGACCCACCCGACCTGGGAATGATGGAACAGCCACTGGGGCGGTGGGTAATGCAATCCCCACGTGCACTCTATAGGCCAGAGCAGTAGGTCCGTCTGTGACGCATACGCAGACCGGAGCTGTGTGATCTCAGTACAGAGACGGGGTGGGAGGGGAAAAGAGCCACTCGAGGTTTCAGTAATTCAATAATTTATTCCTCTAAAAAAGTGTGTAAAAGTATATAGCTCTCATCCACAAGGTATATATGAATGACATTTAAAATGGAGACCTTTGTCATTGATTCTCTTTTATCAAAGTCTTTAGTGTATTGAACCAGCACTGGGCTGTGGTTCTTAAATGAACGTCACATAGGTTTTGTATTTCTTTCCAATTGTCTGCTAGATATAAAAGAAGCGCACTGCAAAATGCTTGAAGGTAAAAGGAAACAAAAAAAAAAAAAAAAAGAAAAGAAAATCAGAACTTCCCAAAAATGTACAGCTTTTACATTAAAAAAAAAGGCTCTTGAGAGATACATACAGGCATGCCGGACCAGCCCTCCCGCCTCCCCTCCCGCCTCCCTTTTCAAACCATGGTAGGAGTTCTGATTTCTGCAGTTTTCTCAAAATAAAAAAAAATAAAATAAAATAACTTCTCACTCTGTAGCAAATCCAGGGCTTGTACATTTCAGATTAATTCTGTAAAAAACTCACAGGTAAAATAATGCATATTTAGGGGAAATATTATACAGACTTTTGCACACAGAAGTACATAATAAGATTTCTTTAAATCTATTGCCATTCATTTATTTTTGCACAAAAACGTATAAATATGTCACCAGCTTTTCTTAACTTAAAAAACTTAAATAAAAGACACCAGATGGAAACTACCCTTTGCTGCCTTCTTTTAAAACTTTTTATAGCTTTTTTTTTCTGTTTTTTTTTTGTGTTTTTTTTTTTCCTTTTCTCTTTTTCTGCGTAGAGTTGGGTTTCTAGGGAAGAAAAGCCCCTGCAGTAAAAACAGCCCATTTAAAAAAAGAGAGAGAGAGAGAGAGAGAGAGAGAGAGAGAGAAATTCAAAGTTCTGGTGAACTCTGAGGAAGCAATCCCAAGTGGTAAAGATTACAAATATCTAGTTTACAGCCCGTCCTCCCCGAGGTGACTTTATACAAGTTTACATCTCCGTCATCTTACGTTCTTCAAAAGGCCTTGAGGATTTCCTCTCTGATAAGAAAAAATAGCACTGCAATATTTTAAGTCAATTTTACACTGTACATGTTAGATACAAACGGTTTGATATATCAGATTTTTTAAGCTATACATTGGAAAGCAACCCCCCCCCAGTTGGTGAGACAGAGAACAGTCACCCATGTACAAGTCATTTCTCTGCTTTCACATCCCCACCACATGTTAATATAATGTTTTAAACGTTAGATTATCTCAAGAAAAATACTTTTACAAAACCATATCAATTATTACATTTTTTTTTTCTTTTCTTTGTTAATAACCAGGACATGAAAGTCTCTTGGAAGAACTTAGTTTGCATGACTCTCCCACGGGAGCCAGGCTCAGTGCCGGGCCTGTCAGGAGGCTCTGGGAAGCCGGTCTACACCCACCACCCACAGACAGAAACATACGACATAAGGGCTAGAAACAGGGTTTCAAAGTCAACCCTAAGGTCTGGGTCAGGGAGTCAAGAATACTTCAATCAGCTGTGAATGCTTTAAAAAGGCTTTTTTTTTTTTTTTTAAAGTCCCACATAGAGGCTCAGCTTCAAGTACTGATTTAACGGTTGAGTTGCACTATTTCTTTTAAACAATATTCCTATGGTCCAGAAAAAATTCACTGTGTTTGTAACTGGTTTCGTGAGCAAACACTTTGGTTGTGATATGTACACGAGTCCCTTTTGATCTAATGAAAGGAGAGACCTGGCTTTCTGTAAGAATTCTCTAGAAAAGGTATTTCCATGTGACTGTATAGAGAAGTGATGAAGGTCCTTGCCTCCAGCTCAGGGCTGAGCCTAACCACCTTCATATAGGGGTGCAACCTACACAGGCTGCAGCCACAGACTGTCTGACCCGAGTCTACCACTAGGTGGCCTCCCCGCTTCTTCTCACTCCTTTCTTGGCTTCTAGGACAGAGGTATGTACTCAGAGAATCCTACGGTGGGTCTCAGTGGGCTTCAGCTACTGTACCTGGTCCTCAAGATTAGAAAAAACAAAGTCGCAAAAAAACTTACAACAAAATGAAAAATAAATAAACAGAATGCAGCTGTCCCCAGACCTCCTGTGTCTACACAGGTGTGCCATCAACTAAAGCCCTCCTGACAGGCAGGGGAGGCAGAGGCCCCAGCACTAGATCCTGTCCTGGAGCTGGCTCTTAGTTGTGACACATCCCAGGTTATGAAGTATGGGAGACCCCCAGGCATCCACCATTGGCTAGAGGATTGCATTCAGAGGGCTGGACAGGCTGGTACTAAACAGAGGCTGAGAGCAGGCTCTTGTGCAAAAGGATGGTGTCTCTTCTCCTTGCCTCTTCAGCCACCAACAGCCGCCACTTCCCGGGGACTGCAGGCTGCACATATCACACATTGGCTCAAGTCACTGCTTATAGAAATTTCCAGGTCCTCGTGAGACACGTCAAGGAGTCACTGTGGCAATGAACACTGCAGGAGGAGCATGAGCCTGCTCAGAAGGCGTCACAGTGCGGGGTGTAGGGAGTGCTCTAAAAAAGGCCGGGCATTTGCAGAGTGGAGCAGGCTCCCTGGCCAAGGCTGCAGGAGGAGCTGAGGCAGAGGGCAAGCGCTTCCCTTCCCGGTTAGAGCATGTTCATGATGGCATTGTACAGCTGCGTGAGCACCACGAAGTGGACGGGAAGGCAGGAAGTGCGGTCCTGGGTGGCTGGATTGCACGTGAGCCAGGATAGGGCGTTGTACTGCTCCAGCACAAACCTGCCAGGGAGAGCACAGAGTCAGCTTCTGGGCCACAGGCTTGGGGTGTGTGGGGCCCACGTGGCCCCCCTGTGTTCCTGCACACCAGCATGGTCACCAGGATCAGGAAGCCACTGAATGAAAACTGTTTCATGTTGGCTAGATGCCAAAATGAGAATATACTGACCATATTGAATTGTTCAGAATGTAATACTTTACTGACACTTGGCTTTCCAAGTTTCTCCATGTTATTCTGATGTGGTCACTGGAAAAAAATCAACAGGGGTGGACAGGGACTTGCTCTCTATTGCAGGTTAGCCTGATACTTTTGACCACAGCCTTAGTTGTCTGCCTGGGTACTGGGTCCTCGGTGTGCATGGTTGTACTTAACTTGTACAAGGCCCTTGCTCTGTGTTCCAGCAGAGACCCTGGGAGCCAAGTGGCTAGTGAGGCACCTGTACATCGCCCATTTCCAAACCATAGTACATCAGAGAGCACCCAGAAAGGCTCAGCTCTCAAGGCACAGGATAGCTTTTGTCTGCTTGGTGTTCTGAAGATCCAGTCTTGGGTCTGGGGCAATGTCTCAGTTAGTGACAGAGAGGCTGAGTGTGTGCCCCAGAACCCGTGTAAAGCAGTGTGCAACAGTGCACACTATAATCCAATAGCAGGAGGAGGGAAGGGAAGAGGAGGTGGACACAGGCCAATCTCAGGAGCGTGGTGAGAGATAGGAAGAGACTGGCTGGCATCGGGCACGTGCATCCACATGCACACACATGCACATCCACACAGTGTCTCTGGAGCTCAGGCTGGACTCTGGGCTTGAACTCAGTAAGTAACTAAGGATGACTTTCACCTCCTGGTTCTTCTGCCTTCTCTTTCAATTCTGGGCTTACAGGCCTGCACCATTAAATTGTATGCCCTGATGGAAACAGTGAAACAGAGTCCGTGCGTTTCATAACAAAGAATGTGTGCTCTAGTCAATCGAGCATACCTATCTGTGGCAGAGAAGGCCAAACCCGAGTGTTCCATGCAGAGCCACTCCCAGGCTCTGCTCCCTAACCTTTGTCCTTCTGCCCAGGGCTGACAACTGCATCACCTCTTTGGAATAGGAAATGAAGTGTCCCTGCACCTACTGTGTGGTGAACTGAGTGCACACACTGTGTGTCCCTGCACTAGTGGGGAGAAGTGGACACCGCTACTCTGCACAAGCAGCAGTGTCTCTGGGCACCACCCTGTCCTGAACTACTCAGGGACAAGGAGGAAGGAGCGCCACTTCCCCAGGGACAGCAGCGCTGCCTCAGTCAGAGCTACCTTAGAACATCAGATGTGGTCTTGGAGTCCAGAGGGTGCGGAGCCCGCTGAGAGGTCCTGGCAGGAAGGAGCTCATCCGTCTGAGCTACAGAGATGTGGTGATGCAGGGAAGCCTGGGGAAAGAACCGAGAACTTTGTTTCTTTCCAGGTGCAGAGCATCACAGTGAAGAATCAGCGCGGCCCCAGCCTAGGCTCCGGCTCCTCAGTCATGCAGAGGCAGGCTGCTGTGTGCCTGAGTCCCAACTGCTCAGTCATCTCCTGGGACACAGTACCGTGTCCTAGAGGTAAGCTCAAAACTAGTTTCAGGGGGCCTCTCTTTCTGGTCTAACCTACTTCATTTTGCTTCTTGAGAAAACAAGTTGACAAACAAACAGCACACACGTGAGGTCAGAAGACAGCCTGCTGCACTGATCCCTGCCACCAGATGCACCCGGGGCTTGGGGGCTCTCTGACTGACTGGGCCATCTCACCAGCATACCTTGCTTCTAACACAACAGTCGAGCACATGAAACAGCAGTTCCTATGTAGCGTTGTATGCCCTGCCACCAAAGCTGGGACAGTGGCCACTATTTGTCACTTTCTTTTTAGTATTTTACCTTGGAAATATTTTAAAACAACCAAATACTCTATCATTTCCCTTGTAAATTTAGGAAGTAATGCTTACAGATGAGAACCTTTAAGATCAGCATCGCACACACCCTGAATGTGATTCCTTTGTATCAGCTAATAGGCTATAGTCAAGTCTCTCTGATGGTCTCAAAACTTTCTCTTCCATCCTCCAGCTTTGGGCCAAGCTGCCGTGAGGGCTGGAGAGGACAGAGGAGTGTCAAGGCTCTGCAGTCTAGATGTGGCTCTTTATACTGTAGGGCTTCTCAACCCCTCTACCCTTCAGATTCCTCACAATCCCTACTGTTTGATCCGGAGATTTAATTGCGGGTGCACCTCCAGGGTGGGCAGGCAGAGGACCTCGAGGACAGGCAGGCAGGAGCGTTCCACGGGGTGGGCACATAATCAGAGGACACAGAGGCGCTGACTGTCTGCTGTCCCAATACAGACAGAAACTAACCTCCACGAAGGGGATGGCCATTTCCTTCACACTCAGGTGTCAGGTGAGCAAGGCGCTCCATCACAGCCTTCCATGCCCACCTGTGCCTGGTATCTCTGAGTAGAGTGACACGCTACTGCCTGTTTGTATACGACCCTAACAGTCCTGGGGAATCTCCCTGCTCTGCTGACTGACTAGGTGTTCCTGGCTACACTGGAGTATTTCCCACAGGTTACTCCATGCCCCCTCCATGCCACACAAGACGACACCAGTGCTGCAGAGCTGGCTCAGCCGGCCCTTACTCACAGCATGGCATGCGGCTTCCCCTCATCTCTTGCTCCTGTCACTGGGCTGGCTTATTCTGTGGCAGGGTTGCTGCACCCTTCAGCCTTGTTTCAGCTCACAAGTCATATGACCTCCCACCTCAGCCACCTTCACAGCCGGGCATGGGCATGATAGGTACCTACGTCATTTCTCACATCTGCCAGCATCCGATGGCTGCAGGTGGGTGTGCTGTGCCACAGGGGGAGCTCAGGGCTGTCATCACTCAGTTGACTCCCTTACAAGAGTCCTCTCCCCATGGCTCCCCACCATTGTATACTCTCAAACCTTTCTCTCTTTCTGCCAAACTGAGAAATGGATGCCCTCTGAGGTTCCTTTACACTCTGCACATGTGGGCCTTGTTTTAAGGACACAATCAATAAAAGCCATACAAGGAGGAAAACACACAGATGTGAAAGGTTTGAATGGCCCTGGCTCTGCTCTATGGAGGACGGCTCCAGTATGCAGCCAGGCAGGACTGTGCTGTGGCTTCCTGGCAGCCATCGTACTGACTGGGAGAGTCAGGTTGAGCCACATGTAGCTCCCACACTGACATCAGGACCCTGACGGCCTCCGAAGGTTAAAGTGGATTCACTTCTTAACAGCAAGTCTGGGTCCCTTTTCTGAACTCCACTCTCCTGTAACTAAAACCTCCTCAGACTTTAAGTGACAAGGGACAGAGGAGTACAAAGAGCCTGTGGCGGCAAAGAGGAGATTTCTAGCTCCAACCAAATGAAAACACATGCCAGAGACTTGTCTTAAACCCCAGAGTGCATCTACCAACCTTCAGGAAGAGTGGGCACTGGTTCCGGGCCTGGGGGCACGATGACCAAAACCACTGCGGGAGGTTCTCTGCTTTGGCAGTGGACACAAAATACCCAAGGGCCAGGGGCTGCTGCTTGAGTTCCTCTGGAGCCTCCCGAGACAGAAGCCGCTCTCCCTGGCTCTGAAAAACAAGGCCCAAAGGACAATGAGCATCACCAGGCACTAACTGCAGCTTTCATCTTGACTATGCACACTAGTGACAGTCCCCTGCCTGCAGCACCTTCCACCAAAGCCCTTGGGGACTGAGCAATGTGACCTGGAATACACAGGTCTCTGCAGTGAAGTCAGGCATCTGACAAACACTATCGAAAAGACAAAGGTTCTGGAAAAATGGATACAGTGATCCCAGAAGCACAAGCCACCCGCTCTGGAGCTTTGTGTCACTGCATGCTGAGATGGAAGACCCCAGCATCCTCAGGGGCATCCAGGACCCTTGGAGTGTACCTGCTCTCCATCATTACCTCCCCTGGATTAGAACTGAGCACCACAGCTCAGAGTCTGCAGGGAGCAATGTGTGCTCACCGAGTGAGTGTGCGCGTGCCTCTCTGCATCAAGCACTTCCCACCTGTCAGTGACTACTGAGATTTAAAAGGTGCCTTTAGTACAAGTAATAGTCAGTGGTCAGTTTGTTTTTAATGTCTCCTATTTAGAGAAAGAAAATGATCCTTATTAATTTACTACATCAAATCCTATCAACTCTGATTCTGGATAGAGAAAAATAAAATAAAATTATTCTGGCCAAAGATAAAAAGTGAAGTCAGGACACAGTAGAACACACACACACACATATCTGTGCACATAATCCTCAAACTCAGGAAGAAAGGAGGTTAAGGCAGGAGGATCGGACTTGAAGGCAGCCGACTTGAGGCCTGCTGTGAAACAAAGACAAAGCCTTGAGCTCCTGGTCCTGTGTGATGACTTAGCTAGGGATAAACAGTTCAGGAAGAAAAAAATGCTCAAAGACTCTGGGAGGCTCCAGGCTGAGGGGCTCAGGACTGAAAACATCAACAGCTAAGATTTTAGGAATGCTACAGTGAACCGAAGCAGTAAGCACATGACGGCGTCATGACAGGGTCACGGCGGGGTCACCACAGGCTGCCATGCACCAATCACAGGAATACGAATTCAAACTGCTAGAATAAAATCTGACCTTTCAGTTCCCGTCAAAATAAACGTCAGGGAACAAACAGCTTGTCACCCCTGGCCAGTAGCCGGAAGGAATCCCAGGCATTTACCATCTCTTCCTCCCAGGAGGAGAAGCACTGGGCAGGCAGTGACTGAGGGCCCTGCTGGCCCCTGTCCCTTCAGCTGCTCCATGACAAAAGTGACTCTATTCTAACCCTTCCTTTTCCTCATCACCCTAAGTGACAGCGGCACTGGCAGCATGGTCCCCTCTACAAGTCAGTGCGCCTGGGGTGGCTGGCACTTGCTCAGGGCGAGACAACACACAGCAACTCCTTACTGACTTAATTCCTCCTCAGAACCTCAGTCACAGGTACAATCCGGCTGTGAGGTAGGTCTAAGTCACTGGCTGGGACAAAGCTGACAGAGCTACAGGGCAGTTCTTGACCTTCAAACCTTTCATTAATCCACGGCACTTAAAGATGGAGCTGGCACTGGGCTTGGCTCCCTCACTGGCTTGTAGCAGTGATCCGGACACATCTGAGAACTATGCACTGGGTGGCTCTTGACGCCCCTGCAGGCTGCTGCCAACATGACCAGCGCTGTATACGAGAAAGTGCGTGAACACAGGCCACAGACCAGTCACATGCTGCAGGGACTTCCTCAGCTCAAGCCACTGCACATAGGAGCCACGGGTCTTCCCTACTGCCTCTCACTCAAAAGTCACTATCTGGGAAAATAACTAAGAAGGAGATGGAGGAAAACTCTGCCCTAGCCTTTTAGCTCAGGAAAATACAAGCATCCCTATCCTCTGGGAAGGCCAGGATGGAGAGCACGCACCCGCAGCTTCTCAGCCCTCCAACACCAACAAGCAACAGGGAGGAGCACCACCTTTTGGTGCTGCACACAGGAAGACTAACTTCCTAATAAAGGGAGCACTAGGAATGCCCGAATATTTCTTTCCAAATCCCTGCTCCCCAAGATAGGCAGGAGACCTGTGCACCGAGACCTCGACCTCTGGGGAGAGGCGTGAGCAGTCAAAGCAGGGCTGAGAGCAGGGAGGGTTTCCTGAGCTTGTGGTTGTTCTCAGCAACCTCCTTCCAACATCCTTACCCGACTGTGCTGGAAGTGAGAGCCCACACCGATTCCAGAGGGAGAGCCCGGGGAGGGAACCGGAGAGGAGTTGGGAGAGGAGTGGAGGTTCCCGGTCATGAGGATGCCAATGTCATTGTCCATGTCGTCTGGGAATGGAAGGTCTACAAACATGTCATCTAGAGGGAAACACAGGGAAGTTAAAAAGTAACCTCGCTCCACCTTGCCATTCGATGTTCTGTTAACCTTCAACCCCACAGGCATGCTGTAAGTACCTAACAGGTGCCCACTGTGTGCAAGTGCTACAAACTGTAATTTGTTTTCTCTCCAGTGACCTCCTAACCAAGTAAACACACCGTGGAGAAATCACAGCCAGGGAAGAAAGCCCCCAATCCCTTTCAGCCTCCAAAGACAGAGGAAAAGGTAAACGGCAGCTCGGTTGTTGCAAGGTCAATGTTGGCACCGTCCAGCAGCAAGCAGACCCCAGCTAGGTACATGGTCAGTAGCTACAGGGCTGGAAGGCTGATGTCAGGGACCAGGGAGAAGCCCACCCCATAGCAGATTAAAGCAGTGCTCATTAGGAGATGCTCTCCCTACACTGCAGAAGAAGGCCGGACTTGAAGGAAATTTGGAAAGAAGAAACATGAAGGTAAAACCGTCACACACCCAGTTAGTGTGGACAGCTGCCATGAGCCCGTCTCTCACCATTGTTGGGGCTAAACCCATCCTCATTAGGGTAGTTGGCTGGAGCCACCTGGATGGTTGACGATGTTGGGAACACCAAGATGTGGGTGCAGGAGGCGTCCTGAGGTGTGTTCAGTTGGGACGACTGCATGTTCAATGCGGTGCTTCGGCCAAACACAGAGCCCATTGTGACAGCATCTAAAAAAGCAGTGTAGTGTCAGAATGCCTCAGCAGACTGACAGCCCGAGTGAGGTGTCATGCGACATATACACCTCAAGGGGCAGACATGTAAGGCCAGGCCCAGCTGCTTAAATATCTTTAAAGTACCCAACTGAAACCACCAGTGATGATTGCCTGACCCTTGCCTTACATTGCAAATGTGGACATGACCCTGGACAGAGTGAGCACACATCTGTAAGTGACTTACTCACTAAGTGACCTGGAGCCTTGATGCTGACCTCCTGCATGCTTCCCACCTGTGTCACGATTTATAAGCACATGGTTCTCTCAATGACAGCAGCCAATGCTCTACTTAGCCCTAGACAGCACTTGCCAGATGCTGGCCTGTGCTAAGCTCCATGCACGAACCTCACTGGTTCAGCACAGCCACTCTGAGGTAGCAGCAAGTGTCTCTACTTTATAAATGAGGGCACAAGTGTCTAAAAGGTGTGTAAACTGCCACAGCTGCAGCTGGCAAGCAAGGTGACCTGAGGGCTAAGGAGCAGACAGTCCAGCCACTGTCCTGCTCTGAAGCCTATCCTCAGATACTGCTAACTTCACAGGAAAGGAGTAGACAGGGTTCAAAACTGCCTCTGACATGTCAAACAGCTTAGTGGCAGTCAGACCATGGCCGGCCCTGCTCTAGCTTTCCAAAAGCCAGCGCAGTCACCAAGCTTCTGACCCGAGGTCCCGACAGTCACCAGAGCTCACTCATGTCTGGCCCTGTGCTAAATACATGTTCTTCTCTTTGCTCCACTATTCATCGTCAGCAGCAGCAGAGGCACTAAACCCTTCCCGGGGTGCTGTGCTGGCATCCCGAGGCTTTCTGCAGGGTGAGCTCCTATGACCAGGAGACTAGGCTTAAGACACACACCAGCCTAGCTGCACCAGCTTTCCCTCACACCCAGGACTTCATCTTTCTCCCAAGCTGTGGCCAACAAAGACAGTCAACTCCTGCCCCCAGGAAGATAGCAGATGGTCTCATTTTCTAGGTCAAAACCCAAGCTTCTGTTAGAAATACAATACTACATTTACCCATGGATTTAAGTTTGAATGTACTGGGCTGATAAAATACCTAATTAATGTAAGTGACAAGAGACAATTTACCTGGCATCACTACAAAGGACCCCTGGGGCTCCATGGCAACCAGGCAGGCACTGAGGATGGAAGGAGAGTCTGCAGCAGAGATCCCACACATTCGGCACACATCCTTGAGCTGTTTGCTGATTGTCTGCAGTGAACATTCTCCAAGGAGGATACTCCAATCTAAAGTCAGACACCACAAACACAGTGCTTACAAGTGTGCACGACGTCTCACACTCACGCATGTCAGCTCTGTTGTGACCCCAAGGGAGGAGGGCTTCCTGTGTTCAGTCCCCTCCCTTCTTTTGTTACATAGTTTCTATCTCACTGCATTAACACAGAAACAAAAGCCTGCTTCTGTAGGCTTCCATCTGTCTATAGAGTACCCTCTGAGGGCCTGCAACAGACCCTGGCAGATGCAGGTTCTAAAAGCCTTTCATTACTGAGGTCTCTGCTGGCTGGGCTAGCCTGGGGTAGCCATGTTCCCCCAGGGTCTGATTTTTCACCTTCCTCTGACAACTGTTCACTGCCCCTAAGCAGAAGCACTGTGTCTAAGCACTGCAGATGAGTCACATCACTCGCACCTCACAGGGCACATGGTGCTCAGCTGCAGGCTTTTCTACAGTCACATGGCTCTTCTTCCCAGGGCAAGGACAGGGCAGTGTGCTTTATATTTCTAATGGTAGTCACAGGAGAGAGAAACGTGTCTGAGAACAGGGAGAAAACATCTTCAAACAGCAGAAGTCAAGACAGGTGTGAGCATCATAACACAGCAACAAGGCTGGGTTCTTCCGGGCAAACATGGCAGCTAACCGGTAGACACGGGGGCTTCTGCATGACCTCACTCAGACATGGCTCCGAGAGGAGGAGCCCCAGTCAGTCGGGAGGTAAAGATGTGCTTCTGCGGTCTGTACAGTTCCTTCGGCCACACTCAGGGCCTCTTAAGAGGCAAGAAAGAAGAGTACACCCTTCCCACAGTCTTATAAGGAGGGGGCCCTAATCATTTCTAAAGCAGCAAGTGACATACAGCATGCTCACCCCCTGCTTCTTTTCTATTATTCCCCCACCTTCCCAGGGGTTATGAAGAGCTGAGAGCCTTTAAAAGCAGAGTGGGGAGGAAGAGAGCCAATCTCACAGCAATGACAAGAGGAATTCCCAATGGATTAACCTCCAGGCTACTGAGACAAGACTCAGTAAGTGTGATGCTGTTTAAAACAAACATTTCCTCCCAGTCCACAACATCACGTGTGACTAGAACATACACACTGCAGTGTGTGCACACATGGCTCTGAACCTGACACTCTAGTACAATCTGCCCTACATGCAGCAGCTTGCATGTGGGCTCTTCCACTGTCGATGGTTTAATTCCAGGGAGTCTACAGCACCCAGCTTGCACTTCCTGCAGTCAAACAGTACACTCAAACACAGGGGCTGGCATGAACTACAGTCTGCCGCCTGTGTCAGTCACAGACACAGCCATTCATGTAGTTCTTATGCTTGTTGTGACTTCACACTGGAAGAACTGAAGAACTACAAACTGATAACTGCTCTGCAAGAGGAAACTGCTCTTGGGCCTCAGCAAGGACACTATCCACTTTGGGATGCATGTCTTCTTTCTCTTTAATTCTTGTATTGAGATTCTAATAATGTGATTATTACCCCTCCTCTCACTTCCCTCCAAACCCTTCCATGTTCCATGCATGTGTGTATACTATATACATAAGCAATCCTAAGTCTAATGTGCTCTGTCCATGTGTTACTCCTGTGTTACTCAAGTGTGTGTCTTCTGGGCTGATCATTTGGTAGTGGACAGTCAACTGTTGCGCTCTTATCCCTTAGCTTGCGGTCTTGTGCACGGCTGAGGCCCCTGCATATCTACCGTTGAGCCCATGTCCAGGCAGCCATGTTGGTGAGACTGTACCCTGTATCACGATCCCCGCACCTAAGGCTCAGAGAGTTCTGTGGAGGAGCCAGGGATCAGGGAGTTTGCTGGGAGGTGTCTCCTAGCCATGCTGCACCCACATGCTGTGTGTCTGAGACGACCTCAGGGAACCTGCTGCAGATTCCATGCAGGCTTTCGCGCTTACACAATAAGGCATTTTACACACTGAGCTGTCTCTCCAGCCAGGAATGCTGTTCTTACATGTGGTATTTAGCATCACTGCCAATCTTCGATACAAGTTGTCTTCATCCTAACTTTCTTTACTGCCTTAATATGTGATGTTATAAATCTAACTTTATACTAATGAAACATGCTTTCCACTTTCCATTTAAAATATTACTTTTGTAAGTGACTGGTTAGGGGTAGAGCTACAGAGTTTAGAAATTCTGGCAGTCATGAGTTTTGGCCTTGGGGCAATGTCCTTGCCCTGCTCAGCCCCAGTCAAAGCTCAGTCCCCTGCACCTGCTCACCTTTCAGCTCCCCATGGCCAAGACGCCCCAAGCGGCCAATGACAACTCTCCAGGGCAGAGACGTCATCTGGACAATGCCCAGGCACCACTCCCACAGCTTCTGCAGCCCGACCTTCCGCGCAGACACTTTACTCTTCCGTGACCTGACAGACAGAGGAACATGAAGGGTCCTACACGAGTCAGCTGTCACTCAGCAGGGCACACTTTCTAAGCACAGAGTTAACAGAAGCTGACCCAATTAGAAAGGGGTCTCACCTGCTCGGTAAAGCAATATTTACAACACAGGTCTCCAGTAACTCCCCATGCAGGTCAGTGCAGGATGCCAAGAGCCAGCGCTGGTCATGAGACAGACAATAACCCACAAAGAGCACATTGTATTTCTGGCTCGCCTCACCAAAGGTCTCTCCCGGCTCTGTCTGCTTGTCTTTGATTGGGGCCAATATAAAGGGAGGGGAATAAAGCTGGATTGGACTGGGCCGCTGAAATAAGAATCAAGGTCATTATCAGCACAAGGCCAACCAAGGTAGTGTTTACAATAAAACCCAGAGCAACAGCAGGGAGGAAAACAGGGGACACTGACAACAGGCTGTTCCCACCACCCTCTCTCCAAGACTAAACACAGCTGGCAACGAGGACACAGACAGCAAGAGTATATTGAAATGCATGAACTATGGGGGGGTCTGTGGTTTAGTTGTTTAAAACACCTGTCAGTAAATAGTATAAGCCATCAATGCTTGACTGAAAGAAACTAGTATATTAGAAAATAAGAAGAAAGCTGACCAAATGTCAACGGACAGTAGGAAAACAGAAACTGAAGCCACAATAAGATAAATCCATTGTGCGCAGCCTCGGGAGGGTCTGGAGTCATAGGCAGCACACTTGAGGGACTGGCAGGCACAGACTTAGCTCTAGGCTGAGAGGCAGGAGAGGTGCCCTGGTGTGCACTGCTGCAGGAGATGGCTCTCTTTACAAACTCACCTCTGGATTCTTGAGGGTCATCTCAATGCTGGCTGCAGGCCCGAAGCCTGTGAGAGATTTAATGTGGATCTGTGTAGGCAGAGGCCGCCTGCACTGGCAGTACACTGAGAACGCCATGGACTTCAAGTATTGAATGTAGAAAACATGCTCATCCTTCATGGTCTGCAGCATGTACTGGCAAGGCACAATCTACAGGAGGCAAGCAAGTCAGTTCAATCTCACAGACAGACAGACAGACGGCTGAAGACCAGCAAGGCAGGGCTATGACTAGAGTAGACAGATGGGACCTTAACTCCATAATATAAATGTCACATGTGATTATACCCTAACTCCTCTCAGTGACATAAAAGCTGGACCTCAAATGTCCACCAGCCATTTGAGAAGGGTGGTATGGGTATGCCAGTCTCCTTGAGGACTGTCAGATGGCCCTCATACTTTAAAGCTGGCATCTTAGTGCATGCCCATTTGTACAACATCTGACACAGCACGCTGCAGAGCTATCTAATCAGGTGGACTCAGACTTTAACACAAGTTAGGCTGCCAGTCTCTTCTGTTCACTCTAACTTCACTCCTTCACTCTACAGGACAGCTTTCAATAAAGCATTCATGAGCCATCTCCACTGTGTAGAACAGTTAACCATCACTTCATTTAAAGTCTAGTAAAAGTGCAGGGAAGCAGGCGTGCTCACTTCCTGCTCAGGAAACAAGAGCAAGCACTTTGGAAAGTGACATTTCAGTGTCTACATTGAGTATCCACTTTTAAAAGGACTTAGAATAAAGAACAATGCACCAGCATGTTTGCTAAGACTTCACTTACACCATTGGGAAAAGCGAGTGCACTCCAAATGTAGACCTATGTGAGCATGGCCAACATACAAGATCCACTGTGCTATCTGGACAGGCCCAGTCTCAGCACTGCAGAGGTTGGCCCATCAGAAGCTGGAAGCCAGCCTCAGTACCACAGTGAGACCTGTCTTAGGACAACAAAGTGTTCTCATGACAAGTGGAGAGGAGAGATGTTCACATGTTAACTGGAAAGAGAGACCCCTGACCTTGTAATGAGGCAAGCACAGAAACACTCTAGGACAGAAATGATGGCTCAATCTAAACTATGGCACCCTGAAGGAGCCCTGCTCTCCACAGGCTAATGGATCTGCAACTCAGAGGACTCGGAACCCTGCCTCCCAGCAGCACGAAGAGCAAGCTAGTGGACAGTGACCTGGAGAATGAACGAGCTTCTCATGTGCTCGGGTAAGTGATCCAGCATCTCCGTGTAGCAGCGCATCAAGCTCAGCAGCCAGAAGTTTCCAGAGCTGGAGTCCTCCTCCGCAGTGTAGGTGAAGGGGTCCACCATGTAAATGACGACGGCTGGAGGGTAGGCATGGCTGTCTGCAGAGTCGGGCTCCGTGGGGATTCCTATTCTCTCCCTCTCTGTAACACTGGAGAGAGAGTCGGGTATGAGGCTCTGATGGCCAAGATAAACTCTATGGAACAAATCAATCACAGAGCCCACCAGTCCCCAGGCTATGATCCAATGCATCAGCCACGTGTCACACATCAGGCTCAACATTTCACAGATGAGACAGGAGACAGACAGCAGTACAAAAGCCAAAAGTTGCTATGTGACACTCAGAACTCAGGGTCTTGGGTTTCTCATTTTCAGGCAAAGGATGCTGGCTATGTAAATATCCCCAAATTCCCAATACTGCAGGCATGTCTGGACTCGAGTGTGTTTGAACAGAGTACTTGTATCTGTGTTAGTCTGAAGTGGGCGTTGTCTCTGATCCCTTTATTAACAGTGCACACAAAGGTTTTATAACACTACTACTTAATGAACTCGGTAATAAGCATGCTGACTATTGACTCTCTCTCTTAACAGGCCCTCGGAGCGCCACTTGTCACTTCTTATTAGCAAGAACAGAGAAGCATTTGACTGAATTCTGAGAGAAAGTGTGTGTGTGAGGTAGAGTAAAGGGGTATAACCAAGCAGAAGCCCTACTGTGTGACCAAGCAGAAGCCCCACTGTGTGACCAAGTGGAAGCTTAACTTGGTTGTGAGACACAAACATACCTGTCTTGTCCATCCTGTGAGGACTGGGTGCAGCTCTGCCCAGGCTCAGTGTCTCCACAAGCCACATTCCCTGGGGTTCGATCTGTAGAGCTGCCCCCCGCACTGGGGTTCTGCCCTCCAACACCACCACCGAATCCTGAAGAAGAGGTAGTGTTCATCTGAGTGATGCCTGGAGCAGAGGCAGCTGAGGAGCCTGGCGGCCCAGAGGAGGCAGATGAACTACTTGCTGTGGGGTTTGCAGAGCTGCTGGAGGTGGGATTGAATGCACTGCCAGCTGGAGGTGCTCCTGAGCCTGAATTCGAAGGTAAAGACCCAGCATTCCCAGGCGTGGCTTGTCCCTGTGCTTCTGCTGGTGGGCTCTGGTGCTTAGGTGGCATCAGCAGGCCACTGTCGAGCTGCAGAGTGGCTAAATAAGGTGCTGGAGGAAGACAAAAATCATCTTAGTGACCCTAGCAGTGTCCCCTGGACACCTTGAATTCTGCCACCACATATGAATACAAAACTCCTACACAAACCGCTGAGTGCACACAGAATAGCTAGTCAATTCTACATTTGGCTTACAGGAAGAAACAGAAAAGAAATCACTTTTAACAAGCCTCCTTTTCTGATGTCACTGAGAACTGGATCCTTTAGCTGTGCATATGCCCACAGTTTTGACAGTGCGCCACGAACATGCATCCAGTCACATACAGTGCACATAGATCACCCACAGTCACATACAGTGCACATGGATGTTCAACCACAGTCATACAGTGCACATGGATGTTCACCCACAGTCACATAGTACACCATGAATATGCAGCTCTGCAAGCTCTGAAATTGTCTTCAAGCTTAAGCAGCTAATGTTGAGGAATGCTGCTGTTTTCAAAATGGCTCTAAGCACATATAACCCCAATAAGCAAATTTAATAACACATCACATAAAAATCAGGATTTAGCCAGGCACAGTGGCAGAGGCCTCAGTGCCAACACTCAGAAGGCAGAGGCAGGTCTACATAGTGAGTTCCAGGTCAGCCACGGCTGAGACAGAGCCACAATGCTGCACCTGCCAGGGAGGGAGAAGACTTTCCCACTGCACGTCAGCAACTCTCCCACGCTAACCATTTTCCCCTTTACCTAGGTGATGGCGGCAAACTTGAGCATAAAGTTTGAGTCTGGAATGATTGTCACTCTCCTCACTGCTCCACGGCTGGTTAAACCACTCGCTCACAAGCTCCTCTGTCAGCTTCTGCGCCACGGTCTTGCCCACACGCATGATCCCATCACGGAGCACTTTGCAGATGGGCTTGTGCTGTCCCAGCCGACACATCTGACAGCACATGAGATGGTCATGACAGCAGCCACCCCCACAGAAGCATGCAAGCACACCATCATTAGGAGCTGGCCCTCCCTGGCAGACATCACATCCCTGAAACTGCTGTCTGTCCAACTCTGGGTGTGGTCCTCTAAAGAGGCAGAGCTGCTACAGCACCGTGTGTGCGGACCTCTCTCTCTCTTAGAGTCAGAAGTTAACAGGATACTCACAGGGGGTGAGCAGAGTTCATGGAATCAGCTCTAACAAGGGGGTTTTCTGCCTGACCAGGAAGAAGTAACCACATTCCTTTACTGTAGCTGCTGAGGCGAAGGCTCACTGTACTGCTTAGCTTTAGTCAACTTGACACAAACCTAGACTAATCTAGGAAGAGGGAATCTCAGTATAGGAATGCTTCCATCAGATTGGCCTGGAGGATGTGTGAGGGCTCAGCCACTGCAGAAAAAGGCAGCTGAGCAAGCCAGAGAAGGCCAGAGAAAGCCAGCCGGCAAGCAATGCTCTCCCATGGCCTCTACTTCAGTTCCTGCCTCCAGCTTCCTGTCCTGACTTCCCTCTACAATGGGCTGTAACCTGTAAGCTGAGACAAACCCTTTCCTGCTTGTGTGGCTTTTCATCAGTGCTTTATCACAGCAACAGAAAACCCAACACTCCCAGATGACACTGTCATGAGCAGGAGGACCTACTACCTGCAGTTCCTTCTTAGCAGGGGTGGTGTACCTGAGCAGACCCAGTGAGCCACGAAACTCTTAGCAGGGGTGGTGTACCTGAGCAGACCCAGTGAGCCACGAAACTCTTAGCAGGGGTGGTGTACCTGAGCAGACCCAGTGAGCCACGAAACTCTTAGCAGGGGTGGTGTACCTGAGCAGACCCAGTGAGCCACGAAACTCTTAGCAGGGGTGGTGTACCTGAGCAGACCCAGTGAGCCACGAAACTCTTAGCAGGGGTGGTGTACCTGAACAGACCCAGTGAGCCACGAAACTCTTAGCAGGGGTGGTGTACCTGAGCAGACCCAGTGAGCCACGAAACTCTTAGCAGGGGTGGTGTACCTGAGCAGACCCAGTGAGCCACGAAACTCTTAGCAGGGGTGGTGTACCTGAGCAGACCCAGTGAGCCACGAAACTCTTAGCAGGGGTGGTGTACCTGAGCAAACCCAGTGAGCCATGAAACTCTGGATCAGGCCAGAGGGGCATTCAGAGGGGAGACAAGTTGTCTGTGATAGCTCAAATGTGACTGAACAGTGTTTTAGATACAGAGCAGGCAATGGTCAGAAGTGACAACATCCAAGGGTTCGTGCTTAACAGATGCCACTCGTATGTGAGCATCCCCTCAGCTAACCTAGCCCCTGTTCAGCCAGAGTGTGAGCTCTGTCCTAGAGGATAGCTGACAATCAGCTAGGTCTTATTTGCAAACACTTCTGCAGCACTCACAGATGCTAGCCAGCATCCTAATTGCTTTTAGCAAATACTGGTTTTGTTTCACATCGTCAGCACCCTGGTACTGGGCTTACACGAGTCAGGCCTTGGCGCTTCAGCACAAGACCCAGGAGTCAGGCCTCTCACAACTGAAGGAGCTTACCCACTAGAGATGCAAAACTACCTTCCTCTTTCGGATATCAATATGGCTGCCAAATTTTCTAATCTACCAAATTTTATTATTAAGATGAATGTAGTGTTAAAGCACAACAGAGCATGATCCATTAAATTACCCTTCAATTCAGAGATTTTCAAGGTAAATGTTTTAGTAGCATTTCCTGGAACTCTTACAGCCAAAATGGAAACATAAGGTGCATGTGCCTCCCATGTCTACAGGGCCCATGACTCGTCCCTATTCACAACAAACGCTCTTTAAGATCGACTCCAGGTTTGTTCCTTAGTAACGGCCAGAGGCAGCCCCAGAGCAGAGAGGAAGCCCCACAGCATGCTCACCTCGTATACAGCACTCAAGTCCCTGAAGAAAGTTTTGGCTCCTTCGAGCAAGGCCTCATTTTCTGGACACACCACAATATAAGCAACATCACGGTGGCCCCCATAGGGCTCCAAGAGCAGCCTCTCCCAGAAGGGCAAGGAGAAGGGTGAGATGGTCAAGAACTCCTTGTCGTAGCCCACCAGCAGAGTGGGGATGGGCAGCGGCTCAGGAGACTCTTCGGAACCTGGAAGACAGTGCTGTTTAGGAAGGAACATGAGTCTCGTCCCATGCTGGACAGCTTGGCAGTCCCTGACGCTCTGACCCGGGTGTCTGAGCCATGGGAACCTGGTCCATGCTCTACAGGCCTCCTGCTACTGTATCAGCTCACTAAATGGGCCCGAATAAAGAACTTCACAGGAGTTAGACTTCTTAGAAAGGGTCATGGAGAGTGAGGGCAGAAGGCAGCAAGGCAGGTTACTTAACAGGCACACTGCTTCAGTATGCTTGAGTACAACAGGGATCCTGGTCATGGAGCAGGAGGCCGAGCAAACCCTGAAGCCCAATAACAGACACCATGAGCTGAGGTCAAGCTCCTTTAGGGAACCTAAGTATGATGGAGGAAGAGCAGGGAGGCCAGGCCTTGCAGCCATCAGAGCACAGAAGCACAAAGGAAATTCCAACCCGAGGCTTGCTCACCATAGGTCCCGCGCCCTGCCATCTTATGGAACTGCTGCCAGGTGAGCGGCCCCTGCACGTGCTGGATGTTCTCCCAGGTCCTGCCCGTGCGCTTCTTCTGGATGGCATCCTGCAGGAAGGGCTGCAGGGACAGCAGCATGCGCACCACATCTTGGGATGAGAGCATGCTTGTGTCCAGCACTGTGGCAGGAGAAAAGGGCAGAGGACAAGGACGTCAGGGCAGCATGGCCCCTTCTAGATGCCATCTGGGTCTCCATTATACGAGATGGGCAGCATGGAGCCAAGAGAAAGGCTCTTCCAAAGTAAAGGAAAGAACCGGTAGCTTGCTACCAAGAGTACAGAGAGAAGCAGGTTGAAAAGAACTGTGTGAAAGAAGTAAAGAAGTTCCAATCATATAAACCTGTTTCCGAGATTTTTCAGAAGACAGAGAAGCACAAAGTCCCTTAGTTACCATGCTCCTTTCGTTTCCACATCACCATTGTGAGGATAAGGGAACAAAAAGGAAGAGACCTAGAAAAGCCTGTAAAATATCCTTGGGAAACACTGAATGCTTTAGAGAGAAAGAGACCCTGTACTACTCTCTAGACAGCTCTGAAATGTACCTACTTCTTCCTACCCTAAAGCAAGCTATTATTTATTTTCTCTGCATTATCTAACTATTTCTTTTATTAAAATATCTTAAATTGGGGCTGGAGAGATGGCTCAGCAGTCAAGATCACTTATTCTTGCAGAGGACTGGGGTTCAAGTACCAGCACCGACCTGGTGGCTCATAACCATCTGTAGTTATAGCACTGGGGGGTCCTCTGACATCTGCTGACCTCTGTGGGGACCAGGCATGCGCATGGTGCATAGACATACATGCAGGCAAAAACCTCATACACCTAAATCTAAGTTTACAAAGTTTTATCATATGCACGCATGTGTGCCTGCATGTGGGTACCAGGACAGACGTGTAGGTGCCCAGAGGGCAGACGAGGTCATCAAATAAACTTCCTGGGGCTTCAGTTACAGGCCTTTGTGGGTACTTTTATGTGGATGCTGGGGACTGAACTCAGGTCTTTCACTTGGGAGTACAGGTGCTTTTTTTTTTCCTCCTCCTGAGGCAGGGTCTCACTACAGAGCCCTGGCTAGCCTGGAACTTGCTCTGTAGACCAGGGTGGCCTCAATCTCAGAGATCCTCCTGCTTTACCCTTGCAAGCATACGTACAGGCCCCTGGCCACTGAGCTACCTTTCCAATCCCAGCTGCTCTGCTCTGTTTGGTTTTCAGTTTCCCCAGATCTGTCCTCGGTAACTTCTCTTCCTCACCCTACCCTCTGTCAGACGCAAACTTCTATCTGCCTTCCATTTACCTTCACAAATGTGAAATCACTATTGTTTTAAAAATACCTTCCATGACTGATTATCTTTGCTGCTCTTTGGATGAAGCTTCTGCCCCACGGTGGCCCTTACTTCTCACGGCTCTCAGTTCCCTGTGGGACATGATGAGCATTGCAGAGCTCAGGGCCACTGTGAAACCTCAGTGTAACTGCTACAGTGTAACTGCTCAGTGTAACTGCTATAGTGTAACTGCTACAGTGTAACTACTCAGTGTAACTGCTCAGTGTACCTGCTACAGTATAACTGCTCAGTGTACCTGCTACAGTGTACCTGCTACAGTATAACTGCTCAGTGTACTTGCTACAGTGTACCTGCTACAGTGTAACTACTCAGTGTACCTGCTACAGTGTAACTGCTCAGTGTAACTGCTGCTACTGCCTGCTCAGAGCAGCCCTGACCAACCCACGGGAGGTGGGGGGAAGGTGGGGGGGTCCCTCTGCCTTATGTTCCGTTATTTAAAATTTGCTTCTGAGGGCTTCCTGTGTGCTTATTTAATGTGCAGACAGATTACAAAGTCCAGGAAGGCCGGCAGGGGCCTTGGCCTTGGTCTCCATTTATGCCTGGATGGATCCAGAGCAAAGGGGAGCTGCCCACCTGCAAACACTGTGGTCAACTGGAGGTAGGTCTCCCCTTCTCCCCAGAGTGCTAGCCACTGAACCGTGGGCTTCGCAAATGCAAACCATGAGCTCTACTGCTCAGCTAGACTATGGGCTGATTGACAAATAAAAATAGCTCAAACCCCTGGAATGTGCCCCCGTAACCACAGCAAAGTCATATGTGGTCACTGATATGCAGCACATTGAGAAACCAGAAGGAGACAACACTCAGGACATGGGTGGCCAGTTTCTGGAAGTGAAGGGATACCATGGTAACTGCACACCATAGGATGACTGGATTCCTATAGGCAAACACTGACCACCACTTTTACACACTTGGCCACAAGCTGCCACAAGCACCACCTGTTTGTGATGAGATGGAATGGCAAAGTCTCAGGAGGCAATTACTTGTCCTCAGAAGCTTCAGCAGAAGGCAGCCCAATTCCCAAGACAGAGGACACAGCCCACTCAAGGCAGAAGAGACAGCCCAGCCCTCACTTCTGGTCCCTTGGCCATCATGTACAGCAAGATAACTTCTACTGAAGTTTGCACTCTGGGACACCTACCGTTGCTGTGCGGCCAACAATGTACTGTGGCACTTCTCACCAGAGCCTCGTCCACTTTCCCGCCTGTGGGATTATCCACATATTGCCTCCCCTGTTCCAATGCGTTGAAGCACTCTGTCCAGTAATCATTGTTATCTGCCTGAACACGGTCATAAGTCCAGCTCACACAGGGGAGTGCATGGCGACTGGTGGAGGAGATGTAATCCAGGAAGCTGAGAGAAGCGAAGGGCTGCGTGTGCTGATTCTGGAGGAGGAGGAGGAGGCTTACGGGGGGCTCTGGGGCTTTCCGGGCACCCTCCACCTGAGGAAGCAAGGTGGACTGGCAGGAGGACTGGCACATCATCAGGCGTCTCTCTGCAGCTTGGCCGATGTCAGAATTCTTCCCAAAAATATCCAGCTCATCTTCGAGGAAGAGCCCCGAGTTGTAGCCAAGTTTCCGGTTCACGATCGCACTAAACCCACAGGTGCAGCGGTACTGGTCCTCCTTGGAGGAATCGGGGATGTACAGCCCGACATCTGCCCCTTTGATGTTCATGTTGCAGGCACAAATGCAACAGCTGTCAAAGTTCCTGTCCTTGAAGACATTCATCACAGAGTCTGATAGAATGAGGGTGACATAGAGACTGTGGGCCTCAGGAATTGGCTGCATGGTGGCAGGCTCCACAGAGTTAAGGGGCCTTGTGGTAGAGGGGGTGGAAGCTGGTGACCCCTGATCCGTGCTGTCATATTTCACAGACCCTTGGCCACTAGCAGTGCCCCCACCTCTGGGAGTTCTTGGAGTCCTGGGGGTTCGTGGTGTGGGGACAGAGAACCGAGGGGTAGCTGGAGATGGGAGGACTCCAGCTCCACTGTTGCTGGCAGGGGCAGCACTGTTGAGTGTCACAGGTGTGTTCATCTGTGGTGTGTTCAGATAGTCTGGGTCTGCAAGGCTCCCGACACTAGGCACGTTACTGCAACAGATACAAGGTAGCTTTGGGGGGTGTAAAGAAGCCCTCTGCACACCCCACCCCACAGCCCTGCACTGAATATCTGCAATTTTCTCTTCAAAAACAAAAGAAAAAATGAGGGAGAGAAGGAAGGAAGGAAGGAGAGAGGGGCAGAGGGAGAACATGAGAACACTCTCTCTCTCTCTCTCTCTCTCTCACACACACACACACACACACACACACACACACACACACATACACACATACACTCACATACATACACACACACACTCCACACCTTGACCTGCTGTGGAGCTGTGGGGAGCCTGCATGGTAGCGGTCATGGAGGAAGCTGTGTGAGGAGCACAGAGTGCAGCCTAGACTAGCTGGAGCACTGTAGGGCTTGCATCCACTCTGCAGCTACATCTTTGCCATCTTTGAAACTGAGAGCCTGCCTGTGTACTTTTCTTGGAGGCTATGATTCTGTAATGACACTGAAGTAGCTATAACCAAACACACATTCAAATGTGGTGCTTTCCTAATTCAGAAGGCAGCCCTGGTAAGGGCTTGCGTGTCCCCAGCACTGTGTGACTGTTGTGCCCATTTGTCTGTCCTGAACAGGGTTTAGTGTCACTCAGCAGTCGCTGAGAAAGACGAACCAAGAGGTTCCTGAGGATTCCCTTTCGGTTTTCTTTATCCTTCCATGTTACATATTATACACAATCACTCTCATTCCTCAGACAGACAGGGCTTACCTCATAAGCAGTGGCTTGGGAAGAGCAGCCAGGCAGAAAAGGAGACCATGTCTGCAGCATTTGCATGTTCTACCATTATAAAACATCTCAACACACTCTCATGGGCCTGTGCACTTGCAAGTCATCAGGGACAGCAAGTCTTTCAGTTCTGATGACTTGGCACATGAAGCCTGTGCTCCTCAGTGAGCTGCACACCCACATTACTTACACAGTCATTGCCCTGTAATCTTCTAGAACCTGCACCATTGGCCCAGATATCTCAGGTATCCCAGGTATCAGGCAATATTTATATACACCCTGACACACAAGGGTTTCTTGGGTTCAAACAAAAGCCGATACAGAAATTCAACAGTGCAATAAATAACTATCTGCACACTCACTGTGTTCCTTTAAATTTTCCTGGTCAACAAAATTCTAAAATGATTCTGCAATTTGGACCAAAAAGGATCCATGATTGCTAACTGAAAATCTAAGTACTTCACTTGTTCCCTAGATAGAAAACAGCCTCATTCTTCCCTGTTCATTAAGAAGGACTGAAGACCAATCTTGTGTGAAAAGCGGGACAGTCAGCAGAGAGACAGAAGTTGGCACGGCCTGCAGCAGTCCTGAAGCAAGCATCAGCAAGTGTCCCAAGTGTGAAGACAGGTGAGCCCAACGCGGTGGGCACTGGGGAACCCAGTGGGACCCTGACAGTGCAGAGCTGTGCTGCCTGCTCTGTAAAGCAGCTCCGGGACTCCAAGGCTAGTTTTAAGTGAAGCAGAGCTAACAGCAACTAGCCACATGGTAGGGGTCAACACTGACATCAGACCACGACACATCAGACTGTGGGGACAAAAAGCCTTCCTGTAAGCACAGGCTCTGTAGCGATACCAGCCTAACCTCTGCTGCAGAGGGCACAGGGCAGGAGTGATGGGTATAGTGACAGCTCAGAGCATGACGACGACCAGAGCCTGTCCAGAGAGTCTGGGGCTGAGGCTGTACAGCTAGAGCCCAAATGGAGCTTGGCAGCAGCCAGGCCAACCACTTGCAGGGCAGCGGCACAGTCCTCTCCCCTCTCCCCTCCCCACCGTTGTCTGCTGCCACTGGCTGCTGGAGCTTTCCCAAAGCTCTGGGGAGAGGAAGCCCACTGTAAGGAGTGGGAGACCCAGGCACAGCACCCTTCAAGCCCACTGTAAGGAGTGGGAGACCCAGGCACAGCACCCTTCAAGCCCACTGTAAGGAGTGGGAGACCCAGGCACAGCACCCTTCAAGCCCACTGTATGGAGTGGGAGACCCAGGCACAGCACCCTTCAAGCCCACTGTAAGGAGTGGGAGACCCAGGCACAGCACCCTTCAAGCCCACTGTAAGGAGTGGGAGACCCAGGCACAGCACCCTTCAAGCCCACTGTAAGGAGTGGGAGACCCAGGCACAGCACCCTTCAAGCCCAAGTAGCCATTTTATAAGGCAGAGCTGTCACATGGCATGGTGGTGCTAGCTCCCAAGTCCAGGGTCCTCCTGTCATTTTTTTCTACCCAGTTCCTCATTCTGACACTGACTATGTAAATCACTGGCGTCTGTCACAGACATGTGGCCAAAAATGAGTCCTGAACCAGAAATTTGTTTTACTTGTTCCCAAGGCTTATCTTTGAATTAGTGGTTAACATTTTAAAATAAGACAATATATGTATTCGATCTCCCTGCCTGACAACTGTCCCTAAGGAGGGGCATGTGCTGGAACCCACTCATTTCCACAGTCCCTGCAGTGAAACTGAGCAAAGCACCTGCAACCTGCACTTGCTTGCTTATCCACCCACACATGGATGTGGCTATCCACCCACACATGGATGTGGCTCAGAGGCACATTTGCATTTGTAAATTTTTATGTTATCTGAATAAGAGGTTCTTTCTTTCAAAGAAAGCAGAGTCTGCACTGCTGGTATAAATACTGTTTCTCCAGCAGGTCGAGACACCCAAGTCACCAGCCATGTCTACCTTTACTTTCCCCTCAACCTGTCACTGCTTTACCTAATTGTAAGGTCCCACACTGAAATCATTACCTTACACAAATCAAAGTTCCTCCTGCTACCCACAAACATCAGCAACTCCAATCAAGTGTAGATTCTATGGCAAACACCAGCTTAGAATCACACACAGCTCTCTGAAATAATCTTAATTTGTATACAAACATGCAAGTGCACACAAACACACACACACACACACACACACACACACACACACACACACACACACACACAGAGGAAACTTCACTTAAAAATAAACACACAGTCCCGCACAAGACAACATGGTCAAAAGGAAACTAAGCGAGCAAGCAGTCTCAGAGACTGAGCCACTGTGGCCCCGGGACAAGTCTGAGAAAACAGTGAGGTGGTATCACATATGGTAAGGGGTAGGTAGAGTCCCACACGTACTTGTAGCCGTCTCTAATGGAAGAGGCTGCAGGGGGCATGGGCAGCTGTTCCATCTTAGGAGGGACTGCCCATGAGGGCCGGAACAGACAGGCGTCAGGTGTCTTCAGAGGCAGTAGGCAATGGCTCGGCAGCGTCTTCAGCGGAGCAAACATGGAGGATCCCACGAAAGGCTGGAACTGCGGCACTTTGTGCACATAGGAAAAGTCCTGTGACAATGAAATGGGGTTGGCTTAATGCTGGCAAACTAGAGCCAGCCACCGTGGCTCAGTGCTTCATAAAACCCAGGCACAGAACCGACTGTACTTCAATAGTTTTCTCCAATGATAAGTAAAAAGAAAAATCTGATGCCAATGCTGTTGATGGAGTGACTTCTACTGACAAGCTCCAGTTTCAATGGTCCTTATGCACTCGTGTGTGTGGCCCACTGAGAAGCCCCCCCCCCCCCCAGCCCCGGGGAAGTCCAGACTGGTTATTACCTTTATCTCCTCTGGCTTGGGGCTTCCTAAGCCATCTTCCACTTCCATCCTGAACTCCGTGAGGTGTGTGGGGACCATGCTGACCACGGGACTCTCCATCATGCCCAGTGCAGTCACTGTCTCTGAACTTACTCCATCTTTATAGTTCATCACAGGAGAAAATGCAGGGTGCTGTTCCAATGATGGAGGGGTGGGGAACATCCTTTGCAAGTCTGCAACTGCTAAAAACAAAATTAAAAGTGCATCTTAACAGCAAGATTCCTCAAAGCTGAGACAAGCAGCCAGGCACAGCAGTGTCCACACGAGGCTAACAGAATGTCAAGACACAGGTCACCCCCAGGTGGCCACACTCCCGAGCCTCCCCCTCTCCCAAGGGCTGTATGGCATGGTGCAATGCTAATGCAGTGAGCAGGGTCTGCAGAGCATGTCACTTTCTTCCAGTAACTGACCCGGAAGAGAGTCAAGAAGAAAGTGAAAGCAATCCAACTACATTATATATTATCAAAGTCTATCTTCATCTGCAAATGTTTATGAAATAGTAGAGAAAACAGAAATGATTTAGAGCAAGGCTGGGGTGACTGAGTCACAGTCCTGCTCTCTGGGGAATGACTTCATGCTGTCTCTCTAGACTCTACAGGTGCTGTCAACAGGGCAGGGCACACAGTGGCCAGAAAACAGTTTACAGTCCGAGTTTGGCAAGTCGTTGCACATTCCTGCCTTCTGTTCCCAGCAAGGAAGGAGGAGGGCTTAGAGAACGCTGTCCTCACAGAGTTGGTATATCCAATAACAACAGTTCATGAACTTATGAGAGGCTGATTCGCAAAGCAGGCTGTGCCTGATACAATGCAAGTGGAGGTTACAGAGTATGGTCACTAGGTGGTGCCCTGTGTTTGGAACTAGAAGTTTATGATTGTTATTATTACTTTTGATGTCCCCATTTCCATAGCTAATGCCTTTCTTAAAGCCCCAACAGTTAACTAAGCACCTAGTCCTTAAGCAGGAATTAATATGAAACAATGAACTTGATTATGCAGATTGTGACCTGGCTGCTGCCTCTGGCTGTATACTCTCCAGGGTCCACATCCTCCAGGCAGAGCTCAGCTGTGGCTGGGAAAGATCCTTCCTCAGGGCCTCATCCACCATCTAGCAGCAAGTCTCCCTTAGATATGTAACAGGCTTGCTTGCTTGCTTGCTTTCCACCAGGACAAGAAACTTCCAACAGCTCACTACAGGGAGGGAGCAAATGGACACCTGGAGCGGGGGTCACAGGCGGGGTGAGCGACCTTTCAGAGCCTTTGCCTCTGATTGCTGGCTATGTAATAGGATTTACAACTTGAAAATGCCTGCAACTAAGAAGGCCAGGCAAGGTAACTATTGGAAACTCTATACACAAATTACTGACTCTAAAGCAAGAGAAAGGTCTCCAATCAAATCAGTGTATTTTATTTCAAACAAAGGGTAAGATTACTGTAGGGTACAGGCTGACTCAAGAAATGTGCACTGTACCTCTAACATTTCCCTAAGCTCAAGAGCAGCAACTCTACTATGTTAACATGGAATTAAAGCAGAATTCTGAGATTCAGAACAGTGTGCTGCAAACTGTGGCAAACATTTTACCAAATCAAGGCTTTAGAGAAGGAGTCTCTATCTGGGGAGATGAGGGCAGAGTGGACGGGAAGGGCTGGAAAGGAAAATTCAACAGGGAACAGTGAAACAACGTGTGTGTTTCCAGAATGGACTAACTTAATGGTGGCAAAGTCTTTAATCCCCGCAATGCTGCAGCCTCAGGAGGCAGAAGTTGGTAGATCTCTGAGTTCAAGGCCATTCTGATCTACACAGCAAGTTCCAGGGCAATCAGGGCTACACAGTGAGACCTTTCTAAACAACAAAAAAATTACAAAAGCTGGAGAGATGCCTCAGCAGTTAAGAGCACTGGCTGCTCTTGTGGAGGACCCAGGTTCAGTTTCCAGCACCCACGTATATGGCAGCTCACAACTGTCTGTACTCCAACTCCAAGGGATCCAAGGCTTCCAAGGGTACATGTACTGTGAGCAAGTATACACACACACACACACACACACACACACACACACACTCACATTCTCTCTCTCTCTCATACACTCACACAATTAAAAATAATAAAAATAAAATCATATTAAAAGTTAAGACACATAAATAAATAGCTTTGTTTTAAATTTTCTGTAAGAAGCATGTTAAGTTTATTTCTGCTGAGCCACTTGTCTCAATAATGCTATAAAAAGTCACAGCCCCGTGTTTTCAAAGCCTTTGGCACCCTGCTCACTTCCACAAAGACAAGATAGAATTTCTGTTGCCACAGGCCCACTTTAAAGTGCTCTCCACATTCTTACCATCAAATACTGCTAAGGGAGGCCCTACTGTCAACGCCACCCACACTGTAGTAAATAGCACACTTACAGAGAAGGCAGGGCTCAGGTGAGCGCCTGGCAGCACATGGTGCCCACCTCTCAACTAGGAGTGCACTGCCATGAGAACAGTGCTCAGACACACGCTCTAAGAGCAGGCCCAGGCAACTGTGCACAGGGAGAAAGCAGCGAGCCTGGATTCAGACGCCAGGCATCCATGGAGCCTGGCCAGCACTTTGCTGCTCCTAGAAAAGGGCATGGGCAACTCCATGCAGGACTCGAGGGCTGAGCCCTGCTACTCCTTCCTCTTGGCTTCCCCCCCCCCCCACTCTCCGCTCACCTCAAACCACTGGCTTCTTTCTCAGGATCCTCCTGCCTCAGAGGATAGAGCAGAAGCCCAAGCACAGAATTAAACACTCCAAATGGTCCAACTAACATTTTGTTTTGTTTTCCCTTAAGATTCATTCTTAGAAAAAGAAAAGATATAATTTTAAAGAAATTCATAGGCAAATGGTCTGCTCACTGTATTGATCCTTCATTGTTACATACACAAATTAGTAATATGGAATCTTTTCCTTTTACCTGTATGCACTAGCTACAACTGGCTACTGGGAATTCAGGACACAACAGAACTGGAACAACTGACACAAGCTGTACACACAACACACACAACTCTAGAGCGCCCCGGAAGTGCTCTATGACTTCTTGTCCTTGGCTACATTAGAAATGACATGTGATGCATTCATTAACAAAATTCCTTCCATGGGGTGTCCTAAGTAGATGTACAAGTGTTGCCCCAGTTTGCAGTGTCTTGGATTCCACTGGGCGGTGCCCTGGCAGATGTTATATTCATAGCTCACCACCAGTCAGGAAGGCAGAGCAGAGACGAAACACGCCATGCTGCTTGCACTGCTATAGCTGAGGAGGGAGCACTGGCTCAGCACTGTGTCTGTGTCTACATCTGCGTCTGTGTGTCTGTCTGAGTCTATGCCTGTGCCTGTCTGTGTCGGTGTGTGTCTGTGTGTGTGTGTGTGTGTGTGTGTGTGTGTGTCTGTGTGTCTGTGTCTGTCTCTGGCCCTCCTCTCCCCTCCCATTACAGATTCACTTAGGTCTTGCCTTGGATCGTGCTGGCTCTTTACTTCAGTGCTTATTTTAACTCATTACTGCAGCCTGTACTTTTAGCATCAGATGCTGAGTCCACTCTAAAGCAATTGCCTTTTAAATAAAAATGAAAAACTAGTGCACAGTCTAAGGACCACCCTGCAGGATGGCTGAAGTGAGTGGCCAGCCTTGGCTACGTCTTCATACAGTGTGATGTCTCCTGCTGTATGCACTCATGAAGAAACAGGAAGGACTGTCTTATTAGTACATGTAAAAGTCCTCATCTGACCAACCGTGTAAGTCCACGTTCCTTCATGTTAATTAAAAACCCCTACAGTGACTGGCTGGCTATCACTATCCGTTTCCTCCCATGGCATGCTTGAGTAAGAAGCTGTGGATCCAATCTCTGCACATGTCCCACTTCTACATCTGAGCCAGTCCGACTACATTTACGGGGTCATAAAATGTTCTGACTCGTCCTGTGGCACAGCGGTTTTCTCCTCAATTTGTTCTCAATAACAGCTGAAGAGAATGAACAGGAACCACAGGGTGATGTGCAATGGCCTGTGTCTCCCTCAGGGTCTGCAGGGCCACCCTGACTTTCCTCTCACTGCGGGTCCATTTCCTTCAGGTAAAGACTACACTACTGCCCACCGCACCCCCGTGTGCATTAGCGGCCTCAATGAGAAACCTTAAACTGCATGACAAGTCCTGACAAACACTCATTATCTGGAAGTCAATTCGAATGCTGAACGAAGAAGTGTTTTCTGTAACTTCTCTGAAGTTAAGTGTGTAGCTTGTGACCCACTGGGGAAGTGACCTCCGACAGAACCTCCTGCCCTCTAAACTGAGTGTGAACACAAAGCAGAATGACAGCAAACGAGGATGGGTTCTGTCTCTGAGCAGCTGCCTGCCTTCTCGGAAGCTCCAACGTCTTAAGTTTTAACCGACAAGGTCTCAATGGTGACCGTGTCGGTTCAGGCTCCTGCACCTACTTGGAGGGTAAGGGCCAGCAGCTCTTCCGTCCTTCCCAGGGGGCCGCTCCTCAGTCCCAACAGTAGGCATCTTGGATGAGCGTAGAGCAGGGGACACGGCCTGAGAACAAGTTGAATAGTTAGAACACTTGAAAGCACACACCTCTAACACTTAAAAAATAAAGCAAGCATATCCTCATGACACTCCCAGAGCCACCTCCAGACAGCTATGCCAAGGACAAACACAGCATCTCCAGTGAGAAGGCTAGAGAGTCTGTTTGGCACAGGCCTTCAGGCACGCTGCCTCCAGGACAGTACCAGGGCAGCTGTGCCAACATGGCAGTTACTGGCTGTGAGGCTGGCTCTTCCTCTGTGGGAGGAGGCAACTAAAACAGTGGTCCTGTGCTCCCTCCCCAAAGCCATCGGTTTATGTCCTGTCATTCCCATTTAAAAGTTAACCTCTGTCTTCACAGAGGCAGCTCCATCTAAGAACCTCTGAATACATACAACTGACCAGTTATTCAAAACAAGGCAATTTCCTTACTGGAAAAGAGTGCCTTTAAGATCTCAAATAGGCTGGTTACAAAATAAAGTATATCCAATAACATAAAAGAATAGATCATGGGGTGGTTAAGACTACTGTTCCAGAGGTTCAATTCAGTACATGGTGACTCACTTCTGCTGTGTCTGAACACAGCTACAGTGTACTCATATACATTAAATAAGTAAATTTTAATAAAACTTAATAATTTTAAAAAGAATAGATCTTGCAGATCTAACACCTTTTATTGACACTTACATTATATACAGTTGAAATGTACATTTAAATTCAAACACATCTGACTGCTGAGCCAGCTGCCTCCCTCCCTCCTCCACTCACTACATAAATCAGTTTTATCAATAAATGCTGGAGGAGAAATCAAAGCATCTCTTATTTCAAAGAAATAAAAATTCAATTGAAAACATCTCCTTTGTGCTTAATATTGCTTAAAGTCTATTCCTCAAAGAGCCGTTTCTTCATTAAGGCCAACAGTAATGTATGACTTGTACAGGGAATAAAGCCACAGGCCCAGAGCAGACAGCTCCATCACCATCGCCGTTCGCCATTGCCAGCAACCATGCCCTGCACAGTCCACCCCAGCGCCTGCCTGCCCTTCCTGCTCCGTCTGCTTGGCTGACTGCATCACCTCCCTTCCATGCTTTACTCTCATCAGCACCAGAAGCTCCCACATGTCGGCCCTCCTGCCCTCCCCACAGCTCAGCCTGTGCTCATCTTCCTGGTACTCAAAAGCGGAACTCTCCAAGGCCCAGACCAACAGCAAGGGAACAAGTCACCTCTCCTAGTCATCTCTCCTAGTCGTCTCTCCCGGTCACTGGGTTGCCCTTCTCTTTCAGGTAGCCACTGTTTAAGGCTCCTGTGGTCCAATGCAAAAATTAACAAATAAAATTCTTGTTTTCTGCAATTTGGACTTAAAGGCAAGAGAGTGCACATGCTTCCCCCAGCTCCACACTCAGCAGAGCTCTGGAAGTTCTGGAAGGCCAAGATCCTCCTGAGCCCACCTCTGAGGGAGCAGATGGGCAAGCTGCTGGCCAGTTCCCAGTGTTAGCTCTTCCCCCTGCTGTCCAATCAGGGCTCATTCCACACTCACTCAATGCCCCGCCCCTCCTGACCCCAGTCTTCCCCATCTCCAGGCATTTAAATCCATCTGTCAAAGCCAATGTTACCTCCCTCATCCTCAGGAGCTATATACAGCACCAAGAGTGCTTAAGATCTGTTGATTAGCCACGTCTGAGTTTAAAGTTAGAACTCTGATCCCTACTTAACCCAGAGCCTCAATTTAAACACTGCTGCCCTGCCCCCTCTGCACTTCAATGGTCAGCATCCTTGGATCCTGGGGTGAGGCTGACCTCACCAGTAAATACATTTATAGGCTGTCTTACCTGGTTTGTGTTTTTAGCATAAAGCCAGTAATTTAATCAAGTATGTCGATTTGTTAATTACATCAGTTATCCGTTACAAAAGAACTAATAATCAAATTGAAAAGTTTATGTAAAATAGATGGAAAGGAAGATTAAGTAAGAAAATGAAAAAATAAAATAAAATAAATGAACTAAGTTCTTTAAAAAGAATGTATCTTATTCAGCTGTAGTATCCCTAGAGACAGCGAGTGCGAATGTTTGCCCAAGGGACAGAGATGACAAAAGGATGAGCGCACGAACTTCCTGGTTCTTAGCTCAGGTAGCTTCCAAAGACTTCTAATTCTCCCTCCCCCTGCAATCCTGCATCTACACTACACTTCCCAGCACAGCACTGTGACCGCAAACTTGCTGCTCGGTTAGAAGGTCAAGAAAAGTTTGTGCATTATTTGGAAAAACCTCCTCTAAGGAAAATGTATTTCCATAATATTCAGGAGGGTTTATTAAAATAAATGTGGAAGATTTTAATATTTACAACTATGGAGAATAATAATGTACAACACAGAGCAGCACTAGTAAATGGCACTCAGAGGTTCCAAACAGGAGCCTTTTGAAACCATGAGTTCCTAGAAGGAGAGTCCCGAGTTCAGTGAAGCCAACTATGAGGAACCTACAAGGAACCAAACATGGTGGGTCTCACGGGTGCCACTACAGCAGACTCACCCCAAGCTCGTCGTCATCAGAGTTATCAAAGATGTTGTCTAAGTCGTGCAGGGAAGGTGCCAGATCTGTCACCTGGGTAAGGCTCCCAGAGCCAGCTCTGCCAGCAGCGCTGTCCTGCCGGACATCTATGAGAGAGGAGGCAAGGACAGGGTGAGCAGGCTCCTAGCCAAGGGAGGGAGACAAGAAAGGACATGGACTGGACCTCAGTGGACAAGGTTTGCTGGGAATTCCCTCCCTATGTCCTACTTAAATTTAGACACAATTATTTCCAGATATGCTTATCAGCTTTGAAATGAACCAAAAACAATCCAAAAAAACCTTAAAGTTGTGATCAAATTACTGCTATAGCACTAGAAACATAATCTGAACTTGAGAGGAATTCCCTTTGCATTTTACTTTAGCAACAGTCCAAGTGAGGGAGTAACAATGTACACACCTGTTTTAGTAGCAGAACTGAAAATAGACATGGCATTTTTCCCATCAGGCACCGGCGTGGAATGACCTGGTGTAGTGACATCCTTGGTACCAAATCCATCCTCTGACTGTGTAATAAATTCAGCCAAACAAAACACATGAACAGCAAACCAAAGTGTGGGATATGAGGGAGAACACAAAGAATTAGCGCGTTGAATGGAACCTGTTATGAGCAGTGTGAGAAACCATGGTCTATGCAACCAAAGGGAATCAAAGGCAGGCCCTTGCTCTGCATTGCACAGAATCGAGAACGCCCATCTCTCACAACCCTCTAGGTGTTCTTAGCGACTCGGGGTGCTGGTGGACCTCATTAAGGACCTGTCCTGGCATCCAACACTGTCTTCAGTAACTGTACCGATATTAAATGACAGACCAAGCCTCTGGATCTACATAGACCCTGTACATTGTCCCCTCGACTCTATTAGCCTCTTTAACTGCCATCCTTCCTACTCTCTCCAGAATGCTTCCTTTGATAGCTGACACCGCTGGCAGCACTCACTATCTTGGCGATGGAACCTGAGCGGTTCCCAATGACAGACTACAGCAGTGTTGATATGGAGTCAGAGAACACGCAGGCACAGCTCTCAGCACAGTGAACATAAGCACTTCCTAAGAAGAGACACTGCCCTGAACACTTTTTGCTTTACATCTTAACTATTTTGGAAAATACTTTAAAAGATGTAAGCAGGGAACACAGGCCAACGGTAATTAGCATGAGAGGAGCCATGCACGGCATAAGCTACAGCCTGGAGAACACGCAGCTTCCTTTAGGCTCGGCTGACTCCGAACACAGGTGAGCCATGACATGGAGGAACAGAATGCTGCTCCACACAGCAGTACCAAGAGCATGGGTATGAGGACAGAGCAACCAGGCAGGACTACCTCAGACATTCCGCCTCAGGACCCTCCTACACACACGGCAAACGTCAAACCCCATGGGCTGCGGGACTCGCACTGAGGTGAATGGTACCTTGTTCTTTTTCAGGGAGTCCTTCTCCGTCCCCTGCTTGCACTTCTTGTTTGCTGTGAAGATGTACTTTATGTCACCATCCTCAAAGGTGTATGGGTCATTGACTTCTCCCAGAGTGTCTCCAGGCTGCTGGGACAGAGGTGATGGGTCGAGGAAGGGGAGAGGCTGCACCTGAGGCTGCTCATCCTGCCAGATTTTGAACCGCTTGTTAGGTTGTGCTAAGAGTCTAAAAGGGAAAATGAGTGACAAGTGAGCAAGGTAAGTAAGGTGAAACTGTGTCTTTTTCAAAGCAGTATGTGACTTCTACATTTCTTTTTATTTGCTTTGTGTGTGTGCATGCACATGTACCATGTGAAGGTCAGAGAGCTGACACTCTCCTTTCTGGGGATTAAAGTCGGGGTCAGGCATCGCCAGTGCTTCTGTGGACTCAGCATGGTGAACGTAAAAATGTCACAGACAGAGAAAGTCTCCGTCTGCAGTGCTGGTTCTCAGTGTGCTCACCTGCTGAGCCTTCTTTCCAGTCCAGTAGTTACCATTTAAAAGAAAGTTGAACCTCAACACTGAAAAAACTAATACATTTCCAGTATCGCGTTTTTGTTTTTTAAGATCTTAGGCATTATCAGGCAGAACTAAGGCAGCTTTATCAGTCCACGCCCAGATCCTTCAGAAATGACAAGTCCTAGGCACACACTTCCTAGACACACACTCCCAGGACACCAGCTCTGGCTCCTCAGTCAGCAAATCAGCACAAGCATGCTTGTTGGTCACCTGCACTGAGGCTCAGAACAGTGAGTGGCTCCAAGGCACAGAGAACACACTGTCCAGACAGAACTGGCTGTGCAATATGGGAAGTCTCTTCAAGTTATACTCTGGATTAACAAACTTAACGGATAAGTGGATCCTTACTGTGTGTCCTAAAATGCCAACTATTTAAACGCCATCACATAGCTAAGTCTCATAAAGAACAGGGGGTTTGATTCTGAGACACTCCCCGTGTGCAGAAGTCTACAGAGAGAGTGAAGACAGCAAAGACAGAACAGTGTGGGTGTGTATCCACAGAGGGAGCGAGGAGAGGCTGCCCGTCCCGTCCCGTCCCCACCCCAGAACAGACTCACCTTTGCAGGGCCGTGCTCTCGGGATTCAGGTCCAGGGCAGTGTCAAACCTCTCCCCCTGCAGCTCTGGAGGCCGGAACTCAGCATCCTCACTGGATGGGAGACGAAAACTCTGCCACCACCTGTCTGACGACTCGGTGTATGAAGGCCTGAGCCCACTGTACAAGGCTGTCTCACTGGCCTCTGCCATCAGAGGCAGTCTTTGGCCTACAAGGACAGTTCTGTCCTCTATAGTAGACAGCTGCTGAAGGTCTAGCCCATTTCCATAGAGGGCAGGGTTCACAGGGACAGAAGGTGGGTCCAAACTCTCTGCCTCCTGACCTCGTGGCTGAGGGCTGAGTGTGGGGGGCAGAGGGGAGATGGGGGAATGAGGAGAATCCATAGGATTCAGATTCATTTGCTTGCTTGTATTTCTGGAAGGCACGGCCATTTGCTTATCATACTTTCGAGTGTTCGACACCTCTAAGGAGGCGTCTATCCCTGCCAGCCCTAGCTTCTGTCCAGGCGCATCCTGCTCCACGCATAACTCTTCGGCCACAGAGGGCCTGTGGTGAAAGGGCACCAAGGGTCTCTTTTGCAACTTGTCTCCTTTTTCTTGTCTTTCTGCAGTTTTGTGCTTGGAAGAAGCAGGGGGTGGTAAGGATGAAGATGATGGCAGTCCTGCACTGAAGCCTGGCTGAGAGATGGCGGGAGGTCGGCTGGGTCCTACTGCACACCGTTTTAACAGTTTATGCCTACAACGAGAGTTAAAGTGACGTTAACACACACCCAGTACAGATAATGGCGGGACTGTGACATCACATAGCAGTGTCTCTCTCTGCTAAGGGGATGACTGACACCTTTGAAAGGCTCCAGAATCCAATATGCTTAAAAGCACTAAGATACAAGTGCCTGACAGGAAGTCAAGAACCACTCATATATAAGGTCAAGCAGGTAAAAAGTGGACTTGATGCGAAATATAACTTATAGCATCCTGCTCACCTCAAACCTTGCTGGCCAGACAGGAGCTACACATACCTACCCTCACTGCATCTGGAGACTGGGAGACTAAGTGAGCAGAAAAGGCAAAAAGGAGAAATTCATTTTCTATGTCCCAACTCTCTGACGGGAATACACGATGGCTTAAATGACTTGTAACAGTGCACACTGGGGATAAAATCGCCGTGCCCCATCTTCCAAAGATAGTGAAGCCAAGAAAAACAAGAACACCTGACAGGATTCGTGGCCTACTAAGTCTTGCCTCTGAGTGTGCCCGGGAAGGGATGTGAGACAACTGTCAACTTCAGACACGTGAAGACGGGCTGGATCTCAGAGGTTGGAAATCAGAGTGCGTGTGAGCCCCGCGGCATCTTGGCGAGGATGTACATCTGTCCACACTGCTTGGCAAACACAGGCCTGAGAAACGGCTTGGTCAGGATCGCTAAATGATGCCAAGTTGACTGTGCGCAGCCAAGTTCCACAACAGGTCAGCCCGTCTGTAAATTGCTCCAGGAAGACTGCACGTTCTCCAGTGGTGCAGCGGAGACTCTGAGGCCACTTGGGTGGTATTAAACTACTGCTGCACTGAACTAAATGATGCCCTCGTGGACAGTAAAATGGATTTGTGTGCCACGATGGGATGGCTTAGTGGGACAGAAGAATAGCCGCCCTGCTCCATTCAGCCATTAAATAGTGAGAGGAGTAGTTCCATACGATTTGGCAATCCTACAGTACATAATCTGCAAACACTCCACTCAAACCGTTTAAAAACTAAACAATAATAATAATAAAAAAAAAGGAAAAGCAAAAAGAGGCTGACTTTGAAGAAGACTATTAAGAAGAGTGAGGGCAGAGGTGTGCTCCATGCACCAAGGGCACCGCCATCAGTGAGCCCCTCTCCCATCTTCCAGGTGCTCGGTTCTAACTTTTATACACACACATCAGGACTTTCCCCAGAAGAGGCAGCTGCACTCATCTTCTGGCAGGCAGGGTTCTTAAGCAGACTCTTCAGAGAAAGGATTTGTTGTAACTTGTGTAAGCTTCTGACACTGCCTCTTTCAGCTCCACAATGTTTAAGAGCAGGAATGCTTCTAGAACTCTAGACCCATAAGTGGAAAGCAAGGCCTGTCATAACTATCTGCTATGATAACCTATCATAGATAGGTTTACTTCCTCTAAAAACCGTAAAAGCCCATGGCAGTGAGATAGTGTGATAGTCCTGTACTATCACACAGTGATGGTATTAAGTCAATGGGGGAAAGGGGAGGTTAGGGGCCATGCAAACACTCCAGAGACGAGCAACTGAGATACCACTATGGCTCTTGGGGTGTTAGCAAAGGCCTCGCCTCTAACAGTAGCAAAGATCCTCCAAACAAAGGAACTAAGAGCCACTGGCAAAAGTCACTTCATCCAAGTTCTGTTGACGTCAACCAGCCAATGCTCAGTCCTGAACTCTGGATCCTGGCGACAAAACACCACTTCACAGAAGACAAGACAGATTCCTCCCTTCCTTCCGTACTGGAGGACGTTTACAGGGAAGACTGAGATGAAGTGGTCTGTGCGGCCATGGCCAGCCAACATGGCTAGCACTGTCTCTGCCAATGCTGCGGCTTCTCCACACCTACCTGGAGCAGGAGCAGCTGACTCTTTGGGTTGGGTCCACAAAATCCCAGGCGGCAGGACTGTGAGCAGGCTCTTCTTCCCGAGTGGGTGTTGACATCTGGCTCCTCCTAGGAAGGGCGAAAAAATGACTTTGTACACACATGAGCTAACTCATTCTGCTACAGACAAAACATCTTTTCCTCCTTCAGTGTGAATCCTTTTTACATAGACATGGATCCTGCTGATAAAGGAGTTCAGAGTAATGAGAAGGTACACGGCCCGTCTGCTAGACCAGAGGCAGTTCAAAAGGATCCTGCTCAAGCTTATCTTACACGTACACAGACAGCACGCACGGCGATGGACAGCACCCACCCTGTTGCTGCCTTTCAGAAAGTCACTTCTGCCTACAGGAGCAAGGCTTGGGTTTAGTACCACACATTTACATGCAAACTTGCCCACTCCCATCCTTTACACACACACACACACACACACACACACACACACACACACACACACACACAAAGTCACTTAACATCATATAAAAATGTTTAAATTACTGTTAGAAGACATCTACAAATTATATATACTCAGTTATACTGTAAATCATCCTGGAAGCACCTACATTAAAGGCAATGTTCTAACACTTTTAATGTCATTAGTAACAAGCCACTGGAAACAACAAAAGAGGCAGTGCTCTGACTCCTCGTTCCCAGCAGCTGATGCCGCAGATTCACCGGGTGGCCCAGTGGGAATCCTTGAGACAGCCTTTTCTCCCTTCCCGGGAGTCTGGAAAGAGAGGGACGCGATCTGTCTGTCACAAACAGCAGAGGTGAGAGGCTGCTTTTGAGTAAAAGTGGAGGATGGTGAGAAAGAAACCCTAACTGAAATACTATCTAGGCAGTGAAGACAGAAGGAAAAGTATTTGTACTAATTATTCTGGAGGATACAATCTTTTCTAAGTGATTGGGGACAGTTTTCAAGTCTTAGGCTATGATTTTCCATACAGTTATTTTAGAGTTTGTCTAGTATATCTTCAATGGCCTATTCTAGATCAATTCATCTGAAAGTAAGTATTTAACATCAATTTGCTAAAAGCCTGATCCAAAGGGCAGCTATTGAACCCACCCACAGAACTCTGAACTGCACTCTCTTAGGAGAGTTTGTTATTTCCAAATGAAAAGTTCTTAGTAAGGAGAGTACCCATATGACAGGCTGCAGAGGTGACTCAGTGTTTGAGAGTGCTTGGTCAGTACCAGAGGGCCTGAGTTTGATTCCCAGCACACATGTCTGGTCGCTCACATGTGCTAGGGAGCCAGCACCTCTTTTGGCCCCCACAGGCCCTGTTTTTAAAATAGTAATATTAGGGGCTTGAGAGATGGTTGTTGGCAAAGGGGTTGAGAACACTGGCTGCTCTTGCAGAGGCCTCAGGGAGTTTGGTTCTCAGAACACTAGTTCATAACCATCCACAACTCTAGTTCCAAGGGATCCAATTTTCTCTGCTGACTTCTGTAAGTATCGGGCATACAAGTGGTGCAGACATACGTATGGACAAAATACCCCACACATATAAATGTAAAAGTAATATGTATATGTTCAGAGATAGACACACATACATACACATGCACACATAGACCACAAGACATGCACACACTCACATGTACACATACATGTATACCACACATTCAGAGATACACACACACATGCAAACATGATACATACAGATATACACATACCTATATGCACATACACAGATATATACACATGCTCACACAGACAGACACACACATGTGTACACACATAAACACAATATGAAATAAAGCAGGCAGATATATAGAGAGAAGTCAGGACCACAGTATCGTCCAGGCGTGCACTGCTGGTGAAAACCCAAGGTCAACACGACTATCCAAGAAGTTTGTTTCCCTCTGTAACTGGGAATCACTCAGAAATATGTACAAAAAGAAGGCCAGACTCTGACTGCCACCTAACAGTCAGGGTAAACCTCTGAGCTGTCCCTGTTGGCAGATGTTACATCAACACCATGTTAATTTTCATATGATCAAGAACCTGAAAATTATCTATAATATCTAAATCAGGTAAAGCAATGTTCTGCTTTTTAGCATCTTTGTTTTATATCATATTCTACTGAGCTTAAATCATACAATTGACAATTTGGAACTCTTCGGGTTTGGTCACATAGCTGTACTTGTGACTGACTTGCCCTCTTCATCCTGCTGTGTCAGAGAGCTGTGACTAGTCGCATCCACAACACGTACTTAGACTGGGTTCGGCTGAGGATGCACTCCCGCCAGACTCGACGGACCATGTGACTGTGCAGTTTAGGAGGGGTCTTCCTTGATCTCTTCGGACTGTGCATAGTTGTCATCCCTCCATCCTGGGAACCGAGGTAACTGGCAGCACTCTGCACACCTCCACTCTCTCCTGGAAAGCAAGCACAATTAGTGCATCGGGACCACCATGGGTGCTGGCGGAACATAGGCTGCTGAGTATTGTACCTGCCAAACTCACATCTGTGAAGCTCTGTCTCCTCTCCCAGCAACAACACTATCTACAGGGATGAGAGAATCCACCCCACAGCTCTTTCCACATACACCAACCAATACCAACACCAAGTTGTAGCCTGGGTCTGTGGGATTCTCTGTGTTTCCCCTAAGGCAATAGACATACTAAACATGCACACCACTTGGGAAGACTTGCACAGCAACATCTCACCCCATGTAGATGCAACCTCACTTATAAGGAAGAGATCATAATTATAATATTAAAGACGCAAGCATTCATTACTTGTCCTGAGTTTAGAAACTAAACATAATCAGTATATTTGGGGGCAGATTGAGCAGCAGAGACAGCTCTGTGCTCACTCATTTAAACAGTTGTGTAATAAAGGCACACAGTGCACAAGCAAGAGAAAGAATTCATTGGCACACTGGTGTCTGGAACTGCTTGCCTTACTCCCAATGTGAGCTACCTGAGCTTAGCATTAAATCACGGAAAGGGGTTGTCTCCAAGTGATGTTTGCCTCAAGTGTGTCCAGTTCGTCTGCCCGCTGTTGATGGCTACCTATTCTTTCTGGCCACACCCACTGTGATGGTACGTGTTGACAGAAGCTCATACTATTCCCATTTCAGACACTGGCCAGTCTAAAGGCAATGTCTAGTCAACTCCATGGCTCTCTCTTATTTGACTTAATAAATATACTATCATATAAACTAAAACTGACAAAAATTTAAAATATTCAAAATACTAACAGATAGGGTCTTTGATGATTACTACAAAAAATAAAGAAGTATTTTCTTTTCCAATTTAGTTATAATAAAAATCAATCAATGGCAAACTGTTTCTGGAAGAGACACGTCAACGATCTGCTCTGGGCAAGAACGATCTGACCCATAAGTGGTGCACATAAAACACTTGCACCTAATCTATGCCCAGCTTCCGATACCATAAGCGTCTCTGAACTATGGACACCACCACACAACTGCTGGTGGATTTCCAACCAGAACAGGCTAACTCCAGCCAGGAGTGTTAAAACAGGAGCCCTGTCACTCAACAAAGTGAACCAAACTGTTTGTTCTCCATTCAAACAATCTCTCCATTTGGGGAGCTGGGGGGACTGTGGCTGCTTATTTCAGAAAGCAGATCAGTAGAGACTCAGTGTCCACGCTAATCTAACACTCTCTTATAATGGAGAGAGAATCACTGCATACTTGTCCTTGGGTAGCAACTGTCAGCTAGGCAAAGGTTCCAACTCTCCCTGGTCCAAGGCTTCTGATGGTTAACTCTGACTGTCCATTTGACTGGACTAGGAAACACTTCCAGGGCATCATGTCTGTAAGGCACCTCAAGAGACAGTTCCTCTGACTAAATCAAAGGATGAACCCTTCCGAGTTCACTGAGCAGTGGTAAAAGGGCTGGTGGGACCTGCTGGAGAAAGCAAGACCCTAGGGAACATGCCCTCAGGACTGCAACCTGGCCCTGGCCACCTGCTCTGTGTGCTCTTTACTCTGTATCCAACAAGAGACTGAGAATCGCCTCCCACATCTTCCCACGCCCATACTGCTCCATCAGCATGCAGTTTCCTGTTCATGTGCAGAAACATGGACATAACGTGTGACAGGGTAATTGTGTGTGCAGAAATAAGGAATGCACCAACACAATAAACGGACTAGAGACTAAGGTTGCCCAGGCACAACTCTGAGATACAGCCATTCGGCCTTCTCACACTCTACCCCTTGCCCATCTCTACCACTTCATCAGGGATTCTGCAATGCTGATGGTGGTCCGGGAATCCTTCCTAGGGGCATGCTGGGTCGCACTCACCTATAACCACCTGCTCTGGGGAGGTGGGGGGAGTCAGTGGCATCCCACAGTTACTGGGGTCTTTCACACTACCAAGCCCCTGCTGTGCGACTGTGACGTGCCCTCCGGCACCAGCACCACTCTGAGGAACTGGGATGTCATTCTGAGAGACCAACACGAAAGCCGAAGGGTAGACCATCCGGACGCCACCTGTGAGGAGAGATGACAGCAAGGATCAGGCTGAGACACTGACTCAGTGAGCAGGTCATGCAAGGGAAGAGGAAGTCCTGCACAAGCACACCTGCTTGAATATGTGTGCCAGAGTCACCATGACAGCACAAGGGACAGGAAGCAGGGGCCCTTGGAGTTAGAACACAGTTCCCCAGGCAAACACTTTCTTACCAACAATGACTTCAACTGCCACCGGGAAGTCGTCATCATACCCCAGCTCAGCCTCTTCTCGAGGCTCCTCCCTCTTCCTCAGCACCATCGGGTAGAAACAGTGCCATTCCTCAATCAGCTTGCGGGCGGCGGGGTCAGACATCTTGTATGCATGCCCTGTTAGCGTGCCATTTAAGCCGTAAGGACTCACCAGTACTATGGAAAGGAGAGACAGGTGTCACATATAATCCTCTCTATTTGGTCATTTTAGGTTAAAGAGAGCACTATACTTCATGCCCTTTGATTTATATCCTAAGTCTTTCACAGTGTGGTTTCAAAATTTACTTTAGAATTATTTATACGTATTTTAATTACATCAATTTTTAAAAATATCAAGTTGAGATACCATTACACTTTTAATTCTATCATTATATACTTTATAAATCAACTACACATTAAAATCCATGACTATGTATGGATAATGGCTGATCAACATGGGCATGGACCCAGGCCTATGTGGCACTCAGCACTGATGTGGATCCTGAGAACCCCTACACATGCAATAATCAGAGTATAATAGGTAATATAGAGTATATAATAACAACAATAAACGCCTACTAGCAGATCTTAATGCCCAGAGCATGACTCACATCTTCAGGGATGCATGATGAGGATGCTCAGGCCGCGTGAACTCCAGTATAGAGCTGACACTAGTTCTGCTTCCTTCAGTCTTTGAAGCCAAGGTTGTTTTGGTGGAGTTAGAAGCAAGCTAGGCTACCATGGCACTTACACTGTGGCCCTGTGAACAAGTCTTTGGAATAATCCTTTCTAGGGGACTAGACAACTCAAAGTGGAAAGTACCCCATTTCCCTGTGGCTTTGTGTGTGCACTGCATGTATGTGTGTAGTCTATGTGCATACATGTGTGTGCCCGTGAGTCTGGAGACCAGGATCAATGTCAGAGGTCTTCCTCTCTGCATCTTTGTCTTTTAAATTAATTTGTGTGCCCAAATATGGAGGTAAGAGGACGGTCTGCAGAAGTCTGTGCTAGCACTTGAATCCCAAGGGTAAACTTAGGGTGTTTATCAGGGAAAACGTACCCGCTGGGCCACCTTCCTGGAGAAGGTGTAGGAGAGATGAGGTGTCTCACTGAATACAAAGCCCACAGACCTGCCTAGACTGCCCGCTGGCCAGAAAGCCCCAGGAATTTGCCAGGCTCAGAGCCCCAGAACTGAGGACATAGGTTATTTCATATCCAGCTCTCAGGCTCTGATGATGCTGGAAAGGAGCAAGCACTGCACTAACTGAGCCAATCTCCCCCGCTTCCCTTTTGGCTTTCTGAGACAAATCTCCCATAGCCAAAGTTATCTCTAATCCACTCTGACCTGGAATTCTCTATCCTCCTAAAACTGAGAGAACTGGCATGTACCCCCACACCTGGCTTCAGGTGTTTTGTTTTTATTTTTAATTAGGTATTTTCCTCATTTACATTTCCAATGCTATCCCAAAAGTCCCCCATACCCTTCCCCCACTCCCCTACCCACCCACTCCCACTTTTTGGCCCTGGCATTCCCCTGTACTGGGGCATATAAAGTTTGCAAGTCCAATGGGTCTTTCTTTCCAGTGATGGCCGACTAGGCCATCTTTTGATACATATGCAGCTAGAGTCGTCAAGAGCTCCAGGGTACTGGTTAGTTCATATTGCTGTTCCACCTATAGGGTTGCAGATCCCTTTAGCTCCTTGGGTACTTTCTCTAGCTCCTCCATTGGGGGCCCTGTGATCCATCCAATAGCTGACTGTGAGCATCCACTTCTGTGTTTGCTAGGCCCCAGCATAGTCTCACAAGAGACAGGTATATCTGGGTCCTTTCAGCAAAATCTTGCTAGTGTAGGCAAATGGATGGACCTGGCGGGCATCATCCTGAGTGAGGTAATCCAATCACAAAGGAACTCACACAATATGTACTCACTGATAAGTGGATATTAGCCCAGAAACTTAGGATACCCAAGATATAAGATACAATTTGCTAAACACATAAAACTCAAGAAGAACGAAGACCAAAGTGTGGACACTTTGCCCCTTCTTAGAATTGGGAACAAAACACCCATGGAAGGAGTTACAGAGACACAGTTTGGAGCTGTGATGAAAGGATGGACCATCTAGAAACTGCCGTATCCGGGGATCCATCCCATGATCAGCATCCAAACGCTGTTTTTTTCTTTTATCAACTTTAAAAACATTTAAAGAATTTCTCTATTGGTGTTTATTTATTTCCCATATTAATGAGAATATAATAATTAATATTAATTAATATATTCTCTTTCAAGTGTGCCACCAGTTTTTACAGCAGCTGGGTAATGTATTACATGGGGGAAGAGAGGCAGAGCTGACTTAAAGAATGTGGTCTCTAGGGCCCTTGATTCCCAATACACTCTCTCCCACCGCCAAGGGTAGAAACTACTTCTCCTCTCTAACGACCTCTGCATCTTCATAAAGGCTTTTAAGTGAGAACACTGGAGATGACATCAGGCGTTCCTCCATATCTCAGACTCAAACACAGTATTTAAACAAACCTGATCCTTGGCACTAGCACATGCTGTATGGCGTCTTAGTTTGTGTTTTGAGAATTGGGTTGTTTTAAACTTTACATGAATTTTATACTTGTTTGTCTTGGGGTATGTGTACATGTGTGTAGTTTTTCAAGACAAGAGTTTCTCTGTGTAGTTCTGGCTGTCTTGGAACTCATAAATCCACTGGCCTCTGCCTCCTGAGTCCTGGGGTTAATGGCATGCCAGCACTGCCCTGTCCGGCTGCCTGGCTTTTCTAGTCTAGCGGAATGTAAACAATGATGAAAGGGGTGGCAGGCCTATCTCTTAGTAAGACTGAGAACTAGGTAGAAGAATCCAAGGTCTCTCCCCACTTAAGGTGGACTTATCTTCACAACTTAAGGTGAACTTATCTTTATTATTTCTTTAATAAATGAGAACCCACATGGGGACAAGCTATTACATTCTGTATGTCATGTCTTTTTCAGCCAGACATTTTTAGAAACGATAAATCAAACTGAGCCAGAAAGATTTTTTTCATGGTTTTTAACATTTCAAAACTATTATTCATAGAAAATCCTGAATTCCTAAGATTAAGATAAAGATTTGTGGAATCAAAAGTCAGTTATTCTAGTTCAAAGATAAAGATAAAAAGTGATGAGACCATCAGTGTATGAAGTCAAGTCATAGCCAGATACTCATCCACAGTGTGCAATTAAAGAGAATAATGCTGACAGTAACATCACTAACAAAACTGTACACTGGAAGAGACTCAGAAAGCCAGCTCTCCTTGTTAGCAACCACCTTTTGTCAGTGACTTCACTGAAGAGCCTTGGTGGCAGACACAACCACAGCCCCTTCATTCACTGTGTGCAATGGCCAGGAGATGGGAGACTCTGGCCTGTGATGCTTGTCAATCTTAGTTTGTTCCAAAGGAAATGGCACAGCTTTACCAAGCCCACGTTAGACATGTGCTTACCTGAGAAATGTCATTAGCTGATCTCGCTTACTTTAGACCACCTGTTGAAGCAAGTCTCCCCTCCTACAGGACCTCACTCCACCCTATCCCCACCCTCAATACCCAGCCCTCCTACTCCACAGGGAGAGGCAGCTCTGCACGTAGTGATGCTGCTGCGGGCAGCGCACACACGTGGCCTCTGACTGACCTTGAAATGGTGCAGGTGAAGATTGGGCCATGTGTAAGTGTTCCTCGTTGATCAAATAGATCGGCTGGTGCTGAGCTATCTCCACACTTGTGCACACGTTACTCTCTCCATGAAGGAAGAATGTGAAAGCACAGGACAGATGCTCACTGAAAGAAAAACAGGACACTTGCTTTCACAAGCAGCAGGGAGCAGCACTGGGCAGCAACTGGATGCGGCTCTGCCCTTGGCCACCCAGCCAAGATGGCCCTTATCTGCTGGAGACACATAGCAGCCTCTAGTTGATGGTGTGTTAGTTCTTAACACTCACAGGTGCTCAACAGGATTCACACATGAAACTCCCTTGTCAGCCAGAGACCAGAGAGCCCACAGGACCTCCTGCACAGTGAACACTCAACCCCTGTTAGCTCCATAAGAGAGGAAACAGAAAGTTTAAGTATTACTTTTAAAGTGAATTATGGACAAGATCAAAAGCAATGGAGCTGAGATTCTACCCCATTGTAGAGATAACGATGGCTTTACTTATTTGGGGTTCAGTGTAGTAAAAATGTCACACAGCTTAGAACATTATATAAGGTTAAATAAAACTGGCTGAAATGGTAGGAGCAGGTTGGCACAGGCCTGTCATCTGAGCACATGGGAGTCTGAGGCAGAAGATCTACCAAGGCGCTGAGATCAGCCTGAACTACTCTGAGAGATCCTACTTCAAAACAACAGCAGAACCGAATGAGAGCAGTGCCCACACCACGGCGTGGTGATGCCGGCTCCCCTCGAGGTAGGAGGCTTATCTACCACATCATTCTTTTTTACAGTTCACATTCTTCTCATTTATGTACTGATTTCCTGATGTGCCATGGAGGGAAAAGTTACGACAGTGGCATAGTCTTTCAAAGTTGCTAGCTTTGGCCCTGAGCCACCAGTAATACACCCTCATTCCCCAAAGTGTCCTCAAGAACACTGCCTAGGAACCAAAACCACACCGCTGACGCAGCCGCCTCTGGGAAGCGGCTCCTGTTCACGAGGTCTCCACACAATGACAACAGGGCATATCAGAAGCACTCCTCAAAAGATGCAGTCTTGTTTCAAGAATAAAATCGTAATGCTTTACAGCAAACGAGAGAAGCACATCGCTACCACGAGGGAAGCACAAGGTCCTGTGAGGACGGTACCCTGGTGGTCTGTGCTTTACTAAGAATGTGAAGTTCTGTCAATAGAATGCACTTCTGCTCTTAGAAGTAGATATTCAGCACAACACAGAAAAGAGGGGGGCTCATTTGGGGAGGTTTTTCTTTCCCCAAAAGAACTCAGAAAGACTTGTTGATATGCATACGTTTAAATTTCAAGTTCACAAGAAAAGGGAACACATTTAAAGCATGCACAGTAAGACTGGCTGTCCTTAGAAACATGGACTCTACCCAGCACACAACTGAACCGAAGCCGTTGTCTCGCCCTGGGTCAGCTAGCTCTCAGTCAGTGGACTGGGCTGACTCGTCCTATCCACGGCCCTATACTCAGTATACCACAGTTTATAGGAGTTGGTGGGAGTCACAGCTGCACAGCACAGCTCTCCTATCAACTGCATGGAGCTGAAGCCGCCCAGCTGCCCGCCAGTAAGCACAAAGCACGTGCAGAGTGCAGAGTGCAGAGAGCTAAAGGGCTAGTGGGTGGTGGTCCCGACCCTGCAAGAAGCTCGCACGGAAGCACAGGAACAATGCAATCAAAGCATCAGGCTCGGGCTCCCGGGAGGGAAGCACTGAAGGAAGCAGTTGGGAACAGAAAGCCAGGGCAGGATCCAGAGTGAAACAAGGAGCAGGCTTGAGTGCGGACAGCAGAGGCAAAAGCTCAGCTTGACTCAACAGGATTAGTAAGTGCAGAGAGAAGATGCACTTGTTTTACCAAGTGAGCTGAGTACAGGGAATGTTGGGTGACGTCATAGCATTCGCCTGCATTTCTCACACACCCCACAGAGAACAGAGAAGCACGAGTGGAAAAGGAGTTCTGAGTCAATCACTTATTTTTACTATTGATTAAAATACAAGAAAAGATCAAGCTTTGGAGGAAGCAATCAGAGGTGGTGGTGCCTGTCCCTGCTGCCGGTTTACCGCCTCTCTGAGGATGCCCCTGGCATGTGCAACGCAGCTGCAGGCACAGACTGCTGCCTCCAGAGACTTCATTCTGCTACCACTTACATGATCAGCCTGACGTGGGCACAGCCTGACGCAAATAGTGCAGACAGTGTATCTGCTTCTACCAAGTAGAAAGCGCGGGGGGGGGGGGGGGGGGCGCGCATGGACAGTTTGCTTATACTACTGTAAAACCACTGCTGGACAATGTGCTGTAAAGCCTAGCCACTCACCCACAAGCCGTGAGGTGAGTGAAGGAGATAATTCACAATCTCCTTTCTATCTTTGGATACCTGCCATTTGCCACACAGAAAGCTACTGAGGTAAGATCAGGCAGGTGCTGTCCTGCCTCTCACTGCTGTAGTGTCCTTCAGGTGCTCAACAAACCACAAGCACCCCTAGCCATGGCACTGCTACAATGGTGGGAAAGGCCACACTGGCAAAGTGACAAAGGTGTCTTGTGTCATCTCACCAGGTAACCAAGTCAGAGTTCCCTGGTGCGATGTAACCCACTTACCCCTCGTCTCCAAAGATGCACACAGGCATCAGGCTCGATGCCCACTGCAGGCACACTAGTACCATCCAGGCCATTTCCTACAAAGACCCTCCCTCCTCTTACAGAAAGGACAGGCTGAAAACTATCTGAGTTCTAAGGCATTCTACACAAGGGCACAGCTGCAACCAGGCTTGGAAATCAATGTTGCTCCCATTAGCTACCTCAAATCCATGGCTGTTCACTTAGACCCCTGCCATCTGGTGTACTGTGTATGTAATGAGATTTGTGAATTGACAGTGAAAACGTGGGACTGTACCAATACAACTAGTGCACATGATGTTACATGCATGCTCTAGGTTGGGCCCTGTCGTCTGTTTATCTTATATTTGCCTGTGTGAGTCTATACACGCCATATGTACATCAGTCTGTGGAGGCCAGAAGAGGCCACTGGGCACCTGGAGCTGGAGCTACAGGTTTGTAAGCCTCCATGTGGGTGCGTGGACCCAAACAAGGGCAGCAAAATTAACTCTGGGGGCCACCTCTGCCCCTCACAGGGTTTGTATCCTAACAAGCCCCAAGACAAGAGAAAGAGGAAGAAAAATGGAAGCAGAAAGGTAGCCGATGACAGAAGGATGGTGGTGTAGGAGCTTTTAAGTCTGTGGGATCAACTGAGCTGCTGGCTTCAGTTCTCTTACTTTACAAACCTTTCCTAACTGTCTGTCTGTCTGTCTGTCTCTCTCTCTCTCTCTCTCTCTCACACACACACACACACACACACGACTGTGTGTGTGTACTCCTATTGTCTAATGGCACTCTGCCCTATGCCTTCAGCCAGTGACTCCCTCTAAAATCCCGCCTCCCAACACATATACCATGGTATCACACGAGAGTGAGTGTAAGGCCACAGCAGCTTCTGCTGCTGCTGGGATCACAACTCAGGTCTTCACAGTTGTGCAGCAAGCACTCTGGACCACTAAGTTTCTCTTAGGCCCTGAGTTTCATTTTTCAAGTCACAGTCAAGAAAAACAACGGCCACTGGGACGCACACAAACCAGTCCTCCTGAAGTTTGTTCTTTTTCATTTTCCACCTAAGTAAGGTGTATAATGTCTGAAAAGTATAAGCAAGAAATGCTAAAATAATTACCTGGAGTTTGTTCATAAAATGTCATTTTAAGTGCCTTGATGTTACTGATTAGACAATTTATTGAACTGTTTTCATAAAAGTAAATTCTTCCTCTAGGCACAGCCAGACTCAGAGGCTGCCGAGGGCCCATTGCTAAGCTCGGTTCAGAGTACTCCCTCAAAGTATCTTTTTATTGGAAGCTACAAAGAAGCTGTCAAAATGGTTTGTTTCAGAGAAATTCAGGTAAATACAGCACTGTGGTCTGTAGGCAGTGGAGGCCCGTCAACCCCCTCCTTAGACTGTGGTGGGTCCCTAGATAACAGTGGGTTGTTTTTTTTTAAAGATTTATTTATTTACTTTATGTATATGAGTACACTGTAGCTGTCTTCAGACACACCAGAAGAGGGCATCAGATCCCATTACAGATGGTTGTGAGCCACCATGTGATTGCTGGGAATTGAACTCAGGACCTCTGGAAGAGCAGTCAGTGTTCTTAACCACTGAGCCATCTCTCCAGCCTCCAATACCAGCGTTTTAAATAGCGTATATACAGGTGTGTAATAGGAAGGGTGTGGAGTCAGGAAAGCCTCACTAGCTCAGCAGCCCCCTCTGGCTGGACTGCACACTCACTGCTGGGCTGCACACTCACTGCTGGGCTGCACACTCACTGCTGGACTACTGCCCACTGCTGGGCTGCACACTCACTGCTGGGCTGCACACTCACTCCTGGGATGCACACTCACTGCTGGGCTGCACATTCACTCCTGGGTTGCACACTCACTCCTGGGCTGCACACTCACTCCTGGGCTGCACACTCAATGGTGGGCTACACACTCACTGCTGGGCTGTACACTCACTGCTGGGCTGCACACTCACTCCTGGGATGCACACTCACTCCTGGGCTGCACACTCAATGGTGGGCTACACACTCACTGCTGGGCTGCACACTCACTATTGGGCTACACACTCACTGCTGGGCTGTACACTCACTGCTGGACTACTGTCTACTGCTGGGCTGCACTCTCACTCCTGGTCTGCACACTCACTCCTGGGCTGCATACTCACTGCTGGGCTATACACTCAGCACTGGTACAGAGCTGTACCACACCTGGGGCTAGCGCTGCTGCTCTTTCGGTAGAATAACTGGCCTTCCATTCCTCATCTTTAACGTTTAAATCAAAGTAAAGACCAAATCTGGCCCCCAGTGCTTCTCTGGCCCAGCCAGAGGGCTTCTGTCCTGAGCCGTCGCACTGACTGTTGAGCCAGGGTAACACCTGTCATGAGCAGCGCTCAGATCGGCTTGATGGGAGCAGAGACTGAATGAATATTTCATTTTCCTTGTGATACTCTCCTCTTGAGGTTTTCTAAACATTTCTACCATGTTTCTAAGATACTAAGAAGCACCTGGAGTTCTGGGTTAAAACACAAGGTCATTCAGTCATAGTGTGGTAAGGACGGTCTGTGTGATGGGGGCCTTCCCCACAAGGAGTGACAGGCTGTGAGACTAAGGTAAGTCCTGGCACACTGGGTGAGCCCGAGGAAGGAAGTGAGCTTCAGGGTACATGTGCTGGGTGTGGGACTGGCTAGGAGGGTGGGGTCTTGAGGAGAGGGTGAAACCAAACCCCTTCCTTGTTTGAACAGCCTGAGGTGAGCCCAGTGCTGTGCTATGTCACACACCTCTCTTCTGGGACCGCATCCCAGTGCTTCAGCCCAGCTGGCTTTGGAACTTGTAGTCCTCCTGCTGTAGCTTCCATAATAGCTGGGATCACAGGTCTGTGTTACCAAATGCGCTTCTAGTTTCAGTGTTCAGACCTGGGTTTAATTCACTGTTGAACTATGTAACAATTAACAAATGATGAGAAAAATATCTGGCTAGTCCTTCCCAGGGCCTGACCATGGGACCCATACCCTGTCTGTGCGGCTTGGTGGGGTTTTTTCCCCATCCTTATTCTACCACTCCCCCTGCCCCATTTCACCCCCTATCACTTAGATAGGGGAAAAAGAACGACAGAGGGGGAGCAGAGATCTGTGAAGCTAATTTCTTTTTTTCTTTGAGCATGACTACTAACAAACTGCAACCAATCCCCTGAATAACCAATACCCACTTCTCAGGGCTCTAGTATTTACATACCCTCTGAAAATCTTCCAAAATTCCAAACGTCACCCACTTGTAAAAACTATCTGCTGCTGGCAAAACCACACCTCTGCTAGAACACGAGGCAAATCATACCCAGCTGCTGTAAAGCCGCCCCACATCCCCATACCTGGGATTATAATGAAAACTTCTTACAATATTTCTGTTTTTTAAAGAAACAGAAAATCCCAAATTCTCACTACATGGGTCTTTCCCTGAGTTCATGTCACTCCTCGTGGAAAAGGCTGCTAGAGGCAGAATGTGTGGGTGACACCTGGGGCTGCGGCAGGCAGGAGGGAGGGAAGAGCTGACGTCAGCCAGCTGGGAAGTAGCTCACTGAGGAAAGGAGGCTGCCACCAAGCCTGATGACTTGAGTTGGATCCCAGAACCCACATGGTAGAAGGAGAGAACTAACTCCTGTAAGCTGTCCTCTGATCTCCACAGAGCTGTACATACAAATATACACAATAAATAAAATACATAAACAGGGTGAAAAGGGTTGAGTTTCAGACCAGCTTCAACTATTTGGTAGGAAACTGTCTTTTAAACACAGCACAACACAATACAGATCAGGCTGCTTCAGTACAGCGAGGTACAAAATAGAGCATTCTACCTTGAAAGATTGTTTTTCTTTAAAGGTTCCTATTAGAGTAAATGGTTTTGACCAAGAAAGCACCTTTGAAGGCTGCTGATTGGCCTGCCTTAGACCAGGGTGTCTGGGGAAGGCTTTGCAGAACTGCAAAGGAGAAAGCCCCACTCCCTACAGTATTTTTAAAGGGTCTTTTACATCTTGAGCTGAGTTCTCAGAAAACAGCTATTATATGTGCTTTCAGAATGCACTATGAATATTAATAAGCTCCTATTCTCTTCAAGGTGTAAAGTGTTTTGATAACAGATTCACAATGCAGAACGCATGCAGATAATTTTTACCTAAATGCTTTCTGTGTAATCAAGTTATCACTCTGGAATTTTCTGAGTTGCCATTAACTAAACCTCTTGCCTCAGTCTATGAGCCCTCTCTGATATCCGCTCTCCCTCAGTCTATGAGCCCTCTCTGATATCTGCTCTCCTTCCTGAGAAATGTTCTTCCCTCTGGCAGCTCAGACTTTGCTAACAGTGTCCCTTGCTGGTCAGGCCTGACTTCTTCAGAAGGCAGCACCTGGGCACAGTAGTCTACAGAAGCCTTCACAGGGTCTTAGTAATTCTCATCTTTTCCCATAATGAATTAACATCATTACAAAGCAATAAAAATACTGTTATCTGTATTTATTTTTCTTCAATTTTAAAGTCAATTATATTTGTGTGTGTGTCTGCAGAAACCTGGTGCACAAAGGAGGAGAGCAAGCAGGAGCCGGTCATCTATCACCACAGGGCCCTGGGTGCAAAACTGAGCCACCTCAGAGGCCATGACTGCAAATGTTTTTGTTATGAGAGATGATGCAGTACTTAACTATTAAATTACCATCAGAGTCCATGAAGAATCATAAAAAAGTTATCGAGTGCATAGGTCTAATGCAGTGAGATCTTACTGGACTTTGTTAATACACACACACACACACACACACACACACACACGCACACCCACACACACATTACATGTGTGTGGATGCATACAAAAATGCATTCATGTAAGCACACAGGTGTGCACACACACATGTGCAAAATTAGGGATTTTTTTTCTACCGTCCTATCCTTAGTGCTAAGCTGTTCCCTGGCAATGAAAGTGTCCCTGTGGTGGCACATTAGTTCTCTGAGTCTGCAGGGCTCCTGGAATGGCACTATAGTACATCTGTGTCAAAGTGAGAGCTGTGTCCTAGTGACTTAAAGGACTCGTGTTCCTCCTGGGACCTCACTTAACAGGGGCTTTATAACTCAGTTGTCTTTGATCCAAAGGCTGTGAGCATTTGTGGTTAACCCTGATGGACAAAGCTATACAAGACTGTTTTTAAAACAGCAAAAATGGCTACAAGGTCTGCTCTCTTCCATGCTGTGTGTTCCGCAACAGATATCAGCACACCAAATCTGAAAAGGCTTCTCAAAGTCCTGTATTCAAATTTCCCCTGAGGTCACAACTCGGCCAGATGGTTGCCACAGTCTCTAGCAGCTCCTTTAACCCCAATGGGAGAACCCAGGTTGAAATGACAGCTGTCGTGGATCACCTGCAATCACCAAAGCACGCCTCTAATCCAGTACCCAGAGGGAGAGGCAGGTGGAGCTTTCTGATTTGAGGCCAGTCTGGACTACAGAGGAAGTTCCAGGGCAGTCAGAACTTCAAAGTGACAACTTGTCTAAAGAATAAACAAGTAAATGTACAAGCTTAGTCCTCACCCCAACCCCAAGAAGTACAAAGTGGGGGCTCTCAGAAGATTTTTGGGTTACTCTGAAAAGAAGAAAAATGTAGTAAAGAGACGATCTCACAAAGAACCTAATAAGACTCCCATCGCTGTTCCTCACTCTGCAGGTCTAGCTGCCTGTCTGCACCTCACCCACTGCTAAATTGTGAAGCCGGGGGTCTATTTTATCCTGTGTTTTAAACCATAAAATGCTTGCTTATGTTTTCAAGAACACACAACCATTATAACAGGATCTGACACCCATAGGTTAAGTGGTAGGCACAGTGGAGTTCTTGCCAGTTTAAAAGAAATGTAGCCCAGGCCTCCGACATCTGCCTAGCTCTATGCACCCAGCAAGCAGCAGAAGTGACCTGCCAAGAAAGCCAAAGCAGATGGGAGCTGCAATATGCTGCCATCGCTCAGGTGAACGGCAGCAAGCAGGAAGCCACCCCGCAGCCAAGACCACACAAAAGAAACCCTGACAGGAACCCAACACGGAAGCTCTGCTTCCCCCCCCCCCACACACACACACACAGGGACCTCTCCACACTGCCATCCTCAAGGCCCCTTCTGCTCTCATGGCCTTGCCCCTTTCCTCAGGGCATGGATCGGCCACTCTGAGACAAACAGGAAGCATGAACAAGGCAGGGAAAGAAGCCAGAGTGCCCCTCCCATTTGATGACTATTCTATTAAATTATTTACCTAGTGGAAACTAATATATACACAAATCAATACAATATCATGAGATTCCTTTCTGTCCCTATTCAAAGTAATGGTCCTAGTTATGTCTTTAAATACACTACTTCCAAAGCAGAGAAAGGAAGTAACCACGCCAGGATGCACTTTCTACCTTCTGAGATCTCTGAGTGAGCAGCTGACACTCAGTGTGGTGTGGCAAATCCTTTAAAGGCATTCCAAGATCCACAAGTGTCTGCCAGACAGCAGGGCCTCGAACTCAACACTGCTGCGGCCTCTCACTCACCAGTACTCAAAGGAGGCCACAGTTTCCCCAGCAAGAGGAAAATAAAACAGGAGCATACTTTCATTTAATAAAGCGCTACCATCAGCAAGCATTTATCTCCACATTCTTCCAATGCCAGACACCGTGCCAGGCACATGGCTTCCTCTGCCTTCAGTGGGCAGCACCATCGGAACGTAGATGTCATGGCTAATTCCTCCAGCAGCGAAAGGAAGCAGAGGTCGGAAAGCTAAAGGGGGCTACTACGCACGCAACGTGGTCAACACCCAAATAGTGACTGATGAAAACCTCATGAAGCTTTTCAAAGAGTGGGAAAATTCAACTGAGAGAGAGAGAGAGAGAGAGAGAGAGAGAGAGAATGAATGAGAATGTTGGGACTGCCTGAAAGACAGTTATTCAGGACAAAGGAGACATCAGCACTGAAGTAAAGGAACAAACAGGAAACAGGCAATGCCTTGGGTGCACTGCACCTACAAAGAATCTATGTTCCAATAAATGGCAGTACTTATTTACACACACACTCACACACACTCTCACACTCAGTATCTAGTTGCTACAAAAAGGGGACAGAATCCTTACAATTATGAACATTTAAATTTGAGAGTGCTGTCCTCCAAAGTGTTTTGTTTTTTTAAAGTTCTAACCAAAGATTTCCTGCAGCTTAGGAAACCTCTAGTTCATCACACCAGTATGCAGCCTGAGTGCCAGCGCACGGGCACTGCTCTGGGACCTACACTGCCAAAAACCCAGAGTCCCGGACCACAGAAGCTGCAGGCCAAGGAGGAAGAAAGAGTCCGTGTAAAGTCATTCAGAAAATCAGCGCACGTGTGCAGTGGAGGCCGAGGGCGGGTTATGCGGTCAAAGTCAAACATGCACAAGAGTTCAGAGCGAAGGGAGCAGCATCGAGAGAGAAAAGAGAGAGGCTGGCGGACTGGGCAGAGGCCAGAATCCAGAGCCACGTTGAATGTGCGGGGAAGAGAATGCTCAGAGTGTTCATCTTATAAAGCAGCAGGCAGGAGAGGCTACAGAGTGTGCTGAGCAGAGCACACACTCGGCCTGTGAACTGTAAACAAAGGCACGGGGGCGGGGGGGGGGGGGGAGCGACTTCTACTGAGGACTGCCATCCTCTGCATGGCTCTCTTCTCAACAGCACTGTGCACAGTGACACAAGGGACAGGCAGAGCAGTCCGAGGAAGAGGAAACACCGCTAGGGGGCAGCACTGGCGAGCAGAGCCCAGGTGAGGCACATCTGAAGAGGCAGTAAGACAGAAATATGAAATTCAGGAATGAGGGCAGGGCAGGACAGGACACCAGCAGTAAGTCAGAGCCACATCAGAAGCCAGGTGAGAAACATGAGCCCTGCAGAGCAGAGAGAGGTCACAGTCCGAGCTGAGCCCCTCCCTTGGGCTCTTCTCCGGAGGGAGAGCATGAGGAAGAACTCACCCAGCCATGGGCAGAGAAGAAAGAAGCTAGAGCGGTTCCCTTTCCTTTTCCTTGTCATTGTAGGTGACTTCTCCATCCCTATGTGTACAACTCCATCTGAAATTTACTAAACTTTAAGGCAAGTCAGACTTATCCATTCAGGTATCTGTCTTTAAAGATTTTCTATGAAGTAAAATTTATTAATATTAATAATTAAAAAACATTGAGAGCAATTAAAGTTTATAATCATAGACAATGCTGAAGTCAACTCACCTGAATAAACATCATTATTCTACTTAGCAATGGCACGGACCAATTTTACTAACAGTAATTAAGCAGTAAATGAAAGAATCCCTCCATCCCCTTTACACGGAGTTCAGACATGCCCTCCTGATTGTCATCTCCCTTCACATGCTGAGAACGGTAAGTCTGTGGTGCGACTTGGCTCTTTTCTAAAGACTAGATGTCACAAAGGCTCTCTGGCTTTCTACCAAGCAACTGGCAGTACCCAAATTCCATCACTCCAGTGAGCAAGCCATCAGGAAGGAACTGCTCAGAACAGGAGAGAAGGCCACTCTATCCCTACTCAGTAACAGCTGAAAGCACAGCAAAGGGGATCACTGGGTGACCTCAACAACCAGCCACGTGGCATGCCACTTAAAGCTGCACATGATGTGATGCTGCCATAGTCAGAAACGAACAAAGATAACCACTGAGATTTCTACAGCACAATGTCTTAAAAAATCTCAAGCAAGAGATCACCCACACCTATGTGTGCATGCAAGTATAAGCACGTGTGTCTGTGTACATGTGTGTGTGTGCATGCACACACAGGCCCTGTGGATGCGTGCATGTGTGGTACAGATGCAAATGCAGGCCACAGCTTGACATCAGTGCCTTAATCAATTGCTCACCGCCCCCCACCCCCACCCCGTGCTCGCGTGTGTGTGTGCCCTCGCACGCTCCAAGGATTCACCTGTCTCCACACCCCAAGTGTTGGAGTTACACAGACAGTACTTTCCCTGGTTATTCCACAAGTGGGTCCTGGGGACTGAACTCAGATCCTCCTGCTTTTGTAGCAGACACTTTACCAACTAAGCCATCTCCTGGTTCCCACAATTCTTTAATTTAAAACTGAGGTTTCACTAAGTGCTTAAGTGAAACAACATCCAGTTAGAAGAAACGTTCCGGCATAGGAAAATAGGGAAATGCAGGTAACAAGCCTAACATCAACCCCAACTTCTGTGAGATAACTCCCCTAAAGGACAACCAGGAGCCCTGACAGCTGGGGAGGTGCTGTTGGGGGTATCACAAGACTGCATGGAGTCATTGAACAGCGTGTGCCCCATACATCAGACAAGGTAGGCAAAACGTGTTAGCAATCTCCACCAGGCCATCTATCTGCTTCAGCTCTACCTGGGTATGTCCAGTCTGATTTTGCATGCCATAGGCAGACGTGTATGGAGTAATCTAGAAGAAAATTTTTTATAATGACCAAAGAGCTTAAAACCAACAATTGGGAACCAGAAGTTTAACCAAAAGTTGAAACAGCTAAGGAAAATGATTTTACGTTATGAAGCCTAACTGTTCTTATCACTGGAATATTATTCATGCTGTCCATAATTGTACATACTCCACACTATACTGCTCAATACCTCCTGAGATACCAGAGAGTTCAGGCACATCAGCTAAGACCTGAGGATGCACAGCTACAAAAAACACACAGCCAAGACTCACCACTGGGGTTCTTTCCAGGGACAAGAAATGTACTATAAAGGCAGAAGAGAGGGTGACCTGTGAAGACCCATTCAGTCCAGCTACCTCTCTACTGAGGCTTTCACATATGCTCTGCTTGGTCTAACACAGACCATCGGGACTGATGGCTGAGAAACAGGCATATCAACAGCTACGACCTAGCAATGATGATGGACAATGTCGTGAGGCAGGGCAAAGGGAACTGTATTAAGACTCTACTCTGACCGGGCATGGTGGCACATATCTTTAATCCCAGCACTTGGGAGGCAGAAGCAGGCGGATCTCTGAGTTCGAGGCCAGCCTGGTCTACAAAGTGAGTTCCAGGGCAGCCAGGGCTACACAGAGAAACCCTGTCTCGAAAAACCAAAGGGGGGAAAAAAAAAAGACTCCACTCTGAAATGTGGGAGTCATGTTATTGGAAAACTCACACATGACATGGGTCACAAATGCCCCTGAACCAACTACTTACTTGTTCTGCCACCCAGACGACTCTGTAACAGTGGGGCACACAAGAACCTCAACATAAACAATATGAGTGGACACACCACTCCTCTGAGCCCTGCGAAGGACAAGGAGTACCGCTCCTCAGAGAGCAGCGAGAATCAGGAAAGGCAACACTGCTTGGAAATAACCGAAAAAGAGTTTTCTCTGGCTATGGTATTCTTACATCACGTATCCTCAGGAGCTCAGCCTTCCATGCAGTTGCCCAGGGGAGAAGGGCTCCATTAACCCAGTTCTTCTTTACCCATGCCCCACAGATTGAGAACTTTAGATCCCTGTTCAGTAACAATTGGCATCAATGCTCAGACTCTTTACAGGTGGAAGTTGTAGAAAATCCAGTCTGTGAGCATTGCTCCAGATTCCTTGGACTCAGTGATGCTTGCTCCACCCCACATCCTATTCTATCAGGACCACACCTAGTCCCCTCTGCACCACCAAGCACACAACAGAGTATAGTCCATAAAACCACAAAAAGCAATCAGAGGGAAAGGGTGAAAACCATGACATGTATTAATTTATTCTATGCAATGCATTTGTAATTCTCCCACTTTCAGTCAAGATCACAGTACGGTTTAATAGTCTGGTTCAGGGACCAATTAATCCTTTTATGTTTAAATCAATCACCGAGCCTCTCCAAATGATTCAGCTTCTACATGCTGCCTCCCATCTGATGTCTTTGGGGAGAGAGCACAGTTAACACTGTGTGCCACATTAATCACATTTGCTAATAGAAGAAGAAATGCATTACAGAGTATTCTCACACAAAACTAGAGTATGCACTAAGCCATGTTAGCATACAATGTCCATGTCTTTGTCTCCTTAATTAAAACAAGCTAACTCAACGTGGGGCCAACAGCATACCCTTCCCCTGTCTTCTCATGAGGTATACATGTGTGCTAGCATTCATCCTGGCCTTGGGCAAAATACTTATCCAGGAACAAAACTATTGTCCTGGCTTGATGCTCGTGTTTGTAGACTCGTCTCTCCCATCCCACCCTGACAGGATGAGCTGACATGCAGACAGGGAGAGGAGGAGCAGCAGAAAGGCAGAGATTTGATTCAAAGTGGCATGTGTTTGGCACTCTGCCACAAGGCTGTATCCTTTTACTTGAACAACTCTAAAGTCTAATTAGTGGGGTTAATTCCACATGATATTCATGGGTAGTCTGAAGAGACTTACCACTGCATGCAAAACAGATGCACACATTTCAGACTATTTTGCCTAGATAAACTTGCCAAGTCCTGCACTGAGCTCCAGAGACTCAGAATCACAATGCTCTTGTGAACGTCACGACTTCCTGTGAGGAGCTACAAAGGAGGCAGCTTTCTGCTTTGCACCCTGGATCTCCACCAGCACAAGAGTAGACGACTTCATATTGTGGTGGCTACATCTTGGGTTACAAATGCCTGATTCAGGGTCAAAAATTTCAAAGCTAAAATACTTTGTTTTTTAGTGGTTCATGAGTAAGTGGTGCTCTTTTTGTTTTTTAATTTAAGCAAGTAAATTTCTTTGAAGAGTCTATACATGAAAGCCCACAGTGCCCACCAGCTCTGCCCACCAGGGAGAGTGACTGAAAAGCAAACCAAAGCCGACAAGATGAGCTGTCACAGAGAGGCTACTTCTCTGGGCGTGTGGAGCATGACAATGGGAGAATCAATCCGGTCAACACTATACTCATGGACGAGTACTCCTGTCAGGTCCTCCTCACTAATCCGCCCAGATCAAGACTGGATCAAGGAAATAGGTGCCGGTTTCAAAGCTCAATAAAACCAAACACCACTACCAAGATCAAACAAGTGAACCAAATTTCATGGTGGAAATCATGACCTCATCCTAGATATGAAGTCATCATAACCAGCCTCAGCCACAGAACGGGTGGTTTCCTGGTGACTGGACAAAGTGTGTGTGGTTAACATGGGTTTATTCTCTCTCTTCTTCCTGGTTCTCCCTTTAGAAGACGCTGTCAAATGCTATGTAAGATTTAGATGGACCAAGTGTGGAAGAATCCCTGCACATCACTACAAGGCTCCCACGCAAATCTCTAAGGAGTGCAATGCACAACAACGGATAAACCAACAAGCCCCTTTGTGGGCTAACTGAGATATAGGAGCTCCTGCACGGGGACTCCCTCAGACAGCGAATCCCCAAGAGGGAAACATACTGCTCTGAGCTCACTGTGAGGCAGTCTTGCAGAGAATAGCACTGCTGGCAGTCAGACTAGACAGTTCAGTAGTAGGAGAGGGACGCGTAGTGTCTGTGCAGCCCTGGGAGCAGTCCCTGACAACTCACCCACAGTGGGTCAGTGAGATGGCTGGGATAAAGACAACACAGCTGCCAAGCCTACCTACACTGGGACCTATGTGTGGGAGACAACTCTTGCAAGCTGTCCTCTGACCTCCACACATAAGCTGTGCCATGTAAGCAGGTTCACACTGAATGAATGAATGAATGAATGAATGAATGATTTAAAACTGCCCAGAGGTCCTTTTGTATACAGGTTTATCTTTTCATAATAGGATATGCTATAACATACATGTGATTGCTTGTGAGAGCAAATACTCTCATTTAGTTTAGTATGAAGGCATCAGATTCACAAAAACAAAGCAAAATGGCAGAGTAGGCATTACGGAGACACTGCCTCACACTGCTGTATCCACAGCCCTTCAGGAAGGCTGGGCAAGGGAAGCATGCACACTGGCTTATCCTCGCTCAGAGAAAAGAAATAACAAAAGTATGGAGAAACCAGGGTCTGGAGAGACGGCTCAGAGGATCAGAGTTCATCTTGCTGAGCACCCAGGCTTGATACTCAGCACCCACACCGTGGCCCACAGCCCGCTGTTAACACCAGTCCCGGAGGATATGGCCCCCCCCTTCTGGCCTCTGCAGGCACTGCATGCAGGTGGCACAGAGCTGCAGGCAAAACACCCACACACATATAATTAATAAAAAAAAAAAAATCAAAATATGCAAAACTAAATAAAACAAACACAAAGGCCTTGGGAATCATTGCAACAGCTAGTGAAACACCAGTCCATCAAGCCATTGAACACTTAAAGTAACACAAAGTTACTGCTGGGAAGCCATTGCCAAGCAGGTATGATAGCTGCACAAACCGACACTGAGGAAGACTGGCCACCTCAGCACAGTCTGGATGGACATTCAATGCCTTTGTCCTTCATTCAAGTACTGTCCGGGTTAATGAGACTAATTTAACATCACCCAACACCCTCCATCAAGCCTTCAACATGCAGACCCTTTAGCAATGTATATGTGCAGCAGTACAAGACATTACAATGGACTAAACACGCTGCTCTGACTCAGAAGGGACATGCCCCACTACAGGATTCTAACGCCTGGACAACACTCCGTTTACTCCCCTATGCATTGGGTATCTGAAAGCTTTTAAATGAAAGAGGAGGGAAAGCCTCCTCCCATCCAGTGAGGAGGGAGGGAAAGCCTGCTTCTATCCAGTACCCGCATAGGACACCCCCAAAGGGAACTCTTTAAGGGGGACATGCATTACAAAGCCAACCTGTCAAGGCAGCTCCTTTACAGACTGTATGCCAACACTGGGAGAGCAGGGACTGCCATGTGCTTCTGCGTTCAGGCTCTCCTGACCCAATGTGCCTGTCATTTAAACAGTACTAGCAACTTGACACCCTTCATAGGCAACAAAACTGTGTCAGTAATTAAAACCCCAAATTAAAGAAAACAGATCAGCATAATAAGGAAATAAAAATACCCCCCCCCATTCTGCAGGGTCTTCAAACAGGCCCAGGGTGTCTCAGGAGCAGTTCCATCACCCCTTCCCTCCCCCCTTCTACTAGGCTGCATCAGCAAACCTTCCCTATGGAAGGTTAGCTCCCCATGGAATTCCTGCCTCCGCTCTTTCACCACCTAAGCTAAGCAACACCCCTGAGGCAGCAGGAAACTCAGAGAATTTAAGGATGGTAAGGGAGACTGGAGCAGCAGACTGGCCCAGGAAGTACAACTCATGCCAGCACAGACAGCTCTTCGAGTGACAAGGTATTAATAATTATAAATCAGAAAGCAGCTTTCAAAATATCCAGAAAGCCTTTTAAGTAAAGGCCCACATCTGAGATCTCTCACAGCAGTTAGCTGGAAGGTGAGGAAGTGCCTAAGTTGCACACAGCTGCCGCCACCACAAGTGATATGTTCTTAAAATCTGTGTGTTTACACTATTTTAGGACCTAGGACAGAGGGCAGACACACTAACATTCCTGTGTTGTTCCCAAGGTAACAATCCTAGTATCGGCCCGTGTGATTACTGCTACAAAGGAAGCATGCATGCCACAGTGACAGCTGTACGTCAGTAGGATGGAAATGACCAGGTTGTCCTTTGCTGGGACACCAAGAGCAAGTCTCAGTTTTCCACCCAGGATTGGCACTTTGTATCAAGGCAGCTGACTGAAGGGCTGTGGCATTAACGTGCTTTCCCGCACAGCACAGAGAGCAGCCGATCAGCCGAGGACGTCACTGAAAGCACGTACTTCTGGACAGTAGCAATAGCCTCTTTCGGAATGGCTCAGTGTGAAGTCACTGTTGTTAGTGTCTAAGTGGAGACCATCACAGATGGGTGGATTTCCCACCACCAAATGGCTTGAAATTGAAATGATTACAAGATTTTTTAAAAATTGTCTAAATTTTTTCTTAGCCAAAGAAAAAGCATCAATCTTGAATCTATCACATAATTTCTATACTATTTAGTCCAATCCTCTAGCCTGCATTTTGTAATGAAAGCAATTAAAACTTTGTGTGTCCTACACTCTGAGAGCATCAGGGCAGATGTGGACTGCGCACTGTGTATGCCCTAAGGCAGTCAAACTACAAACCACACTTTGTTATTCCAAGGCAAAATTTCTGTTTTACCAGGTGACTTCTAGGTTCTTGGAAACATGAGTTAAACAAAATTCCATCTTCAAGGACTTTATAGTCCGTGGCACATATAAAACATGGCTAGAGATAAGCACACAAGATAGAGATAATGTCAGAGACAAGCAGAGACTTCTAACAAGTATGAGGAGCCAGATAAAACTGGGCCTGAGGGATTTTTGGAATTCTAATTCTGAGGCAACAAGCAAAGATAGGACGGAGCATGTGCCTGGAGGCAGCAGCAGCCAGGGTGACAGTCACTCAGTGCTCCCTCTGCCGGCACTTGGCCTTTAACAGCTGTGCCTGATTCACAGTACCTTAAAGGGGCATTTAATGTAGCAAAGCAAGGAGGGAGGGAGAGGTAGGGGAAAGAAGTGAGGGGAATGGGGAGAGGAACTCAAGGACAGAGAGAGAAAAAGAAAGCCTGCTTACTCTCACACGGTGGGTGTGTGAGGAGCCAACCTCAGTTCTGTCAGACAGAGCACACCTTCTCAGAGCAGAGCACTGAGCCGCACTGCCTCAGAGGTCTAGTGAAATGGACACATCTCATTCCTGAGGCTGGATGGTTCTCCTACACTGTCTCCAGCGAGCATTTCCTCTCTTCCAAGCTGAGTCAAACTTTGTATTCTAGGTTCACATAAGCTTGGCAAGGCAAACACTTGCCCAGGTCACAGAGCAAGAGAAGAAGAAGACTCAGTTCCCAGCTCCAGCAGCGAGGTGGGCAGTACCTCACAACAGCCCTGCCGTCCCAGCACAACAATGCTGGAATGTGGCATGCAGCCTACCACTATCCACCACAGGAAGTTCCCATCCTGCCCTTCTATACCAGCCCAGCACAAACAGAGTGCTACAAGGCACTGCATTTGGGGAGGCTAAAGCAAACAATCCAAGGAAGGATTGCTACTGAGAGTCACTCAAGTATGTTGTACACGGCCTTACGTGCAAACTCAGTCTAGCTGCCTTCTATCTTTCTGTTACCCGCTACTGTGTGCCTGCAGTTCCACACTTTGGGATCCAAACCCTTGCTTCACTGTGTGCAAGAAAACAAGGCGTATCCAAAACAGAACCCAGGTAGCACTCTGTGACTGTCCTTCTTCCCCTGCCTCTCCATTTGTGGGTCCTGTGAGACACCTCTGTGTCATCTGAAATCCAGCAGCCTGGAAGGAGGAAGTGGCTGGGAAGAGTCTCCAGGGCTCTAGGCAGCTGCTTGGTTCAGTGCTTTAGGGGGTGTGGTGGTTGTACTGGTCTGGGTTCTCTAAGGGAACAGAACTGGTAGAATAAAATAGAGAGAGTGCAACTTTTTTCAGAATGGCTTACAGACTGTGGCCTAACAATGGATGTCTACCAACAGAACGACCAAGAACCCAAGAGTTGTTCCCTGGAGGAGACTGGATGTCTCAGTTGTCTCACTCCCATGATGGGCATCCAGGAGGACTCCTGGGACTGCTGCTCTTCCATCTCTGTGGGACTCCCAAAGAAGCAGGTTCTAACACCAGTTGGTCCCTCAGCAAGAGGGTGAGGGCAAGCAGGCAGGGAGCAAAAGCCTCCTTCTTCCAAGTCCTTTTATGTGGGCTGCCACCAGACAGTGCCTCTCCACTTCAAATGATCTGAGCAAGAAAATCCCACACAGGCATGCCCAGTGGCCAGGGTTTTAATTGATTCCGGATGCTGTCTAGTTGATGCTTAAAACTGGCCATCGCGGTGGTCCAGCGCAGCAGGTGGAAACGCAGTGCTCAGGTGCATCCACAGCATGGAAGGCAGGAAGGGAAGGATGCAGGGCCCCAGCATCTTCCGAAAGAGAGCATCCCCAAGGAGCTCAGTCCACCCCATACCACCTCCATGAGTAGTGGAGCTGTAGTGGCAGCTGTAGTGGCAGCTCAGGCTGCACACAACCCTCTAAGGCGTTCTGGAGCACTCCCACAAACCTACCCATGGCTCAGGGGCTGCTGTCAGTGAAGTGCTGCGCTGGTTTCCATGGCTCTCTAAACACCTCCCTCTCAAGCAGGAGCAGAGCACTGTGCATGTAAACATTGATAACTATGTATCACTTTATAATGAGTCCAACATTCACGCTGGAACTCTTTCAAACTGAACCCATACTGGGAAAACACTGGATACCAGAATGGCTAAGACCAGTCATTCCAGGAGCTGCCAAGGGCAAAGCACAACAAAGCCATCACACACACTGCTGCCGCAGCGGGCTCTGCTTTGCAAAGCTGTGTAACTGTCTACTATGGCTGACCACGTGTCTATGCTTGGTAATCTACTCCTAGGTGTGAGCCCCACATGCCACATGCACAAGCAGGGGACAAACTGCACACAGCACGGATACAATCTCCTGCACAGGCTCACAGGGAAAGCAGGCAGAGAACTCGACCAACTACATGGTTCTGCCTCAGTGACGTTCTAACCCTGCCTCTTCTACAGTGCTATCAGGACAACAGGAACCGGGAGCAGGGGGCAAGAGGATGTGTTCATGTTAGAACATTTGAATTAAAAGACTTCAAAACAATCCCAGTAAGGAACTTCAGAACTCTTACTTCAAGCAGGATCTTAGAAATGGCTGCTCTAGAGTAAGCACACCAATTTGTAAGTGTGTAAGCGGGAAGGAGTGGGGTCAACCTCACGAAGGTTACTTTCTCACACAGGAAGCATTCCTTTCTGTGCAGACAGTATGAAGACCGGTCCCAGCCACCCTCCTAACTAGACCACATCCCCAGAGAAAGCTGAATGGCCTAAGGGCAGACCTGACCGCTGGTGTCCCAACACCACTCGCTCCAGGGAGAACTTCCTAGCAGGTTCTGTGAGAGGAGACGAACACCTTACGCCTAAGGAGAGGTTGTGATTCCTCTAGTCAGCATTCCTCGGCCATTCAAATGTAAGTCTGAAGTAGTCTACACATGGGAACAGCCAAGGGAAAATACCCATTTCCTTCAACTACCTACGGAGAGCTCTCTTCAGAGGTCAGGACCATGGCTGCATTCTCAGAGACCTAAAGGCAGAAATAACACTTAGGACTTCCCCCTTTCACACTACTGGCAATGAAAGTAAACTTTTGGTCTTATTTTAAAACCACTGGGCTACCTAGTGCACTCAAAAGTAAGATTCTTGGTTTTTTTTTTTTTTGGGGGGGGGTTGTTGTTTGTTTGTGTGTGTGTCAAAATATCTAGAAGAAACTGTTTTATATTTTAAATATTTATTCATTTATCATGTCTAGGTTTGTCTGTAGCTATGTCTGTGCAGAACATACATGGAGTACCTGAGGCCAGAAAAGAGCATCAGATCTGCTAAAACTGGTGCTGCATAAAGTTGTGAGCCACCATATAGATGCCGTAAACTGAACCCAAGTCCTTGGGACATGCAGCCCGTGCTCTTAACTGTTGAGCCATCTCTTCAGTCCCAGAAACAGTTTTAATTACTAGAAAAATTCAACTCTAGTCATCAAAAGAGAATAAAGTACACTTACAACTTAGGATTCATGCTCGAATCTGTCAGTGCAGAGGTAGGGATGTGGCTCTGTCTTAGAGCAGCTGCCCAACATGTGCAAAACCCTGGCTCTGATCTCAGAACTAAATAAATATTGGCATCCATTTGAAGCGGGTGCTCTTCATACAGTGAACAACGGCATGGGCATGTCTTTTTGTCTTCTGTTTCTATCACCCTAACCAACAATACTATCCATACTGTTATCTCCCCGAGATATATCTGGACATAAAGATGTAAAATTACTGAACTGAAAAGTTTATACACATACATCTACATATAAACAAAGAAGCTAAAGATTACTACAAGTATCAAAGAAGCATGTACTAGAGCATAAACTAGCAACAAGACTTGTACTCTGTAACCTCAAACATGGACAAAATATTAACACACAATCTCTGGTTTGAATGACGTTCCTGAAGACCGTCCTCAGATGGAAAGGGAAGCTCTCCTTGAGAGGCACACTGCTAATCTTAAAGTTTCTAGAAAAAGAATACTGGTCCAGAATTCCAGAAAAAGTCTAGCCATCCTGTCCTCCTTTTCTTGGGAAATTTAACACAGAATCTTAATATTGTTGAATGGAGGAGTAAGTTCCACAGGAGCCCAGGTTATGGTGAACACTCTCAGTCTTAAGGGCAGCTTTGTCTCAGCCAATCAAATTCATGAGCAAGATCTCTTGTGCAAAGTGGACACTTGTGTGCCTTTTGCTGTCTTCCAAAGTAATATTTTACCCCATCACTGGTGGTGGTAGCAGAAGCAGTTTGTCTTGGAAATGTGTTCTGGATTGTTTCTGGGGGCCCTACAGGATCCAGCCACGACAATTGCAGACCCCTCTGAACTATAACAGCCCCTGGGCTTGTCAGGTCAGCACCATGCTATATCTGGTTCATAGTACTTAAGGTGTCTGTCCATCTTTCCACCTAGTCCTAACTCCCCCACCCTACCCCCACTCCCAGAGCATCATCTGTGCTGGTTTCTGGGGAACCCACAAAGGGGCCCAGCAACCCACCTTCTTTCTATATTACAGTACTGAATGACAGGCCATGGGTGGCTTGAGGGAAGCAAAAGGAGGTGATCATTTAAACTCAGCATAGGCCCTTGGTGTATAGATGGTAGTGTTCTGTTCCACTTCTAAAATCTCACTGACTGGAACATGTGGTCATCATGGGGCCTGGCACTAATCAAGTTAATGTCTTTTTTAACACCACCTCTCTAAGAAAAACAACTACTAAAAGCTATGGCTTTGGAACAGGCAATGCCACTAAGCACTGTACTACTAAGACAACAACAACACAGGAGTCACACAGGAAGACTTGTTAAGGAAAGAGATCCCTCATAATTTGGAACTCTGATATCCTTGGGATAAGGAGAGGCTCTGGAAAATGCTTGGTGGTGCCTTTGATGGAAAAGGGCGCCCAGGGCCGCATATTACTAACCACGCACGTCTCTCACAGACTGCTCAGGCACACAGGCAAGGCAAAACATTTGATACAGAGCAAAGTATGCATGGGCCTCCTACAGTGTCAGGCTGCCTGCCAAAAGAGCACCTTCCCTCCTCAAAGCCATGCCCCAACCCTGACAGGGCACTGAACTCATCACACTGATGTCCAGTTACAGCCTGGCATCAAGCACACACCAGGCTTTTCTAACTGTGCCTATACACATGCAGAAATGCATGAATAGAAGGTTCCTAAACACACTTACTGTGTGGTAGGCTCTTACTGCAGGCGTAAGGGTGGTGGGACCACGCCTCTCCCGCTCCACTCATGGTCTCACAACCTCATGCTGATTATATAGGATGGCCTCAAGATAAGTTCAAAGATTATGTTAAGCTGAGGTGTTTCATAGGAACATTTACTATCGCTTCTGACTGATAGGAGACTTGCTTATAAAGAGTCCACAGAATCTTTATAATCTGGGAAAGGAGGATTATGATGCGACACCCTGTGCTCCACAGCTCGGCAGCCATCAGGGAGCACATCCTGCCAGGCTAGCCCAACGAAGGGTTAGCATCAGAGGTGGCTCTGACTTTGCTACATCTCTAAAGGGCAGCATGTCAGACCACTGACCACTCCGGCACCATCCTCTACTGCTTGCCAGCCCTGGACTGATAAAAGTATGGATACAAAGTGTCTCTGGCAGTTATGAGAGACAGAACTGTGTACAACGATGGCAGTCATTCTGTTCTGCAGTGTACAGATATGCAGCTTCAGATCTCTCTCCTGCCTGAGCAGCAGCTGTCCCGGCACAGGGCTCTGCGGGGTGGGCGAGAGGGAGGTGAGGCTAGAGCGCAGGTGCCTCAGTAAAAGCCACCTCATTTCATGATGGGCTCTGTCAATACAGCCCCACTTTGATTCTCCTCTACCCCAGACAGCGAGCGAGCGACAGAGGCAGAGAGCAGAAACCACCCACATGCCACTAAGTGGCCCACTAATGTTTTCCAAGGCCATGCTGGGGTAAAAGCCATTCTTTCAATGGCCTGTGATCTGAAAAGAACTCGCTGTGCAAGGAATAGACATTTTACACCTTGCACAAGCAGAAGGCAAAGTGAAGTTGTGTTTCCCTCCAGTGGAGTCGCCTTCACCCCTGCATGGTGAGCCTCATCGGTGGGCTGCTCTGCCTGAGGAGCAGCAGCTCACCCAGGTTCTCTGTGCACCTTGAGAGGCAGCAAGCCTTTCTAAAAACTCCCATACTGCCACATTTTTAAAGAAAATGTAAGAACAGTGCAAAAGCATTTTCTCTTAGTTGGATGCTCGCTTTCTGTACAAACTCCTGTAACTGGCGATAAGCACTGCAGACAGACATGCAGACAAGCAGCCATCTACATAAAGAAATGCATTGAAAACACACAGAATGGTGTCTGACCTTTGTAGCCAGCGTATTTAACTATAATTACGTCTCTCTGCCTAATGCCGTGTAAGAGATGAACAGGCAAAGTGACCGCAGCACTCACGCACGCATGGAAGTGCAGCAGCCGTCAGGAAGCAGGCAATTACAATCCCAACCCTTACTGAATGGCCCAAATTCTCAACTCCAGATCCACATAACTAGCTACGGGGCCTTAAGCCAGTTCCTTTTAATATCTGCACATTGGGGGTGTAATGACCTACTGCTGAAGCCCTTACAAGGACTGAGTGAGTTGCTTGTTTCGTTAGCAGCCGGGGAGGCCTCGCTGCATGGCCAGGGTATTACTACTACCTCATCCTCACCTGGAGTCTGTGAGGTGGGAAGAAGGACGTTTTCTTTTTTTAAGATTTATTTATTTCATGTTTGTGAGTACACTGTAGCTGTCTTCAGATACACCAGAAGGCAGCATCAGATCCCATTATAGATGGTTGTGAGCCACCATGTGGTTGCTGGGGATTGAACTCAGGACCTCTGGTCAATGCTCTAAACCTCTGAGCCATTCCGTCCAGCCCCGAATGACTGTCTTATTTATTTATTTGTTGGTTTGTTTGTAAGTTACTTCTTTTACACTTAGCATCTATGCCAACTATGCTTATGCTTGGTGCCCAAGGAGGTGAGAAGAGGGTGCTGGATCCCCTGAGATGAGTGGTGATGGCTGTGAGCACCATGTGGGTGCTAGGGCTTCAATTTTCAATGCTCATCCTGTGGCAAGATCAACAGATGCTGGGAATCCAGGCAGCCTGGCCTCAAAGCTCATGCCATTAAACATCACCAGCTTCAAATGTATGTTAATATAAAATGCCACAGGATAATTTACAACTCATTTATCTCCTTTATAATCACTTAGAAAACTAGCTCCATGTTTGTAATCCAAACTGGAACACATACACAGGGAGTAAAACAAGGGGCCTTTGAGTCTGTCTTATTTTCAGTGTATTTTGAGGCATTTCATTTTTAGATGTTGACAGTTTCTTTTAATTCTGAAAACAAATGAAACTGCATGAACCAAAGTAATTACTCTCAAGATGCTTCAAGACTTAAGGCTCCTGCTATTCCCACACTGATGCAGAACTTCAGCCCCACGCCATCCTGAGCTACATAGAAAGCCCTTAACACAACATAAACAAAAATGGATGCCCAACAAAGAGGTGTTCTTCAAGGAGTTGACACACAGTAACTCCAGTGAAAATGTCTTTAGGAAGTATTGTCTCTACTGCTTATGCTTCAGTAATTAAGTCCAATCTGTCACAACAGATGGGTTTTAAAATAATTTAAACAATTTGAGTGATTGACACTAATATGTTTGAAAATAGATAAGCAGTTAATGGTGAGGCTAACTCTAAACTCAAAAGGCAACTCTGAGCTGCACTTGGTTCCAGATGCAGCCAGCAAATACAAACACAGAGATGACGTTCTTTTTCTAAACCACTGTCCTACAATTAAACTGTCAAAGGCCTTCAACCACCAGGTACAGACAGACCATGGACAGAGGAGTCTGCTGCTCAGCCTGAAAACAGAGTTCAACAGCAGAACTTATGGCAGAGAGAAACGACTCCCAGGCACAAGTATGAACTCAGCAACCTCAACAAGGAAATGTGAAGCTAAAAGTAACGAACATCAAATGCACACTCTGGAAAAGCCAACCCTGACCCAGTGATTATTCATTAAATAAAGGCAACGGTGGACTCTGCTTTAGCACTGTTTCTCCCCCAAATGCCACTGCCAAAATCCACAGTCAGCACTGACCAGTGGACGTGTAGGACAGGGCAGCACTGGCACGGCTGGGGACACTTTTGTGGGATTCTACCTTCAAATCGCTGCCACTCATCTCCTATTAGTTGATTTTACCCTACACAACAGCTGCACCTATCTACACCTTCTGCATGAAACCAGGGACAACAATGCAGAGATCTTCCACAGATGAGCTCTGTCCTCACATTATGTATTGTTAATCTGCACATTTAACCAATACATAGTAACAGCACTCAGCACTCTCATTAAGGCTTGCAAGTGAGAGAGAACCTGGGCGTACTGTGATGGAGCGCTATGGGTGCCCTCGGCCTCACAGTGAGTGAGTGGAGGAGCTGTCTCCTCTCAGACATCCTTCTAATCCCACTGGCAGAACATCAGAGCCACTTGTTTAAAACATCAGAACACAAGGCCCAGGGCTGGGCAGTTTAAGGGTCACCCTGCGAACCTGACATTTGCATTAACACTTTACTGCAGTGTCTTATGTCCAAGGACTACAGAACAGGCACACTGAAGTCCTCTGAAAGGTGTGTGTGCCAAACCAAAGGAGGCTGCGGTGAAGAGGGGATGGGGGATGGGGGAGCCCCAGAGCCTCACCTCTACCTTCTCCTACGTGGGTACTGCCTTTACATTGTTTGGGGAGAGAGGCTCGCTGGGCTGGCTGGATTCACATGCATTACTTTCCATTGCTGTGATAAACACTGTGACAGAGACAACTTACAGACAGAGGCATTTATTTGGGCTGATGGTTTCAGGGTGGTAAGAACCGGAGACGGCAAAGAAAAGGCAGGAAGGCAGGAACAGCTGCGAGCTTGAGTCTTGATTCACAAGCAAGAGTCAGGGAGAGCTAACTCAAAATAGTCTTTTGAAGCCTCAGAGTCTGCCCCAGTGACATGCCTCCTCCAACAAGGACACACATCATCACTGGGAAGCATTCTCAGTCCAACCTCCACTGCCTCCCTCTTGACCCCAACCGAGATGCCCACTTGAGCATGAACTCCAACACTAGCTTGCTTGCTTGTGTCTTTGTCTGACCTGACACAAGGTCTTGCTACAAAGGCCAGGAACCTAGAGCTCAGCATCCTCCCAACTGCCCGGGCCAGTGTGGTTTCCTTAAGAAGGGAAGAATGAAACCCTCAGGACTGACTGTCAGTTAGATGCTGTTGGTTACTGCTGCCCCTCAGTGCATTCAAACACAGAGCAGTGGAAATGGGGGCTGGAGAGATGGCTCAGCGGTTAAGAGCACTGACTGCTCTTCCAAAGGTCCTGAGTTCAAATCTCAGCAACCACATGGTGGTTTGCAACCATCTGTAATAAGATCTGACTCCCTCTTCTGGAGTGTCTGAAGACATCTAGAGCGTACTTAAAGATAAATAAATACATCTTTAAAACTAAATAAATAAATAAAAGTTTGGGGAAAAAAAGAAACTACACAAATGGAAAAGAAAACAAACAAGCAGACAGTTATGAGAGCAAAAATGTCTAGTTTGTTGTAATAGACAGGCTGACAGACAGAACTGAGTGAGTCCAGAAGCTATCCTGAGGAAGGCGAGTTATGATACTCTCTCAGCCCTGGACCTGGACTCCCATGCCAGCAGGAAGTAAATGCAAGCTCCCCTGAGAGTGGGGGCAGTGTCAGTCAAGCCAGTGCTTGATCCCCTGCTGACAGATCTGAGCTTCGGGTTCATCTGAGAGCACAAAGAAGCAAGGAGTCAGAATAGTCTCCTCCCCAGATTCATGGCTGAAAACAGGGTCAGCTTGGCTATCAGGTGTTTTTTTTTTTTTCCATGATTTATTATTAATATGTAGTTTTCTTCTCAATCCACAGCTTTTAAATAAATCATATTATTAAATATTAAAACATAAAGTCCTCTTTAGCATTAAAAATATGTCCAAGTCTGGGCTTAAGAAGCAGTCTTTTGGACACTTCATGTATAATGGGTACAATTAGTAAAGAGGAAAACAGTATTTGCTCCCTAACCGTCTGGCTAAATGATGGACTTCTCTGTCTTCCAAAGCCATTCATTCATTTTAATTTGCTGTTTCACTCAGCCCTGACTGCTCAGGCAAACATGCACCCAGAATGCAGAGCCTGGCCTCTCCACATTCCTGGTCTCTCTTCCTTTAACCAGGAGATTTCACTGAGAGAGACCTGACTACACTGCAGAGCTCCACTTAACTGCTCTGAAGAAAGACATGGCCATGGGAGCCTGATAGAGCAGCAGCCACGAGCTCCTCAGGTTGACTGGCAGCCTGTCTTCCTTGTCACCTATTGACTGAGAGGCTGTGTGAGGGTGGAAGTCTCCTCCCTCCTCCCACGTGTGCATCAAGAAGCAGGCTCATGTGGAAAGGCATGGCTGGGCCTCTCCTGCATGGCTGCTCTCTGCACACTGCTCTCAGGTGTCTGGGGTCCCCAACATTTTCCAGTCTGCAGTGCCACTTTCTATCCACAGTTCAAGTCATCACACACTTCTTAACTGGGATGTCGTGGTTTCGTTTTAGGAGGAAGACGCTACACTGTATTTATGATATTTGGTAAGATTGGGGCCATTGCCACTACTCTGACTGCCTCTTACTTGCACTGTGCTCGTGGGTGCTCTTTGCCCTCCTTATCTCAATTCTAATAGGTCATTTCTCTGCTGCCTTCGAAAAGAGCCAGTCCAAGCCAGATTAGATTATATTAAAGGCAGGTTTACTGAGAAGTTCGATGGGCCCAAGAATTGAGGCCAGGGAAGTCGCCATGGGGAGGGGGCAAGAAAGAAAGGGATCTCACACAGAGAAAAGGTAAAGGAAAATAATAAAGAGAGACAGAAGCCAAACTGTCTGGATGGATAGGGAAGAGCCTCTGGGGGATGGGCAGTCCAGCTCCAAAAGTTCCAGGTTGGGGGCCGGGTATGTCAGGTGGGGACTGAGGGAGGCTGAGACCCTGGAGGCCAGGTCTGCTTTGATATGTAAAATAATCACCTCAGTCACTAGTCCTAGAGTCTGAAACCAAGCAAATTTCTCTAACAAGATTAGGAACCTATCACAGTTCAGTTACCTGGGAAAGTGACACAAAGTCCCACAAACTAGACTGCATAGAGGTCCTTCCCGCTCTAACTGAAGACTGTGTGACAATTCCAGTATGATATTTTCTCAGCAATAAAACCAAACGATATGGTACAGGTCCAGGAATGCAGTAAAGATAGGGAGTAACTGTGTGTGTGTGTGTGTGTGTGTGTGTGTGTGTGTGTGTGTGTGTCACACATGTGTGTGTTTGGTCAACAGGTGCTGAGAGCCCATTGTCTGTGGCCTGGCCACTCTCAGGCCTGTGGGTTCTGAGGCTGGGCTCCTTCCTGCTGTTAGCCACTGCACAAAAAGCACCTGAGGAGAAGCTACACTTTGCTGCTGTCTGTAAGAGTTTAATTAAGTGTTGCTCAAGTGCCTGAGATATGCTCTGACCGCAAAAGATTAACAAGTGACATAAAGTCAGGGCTTGACAGCAGACAAAACAAGATAAAACAAAAGGTGCTCGCTCTCGCCCGCCCACCAAGAACAGGCAGCGCAGTTTGAATGGCAATGATGCACAGAGCTTAGATATTCAACCGCTCGGTTAGGCAGCTGTAGGAAGTGTTTGGGAAGGATTTTGAGGTGATGTGGCATTAGGGGCGACTCTGAGGTTTCAAAAGACCATTTGAGTCAGCTCTCTGCCTCCTGCTCAGCTGAGCCCGCCCCACGCCTCTGCTCCACCATCATGGACTCTAACCCTTGGAAACCTGAGCCTAATAATTGTAACTTTTATCCCTGGTTGCCTTGGCCATGGTGTTTTTCTCACAGCAACAGAAACCCTAAGTAAGAGATGGAAGGAGGGGAGGGGAGGGGAGGGGAGGGGAGGGGAGGGGAGGGGAGGGGAGGGGAGGGGAGGGGAGGGGAGGGGAGGGGAGGAAGCTGGTTAGTGATTCATCTGAACACACCCTTTTTACCTAAAGCTTTTAGTCTGCAGCCCTCGGCCCTCGCAGCACACTCACTGGTACCTCGGATGCCCTGACTTCAGTCTTTACTACCACTGGGTTTCAGGCCTCATCAACTACACAATTATTCTATGAGCCCGATTTTATGCTTGAACATGCTTCTGCACTTGCTCTATGTGCTACATGCTTTAGATTAAAAGAACACACACACACACACACCCCACTGTGGGCTGGAACGGCACAGTGCCTGCTGAGCAGTGAGGTGAGGTGAGGTTCACCGTAAACGACCTGCAGCTGCAGGCATACCCAGCACAGGCTCAGAGTCGCACTCCACACTGACCCTGTAAGACATTGGCCACCTTTCATGTGCTTGGGTTTCCATCTCACTCTGCATCACTCACTCCTCGCAGCTTCATGGTACTGCCTGTGACTGCTCCTCCTCTGCTGGAGACATGATAGCAGACGTCTATCACCTCGGTTTCCCCCTTCTCATGACTCTACCTCAAGTCATGCAAACCATAAGGAAGCCACTACAGACCTTCAAGTCTTCACCACAGCCCACATCGACACGCCTCTGCTGGCACCTTCAGCTCGTGTTAGCGTTTCATAACCCAAGACATAATTACAAGGCTTCTAACCTGGAACTGTCTATCTTCCTCAGGCTATGGCACTCCAAGACTAGATGGTACTGGTGGTGTAGCTACTGTTAAGAAAGCTTCACACAGGCTAGCAATGCTCACCACTTACACTCTCAAAGTGGGGATGTGGAACAAGAGGTGTGAAGCATGGATTTCAAGTGTGCATGGTTCTCTAAAAGCTGACAGGCCTGTGTGCAAACATTGGAGACTGACCTCACACAGCTTACAACGGCATATGAAGCACACACCCGGGTTCCTTGCTCTGTAATACAGGACACAGTTGTCAAGTGCATGAAGCACTGGGCCATCCAGATACATCAGTGCTATCTTTTGACTGGAGCACCGGCTTGCAGAAATCAAATATTTTGTTTTCTTTTTTTGGTTTTTCAAGACAGGGTTTCTCTGTGTAGCCCTGGCTGTCCTAGAACTCACTTTGTAGACCAGGCTGGCCTCAAACTCAGAAATCCGCCTGCCTCTGCCTCCGGAGTGCTGGGATTAAAGGCATGCACCACCACGCCCGGCTGGAAATGAAATATTTGACCAAGTGTGTGAGCAGGTGTTTTCTGGCTACATGCCTCCAGAGATTGGAGCTAAGAAGCACTTCAACAGTACTAAAGGCTTGTTCTTTGATAAAGCACCATTCTGTGTTAGCCAAACATGCCTGAGATGCTCATGGAGCATCCTAAGACAGTCGCTCACCCAGAACTCAGTCCTGCCAGCGTTTAGCCAGCAGGAAGCCGACAGGACAGGTGCACTACTTAGCACTGATGCCCCTTCATGCGGAACCCTTGCCAAGTACAGAGCTCTGCAGCAGGGCACTGACTCCGTGGGGGCAGTAGAGGACCCAAAACATCTGTAGGAGAGGGAAGCAGCTCACCGGTGACTTGCTATTGAAGACAGAGTATCAGTGTAGATTTTGTAATTTTTAATAAGAAACAAAGGTGAGGAGATGCCACATTTCACTCTGAGACACACTACTGAGACAGACCTCGGAGTTCTCTAGTAAAGCCAGTTTCCTCATTCAGAAAAGCCTGTTTCCTGAATGTACTAATCTTTTAAATCCCAGCTAGAAATATTTAGCCCACTGTCTCCAACTATACACAGTTATAAATCTCCATGGTCTTGCATGTAAATACCCAAGTGTCAATGGTAGCAGCACTGACCAGTTTCAATCACACACAACACTTCAACCACTGTGCTTCAGAAGGCTTCCTTCTTTGTGCTCTAAGCACAAATGATGTTAAGATCTTGCAGTCTGTTCTGTTTTCCTAACCAGCTACAGCACAGTACCCAGAAATACAGGGAGCCACTGTGTGGTACACATTTCCCAAAGGAGCATGCCTGAACCAAGTAAACGACTAAAATCCCAGCTGCTCAGACTTCAATACCTACTGAGTAATAAATCCTAATACAGAAAGACACTGGGTAAATATAAACTGTTACAAGAATCACTGGACTTTCACACACTTATAAAACCTAAGTATTTCAAAACTTCTTTCTTAACATCAAAAAAGGGCAGGAAGCCTCTATCTTGGTCAACCAACACAGCTCCATGGTTTGCTCTCTGGAGCAAACTTGTTCCCATGTCTTATGAAAAGAAGTGTAAGGATATTCCACTCTTCTAAGTCGCCCTTCAGGGGACTCTGGAGTTAAGAGCCGCCCAGATGAAACGTAGTAAGTAATAACTTAGGCTTCTCCATAGATAGGAACGTAGATTCTAACAGCAGAGAGGGCAGGTATCTGCCTAGCTCTTGTGCTGATTAAGGCTTATTGTAAATATAAAGATGGTGTGTGTCTTTTATCCAGGAACTAAATGGTCTAAGGTGGGGCAGAAACCTCAGGACGGGATTAAATCATTTCTACAACAGTCTTTAATCCCAGCACTTGGGAGGCAAAAGTAGGCAGATCTCTGAGTATAAGGCTAGCCTGTTCTACATAGCAGGTTTTAGGCTAGCCAGGGCTACACAGTTAAACTTTGCCTCAAAAACAAAAGCAACAAAGTTTCACAGTAGAAATAAATGGCTCATTAACACTATGTATAGTAAGAAACTCAAATACTTGAACAGCAATCTGCCTTCAATGTAAGAAACGACCACAACAGCCTGGTCTACAAAGTGAGTTCCAGGACAGCCAGGGGTATACAGAGAAACCCTGTCTCGAAAAAAAACAAACAAACAAACAAAAAAAGAAACGACCACAAAAAAACCCAAAACAAATGTTATTTTATCCTAGTGTTTTCCCAATGCTACTACCCCACACTGGGCACCATTGACAGACTCACAGCCACGTCAGTCCTGTCACAAATCTTATTTGTTATCTTACTCAATCCTAAAACAATTCACTTTTCACAAACACAGCAAACCTAGGCTCAATCGTTTTAAGTTACTTAGTCATATAGCCTTTTCCTTGACACTGTAATTTATTTAGCTACTGTTCAACTGGGGAGAGAAAGTCGCTCCAGGAATGAACATTCTATAGCTGTCCTGATACCCAATGCTGTGGTACCTTCCCAGCTGCCACCTTGCTGCATAAATGCCACCATGAGGACATGGAACGGAGCCAGCTCCTCACACCAAACAGGCCACCTGGGCACCACCTCCCTGCCCTCTGAACACAGGTCAGTCTCCAGCACCAGAATCCTCTCTTCTACCTAACTGCTTTCTCAGGCTCTGCAGCAAGCTCTACAGCATGCTCTAAAGACTGGAAGGGGGATAGGAATACTTGCAGCAAAATCTCCAAGTGCCTCAGAGGAAGCTGACATACAGCCTTCCCTGACTACAAGCTGACACCTTCCAAAAAAGAGGGGGCACAAAACAGTAAGCTGGGAAACCCACATGTACACGAATGTCCGAGTTACTCAGAAAATAGATTCACTTCTCTCATCAGGCAAAACAAAACACTCCTCTACCAGGGTGTCTCAGCCTGAGGCCAGGCTCTGAGAGGGGTATAAGCCACCGAAGAACAATCCACCATGCTGCTGTGTCTCCTCTAAGCAGTGACAAGGACAGCCCTCCAAAGTAACCTGTCCCCACACCACCAACAATCTGAAGAAAACATCTGCATCTGCCAAGAGCTCAACTACTGGAGGGAGGTGAGTGAGTGATGGCCATGTGTCCCACTGCTGTCCTGAACCCTCTCACACCTTATTAAATAGCTCATAGGGTGAGGGTGGGCAGCCACCACCAACAAAACTCCCAAAGGTTTGGTGTCATTCTTTTCAAATTGCTTAAAGAATCAGGCAGCTGAAATGAGAAAGAACAAATGTGCTGAAATAAGAAAGAGAATCCTAGAAAGAAGGAAGCAGAAACATCACCCGGCCTCTGCGACCTCTTCAACTGTGCACGGGCCAAGCCCCACTTCTTAATCAGGGCACTGCTGCCCGAGAGACCATGACAGTACCCACAGCACCCAAGCCTGTTGTGACTGGGGAAGAAGGTGCTACTGGCACTATGCAGGGAGAAGCCAAAGGCGCAGTTAATCATCCAACAACAGCCAACAGCAAACGCTCAACCCATGGCTGAAAACTCCTAGGGTTCATAAGTGATGAGTCCAGTCAATTGCCTGTTTACTCAAAGAAAAGACTAAAAGAGATTGGAAAGGGGCCGCGACCATCCCTGACAGAAAAGTTTACACGATTTACACTTCCCATAATTCAAAGTGACTGGGAATGAAGGAAGAAAGGCAGCCCACTGCAAAGAGAAAGGCCAGCCAACGGACACGGCATGTTCATTGTACTTCATAACTAGCATTATCACAGTAACTTTTAACTGTGCTTAAGGACATAAAGGGAAGGGTGCTCATAACAGATTAATGGGAAGTAACAGAAGTTTAAATGATTTTACACGCACACAAAGCATACACACACTTTTAAAGCCTAAGTTTTTTTTGTACTTCTTGTATGCCAATGTTGCAAAGGTCTTGTACTGGCTAGTTTTGTGTCAACTTGACACAGGCTGGAGTTATCACAGAGAAAGGAGCTTCAGTTGAGGAAATGCCTCCATGAGATCCAACTGTAAGGCATTTTCTCAATTAGTGATCAAGGGGGAAAGGCCCCTTGTGGGTGGGACCATCTCTGGGCTGGTAGTCTTGGTTCTATAAGAGAGCAGGCTGAGCAAGCCAGTAAAGAACATCCCTCCATGGCCTCTGCATCAGCTCCTGCTTTCTGACCTGCTTGAGTTCCAGTCCTGACTTCCTTGGTGATGAACATATGGAAGTGTAAGCTGAATAAACCCTTTCCTCCCCAACTGCTTCTTGGTCATGCTGTTTGTGCAGGAATAGAAACCCTGACTAAGACAAATTGGTACCAGCATAGTGGGGTATTCCTGTGACAACCTGATCATATTTTGAGAAGGACTGTGGAAGGACTTTGAAACTTTGAGCCAGAAGATCCATTCGCTGTTAAGAGCTCTGTGAGACATTGTGTAGGAGCTTGGAAGGTAATGTTGAGAACAGTGCAGAAGATGGAGGCCTGGCTAGTGAAATTTCAGAGGGAAAATTAAAGACTCTTTTCAGGGCCATTGCTATTTTGATTGTGAAGATTCTGTGGTTCTGGTTAGCTGGGGCTGAAGACTCAGCTGTGATTACCAAGGATACCAGAACTACTAAGGTGAAACTTTTGCATTACTGGGACTATTGATGCTGGTCAGCTGGAGCTAAGAAATTAGTGGTGATTGAGAAGAGACCAGCATCACTGAGGTGACATCTTCTGGGAAGTGTTTTCTGAGAGCACAGAGGCTGTGTTCCAGAGATAGCCAAGGTTGTACCTTGTGCTGTGGTTGGACTTAGTAATGTATAAGAGTTACCCAGGTGGTACTGGTTTTGAAGGCATGAAGGGGTCACACAGAGCAGCTGAGGCTCAGCACTGCGAGAGTCCATGGGAAGCCAATGGTGAATGTGCAGCCTCAGTTGCAATTGACGGCCCAGGACTGAAGGGGTCATGCAGTGTTTTGGAGATGCTAGTACCATGAGATGATCACCAAGAGCAGCAGCAGTGGACTACAGGCATCTGGAGCATAGAAGACAACATGTGTGCTACAAAGGGCAGAGCTGGAGAAGTGACCCAAGCCCTTAGAGGAACTCAGAAGATCATGAGTTGAATCCCAGATACTGGACAGTTGGAGTTTAACTTTTGCTTTTGATTGTGACTGTGCCCTGATATTTTTCCCTCTTGAAGGAAGAAAATATTTTAGTGGACCCCACAGTTAAGAGACTTTTAATTGTAAAGACTTTGGATTTTAAGAGAGATTGAAATTTTAAGTATTTGTAAAGACTGTGGGACTTTTAAAGTTATTTAGATCTTGGGGATGAATAAGAAACTAAGGGTTGAGGCTTACCAGTGATGTGTTTGTGTGTCAAGTTGACAAGGGGTCAATTGTACTGGCTAGTTTTGTGTCAACTTGACACAGCTGGAGTTATCACAGAGAAAGGAGCTTCAGTTGAGGAAATGCCTCCATGAGATCGAACTGTAAGGCATTTTCTCAATTAGTGATCAAGGGATAAAGGCCCCTTGTGGGTGGGACCATCCCTGGGCTTGCAGTCTTGGGTTCTATAAGAGAGCAGGCTGAGCAAGCCAGTAAAGAACATCCCTCCATGGCCTCTGCATCAGCTCCTGCTTTCTGACCTGCTTGAGTTCCAGTCCTGACTTCCTTTGGTGATGAACAGCAGTATGGAAGTGTAAGCCGAATAAACCCTTTCCTCCCCAACTTGCTTCTTGGTCATGATGTTTGTGCAGGAATAGAGACCCTGACTCTAAGACAGGTCTTAATTAAACTTTCACTATAATTGTACAAATAAAAACCCAAATATAAGCTTAATTTTTTTCTAAGCAAGAATGTTAGATAACTGATTACTAGAAACTGATTCACTTTGAATGTGTCATAATAAAATTATTCCATTTACAATTCATAATCTAGGTTATAGAGACACATGGTTGCCTATAACTAAAAATTGTAAATATAAATAATAATCTTTACTCTCACTTTTTTTTAGCTATGCTAGAAAATTAATTTAAACTTACCTAATTTTCTATTTAAAATGAAAGCAATGTTCCTTCTCTTTTGACAGAGAGACTCTGGGGAGTTGTTTTATAAAAAGCACCCATTAAAATACATGTATAAGTGAACGAACAATGTCTAAAACACAAGCCATCAATTCCTTAGGCACACCGGGTCTGACCTGTAGGAAGCCCCTGTGTACTGAGGCTCTGAGAAGTGAGGAGTAGAAACAGCCTTAAAATTTTTATTTTAAAATTTATTTATTTATTTTGAATATGACTGCACTGTAGCTGTCTTCAGACACACCAGAAGAGGGCATTGGATCCCATAACAGTTGGCTGTGAGCCACCATGTGGTTGCTGGGAACTGAACTCAGGACCTCTGGAAGAGCAGTCAGTGCTCTTACCCACAGAGGTGGCTCTCTAGCCCTACTTTTGATGTTTTAAATGCTCACATACCTCAGCACAAACGACTGTACTAAGCGAGATCTAAACAGAGAGCAGCATGTGAGCATCCAGATGTGACTAAGCTGCACACTGAGCGGTCACCAGCCCTCAGGAAGCATGCTTCAGCTGTGCCTCCACCTTCCAGCCGACCTTTGCCTGAGGGGCTGGACTCACTGTTGTGAAAGCTAGCCAAGCATGGGGGTGTCACCTATGTTGTGACCACAGCTCCAATACTGCCCACTCTGTCCCTAAAGTTTCTTCTTCATCATCTGACAGTAGGCACCACTGCTGATGTCACCCCTGGCCTCTCTCCAGATATGGCCTTGAGAAGTGACATCAAACCCCAGGGTGGTGGATGAGAGACCCTACCATGCTGTCTGTCTGGTGCTGGGACCTGATGTCTCCTCAGAGTCCTGCCAGGCCCTTAAGAACCCTTGAGTGAAGGCTGCACCACAGCAATCCACCAATGTTCTTCTGACCCCTAGTCTGGGACCTTCCAACAACCACTTTACTAAATTGAGATACACTAGGGGAAGCTACTGATGGACTCTCTTAACACCACGACTGAAGCCTTGCCAGCAGAACTGTTGACAGTAGCGTCACCCTAAGACTCCTGCCTATAGCCAGCAGCTAAAGCCCTGCCCTAGGGCACCTAGACAATTAAACAGGACCGAGGTGATGTGGCCCCCGTATGGAGCTCAGTGGGAATGGGCAATAAGTTCTATGTTTCATACCTAGCGTACAAAAAGAAAAAGAATAATTTGGAGGGGGGTAGAGGTGTTGTGCATGTTGTTTTGTGAAAATTAAACACTCTTTATCAATCTATTATAACTAGACTATGGTCAGCAGTAAGAAATGTTAAATTGAGTCATTTTGTTTTGGTTTCATTGATCTAGAAGTCCATGCCTATTTAGCAGCAAAGTTCATATCCACTGCAAATGTGGACCATAGCAACCGTCCATGGTCACACAGTTCACGATCTGCTTTTGACAGTCACCAAGCTGTATTCACTCATCTATGGAAAGGAGCACCTGGTGGCACTATACATATTTTCACCATTTAATTTAATTTAATTATTTTAAATTATGCCAAATAACAGTGTAAGGAAGAAAAGTGAGGGAGAATAACAGAAAGGCCACACTAGTGTGTCTCAACTCCAAACCATGTAGTGAAGAGGACTTCAGACACAGCCTCACTGCTGAGCGCAGGACTCTCTCATCACATTATCCAAGCACAAGCATGCAGTATGCGATAGCACATCGGCCCGAGAACAACAGGAACTGATAACAAATACACCAACCCCTCCCACCTAAGTCCAGAGCCAGCTGTGGTCAAGGCTGAGAAAGCGGAGCACCAAGCATCCTGAAGACTGACCTTTTGTTGACTGGCTTTTCATCCTTGTCATAGGGCCGCACAAACCACTTCCCAATCCTCACGAAGTTCTTATCCATTAGGCACCTACAATAAGCACATCAGGAATTAGCTTCACAGACTCAGTAACAAGTTAGCTTAGCACTCTGTCAACAACCCAGATGAGAAGCACTGAAGGAAACATAGGCAGTGCCAGATCCACTGTTAGAATGTTTCCTTATACTGAGACAACTCAGAACTCTGGGCATGGATTCTCAATGCCCCCCCCCCGGGGTGGGGGTGGGGGTAAGCAAGGAAGAGAAACAGTCGGGAGAGTTTCCCAAACTCTGGGAATTGAGTCACAGGTCTGTATTCCAGGCGTTCCTCTGTCATCAAGGTCAGAATGCAGGAAACTTAAGGGCTCTTCTCCCTGCATGCTGGGCTTGGAGTTTTCTTGTGATAAGCGATCAATTCTTTAGCAAGAACGCCAATAACAAAACTTTGGCAGAGTTCATCATCTGCCTTGATGCTTTCTTTCTGAGGGCACAAATCTACTGTCCAGGAAAATGAGGGCTGGGCAGCATTCTTCCCAGTAAGGAGTGTGTGCTGCACTCGCTTCTGTCTCCATGGCGTTTGGGCTGTGTGCTCTGCTGTCACATCCCAGGCATTCTCTTGAGGACAGATTAGTCGTTAGTGAACCCAAGTCGTAAGAGACAGTAACAGTGCAGACAACTAAGTTCATTCATGTGCAGGCAGGTGACTACTCCACCACAGCCCTCACCTGTGCAATGGGTGAGGCCGCAGAGCACCAACAAGTACCCTTGATCTTAAATAATACGAATGTAAAAGAAAATGGACTTTCTGAACGAGATGGAGCACAACGGTCTCTCAATGTCAGTCAATGAAACAACCCACGGTTTGAAGGAAAGTTGTCCAAATGCGGTGTGGAATTCTTTTGACCAGGGCCTGTGAGAACTAGACAGCAATTCTTATCTCAGTATTCAGGCAGATCTGTACTGTTTTGTCTCTGCCATTGTTCGTTCCCACTCCATCAAAGCCTATGGAAATAATTCAAGCCCTCACCCATTTTGTTACAGATTAAGCAAGTTAGTAAATGTCAGGCAACAGCCTCTCCTCACAGCAGAACTCACTCTGTGCAGACTCAATTGGAACAGGGTTACATCAAATACTACTGGATTTATTTGGAAAGTGAACGGTGGTCTCCCTTGTTCACAGTATAGAAAATCATTTCCAAAGTAACTCAACCTGACTTCACACTTCTAAGGGACAGAGACGCTGACTACATTAAACTCTGAGTACAAAGTCTGGAGCAGCCACCTATGGCAAAGGTCACAGGAGCTGAAGCTGTAAACCTTCGTCAGGTTCTTCCCTTGCCAGACTCCATCCATCCTGAGCAGACACTGCTGCACAGAACGCAGTCCAGTAAGAGCCAAGAGCTGCTAGCATCACAATAGCAGTCACCAGCACCAGTGTGAGTGGAGACGAGTGTCAAGGCCCACAGCTGAGGCACCGAGGGAACGTCTCCTGGCAAGGTCAGCGTCTCCAGAGTGGTGGGAGCTGCCAGGTACATCTGTGCCCAGGGCCAGGACATAACTGCCAGGTACATCTGTGCCCAGGCCAGGGCATAACTGACAGCTCCACAATACCTCCCTTAACTCCTCTTTCCTTCTTTTATTTGGTTTTTCGAAGCAGGGTTTCTCTGTGTAGCCCTGGCAAGCCTAGAATGTGCTCTGTAGACCAGGCTGGCCTTGAACTTATAGAAATCTGCCTGCCTCTGCCTTTGATTCCCAAATGCTGGGACTAAAAGCGTGCACTACCATTGCTAGCTCCTCCTTCTTTTCTTAAGCCCAGGTCCACATCATAGCTGAATTAATATGCAAACATTTTTTTCACTTGGTAAAAGCTGTCACTGAGTGTCTACCTTGAAATCCACAGTACCCAGAATAAAAGCAATGGTGACCAACACGGGGTCACAGCCACCAGCAAACTTCATCTCAGAGAACTGCATTGGATAAAGTTGTGCTGGGCTTGGGGTGGAGATCCATACACAGCTCCTCTGAGGTGAGGCTGAACATAATAAGAACATGAACAGGATGCTGTCAACTCTAAGCCTTGGGAGGAAATGGAAAAGACATGATTATACTGTCGAAGACAGTTCTGTGGCTGACTAGCATCTGGGGAGTCCTAATTCTGAAACAGACTACAGTGGAGCAGACATGCAATCTGAAAAGAAACTAAAAGGAAACATAAAAGTTCTTCTAATACTGCAACAAAGTAAAGCAGCACAGAGCATAGCAGTGGAGCAAGAGCAAGCAAGGCACATAGTCAACTCTGACCCAGCTGCTTCCCAGGAGACAGCTCCACAGCTAGCGAGCCAAGACTCCCCTGCCTGTGCTACTCCTCCTCTCCTGTTTTAATCTGTGATGACAATCCCTATCTCTGATGCCATCTGGGGTTTCTCTTGTGTTTATATCAGGGTCTCAGTTCTCAGTCAGGGTGACAGTGACTATTCAACACAAGTCAAATGCCTGTGCTATGGCATATTCTGGGTCCTGCTCTGCACTGCCTAATGCTCAATCAATAGCTGACAGGAGAGTTAGACACATTAAGAATTAATTATCTTCCTGTTCATAATCCAAGCATTCTTATGGCCATGTGTGTTGTGTGTGCTCTGACCACGAGGCACTCAGTGACCGGGAAGGAAATCTACTGAATTTGTGTCTTCAGAGCCTGTCTGTCAGTTCCCATGCAGCCTAAAACCACAGCACCTCAGCACTGATGGGATTGTGTGGCTGCTGAGACATATTCAGAAAAACCAACACTACTACAGACTGCGTGAATTATATTCAAAGAACATAATTAGGCAAATGGTTTTTTAAAGGTAGTTTTAAATTATAAAAATATCATAAGTAAAATATACACTTCCACCATTCTTTGCTCTTTTTGGTAGGATGAGGGTCAAAATGTGTATTTAACTCAACCTTGTAGACAATTCTGTCTGCTGAGAACTGCTTCAGAACACTTCCCAGTCCCTACCAGGCATGTATTATAGTCAACCTGGGTACCAGCAACATTTTCAAAATCAGTTTCCTAGGAAGGTGGCATTGTTCTGTAAGGCAACCGAGGAGCCCAGAGGCTGACAACGCTAAGCAACAGAGAAAAAGGTTCTCTCTAAGTGCCCACACCGGCAAGGGCACCATGTCAGAAGCAATGCAGCAGTGCTGGAAATGAAGGCAAGTGCCACGTGTGCACCCACGGGAGGTCCCTGGGATGTGCACTCTGTGGTGACCCACATGGCCCTGAATAACTGTCCAATGTGCCAGCTCCCACCTTTGCTCCCGAAGCCTGGGCAGACCTGAGGCCGGGTAACAAGTGCCTGGGCAATGCCCAGGCTAACCCAGCAAGTCACTTCCCAGGTGGGTAGGACCGCTGGGAGGAGCAGAAGGAAGGGCACCTGGCTAGCACTCCTGACACAGTGCCCTCTGCCCTCTAGCTGCCCACAGACTACATCCCACCCACCACCATTGTCAGTGCCACCTTCCCCACCCCAAATTCATCAAATTTAGGAGATCGGTTCTGTCAAGCTTACTGCCACATATACAGCTGAGGGAGGGACCCCTTCCCAGCTGGTTCCACACCCTCTCACTCAGTGGGTGGGCATCTCCTGTGCTCTAGTGGGTGCTGATTCTTGCAGCAAGATGTAGCCAGACAAGGCCTGTCTACTTTACATCCTCTCTAAAATACTATAACCTTAAGTTCTTTTCCAGGACTAGCCTACCCTGAAATGTTCACTCTGCCTCATGCAATTCCAAAGACCTGAACCTTTCTTCATGGCCCATCCAGTGTCTAATGCCATGTTCTCATTACAAACAAACAACCCAAAACCAGTTGTCAACATTCTCACCCAGTGATGATTGATTGATTGATTGATTGATAGATAGATAGATAGATAGATAGATAGATAGATAGATAGAGATAGAAAGAAACAGCTTGACTGATGCTTTTAGAAGACACAAATTCCTTTCCAGGCCATTTACAACTAGATATGTGTCTAGGTTTTTAGACTTAAAACCTCCCATTACAGACTGTACCCCCTAAATCTAAAGACTCATTCTCAGGCATGGCATTTCCATAAAATGGGAACTGAACTGTTTCTTGTACTATGTGATTCCCAAGGGCACCAGATGTCTCCACATCAGATAACCATGTCTTCTGCTGCAGTTGTGCCTGTTACTCAGCTCCATGACTGCAAGAGCTATACTGCAGCCTCTTGCCCACCATAAGACACCAGCACCCAGAGTGTGTGGGCCTCTGGCTGGTGTGGGGGCAGGTCCAACCCCATGTTATGCTCCCTCACTTCTAAGGCACTATGGATGGCAGAGGGAAGCCTGGCAGCCATCAGTCAACAGCACCAGTACAGTGCCAGGTAGGACACCATCCTTTCCAGACGTCCGATCCACACTGCCAGGTTCCCCTGAGTGCACAATGGCAAGACTGAGCACACAGCCAAATGTTTTAGTCGCCTTCCACTGTGTGCAAAGCAGTGCTGACCTGACCTCTGGAGATAGCAATGAGTCCCCATGAAAATCAGGACGTTTATTTTATTCCAAAGCCTTCAGGCACTTACAAACTAAAGCCAGAGTAACAAACCTAATGCCAACCTGGCAGTGTACCAGATGTTTCGGGTTGTCACAATGTCACCATGTCACAAAGGCAAGCTGCTTCAGTATATAAAACACTCTTGAGTTTCTGAACTGCACACATGCTCTGGTTTTTGGTTTGGTTTGGTTTGGTTTGGTTTGGTTTTCAAGAATTTTTACTCCATACTCATAGACCAGGTAATAGAGTTTGATGCATCATGAAAATCCATGTCAACTGCAATGAAGGAAACAGTCAACATGTCTCAAGTGCTAAATCACATAGAACAAGCTCCCAAAGAGCAGCCGCACAAATGTTTCCATAAGGAGGAGGAAGCAGCCTCAGTGTAGCACCCAGCTTAGCCAAGGCAGGGTGAGAACAGGTGGAGTCACCTAGGTGGAGAGTTTGGACAATCTATGCTCACGTGTTTTTACAAGGTGGGGAGAGGAAAGGGATGTGTAAGAGAAGGGGTGGGGCTAAGCTCAATCACAAGGGAGTCTAGATAAATAAAAACGAAATTAATGGTATTTTATCATCCTGGGCATTTAGCCAAAGATAACTGGCCTTAAAATAAACTTGGAAACTTGCTTTCTCAAAGGACATGGGAAATAAGCAACAGACAGACCTGAGACAAGGAACCACATGTGGCACTGTCTGTCCACTTTTCAAGTACTACGGAGTCACAAAGACAAAACCGATAAAGAAGCAGAGAGCTTAAAATTCCTTCCCCCTCCCCACCCCCCAGAAACCTGCCAGCTCCCAAGCCATAAAGAACAGCTAACTGGAAGACAAACTGTTATCCCACTGACCATCAAGCACGGTCATGTGACTTCAACGTCCATACCTCTCCCATATTGATTCTACTTTGTCCGTTTAAGTCTTGTGGCCAGTATCTTACTGATGAAATATGAGCAAATGTGGTATGCATTACTTCAGGGCAGATGCACCACAGGCTTTCAGAACCTGAGTTACCAGCATTCTTTGCTCTCTGTCAGGAAGCCAACAAGGAGAGGGAGAGGCGGCCTGCTCAGTGCCTGGGCCTGGGGCAGGTAGGCCAAGAGCACTGCAAGCACACAGCCAGCCTCTGCTAGGAAGGAGGAGCATGACCTCCATAGTGTAGCATCCCTGAGCCTAACTTGACTGGTAAATCAGGCCAGTGGCCACCAAAAGGAAAAAAAAAGGCTGGGGAGGGGAGGGGAGGGGAGGGGAGGGGAGGGGAGGGGAGGGGAGGGGAGGGGAGGGGAGGGGAGGGGAGGGGAGGGGAGGGGAGGGGAGGGGAGGGGAGGGGAGGGGAGGGGAGGGGAGGGGAGGGGAGGGGAGGGGAGGGGAGGGGAGGGGAGGGGAGGGGAGGGGAGGGGAGGGGAGGGGAGGGGGCAACTTTCTAAGAAATATGAACATGGGGTGGGCACGTGCATCTGATTGTCAGACAAGCAACTACATTCAAGGAGCAGCACAGAGACCATATGAGGCAAAAGAGATGGCTCACAGTAAGGAGCGCCTGCTGGGCTTCCAGAGGTCTTGGGTTCAGTTCCTAGCACGCACAGCAGCTCACAGCCATCTGTAATTCCAGTTCAAAGAGACCTGATGCCCTCCTCTGGCTTCTGAAGGCATCAGGTATGCACTTGGTACACATACATACGTCCATACCAGTAAAACTCATACAATAAAGTAAAATAAATAAATCTAAAACCAAAACAACAAAAACAAAACTTAAATTGCTACTATATTTCAAAAGATGACTGACTATGACCCAGAAGGTATGTTTTAAAATCACTCCATCAAAGTAACAGGAGAGGACAATGTCCTCTGCCCAGGGCAAATTCCATTCTCACACCAAGTGCTCTCTGAAGATGAAACAACTGCCAGAACCTGCTCAGATAACAGGAGGTCTCAAGGAAGGAGGAAGCACAGAGGACAGGTGTTAGAGACCAGAGTCCTTGGAGTGAGCTGGAACTATCAATGTCGAAGCCACTCTAAAAATAGCAATCCTGACTGCCCTTCTCTAGGCTGTGAGGGCAGTCAGCCAAACACAGAGCTCTCATAATGAGAAAGGGGGTGTGCTGGGCCAAGGACCACATCACAGTTCATTAGGTGATGGAGTGAGACCCAGAGCACTCCTGTCTGTGCAGGTGATAAGGAAAAGATTTCAAGAAATGAATCTCTGGAAAAAAACAAAGCTATAACACCACTATGCAAATATTCGCACAAGTAGCTTGTTGTTCATTTGTTTCTAAATGGACAAATTCGTCCAGCTGGAAGTGCATACCACAGGCAGGCAAACACTGAATGTGACACAAGAAATGAGTGTCTGAAGTCACACTGCTCACAATTTAGAATGGCTACAGAACATCAATAGAGTGAGTGGTGCTTCAGTACCAATCAATAGCCGTCCAGAATGCAATGCTCTTCTGTGTGAAAACGGCAGGACCGCTTAGCTCCGGCAGTAAACTCCTCCTTAATGAGTCACGGCAGTGACATCACTGTTAGCCTTTCACAGAGATCAATTTATACAGCTCCTTCTCAGACCTAAGTAAGAGCCTTTCAAGGCAGTGAATGGAACTGCCTTTTAATTAAGGGTCTTTGCACCTTAAGAAAGGCAGGATAAATCACTTATTCAAGGTTTGTTGTTGTACCAACTAAACAAACAGTAAGAAAGCGCACAAGCCCTGCTGCTGAGCTGTCCTGTTTTTAGGACAGGAACTCAGAATTCAGGCTGGAAAGGCAGGCTGACCTTCTGTGGGCACAAGCAGAAAAGCCCAACAGAAATGGCAGGAAACAGACTGACAGAGAGAGCTCCCCCCACCAGTGCGGCAGCGAGTTTTCACTCACAGAATGCAGCCACCCCAGGATGGAAGGAGAATGAGTGACTACGTTATAGAACCGCAGCCCCAGTTATCTCACAGGGACCTTGAATTACCAGACTCCCTACCTGGGGTAGAGGGAAACCCAGATCATCAAGTGCTTGCTCAGGTGAAGGCTGTCCTGCTTCCTACCTCAGAACTCACTCCCAAAAGAGGTCCAGAGGGGCCCCTCTGCCACTATTTTAATAGAACAAAATGATGAAATCTATATGAAAATAAGAATTATTGACTGAGTATGTGAACTATATTACACACACTCACTGAAGGGCCCTGCACCCCATCTCCCACTAGCAGGCTGTTCATGGAAGGCTGGATGCTGACAAACTGAGACCCAAAGTTTACTGTATATAACAATTAATTTTCTTAAAAAGTAATGGTTCGATTTGACCTAGGCTTTAGTTCCCATCATAAATTCTAAATGCATGCACCCTGAATAAGGAACTCAGCTGCAGGTTCAAGCCGAGGCATGCTTCAGTTGCCATCAGGAATCCTGATGCATGCACAGCCTTGAATAAGGAACTCAGATGCACATCCTTTCACTAAGTTCCCTAGTCTTCACATTTTCTACCAACAAAGAGAAATGCTAACACACAGAACTAAGAAAAAGTCATGTTCTCCTGGGAGGAATTAATCACCATCTAAGAACACAGTGAGTTAACAATAGTAAATAGATATTCTGTTCACATCCCCTAGAACCCTACTTAAAAAGTGTGCGCGGTGAGCCCTTTACAAGACACACAATTGTACACACAGTACATTGTCCCTGAATGCCTTTTGGGTGGACTTTTGTTCTTGTTTACTTGGTAGGGGTATAAAGAATTGCCAAATACTTCATTGATGATTATCTGATCTTCAATCAATAATGCTTCTTTAGACGAGTGACATCTTTACAGAAAAATGCTGAGCAAAGTAATGTCAGGGCCTCATTTGAAGGAAGCAGAGCTGTTTAGAAAAAAGGCCTTTTTAAGGGACTCAGGCCGTGTGTGGTGGCGCACGCCTTTAATCCCAGCACTTGGGAGGCAGAGGCAGGCAGATTTCTGAGTTCAAGGTCAGCCTGGTCTACAGAGTGAGTTCCAGGACAGCCAGGACTACACAGAGAAACCCTGTCTCAGGAAACTCAGACTCTGTTACTTAGTGACTTCTTGCTATCGCCCTAGCCAGGAGTTGGAGTACAAATTTAACAGTACTATAACGTCCTTCCATTTTTAATGACCTTGGAGCATCATCTACAGATTCCAGAGAAGAAGGGAACATTGATTCCCACTGAGGCTTTTAACTGGGCCATTCTTAGTCATCTGTGTCTCCCCAAACACCGCAGAGAGCCTGGAAAGAGTCCTGCTGCAGGAGGTAAGGAGGCAGGCACTCCCACACTGATGCTGCACACTACTCAGGGCAGCATTCTTCAGTCAACTCTGCAAGGCTGTGTTACCAACCTAAATGAGAGCAATGAGCTATAACTCATGAATAAAGCACAGCCCCATGAATGTGAGCAGCTGTTTTAAGAACAGCTCTCTAAAAACCCTAAGGATCCCAGGTTGGCCTTGAGCTCCTGGCTTCTACTTCTGGAGCCAAATAGCTGCAGATGTGTGCCGCCAAAGAACAAATGTTGTTTATATATGTGAGTAGATCTGTAGGGCAGGGGAGAGAGGAGGATACTGCAGGGGTGGGGCAGAGAAGAGGAAGAGGGACGACTGGATCACAGACTGCCAAGTAGTAAGAGAAGACATGGTGACATTTCAAATCAACATTACAGAGGTAATGGTGATAATGATTCCAACAAGGACAGTGAGTAGGTGCTAAAAGCTAGTAAGTGGGCTGTAGAGGAAGGGAGAACCCACAATCCCACTGTGTCTGCCACAACTTACAAAAGGAATGGGGCCGACCAGGAGCTCAGTTGGCAAATTTCTAATTTAGAAGTAAGAAAGCTGACAGAGAACACCACTCCAACCAAGTGACTGCAGGCTCTGACCTGTGTCAGATGCTGTAACTCTCAGAAGAGGTACAGCCTCACCTCCGTGCCATTCCTATTAAAAAGAATAAGCCTAATAGAATCACAAGAAACTGCCTGAAAATGAGGAGCCAAGCTAAGGCCCTACTCATCACCAAGGGCAGCATCTGCAAGAACGTTACAGAGAAAGGACTCTCCCAGATCTGGAGAGCTGTGTAACTAAACGATGAATTATCATGTACTGTCATGGATTAGCTCCTCAACTCGGTGCGAGAAACGTAACTGTCAAACCCACAGCATCTCAATGACAGCAAGGGTTACAGGAGATTGTTTTGTCACTTCTGTGGTCCTGTGCTTACGGGAGAGGGTCTACTTGACCTTAGGAATGGATCCTTCATTTTCAAAGAGTAATAAAAGGACACTGAACCTAAAGACTGAATAAGAAGCATGTTCAGACTGGGAGGGGATGCAGAGGTCCTCTGTGCTGCCCTAAGCTTCTCCAGGAGGGGATGCAGGGGTCTCTGAGCTGCCCTAAGCTTCTCTGGCAATATAAAACAAAAGGAAATATAAAAGCATAGCTCTCACATTGCAGATGACCCCGTGTCTAAAGCCCACGGGGACTCTGGGCGCCCCTTTCTTACCTTTCTAACAGATTGTGGATTGCTTTGAAGAGCAGCGTCCTACATTCATAGGAAAGGCCATTTTCCCAGAGTCCTTCTTCCACAACTGAAAAGAAACAAGAAAAAAGAAAAAAAAAAGAACCAGTAAAAAGGACATCCAAATAAAAAGAAACGTTGACACATTTTTCTATGCAAAGTTAATGAGCTAATTCAAAGGTTTCACCTCAGTCTCACAGGGAACAGAAAGGGGGTAGTAAATGCTGTCCTGGGGGAAGGCAGGAATGCAGGCAGAGAAAACAGGGTTCAGGGGGTTCAGGGGGCCATGCAGGCCCACCGGCCTCTCCAGCCTTCAAAGTGCAAGTCACTTCTGATACTCTCAGGACAACTTCCCAACTCTCAAAGATTAATTCTGAGCAACTTCTATTAAAAAGTAACAAAGATACCATAAAGTAATATCTAGGCAATTCCCAAAAGTATCTGAAAAGTATACAAAGGTTGTTTGACTGGAAGTCTATCTAGATGGGACTTTTTTAAAGAATTCAGATATTGCTAAAAAATTAACTCTTGCTAGAGTATTAAATTGTTTCCTGGACTTAGAATTTTATAAACACTGAACATTTATATTTCCTCTGAAATAATCTATGCCATGGGCCAACAAGTATCTCTAAAAGAATCCAATGCCCATGCAGTCCTAAAGTTGTTTTCCTTTTCATAATTAGATAAGGAGGAGCTCCAAAATAGATGGTTCCTTAAGTTAACTCAGATTGGAGACAGGGGAAATGGTAGCCCTTGGAGGCGGAGGCAGGAGGCAGGAGGCAGGCAGAGTCTGACTGCATCAGACCTAACCAAGGGTCTGGGGAAGCTGGGGTAGTGATGCAGCTACTCTGCTCAAGGGATTTCGGTTCCGCGGAGTGAGAAGGAAACCTAGAGACTGAGGACAAAGGCAATGGTCACAGAGTCTGTGGGGTCCTACAGGAGCGGGGCAGTCTCTTTATGAAACCCACAAGTCATTCAGAGCTAAATACATACAACATTTTAAATCTAGGCTCCAAGCTTCCCAGCTAAACATTAATTCTGTATAGATAAAAAAAAAAAAAGTAGTAGGAAAACTGTTTTATAGGCTGTATTTATCAACTTAAATGTTTTTGGTATCAAAAGAAAAAGACACAAGAAATCAAATAGCTGTGTAAACACACACACACACACACACACACAGAGTGGAAAGTGTCAATCAAAACAAAGAATCCCTAATCGCAAACACTGCCCTCCAGCTACTATAACTGTTACAGGCTGGCAAATTAAGAATGGCAAACAGAAGTGAGCCTGCCTCAGCTGCTGTGTGCAGACCCAGGCTCCTGGCAGTGTTACCTCGCTGTAGTGATAAAGCTGTGCTTCAGATCTGTTTAAAGTGCTGTCATAAGTAACAGCTTTTGAGATACCATCCTCATTCAGATAAAGTGTAAAAGTACTAAACATTTTTTAGAAGACACCATTTTATTACAAACAAAATTAAATAGCAGTAATTATTGCTTAGCATCCAAATACTCGAAATCTTCACAATTTATAGCGCTTTTAAAACATGTGTCTTACAGAATCAGTTTGCTCTTTAAAGAGAAAGGCCATGTTGAAGGTTCCAAGTGCTCAGGTGTCAATGTGGCAAATTATCAAAGCAGCAGGGAGGAGTTTCCCAGCAGACCCCACCTGAGGGGGGGGGGGGGAGGAGAGAGTGAGGGAGGGTGAGGAGGAGGAGATGCCCAGGAGCATTGGGAAGGGCCACAGCACACATTCCTGCATCCATCCTCCATCTGCACTGTGTACACAGTCCAAACTGAAATTGCTTCAGAGGAACACAGGCTCCCTCTGAGCTGTGTTACAGATTCCCCTTAATATATCACACTGCAGCAAGGGCTGAAATGAACATCTAGCCTTTGGAAACACTTCTGACTCCCCCAGTGCTTTTAACCTCAGGCAGCAGAATCTACTGAATCCTATGATCCAGAACCCGGAGCTCAGCACACTGGCCTCTGCAGAGGCAGGGGGGGGAGGGGCTGATGGGAAACAGTTTCTCATTTAGTCACTAAAACTACTGAAAAGCAAATTTTGTTTGAACCCTACAAACACAAACAGACTTTTAAGAAGCAAGAGGCAGGAGAGGAAGTCCCTTGTTAGATTTGCTGTGACACATGGCTAAGGGGCAGGAATCTAACAGGAGACTGAGAGGATCTATATGTTCCTTGTCTTTTGTTTTCAACTCTGCTGCCCAATGCATAAAACAGTTTTACAAACTAAACTCTCCAATTCTCACATCTACTTCCTGAGAACTATAAAATAAATAGGCACTGCAACAAGACAACATTTATCAACTTCACCTATGGACTGTGCCAAATAATACTTAAAGATCTCAATTTTTGATATCTGACTTCTAAGAGACTGACTTAACAAAGAACTGAGTAACAAAATAGCATAATGCCACATTAATTCTGAAATACAGCATCATACCCATAAAAATCCAATTACACAAGGTATCACTGACTGATCACCATTCTGCCGCCATTGATTGCCTTGTAAAATCTATTTGAAGTCATTAATAACTAAATGGACTTATTTATATCAAATCAAACCTACTCGGTACGCCGCTCTCCTGAACTAGTCGTGGATGTAGAACGCTTGGTATCACTTAACAAATCTATATCAGAAATGCATTTAGCTTGTCCACTGTCAATTCATCAGTCAAATATGGATCAGAGGATACAATAGTAGAGCTAGAAGACATATGTAGAAGTGCTGTTTGTTCTGACCTGTCTGCAACGTTCAGGAATAACAACCCTGAAAATGCTCAGCAGACAGAAGCATGGCTGTGACATGCCATCTCACCAGGCTAACGTATTCCTCAGGAACCTCTAACAGCATGGGTCCTCTGTCAGTTGCAGGATAACCAGAATTTTAATGAAGGTTTCGGCTCTGGGATGTGGCAGCTGAGACAAGACCCATGTTAGCATTTCAATGGATCACAAGACTTGTGTAAAGCCAGTAAATTTTCAACTAAAGGAGGTCAGAGAATTAGACTTCCGGATACACTGAGCAAGACCTTCAGAAGACAGCTATGCAGAAAACAGCCCACATCCCTGTTATCAATCACACTGCAAGAGAAATCGTCAAGTGTCGAATCACACTGTCTTCCAAACCCAGTGTGTCCCACTCACCCATCTTTTCAAGCATGATACAATGAGCATTACCACTGTATCTTTTGCTGTTAATGCAAAACTGCTCTGGAAGGGCAGCCCCCACCTGGCAGAGACCTCTGGCTCCCAGGAGGGCAGTCTGCACCTCACGGTTGACTCCAGTCTTCCCTTATGAGCACACACCACTTAAACATCCTAAGTTAGGCTGATGTTTATTAAATAACTACATGTTCAGGAATTACCAGGGATCAGCATGAGATATACATTAAAGGGGGGGGCGGGTGTTTTTGCACAGATTATCACAGTATAGCCCAGGCTAGCCTCAAACTCATGACAATCCAGAAGCTTCAGCTTCCAGATTTCAGAATTATGGGTATGAAGAGTATTCAATGTTAATGAAAAGCACGCATGTAGTTGATACACAGGATGCACACATATATGATATATACACATACAGCACACACATATATGATACACACATATGACTCAGTTCGGGCAGTTTCACTTCAATCCATCAATGCTTAAGATAAACTTTCCTCTATGATGGCTGTGTTAGTCAAGAAGACTTAACCCCTGGGTTTCAATGTTGCTCTCAATTAAACAATAAAAATCAAAACCATTTCTTTCCTTCTCTTCAGAAGAGACCTGCTTTGAAACATAAACACACTCGGGCTCGGTGCTGACAGGATAGGTCCTGACTTGCCTTTTACACTGATGCTAAAGCAGTGGCTGTCAGAGCTATCACTATGAGTGACCCCTACTCTGTAACTGTCTGAACCGCAGCTGTCTTCTTGGCACTCTCCCCCGACCCCAGCTCAGCCAGCATTGCTGTTCTTGCTGCAATAATCTTGCGCAGCAGTTTACAGGAGGCTTAGCCCTGGCGGAGTGCACTGGCTGGCATGACCACCAGAACACGGAAACACGATTCATTAGCCACGCCTGAGGAGATAACAATGCTTCGGCTGTTTGCTGCCTTTCAGTTCGCACATCAGCCTGAGAATAATGCTCCCTCCTTACTCAACAAGCACATTTACAGACAGGAAAAACTGTAATCACCTTTGATTAAGAGACAGCAGATTTTGCCTATATGAGCCGCCAGCCATGGTGACATAGTAATTAGTTTGTAACTGACAGGTTAAAACAGCAAATGTAGCAAAAATAACATGGAAGAGGGAAGGGAGGAGAGAAAGGAGAGGGGAGAAGGAAAGAGAAAGAGCAGACAGAAGGCTCAGAGACCACGCCTGCTCTGCGTGCCCTGCCCCACTGAAGGGTGGCACAGTGGCGGTTCACAGTACAGTGAGAGCCACCTGAGGCAGCCACACACACACACACACACACACACACACACACAGGCACGCACGCTCATCTCAGGAAAACAGTGGACACTCTTTGGTCATGCTTTAGCTAAGTACTACTCACTGGCCTTGCTTTTCTGCTCCTCTCACCAAAACTCTGTGACTGACAGTTACAGCAGCGTCCATCCGTCCCTCCTTCCCCTCCATCTTCCTTTACCACACTTCTACTGCACCTCTCTCACCTGGCAAACAGCTTGTCTTCATTTACATAAACATTGTTCCAAGCTTTTTTTCCTAGTGTGGATTTTAGAAATACTCCTTTGAAGAAACCCCAGACTGCAGAACAATTATGTCCACTCATCACTTGGCCCAGCAGGCAATCAGAAGCACAGGTTCCCACTGTGAGGACAGAGGCCTTAAGAGCAAGCACAGCCATCCTGCTACTTCCACACCCAGGGGCTACACCCTTTGTGGAAGCAAGCCGTGTGCTGCCTGCCAGCCAGAGTTTGTGCAGACGTTGGTACATAACAGGAAACCGTGTGCTAGATGTGGAGTGAGTGCAGGCAAATTAGCAAAAGGGACAGTTTGAAGCTAATATTGTATATAATTAGCGTTTTAAAAACAATTACTTTTTAGGCTTTCCATAACATTACTGTACTTTACATTACAAATGTGCTACAAAGCAAAAAGGAATTCACACACATGAAAAGTGCAAACACGATGCCACTGTATGTATGCGTACACGCTCGCGCACACACACACACACACACACACAATTTTTGGTTTAAATGTACTCTAGCAACCTGAATACTGCTATTGGGCTTCCAATCTTTCAAACTTGCAATTGGCTACAATCAATTCTGCTTGTAATCACTCCATGATTTAAAAGCTAGCTATGCTATTATAAAGTACACCAATCAAGAAGGACTTCATTAGTGCTGACTATTTAATCTGAACCAATCAGGAAACTTTTTGAATTTCCTTTAATATTAGGGAACAGGTCAGGTTGCTGAGTAATTCATTTATTTTGCATACAATTTTCTGCATATTACATATGAAAATTTTAAAACTTTAATCAACTGTGCTTCAAAAAGAACAGAAACACAGAAGACTCCCTCTTGCAACCACAGTGCTGCCACGGTGACTGGACTGAACATCAGCCACAGAAGAAGCACAGCTGTGAGCACTCTGAGCTCACAAGTCCACGCTCCCAGTAAACCACGCCTTGTCCACAGCGCTCCTTGCTCACTCACTCGGAAGCTTACTTACCCTGGGGGACGGCAGAAAGCACTACTGCCCCTGGCAGGCCATCCTAAGTGTACCTGAGGCCTGGGGCCACATTTGACTTCTACTTCTACTGCACTACACCAGCCTTCAGCCTCCAGCTTCACATCCTCCGCCAGCCATGCTTGCCTAACCTGGGCCCCTCAAACAGCCCTTTCACCTTCCCTCCCTTTGATCAGCCACAACAACAGTTAAGAACAATGTCTTCTCGCCATTGCAGAGGGGACAAGTCAGCCTGCACAGACACAAAATCTTCCACTAAGAAAAAAAAAATCACAGCCCAGAAAACACTCAATCCACACAAGCTCCACCACAGACCTACACCCCATGAAGTGAATCTCCTCAAGTTTACGGTGTTAAAACAGCCAGCTTTAAGTTATGAGAGCCTACCCCAGGAAGGCGCATTTCTAAGCAATGTCACTGACGGTTCACCTTCACAACACAGCACTTACTCTAGGTCCAACTCCACAAGTACCATTCACTATCAACAAGGAAGGACACTTTGTCACTATCACTTCATAATGTCCCACCAATCATGGTTGGAAAAATTAAATTGTAACACATCAGTACAGGTGGCTGATGAGATTTCTTCTTCCATATTCCACAGGATCAGCTACAGCCACACCTATAAAAGCTCAGAAAACTTTACTTTTTTGGAAAGGCAGGGGTAAAGAGACACGAAAGAAGAAAGAAAAGAAAAGAAAAGAAAAGAAAAGAAAAGAAAAGAAAAGAAAAGAAAAGAAAAGAAAAGAAAAGAAAAGAAAAGAAAAGAAAAGAAAGGAGAGAGAGGGAAGGAGGGAGGGAAGGAGGGAGGGAGGGAGGGAGGGAGGGAGGGAGGGAGGGAGGGAGGGAGGGAGGGGAAAACCCTTCAGGTAAGCATTGCAGAGTCACTGCCCAAGGATCTCAGCAGTTGACTGATTTTCGTCCCTACCCATCAGCATCAGTGTAACAACTCTCCTCAAACATCTCAAACTCATTCATTTACATTAAACTGTGATTCAACAATTTTTAAAACTGAATTTGTGATTTTTAATCAAGCATAATTTAGATGTGTATGAATTGATTATAAATTTAATTTGGCAGACAATGTTTAAAAGGTTTATTTTTGTATCAGAGGACATTCTAACTGGATAGTTTATACTGTGGGTAGAGCCATAATTTGAGATAGATTATGAGCCCCTCCCCTTTAGTAGATCCACTTTAAAAGGTGACAAGATGATGAAACTGAAAGACACGGGATGCCCTCATGTGATATTCTTCCATCTGCCCGCCCCCCACCCCTCGCATAAGCAGGACAGGAAGGACATTTACCTCAAGGTTCTTATCAAAGCTCAGCCCCACTAAGCACCACAGCAGTGCTTTCTCCACAAGAAATAAGAGATGCTGGGATCATGGGCAATGCTGGTTACCCAGGGCAACAATCACATCTCTCTCTCTCTTTCTTTCTTTCTTTCTTTTGTTTTGTTTTGTTTTGTTTTGTTTTGTTTTGTTTTGTTTTGTTTTGTTTTGTTTTTTCGAGACAGGGTTTCTCTGTGTAGCCCTGGCTGTCCTGGAACTCACTCTGTAGACCAAGCTGGCCTTGAACTCAGAAATCCGACTACTTCTGCCTCCCGCGTGCTGAGATTACAGGCATGTATGTGTGCTTATGTTTAATAAGTACCCCACCACACCCGGCCACATCTCTTTCTTAAGTGACAAAAACAGTCTAAACACTTTAACTGTAAAACTCGGTCTCCTTTGAAAGTGACCATATCTGTATAAATTTAAGGAAACAAACAGAAACTACCTTGGCCACACTGGAATAAAAAGTGTGTGCTACTTTGCTTTACTGCAGGTTAAGAGTATTATTTAAGTAAAGTTCTAGATTGCAGTTTCAATTCTCTACTTTCTGTAACAACCTGACCAAAAATTTTCCTGGTGGTGAGATGTTCTTATACTCTGAAACCCTATTCTCCAGAAAATAAGCGCCTTTGATAACATATCAACTTTTCCTGAAATTACCAATGAGCAGGTGAGGCCATTAAAACCAAAAGTCCTTCTTAAAAGGCAAGCTTGTCAAAGAGAATGAGGACATCAGGGAGCCTGGCTTTCTGCACTGGGCTCCCTGAGCCAGAGCACTGGGTGGCTGTGGCAGCAGACAGAGATAGGCGTGAGGGTGGGGACAGGGCGAAATGCTCATCAATGCTGCATCCATCCTATACCAGACAACATAAGCACCAGGGCCATGGGGGTGGGGGGGCTGAGCGTCATCTGACAGTCTGCAGGTGCTGAATGTGACAACTGCTGAACAAGGTAGGCTCTCTATGTATCTAAGCCGCTTCAAAAACAAACAAAGCAAAAAGGAAACCCTACAAACAGAGCAAGAAAGAAATTACCAGAAAAATGAACAGAAAAGAGCAAATGTACCTGATACTTAGAAGTGTAGTTTTTCACTTAAACATTGAAAAGCATGCATGAGCTAAATGCCATAGGCTTACACAAACACGGATTAAAGTTTCCATCCTGCGTTGCTGTCAGATCTTCTAACTCGGGAAAGGCTCAAAGTGTGGTTTTCTTGTGCACAGTGTTCTCCTCACAGCTCCAACTCTGCATTAGATGACCAAAGCTTCCTGTCTCCAGTTAGTTGCCTCTAGACAATGCCAAGGATCCCCGGGACTCAAACTCTCCCAGACTGAGAGGCACTGGAGAGAGGCTGAAGTCGCACTCACTGGATCCTACTATTTATTTTTGAGGAAAGGGAGGAATTACTAGGAAAGAGAAGTGTTTATGGAAATTAAACATAAGTACACATAATCTGTATGGATGCAACAGTTAAGAGCATATTACTTCCAAAAGAGAGATGTTATCTCAAAGTCTCATAGACACATCAGCAGACTACACAAGGAACGATGAGGGCATCACCACTAGTCAAAGGAAATAGGCTTGACTTTACCACACAGAAAAATATGGGGCTCTGCACAGCCCTTTGTAAAGCCAGGCTGATGACAGGCCACAAGATCACCAGACAGCAGCCTCTGCTGGGCACTGTTCTAGGTAATTACCAACTTTACAAACACTGACTGTGGGGCTTGGGTCGAAGGCCTCCCCTTCTCTACATGTGTAGGTATGTACAGAAAACATTTGTCCACTCAAAGTCTCAGTGTCACTGAAAGATCAGTACCAAAACAAGTGTTATTATAGTGTCTCTATGTCACTTGTTACTGGAACTTGCCAATTTCACTCACAGCACTGGGGAGGCTTGGCTGTCATTCTGCAGTGTATCTGGTACAATGCTATCAAAGTCCCAAACACAAAATCTCTGGGGGGATGGGGGGAGCTTTTAGGATACCATAGCACAGTGGCATTCTGAGATGCCCTGTAGTCAAACTAAACATGTTATCTACACAGAGGAATGTGTTTCTTGTACCCCGCTTTGTCTGGGCTGCACTACCTACCAAGAATAACCCAGGCGAGAAGAACCCAGCTAGATGGGATGGGCTCAGCATCACTGCTGCAACACTGCGATTGACCTGTTAGGAAAACCTCAGCTAGAGAAGCTTCACGGTCTGCTTTCCACTGATCATCCACACAAACACAGCACAGTCCACTGATCATCCACACAAACACAGCACAGTCCACTGATCGTCCACACAAAACAGCACAGTCCACTGATCGTCCACACAAACACAGCACAGTCCACTGATCATCCACACAAAACAGCACAGTCCACTGATCGTCCACACAAACACAGCACAGTCCACTGATCGTCCACACAAAACAGCACAGTCCACTGATCGTCCACACAAACACAGCACAGTCCACTGATCGTCCACACAAAACAGCACAGTCCACTAATCGTCCACACAAACACAGCACAGTCCACTAATCGTCCACACAAACACAGCACAGTCCACTGATCATCCACACAAACACAGCACAGTCCACTGATCGTCCACACAAAACAGCACAGTCCACTGATCGTCCACACAAACACAGCACAGTCCACTGATCGTCCCACACAAACACAGCACAGTCCACTAATCGTCCACACAAACACAGCACAGTCCACTAATCGTCCACACAAACACAGCACAGTCCACTGATCATCCACACAAACACAGCACAGTCCACTGATCATCCACACAAAACAGCACAGTCCACTGATCGTCCACACAAACACAGCACAGTCCACTGATCGTCCACACAAAACAGCACAGTCCACTGATCGTCCACACAAACACAGCACAGTCCACTGATCGTCCACACAAACACAGCACAGTCCCGCAAATCTCACACAGAACAATGAGAAAGTAGCTTAATTCCTCACAACCGAGAGGCAACGGGCAACGAGAAGTTCAAAGCCATGGCCAGTTTCTGGCAGGTATTTTCAAATATCCATGGTACATCCACAAACCCAGGACTGTCTTGTCAGCCATGGCTGAGCATCTTTCTTGCATCTATTGGACAACATAGACTCAAGCTTGACCATATGGAGACCAGATCCCCCCAGTCAGGATTATCTGTGCACACACAAAAGCTAGGCTCAGCATGGAAAGTGAGTCCGCATGTCCTATGGTGCCCTGGATCCCCAGGCTCCCTGGGCTTCCTGAACACCTAAACACAAGTATTTTCTGACACGAGTGTTTTTCCAAAGCTCACAGTCACAATACAACTCACCCTGTGTGCTATTTCTTATAATATGGCAGTGCCACTCTCTATCAAGTGCTAACTGTGTTTGTTCCTGCTCCCGAGTCTAGGTGGCTCCCTATATTGCCTCAACAAGAAAGAGAATAACAGACTTAGCAGTAGCAGTCTGCAAGTCTGGAACCTAAAATCTGTCAGGAGGTTCACTCTTAGAGCACAGCCATGCTGATTTCTCCGTGCTGGTGCAGCTGACATCCAGGCAAGTTTCTCCAAACCAGGAACCCTTCAAAGGAGGCCAGACACAGCCATGGAGTCTGTGTGGTGAGTCCAGATAGTCTGAGATGGTCTGCTATGTTGCAATGCTATCTAAAGAGACTATGTGCATGCTACTCAGTGTCCACAGCAGCTGACCTTCATCTAGCACAAGAATTTATCTCTGATGAAGAGTCACTGAGAAAGAAGTAGCATATGAGTCAGATAGCTGTACCTTATAAAAATACATAGTTCTACTACTGAGCATACTGTAAACAAAGACACAGCACTCAAACAAAATAAATGCTAAAATATAATGTACAACATGACACAAACCATTTTCCTGAGAAACACTACAATGGACAGGATAGTGGGATACCAGCTCTGATGCTACCTGGGTATGGGCCTTAATTCAAACATCTCTACTCCAATGACTAAAATACCAGCAAGGAACAAGAAGCATCTTTACAGAAACAATAACCCTTTTACTTACACAAAACACTGGACCCATATTAGATGCAAGGACAATGAATGGTAACAGGATTAAGACACTACTTCCTTTAAAGTAGAACCCAAATTCCTTGGCACCCTCCTACTGATCAAAGGGCCTCTATCTCTTTCCATTGGAAACAGGATCCTTCAACCAAGGAGCAGGGTAAAAGTGATATCATGTCAACTCTAGACTGGGTCACAAGGCCATCCTTGAGTCCTAACAATAATTATGTCACTCTGGGGCCACTATTCAGAGATGACGTCCAAGCACATGAAGAGTTTGCTAGCTCACTCCAGCTCTCATGAGTCAGCCAGAGGTCTCTCTGGTTAGTTTTAGCATCCAGCCATTCAACAAGCCTTGCTTGCCCAGCCAGGGCCTTGACATCCTGCTGCGGAGACAAGGATGCCTCCCGTACCCTTTCCACAGCTGTGAACTAAGGGAACCTACCAATATTATCAAGTAGGTGTGACCTGTGCCACTACATTTGAAGCAATGTATAAGTGCAGCAAACACTCAGAAGAAGAGCACTATAGAGAGGCAGTTCTGGTTCTGAGACCCAATGCTACCAATGAGGTAAGTCAGAGAGAATGTGTGGGAGAGGCTGCCCAGAGGGAGAGCCTGAGCGAGTCCAATGCAGAAAGGAACTCTGAGGTTGAATTAATGACATGCATCCTGGCAGCTACAAATTCAGCCTTATGAGCTATTTAGAAATTATTTCACTCCACGGAAAGCCATTGCTATGCTTAAGTCGGGGTTTCAAAGATGTCTGGCTGATGCAGCTGCATTTTGTATTGCAACAAAGTGAGCTCATCAGACTGACTGCCTCACAACGAATACCACCATGAGCTTCAGTGTGACTGCTGACCAATGCAATTCCAGCTCAAGCATTTGCATGGTGCCTTCATGTGTGTGTGCACGCATGTGCACATGTGTATGTATCAGAAGAGGGAAGGAGAAAGGAGGAAAGGAGGGACAGAGACAGAGGTATAATCATCAACTGAAGGCCATGAGATGCCACAGAACTCTTTGCTAAGGAACATTTACCACAGTTCAAACAGAAGGAAATGGTGAGAGAACTGAGTTATCACACTAGCCACAGTACAACAGCTGGCACAAAAGGAAGCACTCTTGCTTTTAGGCAGACCGACCCAAATTCTTCCTAGGAACATTTAACTATATACATGCAATAAAGATCAGGTGATGCACTCAGTATAGTGCATTTACCATGCTGTCTCTATATTCAAGGAGTCCTGACTGTGTTCGCCCTGAAGAACAGTGTTTTATAATTACATAACAGCTATAAACATAAGGCATTAACTCCAAATTAGTGGCGGTTAAGTCTCTATAAAGTCTGAGTACAGAAAGATGTTTTTAAGTAATAGTGAATGTAACTGGGATTCTTACATCATCACAGAGCACAGTACATTTTCATGAACATTTTACTTCCTGAGCAAAGTTCAGCCCAGGTAGGCGAGGTATGACAATCGCTTGAAGTCAGAAGACAACCAAGGTGAATGTCAGTAAACATAATGGAGAGCTGCCTTCAAGCAACTGTGCTAGAGAACAGTGCTCTCCTTCCAGACTCATCAAGGAGAGCTTAAGCCATTAAGCCCAAACCCCTTTGAGAATCTCAACTCCAGATGTTGTTAACACTCTTCCACACCCTGAATGGCCTGTGTCATGTGAAACGCAGCAAACCCAGGGATACAACGGCAGCAGCATCACTGAGGACTGGTCACTTACATGCAGCAACAAAACCCATTTCCTTAGGAGAGAGACACAAAGAATCTTCACTTTATGATAAGGAAATTAAGGCAGTAAATTGTGTGGCCATAGGTTATCAGATGCTCTAGAATCATGAACTGATCCGTTTGAGGACCTGATGTTAACGGAATTATAAGCCTTTGAATGTTCCAATCAGAACCTGAGTCTACGAAAGCCAAGAAAAGGTTCTCAGGAACCCAAATTGCAGTAAAATCCCAAGGGGAAGGACTTGAGGATCTATCAGTAACCCCCAATCATACTACTAAGTGCACTGGAGATGAAGTGACAAGCCTGCACTCAGTAGGGCTACTCTGCCTTCACTGAGGTCAGGGGACTTCAACTGTGGACAACTCACAGAGGCTTTCTTGTGCACATAAAACTGACCTTTAAATAGTAAAAACTTGAAGAATGCTGGATACCAAACTCTGAAGGTGGCAGGAATGCAAACAGACTATTATTTAAATTCTGTATGTGTTCAAAGCCAGAGCAGTCTGACTGATGCACCAAACAAACGTTCTCAGACACTGCAACTCTCTAGCTTCCTTACAGCCTAGACTACTTCTTGGGAGCTGATGCAGTCAGCGCACAGCAGACAGTGGGTGGTGAAGTCTGCTAGGAACAGGAAGGACCCAAGAATCTTCTGGGTGTCCCTGGGTTCCCACCCCAAGCTCTGGTCCAGGAGAAGCAGACAGAGCTGGAAAACTGCTTGCATCCAGTTCTGGGGATTTATGACTCAGTGCAGTGGGTGGTGAGCAGAGCCACTGACTTCCTACAAACATTGTGTGTGGACACCAGGTTAGCTCTGGGGAAGCTCACTTAATGTGAAGTATGACTTGTTAAGTTGTAAATCCTCAGAAATCATCTGCCAGACTGTGACCTGCGTGACGACGGTGGAGAGCAGTGGGGAGCAGTACCTGTTCTACACTGTTTACTAAGACAACTCTGAACCAGGGACGGGGAGGCTTTGCCATGAATCACATCTCTCATCTAGGACGCTTCTTTAGGATTTAAAGGGAAGAGGGAATATTAAAATCAGATTCAATAATTTACGTAAAGTTATCACGAAGTACTATTTTGAAAAATATTTCTCAACTGATATCAATCTCCTTCAGAACAGGAAACATGGTGTTCATTTGTTTATTTCATGCAGTACCGGGAAAGAGTAGAAAGCCGGGTGGGTATGCTCTGCTATCTGCTGAACAGACATCTTAACCCTGACAGCTCTCGCTGGCAGAGAGGATAGCTATGGTTAATGTACATACATTTTTGAGTGTTTTATTGATGGTTTTGACTTTTGCTTTTTGAGACTGGGTCTCTTTATGTAGTCCTGGCTGTCCTGGAGCTCACAATGTAAACCAAACTAGCTTGGCCTCAAACTCACTGAGATCCTCTGCCTCTGCCTCCAAAATGCTGGGAGTATGTACACCATGCCTGGCAAAAGTATACTTTAAAATTCGACTGGAAATGAAGTGTGACTCAACAGGAAATCTTGCATACCATAAGCAAACCTGCCTGTTTCCAAACATGCTGCTCTCTCATTTCCTTCCTTGATTTGTCCTGGAGCACTGACCACAGGCTGGCCCCTCACATCGCTGCTCACCGTCCAGCTTAGATGAGAGCTCACTGCAAACCAGTTTCCCCGCTTTGTTTCAAAGCTGAATGCCCAATGCCCAGAACATTACTCAAGGAAGCAGAGCATCTGAGAAATACCTAAGCCCTTCTTTTGGCATGGGGCTGGCATTGTTATTTCTGATACAGGTGACTTTTAGTACTCCAGCTAGAGTGACACTGTCACTGGCAGGAATGTGACACTACAGCAGGTAGAACCCAAACCACTTTGTCCCTCTGAAATGCCACTCTTGGCAGTATTAATTACAGGAGCTTCCTGGGTAAGGGCATGTCTTGAGGTGAACAGCAAACCAACCTACTCAGTTCTCACCTGCTGGTAAAAGGAATGCAGAAAACAGATGATCACAAGAAGCATTCCAGAACAAACCCTCAGAGCAACTGTCTTCCCACACTGGGGCAGTCAGATGTGCCCTGTGATTCCACGGGAAGCCCTCCTGTCCAGCAGGAGCAGTAGCTGCCGTGGCACAGTTGCCACAGTGCAATCCCATCACCTCACACACTGCTCTGCTACTCTACCACAGCTCCATTTACGGAACAGCAATGCCTGCTGTCCTGTTTGCTTCCCTGTCTGCTAATTGTTTTCCTGTTTGTTTACTGTGTTGTTTTAAATGTGTCCTCTACCCATCAGAACATAATAACTGTGAGAACAGACAGACAATAGGGCTGATCAAAACAAATACATATCCATTGAATTGAATTTAATAGAGATCAAGATGTCAATAAAATTAATCTTCAACTCACAACCTTATTTCTATACAATTCAATTAACATGCTAAGTATCCATACAGGAGCCTAATATGAGGGCAATTAAATAAACCTCAATTAATTTGCTACCATTCTGTATTCAAACCATTATGGAGGTTGGAGGCCAGCTGTGATCACACACATGAAAGAAATGCAGGCAAGCAGCAAACATTAGGTGGCGGCAGAACACTGTATTATGTGCCTCCTTTTTCACTTGTAGAAATCTGACCTATACAAACAGGATACACAAAGAGCTTTACATGTAAAAAATATGAATGGTATAATACGGAGGATATATAAATAAAGTTATCCCTTAGTATCCAAGTTTTCCACATTATTTCTATAAAAAGGAAAACAAAACAGAACAACCCGATTGACCAGTGCTGGTGAGTGTGGCGATTTTCTGTACCATCTCACTCTCCATCTAAGCAGCCAGCTTCACCTTCACGATGGAAGACCATGCCTGCTTCTCAGCATCCTAGACACGCAGCTTTGCAGGCACATGCACTCACCAGCATCATCCTGCCTGCTCGCCTGCTTCACTAGTAGCCTGGCCAGTCGGTCGGTTGGTAGATCGGTTGGGCTCAGTATGGTGGCTGAGGTCTACCAATTCCTCCACTCGGAGCCCATCCATCACTTGCAGCTTAGCACAACTCACTGAACTGTCTCCTGACACCCAGCCCACCCCTCTTCTGTTCTCTCTAAGTTAGACAGAGTAGCTCTAAGGCTGTTGTCCTCTCATCCTGAATCACACTGAGAATTGTGTGTCTACCTTGCAGGGGACTCTCCTGAAAGTAGAAGGTCTGGAAAGTTCAGAATGGCAGTCACACCCCTGTGCGTGGCTCACCACACCACCCTCTAGCATACGACATACTTTATGCCCCGTGGCTGACTTCTTTATCAAACTCCCCTACTAGAGCTTAAAATCCACAAGTCAGGTTCAGATTTTCACTTGGCTTTATCCCCAGGGCCTGGTAAACAGTGGCACTCAAACACTTCTGAGCAAATGTTCCCTCTTATCAAACAGGTACATCTAGAAATAGGGCTGTAGCTGCTTGGTGCTGGCCAGACATGTGGCTACAGGTGTTCAAGGTACCTGAGCTTCAGAGCGAGACCCTACTTCAAAGGGAAAACAACCAAAAGTTCCTACTATTATTGCCACTTGTTTTTTTAAGGTCAAGCTCGCACAATCCATATATCCGTGTACATAAAAAACAAAATGACACTTTTAAAGCAATGATTATTTAAATCAAGTCTGTCATCTTGTTCATCACATGCTGGAATATTCTGGGTTGTTTGTTTTGTTTTGTTTTTTAAGTAAGAACTCTCTTTACTGTGTCTTTATTGGAAGTATGAACATCCGAACTGTTTCTTCTTCACACTCATACAAATGGACCTTTACCTGCCTGCTAACATATTAGCTCATCTGGTGACAGGCTTTGCCAGTGGTTTCAAACTACTTCAGAACTCTACTTTAGAATGAACAGGTCTGTTCTTGGCCAGATAAGTCTAAGATCAGCACTGACGGCTAAACTCTGGACATAAGTGGCTAATAACTAACCACTGACTATAGCTTGCCCACACTTAGTCTGTCCTCTGTTCTGTTTGTGGCTAGTAGAGTAAGCACTTAACAAGAGGTCACAGTGGTGACATTCTCAGCATACAGGACCTCTCTAACACCCACAACCCCACTGGGTTACAATCACCACGAGCTCCCTAGAGGATGGCAGAGAAAGCATCTCCTGAGTACATCAAGGGACAGCTGGCTCTGGGGCCATACACCTGAGTGTCTGCTTTCTCAGACTGTGCAACAGAACACGAGAACACGCTTCAAAGAGAATCTTGCAAAAAAAAGTGTGGAGAAGGGCTTGGGGTGTGCTTCTTTGCTTGCTTGTTTGGGGGGTGGGAGGGGCCTCACATACCCAGGCTGGTCTCAAATTCCGTACACTACTGAAGATGATGCTTCCTGATCCTACCTCTACCTCCAGAGTGCTAGGCTGATTACAGGCATGCACCACCATGCTTGGTTCTGTGAAGCTAACTGTGGAGCTTAGGACGCTGTGCATGGCAGACAAGCACTCTACCAACTGAACTATACTCCAAGCCTAGAGAAAGTTCACTGGGGGTTGGTTTGGTTTTTGGAGAAAGACTAAAGACAGATTTAATGGACGCCACGTTCCTCCCCCTGGGTGTCAGAGTGAGTAAGGCAAGTGTTACTCAGCCACATCAATGCACACCGAAAACAAAGCCACCGTGCTTCCCCTTGGGAACACAACGCACGAACAGACTCTGCAACTGTCTGCTGGTCACAAGGCTAAGTGAAATGAACCCATCAGCAGAGCAGAGGACTCGGGCCTGCTGCTTTCCTGGGCATCTCTGTGGACAGGTGTGGATGGGTCACAGTCCAGGGCCATTGCAGTCACCAACTGGAAACTGTGACACAACACAGAAACAATGCTCTAAGTCAACCCACTTAGGTGTTCAGTGTGTCACCAGAGCTGCTGATGCTAGTGGACTTACACCTCCTCCTTGGGACAGATTCATGGGCATGATTCTCTGGGACACATTTCCTCTAAAATACTTCAACCAAATTGTGTATTAAGTGACTTTGTGGCTTGCATTAGATTTATAAACATCATTACACACAGGGGAAAGGGCTGGGGGGCAGGGGAAAGAAGATGAAAACAAACCACAGGGCAGACAGCCCAATAACAAACCAGTACACTCTTTGGTTTATAGTCTATCTTGAGGGTTGGTCACAAATGGTTTGTAAAAGTTACAAATACTAAACTATGTGCCCATACAAAGACTATTTTCAAACAAGAAGAAAATAAGAGTACCTTTTATCTCTATAAAAGCAGGTTATTGGTTGGCTTTCAGAGACCACACACATATACCTCCTTTCAAATCCCAATTGCTCAGCCAATGCTGCACAAGTTAATAGAAGCCAGGTGGCTGCATAGGGCAGCAGAGCGCGCACAACACAGAGGTTTCTTTGCCCACTCTCTCGGGTTCTAAGCGCCTGAGTGATGATTTTGGTGGCCCACTGCCACAAGGGCTCCATGCTCCACTCAGATGGGCCATACTAACAGTCTGGGCTACTTGTAAAGAAGGCCTGGCACTATCTTCCTGGTGCCTAACCCAGAGTCACACACCAAAGACAGCACAGTCTGACCTGCTGAGAGTGTAGACTCGGTGGCCCACATTTCCCTCTGCTTTTCCTTAACTGTCACAAAAACCCTGGCAGTGACTTCAGCAGCCTTTTCTGGAATTCTGGGTGATTATTCTTGTCCCTAAATGAAAACACCTACCCCAAAACCAGAAGTCTTGTCCAAAGCATCTTCAGTATAAATCCTCTGTGCTATTATCAAGTCAGCTAACCACTTAACAAGGTCACTCAGCACCAAGAACAAACAGTGCAGTAGTCTTTAGTCTTCTTATGTGAAGAGAATACAAACCACCTAAGAGGTTCACAATACAGGGATCTTCTCAACCCAACACATCCTCAGGTGTGTGTGTGTGTGTGTGTGTGTGTGTGTGTGTAAATTTTAACTAGGCACAGATCACAAACAGTACCTTAGCAGGTCCCCAATCCTTTATCAGCAAAGCCTGGAATCACAGGTGTCTGATTCAGGGTTGTACAAACATGTGCATGGATTTTACATTGTGAACAGCTCTAGGATTTATCACATTAGGGTTGCTCGCCCTGTAATGTAGCAGAACAACCGTAACACCGTTGAAGGCCTTTATGAAATAGAACTGAGTCATTTGGGCATAATCATTTCAATGCCTCCGAAGCCCACCAGTAAGTAGGTAGCGCACTACTGGGCAGAAGGTGACCAGCTTAGCAACATGGGCTCTTATCATAGTACTCAGGACAACACATAGTGTAAAGCTGGCCAGAGGTGACTGGAAAGTCAGGGATGTGCAGTAAAGACAACAGTGCCATCTCTGAAGCTCTGGGATTTTCAAGGACTAACAAAGGCAGTGAGCAGAGGTGCTTCAAAACAGTGTCCCTGGCAGAAGTAAATGTTCTAAAAAAGTCTGTGGGCTTTGCTTTTCCTACGCACTGGGCCTGCAGCAGTCTCTCTGCACATGTCAACACAGCCAATATTTAATAACTCACTCCACCGTCCATCTGCATCGCCACCCTGCAGCTCCCAGCTGCACTCCAGAGCTGCTGCAGCCTCCCTGCCCTGCCCCACAGACCTCCACTTCCTTCACCCACTTCCCAAGGTAGCTGTACTACAAGGCACGTGACCTGGGAGCCAGTCCATCACTTCCTAATGCAGCTCCTTTATGACATCCAACAGGGCAGCCAGGCTTCTAAGAGACATGGCGCCACCCTGAGGACACAAAGGGCTCAGCTCAGTATGCGTGCCGGTTAATCACTGGTGCTGTCAACCAGACCCTTGCCATGTGGGGACCTTGAACATAGTCTGATAGTAATCTCTATGTGCATCACTGTGCACACTCTGGAAGACAACTTACAACAGATTTCTTTAAAGATACTTATTGGTCTGTGTGTTTGTCGGCTTATTTTATTTATATGCATACACTGTAGCTGTCTTCAGACACACCAGAAGAGGGCATCGGTTTCCATTACAAATGGTTGTGAGCCACCATCTGGTTACTGGGAATTGAACTCAGGACCTCTGGAAGAGCAGTCAGTGCTCTTAACCCTTGAGCCATCTCTCCAGCCCCACAACAGAATTTTTGAAACTGAGTCCAAGACAGGTAGATGCTTGGCCTGGTCCAGCATTTAAAGTCCCTTCCAGTGCCAAGAAGATGCTCTATCCTTCTGCTACATAGCTGCTGTAGGTCATGGCATACAGCAGTTCCTGGATGTTGTAATAGTCTAAGCTGACTGAGGTTATAAAAATAACACTTCTCCACATGAAGTAAAATGTTTTAGCAGCATGTTCCACACACTCAGCCATCGCTATCAAGAAATACAGAAAAACTCAAATTCTTTTCTGTTTCTGAAAAGAAAGCTTTAAAATTTGGCTGACAGCCAATTTTTTTTAAATCTTGATAATATGCTCTAGACTCAAAAAAAAAAAAAGGTAAAGTCTAACTGTAGACAAGGGAAACAAATATTTGTCTATACAACAAGACAAGTGCCTTTCAAATGCCTATGTTAGGATGACTACAAGCGATAAGTTACTAAAGATGTGAGAACAATCAACACAGCTGAGGCCAGAAAAGGCATGAGCGTACCTGCCCACGTAAGCAGTCAATCGACTGCAAACTGAAAGTACTGGGGTGGGGGTGTGTCTGTGCTGAGCATGCAGTACAGCCAGCATCAGCCAGTATAGCATGGTGTTAGAGACCTGCAGTCACACAGAGATAATCAAGTACATAGAACAACAGGCTGGTTTCAGGTGCTGGCCACTTCAGACCAGAGTCTTGAGCACTCTTGGGTTCTGGTGTCCATGTGGACATCCTGGAACGCCCTGTGATGCCCAGGAATGGCCACATGTTCATTTAGCTAACGGGCAGAAGGTACAGGCTAAGAGTCACTAACTAGTCCAACGTATGAGTCAGTCAGGTGAGGGTGAAAACGCTGATCTTTGTCAACTCCAGACGCAGCAAAGGCTTTGCTTTTCTGTTCCAAGCAGAAAAACCACATTGTAAAACACTGAATGTAAAACACTGACAGCATTTTTTAATACAAAAAAAAAAAAGGCTTGTTGTACTTGGCAACTTACAGGGCAGGATTGTGTCCAAACTAAGCATCTTGTGCTCTGTGCCAGATAAATGTGATACTGAGTCTGAGACACAGAGAAGTAACCAAGTAGTCCTACGCTACCTACCATAGTCTTCAGAGTGTAACTTACCAGGAACAATCAAATGTAAAACCACTGGGCGGGAGAGATGGCTCAGCGGTTAAGAGCACTGACTGCTCTGCCAGAGTACCTGAGTTCAATTCCCAGCAACCACATGGTGGCTCACAACCATCTGTAATGGGATCTGATGCTCTCTTCTGGTGTGTCTGAAGACAGCTACAATGTACTCACACACATAAGACAAATAAATAAATTTTAAAAACAAAACAAAAAACAAAAGGTAGAACTACTGATTTGGTGTTTCTATTAACCCTGCCAAAAGCCATTTTTAAAGTGTGTGTCGCTGCCATACCCATAAAGATGACTGCAGGCCCCTGTTCTCTCTAGCTCTCAGCATATACACTACTCGGCGGCAGCTGAGGTGAACAACCCTACCACAGCATGCCTGGTGACACTGACAGCAGCAGTGATGCTCACTGTCCTTTCTCTACTACAGCATAACTGTAAACAACCAAACCACAAGGCTGTCCCTTTACAGGAACAACGGGGAACTTACATTTCTTATGTGAACTCTTACAATGCCCAAGCATATGTACTGATTTTTGTAGTCATAAAAAAATATAAAGTTGCCGGGCAGTGGTGGTGCACACCTTTAATCCCAGCACTTGGGAGGCAGAGGCAGGGATATTTCTGAGTTCAAGGCCAGCCTGGTCTACAGAGTGAGTTCCAGGACAGCCAGGGCTATACAGAGAAACCCTGTCTTGAAAAACAAAAAAACAAAAAAATTTTGAAAATAAAAAAAATAAATAAAGAGTTGATCCCTTGCTAAAAGAAACTACCAAATCATTAGTAGTTTGAGATAGATGAATTATTAAACATATTGTTAAAAGATGGGCTTTACTCCAAGCAGCTCACACTGATCTGAATGTTAGTCTCTCATTTCCATTCATTCATAAACACCACAATGTATGTACATATTCATTCACTCACACGGAAGTTCAGAACAAAACTTTAATGAAATACAGTAATTCTTGAATTTCTCACTGTGTGCAAACAATTCTCAAACACTATCATTATGATATTCTATTTTATGCATCATTATGGAAGTATACCAGATCATATATTAAAGCCAATTATATAACTGATGCTGGTGGTCTTCTTCAGAAATTCTACTACTGCTATAAAATGAAGAGAACAGTTGGCTCAGAGAGGGGAACAGTTTGGAAAGACACAATTGACAGAGTAACTGCCTGTGAACAGGGGAGAGAGATGTCAGAAATCCACCGCACAGATCAATCTGCTAACCTGTTTGCAGACCTGTCTGAGAAGTAGCACTTGTTGATTTTAGCCTTCTGAAAGAATGGTGAGGGTTCCCACACTCGCACTCTCTGCCCCAGGTGTGTGTAGTGTGAACACTTCTTTTCTCTTTGCTCCCACCCAACCAACCTTGCTGGTGAACCGTGCAGTGTGTATGGATACGCCGCCCCACCCCCACCCAGTGTCCACTCTGCATCTCTCCTCACAGTCTGCAGTCCCAGGTGAGCTAGCCCTCCCTTCCTGACTCACAGGGCTTGTCTTCCCTGTCTACAGGGCTCTACAATTTCTGCCTGCTTTAAGTCGCCAGTGTGCAACTAACTTAACCTCACATATTGGGGGGGGGGGGGGGGGAGCTTGTTCATGTTTACTTTCTAATCCTCATTTACAATGAGCACTGGGCCCCACAAACACACTAGGCCGCAAAGGTCAGTTTGTGACTCAACAAGCAAATAACTTAAAGGTGTCTGTCAGTCAGTGTCTGTGAGAACGTTCTCACCTCACTACCCAATCCGCCAGCATGGAATCCAGCCACAAGGAGTCACTGAGCACTGAGGACAGGAAAGGGGTACTAAGAAATGCTAAAAGGACACAAGTGACTCAAAGACCAACAGCAGTAACGAAGACACCGAGAAGCCACGACAGACACTGAGCCTGGCTTCACAAGACTGCACGTGCTACATACAGTTCCTTCCCCGTGGCCCCTAAGTCTCTAGAGCTAGGTGACAAGCAAAGGCATCTCATAACTGAGTGATCAAACCAAAAAAACCAGAGGCCAGGGGTGCTCAGAGTCTGAAGAGGAAAGGGAGAGCCAGCTCCCACACCCTTGCTCTCTGATCTCCACATCAGGGTGTGGCATGTATGCAAACACAGACAAGGTCATAATTTAAAAGTTACAAAAAAAAATAATAAAATAAAATACTGACAATAGAAAGTGTCAGAACTGGATGGACTCATTCCCCTTACATTAGGCCTTTTGTAAGATAAGCCCCACATGCATGTGCTTAAGAAAAGCACATATGTCAAAAGGGCTGCTCTAACTGTAAGAAACTCTGCAAAAACCTAATTGGAATTCGAGTAGACATGGAGATCGCTACAATACCAAGATGGCCCCAAGCCAAATCTCTTTTCTGGCTGACCATGCAGGCCATGTCACTGGACATTAACTTCACATATCGTGCAGCAAGCCACCCAGTGTCTAGTCCTCTTCTGTCTGCCTAAGGCCAGAACATACCTTCCCATGCTGTAAGCCAGAGTATCAACATACTCACATTTAATTACAACAGAGTCTTGGAAAGCAAATCCAAGATGGCAGAAAACACACTATTTCTACCCTTCCTTCCAGTTAACATTTACATCTTGTCATCATTTTGTAAAGCCACATTTCTAGAATGCAATGGGTAAGGAAGGCTTAAATCATCCAAACTAGCATTCCCAATCTCCCATAAGCAGGCCTCAACTTCTTCAGGTCTCCCCTGCCAACAGCTAGATGTTGCCTGCTGCTCCATCAGAATCCTGTGGCCCTTGACCACAACCTCCACAACTCAGGTACACAACATCTCTAAGCCTGGGTATTCCTGCCCTGACCTGTGAGGTCTTCTCCCTGTGCCAATACTTGAAATCTCTGTAGATTCCATCCTTACTGAAGCTCTGAGAATGAAGAAAGATAATCTGTCCTAAACCAGCTAGTCTAGACTACAAATAGAGGCCTCCTGCTTCCTAGGCACATGGCCTCAGGTTGCCCCACCCCCGATTATGTAATGTACTGTTTCTTCTTCCCAATGAGACCTATTAGATCTCAATTCTGAGGGTCAGAATGAGTACACAGAAGTCTCCCCTCGTGGGAACTCAGCACTGTGTCTCACTCCTGAGGGGCATCACCTAACTGCTATAAGAAAACTAGACCTATGGAGAATCTCAAGGAAGTCTCTGCCTAAACTTCTTCTTAACCAGGTTTACAACAACCAAAGTCAGTGAAGGGAGTTGGCTACTAAGAGGAGTGTGTTTAATGTCCTCATGAAGAAGTCTATTTTCAAAGACAATTGGTTCAGATCAATGATGTCTTAAACATAGAAGTGTCAGATCTATTAAATGCTGTAGACACAAATATTTCTTAATGTACTATCTTCCCATTGCTTCTTTGATGAAAAAGTATTATAAACCCAGGTATGGTAGCACACCCTTTCATCCCTGAGTCCCAGGACTGCCTAAGCTACATGGCAAGAAACACAGAAAAATCTTTCTGAGGAAGGAGAGGGGGAGGGGGAGGGGGAGGGAGAGGGGGGAGAGGACATGAAGAAATTCAATAGGCAAAGGTCAAAATGTACAGTCACAGATCTAATGATAAGCATTTGTATGGGAACTCCTTTGTCTTGCTGACTGAAATTACAATCTTTTGTCAACTTTTATGCATGGCCTTCAGAAAAATAGATACTATGAATCCTTTTGACAGAGCAATAGGAAGCCACGCTAAGAACAACCTAACTGCAAAAGTAAATCTACAGCAGAGTTGAAAAAGCCAGAAGGAAGCATTCATCATTTCCAGGAATAAAATGATCAGTGCACTGGCTACAGCAATCATGGCTACAGCCATGTGAGCCTTGTCAGGAACAGCCCAAGGTGACCGTGGCCATGAGGGAGGGAGGCAGGTGATCAGTGCCATTTAGGTGGTCAGCCCCCTGACTGACAATGCTCTTCCACTCCCGTCTCAGCTTCCCACTCTAGCTTTAGTTTGTCCAAGACACCGGATCTTACTTCTCTGGCACTCACCTGCTGCCGCCTCTGGCTGCCCTATGAATCGGGTCAGGACTGACCTTCTCCTTCCCAGGCCCTACACGTCTGCACTGCCTGTGGCCTGTAGGGTGGCTTGCTTCCACACTATGTAAGGGTGTGGTTGCTGCCCACAGGAGCTATACAGCTTGCTTTTCCTCTCCTCACTCTACCCCTCCCTCCATCTCCCTTGCTCTTCCTGCTTACTGAAGTTAAAATGCTCTGTAGACAGAACTGCTGTATAAGGACTCAAACACTTTTGTGAAGAGTGAATACTCACTAAACCCTATCAAATAAAAGGATATGGATATATAATTTTGGCACAGTTTGAAATTGTTTTATCATAATTATGGTATGGTACAATTATGCTTTTGTTTCCATTTCTAAACAAACTTTAATAGCATAGCTTGCTAACAAGATATAATAAAAAGAAATTATTCCTTGATTTTGCTTTGCTTAGAGACAGGTAGAATGTCAGATCCTGTCTGTAGGTAGTCTCCTAAAGGGTGCAGCATGCAGAACACATGGGTAGCTTACCCCTTTCCTTTACTGACCTCCTTCCTACAACTGGCTCCCCAGGCCAGAGGGGCTGAATGGGAAAGACTGAGTCAGAAGACTGCTCTACACACACACACACACACACACACACACACACACACAGAGTGGGCAGGCCTATAATCACAGTACTTAGGTCACATGAGCAAGAGAGGATCAAAAGTTCAAGGTCACCCTCACTGCACAGTGAGTGTGGAGAACCAAAGGAATGACCTCTGGTGAGTGTGTATGTGTGTGCATGTGCATGCATACACACTTTTTTCTTTTCTTTTCTTTTTAAGTTAAAACCCAACTGAAATGAAAACCAGGGAGAGGAAGGAAATAAAGACAGCTCAACAAATTTTAAGGAAGTTACCAATCAAAGTATGCAGACTGTATCAGGAAATGTCTTACTGTCAGTCAATAGCATAGAATGAAGCAGAGTATATATTGTTTAAAAGCATGTGTGTGCACTCGCACAGTGCACACGCTCGAGCGTTCACCAGATTCCTGGTGGTGGAGCTGCAAGTAGCTGTAAAGACCATCACAGACTCTGGTGCCCCCCAGCACGAGACCCTCCGAGCCCCCGCCCCACCTGGCCCCACCCAGCCCCGCCCCACCTTCTCTATGCTAGGACAGCAGTTTACAGGCTTTACCTCAAAACTTCTGAGAGAAAATAGGGACAGGAAGCACAGTGCCTGACCGACTGTTGCAGGAAAATTACACAGTGTGGAGCTTCTCAGGAACTAGACATTTCCCAGCAAGGATATTCAAGAGAACAGTGAAGATGTTGATTCTGTGGAACCTGCACTGTACTGCTGAGGACATGGGCAAGCCCTGCTCTTCTTCAGTTTTGTTTGTTTGGGTAGTTGTTTTTTAATTATTTTTAATAAATTGTTTCATAAACGTTGCATCTTATTTTGTTTAAACACTGACAACAGTATAGGCTCCATCCCTCTAACGGCATTAGTCTTTAATATGTTGAGAACAGTGACATCACATAGTAATAATAACAGATGCAACCATTAGTAAGACTGCTAAAGAAGGTGAAGCAACTGGATCAAAGTGCCCTCCTGTCTCCTGTTCACAGTAAAAAGCAAGTGAGCGCGTGCCTGGCCGAACAGAACACTGGCCTTTCTACAGCAGCACATGCCCACATGGCCGGAGTGCCACTCCATCAAAACCTGTGTGGAACACACACACACACACACACACACAACCATTAGCATCACTATCGCCATCAGCAGAGCAAGCCACTCACACACACTGCATGCCACCAAACAGGAGCTGCTGCCACGGAGCAAACTCGAAGAGGGAGCCATACTCATCCTCCCAGAAGTGACAGCTAATACTTAGAGCACCTCCCACAGGACACACATAACAGGGCACACATCTGCTCTGAGCTTACACACGCCTCACAGCAAGAGACTTGGGAAGCAAAGAAAAAGTCTCCTAACCTGAACATGCAGAAAGTACACCTGGTCTGATTTTCCTCTGAACTTAAGATGTTTCCCTGTAAGCATAATAGCGGGTTACTTACACCGCGTCAGGGCTTTAGAGTTTCTTCCCATCACAAGGTGACAACATTCCGATAAAAGGCACGAACAGTTCTTTCATTAACTTTGTAGGACACTGTGACAAACTATAACATGCACAACAAGGCATTTTCTTTGCTTTTTGTGTGTGTGTGTGTGTGTGTGTGTGTATATATATATATATATATACACACACACACACACACACATATATATATATATATATATATGTTAGTATGGTTTTTATTTTCTTTTGGGGGGAAGTTGCAAGGGCAGAGGGCAGATAAAAGCAAACAAGTGGGACTGGGGCACAGGAGAGGAAACTCACCAAGAATAAAATGTTAAAAAGAACAGGAAGCAAAGAAGGCCCTAATGCTTTTTAGACACAGCAATGGGGACTAGGGGGGGCGGGGGGGGCGGCTCCTGCACAGGAGTTTTAACAACAAAGGTCATGGCTGCTCTTGTAGCAGGGGCAAAACCGCTACAACATTAACAACAGCTTATACACACTGATCTGTCTAGAAGCTAAGTGCTGTGCCAGGCAAAGTATGTTCCAAGTGTGAACTCAAGTAACCCTCACACTCAATGCAGTCTAATTCCCTGCCTGGAAAATGAACAGCGTAGTGGCTGCAGCTAAGTAGTAAGAACAGCACTGTAACCCTAGAGGGGCTCCAAAGCCCTCGGTGTTAACTACTGAATGACCCTCTTACCAATGGATTCTCATACTTGCAATATGCTTGGGGCTACAATGCTGTTATTATCGAGACCAATTCAGACAATCAGATTCTACAGCCCACTACTAAACAGGCAACATTACAGTTATTGCTAGTTGGTGGGTTTTGTTTTTTTTAAGAAAATTTTACTTTTTTCGACACTAAAATCTATCTCCATCATTTCCTGTCCTTTCCTTTCCTGCTTCCCACATGCCCCTAAGCAGGGATTCTCTTGCTCTCTTTTGCACTCTCTCAAATTCAAGGCCTCGTTTTCTTTGATGTCTAAGTATATAAATGCAACCTGCTTAGTACATTTAGTGTTAACATCTATCTAATTTCATATATAATTGCATATAATATCAAGGCTGATCAACTGGTGTTAGATAACCACTTAGGGGCTCATCCCTGGGCTGACTAGAAATGATCTCATTCACTGGTTGGTTGCTTGGTTGGTAGGAAGGGGGACCATAGGTATAAAGCATTTGCCATACACGAGCCCACGAGTGTCTGGCTCACACTTGACTCTGAGGAAGAAGAACAAAAGGTGTGAGGGGACACGAAGTGGATTCTGCTCTGTCCCTTGCCATCGGTCCATGTCCATCATACTCAGTGCTGTATATCAGGAGAGCATTTCACACAAGTGTTAGTACAGACTTTGAACACACCATGCCCCACTCCCTAGGTCCAGGCCCAGGCCCTGCGCTTCTTGCCCTTTCTCCCCAAAGGCCTCTCTGTTCTTTCTAGACAGTTTTGGTGAAGGGCATTCTTTAAATATATTATTCGTAGTTTATCTGTTCTTCAGAACATAAGAACATAAATACATGTATCCTTTAGCATGGATACCAGAGTCCTTTATATAGAACCACACAGTGATTTTAAATTGAATGAACTTGTGCTCTATACTGTAAAGTATCTTTACATTATTTATACACTGACTACAAGGGAAACCCCATGTCAGCGCCATCATCCTTAGAGGGAATGAACACCAGTAAGGAAGAAGGACTGCATGTGCTCAGCATAGGTGCTATATTTTCAACAATGTTTCCTCCATACTTGAATGCAGGGAAGCAGAATCCAAAAAAAAAAAAAAAAAGAGGACCAAGTGGTTCTAGTTACCACGAGGCCATTCTCTCACAGAGTAAGTGACTGGAGATGCATAATGTCAGGCGCATCACCTGCTCTAATGACTAGCATGAGTATATATAGGGTTGGAACGAAACACTGTTCCCGTGCCACCCAGGGAAGTCCTCACTCCAGCTAGTTTTCACATAACTCAATAGATGAGAAACATCTGAACTTATTTCACTGTATAATACAGGCCATTCATTCTACCACAGTTTTTCTTAAACCTTTACTTTTCATAAAATTCATTCTATTATAAATATCATGGTTTTATTCTCCAAAACTATGACATTCTTTAACTCTGTGTTGCTCTTAGCAACATGGTAGAGATCAGTTACCAACTTTCTGTAAGTGTATGCAACCAGACTAAATATTTCCCCACCCATCTGATGTCTGTCTCCAGTAAGAACAAACGATGACGTGCAGGTCTTCACTGCAGCACATAAGGCTTGGGCACATCCATCAAGGTGTCAGTTCAACTCCAACCTAACTAACAGAAGGAAGGATACAGGGGCACTACAGGATAAACAGAGCCCTGGATTCCAAATGAAATCTAGCACATCTGAGAGGAAGCAGTGTCTGTAAAAGTGGTGTTTATCCCAAAGTCAAGGGTCAGGGTCAAGTTTAAGGACCTTCCAGATTTTTAAGCATCACAACATTAAGTGGACAACTAAGAAAGGTTGAAAAAGAAATGCTTATGTTGGGCATAGGAGAACATGCGTGCAATCCCAGCACTTGGAAGGATGAGGCAGAATTGTCACAAGCTTAGTCAGCCTGGGCTTCCACATAGCAAGACCCCAGGATCTTAAAATAATAAATAAAAGAGTTTTAAGGGACTATCGAGATGGCAGTCAGCACATAGCTGACTGCTCTTCTGAAGGTCCTGAGTTCAACTCCCAGCAACCACATGGTGGCTCACAACCACCCATAATGAGATCTGACGCCCTCTTCTGGTGTGTCGGAAGACAGCTACAGTGTACTTGTGTATAATAATAAATAAATCTTTGGGCCAGATCTAGCAGGGCTGACCAGAGTAAGGAGAAGTTCCCAATAACCACATGAAGGCTGAAGGCTCACAACCATCTATACATCTACAGTGTACTCAAATAAATAAATAAATAAATAAATAAATAAATAAATAAATAAATCTTTTTGGGGAAAACAAACAAACTTGAAACAATGCATGAGGTTCTTCCAGCATCCACTCTGGCAACTGCCGTCGCTGTCTGTCTATTCTCCTTCAAGATACAGAAGTTAAACACAAGCATCCCTTACGTTCCACAACTGTTTATGGGCAGCTGTGTGGGTTGGTTAGCTGGTGACAGTCTAGGGTATATAATACACATATAGTGTGGGGTGTGTCTGCGTGTACTGTATAGTGTATAATGTGCATGGTTATGTCTGCAGAAGCAATGGGCAAAGCTGTAACTCGGAAGGGAGAAAGAATGCAGTGCAGGACGTGCTCCAGGAGCAAGCAGGAGCCACTCCCAGCAATGAACAGGAACACCTAACACTTCACGAGGGTGGCATGGGGGCGGGGGACAGAGCAATGCTCCTTCTCCTTCCCGCACGTGCATTGTGATAGTGCTGATAAAGATTAACAAGTCCTGGGTTTTACCACACCAGGCAACTTAAAATCACCTTATTTGGCAACTGTTGGTAATTACTGTGACCCTCCAAGACAACACTAAAAACAACCCGTTTCAGATCAGAGTGCTGAGATGAAGTAAGCCAATGAGGCAGCAGCTGGCACGGCCTCTGTTTCTAACCAGGTTTCTTTTCTGTAGCAAACTCAGGAAACAAAATCCACAGTTCCATCAACTATCTTAAGACCAGCATCTTAGCATCTCATTCCTAGAACAGAGCAATGTGGAGTCTACCTTCCTTCATCAAGAATAATATGTACGCATATTTTTTTTTTCAAATCGCCACTAGCAATTTCTATGAAATTGTTTTCTGCAAAGAGTTTTTTCCTAAGTTTTAAAAGGACAACCTAGTTTACTTGGGAGCTTACAAAAAAAAGGAAGAGGGAGGGAGGAAGGGAAGGAGGGAGGGAGAGAGGCAGGCAGACCAGCAGGCCGTCTCCTGTGTCATTAAACTCTATAGGTCAAAGCACTTAAAAGTACTAAGATTATTATGTCCCACAAATGAAGATTCCAATCTCACAGCTTATGTAGACATCACAAAAACTGTTTCAGTAAAGGCAGTTATTTCAGAACTGGCTGGATGCCCAGAGAATGCCAGAATATATTTTAACCAAAGGTAGAGAAAAGGAAGTATAATGGATTTGAACTCAATTTTAAATCTACTATGGCTTAAATAACACAACACAATTTTCTCTTGTTACTTTTACACAAAATTAGATTAACAAAGGTGAACAGATACTCTTAAGAAACAAAACTTCATAATCATTTACTGCTTTACCTTAAAGTTCACAATCCTGTGTGCCTGGAACTTCTACTTTAACTACATTTTGGGCACTTGTAAGGAAATGCACGAAACTACAATCCAGGTCTCTGCAAGGTGACACCTGGGAAAGGTCCTACTACGACAGGCTGCAACCTGAATGTCTGACAGAGTCAGAGTGAGGACTCCTCCTGTGAAGAATGTCACTCTGCATCATGTGAGCAGCACCCACATGTGGACTACCCACGTACAACAGCTTCTCCAGCTTTCTAAGTTAAACCCATCTCTAGATGATGGACTCTGAGGTGTGCCATCCTGCTCTGTCCTTCAGAGCAGCAGTGGGTTATGGAGCTGTGGTTCTGACACTGCACAACACTTAACTGATAAGCCATCTCTAATCCACTTCAGGACATGCAGGCCATACAGGATCAGTTACTCACACTGCTCTCCTCCATGAACAGCACGCCTCATACACACACACAGGCACATAAACAAAGACACTGTTTACAACAGGCATGGACACTCAAGAGCCAGGCACAGGCAGGTCCCTGTGAGCTCAAGTTCAGCCTGGAAAAGAGTTCTACAATTGGATGTGGCCGTATTTGTGACCCTTTCTCCCCCTCCAAAAAAAAAAAAGCAAAAAAAGAAAGAATTTACAGCACATTTACAGCTCAGTTCTCTAATAATCTTACATTTAAATTATCAATATATTTCAAATCAAATCTAATAACAAATTTTAAACTTTTTGGAAAGACTTTAGAAGATCTAAGTCGACATTTATCAACTTCAAAGTAATAGCTAATGTGTGAGCAGTAAGTTGTGTAAGTTAGGATTGTTTTTTCAATATCCACTTCCACACAACTAAATGTGGCAAACTTAGTCAACAGGAAACTGGTTTTTGTGAGCAAAGATGAATTCCTACAGTGATTCAGTCAGCTGTTATGAAGCTTCAAGAGGCTGGAGAGGACAATGGTTACCCTGAACCATGCCTGTCAGGAGGTGCAGAGCAAAGCAAAAGGAACCCCACCTCACTCTCCAGCATAGGCTGGCCATGGACTCAGGACAAGTCCCTCAGAGCCTACAGACCCTGGCTGCAGCAGACAGGACTCACCGTGCACACTGCTTAGGCAGGAGAAGCCTCCTGCAATACGGCCTCCACCTACAACACATGAAGGTGGGCCTCTCACCCTCCCCTTCATGTGACCTGGGGGAGCACAGTTGGAAAACATAAACTCTACCTCTGGGAAAACTCACACGATGAAGCCCCCCAAATTCTTAGTGCTATATAACATAAAGAAACCCAAACTGCTGTTCCCAAAAATATCACCTCAAAGCTAGGTAAAACAAAAAAAAAGATTTTTTTTCAATGTGTATATATTAAAGTCAGTTCTCTCCTTCTACCATGCAGCATACAGACTCTAGAGATGTAACTTAGAGCATCGTTTGAGTACACCAGCAAACACTTCACAAACTCATAAGCAATTAAAGTCAAAAAATGATTCAAGGGATATTTATTAATAAGATATGGGAACAGGAGCATTAATGATAAACAAGACAAGCTTCATTCCTCAAAAAGAGCCTCCAAAGCCAGGCAGTGGTGGCACAGGCCTTTAATCCCAGCACAGGAGGCGGAGGCAGGCGTCCGCCTGAGGCCAGCCTGGTCTACAGAGTGAGTTCCAGGACAGCCAGGGCTACACAGAGAAACCCTGTATGGTGGCACACGCCTTTAATCCCAGCACTTGGGAGGCAGAGGCAGGTGGATTTTTGAGTTCGAGGCCAGCCTGGTCTACAAAGTGAGTTCCAAGACAGCCAGAGCTATACAAAGAAACCCTGTCTCTAAAAAACAAAAAACAAAACAAAAAAAAAAAAGCCTCCAAGTTCTAGGGGAGATAAGTTCAAACCACCATGATGCAACACCGCGATGCAAACAAGCAAAAGTTAGCCTCGGTTAGCCAAAGAGGGTGCTGTTGAGAAAGATTAGCTGTTGAGACGGCTGTAACCCACTGCTCTATGCCAGGACCCATGCTGGATTCCTAGCACCCACTTCCAGAGCTCACAACCGCCTCAAGTCTCAGACAAGCACTGGCACTCATATGCACATAACTAAAAATAAAATGTAAAAGAAAAACAGGCCAGCAAAGCCTTCCCTGAAAGCTATAGCACGCGCGCGCACACACACACACACACCAATGTCTGAACCTAAGCCAAGTCCCTCTTTTCTAACCATGCCCCCAAATTACTCCTTATTTATTATATGTCCCCTTGTCCTTGCCCACACAAAATGGGGACCCACACACCCACAAACTGCTACTGTTCTATACTATACTTCTGCTATAAATGGCAATGTTCAAATGAACGTCCCATACAATAAGGAAAACTAACCTTTGGGGCATTGGACAAAATGAAGTCACTCCAGCTAACTGCCATATAATGCAATTAACTTTTAAGGAGGGAGGCAGGTCTTAAGTTTTTTCCCTCAGTCAGTGCAGAAAGAACTGTTCTTCGTTTATCTTTACCACAGAAAGCAACCTCAGCCCTATGTCAACTCGTGAGCGCTTTCCTGCCATTGGGCCGACACACTCCCACCTTACAAAACTCATATTACACGGCCCACAGGAGCATCCTCCCATTCTGGACCAGAACAGAAGCTGCCCTGATTCATGATCCATGAGCAAAGCCTTGAGCTGGGTAACTCCATCTTTCAAGCAAGAGTGGCTGGAGGTGACCGTGGATACAGGAGAGCTAAGTGTCTTGGAGAGCAAGGTATGAAGAGAAGGGCTTCTGGTGTGCTGTGACCTCTGACGCCCCACAACTGCACTGAATGGCTGAATCCTACCTTGATGAGGAATGAGTCCATCTCTAGTGTACTAGTGACAATTGGTGGTTTTGGAAGTCCAGGTAATTCTATGACAGAAACAAGAGCAGCTGCTCCGTGAGAGACTCCAGGCATTGTCTCTCACACCTGGTCACATCTGCCACAAAAGCTAGCACTTGACTGCTGTAACTTCAACAGAGGCACACTGAGAGACAGCTAGCTACACAAAGGACACGGCCACTGGCAGAAGCACTAACCAGTTAATCCTCTGTCAGCTGTGAATCACCTGTGGGAAAACAGTGCTAGTTACAGCAGAGAGAGAGCAGGAAGCAGAGGCTGGGGCAGAGCGTCTGAAATTAGGCCACACATGCAAGGCAAAAAACCTGGAATTTCTCTGCACTAATAAATATTTCCAGTTGTGTTTGCTGAGAAACTTTTTGTGTCAGAGTGTAGCAACATAAGGGCCATCTATGTACCTGATTAACGCAGTCATCAAGAAGCACACGGCACTGCCAGTTGGGAACATTAGACTTCCAAGGCTAGTTTATGTCTGAACAAATGTCAATCAAGCACGGTAAAGTGGCGGAGTCTCCTGGGGGACCTGCCTTCACTCTGCCAGCACTACAGCAACAGCCTGTCCGGGAGGCACTGTGAGAGGGCTCACTATGAGGCCTTCACAAGGCTGAGGAAGGGCTCTAAGAGTTGTCTGTGTGCACTCAGCCATCCATGATGTCTCCCCCCTCTGTAGAGTCACTGTCACCACTACACTGATTCCCAGTCACCTCATCTCCAATCTCCACTTTCCTGGAGACAAGCTTTGTTCTGACGGTGAAGGCCATTCCAGTTTCTCAGCCTGCCAATGCTGACCCACACTCTGCTCTCAGACTGGGCTCTCCTGACTCCACAGCCCCGCACAGCCCTTTTGAGGGCCACGCTGGCCCTCAGTCCTGGAAGAAACATTCTGCATCACCCACCGACAAAGCCTGCTGTCCTTTCTGTCACCAATCCTGTCGCTTCATCCACTTCAATTCTTTCCTACTTTTCAAACCCTGGTCCAAGGCTGGAGTGTGTTTAGCATGTGTGCGGCCCTTGTGTTCAGTCTCCAAAGCAACAACAGACTAAGACATTAACTGACCCTCAGTTCAGAACAGCACTTCCCAGACAAGCCCACGCAGTCTCTCAGCTCTGCTCCGCTGCAGCTTGTGTCTGTGAGTTTACTAATGTCCATGCCTCCTTTTCACCAATAACCTAAAACTCAGAGTGAACAAACCAGCTTGCTGTCAGTCATTACTACATCCCATGTGGTGTGGTGTGGTGTGGTGTGGTGTGGTGTGGTGTGGTGTGGTGTGGTGTGGTGTGTGGTAGCTGTACACACTGGGGTTGCTAAACTAACACACCTCACCCAGTACAAAGATCCCCAGAACTGTTCAGGGCAACCCTCCTTGCCAGTGAACTGGAAACCTAAGAGAGGGACTCTGACAGGATCAGGTTTTACATCCGATGACTTCAAGAATGAAGACAAAATTCTACATTCATGAACCCAGTGGATTTATGTCAGAGAAATAATACCATACTCTATCTAGAATTCAATCTTTAAAACTAGACTAGTCTCTAAACACACAACAGATTAAAAATCAGTTTATAAAAGTAAAGAAATGGCTCAGAAAGAAAACTCAGACAACAGAGAAACTTCCTGAAAGGAACAACTAGTTGCTGGATAGGACAGCACCTGAACTGTCTGTGGGAACTGAGCACTGCCAGGGTGGGGCTGTAGCAGGCAGCAGGGAAACTGAAGTCATGTTTTATACATGGGAAGGATTCCCAAATACAGCAGAAAGCAGTTATTGAGTTTTTAGTGTTTCCTGTTAAGGACCTATACTACTTTCTTCATCAACAAGGCAGGATTCTTTTTGCTATGGTGCCGCGTGGATCCGAAGGCTCAGGCTTTTCCCATAATATTTATACTTTGAAAACCTTGTTCTCTATGTGTGCACCATCTCTTAAGAGGACTTATTTTGTGCAGGCACTGAGTCTGCGTGTCCTGTGTTGAGGTAAGACTGGAGATGGACACAAGTCTAGGACGGCAAAGAGCATGGCGCACCAACACACACGGCACGCTACTCACTGTGCTCCCCTCTTCTGGTCCTCAGGGTCCTTCCCTCTGGCTCACTAACAGCTGCAGTGCTCCCCTCCCACTTGCAGCTGACGGACTGTGCCATAGAAAACAGTCCAGGAGCTGACAAGTTTATTTAACAGTACTTCTCCAAGGAAATGGCACTTCCCCACACCTGAGACACTCGTTTGTAAAAACACAGCTTATAAAGGTTTTTGGTTCTGGTTTGTTTTCTGTTGTTGTTGTTGTTGTTTCTGAGATGGGGTTTTTCTGTGTAGCCTTGGCTGTCCTGGAACTCACTCCATAGATCAGGTTGGCCTCAAACTCACAGAGATCCACCTGCCTCAGCCTCCTAGGTGCTGGAATTAAGGGTGTGCCAAAACTGCCTGGCTATAAAGATAATTTGAATACTTTCCAATGCTATCCTGCATCCAGGTTTATACGTAACGTGACTGTTATATAATGTCTAAGCTACATGTATCTACCCAGTCTCTGAGCACCATCCCATCTACTGTGCTGCTCTGTCAGTGGTGTAACATAAAACAGGATGAGAACGTTGCACTCACGGCTCAAAACAAAGAAATGTTTCTTTATTATACAGACTGTCCGGGTCAAAGACTTCTGCAATGACAAGACTAAGTAAGAGCAGCCCAGACACAACATAGCTCCTTAACCACAAACGGGGGGGGGGGGGGGGGACGGACAGACAGACAAGACTCCTGGAGAACACCAGCAGAAGGTACACGGGGTGGCATTTAAGTATCTGCTGAAAGAACATGAGCCAAAGCGGTGGCTCCTCAGATAACTGCGATCAGACCTGGTCTTCAGAGGAAACAAACAAATACCTCCAAGAAATGAGTCATGAAGAAGGCACAGACTAGAAGAAAGACTAAGGCAGCCTTCCAAGTATAGCAGAACGAAGACTTCCAGTGCAGGCAGTAAAACCAGGAAACTGTGCTAGAAGAGAGGAACTGGGCAACTCTGAGGCACTGAGACGTCCAAAGAAGATAGGCTGTCAATGCACACGTTTTATTTTTGTTTGTTTGTTTTCCGAGACAGGGTTTCTCTGCATAGCCCTGGCTGTCCTGGAACTCACCCTGTAGACCAGGCTGGCCTCGAACTCAGAAATTTGCCTGCCTCTGCCTCCCGAGTGCTGGGATCAAAGGCATGCGCCAACACTGCCCAGCAGTGCCCATGTTTTAAAGAAGTTAAAAGACGGTTTTCCCAGCCATTCAGAGAGCCCAACATAGGAGACACAAGAGACAGATCTGAGAGCTGTGTGTCCTACGAGTTACAAGGCAGCATGGTTCTTATTCTAAACTTTAAAACCACATTAATCATACAATCATTGATCTCAACAGGGGGAAAAGTCTTTGTTGTTGCTGTTGTTCTCTCTTGCAGCTGTGTAATCAAATAGTGGCCTGAACTACACCCAACTCACTGAGTGTGTTAAGTGATAACCTGACGACTCAGCAAGAGATTCGTTTTCAAGTTTCTCCAAAACTCCCATGTGGATCCAGACAGCAGGCTCCATCTCAAGCACAAGTACTGCTAGGCTTCCTTGTCACGGCCGCTCTGGCCTGGGGGAGAGTGCTCACCAAACACTCAAGTCTGCTCCCGCCCACCACTTCCGCTCAGGTTCAAATACTTCCCCACCAAAAAGAAGCTGTCAAAAGTGTCACGTGGAGGCTGCAGCACTTCCCTTTGGATAACCACACTCTGTGGCACACAGACCTCAGTGGGCATTTTCTCTCCAGATATTAAGAACACATTTGCTGAAAGGACAAGCTTTTATGAACCTGAACTTAAAACTCTGAGCTGGAGAGATGGCTCAATGGTTAAGAGCTCCGGCTGCTCTTTCTTGGGACCTGAAGTACCCACCCAGCAGCCACAGAGAGGCTCACAGGTGGCTGTTACTCAGGGAATCCATGACTCCCTTCTGGCTTCCTCAAGTATGCACACATATCGTACATAGACAGACAGACATGCAGGAAAACCGGTTGAACACATAAGATTAAAATAAAGGGAAAAGGTGAACTTCATCCAGCATCCTCCTCTGTAACAGGTAGCAGTTGGTTTCTGAGAGAATCCCATAACGTGGAGCTAGCACTCACATGCCTGTCACCCACCTCTGCCTGGCACCATCAGCCTAAATATCAACACAGAAGGGAAAGGAAGACGATGTCTCCACATCACAGAACAGCTCTGACCTTAAGACTACTCTCTAACGGGGTCTACAGGACCTATGCCAACCATGAGGCTACAGACCACACTACTAAAATTGCTGGCTAAGGTTGCTGCAGCTGGGCACACAGCCCTGCTGGACAGGCAGTTCCATCTGGGAGATTGGTCTTAGTTGAGAGGAGGTATCCTACTTGGAGAAAGAGGAAAAATAACACTTAATAAAAAAAAAAAAAAAAAACTCTAATGAGACATCTATAAATCACTCCACACTGAGTTTACATTTGCTTCTTATGGGATAGCATAAAATGAACCTTTGACTTCAGGGAAATCACTTAATAAGTCTCAAAAATCTAAAATCTAATTTAACTACCCACCTATCTATCTATCTCAGCTGAACTTTTCCAGTTGCTATACCTAGTTCCCCATACGGTATGACCCCAGGTTAGCCCACTCTAGCCGCTCTGTTTGCAAGGCTCCTGAGCACTGTGAAGGCAGAGAGCAGTGAACATGTAATGATGTACCCTGATGCCTGCACACACAGTGTTAGTGGCAACCTCACTGCTGCCCCTCTGCACTTCTCAGAACTCAGCCCCCTTCCCTGTGCTCTATCGGCTAATCAATTTCTAAATCACAATGCGAGACTTCGGATTTATCGCTTATCACTTACACCCAGCTAATTAGATCCACAGACTGAAGATAATCTTTGAAGGCTGTTTTTTTTCAATCAACTATATTGAGACTTTTAAAGCATTTTAAAGCGTATTTTCTTTCTCATCAGTCAACAAGTTGTTTCTCAGTCATCAAGTATTGGTCTCCCTTTCTGATTCTGACAAACCACAAGTGAGAGGGCTGGGGACGAAGCAGAGTGGGCAAGTGCTGGCCTACTCCTTCAATTCCCGGTACCACCAACCTAGGCATGGCTGGGCACCCCTGCAATGCCAGCACTCGGGACATGGAGGCTGGAGGTTCAGGAGTTCAAAGCCAAGGCCACGCTGGAATATATAAGACCCTGTCAAAAAACAAAACAAAGCAAAAACTACTTAGCTCAAACTCCATGCCACAGCTTGAACTTCATAGCAGTTGTTTCTTGGGACGTTTCCCTCTGCTCAGCAGGTCTGGAAATGTTCTCAGCAGCTCCTTTTCAACACTCAATATCTAAGAATGCTTCACTCAGGGGACAGCATTGACTCCTATGTTTCCTCACAGCCACTAACACTAAGAAAGGCATGCTGGCAAACTGCAGTGTATATAGCAGGCTACAGCCCCAGCAAACTGCTGGGCATTATGACACTGGGACAGAGACACTTTGGCCATATATGCATCCCAGATGATTTCCTGGGATCATTCTCTGTAATGACAAATATCCTATTTTCATTAAATAGGAAACAGAAAATGAAAATGTTTATCTCATAGATTTTAGGCCTCCTAATCTGGAATCCTGAAAGCATCTGTCTCAGGTACCACACAGCACACTGAAAATTACTGAATCCAAAAGTCCCTGGAGTCCTACCTTTACCACTTCACAGCACAGTCACTGTGTACCTGCCTGTTTAACCTTAAATCTTAGCAAGATTCTACAGCCGGCCTGGTCTACCCAACCAGTGGCAGTACAGCAAGGACTACATGGTGAGACTATCAAAGTGATAGAAAGTCAAAGGCATCTGAATACTCAATCGTCCTTAAGGGTAAATCCAGCTGAGCTTCTCAAGCCAAGGCCTGATGTGCACCTCTGGGGTAGGTGTGCTAACTACTCAGGATGCACAAAATACAAACTTACCATCACCTGCCCAGAACCAAGAGAGTATACATACACATGTCTGAAAATACTGGTCTTTGCCAAGCATGGTGGCGCACGCCTTTAATCCCAGCACTTGGGAGGCAGAGGAATGTGGATTTCTGAGTTCTAGGCCAGCCTAGTCTACAGAGTGAGTTCCAGGACAGCCAGGGCTATACAGAGAAACCCTGTCTCGGAAAACAAAAACAAAAAACAAAACCTTATCTTCAGAGAGAGACTTTTAGCTGTTGCTTCTGGCAGAAACAGAACCAAACACTAACACTAATCATGTTAGTAGGCTGCTGCGAGCCCAGCTCTCACTCAGCTAAGGCAGGAAAAGAAGAGAGTGTAAGGCTAGCTCACAATGCATGATGAGTACCAGGCCAACCTGGGCCACACAGCAAAAACACATCTCAAAAACACACTGCTAGTACTTCAAAGTTAATAATTATCAGCGCACATACATGCATACACACACACACACACACACACACACACACACACGAAGTGTGTACCAACAAGGCTTGGCTTGTATTTATATTTAATTTCTAATTATTTTCACAAACTCTTTATAATTTTTTAAAAGCATAATCATTCCACAGGAAAAATGTACTCATAAACCAGTGAGATCTCAAAGAAATTAACTTTGACTAGAAAAACAAATTAAGCCAGAGTTATTAAACAATAAGAGGAAATAAGTATCTAATGTATATGAATATACCGAGATCATTCTATTGCTGGGTGTGGCACACACATGTACCTAGCTAGCCCTTAGGAGAAAGGAAACCAGGAGGTCAAGGCCATCCTCAGCCAGCAAGTCTGAGACGAGACTAGTGGGAGGTACATGAGACCCTGCCAAAAATAAAAACAATAAGGCAAAGACATTGGAGGAACTTGGGGACAGCATCAAGGAAATCAGGGAACATAAGCTGAATGACAGCCCACGGTACAGGGCCTCTGTGTCCACACAGTGAGAGGAGGGGAGGGGAGGGGAGGGGAGGGGAGGGAGGGTGGGTGAATAAATGCCACTTTGGAGGATTCTGAAAGGAATGGAAAGCATTAGATAGCCTTAAAGTTCAGTTAGAGTCATAGAAAAAAAAATGGCTAAAGATGAAAATGTATGGATTAAGAGAAAGAGGACAAAGACCAAAGAACTAAGTGTAGACAAGGAAATGGACCAAGAAGGAGACTGACAGGCCACAGCATAGGTGAGGAAAAGGTGGGACACCAGAACATTAAAGGACCCATCTGCTTCAAAGGCAAGGGAACGTGGGCAGAGCGGGCACCCATCTTCTCAGTGGTTCTGTGAAGACAGAAACTGAGGATCTCCATGCCTGCAGCCTGAGGAGAGCCACCCTCTGCACATAGCCTATGATGAGCTAGCTACCTTCTCACAGACCATCAGCAGTGCAATCCATCAGTAGAGACAATCACACACACTGGATGAAAATTTCAAAGAATTAACAGAATGCTCTCAGAACTAGCTGTTACTACATTTTTATAATTAGGTAAATTTTATCCAAACTGTCAGAAAGCACACATATAAAGGGGAAGCTAGGTTAAGGGTCGTTTCAACTGTCCACAAAGTAAGGGCATCCATGTCCCAAGCAGACCTCCACAATCACCCGCCAACCACAGCTCAGACCACAGCACCCCAAACCCTCAGGGAATTCCAGCCTTATTAAGTCAGCCTTCTGCTGCCCACAGTAAGCTTTGCTTGTGTCTAAGCATGCAAGATAAGCCTCAAAACATCTGGAAAGAAAGCAATTCCCTCATGAGCAATGACTCTCATGGTCACTATAGCCACTTGGTGAGTCTCATACAGAAGTCTCAGGTCAAGACAAACCTCTGCCTGGTCCCCGTACTGCCTGGCTCAGCCTCTTCCAGTGAGATCTTACTCTGCCCATGGACCTGCACCACTACCTCAGCTCTGGGCTGTGTGTGTCACATAGGTGTTTTCAAAGTTGGAATTATACTTATTCTCGTTTTCACACTGCAGTTCACTGGAGACCCAAGCACAGTATCTGTGTGCTGATGTTAAACAGCCTCCTTCACTGGCTACTATCTCCCAGCATAATTAATTTTATTAATAAAAACAAAAATTAGATTTTTCCTGAGGAAAAAAACTACATCATAGAAGCCCCATTTGTAAGTAAATATAAGGGAAAGCCTTTCTGGCGGCCATCAAAGTCCCAAAGTTAGTTTCTGCAGTGTGGTTCTCAAGAAATTTCTTAAAAGTCATGGCTTCCAGGTCTAAAGCTCAGCTGAAGACTGGGAACGCTGCACTTTATACTGAAAATCTTGCCAAAACTTCTGTTTACACAGTCTGATAAATTACTCCAATTTTTGCATGGATAGAATGAACTAAAGACAAAAGATTTGCAAAGCAAGTTGTTCTCTGAGACCGAACCACAAAAGCATGTTCTAGATCGTTCTGAAATGTACAAAGTCCTCTAAGCTCAGCTATGTAACTACCAAAAAGACAGGCAGTCATCTGGGAGGGACACATCAGCCTCAGTGTAATGTAATGGTGCAGAGCCCAGCAAGAAGAGCATGGGCATGTCTTTACAGAAGCAACAAGAGCACACGACCCTGTCTTCAGTCATCCTCAAATACTGCTTTGTTCTCCCACTGCCCTATGGCAAAGGTGGACAACAATCAACTTAGCAATAGGCAGCACACATGACCAAGTCCAGGTACCGCTGGATCCAATGGGACTCTCACCTTGAGAACACTGTGCCTGTAATGGCTCTGGAGAACCTGACCGGGCCTTTCTGGTAAGTTGGCTCTGACTTGCTAATCAATGAGCCATTAGCAAGTCAATCCTATCAGAACCAATCCTGTGCCACCAATTCATGTTCTCCATTCCCATTCAATAATATATTATCAATTTCTTGATAATTTCTTTCTGAGAGAAGCCACATATTTCAACTGTATTAACAAATGCAATTACCTATAAGAACAAAACTGAAAGAGACAGGCTTGACAGTAGACATTTCACTTCCTGGAATGGTTGGGCAGCCATGTTTGTCCTTGTCTGGTTTTGCTACCGTCTTGCTTGTTTGCTTGTTGTTGTTACTGTTGCTTGTTTGAGAAAGAGTGTCCTCTGAATAGCCTGGAACTTCTGGCAATCTTCCTTTATGGGCCTCCGGAATACTGGGCTACAGATGGGCACCACTGAGCCCAGCTTTGGCTGTGCTTCTTACATGTAAGCAAAGTTGTCCAAGGTGCTCTACCAGGATGGACAGTGTGTGCGCACTGCTCTGGCATTTCAAGTACTACAACCTGAGGTTCACAACCACCTCTACTCCAGCTCTCCAGATGCTGGCCTCAGAACCTATGTACACATCTGCATATATACACAGGTGCACACAAACACATGCATAGCAATGAAAGTAAAACTAAAAATCTTTTCTAAATGTTCTTCCACCAGAAGACTTAGTAATCTACAAACTACCTGTGTTTGCAAGAGAGCTTCTGGAAACAAAGCATGCTGGTGTGAGGGACCCCACAGCGCCTCTTCACTTCTAACCTACACTGCAATGCAGAATGTGATCCGCAACAAGCTCTGCCTACATTTAAACACAGTGATGGCGTGACATGGGATCAAAGACAGGTAACTGTAAAGGGCTCTCAGGTCACACAGCTGGCTGATGATGTACGGCCAAGAGGTATAACCAGAAAGTAGGCCTAAAACTATTAGAATGTGTGCTTTGTTTCATTTTTTTTTTTTGTAAACCTAAGCCAAGATGTGGGAAGAATCTTTCTGAAAGATGCCAACAGTCCACTACAGTACTAAAGACAACAGGCCGTGTGTCCACTACAGTACTAAAAAGACAACAGGCTGTATGCCCACTACAGTACTAAGGTCACAGGCCATGTGTCCACTATAGCACTAAGTAAGGACAACAGGCCATGTGTCCACAACAGCACTAAGGACAACAGGCCGTGTGTCCACTACAGCACTAAGGACAAAGGCCCTGTATCCACTACAGTACTAAAGACAATAGGCTGTATGTCCACTATAGTACTATTATGCGGCTCAGGGACTAACCAACATTAACTTACCAAATGGCTGCATTCAACATGGGACAATATGACCTCCAAGGGTCACCTGGCAACACTTTTCACTGGCTGAGGTAGACTCAGGAGGAAGGATCTATTGGTTGAAGCCATGGATGCTGCTGCATGCCCAACAACACAAAGGACAGCTCCACAAAGCACCAGAGCTCAGATGTCAACGATACAGAGTAAGTGTCTAAGCCCCTCTCAGATAAGCTATGCCTCACCCTCTCAACTGTAAAAATACAGACTGCACGCCTCACCCTGCTAGACATCAGTGTAATAAAAGCATATTCACTGAACAGTCTTAGACTTTTTTTACTTTATATAATATGTATTGTAGGCTATCTAAAATACTGATCAAAACAGCAGCCATTCCTACTATATAATTACACTATTTAGCTATGGAAAGATTTTCTTTAAAACCTGAATATGTGCTTTCTGAAATAATAAACAGCCCCTTCCATCCCTATCTATTCACATATATCCTGTTTTTTAAAAAAGAAATTACTAATCCATCTCTATAAGTCTGTCTGCCTGCCTGCCTGTCTGTCTTATATATCCACTCATCCATTCATCCACCCATCCACTCATCCATCCATCCACTCACTCACTTATCCATCCATCCATCCATCCATCCACCCACCCATCTACTCATCTACCCATTTACTCATCCATCTATCCACTCATCTATCTATTCATCCATCTATATATCCATCTACCCAATCTACTCATCCACCCACCTACTCATCCATCCATCCACTCATCCATCCATTCACCTATCCATTCATTCACTCATCCATCCATTTATCCATCCATCTACTCATCCACCCACCCACCCACCCACGGCTAACCCCAGATAGGAATGTAACTAGAACTGAAACACATACCTAAGCAAGTAGGCCTTTACCTCAGCACTGTCACTACTCAAATGGCTCCTTGTGCAGAGACCAGAATTACATCACATCAGGCAATTCCCTTCACCCAGTGGATCCCACATAAACCTCTCAGGCCCTCTTCCCTTCTTTGCTCACTATTAACACCCTGCTTCCTGATCCTCTCCACAGTTACCTTTGTCCTGTCTTAGGACGGTTCCCTATCTCTCGCTCATTCCCTAGGGCTTACTTGAGAACAACTAAGTCGTCCTCAGTCTCTGGCAATGCCTCCTTATCGCTCTCTGTAATACATATGGTTCTCAATATGAACACAAACAGGTTAAACTAGAAGGCCACAGCTGTAAACTGGAAACCAAAGGCCTTCAAAACACACACACACACACACACACACACACACACACACACACACACTTCCACCCCACACAGTCCGAGTGTGTATGCTGCTCTCCTACTTGAAGCTGAAGATGGTGTCAGCAACTCATCCTGTCTCACAGCAGGCAAGCTGCATAGTGAACAGTGAGCAAAAGAAAACAACCGACTTTGGCCCTTATTCCCTGGAGTTGATGACTATACTCTTGCTGGGAAGACTTTATTTTTCAGGAAAATCACAAAGATCTGAAGACATAGTCCAAAACTGATAATGCTTGACAAGAGCTCTTCAGAAGGATGCATACAACGACAAAAGCCACTGTGCAGGTCACACTAGCTTGCCCACAGTCCTGTGAAGTACAGCAAGGCAGCTGAGCAGTCTAGCCTGGTTGAAGGATGCAGAAGTGCTTAGGTGACACAGGTCCCATTCCCTGACGCCCAGTGACGCTTACCGCCTGTATCTCATAGCAGGTTTTACTTACACCCAAGTCAGTAGAGCTGACACCACCAAAATACCACCTCACTATCTCAGGAGTAAAAATGAGGCCAACGCAGCGCCCAGGGAATTCGCCAACTTTCAATTAATTGTCCCCTACGAACACTTGAAGTGTGGGCTCCCACCATCTACAAACAAATGTGTACTCTGGAAATGAGTGTTCTAACCCACTCTACTACACAAGCAGGACACCCATAAGAGAGAAGTCACCTTCCCACAGGAAGAACCACATCTCAATGTGTTCTTTATAACTTCTGAAGCTTGCTAATCAATGAAAGGACTACATGTTCTCATGGCTAGAAGAACATGCATCAGTGTGTTGAGCTGGCAACGATGGTGAAGCAAGAGAAAAGCCATATGGTGGATTCTTTGGCAAACAGCCATCTCTGCCATACCTCGGACAGAAATTCTTACATCTGTAACCGTGAGCCGAGTGCAAGCCACTGAAGCGCCAACTCCAGCTTATGCAACACATGCTACTTCACTTAAGCCTCATTTGGAAAGAATTACTGCCGACCCTCACTGGCCACTGCCTCAGTGTTGAGCCTGGTCAACTGATTAACCAAGTATGAGGTTAGCAAATGAGAGCCAAGGAGAGCACACTGAGGAAGGACAGTCAGTGTTCTGAGGCAGGCCGTTTGGGAAGACTGCTAGGATAAGCCGGGTAGTGGTGGCGCACACCTTTAGTCCCAGCACTTGGGAGGCAGAGGCAGGTGGATTTCTGAGTTCAAGGCCAGACTGGACTACAAAGTGAGTTCCAGGACAGCCAGGGCTATACAGAGAAACCTTGTCTCGAAAAACCAAAAAAAAAAAAAAAAAAAAAAAAAAAAAACCTTTCAGGATAATCACCATTCGGCAGATGCACTCTACTGGAATATTACCTAACAGGGGCAAGAAACTTAATGAAGAATTAATAGCTGCAGATCACAGAGCCAGAAAAACAGTCTGCAGAAGTACACAGATAGAAACTGCACTTGTAAGAAATGTAGAGGTTTCTTTACAACAAGAGAGGGGAATTTTTTTCCCCATGTAGCAACTAGCCAATGTCTCCCTCTGAATCAAATCTGCCACTGAAATACAGCTTCCCAGGAAACAATAATAAAATTTTAGTCTTCAAAAGAAACGTAACTTCAGAAAAAACTTCTGGGGCAAATACTTAAAAACATCAGTAAAGTACCAAGACATTATTTATGCAACCTGGAATCTGGACATTTCAAGACGTCAATCACAGTCAGAACGCTACAGAAATTGCGAGTTTGGACTATTTTCTGATGTCAAATATTCACAAACGCACACACACAAAAATCAATGGAAGCCATTATTTTGATTTAAATCATATATCTAAAATCCATTAGCTATTTATCACCTGAATTGGCATTCCTGGCATCACTCAAAGTAAAGTCATTCCTATTACCAGTCTGGAGGCTGTGCAAGGTTTATCTGACAATCAGTACCACATTTTTAGGACCCATGTCTGTCAAAAGCTGTGTATGGTGCTGGGATTACTCACAAGGATGAATGAAGCGTTTGAGTTTAAGAAGAAGCACTCAGACATGTCTTTAGTGTCTCCTGCATCAGTAAATTACAAAGGGCAACATATCTCCAGCATGTGTCTCAAAACCACTGCACACTTCAAAAACCTATCGAAACGGCACACTCACAGGGGTGCACACACATGCCTGACTAAGAAGAAAACAAGCACATCAAGAAACAAGCCACCTTTACACTTGAACAAAACCATTAATAAAAATTCCCAAATGAAGATGGTTAGGAATTTACTCTAAATACAGAAAACTATACAATCCTTACTTCCCAATCATCAACGACAGAGGTAATCAAAAGGACAAAGTCAACAGTATCTCTGTTCTCTAAGAACATGGCTATTGCACACTCTCCTGGCCACCTCAATGTGGCCACTTTACCCCTTAGGCTGAAATGAGATTGCGTTCAATTTGCAGGGATGTGTAACCTCCCATACAAATTTTACGGTTGCTACAAAGTCCACTGTACATTGTAATTGCTATTAGGTAATACTTTATGAAAGGCAACAAGATTGTTCATTGTGACATTTAGTAACTTTTCTGTTGCTATGGTAATAAACACCATAGCCAAAAACACCCTGGGAGGAAAGGATTCTGACTTACATGTCTGATCTTTCTTCATAGTCTCAGTTGTCCTGTAACTTACTATGTAGATCAGGCTGGCCTCGAACTCACAGGAGATGTACCTGCCTCTGCCTCCCAAGTGCTGGGGAATTAAAGGTGTGTGCCACCAGGCTTAACCCCAGCTTTCTTATAGAGCTGAGGACCACCTGACACTACTCACAGTGGGCTGGACCCTCCTGCACCAGTCAGCAATTAAGACAATGCCCAACAGATATGCCCACAGCCCCATCTGATGGATGTAGTTCCTCAAGTGAAGCTCCCTCTTCCTGGGTGACTCACGTTCGTGTCAAGTGGACAAAAGCCAGTGCACTCACAAAATCTGACATTTTCAGCACAGCAATCACAGCCCGAGTGACCTGGCCTCATGCTGTCTTGCTTATCTACCGCCTCTTACTTCCGTCCAGGCACATTAGTACAAAGACCACATCAGTTCTCCTTCTCCTTACAATCACTCTCTCTCCTGGGGCAACACTCTCTCCAGCACCTAGCACTCGTCTTTTAAGCTCATCACTTTCAAACTCTGCCCTCTCCACAAAGCCTGCCCACTTTCCAAAGCAACAGGAGATATTTCTGGCTTTCCACAGCGTGGCTATAACTATTTTATAAAATATAATTTTCTATGTAACGTTTTATTTGATTACGTATCTTATAGCTTTCTCTCACCCCTGCTTGACTGAGCCCAGTGATGGCTTGTGCCTGCTGAATCAAAACAATCAATGAGCCACAAAACCGACGCCAGAATGGATTAGAAATGAAACCTACAGAAAGAAGCCCACAGTGGTGACAGGGGAAGATACGTATTTCTGTCTAGGGGCTTATCACACAGTAAATCTGCTCCCCTCAAACTTCTCAATTACTATTTATATGAATCCAGTATAGTTAAAGCCTTAAGTACAGTTAGTTGGCATACAAGTCCAGAGTGAAGTCTGTGAAGGCGAGTTACTCTACCCAAGAACCCACATCATCATCACAGGAGGGAGCAGAGGCTGTACTGTAGGCAAGGACGGACCAATCTTTTACTCTTGTCTCTCTACATTGCCCTCTCTGCGCAGTCAGTGTCAAAACATCAAAGCCTATAATAAAAACCTCAGGTAAGGCAGACAGAGAGTCAGGGTACAAATGAAAACATTTACAGTGTCTTCTAGGTCAGGGGACTGGGAGATGGAACAGCCAGATCTTCACCACCCTCTAAAAAGCAGCACAGGCAACACATCCATTACCAGCCTGCACTTTCAATCCCAGGTTTTCTCACCAGCTTGTCTATTGCTGTCCCAAGCAAGCTCTCAGAGCCCAGCAGCTACACAGCTCTGGGCAACAAGCAGCGTGTGTTAAATACAATGTACAAGGGCTGTTTGGGGCTGTGCCAGACTTCAGCAACCAGCAACAGCGGCCCAGATCACCTACACAGGAAAGTTCACAGAACCTGTAGGCATCTATTTTTCACAGCCTACTTTAATAAGGGCTCAACCTCCCCTCTAGCCCACCACCCACCAGAGGTAGTACAAAAGAAAGGTTATGAGGACACAGAGAAGTGGACCTGTTTAGAAATAGTTCTTTGGAGGCGAATCCAGTCTTAATAAATAACTGTTCTCAGTCCAGGCCACTAGCAAACACCAAACATGAGCCAGCAGCTGCCCAGTCTACTTGGCAGACACCACACAGGAATCAACAAGGACAGTTCAATCCAGAAGACACTGTGAGGCTCAAGTCTGTGGAAGCAGCAAGAAGCCGAGGACGGGAGCCTCATGAGAAGCTCTTTGGCGAGTTTCTATGAAGTCACCACAGGGAAGCTCAGCAGTGCAGTGCAAGGTGAACCCACACATGTGCACAGTCAGCAAAGGCAGAGCTAGGCAGACCAATGCTCCAGCCCCACTGTCTATGGGGTCATTATTTATATTCCTTCTGAACATCATGCATCCTTCAAGGGTCTGTTATAGCAAAGCATCCTTTCACTTGTGTGCCCCAGCAAACAGCATTTGACATAACTGGCTTTCCAAAGAAAGCAGGAGTTTCCACTTCGAGAACCCCTCTGTTTTACCCCGAAGCCGTCAACTTTTGTTCTGGTTTTGCTTCCCAGCCTTTTACCACCCCACCCCACCCCCAAAAGCCCATCCCCCTACTTAACTCACCAGACATTCACTCATTCTATGGAGACTCTACAATGGTAAGTAAGCCAGCCATCACCAAGTCTCTCCCAGCTGTCTGTCCGTCAGTGCCTCCTTAGCAACAGCAGTGCTGTGCTCAGCAGCTGCCACCTTACTAACCCGGCTCACACACTCTGGCTACTGGAATATAAACATGACCCCACAGACAGTGGGGGCTGGAGCACTGGTCTGCCTAGCTCTGCCTCGCTGGTCTTTGCTGACTGTGCACATGTATGGCTCACCTTGCACACACATCAGCTGAGGGTGAGCTGACTTGTCTGTAGCAGTCAATACAGGCGTTGTTAAGGCCTCAGCACTGGGGCCTGGGATGGAACTGTCATCCTCAGGTGTCCTTTGCTTTGGAAGGTCACTTACGTGCTCATGCTTCAACAGCCCCCTCACCTTCCCCCAGTGATGATAAAAAGCACATTGGCTCATGTACAACACAGAAATCACTCCAAAGTTAGTGGCTGTGACTGTCACTTCCAGGCTCCCAGTTAATCTGATCTCCTCAGAATAAACTATTCACAATGTTAAGCACAGATTATTTCTAAATTATATTTAATTTCAGATGCTTTTAAGTCCTTCTAAAAACTATTCAGTTTATCAGGCTTTCTCTAGTGTGCTGCTTTCATTTTATAATGCATACATGCGTCTTAAAATTGTATTTCTATTATACAGAAAAATACTTATGCTAATCATGATCCATCTAGAGAGGCGACCATGTGCCCATTAAATCTGGGTTCTGTGCTAATCCAACCGTGCCATTTAATCAAACACCATGTGCACTCTTAGGATTTCCCTCTGACTGTAACAGCCAATTTCTCAGAGAAAGGGCAACTTGCTGCTCAAAGATCTTAATAATCCACAGGGTCTGGTGAGCACTGCCCTTTTTTCTTTTTCTTTTTTAAGTTAAAAAAGGCTTTCCCTCTCAACAGAAATCACTGAAAAGCCTCTTGAACACAGCAAGAATGCAGGGCTGGCTTTAGCAACAATGGCAGTCAGTCCCTGCCGAAGCCCAGAGTGCCGACAATGGTGCGGGTTTTCTTCTCATTCCCGACATGACATGTATCCATGTCTTCCCAGGACGACAATAACCTGGGCGCCGTCCCTAGCCTCCCCAGTGCTACACTTTATATAACATTTAACAAATTACAAAACCATTGTCATGTCACAGAGGGTATTATTAGCCGCAGAAAGAAAGGCTAAACATGAGGCGATGCATTACATTAGGAATCTCTAAACACAAGGGAGGCTGCTGCTCGCTGCTTATTTCCGTGTGTGGTGAGAGCAGCTCCGGAGCAGATAAAAACAGCAACAAGAGGCAGGCCTGCCACAGACCCTGGAACCCCAGTATGCGGGAGGCTGGGGTAGGAAGAAATAAATTCAGGGCCATCCTGGCCTACACAGCAAAATCTTGAGAAAAGTAAGAGGGGAGAGGAGTTGCTAAACTTGGAGTTAAAAGCTACAGTGTTCCAAGATTCTCAAATTTCAACAAGTCAAGGAACAGATACAGATCTGAGTTTCAAGTTTATACAGAAAAAAACAAAAACAAACAAAAAACAAAAACAAAACCTATTGATGCCAAGAAGTGAAATAGAAAAATGATCCTCAACCTAGTAAAAGGTGGTCATTCACGTTTATTAATTATCTAGAAAATCACTGGTTCACGCGCACATGCACGAAAGTGACAGATCCAGGTCCTCTCTGCTGCTTTCGGAATGGGGCCAATGCCATAGCAGGAGCAGCGGCTCTGGTGTAGCGTGCATGCCCTCAGTACCACACCATACCAACTTCCTTCCTGTGTCCACTTCCTCCTAACACTGACAACAGTCTCTTCCCTGTGTCTGCATTTTGTCATTTCAAGGATGTCCCATAAATGGATCCCACAGCATGAAGCTTTGGGGACTCACTTTTTATTCCTCCCAAACTCCTGGAGATAATTTATATAACCTACTGTGTGTGCATATGGAGAGCGTATTCCTGTTTTAAAATCCTGCCTCCCAATGTAAGGACACACACTTGGTTTTGCTTCGGCCTGCTGAAGACCATCACAATTCACTGGCGACTGCCCTTATTCTGCTGCTGCACACTGAGGAGGAGGCTTTCATCGTTCTGGGATAAAAGACCACATTACAGCTGCTGGACTGCACTGCAGATAAACATTTACTCTTAGGAACTCAACAGCTCGTAGTGGGGGTGAGCACAGTGTTTTATAGGCCCTGCACCTACTACACACCAGTGATCCAGCCCCTACACCTTCCTCAGCATCTGCTGCTGCTGCTGCGTTCCCTGTAGGTTTAAGCTGGGCTTCTTGTGGCTAAGAAAGGAAATCTCCTCTTGTGTTTAGAGCCCAGTTCTGAAGCTCTGTTTCCACTCTCCTAACTGGGCTGCTGGCTCTCTTCCTTCTGACCTTTGGGAAATTTTCTGTTTTCTCTGCACTGGCTCTTTTGCCCGTCACTTCATTGCAGTATTTTTTTCCCCCACTTTGTACCCTGTTTCTTGTGCCTGTTAGTGATGCTAAACTCAGTTATTCTAAGAAGGTTTGTGAGTGTGTTTTAAAAAACAAACTCTAGATGTTTCCATCTAGATTATCACATTAGGTGGAAGCTGGCTTAGCTTTCTGATCTCTGACCCTGGGTCTGCTTCCCGCCTCACTGAGTGCAAGGCCTCCTGCACTGTGCAGACATGAATGGTAACAGGAGTGATGGTGGCCCAGGTCTAGCTCCTGCAGGCATCCACCTGCGCATTTATAATCCATGACAGTGATGCATGGATACAGAGAAGCGCTTCACCACACTAGCTCTAAAGGCCACGCTTCATAGCTGAGCTTCAGTAAGCCCAGCTCTATCTCTTCAGGAAACAATCCAGGCAACTTGACAAACAATCTGATAATTTTTGCTAAATCAACTTCTTTTTTGCATTCCAGGAGGTTTAAAGTCCCTTTGTTCTAATTACAGCATAAATTAGAAGATATGGAACTGTTCTGAGCATTTGATAACAGACAAACTGACCTTGTCATCAAAAATGTATAGGACTGTCCCCCTCTGGAATGTCTCTGTTGCTGCCACCCTGAAAAACCACACCTTGTTCCATGCAACAAAGTCATGTCCTACCAGTACCCTATGCAAAATCCTACTCTCTCAATTCATAATGTATTGATGCTCTCAAATCAATAATGGGGCCTGTGAAATGACCCAGTGGATGTAATGCTTGCTGCACAAGCATGAAGACCTGAGTCTGGACCCCAACCCATGTTAACTTCCATGTGCCAGTGTAGACCCAGTTCCTGGTGCTAGGGAATGGCAGGGACAGGCAGATCCTGGGGACTCTTGACCAGCCAGTATTCAATGAGAGAGCTCTGTCTCAAAACTAAGGTGGTAAGTGGTAAAAGGGGGTAGCCAGTCAGACTCTGGTCTCCCAGGTAAATGCAACACCCAGCCTAAGCACACATGTACACGAATATGAACGCACACGTGTGCACACACATACGCCTACCTACCTCTCTTTCTTTAAAGTCAGTGGTATAATATTAATGAAGCATTCAATTGAAACTTGTCAGTTTCAAACTGAGGGCACAAAAATCTAAGCTTAATAAAAAGTATTAGAGCATCAAAAACAAAAAGACAAATTATTTTAAATCACTTAGGGACCACCACAGAGAAAACAAAGGAAATAAAATGTACCCGAACTATTAATAACTTTTATTTGAGAGGCAATAAATGTATCTTGCCTCAAATCATATTCATTTTCTCAGTTAAGACAACAATTAGAAAAGATAGTTTAAATATGTCAAAATAGTTACATTCAAAATGTTAGGAGGCAATTAAGTGGTTTTTCAAAGGTCTATCCTCACTAACATACTTCTACTAACAGAAGTAAGCAGCACTGGGCTGGAGAGATGGCTCACTGGGTAAGAGCCCTGGCTGCTCTTTCACAGGACCAGGGTTCAATTCCCAGCACCCACATGACGCTAGCCAAAACCACCTGTCACTCCAGCTCCAATGGCTCCAACACCTTTGTCTGGCCTCCACAGACACAGCACACACAAAGTGAACACCAATTCACACAGGCAGACATGCAGACACATAAACAAAAAACATATTAAAATCTTAGGAAGAAAGACAAGCAGACTACACTCAACTCACAGGTATATGAGGCAGAGGCAGCTTCAACTCCTATGTGTGCGAACTATTCCATCCTGGCCTTAGACAGACTGGCAGGGACTTGTCTCTGAAGCAACACCACCCAGCCTTAGACAGTCAGACAGACAGACAAACAGGCACTTATCTCAGAAGCAATACCACCCTGGCCTTAGACAGACAGACAGGCACTTGATTCCCAAAAGGCAGGCAGAGAAAACTAAAAGACTTCTTAACCTATTGTGCCAAATCCTGTGAAGTGTTGTCATACTTCAACTCTTCTGGTAATTGTATCAGCCATGTTTTAAAGATAAATGTAAGCGAGCTTAACGTCTACTTGGTCAATATTTAAAATAATCAAAAGAAAGCTCGAAACCAAATGTATGCACAAATGTAGAAATAGCAGAAATGAAACCCCCAGTTAGTCTTCTTAAGCATATGTCAAAAGGGAAACAGAACAGGCCACTTTCTCCAGGCACAGTTCCTGTCTCTGACCCTGGAGACCTTATCTAGGAACCTGGGATGTAGAAGGGACAAGAGTTCTTCAAAGGTCACACCTGGCTTAGAGAGGTAAAAAGATCTAGACTCTGCATCTCCAGGGGCCATGACAACAACTTAAGAAACCTCAGTCTTCAGACAAATAAGCAACTTATTTCTATACTTGAGTGCCAAGAGGATGCTTTTACTTATTTATCTAAAACAGCGCCTCTTCTCAGCGTGCTTGTGCTGGCTACAGTCTTGGCTTTCAGCGTAAACACCACGGTCTTCAGAGTATTTTGTTGTTTGAAAAGTCACTTAAAATACAGCACCTAATTATTCTCAGTATTTCTACCAAAACACTCTCAAGAATGCTACCTAAATGCCTGGTTAAATCTAGTCAAGATGACGAGGTAAAAGCAAGAGAGAAGGGCTGGAGAGATGGCTCAGCAGTTACGAACATTACAAACAATTCCCAGCACCCAGCACCTACAAGGCAGCTTCTAGCTGCCTGTAACTCTATTTCCAGAGGATCTGACACCTCATGCACACGTACAGTAGGCAAAAAAAAAAAAAAGGTAGAAAATTTTCAGAAAAACATTGTTCCTAAAACCCAGTTCCTTATAATCTCCCAACACCAACCCTCTTCCCTGGGGGTGGAAGTCAGGGAAGCCCTGGGGAAGACCCAGGATAACACAGCTGAGGCTCCTGAGAGGGAAGAATGAGAGCCAGGAGCTGCCAACAGCACAGCAGAAAGGCAGGAAGTGAGGAGTGCAAAACATCAACAAGCTCTTTAGCCTTTGAACTGTCTGAAAAGCTCAAGTATCTGGAATAGAGGATGTAGGAGTATTCCGGGGGCTTCCTTCCCATCAAGCTCAAAGAAAGACAGTTGACAAACAAGAAATGGAAAAAGTCTCAAAAGTACTTGAAAATACCATGTTTAGTAGTCCTAAAATATAAAATCCCCTGGCTGAAGCTGTCTGCAGAGGTACTTAATACAAAACCACCTGCACGGCCGTCCAAATAACCTCTGTAGTGTCTCAATCTTAGCGCAGAATGGCAACTCAGTGCCCTGTCAGAACCAACTGCATGGAAGGAACGGTTTCTATCCTTGAGCAGTGGCCTGCCCAGGCTCCCTCCCTCCATCACACTGAGCTCAGTGGGCAGAGGCAGAGCAGCACAAGGGCCTTGCACGCAGGCAGGCAGGTGGACTCAACTCTGTAGCCTCTCTCCAAGAGCACCGGGAGTACCACATGCTGCCCAGCTATCTGTAACTGCCAGCAGCCCGGGGCTCCTAGCCATAAAGACTCCATCTCTTTGTCCATTCTTCAGCCCTTACCACAGGCCCTATTCCATTTCCACCAGAGGGATGCTCTTCTGGGACCAAAAAAAAAAGGAGCTTTAACTGCCTCAAAAGCAGCTGCTGGCTGGAGTTAGAGAACAACCTTGGGGGTGTTTAATGTAAGGAGTCTAACACTTTAAATTGGCATTTACCACCCAGAAATTCACCCTCTTTTACAGAAAGCCTAAAAACATTATCATGCTCACATGAAAATACTCACAAACACCTCTGAAAGCACAAGTCACACACAGTAACAAACAGCCTAGTGCCTGGCCTAGTGCCTGGCAAGGGACCAAATCAGGACCAGTTTGGTAGTCACTCTTCTTCCCAGGAACCTAACAACGTTTTACTCACTGCAGAGGGTGAGCGAGAGTGTGTGTGTGTGTGTGTGTGTCTCCTTGGGTCTGCACTGTAGCACCACAGCCTGGCCTCAACCTCACAGCACACCCCATGTCTGCCTCCCTGGGCTGAGCTTCTCTTTGAAGGTGCTGAGGTCTGTTCTCACAGACCTTCTGTCACCCAGGATAAACTGCTGGACCCATCACTGCACACTGAGGCTACTCACAGGGTAGAGGGGAATGTGAATTAGGAAGTATCAAGAACATCAGATACTGTTGACATTACTTAGGGCTTAACAGTTATCTCTGGGTTTCCACCACCTTGTTTGCCCAACAGCTCCTCCACACCAACAGGACTTCACAGGGCAGGGCTCACGAGGAGCCCTTACAGCTGCAGCTCCTACCCCTTGTCCTACACACAGCATGGAAAGCCTGGTGAGTAATGCTGTGGAGGGCTAGCTCAGGAAGGGAGCAGTGAGTCATGGCGTGGCTTTGGATAATACGGGTAGAGGCAAAAAGGAGCCTAGGAAAGTTAAGTCACAGTCAGTGAGAGGGAGGGAAACCACAGGAAGCTGAAGCTTAGTCCTTAACATCTACATCCACACCCATCCCATGGGGGACACACCTTAGAAACACAAAAAGTCGTCTAACCCCTGCTTAGGTCTGGGGGTGAGTCTACTACGCCTTGGTCTGGCACTCTCTTCTCTGTGCTCCTTCTCTCTGTGGAAGGATCCACTGGTCACCAGTGAGTCACTGTATCCATCCCTGCCCTCTCCTGCGTCGGGTCGGAGGTGTTTACCGCAGTGGACTGGCTCTTGTTCTACAGCACTAACCAGAGAACCTGGCTACTATGGGCAGGAAAAGCAACTTTAATTTTAATAGATTAAGCCTACCCTGGGCCATTTCTGCTTAAGAAAACGGGCAGAAGGGTTGCTATGCGTGAGATCATCAGGCATCTACCTTCTGTCCACGCCCTCATCTGCAAGCAGCAGCAGACACCCTGTCCTGCTTAAAGTAATGGGGAAGAAGACAGACAACATACAGTTAAGAGCTGGAGAGATGGCTCACGGACTTGAAGCTGAAAGTACTTGATGCTCTTGCAGAGGACCTGGGTTTAGTTCCCAGCACTCACATAGTAGGTCACTGCCATCTGAGTTGCAGTTTCAAGGAAGCCAATGCCTTCTGGCCTGCATGGGCACCAGGCATGGACACGCGCACAGACATACAAGAGGAGCGCTCATGGAATGCAACTTGTCCTTTGGCTCCTTTGTCTTTTCTTTTTTTCCTTTCAAATAAAAAACTGTCAATAGCCAAGGAAACCTAAAATGGATGTCTCTTTGATTTGAAAAAGAATTAATGGTTAAGTGGAAATAATTAAAATAGATGTAGTAACGGAGGAATAATAAAGTGCATCACATGGAGCAACACCAGAAGAGATTTACCAGTGACCAACTGATCTGTAAACATATGCGCTGTGTGGATGGAAAGGACAGCGTTGAGGGCCTGGGTGCCATCATCAGCAAACACAACAGTGGATGCAGCACCCATGCATGGGTCTGTCTTCTGGGCAGCAGTCAGGGCTTTCTGGCAACTTAAATGGATGAATGGCATAAAAAGTCAGAGATGTTTATCTATACTACTTCTAACGTGTCTTTCTCAGGAAATAAACCATGTGATAAGAAAATGAATTACAAAAGTAATTATGTAAAGGAAAAGGCTGTGCACTATTATCAAACTGCATAAAAAAGTTATGGCGTCAAAATAATGTGTCTTACCACCCTATTTATAAGACATAAATTCTAAACATCCGAAGTTTGAGAAACTGAGCAGATGCTGCCGCCCGCACCATCTAATCAATTCTGTTGTAGTCCTAGAGGACAATGCAGCCATCTGATGGGTTCAGCATCAACTGAGTGAGCCAACAACGCACACAACAGCATTCTACAGAAATAATCAGTAGTTTAAAGCAGGGCATGTGCAAAATTCCTGAAATAACACATCCATAATTCACTGCCAAACTCAGATCAATTCAGAATCTGCAGAGGCAGAAGCACTATTACAGCTCTGAAATCCATATTCAGTGAGGCTGTGTTCAGAAAGTTTCATTTCAATTTCAAGAAAATAAATTACCAGAAAGGCTAAGTACTGACTCTGGCAGATGTAAGAACCCTTTGCTCCGAGCTCAAGAGTATCTAAAATCTAACAAAGGCATCCATTCCCTGGGTCTAGGTCTTGAATACTGCCTGAGACATCCTCTACCTGGGAAGCATAACCTCTGTCCCCAAGTGTGACAGCTCTGCGGACAACACAAAAAGGCCATTTTGGCACGTCCTGACTGCCACCAGGCGCAGGCTGTTACCAGCCACTTCAGCTTGCAGACATGAGGCACACACACCTCGTCTCCCTCATGAGAACCCTAATAGTGGAAATATGCCCGGGTCCTCTTTAGTAACACAATGCCAATACCTCAGGACAGCCCAAACTTTCCTCTGTCAAAGGGGTTAGAAGTAAATGACAAGTGAGAAACTTCACCAAAATGTGGTGGAATTTAGCTCCAAGAAAATAAAAGTCAAGTGGAAGCTTGCCCACAGAGCTCTGTCCTGGTGAAGGCCAGTGCTGAGCCTTTGGGCAGTGCAGCCAGGAGTTTTGCTAAAGTAAAGCTTTGCCCTCTATCTATTTCTCAGTTGGCCCCTATAAAGCTCTTAGGTCTCCTCACCTGCAAAGCATGGAGGGACTGAACCAGCCGGTGTCCTTCCAGCACTTGCTCTGCCTCAGCCATCATCTGTGCACGTCATCCCGCAGGGCGTGCAGGGCGTGCAGGGCGTGCAGGGCTCCACTGCTCTCTGAGTGAGTACTCAGGTTTCCTCCAGGGCTCAGACTCACTCGGTTGCCAAGCTCTACTTCTGAGAAGCTTGCAGAGGAGACTGGGAGCTTGCCTAGCACGCACAGGCCCTGGCTCCATCTTCAGTGCCCCCAAAACGGTACAAATATTTCTGGTGAGTAAGACATCCTGAGCAAAAATGTTACTTTATGAAGGAAAATAACATGTGGTAATAGTGTTTGCAATGTGAGACTTGGAAGGCTTTGAGCCACATCTTCCAAATGTCCATGATATACAGTACCATGCCTTGTGATCTGCTTCCAAAAGTCAATCTCGCTCCAAGCTTCGGCACACGGATTAAGACTTTCTGAAATAGGATCACCTAAATCTGTTTACTCTGAGAGAGAAGAGAACCTCCCACAACCTAATCTGCCACAAAGCACCAGTAATTCCTAGCTGATCATGAGCCCTGCAAGACCAGGTAGGGAGGAAGATGCCAAACTCCAACTGCTATCATCTAGAAGTTACTGGCTCTGAACTTCCAGGACTAAGCATGAGTAGTCTGAAGCCCCACGCCATGTGGTAATGAGCTGGAACCTACTCTCTGTGCAGTCTCTTTCAGTGTGGATGTTCTGATCACTAAATGACAAGCATCCCAAGTCCCTTGCTTCTAATCATGTGTTCTGGGCCTCAACTGCTGCCCTGGCTTTTACTAAGGCTCAGGCCTCGGTCCCTACCAGCAGCTCCTTCAGCAGCCACTGTTCGCTCTTAAGTCACTTCCTGCACTGGCCCTCCTTGTCTACAGTCTCCTACTCTGGCCTGTGTGTCAACTCCTGCTCAGTATGCCATTCTCATAAGCTAGCCAGCCTGCAGCCCTGGCAAAGGCAAATGAAGCAATGGTGTACTAACGTCACTGCGCAGAGTGTGACACTAATGTCACTGTGCAGAGTGTGCAGCGGAGTGTCATCGGCAGTGAGCACAGCACCTCCGCTGGCTCTCCTTGGCCCACAGGGGGCACTGATCAGTGCGTGGAAACAACAGACATAACATTTACTTCTGACTCTGAGGTCAGCCTGATCGACAGAGTGAGTTCTAGGACCCTGAGGCCTACATAGTGAGACCCTGTCTCAGAAACCAAAAGGGAGGGGGAAAGTCTCCAAACACTTTGCTCTCCTTTTTGTCTGCCTCCTAACCCCCTTGGCACTCACACGGAACTTAAGATGCTGCCATTTTTACCATCAGTACAGATTTCTCTGTATAGTTTATTATCTCTCACTAACATATGTGTATCTATCCATTCTTTATGTTGATGACAGCGCCACATTGTACCTTGTGAGATTAAAGTGAGTAAAAAAGTTCTGGAGAGCCAGTTCTTTTGCATGAACAAAGATAAAAGCATAAGGGGCTGCTATAAAAGTAAAAGCCTGTAGTCCTGAACTAGGTAGAAAATGCTATGTACTTGAGGGGGATGGCCAGCCAAGTGTTCTGCCACCGCATGACAAAACTCTACCTAGATCCAGTCACTGGAGTCATACCATGATGTTACGCAGTAACAAGCATCCCATACCCAGACTGTGGTCCTAAATCCCCATTTAGAGGCTCCCAAAATCCTTGGCAAACTGGCTGATTCTAGGCCTGGAACATAAAAAGCTAAAAGATTCCATCACAGCAAGGAGCTCACCAAGGACCGCACCAACTACTAAGCAACCACGTCTGCAGAATCAAAAACTCCTTCTCTAGCAGAAAACACACCAAGGCCATTCCAGCAGCAACAGCAGCAACAGGCACAGCCACGCTTGAATCCATGAGCTCACGAGTCATCTGGAGAAATGGCTGGCTATACCCCGGCTCCACAGAGATGGCAGACGCATCTCCATGGAAAGCTATCTTTAAATGTTACTCATGTGACACCTGTCATTTCAGGAACAAGATTCAATTGCTCTAATCATAGGTAAGAGAAAACAAGACTAACTCAAATATGAAGAGTAAAGCATCAAATCCGTGTGGTGTGGTCTGGCTGGAGTACAGTAACAACTGGACACGCTCCCACAGCTGGAGCCACCACAGAGCCCAGACTGAGGAGACCAGAGGGGCACTGCTGATAAAAGCACACGGTGACTTCTTGTCAATTAAAGTGGGACTGTGAATGAATTTTCAATGACTCAGAAATGCTCTGAGCCTAATAGTTTTAAATTGCCAACACGATAGGTATCCATTATCAGTGCACATAGAAGAGCTTGCTTTTTTCTAGGTGATCACAAAACAATACCAATATGTTTCATGTTCAATTTCTTTTAAGAAATTTTATTTTGAATTAAATGAGATACCTATGGTCACATTAAGAAACTTTTTCAAATTACTGCGTTGTAAGAAAAAAAGAACTGAAGATTATCATATATGGCCTCAAGTTTGGTCTGGGGTTTTTGGTTGGTTGGTTTTAAAGTATCAGCAGCCTCCTGGCCCCTCCCACTGGCTGTCCAGTCACCATCAGCATCCCGCACAGAGCAGCACCGACAGAAGCAGCACAGCTCACAGTCAGGGCGTACGGCCATGCCAACCTTTCCTTCCTATTTTCCTCGCTCTGCCTCCTCACTGCTCTCTGCCAACAACTGAGTGAGAGGTCGCATTGCTATCAGGGCTCAGAGCTGCTCACACAGCCCTGAAATGACCCTTCCCAGATGGCATACAACAGCAGGATTGCAGATGATGCTTCAAATGGAGTAAGTCCCGATTTCCAAGTGAGCCTCTTCAGAGTTAGGGTTTCAATTCTAATAGGATTTAACCACAGTTAACCAAAATGAGGCTCTCTCCTGAAACAAAATACTCCTAATAAGTTAATCACTTCCTCCTGACTTGTTCTAAGGTTCTGAGCAATCAATTACCACAGACTGTACTCAGCCAACTGCAGTGGAAAGAACTCAACAGAGTGCACTTCAGAGCATGGCACCTGAAGATCCCAGCCACACAACAGCACCCAGGGCCTCTGAGCAGCCTCAGAGGAAGAGTGGTCAGTGGAATGAGTCCAGGCTCTGACACGAGCTGGACAGCTCTCTCCCTACACTCGAGGAGCCTAAGGACTGAGTGTGACACTGAGTGTGGCACCACTGAACTCCTGAGGAGCACTGCTGAGGAGATGCCACCACACCTCCCCGAGCTCTGCAAGCACTGATACCAAACAAACTGCCTCATGTCACCGATTACACACTACTGTCCATGGAGCCTCTTTAAAACACTAGCCCGAGAGAAGCACCTGAAAAAATGTTCAACATCCTTAATCATCAGGGAAATGCAAATCAAAACAACCCTGAGATTCCACCTCACACCAGTCAGAATGGCTAAGATCAAAAATTCAGGTGACAGCAGATGCTGGCGAGGATGTGGAGAAAGTGGAACACTCCTCCATTGTTGGTGGGATTGCAAGCTTGTACAACCACTCTGGAAATCAGTCTGGCGGTTCCTCAGAAAATTGGACATAGTACTACCGGAGGATCCAGCAATACCTCTCCTGGGCATATATCCAGAAGATGTCCCAACCGGTAAAAAGGACACATGCTCCACTATGTTCATAGCAGCCCTATTTATAATAGCCAGAAGCTGGAAAGAACCCAGATGTCCCTCAATAGAGGAATGGATACAGAAATTATGGTACATTTACACAATGGAGTACTACTCAGCTATTAAAAAGAATGAATTTATGAAATTCCTAGCCAAATGGATGGACCTGGAGGGCATCATCTTGAGTGAAGTAACACAATCACAAAAGATCTCACACAATATGTATTCATTGATAAGTGGATATTAGCCCAAAACTTAGGATACCCAAGATATAAGATACAATTTGATAAACGCATGAAACTCAAGAAGAATGAAGACCAAAGTGTGGACATTGTGCACCTTCTTAGAATTGGGAACAAAACACCCAGGGAAGGAGTTACAGAGACAAAGTTCGTAGCTGTGATGAAAGGATGGACCATTTAGAGACTGCTGTATCCAGGGATCCGTCCCATAATCAGCTTCTAAACGCTGACACCATTGCATACACTAGTAAGATCTTGCTGAAAGGACCCAAATATAGCTGTCTCTTGTGAGACGATGCCGGGGCCTAGCAAACACAGGAGTGGATGTTCACAGTCAGCTATTGGATGTATCACAGGGCTCCCAATGGAGAAGCTAGAGAAAGTACCCAAGGAGCTAAAGGGATCTGCAACCCTATTGTTGGAACAACATGATGTACTAACCAGAACCCTGGAGCTCTTGTCTCTAGCTGCATATGTATCGAAAGATGGCCTAGTCGGCCATCAATGGAAAGAGAGGCCCATTGGACTTGCAAACTTTATATGCCCCAATATAGGGGAATGCCAGGGCCAAAAGAATGGGAATGGGTGGGTAGGGAAGTGGGGGGCGCTATGGGGGACTTTTGGGATAGTATTGGAAATGTAATTGAGGAAAATATGTAATAAAAATATTAAAAAAAAAAAAAAACACTAGCCCGATATCAAACCCCAAACTTCAGAAGTAACCCAGGTGATGTTGGGGAAAATTGTTCATACTGTGCGTACACACAACTGTACGAGCACACAGTTGTCCTAGTCCCCTTCCCTGCTATTGTGAGAAAATACCCTGGCAGAAGCACTGCAAGGACAGGGAGACCACTGGCTCCCGACTCCAGGCTCCAGGCTATTTGTCACTGCAGAGCAAGCAGGGCAGCAGGAGCTTGTGGCTAAGTAACAGAGTGATGGCGAACGAGAGCGCTGACTGGCACTCTGACTATTTTCTCCACCCTTATACAACCCAAGATCCTCTCCTACCTCTGCTACCTTACCCATCTCCCACAAACAGCCAACCTCCACAATCCCTCACTGAGATCTGTCCTGCTACAATTAAAATGAACCGTCATGTCTACCAAGGACACTGAGATCTAAAAACTGGCCCAGTTCATCTTCTGCTGCAGTTTCTTCAGCACATAAGCCTAATTGTTCAAAAATAAGCCACAAATCCTGCCTGGGTTTAAGAAAAATGTACACAGTAAAGTGTTTTCATGAGAAATAAAGAAGTTTCCCAGAGCAGCCAACAGCAGTGGCAGCATTTGGAAATGGCAGGCTGTTGAGATGGCTCACCATCTGAGCTGTCCATGAGATGCCTTAGAAAATCACTAAAAACTTAGTTCTCTGCCATCATAAGTAAATGTACTACCATCTCAGAAAAGAAAGAGGAGAAACCTCTGACACTTTCAACAAGCCCCAGGCAGACGACACCTGCCCGGCACACCTTGCTGGGTCCTTCTGTTCCACTATTAGTGTTAAAATAATCCCTTCTCAATGGCTGCCTACCTTACATTTTAATCTTTTATTATATTCAGTTTAAAAAGCAGTTGATGTTCTTACACAGGACTAGAGTTTAGTACCCAGCACGCACATGGCAGCTCACAGTCATCTCTAACTCCAGTTCCAAGAGACCTGATGCCCTTTTCTAGCCTCTACAGGAACCAGGCACACATGTAGCAAACAGACACATATGCAGGCAAAACACACAAAGTTTTTTTTTTTTTTTTAATTAAAAATTGGTCCTAGCTAGCTGTGCTGAGGAGCATCCCTGGGGCAGTGTGACTGGACTGCAGGAGCACCAAAGTTGTGTCTGTCATTAGAACTCAGTATGTACAAAATATCCTTCCAGAAACCCAGAGGAGTCAAAGCAATTATTCAATAATAAGAAATAAGTTAATATCTATAGATGATGGGCATGTTACTTTATTTGAATAAAAGCAACTAAGGGAAAAAAAAATAAAACCAAAGTTCTGAGCATCAGAAATGTAAGCCTCCAGTCTTTTTGCCTGCGTACACTGACACTTATAAACTGGTACTTTCTAGTAGAAGGATTTGTTTTTAAGCCCAAACAATTGGACAGAGATACAGAGTTAATCTGTATGGAACATAACTCCATCCCACCTCCCCCAAAAAAGTCCCAAAAAACCCTCAGCTTAATATGAAGGAAACAAAATTATGTCCAGTCCTAATAATCAAATTATACAAGGTGGTAGGCTTGGCTCCTACTGGTGTCTCAAGCAATCCCTAAGTACACACAGTTCTTATGTGTGGGCCTAAAGCAGAAAAAGGCCACAGGGAGCTGTGACACAATGTCAGTTTTTCTCTGAAGCTGAAGACCCACCACAGCCTTAGCAACCAGGTAACTCCAGACACACTGTCATTAGCTCTTACAGGACATTGCCATAGCAACCAGAGACAATTAGCATAGAAAGAAGAAAATCACCTACTATTGTCTATTACAGTTCCAACATTTAAAACAAATCTGGGGCTGAAAGACACTACTTGCAAACTCCAAGGACTTCATGAACTTTTTAAGTTTAGATTTCAGTGTGTATTGCTCTCCAATAAAGTGAAATATTGTAGAGTTCTTCACCCATCTACTCCCATGGAGTCGGGGGTTGGGGGATTGGGGAAGGAAACGAAATAGCTTTCTGGGGCCATTTGACTGATCTTCTTGTGCAGTAATAACTCAATAACTAGATTCAAAAGCTAGTTAATGAAATTGAAATCATTTTATCAACAAGTTTCCTCCCTTCCTCCAGACTATGAAAGGAAAGAGTAAGCTATAAACCAGCCCTTCAGAATGTCTAGTTCAAAGGTAAAGCCAGAGGGAATATTTTCAAATATAAACCAAACCTAATGGACTTGCTGTCACATACATACATGCATACATATCCTCAATTTAAATGAAATATATCTATAACCCAAACCGTCTTCCAGTTTGGGCCCAGCAGTTTCTATGATCTTCACTGTTTTTTCCTCTTCTTGCTTCTCCTACAGACAATCAGGGTGACAGGTGAGTGACAAGTCAAGATCACTTCATCCCAAGAGCTGAAGGCCAGGAAAGATGGCCATGTCCTCCCTGGGACCACGCCTGCTTTCTAACTGCCTATCTACCCAGTGGCCAGCAAGGATGTCTGGTAAACCCTACACTACCTCATTGCCATGCGCATGTCAACTGTTTCCCTACAGAGCACTCCTGCCTGACTGGTAAGTTACAAGGGATGCTTCTTTTACTGTAAGCCCGGCAACATCCTCAATGCCACCTCTAATTTTAAAAATTATCAAAGTCCTTTATACACTCATATACATATAAAAAATAAATCTTTAAAACTTAAATACGTAAGAGAAGGAAAGGGGTCATGACCCAGAGGTCGTCTGTGCATCTCTGTTAAATTAATCCATGATCAAGTTGTCTTTTAAACAATATTATTTTAAAGCCAAGATACTGAACAAAAAAATAACTTTAGTTTCCTTAACAGTTAGTAGCTTTACTCTAGTTATTCAAATTCTCCTTACAGTAATTTGCATATTGGTAATTATAGCCCATTCCTCCTAAATATAACAAAGGCAAGGTTAGATTTCTATCTTCACAAAACAACAGGCACTCAAACTTAAAGACAGAACAGTCCTGTGCATCCTAGCCACTTGGTGAGTCAATGGTATCTTTGCCCTTTATGCAAAGTCAGAGCCAAAAAGGGAGGGGAGGTTGGGAGGGGACAGGTGACTTTGTGGGCCAGATCTCAATGCTGGCTGGCTTCTCACAGCTCTCTCCTGGGTTCCTCAGAATACCTCTGGTGTCTCTGCCTGGAATTTCCGCTTAATATGCAATGGCATGATTGGCTGAGAGTCTCTTCAGATGGACCATCTGCCGAAGGTTCAAAGCGTTTGGTTCAGAGGAAGGAATTAGAGCTACTTCTGAAAGGCATGCCAGCCACTGCCGTGTGAGATTTAGGTAAAACTGTTCCTTTAGCTTTTCCATCTTTTCTTTTTTTTAATAAAGCTTTTTCAAGTTCAAGGCCAGTCCCATGTATTCAGTGAGTTCCAGGACAGTCAGGGTTACACAGGGAGACCCTGTCTCAAAAAGCAGACAAAACAGTTTCAATCTTAACTCACCAATTTTAAAAAGAGTTACAGACTCTGAGAAAAAAGTAAGGAAACTAGAAAATGCTTCCAATTTCTTTGTTCTGGTTTGTTTTGTTTGTGACAAGCCTTGAGATACAACGCTGGCTGGCCTAGAACTCAAACTTAATGGTAATTCCCCTGCCTCTTCCTAGGAATGCTGGAATTACAGGAATCCACCATGCTTTGGAAACACTGGTCCTTTGAATGCTTAGAGCCTGTATTCTAAACTGCTCTCAGCATTGAGTTAGACTGCCCACACCATGAGAGCCCAGCAGCCACACCATCTGAGCGGCATGCACGGACCACACAGCAGCCCAGCGTGGCTCTGGCGGCACCCACGTATGAACACCTATCGCAGCAGCAGCACAGGGTCAGCTGAGACTGCCGGGAATAACATGGGAGTAAGACCTCAGCCAGTATTTGCTTCTTCCAGTTCAATTACCCTGTACTCAGACTTCCACATGGAAACCACATGACAAAGCCAACTTCTTCTAGATCCTCGCCTCTCAGGCTGAGGTACTGAGCACTCACCAAGCCAGTGCAAGGCCCTAGGTTTAAGCAACAGAGGGGAGAAACGGATTCTGATGTATCTGAAGAAGCCATCAACAACTGGTAACAGCTAAACTGCAAACGAACCAGCAAGGTGAATGAACCATCACACAAGGGTGCTTGCTCGTGGTCAAGCTGGACAGCCTGAGTTCCAACCCACATCCCAGAGAGAGAGAACAGAGTCCCACAGTGTGTCTTCTGATCTCTACAGATGAACTGTGGTGTGCACGCATGAACACATGCACAGAAATATACACTCTCTGAAAGAATGAATAAAACTTAAACCATCTTAGAATTTGACAGAAAGTGTGTGTTCTACTCTTTAAAGAAAGCGTCTCAACCAAGACAGTGCTAGGTGAAGTTAAGGGACTAATTCACACAGCCCCACTAACCACAACAAAAGCCACCACCATGTGTTCTGTATGTACTAAATCTATCAAAACCAGAGGTACAGGCAAAGCAGCAGAACCATTTCCTCTAAGCCATTCAAAGTAAGACGGAAAAAAAAGTCAAGGTAAAGCTACTTTCTACTCAAGATTGATCAAGTACCTGGCACACAGACACTAACTGTAAATATCTCATCACTGTCTGGTGTCAGGGCCATTATCTATTCCTAGTTTACAGCTACTGTAAAATTAGGTACAGTAAGTACAAATAAAAATGATCCTACCAATAAACTATGTGAAAAAGCAGCATTCATTATGGCCCACAGCATGAATGTGGAGCCACAATCCCTGCTGATCAAACAGCCTTATTAGTTCTACAAGCACCATGCCTGTAAGGAGGTCGACCAGCTCCTGATCAGCACAAGCTGTGGCTTTCCAGACACACACTGTTTAAAACAGCGGGTCCACACAATGTTCAGGACCTCATCTCACACAGCCAAAGCCAGCAATGCTGTGACACCACCTTTCTCAACACTGAACCTCCATGTGATTCCTTACGGTGGCAGAGCTGTGGTACATAGCCGCAATCTTAGCACTTGGAAGGTGGAAACTGAGTGAGTTCAAGGCTTTCCAGGAGAAAGCAGGGAAGAGAACAGCCACCTTAGACAGTCACCTGCAGTACTCATTAGCATCTGTAACATGTGACAGACAAGGATATTCAATGCAGTAGAGTCGGCTTCTGACACATAGGTACCATCAAACACCTTTGCCCTTCTCACACAGACATGCTGCTGTCCAAGGATGCCACTGCAGGCCTGCTTTTCATTATAAACATCTACCAGGCTACTTTCTAAAATGAGCTAAAAATACAGTACCTGAAACTCAGCACAGAATATCTGAATTTGTCTGCTTTAGGCTAAATATATCTCCATGTGAATAGCATACTTCCTTATGAATAGCAAACACCAAAATAGCTCACATTTAAACAAGTTCAAGATCAACTGTGAAAAAGAAAGTCATCTTAGTGTTAAGACGGCACCTTTCCGAGGTTCACGCCTCACTTCTCAGACAGGCACTTGTAGATAAGTCCTCCAGGACACTGTTATGTCAGGAAGCCTGCCAGGCAAACAAAAGCCTTTCATATTTAACTCAGAAAGGCATCTTGCCTCCTCCCAAGCCCAGAACATTGAGAAGTAAAAGTAACTGCTAAAAATGAGAGATTCTGCATGGACAAGACAGAGGCTAATGGCCGGCGGTTGGGGCTCTCATCTTTGCTCTTCTACAGCACACACACAAGAACACTTGTCTTAATCCCTTGTATTCCTTTTTCAATCAAGTCGGTTGTGCTGTGTGATCAACTCTAGACTGGAAGGTGCTCTGTCACCACAGGCCCTAGCAGCCTTCCCACTCAGTCCCACTACCGTAACAGCGTAGACAGCTGCATTGTCATGTGGGCAGTACAGAAGGCCTTTAGATCAGCCCTAGATGGGCCTCAAGGGTAATGTGCGTTGGTTGAACTGACTGCCAGGGTCAAAACAAGACCCAATCACACAGACGATGCATTCACCAACACTGAGTTTGTAAGAGGGTATGTGGCCCAGAACTTGTGGGAAAGTCTAAAGCAGATCACCGAACACTGACCAGCTGTAGTGGATCCAAGGGAATCTCTTCAGGTCACATTGGGGCATCAGCTCAGTCAGAAAAGAATCTACAGTGAGTGCCAGAGATTGCATCTGCAGGAGCCTGTCGATGTGTCCTGCGTATCTGTGTGTCCCTTATGGTCCCCATACTTGAGACCAGTTGTAGAAACCTTAGCTTCTAATTCAAATCATGGCCGAGTAGATTAAGTCCTCATTTCCAACTAGAGAGGCATAAAACAAAATCAAATGGAAACTGTGCTATAAACATTTCTCTATTACTAAACTCAGCATAGAGATCCACAAACCATGTTAGTCTCCCCTATCACAGAGACTACAGAACAACTCAAGGCAGCCTAAGCACTACCTGCTACCTCATCCAAGCCTTTGCCACAGGTCCTGTGTTTTCCAGCATGACAAGGAATGGATTGGTAAATAGAAATGGAGAGGCCTTCTCCAACGACCACAGCCAGAGCCTAGCACTGCAGCAAGCCACTTTAGACTGGCAGACGATAACAGTTATCAAGCATTTGTATTAAGTTTTTATTGACCCAAAAGCATTTCATTTACCTTCCATCCTGTTGTCACTGTAGAATCTGCTAGGTTCTGGGATCAGTCTAGACTAAGTGGTGTTGCAAGGCTAACCTCTAATGCTATCAGAGAAGTGACAAAGGCAGAGACTCCTCCTGGACTTTGGTTTGCAGCTGGGTCAGGCAATGCAAAGACAGACCATGACAAAACTGAGGGGATCCTGCGTGCAGACCTAGCTCACCCACAAAAATCTAGCTCCTTCTGGAAACCCCAGTTTATGTCAGGGATACATGCCCTTTCTTATAGAGAAGAGCAGTGAGAACACAATGTCATTTAACTATGGCAGCAAAAAAAAAAAGTGTTAAAAAAGTCAAGACCGGTTCTCTACATATACTTATGTCTCTAAACCCTTTCAAAGTCAATATTCAACTATGCAATTACTTCTTGAATTAGGCCTTTAGCTCTAGCAACATTTATGAAGTCTCCTGATTTTCTAGCCATACACTTAAATTGGCTTCCCTGAATAAGGGCTACAATTTTATCCTTTTAATGGATAACAACCCCAACTAAATCTTAAAAAGTTTGCTATGCAAAGACAAGCTTTTGAAAGAAAAAGAAACCAGAGGGCAGGAGAGATAACTGAGCACGGCACTACTCAAAACTGACACGCAATCAATGGCCACACCACACACAGCATGCTCCTCGCCAAATTAATCCCATTCATGCATGAAATACAGTTTACCTACTGTCAATTGACATCTCTGCTCCAAAGATAACTAACACTTGGTGAAAGGAGACTTCACAGGCTATAGAGGAGGCTCAGCAGAGACAAGTGCTCAATGCTCTTACTGAGGCTCCCAGAGCGGCTCCACACCTACAGCTCCAGCTCTAAGAGACCCAATGGTGCTGAGCTCCTCAGGTGCCCACACTCACGTGCACAAATTCACACACAGACAAACACATGCACACAACATAATTAAAATAATGGAAATAATTTTTAAAAGATATTTACTTGGGCTCACTGTATATAGAGTTTTCATGTTGGGAAAAACAAAAAAACAAAAAACATTAGACCATGATATCTCTGCTTCCCAATAACAACCCCCAGATCAAAACTTTATTTGACTTTTGTCTAAAGCAATAATCTTTATAATTTTGCCAATTGCTTAATTTTCCTATCAGTGGAACACAAGCCCTCCCTTCACATTCTACCTCACTACAATCTTGGTATAAATGTCTCATTTTTCTTTTAAAAAAACCTAATTACATGGTTCAGTAAGTTGCCTGCGGTAACACACTGATGTTATTTACAGTAGAAAGTTAAGACTTCAGCTTGCTCTCTCAATTTCAAGCATGTGTAGGTTAATAATTCTAGTTCACTGATTCTCTTTCTATTCTTCATATGAAAGAATCTGAGTAGATATCTTTCCATAATTTCACAAAAAGACTTTGTTACTCATTCAAGTGTTAATAAATGTCACATCTCTTCAGTATGTGTAACTCATTAAGTCAAATATTTAAGTAAGCATGCATGTTCACACAGTCATCATACAATGAAAACTATTACTACTTTATAGCTTTGGCAAACTAATTCAAAACAAAATATAGGAAAACAGAAATGTGATACCAATGTTTTAGGCCGGCTGTAGTGACACCCATCTTTAATCCCTGTGAGGCTCCAGCCATCCTGGTCTACCCTCTCATATATTCTTAGCAGTGGTCTGTACATGCACCTCTCATACACCCCTTAGACTATAAATCCCTCTAAGTGAATTCACAAATAGAAGCACCTATACAGCCACACACACTCACGAGGTTCCCTGCTTTGACACGTGGCAGCAGTCTCAGTTCTACTTAAGAGTATACATACAACAAGCTAAAACAACTGTCTTCCTCCTACAACAATTTGGGTTTGCTATGAAATGTAGAGAAGGAACCAGCAAGATGGCTCAACAGGTAAAAGCCCTTGCCACACAAGCCTGCAGACCTGCATCCAAGACCCAGACAGAATCTGTGGAGGGAGGAGAGAACTTCCAACAGTTGTCCTCCAATCTCTACTGCATGACCACAGTAGCACACACACCCACGTACACACATGTCCACAATAGCACATATACCCCCACAACATGTACACACATGTTCACAGTAGCACACACACACACATGTACACACATGCAAACATGTCCACAATAGCACATATACCCCCACAACATGTACACACATGCACACATGTTCACAGTAGCACACACACACACACCCCCACATGTACACACATGCTCACATCTTCACAGTAGCACACACACCCCCACATGTACACACATGCACACATGTCCACAGTAGCACACGCACACAGAGAGAGGGAATGTATGGCAAGTGCAGATACATTTCCATGAGCACACTCCCTTTGCTGCTGTGCATTTGTATTACTCCCCAGTCCCCACCCAAACATTCAAACTAGAAAATAATTATCTCAGCTTGAAAGTGGGCATTAATATTTGGCACTACCTGCTACCCAGAACAGAATCAATTGCTTAGAAAAATGCCAAAATGTAATTAATTCTCATCTGCGAGCTCATGGTGGTCAGTGCAGTAGCAATGGCTGACAGCTAAATGCAGTTCCAGAGTGACTGCTGTGTGTGCCAGCTCAGGTCCTTATTAACTTTAGCCTCATAATCCAATTCATTTTGAGGAAACTCAGACAGTGACAGGTTAAACAGACTGAGCAGAGGCTCCCAGCTGGTAAGTAACTATGGAGACATCACTATGCCAGATCCGAAGCCACACCTCTGGAGCTCACAATGCCCACCACCTTCTCTGGCCTCATTGTGACCTTCCCTCACAGGGCTCCAGATACTTCAAGCATTCCAAGTACACGGCTATGGATCCAACCCTGTGTCCTGAAGGAGTGCGTACTGTCATTCCATGAGGCTGCTTTACTAACGTGCACACATACCATGTACCGAGGCAGCAGCTTGGTGTTTACTGTGGTCTGCCAGCCATATGCTACTAAGTCACATCATGACAAGGTGCAAAACAGAACCAAAAAGCATGAACAGTAAGTACTTCAGTACCCCTGGTAATGTCGTAACAGTGTTGCCTGCCCGAGCCTAACACTCATGTCTGCTGGCAGGACTCTGCTAACATTTATATTGCCCGAAATAAAGTAACTCTTAAATAGACTGACTGGGAAAGGACGTGTTACACTCTCAATTCTACTGCAACCAATAGGAACTCGGTTCCTCCTCCACCCCAAGGCTTCCCGACTACTCTACACCTCATTATGCCACTCACTTTTCTAATTAGATGTCAAATCTCTCCTAATGCTTGAGTCACAGACTTTACTTTCAGGCACTTCTACATGCAGAAGTGGACAACTTGTGTGACTGGCTCTAACTTTCCCAACGCTCAGCACACCGAGGAGAGGAGACCCTCAGGAGGCCACGGCTGCTCAGCAGAGGGGGCACTTACAGTTCTCAGAAGGAAAGAGCGCAAACAAGGCACCATTCCCCGCCATTCCCCGGGGCAAACACAGCTGACACCTTCGGCTCAGGCCCATGCTCAAAGAGCAGTGTCCCAGCTGCCTCCTCCACCTCTTTCAATGGTCATCCTGCTGGCCAGTCTAATTAAAATGTAGTGTGTCTGCTGGAAGTGGCGCGCACCTTTAACCCCTGCAGGTGGGAGGCAGAGGCAAGCGGATTCCTATGAGTTTGAGCCAGCTTGATCTACAGAGCAAGTTCCAGGTCAGCCAGACCTACAAAGTGAGACTTTGATTGTAAAATAAATAAATAAATAGCATTTCTATAACTTAAAACAAAGCAAAAACCATTTTAAAATAAGTCAATCTTTGCTTAACTCTTGCCAGCATATTCTCACATTAATGACCTACGTGTGTGACAAATAGCAGCTCGGGAAAAGCAGCCCATGCTTACACAAGTTTTAATAGCACTGCAACAAGCTGGTCTCCCACAACAGCACTCACTCCGCTGTCAAGCCAGGCCATGTGTTTTCTAACTTGTTACGAAATGAATTGAAGACATCAGGAAGGAGAAACAGAACCAGAAGTAACAAGGAAGAGCTGGGAGGTGGCTCAGCAGGTAAAGGTGCTTGTCACTGAGTTACCTGAGCCTAATGGCTCAGCAGATAGGGGTGCTTGTTACTGAGTTTCCTGGGCCTAAGCCTTAGGACATCTCCACAGGTATGCCATGGTGCACATGCCCTCCCATCAATCAGTGATAGTTTAAAATATTTTTTTAAGATGAAAAACTAAAGGAGAAAAATGTTTAAAAATCCACACATGAAAAAACTAAAAGAATGCAACAGTTTTACATTCAAACAAACACAAATATAACCTACCAGCTAGAAGCTCTCTTAGAGACTCTGAAAACCCAAACCGTAGGTGGTGTGAAGCTCTAACTGTATCTACATCACCTACTAATTACACGAGGTTTGGAGATGGACATAAATTCTGAGTCTGCGGATGAGCGCGCTAATAAGCAACCTCCCCTAGACAGAGTGAACATACACTCACTAGAGCATCAGGGAAGAGGTGTGCAGCCCAGAGGTAGCTCAATTAGTCCACTGTGCTGTACTGCCCCCTAGCTGCTGTGGCAAGATACACCACCAACAGGAGAAAAACAAAACAAAACCAAACAAACAAGGCTGCCAACAAGTTTCAAGAATTTGGCAGGAAATCCTTTAGGCAAATTTAGAACCTTTAAAACAGACCCACAAGAATACACTAGAGTTTGTTTTATGTCTTCCCGTAATAAATAATAAGAACATAAACTAACAAAATATCTCAGCAATGCCTGCAACATTTCAACCACAAATTAACTAGAGCGGATTAAGTTCTAAAGCCAGGCGAGAAGGGCCAGCACTCCCCACAGAGACGTGGGCTAGCCAAGCAAGGTGCACAGCCTGTCACGCAGCTCCACACAGCTCGGACTCAGCGAGTCCTCAGGCAGCACAGCAGCGTGGGAAGGCCTGCCTCCAAACCACTGAAGGAACCCTGGAACGGCTCCTGACTTAGAGAATTCTGTAGGACATGAATGAGAAACTTGGCTAGAGGAATGGAAAACTACTACTAATATTTTCTGCTACTGTAAATGTATGGTAAACATAAAAAATAGTTTAGACTAACAAATATTTTTGCATTAATTCGAAGTTTCCAGGTGTCAGATGCAAACTGAAGTCAAAATTTAGTTAATTAAAAATTAGTATTTCAGGGCTGGTGAGATGGCTCAGTGGGTAAGAGCACCCGACTGCTCTTCCAAAGGTCCAGAGTTCAAATCCCAGCAACCACATGGTGGCTCACAACCATCTGTAACGAGATCTGGCGCCCTCTTCTGGAGTGTCTGAAGACAGCTACAGTGTACTTACATATAATAAATAAATAAATCTTTAAAAAAAAAATTAGTATTTCTGGAATCAGTAAGAGAAATAAACTGAGATACTTTAAAGAAACTTATCTTTCCCGAAAACAGTATCCAAGGTTAATTTAAAATTTGTCCAGTAAAAGGTGCATTAGATTTCTGCATTTCCAATTTGCCAACAAAGAGTTGAGCTGGCAAAGTCCAAAGGGAAAAGACAATTTCTGTTCACATAGCTGCCTTACCAGTTACTCACAACACACTATTAATTTAAAAAGAGGGGCACCAGGCGGTGGTGGCGTACACCTTTAATCCCAGCACTCAGGAGGCAGAGACAGGTGGGTTTCTGAGTTCGAGGCCAGCCTGGTCTACAAAGTGAGTTACAGGACAGCCAGGGCTATATAGAGAAACCCTGTCTTGAAAAACCAAAAAAGAAAACAAAAACAAAAACCAAAATAACAAACAAACAAATAAAAAAACAGGGCCAGAGCTTTGTCTCCACCCAGACACTGCCCACTGGGTACACAGTACTCTAACTCTAATGATTTCAGAGGCTAGAAGGACAGGGTGGTGAACCCCTGTACCCCAGTTGGCAAGAGGCTGAGCCAGAAGAAGTGCTTCAAGTTTAAGGCTACATGTTGACTCTGTCTGTAAATGATAAAAGAATGGACTTAAGGTGATTTTACAAGGTTCTAATTTTCAGCATGACTAAGGAAGAACAAGAGAGTTTAAGGAAAGGGAAATGTGGGGGCAGAGGTGGGGGAGTGAGGCTATTCTTCTGACAAACACACTGCCTGCTTGGGATCTCTGTTTTAAGCAACTCCTAAATATAAATTCCAAAATTTACAATTGTTCAAAAAACATATGCAAATAATGTTTAAAGAAAACGAAGTCCTTACCCTGCAGCTCATGGTGGATCACTCCCACTAGGTTAGGTTCATCTCCCCACCAGAATATCCAGAGCTCTTTGCAATCGGGCTTGACATCACGACGCCATACACACAGCAGGTTGGCTTGCAGACAGCGGATGAAACTTAACAGGATTGGATCATCTTGGGCTGGGGCTGAAATTATGGGTCCACAGTCCCCGTGCCCTCCAAAATTGTACCTACGCCATTTGATTCCTGTGAGTTCAGCCTGGAAAACGACAAGAAATTTGCAATAGTTTTGATTTTTCCTTTTACTCACAGACCACTAAAAGCAAATTCCTACAGGAAGGGAAAGCTGATAAAATAGGCATTGATATTAAACTTCACACCACAAGGTCTCTTCAAACAAAGAACACACATCAGAAGGGTGTCGGAACAAACATCATATTAAATACCAAAATAAAACAAGCTCATAATCATTATGTGCTGCTGAAAAATTTTTATTCTCCTGACCATTTGTACCCATATTTTTTAAATATTATCTTCAATTATTACTTGCTGTTCAATTCACAGATTATACTTATTTTAAAACCAAATAAGGACAGAGAGATTGATCAGTCAGCAGCTAAGAGCACCAGCGCTCTTGGAGGGGACCACAGTTGGATTCCCAGCATCACACAGTGGCTCACAACCCCTCTTAACTCTGACCCCAGGAAAGCCAGTGCCCTCTTCTTCATGTCTTAGGGCACAGGACAGACCTGGTGAACACACATACATGCAGGCAAAACTCTTGTACATATTAAAAAAAACTTTTAAATATTTTTATAAATAAATAAAACAAGTAAGATTTTAAAATAACTGTTGTGGCACAGTGGCCCACACCTTAAACCCCAGCACTCAGGAGGCAGGAACAGCGGATCTTCTGTGGGTTTGAGGCCAGCCTAGTCTATAAAACAAGTTTCAGGACATCTAGGGCTATGTAGAGGGACCATCTCAACAACAAAAGTCCAAGTTGATTGTTCCTAACACAAAAACCTGAAATTCACACTGCTTCTAAATCCACACTTGGAAGCACTTGAGCTCACTTCACATTAGGGATAGCAAGCCAGAGAAACATATGTCAACAGCCCTGAATCTGAAAATCCACCATCTGAAACATCTGGTCCCAAGGACTTGGAACAAGGGGTTCTCCCCTTGTAGAAGACATTCCGAGGAATTCCCACTCCCTCACCCCGCGCCCCAACCTCAGCAGCCAGTTCAGGAGGTGGGAGTTTTCACCAGGGCAGCACAGCTTGCTAAAAGGCTCCTCAGGAAGTAGCTGCTAACACAGCCAGCAGCAGCCGAGACACACAGAGCCCTGCCTCCTTAGCACGGAACTTTAAACAAGCAAGCAGAGGCCGTGTGTGCTGTGCGCAGTTCACACACTTCTAACTTCTACATTCGCATTTCCTGAAGCTGAGGTTGGATGAACTGGACAGAACATCACAAAGAGATTGGGGCTCCTTACTTAGTAGCTACAAACTGGGACCATGTACTGGACCCACCACAGTCCTGTATCGAACAGCCCACGTGCCCCCATCCCTTCATTTCCTCTCCCACAAAGCCAGTCATTCTTATGGACAAATTCTTTAAAACAGAAGCACCACAGGGCAGAAAAGTAACCATCTGCAACCCAACCGGGACTAACTCCAAGTGCTTAAACAGCTGACACACAGCATACGTAAGTGCGTGTATTTAAGACAGAGTCTCACTATGTAGCCCTAGCTGGCCTTGAACTTACTATGTAAGCCAAGCTGGGCTCCAATTAAGCAAGCTGCACTTGCCTCCTAAGTACTAGGACTAAAGGTGCGGGGTACCATGCCTGGCATATTTTCCTTAAGCAGCAAGGTATCCCCAGGATTTACATAGCATCTACATTGCATCAGGCAAGTGTAATCTTAAAGACCATCCTAGGTACATGCAAATACTGCATTTCTATGCTGCCTGGGGATCTGAGGCAAGGCAGGCAAACAATCCTGACAGGAGGACAGCTTGCGAGCTCTCTGAGCTCTCCCTGGCTGAGGAAGTGATTTCTTGGCGCTCCCCTCTTCTCACTGCCATGCCTACACTCTTGTCTAGTTTTCTGTTCAAGCCCCCATGTTTCTTCTAATAAAAGTAATATCTCTGTGCTTTAATCAGAAAGCCTAACATTATTTTCTAAGTGTCAAAGGAGATAAAGTAAAAACAGTAGTTCGATTTGGAGAAGATATAGAGAACACTCATCACTTAAGCAAGAACACTGTCCTATGCCCAAGAACCCTGGGCAGGGGCGGGGAGGGGAGCACGGGCACCAAAGACACAGGACAAATCACTATGACAGGGACCATGCTGTAAGTGTAGAAAACTAGGGCACAGTAGAGACCTGCACCCTGGCTGAGTCTGTCCCCAGGAAAGCGATGCACAGAGACAAACCCGAGCACGTTCACCTGTAGTGCCCACCCTCGCAGCTGGGCAGGAAAATATCTGGCTGACTCCAAACTGCTCTCTAGCCCCAGCTTCTGCACTAACTTCCTGTGCCTGCTCTCAGTGGCAGAGGGAAGCCACTGTCACCTGCTGTGCTCTTCACAAAGCTGTCCATGCAGCAGTGTGCTGCAAGCTCCACACAGCACTGCCTGCCACAGGCTAACTAGTCAACCAAAGGAACTGGCAAACTTCCAATTATTTCAAAACATTCGGTTCCCTTGCTTTAAAGCTAAAATTAAGTATTATAAAAGTCTACCTCGGTAAGCCTAGACATCTAACAGATGACATGATAAAGCCAACATGGGGGGGGGGGGAGTTTTCAATCTTGGCTCGGTGTCTAGTAAGGAAGGGCAAAGCTGAAGACCCAGCACCCTGTCCCAGCACAGCCGCTGATATCTCCTATGAGTGTGGAGCCTCCTCTCAGCCCCAGAGCAATGGAGCAGGCCTTGCAAGAAACCTCAGAAATGAAACCAAGCAAGCCTGGATCTAAAGTCAACACGGGCTCCTGATTACTGAGACACTAAAACTCTCCAGCCCCTCTCTATTTTTTTAGTCTTTCATTTATTTACTGTATAGAAGTGCTCAGGGTGGGAGTCAGCTCTCTCTACTATGTGGGTACAAGGGATTGACCTAGGGTCTCAGCTCATCAGCAAGCCCTTTCACCTGCTGAGCCATCTCGCTGGCCCTGTTTCCCCCATTTCTGACAAATGCCTAACTCTAACACTCAAGCTTTTCTTTTCAGTCTTGAACCAGCCCTGAACCTAGTGGCACAAATGCAGCCCTGGAGATGCAGGCTGCCTAAAGGCCCAGACCTGCCGAGCAGAGACCTGGGAATAGTGCAGGGGCAGAAAGCTCTCTGAGCATGGGTGGCTGGCCACTGGTTCAATCCCTTACTCTCCAAGTTTTTGTTTTTGTTTTGTTTTTTGGAACAAACCTTTAAGCATTTTGATATTCAAATTATCATAGAGATATATTTATGTTAAAAGAATAAACAAATGCATAATTTCAGGTAAGTTGTAAAATACAAAACCAAAAAGGTAGAGTTTACTCTTCAAGGAGCAAAGGTGGTCCTCCCATGTGAGCAGCTCCAGCACTTGGCACTGAGAGCCTGACTCCACTGGGCCCTTGAGTTCTTCCCCCCTGCCTCAGACCTTCCAGCCATGTAGCTCAAGAGGTTCAGATTCCTCACAGTTAAATAATTCGTCCAGAATCATAAACCTGACAAGTGACAGGTCCCAAACATAGCTACATTGAAGCCACAAATGAATCTGAAACATAAATTCTTTACATTCTGCCATGCTCCTTCATGGGGCTAATGTTAAAAATTAGCCCTGGAGGATTAGAGAATCAGACAACGACAGCACCATGGGCTCAACTTAGCAATGACGCGAGCGCACGGCCATGCTCTCTAATCTAAGAATGTTCATGGCTCTTTCCGTGGTCTTCCTGGGGCAATAAAAACAATTCATAAGAGTGCACCATCTCAAGAATCCAGAGACTCAGATCCTACTGCCACAGGCACGTACACACGATCACTGGAGGACAGTATACTTCTTGGAGTATATGTATTTTTTTAAAAGAAACTACCTACCCTAACAGAAAGAGGATGGGGGAAGGGCTGTTTAACAGGGGAAGTGAAGGTTTTCTGAAAGAGGAGCTGAGCAGGTGGAACAGCTGACATGAAGAGAAGGCCACTGCAGTCAGCTGGCAAGGATGCTGAATAGAATCAAACCGACCCAAGAGCAACGCCCTTCCCAACCAACACCCTACGTGTGATATGGAGCCTCTGTACTGATGTAGTCTTAGTCCTTAGGTACATTGCGTTCAAATAGCTCTTGCTTTTCACACTAGATATTTCACAGCCAATATCATATATCTGCAACATAGCCCCAGAGTTAAAACTCGATTCACTGGTACGAAAGCACAATGAACCTAAAGATGTGTTGTTGGTAAGAACAAACTGAGGTCTGCCACCACAGATGGAAGAGTCCTGCTCTCTCATCAGCGTGCCTCCATGAGGTCAGGAAGCCTACTCCAGCCCGGGGTGCCTCAGCTTTAGGAGCTATAAAGTGCTACGGCTGACCTACATACAAGAAATGAGCTCATCTCCTGCCCCAAACTAATTACATCTCACTGGCAAAGGCAACTGGTAAATTACACAAACCCTTATCAGACAGCTCAGAACCATCAGTGACAAAATTTCCAGAAGATACTCAGACTTAAGAAACCTACTACTGGGCTGAAGTGGAGGAAAGAACGCTGTGGTCCAGCATTCGCTTAGCATGCGCAAGGCCATGGGAGGCGGACGACATGCATCTCTTACTGCCAACATAAGTGCCCTAGAAAATCTCAAGTGTGCCTTTGCCCTCTCCCTACTGTGACAGAATTACTACTCTAGCAGATTAGGAAAATACAGTAAACACATTAAATCACCTCACAGATCAAAGCTAGGAAAGAAAAACAAATGTTGCATATAATGGAAAGCTTTTGTTACAATGTAACTAATCGGCTCCAGGTAAGAATGGCAGGGTAAACACACACACACACACACACACACACACACACACACACACACACATACTTTTTGCTTCTGCTCTATTTAAACCACACTAAGCATCAGTGAAGAAACTTGTTTCTTTGGGCTACTCTCTCCCTGAACTACAGACACAACAGCAGGCAAGACAAAAAAAAAAAAAAAAAGAGCATCTGCATTTCAAAACCTGTGCTGCTGGTGCTCAGAAGGAGAGATGTGGTCCTGAGTAACCAATCCCAGAGACAGAAAAGGTGGGATACAAGCCACTGGCAAAAGTGCTCTTCAGCCTTAGGAGCTGTGGACACCAGCACCTCCTCTTTGAGGGGTTGAGAAGAGGAGAGAGACATGGTAAGAAAATAGGTTGAAGCCTGTTGACCAGGCCTGAGAGATTGAGACATCCTCCCACAGTATCCCAGCAAAGAACAGAAGAAACTTCTCCAAAGACAGAGGCCATGGAGGAGGCAGAGGCTATGCTATGGAGGGTAAACCTCTATGTACACAAGGATAAGGTGACAGCCAGGGGCCACCTTCCCAGTCAACCCTGAAGTACCAGACAGTTGATATCCAGTCTAGAAAAAAAATCCCAAAGCAGTCTGGAATCTTACATGCTACAGAGAATGGCCCCAAAATACTAACTCAAGTTCTCCAAACAAAAACAGCCTGCTCCCACGTGTGCAGGCAGTGTAACAGACAACACTCATACACTGGAAACTACTGGCAGCTTTGCCATCAGCGCCTCTATGACCAAGGGCTTCTGATGAGCTGAGGAAAACCAGGTCCAGACACAAAAACTAATACAAAGTTTAGAGGAAAAACCTAAGTGGGAAGAAAACATCTAGAGCATCCATCATGGACTCTCAGAAACTGCAGAGCTGGCTGAGGGGTTATGAGTGCTGGCTGCTGCTCTTGCAGAGGACCAGGGTTCAGTTCCCAGCACCAGCAAGGTAGAGTGCTCACATCCATCCCTACCTCCAGTTCTAGGGGATCTTCATACCCTCCCTCTTCTAAATTCTGCAGGCACTTGACAAGCACATATTGCATATACAGGCAAATGACTCTTACATATAAATAAATATAGGGAACCTTACAGAACATATAACCATTTAAAACTGAAAGGGAACAGAAGGCTCAAAGAAAGTAGAATTAAGAGAAATCTCAGTGAAATATGTGGAAGATGAAGTTCAGGAACTCAAACACACACAAGGCTGACAAAGTAAAAACTGGGCAGGTAGGGAAGGGTGGGAATTAAATGGGAAGATGAACCAAGAAAGTTAAAAGCTAAGCACAGACTCCTAGAGCCGGGCTGTATCCCCCTGGTTGCAGCACAGACCTCAAGCTGCAGCTCACTGCAGAACACTTGCCCAGTGTGCCTTGGGTTCCACTATGGAATAAAAACCTCTTAGAAAAAGAAAACAATGAAGAATTACCTAATATAATAATTCATGGAAACTTCTCTCTAAAAAACCCTGTGAAACACTACATGGAAAGACCTCTCTGGATACCTAAACGAACTAATGAGATGGGCCCCACAAAAGGCCCCACTCCACTGTGGCACACTACAAGACAAGACCCTCCAGCCTCCATAAAAGAAGACATCACATGAGCAAGAGGGCAAAGTGCAGTGACTCCCAGAGTCTCAAGAGCAAATATGGAGACCCTCAGCCAAAGCAGACGGCAGCATAGAACTACCGAATGCAGAGCAGGAGGAGCAAGCCCAAACACTCAACTCCTCGTGTGTGAGGAAGCCTCTTTTCTCCAGGTCTGCAGAGTGTGAGCCACGAGGGAGAGAGGCTAGGAGCCTGGGGGAAGCCAAGGAAGGCCTACACCCAATGACAACTACAGGCCAAGCTTGTACCAAGTGACTGTGGCGGGTCAGACGGACCCAGTAAAGACCCCTCAGGAAGCTGTTGCTGGTCACACGTCCACTCTGACTGAGGACTCCGAGGTTTCAGACAACAGGGCCAAGATGAGGGATGCTTAGGTAAGACAACTTTTTTTTTTTTTTTTTTTTTTTGGTTTTTCGAGACAGGGTTTCTCTGTGTAGCTCTGGCTGTCCTGGAACTCACTTTGTAGACCAGGCTGGCCTCGAACTCAGAAATCCACCTGCCTCTGCCTCCTGAGTGCTGGGATTAAAGGCGTGCGCCACCACGTAAGACAACTTCTTATTGTGAGACATGACCTCACGTAGGGGAGAGAAAAAATTATCAACAGGTTTCTAAACAAGCAGTCTTCAAAAACATAACTTTAAATCAACATGGTATGAACCCCAAGGTCTTTCAGGCATTCTGCCCACATTGTATCTCAGGACTTGAGCACAGCCTTGGTTCTGAATGTAACATGGCAATATAACTCACACACTATCACACACACCCAACACTGCCTATACCACCTCCACTCAGCTACTACTGCGAGCACAAAGCTTCCTCTCATAGACACATGATGAGTGAAACAAATACTTTCAGTAACATCAGCATGCTTAAATCAGCTGTCTCTGGCTGGTGGTTTGTATAGGCATGGCCTCCATAGACACACGGGTTTAAATACTTGGGAGTGGCATCTTAGGATGTTTGACATCGTGGGAAGAAGAAAGTCACTGGGGGGTGAGCTCTGAGGTTTCAAATACTCAAGCAAGCCAGGTCCACGTCTCTATCTCTTCCTGCTGCCTGCCTGCTGAACCCAAAGTAGAACTCCTTCTCCAGCACCAAGTCTGCCTGGATGCCGCCAGGCTTCCCAGCATGACCTATAAGCCAGCCCCAATTACATGTCTTCCCTCCTAAGAGTTATCATAGTGGCTCTCCACAGTGGTAGAAATCCTAACTAAGACACTCTCTGTTTTACTCAATTACAGTGTTTGACTTTAAAACTTGCTGTTTGAGTCCTTGAGTTTCTTTTGTTTTGGTTGGTTTGATCTCTAATGATGTGTGTGTGTTGGTGTGGGTATGAGCAAGTGAGTGCAGGTGCCCTCCTCAGTGACTGAGCAAGTCAGAGCCCCTGGATGCTGAGCTGGGGTGAGAGGTCAGTAGCTGCCTGATGGGTGCTGGGAATGGAACCCCAGCCCTCAGCGAGAGCAGCATTCACTGTTCACAGCTGCGCCATCTGTCCAGCCCCGCTAATGTCAGTTTCATAAAGAATGGCTCAATCAAATGCTGGCTTGGGATTAAGGATAGAATTCCCAACAATTTATGAAATGGTCCTAAATATACTTCTGCCATTCTGTACCACATATTTATGCAAAGTGGCATTCTCAGCATTGACAACTATAAAATAAAAATGTATCAGCTCTACCTCCTGCACTTCAAATGGTGCCAAGATTTAATTCTTTGTGTAAAAAAAGAAAAAAAAATAAGTACACCCACCTCATTAGTATGGAAATTTGCTTTTGTCTTCAATAAGTAGTAAAATTATAAGCATACCAAATAATTATTTTAAAGTAAATATATGGTATGGTTTGATTTGGGTTTTTTTTTTTTCTTGTGTGAGGGCATTGGTTTTGGTTTTTGGAGTTGGTTGGTTGGTTGGATTTTAGGATTTCTTAGTTATCAGTAAATGTTTTGGCTTATACACCCATCTTACATATATCTGTGTGCCAAGATCACATATAAGTTTCTCCAGCATAATATAATTGAGAGGAGAAAAAGTTTAAGAAAATATAGAGAAGCACTTTAAGAAGGAAAAAGGGCCACACATACGTGGAAGGCAGAGGCAGGCAGTCTGGTCTACAGAGTGAATTTCAGGACAGCAAGACAGCCGGAGCTACATAGCAAGGCCTTGTGTTTAAAGAAAAGATGATGAAGAAGAGGAAGGGGGGTTAGGGGGAGAGAGAGAGAGACAGACAGAGACAGAGACAGAGACAGAGACAGAGACAGAGACAGAGACAGAGACAGACAGACCCAGAATCAACACATGGAAGGCGAGAACTGAATCCTACAAGTTGTCCTGACCTCTACAAATGCACACATGAAGGCACACACATGCACAAATGTGCACACACACAAATAAATTAAAAATGTTAAAATGTTTAAGATAAAAATGAGTTATAAACTTAGTATGAACAAATTCCTAAGCATAGAACTAATTACTGCCCCATAAATTGTGTTAAACACCAAGCAGCTGCTTATCTGTTTTTGCTTTACGTATGTGTGGCCAAGTGCTGATACACATGCAGGTATGTGTGGGCATGCACACATATGTGCACACATGTGTTTGGAGGTCAGAGATCAGCATCAGGTGTCACCCTCTTTCCCCCCCGAAACTTGGCATGGTACCACTTAGGCTACGGTCTGCCTCCCCAGCTCTGGGATTACACACTTGCATCAGGCCCAGCCCTTTTACATGAGTTACTGGGATAAACTAAGGTTCCTTGTGTTTGTAAAGCAAGCATTTTACCCACTGAACCACACAGCAAGGCTGGCCTTGGATTCACATCAGCATATGAGAGAAAAGTGGATTCAGAAGTGTGGTTTGTCAATAAAGGTTTCAACACAATTAAATCTTAGGGTTTCATTTCTAGTCATATGTATACATATCTATGCACACTGAGTACAGTGCTCACAGAGTCCGGGAGAGAGCATCAGCACCATGAAACTGGAGTCACAGACAGTCCTAAGCCACCCAAGGAAGATGTTTAGAACTAAACTCAGACCTGTGAAAAAGCAATGTATGTCTTAAAACACTGAGCAAACAAGGTTTTCTGTTAATGAAATACTTCCTTTAAAAAAATATTTTAAAATAATTATTTTGGAATATAGGCTCTTATTGTATAGCCCTGGCTGCCCCAGAGATCAGCCTGCTTCTGCCTCCCTAGTACTGGGATTAAATGTGCGCACCACCTAGCCTGTTTTGCTTCTAACTACTAGTGCCACACCCTGAAAAGAATATTGTAAAACAGGAATAAGATGCCAGGCAAAGGCTCCGTGAGTGAGGAGGCATAAACACTCTCTTGCTACAGGCTACCTAAGGTGGCTCATGTGCAATCCTCTGACAGAAGCAAAGCTATAATAGTAAAGAATAAGTCACAAGGCTCGAAAGAGCTGAGTGACCCTGACATGGAGCTGAGTGACTGATGTGAGAAGTAAACTAGATCTGCTCACCGTGGGCAGCAGACTGCTGGTGTTTATAAAGCTTTATTAGCACCCAGCTAGGCTCATATATTCCCATATTGCTGATGGCCACGTTCCCACCACAACCAGTACTGTAACTTTGACCAGATGGACTACATCCTGAAATAATTACTCTGTGCTAACCTCTGAACTATGGTGACATCCACAAAGAAATGAAACATTTAAAACACAGATGGGGCAGAAGATGACATAGCACCTAAGAGCACTGGCTGCCCTCACAGAGGACCAAGGTTCAGTTGCCAGCTTCCACACAGCAGCACATAACTGTCTGTCATGACAGTTCTAGACAGATACAAATCCTCTTCTGGCCTCCAAGGGATGTTCACACATGGTGCACAGGCATGTATGCATGTAAAACACACATAAACATACTACTAATTAATTAGTTCATCAATATTTAATACTCTGTGAATGCCATCCTAATTCAAAAGATTAATTAACTAATTAATTAAAATTAAAGTAAGGTTCACCTGACTTGTTCCCCTACCATAAATAAGCAGACAACCGGGCAAAAAATAAAATAAAATTTCCATATACAGTCTTTGGCCAATAGGTAGTACAAAGCTAGGCTCCCTAAAAGAAGGCAAGAAGTGAGGAAGGGCTTCTAAAGCTGAAGGCCCTCGAATCTGACATAGACAACCAGAAAGAAGACAGTTATGTAGGAAGTCGTGTTATAGAGGATCTCTGGAAACATCCTGAGCACCAAGCTGTGCATGAAACAGAGTCAGTAAGGCCAAGGACTAACTACAGAAGCCACTCTGGGCTCCAACAATTAGCCATGGAGCACTCTGACTGGAGACCCAGGAGAGCAGTATTCATAAGCAGGAAGCCAGTCCTAGCATAAAGACTACTCTAACAAACAGGCAAGCCTCAAAAAACAGTAAGGCAGCTACTTTAACTGCCACCAGTGTAACCACCATCAACACAAATGTAGTCACCAAAGGAAGGGCAGCACAGGCTCACAAGAGCCAAGCTGGACATCACACTGTGCAGCAGTCAAAGCAAGCAAACAAGCAAGCAAGAAAAAAAAGGAAAGAGGAAGGGAGGGAGGGAGGGAAGGAAGGAGGGAGGGAGAGAGTTAGGAACAGACCCATTACTAGGACAAAAATCAATGAACACAGCCAAAGATTAAAAGAATAATGTAATTAACAGCACTTTAAAAACAACTGCCATAAATATAGTCAAGAATTTAAAGAAAAATACAAACATACACCTCAGAAACCTTGTTATTTAAAGGTCAAGTACACAAAGTGTGAACTGAGAGGCTAGCAGAGTGTGTTTACCCACAGATGGTGGGGAGTACACTGAGCACATGAACATGGTGCAGTGCACTGCCCAGATGCAGTGGACTGCCCAGATGCAGGAGGGCCTCCATTCAAGCCCCGGAAAGAGCAGGAGCACTGACAGAAAGAAATGAGCCCTGAAAGTATGCTACAGCACTACCTAGCTAAGAGGAGTCCACACAGCTGTAAAGCTAATGAACAAAGGGGAAGAACAGAGGCTTCGATCTAACACAGCACAAGGTCAAGATCCCAGAACTCGGGGTGCAGAGGCACTGCACAAAAGATTTCTGAACATCACCCAAACTATCTACAGACATGATAAAAACAATTCATCTCTAATTCAAGGAGACAGTAAACCATGAGCAGCATAAACACAGAAAAACACATCAAAATAAAACTCTTAAAACCAATGATGGAGCCGGGCGTGGTGGCACACGCCTTTAATCCCAGCACTCGGGAGGCAGAGGCAGGCGGATTTCTGAGTTCGAGGCCAGCCTGGTCTACAAAGTGAGTGCCAGGACAGCCAGGGCTACACAGAGAAACCCTGTCTCGAAAAACCAAAAAAAAAAAAAAAAAAAAAAAAAAAAAAAAAAAAAAAAACCAATGATGAACGTAAATTCTTACAAGCTGTCCAGATCACCAAAACCTGCAGTGTGTGTGTGTGTGTGTATTATATATTATTATGTGTTATATATTAGTAGCATATTTTAAAGTATATTTCCTTTAAAAGGGTAAATGGAGCTAGGTGTGGTGGCACATGCCCTTAGTCAGGGCACTTGTGAGGCAAAGGCAGGCAGCTCTCCAGCCAGCACTATATAGTGAGACCGAGTTTCAAAGTAAAGGGACTTGGGTGGGAGAGCTGCCTCGATAGTTAAGAGCTCATACTGCTCCTACCCTGCCAGTGGCCTCCTTGGACACCTGTACTCACCTGTACATACCCCTCCCCTCACAGACATGAACACACATGCATATAATTAAAATATTTAAAAAAAAAAACATTTTAATGGGGTTAAAATACAGAGTTATATTTGAATGAACAGAATTTAATATGCCTATACTAGAATAAACTTGTTTTTCAAAAGTCCTTCAGGTGAAAAAAAGATATCAGAAAAATCATCCAATGTCAGAGAAAGATATATAAACACATAAATTTAAAAAACAGTAAGATGGTAGAAAATGAATATTCACTTTAAGAGAGTATTAGTTCCTTAATTAACACTAAGGCCAACTCCAAGACAGTGACCATTACTAGAGTAAAGAAGGCACTGCTGCAATTAAAAGGTCTGCTCTGCTGAGAGTCACTGTAAGGCCAATGCTGGGGGGAAGGCTAAGGGAGCCCACTTCCACAGTCATCCTGGACCACATGTGAGATGGAGCCAAGCTCAGGGTTACTTAGGAATTCCTTGTCTCAAAACAACAAAGTTACTTCTTCAAGAAACAAAACCTCAAGTGAGCTAGCACCTAGCAGAGTTTAAAAGCAGCAAGCAAAGGCCATGAAAGGGCAAATGCACATAGAGGAGACCAGGAGGTTGGTCTTCTCAGCACTGGGAGACAGAAAGGCACTACGGTGAGAGCCATGAGCAGCTACTGCTAACCAATGAGCCAGGGCAGGTATAAACATTTCTATCCCAACAGCAGCAGAACATACTAGTTTTAAATGACATGGAAAACTCACCATAAGAACCATGTGTTGAGCCAAACACACACTAAGATGTTGTTAAGAATTTAAAACTCTGAACAAAATTAAGTTAGAAATTAATACCAACCACAACAAAATCTGGAATGCCTCTACTCCCTGTAAAATCTGGAATCTAAACTTCCAAATAACACATGGGGAAAGAACCGAACACTTTTGAGCTCATGACTGATTCTAATACACCAAAATGTGTAAGATATAATTAAAGAGTATGCCAAGAGAACTCTAGCTTCAAATACTCCCACCAGAAAGGTACAGACAGAACCATGGCTCTAAGCTTCTACATTATAAGCAGAGTCAACAGAGGGAAATAACAGCAAAAGATAAGAAATGCAAACAGACTAACAAGAAAATGACAAAACCAAAAGCTGATTCTTTAAAAAGATTCATAAAGCTGACAAATTTCTCTAGACAAAATCCTGAGCATAAACAGACAAGTCCCTGCGAAGTGAAGGTGTATTGCTGTACACCCTGAAATACTTCTGAAAAGGGCAGGCTGACTACAAACAACTTTTAGTTTAGTAAAGAAAGCCAGTTAAGTGAACAAGAATTTGAAAAAAAGAAATGAAACCTGCCTACTCCCCTCTCCCTCTCCAACAGAATTCAAACTTTCAAACTTTCTCATGATGCCGGAGACTGCACAGTAGATGAAGGCACTTGCTGCCAACCATAGCTACCACAGTTTGATCCTGGGACAACTTTGAGGGAAGAAAAAGAACAACTTCTACAATTTGTGCTCCGGCTGCCACATATGCTCCATGGTACACACATGGGCCTCCTACACACACACATACACACACACACACACACACACACACACATACATACGATAAACAAATGTCTATTTATTTACAAAGTTAACAATAAAAAACTTTTCCATTTAAAAAAAAAGTATAGCCAGGCGTGGTAGCGCACGATTTTAATCCCAGCACTTGGGAGGCAGAGGTAGGCGGATTTCTGAGTTTGAGGCCAGCCTGATCTACAGAATGAGTTCCAGGACAGCCAGGGCTACACAGAGAAAAGCTGTCTCAAAAACAAACAAACAAACAAACAAACAAAGTACTGCAAATATGTCCCAAATAAACTCAGCAAACAGCCAGGTATGGTGGGACACACCTTTAATCCCAGCATTTAAGAGGCAGAGGCAGGTGGATCTCTGAGTTCCAGGCCAGCCAGGGCAACAACATAGTGAGACCTTGTCTCAAAAAGAAAGAAAGAAGGAAGGCTATTCATAAGTCACAAGACTGATGATGCTGTGGCACCAGGACCATACAAAAGCTTCACGAGAAATCCACATGGCAGTATCCTTTATGGGCATGAATATAAACGCCATGAAGATGCTAACAAGTCAAAACACAAAAAACACTTAGAGTCCATCAACAGAACCAACTCCATCTCACAAATGTGCACATCCATGCACTCGCACCTACATAGACACACACTAAATAAACAAATGTAAAAAGAAAATTTAATTTAATCTAGGGACACAGAAACAGTTAAAGAGTGCTTACTGCTGTTGTAAAGGATGGGAGCTCTGTTCCCAGCATTCACAGCAGGCCACTCACAAGTGCCTGGAACTCCAGCTCTATGGAATCAGATGCCCTCTTCTGGCATCCTCAGACACTAGCACACATGTGCACAACATAGACGCACACAGAAACATAAAAATGAAATAAATCTTAAGGAATAAAAGCTAATTTAGTTGGGAAATGTTCAAAAACCCAGAGCAAACAACATGGTGACAGAGGACTGCCTAAAATCAAGAACAAGGGCAGGTTACACCCTGAGTACCTTCACTCAGAACTGTACTGTAGGTCCCAAGTAATACAATACACCAGGAAAGAGGAAGAAAATACAGATTTAAAAAATAATTCAACCGGCTGTGGTGGTGCACGCCTTTAATCCCAGCACTTGGGAGGCAGAGGCAGGCGGATTTCTGAGTTCGAGGCCAGCCTGGTCTACAAAGTGAGTTCCAGGACTGCCAGGGCTATACAGAGAAACCCTGTCTCGAAAAACAAAAAACAAAACAAAACAAAACAAAACAAAAATTGAAATGACTTATCTACAGACAACATTGTAATATGCATTTACAAAAACCTAAGACCTCTGTAAGATAGTCACAACACATTATAGAGTTTAGCAAAGTCAGTCAGTACACACAATACAAGCACTTCTCTATATCAGCAGTAAATAAGTAGAAACACTGTAAACATTTCTTTCAAAATAGCATTAAAAAGCATACACAATTTAAGGACAAATTTAAATACATGTTTAAAACTACCAAACAATGTTGAAAAAGTGAACGCTATAAAGACAGGCATGGCAGCACCTACCCATAATCCCACATGATGCCAGCAGAAGGGGTTAGGGGTGGAAGGAGCACATCAGGAACCAGGCCACCAGGGGTTACTCAGGAGACCACACTGCAGAACACATGCTCAGCCTGGAGACGGACGGATGGATGGATGGACGGACAGGAGGGCTGGTAAAGGGAAAGCTGGCGAGTGTAGCTCTGGCAAAACACTTGCCTAAACCCCAAACACACACACACATACACACACACACACACACACACACAGAAAACAAGATCATATCTGTGAACTAGAAATCTCAATTATCATCAATACAATCTTGCCAATTTGACCTATATATTTAATATAATCCCAATCAATCTACACAGTACTTTCACAAATTACCAGACTGATTTTAAGGCACAGTGAATTGATAAAACTGTATCTCGATGGTATAGTGGTCACCTAACACACAACACCCAGGGTTCAATCCCAAGCTCCAATATTTGAAAAATAAGTCAATAAAATTTTATATTGAGGCCAGGTATGGTAGTGTACACCTTTAATCCCAGCAGGGGCAGGGGCAGGTAGATCTCTGAGTTCAAAGCCAGACTGTTCTGCATAGTGAGTTTCTTATATTTTATTATTTCATGTATAAAGGTGTTTTGCCTACATATATGTCTTGGCATCATGCATCTGCCTGGTGCCCACAGGAGCCAGAAGAGTGAGTCAGATGGCTGTGAGCTGCCATGTGGGTGCTAAGAGTCAAACCCAGGTCCTCTGGAAGAGCAACCAATATTCTTAAGCACTGAGTAACTTCTCAAGGCCCCACAGTGGGATTTTAGTCTACTATAAAGAAAAATGAAATTGAGCCAGGCAGTGGTGATACACACCTTTCTTTATTGCCAGCACACTCAGAAGGCAGAGGCAAATGGATCTGAGTTCGAGGCCAGCCTGGTCTACATGAGTTCCAGGACAGCCAGGGCTACACAGAGAAACCCTGCCTTGAAAAACCAAAATGGAAAATTAAATTTATAAAAAAATGGGAGGAAAAGGAAATCACTATACCAAACAAGGTAGCCTAGACTTAGTAATAAAAACACTGCCTGCTCTCTCTAATGTGCTCTGTAAACTATAAATACACAGCTGGAAATAAATGTGGGTAAAGGCAAGAAACTAGAACAGGGTCCATGAGGCTGGACGGGGGTGTCGAGCTCTAGGGAGGGAGGAAGGGTGGAGTACAGGAGATCCAAGTGGAAATGGAGCCAACAGGCAGGAAGATGGGAAAGGGATCAATCAAAAGGAAATTCAAATGAAAACGCCATCTAATTTTTAAAAAATAAAATATTAAAAGAAAAAAGTTGAATAGAAAAGCTAGAGCACTTCCTGATTTCAAGATACACTACAAAATCCCACTACTGAACAGAGCAGCAAGAAGGGCAATCACCTTAGGGAAAGGGGCACAGCAGGCAGGGTGACCCCCATGACCCCCACCATGCCAACCCTGCAGGCACACACAAGGAGCTGCAACTACACAGTGTTAAGAGCAGTTGGGGAAGGGCCTACAACGGAAGAGATGAGAAGGGAGTAAAACACACTTGGTTCAGAAAAGCCATAGTGCTATCTGCTACCTTAGACACCATTTAGAGAGTCATCGCACAGTCCCAGCATTCAGAAGGGAACGGGAGATGAGGCCTGTCTGGGTGGCACAATGTTCTAGGCCAGCCTGCACCACAGAGCAAGGTGGGCTCAGAAACCTGAGCCTCTGCCATGTTGTGTTGAGACAACGAGAGTCACACAGGGAACAGTAGGACTCAGAGAAGTTCCAATTCTTTCCTCACACTATGGAAATGAAGATGCATGGTTCACTGGGGGACTAGCCTGCACACACTAATTAATTGTGTGTGTGTGACACATTACTATTCTGTGGTAACAAAGAACTCTTCAAAAGAAAAAGAATATAAATTACAAAAGGAAACAGTAACTGCATTCAATTTGAGATCTGATCTTCAAAGAACACAGTTGAAAGAAAACAGGAAAGGTAAGACAGAGCTGGGCAGAGTGCAGAGTGCTCACGAGGGGCAGAGACGCAGGCTGCAGCTCAGGAACCCGACGACCCAAGAAAACAACTTCATTTTTAAATTGGAAGGAAAATTGCCAATAAACAATCACAAGAACTATGTAAATGGCATAATATGCAGACAAAAAGACATTATACTTCAGCAATCATTAGTGAGTTATAAATTGAAATCAGTTTCGACGACCATCCTCTAAAGAGGCTAATTTTAAAACATTATTACTATTAGTGTCTGTGTGTATATGTGATGGGGTAACATGGACACTGAGGGCAACTTTGTGGAGCAGGTTACATCTTCCACCTTTATGTGCATTCCAGGAATTGAACTCAAGTCACCACACTTGCTGAGCAAGCTGCTTTGTCCCTGAGGCATGCTGCTGGCCCAGAGAGTGGCTAACAGATTTAAAACCTAATTAACCATACGATACTAGCATGCAGAACAACTACAGGACACGCACAACTGTCCTGTGAGCTATCAAATAACAGGACATTTTTTATGTTTGGCAGCCCATTACCAAATGAAACCTACTTATTTACAGAAATAAAGACACAAGAATTAGTACATTAATTTTAATAGCCCTCAATAAATGAATGCATATCACAAACTGTGGTATATCCATTCCAGGAACTGTTTAAAAATAAAAAGAAAGAAAGAAAAAAGAACAAAGAATGATAGTACGAAGGCTATATATTATTATTCCAGTTTCAAAAAAAATCCAGAAAAGGCAAACTGCTTGTCCTGTGACAGTTGGGGTGTTTGGGGGTGGGAGAAGCTGGCCGGCAGGAAGGAGACCTGAATGTGGGGCACTCAGGCCCTTCTGCAGCAGACTGCCCTCTCACCCACACAGAATGTACTTTCTCCTCATATGCACACCAAACAATGTGCTGTTCTATGAATGGACACATATCAAAATCCATCAAAGTGAACGCTTAAAATGGATGTCTATTCTGTATAAAAATTCTATCTCAGTCAGGTGATGGTGCACACTTTTAATCTTGGCACTCAGGAGGCCAAGGAAAGCAGATCTCTATGAGTCTGAGGCCAGCCTGGTCTACAGAGAGAGTTTTAGGACAGCCAGGGCTTCATAGAGAAATCCTGTGTCAAAAACAAATAAAAACTCTATCTCAATAAACACACTGAAAAGTTTAACTGTTGGTACAATAATCCCAGTAGATAATATCAAAGACTTCATGCACTTCCAAGTGACTGTGACCCTTGTAATTATTTCCATGTCTGCCTACAGGTCAACACTGCTTTCCCCTGTAATCTCAGTACTTAGGAAGAAGCCAGGACCAAGAGCTTAGGGCTAGCCTGGGCTCTACAGTAAAGGAAATCCAGCGCTGGGTGTTTTCCTTTTTTCCATGAGACAGGGTCTCCCTACACACAGGAGTGTTTGGGGAGGACTCCATCTAGCAACAATCATTTTGTACTTAACTTCACTCAGAGGCTTCTGGGAGCACAGGTGGGGACTGAGCCTGCAGTGTGGTTCCTCGGTGCTGATCCCTTCTCGCCCACATCACTGTCATGAGTACATGCATTCTTTTTCCTCAGAATTGACATGGTTCACACACATGAACCGCTCCTTCCCATCTCCACTGCTCAGGCTAACAATCAGAAGTTGTCTACAGGGACTATCCTGACACAGACCCACCGTGAAGAACAGAGTCTGAACCCTAAGGTCTTGGACCTCATACACCTGGTGGGGGTCAAAGGACAATGGTGTGGTAAATGTCTGACTGAGGGTCTGGCTTATAAAAGAGAAATTTGTTCTGGTCATTCTAGGCTGTCCCCGTATGCTTAAATAAGCACCTGGGTGTGCTGCTGGAAGACTCCACCTCTGACAGCAGGGCCTGAGCAATGGCCTTTATTGTACAAGCTGACACCGTCAGACCACCTCACTCACCATGAATCACAACAGTTAGCTATCCTAATTTTCCCTTTCTAGATGACTCTGTTCAGAATAGAAGTCAAAGAGAAAGCGACTACTGCCTGTCTGTACAAAGCAATCACAAGCTGCATTATTACTCCATTAATCTCTGATGAAACTTTAAAAAACCGTAAACTGTATTATCACTCCATTAATCTCAAGCAAATCTGCATGCCCCACTGATTCTTACTTTCATGCATGCACTGAATTATGTGGTCTACAGGGTTCATTTTTAAGGGCTCAGAAAAGAAAGCACTCAGTAAAGACTAGGCTAGCTAGGAGGCTCACCCCAGAAGTCCTGGCAGGACTGGATCTTCAAGGGACAGGAGGAACTCAGACCTGCCTCAAAGCCTCCGACACTTGAGGTTCTTGCCCAGGTTTTCTCCTCTAAGAAAGCAATGGGTGAGCAGACTGTATGCTCTGAAGCAGCTGTCACAGCTGCCATAGCAACTCCTGTTCAGAAGATCTCAGGCTGGGGAGAAGCCGCAGCATGGGACAGTTGGCCTGGGAATACAGTCCTACCTAATGCAGGCCAGAAACAAGGGGAAAGGGCCTTTGTAGAGATTTAACATTTTAAAAGAAAACTCAAAAAATCTATATACCTGCATAATATTTACAAGAGCTTCAAAATCTCACTGGAAGTCAAAAATTCAAAACGTAAGCTATTGAGATGCATCTGCTCAAAGAAGCAAAACATAAATCGAGCAATTTCCAGGATAGGTAAGAAAAGAAAAATGGAAAATATGCATTGTCTGTAGAAATGGAAACTGACATATGTTCTTAGTGGGCTCATGGTTGTATCTATCAAAATGTAGTGTTTAACTATTATTGCTGAAAAAAATTGAAACTGCCTTAATGTTTCTCATAATTGGTGGTTAAACAAACAAAAGTACATTATCTTAGGAGAAAGGATGCTACTGTTAACAAAAAGAAAAGGTCTGTCTAAATTCTCTGTCTGTCTGTCTGTCTCTGTCTCTCTCTCTCTCTCTCACACACACACACACACAGAGAGAGCAGAAAGTCACATTACAGGGAAAGGTGAGAATCACTGTGTCCTTGGCTGGTGAGCAAGCAAGCAAGCGTGTGGAGACCAGCATGCGGCATGGACTGAGGCACAGCTGCATCCCCGTGCGGCAGCTATGAAGCTGGGTAGGCAGACTGTCAGAGAACACGGTGAGGCTCTACCTACAGACACATGGACCAAGCCACAGTGGGTCCATATGGTGACAACCAAGGGCTCAGGGTCAGAGCTCCTCTGAGGGTAGTAAGAGAGGGCAGGGTGGGGCTGGGCGCTCATGCTGAAAATGAACTGCTCACTGCACACTCTAGCTCGTGCATAACTTATGCGTGTGATTTTAGAGATCTAGTAAGACAATCTGACTGTGTGCGCAGACACACGGAGGTGTGTTTAAGAACTAGCGGGAAAGCTGGACTAATACAAATTAAAATCCTGGTTGGTATCTTCCTCAGGGAGAGGAGGACCTTTATGGTTTATGTTAGACACTTCCATATTGCTTGAATCTGAGAGTAATTAAGTGGTATTTTATTTAATTTATAAAAGAAATTACTTTCCATTGAAATCATAATTATGGAAACTGTAAGCACATGGACAGCGTTGGTGATCACAGCTCAATAAAGCCTGTGTGGGTCTGTGCACCGTGGCTCCACGCAGCACAAGTGCACACTTGGCGAGGACACATCGCTGGGGGAGCCTCAGCTACGCATTTTCAGTTTCCTGGAAGTTTTATTTCATGAAAATATTTTGTATTTCATTAGTACTACCACCTCACTTGGAGAGAAATTAAAGAACCATGAAAACTGCAAGAGAGCCAGCTCTGGCTTCAGGGTAGCCAAGGCAAGTATCTGCCCACCTGCGAAGGCTGAAGGAATTCGCAGCCAATTGACAGCAGCTGGCACACGCTGTGCCAATAAGTGTCCTCCAAACTACTGGAGAGGCCACGCCACCCCGAGAGATCCATCAAAAGCTTCTGAAGTGCAGATGTACATTGTAGTGCCTAACTGAGACCCAAGGCTGCTGAGCCACTGCACAGTGGGAGCACAGAGGGCTCCAGAGCACAAGGAGGCAGGAGTGTGCAGAGAAAGGAAGAAGAAGGTAGCGGCTGGAGGGCAAAGGAGGAGAGGAGGGAGCAGAGAAATAGGAAGTGAACTTCCCAAACATGAGGCAAAACTGACACATAACAGGACTCTCCAAATAACTACACAAACTTGTCCAATCAAGCAGCCAAGGGCTAAGCTGAGGGAACAAAAATGCAGGAGTGAATATGCAAAGGAATCAGAGCTAGGAACAGGTGAGCGTACGTACACACACACACACACACACACACTGCTTGTAGGCTACCAACATGCCCTCTCCTCCACCTACTGAGCAGGGTGAGGGTGACACAGACCTTTAATCCCAGCACTCAAGACGCAGAAGACAAGACTCTCTGAGTTCTAGGTTAGTCTGTCTTCAGAGTGGGTTCCGGGACAGGCAGGGCTACACAGTGAAAAAAATGCTACCTGAGAAAATGAGGGGGAAAAGAAAAGGAAACCTCCCCACAGCAGCTCCAAGGTGGGAAGATGGCCTGCTTTCCCCAGCCTTAGCCCTGCTCCCAGCAGAGGAGGATACCCTGCTGAGAAAGGACCAGGTGGTGAGCTTGCCTACCCCCTATTTCCTTTCTTCCTGTCAGGGCTACTCTGTGCCCATTTCTGATAACTGAATTTCCTGAATTCTTCCTCTGCCAAAACAGTCTGACTCACACCTCCACACTGCACCACCGCCACCCTCCCTGCCCAAGGCCCCATTCACCCACTCCACACATCCAGCAATGTCCTTCTCTCCTACCTTCCCTCCCCTTTCTCCCCTCACCTCATAAATCTTATTAGTTCTGAGAATAGGCAGCTCATAAACCCTGATGTTGCACACACCCGCTATCCCTCTGTCAAGGGCTGTTTCAGTTCTGTAAGGCTTGGGAACACAGGGTCAGGAGATGCTCACTTTGCCTGGGCTCAGAGCATCAGACTCCAGCTGCTCTGGATGCTGTCAACCCCCCTGTCCCCACCCCCACCCCACCCCCCCCACCCCCGCACACACTTTGAATACACAGGAATGCACATGGCATCCCCAGGTCTGTTCAGCTTGTCCTGTCCCTCTACCTCCAGAAGTATTACTTAATCCATTCCCTTTCTTCATTCCCGCTGGCCCTGCAGTTTTCTCACCCTAGAATCCTCTTAAGAGCTGGGGACAGAGCTCTGTAAGAGTGCTTATGTAGCATAAGTGAGGTCCTAGGTTTAATGCCACCCACCGAAGCCACCACCACAATTTTTTTTTTTAAAATGTATGAAATGGAAAAAGATAAATGAACCCTTGTGATGATTTAAATACACTCGGCCCAGGGAGTGGCCTTGGTGGCAGAAGTTTGGGTGTGAGCTATAAGACCCTCATCCTAGCTGCCTGGAAGCCAGTCTTCTCGTAGCGGCCTTTAGAACAAGATGCAGAACTCTCTGCACCTTCAGCTCCACCCCTGCCTGGATGCTGCCAGGCTCCTCCCTTGATGATAATGGACCGAACCTCTGAACCTGTAAGCCAGCCCCAATTCCATGTTGTCCTTAGAAGACTTCCATGGTCATGGTGCCTGCTCACAGCAGTGACCCCTAAAACAGCCCTTTCCCTCACCTTTTGAGTCTCCTTTATTATACCCTCCATGAATATCTCTTTAAAACCTAAGTTTGACCATGTAGCTATATCTCTAAAACACTTCAGACTTCCTCCTAAAACATAGAATGTAGACTCCAAGCTCCGCCTGTGAGCCAACTCTCAACTGCCAGTCCTGTCTGCCATCAAATCAGAAGCAGGTATTAAATAAGGGGAAGTAGGTAAGTTCTTTCTGGCGAGGGCTAGAAATGCTGTGTTATAGGAACACTATTTACACATGTGCAGCGGACAAATCACTCAGCAACACCACACAGTATTACCACCGCGCTCACACTGTTTTACACACAGCTCAATAAAGCTGCATCTCACAACAGTGACCCTCAACTGGGCTTCAAACACTCTATGCTCAGTGCCAACACTAAAGTCTAAGGCATTTTTTAAATAAGCGTTAGCATTTATCATTCAGAGCTCACAACTTTCTGGAAATTTTCAAGTCAGCTCTTTTGGATCTTACCAGTGCAGCACACTTACCTTGTGAGAAAATTTGACTGCACAACTCAGTTACTTTAGAATACAAATGCCCATCATAGTGACTCTGTAACTGTGACTGAAGCTTATCACATAAACACCAACACAAGCCATTTATCTTAATAATGTCATTAGAAAAGCCTCCAAATATAAGGAAACACGTCCACTTCAAATCAAATTTATAAAATAAAACAGTCAGTTTATTAGCTTTCACAGTCCAAAGCATGGGTGCTCCTGACAACTATCTACAATGTAGCCAAATGCTAAAGGATTCTACAGTCATATTCAAAAAAGTTCCATCTGTCAGGGTGGCAAAGCCCAGTTCCGCCATCAGAGCGCCAAAACTAACAAAATATGTTTTAAATATCTCTCTCTCAAGCACTTCATACCCAACTAATGAACTGAGTTTCTCTCTCGTTCTGTCTCTGTATCTCTGTCTCCTCATCCCCCCACTCTGGGCATGAGCCTGTAAGCATATACACATAGGTCAGAGGCTAAGCTTTGGGTCCAGAATCTGGAACTTAAGTCATCGGGTATGTGTGGCAAGTGACCTGAGCACCTGGGTCACCCCACAAGCATGAACTGATCCCTGGCAACCTGAAACTACTAAATCTGTGTAGGCAGCACTACCTTGTCTGTGTTGAATGCCTTAAACATTAAGAACCTGCAGTTTGGGGCAGAAGGATAAATATGTTGTTTAGCTATGTGCCCTGGGATAAATTCTAAATGATGAACTGCTCAGGTGTTATGTGAACTTCATTTTTTTAGGTACTGCCATAGGTCAGCAAGACAGCTCTGTGGGTAAAGGCACTTGCTGGCGAGTCTGAGGACCTGAGTTCAATCTCCAGATCCATGGTGAAAGGAGAAACCTGACTCCCAGTTCCTCACAGTCCCACGCACATATGCAGGCACACACACAAAATGGAAAAAATGTGGTTTTTCAAAGTACCCACAATCTTGTTTAGAGTAATTATTATATAACTAAGTTTCCTTAAAATATCTATTATTCTAGGATTAAATCCCATCTTTATAGGACTTCAATTCCATGTTTTGAAAGGAAAGGTACTTTCAGAGAGACCTACGCATATGCCCACACAACATAAAGCTGGGACAATGTTCAATTTGGGGGTTGGGGTTGTTTTGTTTTTGTTTTGTTTTTAACAGGGTCTAGCATGCCAGGCTGGCTGACCTGGAACTCACAGAAGCCCGCTGTGCCTCTGCCTCCCAGTGGGAAGGCTGAAGCCATGCACCGCCATGTGCAGCACACCCTTTATTTCTGAGAAGTGTATGATCCCTGTCTGCCCTCTGTTTTCACTCAGTATAGAGGCCAAGTACAGTCCACCTCCACTGAAAACAAAGGTCACTGCACCACTTCCTCAGGGCTTGAGACAGCAAACAGTCCAGCAGGCCTAGATTTCATTATGTGCAGACAGACAGACAGACACACACACACACACACACACTTTCACACATACAGAGACATAAGGACAACACGTAGGAGCCCATCTTCTCGTTCCAATTCAGTCCATGGCAGGAATCCCTCACTACTAACGCCCACAGCTGCATGCCAATGCCAAAGTCAAGTTCCCCTGGGTGTTGTGCTCAAGGCCAAGACACTCATTAAAGAAAACTCTTGTTAAACTGAGTGTAGTGGTACACAACTTTAATTCTAGCACTTGGAAGGCAGAGGCAGGCATATCTTGGTGAGTTTGAAGCCAGCCTGATCTACTTAATGAGTTCCAGGACAGTCACAACCATACAGTAAAACCCTGTCTCAGAAAGAAAAGAAAGAAAAGAAAAGAAAAGAAAAGAAAAGAAAAGAAAAGAAAAGAAAAGAAAAGGAAGAGATGGTTACAATAAGCCACACTATAACATGAAGTGCAAAAGTTTTAGTGAAAACTTAATAAATCGTGACAGTTGTCCCTGTGTCCTCCACATACCTATGGCAGCCCTCCTCTTCCCCCCACTCAGACAAATAAATGAAAATTTAAAAGACAGAGTGTTTTTTTTTTAAGATTTTGTTTGCTCAAAATAAAATCCTTAGAGCCTTCCCGCCCTGCCCCACCTCCACACTAGGGCCCTCTCACACTCTCCCATCCTTAATCTCTAAGAGGCCCCTTGGCAGCCAGGCCAGTGGGGATTTTGCTAAACTACCAGATTATGTCTCTGCCTTTCCAGACTCTCTGTTGCTCCATGGAAGCTGCTCTTCCCACTCCCTCAGGAGCCCCAGGCTGGGTTATCCATCCATCCAAGTGCTCTCCAGGACACAGCCTCCGACGAACAGTCACTGACCACTGAGTAGACTGACAGCAAGCCTCCCCTGCGGCTCAAGGCCCACGCATGCCTTAAAAACTGTCATTACCACATTGTTTACTTCCATGTCAGAGGAAACAAATCTCGCTGTGTGTTCACCTAAAGCACACACTCGCACACACGAGCTTAAATGCACCCACAGCAGCAGGGTGCCGTCCTTAGAAGTGAGTGTCATCCAGTAACTACCATGTAAAATGTGCAGAATCTGAAGAACAGTGGCCCACCCGGCTCAAGAAGTCTGTTCTGCCTGTGAAAGAGAGCAGTCCTAGAAAGGCTCTTAAACACATATTCAACCCAATACCATTTAACACATCGCTGTTCCTCAATCCATTCTCTTAATAGTTTCTATATCGTTTTGGATTAACTCCCGTTCTCATTTCGTGTGCCATCTGCTCATTTAAGACTTCACGTCTGTCCAGTCTCTGAAATATTTGTCACTGTAGTCATTAGTGCTTTGCACAATGCAGCGCTGTCTCCTTAAAGTTCACAGCGGGATTATTTTAGAAAGCTCAAGATTATTTTAACATCACCATTTCTTAATCTAAACTGGCCTGCCTACACTTCACATTTTCCACCTAATGAAAATTCCACCTCACTAAGTTTCTGTGCTGTGTGCAGGGCCATAAACTAGAGGGTTTGACGGGCCACCTCAGCAAAGTCTCCCAAGCAAGCTCAAAAGCTGTGGCTGAGCCCCCACAGAACTCCCTTCTCACTCCCCAGCAGACCCCACTTACCCTCCGCCCCTCCCAGGGCCAGCACAAAGTTCCCCTCTGGTCTTTCCAGTTGCAAGGCTTCATGCAGCCCATGTAGCTCCCTCTGGGCCTGACATACAGCATCTCAGAAATTAAATCGTACATGCAGGTCTTTTCCCCGAGCATCAGACCCTTAGCTCTTTGGTAAGTGCAAGCTAGATTTTAATCATTTCTGATGTACATGATTCCTAAATGAATTATACATGTTCTAAATTTCTCAAACACAGCATACAAAAAATTAACATTTCTAAATATTAGTTTATTGGCTATTTCATCCAATCTCACCCCCAAATCCTTTTCATCTCCTTAGGTCTCAGAAGTCCTCGTTTACCACATAAAACAGCAAACAAAAAGCCTGTCTCTCAGATGGTCTAAGGACAGAAGAGCTAGAAGGTAAAGAAACCAAATCTTCTCTCCTGATAACATCACAGAACCTGCCAATGTTCTCAACATGTTAATGAAAGGTGCGGTGCCACACCCTCCCTGCAGAACAGCTGCTTAAGTGAATGCAGCGGGAAGTCCTCCCCACACCTTTCAAGCATCCTCCAGCCAACAATCCTTTCCTAGGCCTGGAGGACAGGCCCCCTTCTGCAGACACACACTCCCACTGCCTGAGGCACAGGAGGTCAAGACTGCCTCTCAGCCGGCCCAGACAACAGGCTTGGAGAAAGTGCTGTTGGATGTCACTGTGGAATAGTCCCCAGGGAATATCAGGAAAGCCAGTGTTCCCTAACAAAGTCATTAAGTGCAGCACAAGGCAGTGGGCAGCCCACACCACCACTGAAGCAATCCCAGGCAGGGAGGCCTTTTTACCTAAGACAAATGTACAAATGAACCTTTTCTAATATTTTAGACTATAGAGCACACCTGCATGGTAATTTCTAGTTCTGATGGTAAAGTTATGGCCCTATCCACAGTCAGCATGCCTAACAGAAAGATTATAGATCTATGGGGTCCTTCCTTTGTTAATTGAAACTCAGAAAGTAGGCAGAGCTTAGCTCCTCTCTTTTCAAAACAGAATCAGCACAGCAGAGTAGACGTGACTGGGTGTTAAGAACAATAGTTTTTATCAGGTACTATTTTTGACATTCCCTAAGAACAATCTCAAAATGTTGCTATTATTAAAGGTCAAAGGGCACCCTAGAGCTTCCAAGGAAGTAATCCATCAACTATCAAGTAAGAGCCAGGGTTCGATTCCTACTCTCACCAGTTACAGCTCAGAGCAGATACAAATCCTCCAGCACTTAAAACACACACAAGGAAATCCCAAGTGAGAAGAAAAGCCACATGCAAACTCGGATCCCAAGTCTCTCCTCCCAGCTCACTTGTGAGCAAAGACCCAAAAACAGCGTGGGCGGGAGGAACTCCAGCTCCTTCTCCCTCAAACCTGTGAAAACTGAGGCTTGCCCAGCCTCCCAGGCACCTGCTGCCTGCCTCATGCCATCCATTCTAGAGTTCCCACAGGTACATGCTTGAGGCACTGGGTGCTCCCCTGAAATCCCAACACTCATGCAGAAGCCGGAGAAGCTCTGAGTTACATAGTGAGTTCTAGACCAGCCAGAATTACCCTGTCTAAAACAAAATGCACTCAGAATGATTTTTTTCACACCCCCCAACCTCTATATTTCCACTTAAGTGCACAGGTTTGTGTCCACCCTGATCTGCCTACTTACCAGAAAAAATTAAATTCAGCTCAAGCTTCTCCATTCCAGTTCGCTGCCTATTGTACTGGGCTCTTTACTAGACTCATAAAAAGTGACCTTGTGACTAAAGGCTGAGCAAAAGCCCCCTGCACCGCCTGTAGAACAAAAGCAAAGGACTCTGGGTCAAGGCCCAGACTTAATTCCCAAAGGGTTACAAAACAACAGTTCAGCAAGTGTAGACAATCCAGGACATTGACAAACCACGGGGCATTCAGCCTCGCTAACAAAATTCAGACAACAGAACTAAACACCTAAGTTATATTACAGCGTTCTCTCTCTCTCTCTCTCTCTCTCTCTCTCTCTGTGTGTGTGTGTGTGTGTGTGTGTGTGTGTGTGTGTGTGTGTGTGTGTGTGTGTGTGTTTGAGACAGGGTATCTCTTCTTAGCCTTGGCCAGCCATCCTGGAACTCTATGTAGACCAGGCTGGCCTCAAGCTCACAGAGATCCGCCCCCCTCTCCCTCCTGAGGGGTAGAATTAAAGAAAGGCATGAGCCGGTGGCCAGCTCAAAGCTTTATAATAGCATTTTTCCAATCAGAACCCAAACCCGGGAGTGCTGAGGCAGCCTCCCGGATGAAGGACTGGCTTAACAGCAGGGAATGAATGCCTAAGTGCAGAAAGAACCAAGATCACTGTGACAGGGTCACTGCCCTAAGCAACCTCTGCAACTCCTCAGAGCTATAGCAAGACTATGATCTGACTAGTTCTACCTGTGGTGGCAATCACGGAATGCCTCAGAGAGGAGGTGACCCTGGAACAGAGTTTAAAAATGAGTAAGCCTGGCTTGAGGGTTGGGGGGACAACTGTCTCCCTAGCACTCTTGGGCAGAGGCAGAGGCAGAGGCAGACAGCCTATCAGAGACCCCATGCAAGCTCCAGCTACACAGGGTATCCCTGTCTTAAATAATTATCTTCCTAAAGTCTAATAGGCTGTTAGAGTGTCGTTTTAAAACATTTCCACCAGTATTACAAAAATCTTGTTCACAATTATCTATTTTAATTGAAACAATTTTTTTTTTAATTTTAAGACCAAATGTCTAATGGCCAATTAGTGCTGTGACTTGATACAAATTAAGAATAAATTATAGCCAAAAGAATATAGAAACAATTACACTTTATTCAGTTGTGTGTGTCCGAGGACGTGTAGATCACACGTGCGTGCACATATCTCTATGTCAGAGGACAACTTATGGGAGTTAGTTTTCTCCTTCTATTGTATGGGTTCTGGACGTGGAACTTGGATCAAGTACCTTTCCCAAGGCCTCTGATGAAGATTCCCTTATCTCAGCACTCAAGGGGCCCACACAGCTGGATTGCCTTCAGTTTGAGGCCAGCCTAGGAACTCTAGTGAGTTCCTGGCCAGCCTGGGCTACAAAATAAAACCTTGTCTCAAAACTAACAAAAAGAAAAGAAGGGAGGGAGAGAGGAGGGAGGACAAGGAGAGTATGAATGAGAAAAAAAAATCTACAAGTTCCTTATTTACCACGTTAAAGCCACAATATGAAATTGTATGTAATCAACCAGGAAGCTCCTTCAACACCACTGGAATTTCACTACACTGAAAAAGGTACAAAATGCAGAAAGCTGTGTGCTTTCTTGTGAAGTAATGCAAATACAGCTTTAAGACTATCCTGCCACAATTCCCCCAGGACGAGAACATAACATCTAGGAACACACAATAAACTGGAGCAGGAGAGACCCCAGTGAAGGAACATTTGCCTTGAGAAAACTCATTTCTCCCAATTTTCCTCTGGAAAGAAAGCAGTCATCTTACATTTTTTTAGACTAGAATTCAAATAAGCTCTAAACGAGACTGATTGGCTTTAAGGAGACTCGTCCAGCAAACATCACCAACACATGCACACACAGAGAAGCTGGGCTTCCTTCCTAGTGGTGGCCACCCCAGCAGTTGGAAGGGACCCACCGCTGCCTTACTTACAGACGGTACTGCACAAGAGCACAGAGGTCAGTCCCTAAAGCAGCAGCCGTCAGCTTTTTAAGATGATTTCACAACTATCTTTAATCAACTAAAGCAAAGATAGAAAACTATGCTGATGCACATGAGAACCTATAACTAAAACACTGGGCAAGCGTGTGCAGTTCATTCATGCAAATGAGTCTGAATTTACAAGTTCTCATTTATGTTAATATTTACCAAGATTAATGGAATATCACCTCCCCTATGTAATGAAGTCAGTTCTCTCAACAGAACAAAGCTAACACCTTCAAATCTTTCAAATAAACACTGAAAGCATATAGCATAAAAGGGAATTATCTGAACGAGATCAGGAGGATGTGATCCAGCCAGGCACATTGAAAGTCAGGCATTCCAATAACACTTACAATACCGAGTCTCTAATTCTAAAACTCTAAGCGGGTCCTAAGAGGCAAATGCGTGTTGACTTGTTTTACATTTTTTTGTCTTGTTGGAAGGGGAAGCTACCCCCACAGGCTATCTAATTTACGCTATCTGATTAACTCCCCTCGAAATGCATTGAGTGTTATTTCTTTGCAACAACAAAATTATCTCTAAAATGACCAGAGATCCTGATGCAGGCACCATCCACAATCTATATCCAGTACACCCATAGGCACTGGGTGCATCAGAAAGCACGCTGGCAACAGTGCTGGAAAGCCTCTTCTCTGTGCTTCTAAGAAATGGTTATAAAGCACAGGTCACCAGTCACACCTACAGTCCAACCACCTTCTAATTTTCATAAGCTTTATCTAATCTCTCTCACTGGCCAGCTCCTGTGAGGTAAACATGGCATCCTCTTCACAGGACCAGTAGTAGCTTAAATAACAATATTATTATCGTCTCTTGAAAAATAAGTCAAAGGCTTCGAAAATATCTAGTCTATCTCTGAATCAAACTTTGCTAGGCGAATTAAAACCCTATTCAGATCAGCTGCAGCATCCCTGTGCACACTAAGACAGAGTTCCATCTCAATTCTGTCTCTATTCATCTCAGAGTATAGATCCTCAAAGAGTTTGATGAATACAATTAGCCCACGATTAACTAGGCTAAATTAGCTAGTGAACAAAAAAGATCAATTTTCCATACTAATTAGCATAAGCCACAACTATAAGCTAACAGTATTTAAAGAAATACCTTGAGAGACTTTTTTTCAATATAAATCATCTAACGCATCCAAGACCATCCAAAACCAGAGTACCAGAGTACCTGCACACACTCAACAAGCACTTCCTGTCCTGAACACAAAGAGAAAGGAATGGGTCCAGCCTGCTTCCCAATGAGCAGGGCAAAGCCTCTGGCACATATGGATCTCAGGTACACTATTTCTCCTTAAATTATGAACTCATCACATGTACAAATGGCTCTTTAAAACGGTCCAGTAAACTGCTGCACTATGCCTTAAATTGCTGTCTATTATGTACTTAAAAATATTTACTAGCAATTGGAGGTTAATATGGCAACCATTACCGGGTAGCAATTATTGCCATTAAAAAATATAAATACTATAAGGCCATGTGCTACTAACAACAAATGCTAAACAGGAAACACATTGGCATATTATAAATATTTTCATTAAAGAAAATGAACCATCATGAAAAAGACGCTTTAAATGTACACTTCTTTTAAATACTAAAACTGCAAACTGGAAAGAAAAAGACCTTGTGCAGTATTTGGGCACTCTGCAACCTTGGCAAGCCTTCTTCCCGGTTTCCACTCCACACACCTCCCCACCAGCTTCTACTCACAGCAGCTCAAGTTTTCAACAGTTACAACCACCTTCCTTTTGTCCCATAAAACAAAAGGAAATTCTGTCTGCAACAAATTACCCTAAAAGCTTCAGATACAAAATAAATGGTCCTCAATAGGACCGTAAGTACTAATGGGTGTACGTGGGTTTTAACTCAGTGAGGATTTACAGCATTGCTCGGTTACCTACAGTCAGGGAGACTTTAAGCAAACCAGACATGAATGTGGAGCAAACATCTAAAACTTAGAAGTGTCCCCTCCTGTCCCGGGACCCAGCATACTTAAGCATACTAGCCTAAAGGGCACCAAGTCACTTTCTCCACGTTATCTCAGAAGAAACGCAAGGCATCTGGAAACTATGATGTGTCTTCCCTCAAGGGTGAGTTCAGTGCCACAAGGTACACGGTTACATTTTCCAAAAATGAAGATTTAGCACACTTAATTTGATGGACACCATGAGAAAAGTTTTGTGTCACAGAGGCCCAGCCAGGCATGGATTTCCTGCAGTGGCTACAAATCTCACAGGAGGAAGAGAGAGAAACAGCACAAGGGCCCATATCACAGCCATCCAATGGCCTTTCACGGGTTAGGGTGGGGGTGGAGACCGAAAAGAAAGAGTAGGAAACAGGACTCCAGGCAGTATCAGAAAACAAACTCAGTAAAAGCCTAGGAACAAGAATCTTAAGAGGCCTGATTGCTCAGTCAGCCTTCTCTAAACCCTGGCGATGGCCTCAGGATCTCAGGAAGTAGTGGGTCGAGTTCCCTCAGGGCTCGGCTCCAGCTTACACCTCCATCCAGGCTAACACGAGCATGTGGGTGGGTAGTGTTCCAGAAGTAACTATTCTCTGCTCAGAAACAAAACTGTAGGCCAAACTGTTCAAAAATACAAAATGCTACCTAGAGTTCTGACAAAAAAAAAAAAAAAAAAAGATTTTAAAAGGATGCCTCTCCTTTGAAATCAACTATTCTATACAATGTTCTTTAGGCAATGTATTCTCAATAAGTAAGATAAAGTGCTGCTGTGTGTGTATGCTCTTCAGAAAAAAAATTCTCAATTAAGAATCCGAATAAAGGACTGTTGGCAGTTTATTCTTGGTTTTGGTTTTCCATGGGTCTCTTTTCTTTGGCTTGGTTTTCTAAGAAAGATTAGGGCTGGAGAGATGGCTCAGGGGTTAAGAGCACCGACTGCTCCTCCAGAGGTTCTGGGTTCAATGCCCAGCACCTTCGTGGCAGCTCACAATGGTCTCTAATCCCAATCCCAAAGAACCCAGCACCCTCACACAAGCAGGCAAAACAACAACGCATATAAAATAAAGTCCTTAAACAACTAGACCTCCAGGTATCAGGAAATATGTTACATTTTTAAACTAATCTAAGCCATTTCTACATTTCAATGGAGTTACCCAAAAAAGTTAATTGTACTTTATATTCAAGTCAACTTTTTGGTTTAAGCGGAGAAATACCCAGAATGCAGTCAAAATCAAAGTCCAGAAATTAAAGAAAGAATTCGGAATATCTCATCTCTACCCCATGGCTCCCTGAAGCTGAGAAAGTGGAGCTGTGCAGCCTGCACAGCTTGCATATGCCTGCACAACACACTGTGTATAAATTAGCCACATGCACACAGACAGCACTGCTCTCAGCCTGACGCACAGCAATGTGGGAGCTCTCCCCAGCTAACACCGGCTGACTTGGTTATTTTAATTACCTGTAAAAGTGTCATTGCAGTCACCCAGTCACCAAATTGGGGGGGGGGGTTAAATAACGCCTAGTCAATACATTTGCTGATCTATGAAGGTCCCTGAACCTAATACTAAATGACAGACAAGGGAAGGGGGGGTGGTGAAAAAAGAGACAGAAGTAGTTTTATCCTGGCATCAAAAGATCAAGGGTAAATTACCACAGGAGTAAAAGGAAGAACCCCCAACTTCTAACTGAATCTCGAAACTCAGCCTCGGGATAAAATTCGGGGTGATCAGGAATCAGCCTGCTTAAAAGAGTGGGAGCAGGGGGACTGGGTCACTCCTGTGTCTTTGTAGGCCAAAATCATGCTTGATTTCTTCATCAGCATGAAAACAGAATGACACTTCCAAAGTTGGCAACAATTCCTCTTTCTCCACTAGTCTCCAAGGGGAGAAAAAGCATCTATGCCACCCATAATTAAATGTAACTAATTACAATTTGAACACTAAATTATTTATCCAGTGTAAACAAGGACTGAAAGGAAATAAAGCTTCTATCTGCAGCAGGGGTTCCAGAAAATAATTTGCAATAAATGCATGCTCTCCAAAAGTCAGCACCCTCCCCCCAGCACCCTCCCCACCAAAACTGGGCACACAACTAAAATAAGTTGAGTTTTTAAGGCTAAATTAAATAGGCCGTTCAACCAATTTTCCAATTATATTCTACGCTTGAAACATAATTGCCTTACATCTGTTTACAAATCTTTGCTCAATATTTAAACAAATTCGTACTCTCCCGGGCACATAGCTCCACACACACAGTAACTCAGGCACAAAGCGCGTATTTAAAGACCACGCACTCCCATTATCAGCGTAAGCGCCAGGTTTAACAACGCGAATGTTTTCAGAGCTAGGTAATACGACCCAATAAAAAGCAAAGATGGCATTTACCACCAAATGTCACTGCCACCGCCAGGAAAGAGTTGCTGGAGCTCTATACATTTTTAATTTCGACGAATCGAGCCGCCGTCGCCCGGTGCCAGGCTTCCAGAAGAACAATTGACACCCTAAATGGTTCGAGATTAAGGCAGGCGATGCACTTCCAAAGCAAAAGTTGTCAATTATCAGAGGCGAGAGCGGGAGAGAGGAGAGGCGAAAGCAGATAAAAGCGATGTTATCAAACCGCCCAGCTTGTTGCTCGCGCGCGCGCTTGTGTGTGTGTGTGTGTGTGTTCCTAGTTAAAGCAGAGAAAACAGTTTTTAAAGGCAGCGGAGGAGAGCGAGGAGCAGCAGCTTCCTCCACCTTCCGTGGGCTCCGAGCAATGGCTCTCCCGCTCTCCGGCATAGTAAGCCCCGAGAGGCGGGCGGCTGTCCGTGTTTACAACCGCGCGAGCGAGCTCCGGCTGCCAGAGTCCTTTTCCCTGACACCATCGCCTTCCATCAACTGTTTTCGGGTGAAATCGCAGGTGTCATTGTGGAAATATTTAAAAGGGAAAAAAAAAAGGAAAAAAAAAACGGAGAGACAGAGGAAGAGAGAAAGAAAAAATCAGAAGGCAGACGCCGGCGAGTGGGAGAGCAGCCGATCCGATCGGGAGAGAGAGGACGAGCCTGCAGCTCACCCGCGCCGGCGGCTGCACAAGACAGAGAAGCCTTCCACATTTCAGGGAAGGAGGAGAAAAAAAAAAAACGGAAAAAAGAGGGGGAAGGGGAGGGGAGGGGGTGTGATTGCCACGGAGGTGGGCGCTCCGAGCGCGCCCCGGCGTCCGCAGCGCCCCGACTTCCCCACGCACGTCCACGCCGGGCGCCGCGCTCGCCGACGCCGCCAGGGCTCCGGGAGGAGAAAGTTGCGCGGCGGGGAGGTCGCGCCCCCCAACCCGGGCTCCCCCCCGCCCCGCCACTCACCAGCGAGAAGAGGTTGGAGTGACAATCCTCCAGGCTCGCCCCGTTCGCCACCCAGTTCGCCGCGGCGGTCATGGTCCTCCGCGAGCCCGGCCGCCAGAGCGGGGCATGTCGGAGCGGGCCGGGCCGGGCGGCGGCGGCGGCGGCTCGCGGGCACCAGGGGCGCGAGGCCCGCGCGGGAGGCCCGAGGGCGGCGGTGGCGACGACGGCGACGACGGCGGCGGCGGGGGGCGCGGCGCGGCAACGCCGCCCGCCTCTGTCGCGCAGGGCCGCCGCCTCCGCCTCCGCCTCGCCGCCTCGTCGGCCGCCTTGTTTATCTCCAAACCGGCGGGCGACTCGCCCTCGGCCGCGCCGGCGCGGGAGGCACGCGAGCCCCGCAGCCGCCCCGAGCCGCCGCCGCCGCCGCCGCCGCCGCCGCTGCGCGAGCCCGCGAAGGGGGGGGTGCGGACGAAGCCAGCGGGCGACCCCGGCAGCCGAGCGCCGTCCCCTCCTTCCTCTTCCTCCCCACCCCCCCCTCCTCCCCAGTCGGCCGCGCTTCTCCTCCCTCCCCGGGCTCGCTCGCTCTGACAGCAATGGCGGCCGCCGACCGCGGCTCGGCCCGCCATTGGCTGCGGCGCGTCACGTGTCGGGCGCCGGCCGCGCGGGGGGCGGGGGAGGGGCCGCGGCGGCGGCGGCAGCGGCAGCGGTGGTGGCTCGCGGGAGGCGCTGCTGAGCCGAGCGAGCGCGGCCCTCTCGGAGCGGGGTGACGGAGCCAGGGAGGGAAGAGAAAGAGGTGCGGGCGGCCGTGGGACGCCGGGGCTGCGTGGACGCCCCGCCCTGGGCGCGGGCGCGCGTCTGGCGCGGGCCGAAGAGGGCCGCGGCTTCCCCGGCGCAGCCTCCGAGCCCCCCTGGGGAAGCATCTCGGGTCTCTGAGGAGCGGCGTGGGCCGGCCCGGCCTGGCCGAGCGAGCCGAGGAGTGTCTCCTCGTCGAAACCTCGCGCGCGACCGCCCGCCGGCCTGCCTGCCGCAGCGCACCGGGCGGAGGAGTAGGACTCAAAGAGACACAAAGGCAGCGAGCGAGGTGCTTGCCCGGGGTCGCGGGATTCGAACCCAGGCATCGGGAAGCCAGGGCTCGGGGCTCACTGCCTCCCGAGCGCTGAGCTCCTAAAGCACCCGGGCTGCTGGAGCCCTTGGCGCCCACTCTGCGTGCACGCAGGCATTCCTTGCATAGATGATCCCAGTGCTCTTAGATGCCACATTCACACTGGGCTATGTGGAGGGGAACAGGCCCTTCCTCCAGCTCCAAGCGGTCAATAATAACCAGCATGACTTCTTCAGAGAGTAATGGGACTGGGAGAAGTGCTGATGCCAGAGACTGCCTTCCAGGAGTTTTCGTCGTGGAAATAGAGAAAGGGAGAAAGTTGACTTGGAAAGAGGTAGAATTAAGCAGGCGTATCTCTATGAGTTCCAGGCCAGCCTGGTCTACACACTGTCTCCAAGAAACAAAGGAAGAGTAAAACGCTGGAGAGAGCGGTGGGAGCGAAATAAAGCGGGCACAAATCTGACATATGAATGGAGTTTTGAGACTACCACAAACCTTAAACCCTGGAACGAAGGTGGCCCGAACACATAGGTCATTTCACAGAGTCCTCAGAATCGGGGTGCAATAACATCCCCAAAGTCCCAGTTACTGAGTGACTCAACTCCTGAACTATCTGAATTCAGGAGGCTCTGGAGAGGATGCCAGGAGCTGGCTCTGCTACACCTAGCTGTGACCCTGCCCAGCAAAGTTTAACTATGCCTCATTTTCTAATCTGTCCAAAGCAAATCCTAATTGCTGACCTGCTGACCTCAAGCCAAGGTCACACATTTCCATTAAGATTCTATTGGGGGAAGGGTTACAAGGGGGGGGGATGCCCGACACTTAATGCACACATGTGGTGTTACTGAGACCTGAGCAGTCAGATGGTCCATCACAACCAGAATCCACGCATGCTCATCACACGCGTTGGCAAAAGCCTATGAGCTGGTCACAGTCTAAGCAAGTCATAAGGGGAAGGAAAAGGGAGGTGGGGTGCTGCACAGAAACAAAACCAAACAAATGAATAAGAAACAGTTTACAGGGTTGGAGATTTGGCTCAGCGGTTAAGAGCACCAACTGCTCTTCCCAAGGTCCTGAGTTCAAATCCCAGCAACCACAGGGTGGCTCACAGTGTGTCTGAAGACAGTTTATATATATAAGTACATATATATATATATGTAAATCTTTTTAAAAAAAAAGAAAAGAAACAGTTTACAGATTAGCTAGAAATGCTAGCATTTCTAATAAAATAAAATTATTTTTTAAAAATTGCTCAACTTTATATATTGCTAGGACCAGTTATTTGTGTCCCACTTACCATTCATGTTGAAACACTACAAGGGACAGGTTTTCGACATGGTAGTTAGCACGTGGTTGAAGTCCTTGTGTTAAGTGCCCTCAGAAGAGACATAGGAAAACTTGAGTCCCCCCACCCCTACCCCCCTTTGCCATATGAGGTCATTACCAGGAAGGAGGCTGTAACTGGACCAAAATGGGTCAATACCTCAGCCTTGGTCTTCCCAGCTTCCAAAACTGTACAAATACGTTTCTGTACTTTATGTTTAGTCTACCAAAACTCAGTTAACACAAGCAATTCAGACAGACTCAGGTATACTGGAAGGAAATCAGAAGTTAAAATCACACTGCCAATATCAGATTTTATGCATGCAGAAGGAAGCAGAGCCCTTGGGTCGTAAGGACATGAATATAAATCAGTATCATGGCTTAGGATGTCCAGGCAAGAATTCGCCACTGGGGCTGTGAGATGTTCAGTGGTTGAGAGCACTGGCTCCTCTTGCAGAGGACCCTGGTGCAGTTCCCAGCACCTATAACCTTCTGAAACTCCAGTTCCAGGGGATCCAACCTCTTCTGCCTTCCACAAACACCACACACATGCAGACATGCATGTTGAGATAGGTAGAGAGAGAGAGAGAATATGGAAGCAAAACACATAAAATAAATTTAAAAGAATTTTTAATAAATAACAATTACATTTACAATGGGTACACTCTTTGGTCCAGTAATCCTCTTTAGAGCAATTCAGACACAAATACAGGTGTATAAAGGCTTGGAATGTAACTAGTATGAGCTGCCGTGCTGTCTGGAGGGCAGAAACTGGAATCAACTATGTGTGCAGCCATCTGGGAATAGCTAACAAAATAATTTAATTCCATGCAGCCATTAAAAATAATGAGTCGGTGCTATGTGTTCTCAATGAGACCGACCCAACATGTGGATTAACTGAGATAGCCCTAGAAGGTTTCCATGACACTACATGTAACATCAGATGCCTCTAGGGAGGGGAGCTGCAGCACTGAGGGATGGAATGGAGAGGGAGATCAGCTTTCACTTTTTTTTCCTTCTTTTAAAATACAAAGTGCGCACATCACCTATCCGTTCCATAATAACAGTAATAAACAACAGAAGTCAATCCATACATAAAATTGGAAACAGAGCAGTCCGAAGGCACCGTGAAAGAACTCGAAAAGCAAAATAAAGGCTGAGCATGGTAAAACACCCTCCAACAGGAGAGAGCCAAAGGGGAAGGTTCCCGAGTTTGGGGCCAGCCTGGGCTACCCTGTAAGACTTTTATCTCAAAATAATGAGAGTGAGAGGGGTGGGGGGGAGATGAAGAGAGACTGGGAGAAGTGAAGCCAAGAAGAACAAGACCAAAATAAGCAAAACTCAGAGGTTTTCTTGCCTGTCATACTCAGGGTCCCAGGCTGGAAAAGGGAAAGTTCTAGAGGCTCTGTCAGTGAGCATCCTGGTAACCTGTATTCAGAACCAGTTCCTGGAACCTCGAAGCAGCCTGTACTTCTCAGATCAGCCACTCAGCATCTCTAAGCCACAGCTTCTTCCCATTTCTCCCTGGTAGCTGGGCAGCCGGGTAACCTTCAGGTCAGCCCTACCTGGGAACTCCTTGGCCTCTCTGCACAGCTGAGATCTCTGATAATGATCCTCAGAGCTCTTACTCTATAGAGAAAGCCCTGGGAGTTGGTGGCTAAGCTCTGGAGATAAGATAAACACAAAGCAAAACAAAACCAGAGTCAGGCCCCCTGGGAAATAGCAGAGAGCCAGGCTGGGACTTGAAGTCAGTTCCTTAGGTGCAGCAACCTCCCTTGTGCCCAGTGACTTCGTTTCCTCGCTTACAAGTCTTGCTGCACAGGCAGGAAATAAAAGTCCCACTGTGTGCAGAGACCTCTGGTCTTGTTCTGAGAGGGCCAGATCAGTTCCCTTTCACCGTTAGGAAACATTGTAGCAGAGGAAAATGGAAGCAAACACCCGACCAGAGGAGGAAGCGTCTGCTTCTGCAGTGTGGGGAGAGGTATGAGCCTCAGGGCACCTGGGCTCCAATTCCCAGCTCTGCCGGTCCCTAACTGTGCAGCCCTGCAAGGGTCACTTAACCCTGTGACCTGCCTTTCTTCCCAAGTGCTCCGTGTCCCAGAATGATAACTCCAGGAAAGCACTTCTCACAGTGCAAGCTCCCCAGGCAGTAATCAATAAGTTACAATCACCAGCCACTTGTCCATCCTTGGACAAGGGGAGGTGTCATCCAGTCACTTTCTACGGAGGTGGCTGGTTTGTTTGTGTTCTGTGTGGTTTTTCTCCCTTGGCCATGCCTTTCTTAGATTACTTGGCAAACTGTGGGGGAAGCAGAACACTGACTCCGGTGAATATAGCTGTATAGATGTATATACTCCAGGCTGGGGAGATGGCTTGGTGTATAAAGTGGATACTGGACAAGGACAAATACCCAAATCAGGAGCCACAGCACCCACAGAAAGGCCAGGTCACCTACCCACCTGTACCTATATGCTAACGGATAGGAGTAGGGCAGATGTGTCCCCAGAATGTGATGGCCAGACACTTTAGCCAATTAGGGAGATTTAGGTTCATTGAGAGCCTCTATCTCACAAACAAACATCTGGAGAATAATAGGAAAGGATACACAATGTCTGGCCTCTGCAAGCATACACATACATGTGCATGCATGCTCATATAAGCACGTCTGCACAAAACACACACATCTGCATGCACATGCATACACCATATACACACTGAAAATAAGAATCTGAACATACGGGCTGGTGAGATGGCTCAGTGGGTAAGAGCACCCGACTGCTCTTCCGAAGGTCCAGAGTTCAAATCCCAGCAACCACATGGTGGCTCACAACCATCCACAACGAGATCTGGCGCCCTCTTCTGGAATATCTGAAGACAGCTACAGTGTACTTACATATAATAAATAAATAAATCTTTAAAAAAAAAAAAAAAAAGAATCTGAACATACACTCCTAGGCTGGAGAGATGGCTCAGCAGCTAAGAGCACTTGCTACTCCAGCAGAGGACTCCAGTCCAGTTCCCCAGCACCTACACAGAAGCTCACAGCAGCCTGTGAGTCAGCTCCAGGGGGGATGCGATGCCCTCTTCTGGTCTCTAGAGGCAACTGCACTCATACGTGCACATACCCACACACATACACATACAGGAAATATAAAAACAAGCCTTTCGCCACCCCCAGAAAGAAAATGTCAACCTTCTCATCCCATTGAGATCTCCAAGGCTCTTCCCCTGCTAGTAATCTGGGCTCTCTCTCTTCCTTCCGGACCCAGACCAACCAACAAAACTTCAAGATACATTGCTTTCTTTTTTCTAAGGTTTAGGGGTTTGTTTTGTTTTGTTTTGTTTTTACTTTTTGTGAAAACAGGATCGTGGAGCATACACTATTTGACAATCTGCTTCTTCCTCCCATTTAATCATTTATTACAAATATATTTCCAGGCCTATATATCTGCATCTAACTCCCTGTTTTGTTAGTTATGGGATGGCTCATAGAATACCTAGGCCATAATTTATCCAATTATTTCCCCTGTTCCTGAACATTCAGTGAGGTTTCCAGGGCTTTTTTTTCCCAACTTTAAATAAAGGGCATTGTAAATATACTTATGTATATATCCTTACATACTGACATTTTTATTTCTTCAGAATCAAGTTCCCCAAACACTATTGCTTTTTTATTGTGTCAATCGGGCTGAGCTCAGACTCACAGAAATCCAGTTGTCTCTGCCTCCCAAGCGAGTAGCCCAGTATACATATATGTACACGCACATACAATACAACATACAAATATACACAGATACAACATTTAGTACACACAGAAGCACAAATACACACAGAGACGCACATACAGATAAAACTGTATGGCCTCAAATAAATAGCTTAGCTTTTCATTGTCATTTTTGAGACAGGGTTTCTCTGTGTAGCCCTGGCTATCCTGGAACTCACTTCATAAACCAGGGTGGGCTTGAACTCACAGAGATCTGCCTGCCTTTGCCTCCCAAGTGCTGGTATTAAAGGCGTGCAAATGAACAAAATCTTTTTTTTTTCCTTTTTTTAAGTGTGTTAAGATGGGGAGACAGCTCAGGAGTTAAGAGCACTGGCTACTCAGCAAAGATCTTGATTTGGAACCCAGCACCCACATGGTGACTCACAACTGCCTGTAACTCCAGATCCAGGGGATGTAGCACCTTCTTCTCACTTAACACTCAAGCAACACACACACACATCCACACACAGAGACACATAAACAAATAAATAATAAATAATTTTAAAGTGTTCAACTGGGCATGATGGTGCACACCTGTAATCTCAGCACTCAAGAGGTAGAGACAGGAGGTTCAGAAGTTTAAGTTCATCTTTGACTACAATAGTGAGTTCCAGGCCAGCCTGGGCTACATGACACAAACAAACAAACAAAAACAAACAACAAAAACAGAGGGGAGAAGGAGACGGAGAGGGAGAGGGAGAGGGAGAGGGAGAGGGAGAGGGAGAGGGAGAGGGAGAGGGAGAGGGAGAGGGAGAGGGAGAGGGAGAGGGAGAGGGAGAGGGAGAGGGAGAGGGAGAGGGAGAGGGAGAGGGAGAGGGAGAGGGAGAGGGAGAGGGAGAGGGAGAGGGAGAGGGAGAGGGAGAAAGAGAATATGAGAATTCACTAGTCACCCAAAAACTTTCCCAGTCCAAATTTCACAAGCATGAACTTGAGGCTCATGAGGGAACTCAGGGCCTGACCAGATGGCCCAGAGCCAGGCAGGCCTCTGGAAGGAGGGATGCCAACTGTTCCCACGGCCCTGCCAGCACACCTGTCTGCTACACTTTCTGTGTTGTAGGCCAGGCCCCAGTGAAAGCCGCCAGGCTTCTGGTAGTTGCTGTAAAAAAGACAGACATCTTTCTCCCATTGCCCTGAATTAGGGACTTCAGGAGTGGTCCAGGCAGGTGGGCAGGTGAACTGATCTCCCACACTGTACCTGCTGATCTGCTCTGGAGCGCTCTCATCCCGGTTAAGACATGTTAAACACAAATCAAAGGCCACCCCCAACCCCATCAGGTCCCTCTTAGCTATCTGGCACTTTGGGTGCCCAGGCCTGAAATGATGTTTCCTGTTCTGGAGCTCAAGTGTGCTATCTCCCTGATGGCTGGGTCCCTGGCCTGAGATGAGATGTAACTTTCTGTGACAGATCATTGAAAAGTAACCCTTGGACAGAGCCTAGGCTTTTCCAAGGTAACAACGTGGTGGCAATAAAAACCAGGGCATGTGAATCTCACGTCATTCTCGGCTTTGCCTGGGTGACAGCTCCATCGGGTTTCAGAGGTCACCTGGGTTGTGGCAGCCTCAGCCAGTGGGAAGCAAGCAATACCTCTCTCTTGATCACGTCTTAGCTTTTCCTTCCTGAAATGGGCCGCCCATCTCTGAGGCCATCGGCCAGTTATATTAATCAAATGGTTGTCAGTCAAGTCCACAGATTTCTCCATCCTGAAATGTGCCCTGGGCTGACGGCACTAGGCTACCTCGGATAGGGATGGAGTCTGTGAACAGAGTTGCTGTGCCTGCTGTCGGCTTGGATGACTTCCCCCAAGAAACAAATTACATTTCCTTCTCTATAGATTGTTTACTTTATAGTCTCTTGATCTCACTCGGCTGACTTTTTTCCATGTAGAGTTTTCAGTAGCTTGCTTCCCACTTAATCACAACTGCTTCTGTAAATGTTAGAGACTTGCGTTATGGGGATCCGCTATGTGTGTTTCACAATGGTTACCGCATAGACAAGCCCCTTCTTTATTACACACATACACACACACACCTCAGTAAATATCCCTCCCCCCTACTTAAAAAAGTAGACTCTTAAGATGATTTTCCACCAAGCAGACTCTATTTCACATTAACCATGCAATAACTCAGACATATTTAGCAGAGTCCCTTGTGGGTATATGCCTGTGTGGATACACTGTGTATACACTCACAGATGTATATATGCATATGTAGGTCACAGGCCAACCTTGAGTACTGTTCCTCAGGTGTCATTGGTCTTTCCCTTGAAACAGGGACTCTCACTGGCCTGGGGCTCACTGTGTAGCATAAGCTAGCTGGTCACCAGACCCCAGGAATCTGGCCAGGCTTTGATCCTCTAAAGCAGAGCTTACAAGAATGTACCACCGTACTTAGCTTTTTCTATGGTGTCTTAGTTGTTTCTTCTGTTGCTTGGGATCAAATATCCTGACAAGAGTGACTTAAAGGAGAAAGGGTATTTCAGCTACAGCTTGAGGGTATCGCCTGTAATGACAGGATAACGAAGATGAGAGGAGCTTGAAGCAGCTGGTCACAGTCAGCTGCATACACAGTCAGGAAGCAGGAGTTGATGAATTCACCCACTCGGCTCATTTTTCTCCTCTTCTTGCAGTTTTGGATGCTAGCCAAGGGAATCGTGTCATGTCCATTGGTGTGATGTATTTCCTCCCTGCCTCAGTTGACCTAATCAAGATAATCCCTCCACTGGCCTGCCCAGGGACCCTTCTCCCAGACAGTTCTAGATTCTGTCAAGTTGGCAGTTAACAGCAGCCATCAGAGATGGGTGCTGGAGATCCAGTCATATCCTCATATTCATACGGCCAATGCATGACCCACCTCCCCTGCTCTCCCTACAGTTCAGGAGGGATCATTGCTCAGATAATATGCATGCTCCTCAGGAGCTGGTGGTTCAATCAGGACCTAATAGGCCACTTCTCCTACAGATTGAAAACTTTCTTCTCTGGTCTCACAGAAGATCTGGCCAGCCAGACTACCACTTGACCCCCTGCCAGCTGACCTTGAAAAAGTGGCCTTCTGGGAGATGGAGAGAAAGCTTGACTGTCAAGTTCTTGTAAGGGATCTGGAGTTATTTCTCATAGCTCACACCTGCCTGTAACATCCAGAGGATGTAAAGGGTAGATCCAGGTCCTCTTCTGGCCTATGTGGGTGCCTGTACATGTGATACACACACAGGCATATACATAAATAAAAAATAAAGCTTTAGCAAGATGGTGGTGGCACACATCTTTAGTCCCAGCACTTGGGGGGCCAAGGCAGGCAGACCTTTGAGTTCGAGACCAAACTAGCCTTCAAAATGAGTTCCAGGACAGCTGGGGCTATAGAGAGAAAACCTGTATTGAACAACAGCAACAACAACAATAGTAATAATAGTGTACTGGCTGCTTTGGGGTGTCAACTTGACACAGGCTGGAGTTATCACAGAGAAAGGAGCTTCAGTTGGGGAGACACCTCCGTGAGATCCAGCTGTGGGGGCATTTTCTCAATTAGAGATCAAGGGGGAAAGGCCTCTTGTGGGTGGGACCATCTCTGGGCTGGTAGTCTTGGTTCTATAAGAGAGCAGGCTGAGCAAGTCAGGGGAAGCAAGCCAGTAAGTAACATCCCTCCATGGCCTCTGCATCAGCTCCTGCTTCCTGACCTGCTTGAGTTCCAGTCCTGACTTCCTTGGTGATGAACAGCAGTATGGAAGTGTAAGCTGAATAAACCCTTTCCTCCCCAACTGCTTCTTGGTCATGATGTTTGTGCAGGAATAGAAACCCTAAGACAAATAGTAATAATAAATCTCGGAAAAATAATTTTTAAAAAGGAGGAAGGATAGAGGTATATACCTTTAATCCCAGCACTTGAGGGTCAGAGGCAGGTGTAATCTCTGGGAGTGTGAGCCCAGTCTTGTAGCCATTAGGCTTTTCTATGTCTGCCCCAGTTCCCAAATAATGACAAGGAGATGACATTTGTTAGTAAATGCCATTGGTCTTATACCTAGGCATTTTTTCCCACTAGCTCATAACTCAATTATCTTATCTAAGCTAATCTAAGTTCTGTCACATGGCTGATGACCTCTGCTCATTTCCATACATCCAACTTCTGTTTCTCCATGGCAAATCTCCCACGCCTGACTCTTTCCCAGTGTTCCTATCTCTTCCCAGGAGTCCTGCCTATCTCTCCTGCTTTGCTATTGGTCACTGCCTGTTTCTCCTGCTTTGCTATTGGCCACTGCCTATCTCTCCTGCTTTGCTATTGGCCACTGCCTATCTCTCCTGCTTTGCTATTGGTCACTGCCTATCTCTCCTGCTTTGCTATTGGCCATTCAGCTCTCTATTGACAGGTCCAGTGCACATCTCCCTGCATCTCCTCCTTTTAGTCCAATAAAAGGTTGTTTCTCTAATATCAATAAATGATATACAATAAGAAAATCATGAAAACCAACGAGTAAGAATTACATTCACAATGTCCAGTCCATATGTATTCAGCCAGCTTGGAAAAGTTGCTCTACAATCTATCTAACCATGGTGAACTCAAAGTTCCGTCCCTAAATCTTTATCTATCACAATTCGCATTTGCAAATGTAAGAATATCTTCTTAGACCTTAAAACATTTCCCTAAATCCTAAAGAATTTAAGCTTAATTGATAGCTATAACTATCTAGTCTTCAACCCCATTAGAGACCCGAGAAGGAATAAATATTACCCGAGTAAACAAAAAGTGCAGAGCAAGCAAGCAAATCTATAGAAATGGCGGAGACCGCTGATGGCTGCTCAGTCCCCCAAGGCTCTTCTGTGACGTTGCAGCAGCATCTTCAGCCTTCTAGCCCAGAATATCTGACAGACTTTTCTGGGAAGCAGGAATATTGAAGGGCATGCCTGCCTTGTCCTGACAGAGCTTGGCAGTCAACTTCCTCCATGTCCTGCTTGGACAGCATTCTGTCAGCAGCAAGGGCAGTGTTCTGCCCTATGGCTAGCTCTGCCACATAGAAGCAAACTCCATAAGAAAGTTTCTCCATCTTCTTTGAAGTAGAATGAAGTGCTGCCAGGAGTAGACACATCTCGCTGTCATGAAAAGCCTCAGGTTAACAAAACATGTTTAAATGTCATATTCTGTACATCTTTGAGGTTTTTGAAGACCATCCATAGTGCATCTGTGATTGCTTCTAGCTATTTACTATCTATTCAACCTAGGAAACATTTTTTTTTTTTTTTTTTTTTTTGGTTTTTTGAGACAGGGTTTCTCTGTATAGCTCTGGCTGTCCTAGAACTCACTTTGTAGACCAGGCTGGCCTCAAACTCAGAAATCCACCTGCCTCTGTCTCCCGAGTGCTGTGATTAAAGGCGTGTGCCATCATGCCCAGCTAGGAAACATATTTCTATAATTAACTATTCTAGTATCTAACATGACCATAAGTTTGATTGGCTAATAACTTGCATTTCCTAATTACCCTAAACAGTTTGTAAGAAGACCTTTCAGAAGGACTAGAAGTTCACATTGCATTTTTAAAATGAGTTGCATAGGTACAATACCTTATACAAAAGTCGAAACATATATAATGTATATTATAGCAAAAATAAGCTTAAATGTGTATCATTACACAAGACCTAGACCAATGTAAAAAAAAAATTGGCTTGTTGATGCTCTTTAATTAAAAAGTAGTTTCAATAATCTACACTTCGTTTCTCTATCCCTCTTTTTTCTTTTAATCCCTTCTTCCCACTTTCCTCCTAACAATAGATAGGAGAGACAGAAGAATAAAGGAAAAAAAGAAAGCGAGAAATCCATGAATCTGACCTTCTTTACTTTGTATACTCCCTGACCTAGTGCGTTAACAGCTAGTGGTTAGCCCCCCCCCCCCCAAAAAAAAAAAAAAAAAAAAAAAAAAAAAAAAAAACGACAACACATATTCATCACCCTCCAAATGACCAAAAACCATCCACCTCATTTTTGGGGGAAAGGGATATCATTCTCTTAAAATTGCTTCCTACTGTCTAGGTGCAACATCTCTTTTGGAATCCCTAAGAAAATTGGGATATTAACTAGTCTAAAGAAAGCTAGCTGTATCATTTGTTGTTCAGTCTCTGTGTGATGGGAAAGCACAGGGTTAAATGAAGTCCATTTCAGACCGGAACAGTCTGAAAGGCTGGATGAGCTGAGGTGAGATGCTTTGAAGCTGAACTGGAAAGAAGTTTCAGCATCCTCTGGAGCATCCTCGAGGGTGAATCTTGTCAGGGCTGCTTTAACTTCACTGGTGTCTGGTTGTTCTTCTCTGTGAACATGTAAACTTTTGAAGGTAATGCACATTTCTGCAGTTATGCATGTATGGGATGTGCACTGTGCACAGACCAGCTAAAAATGATTCTCTGCTCTTTGTTCGAGCAGGTAAGGCATTTGTCCTTTCCCGTAAGTTAGTTTGGACTGTATAACCCAACTTTAACATGAAATTTTATCTGTGCCATTTGAAAGGATGGCATGATAAGTCATGAGGACTCTGTAGCCAATGAAATCTATGTGCTGTGTGGTAACACTTTCCTTTCTCAGCCAGTCTCAGAGCTGTTCCCTTGTAGAGGGATCAGCAGTCATGTTACCTGTTTTGTTGTTTTTCTTGGTTTCCTCATGTCTGCTACCAAGAGTTTTAGGAGGTCTCCCCCAGTCAAATCTAATTTTTATTAATTTTGATAGAAACCATACCTTTTCTTCTGTTGAAACAAACACAAAACCTCTTCCCCAATGCAGCACATTTCCTGCCTTCCATTCTGAAGTTCAGACATGCTTATAATATATAGGCTGGTTTATTTCAGCAGAGTTTTTTTCTCCATAATCCAATGTATAGTTACAATTTTTTTTGCAATGTACTTTAATAAATGTTCAACCTTTCCTCCTACCCACCACCCACCAGAGGTAGTAGAAGAGTTATTAGGATATGGGGGAAGTGGACCTGTTTAGCAATAGTTCTTCAGGGGTGAACTCAGCAGTTTGCTGAGTCTTTCACAGCAGTTCAGTCCCATGGCAAACACCAAATAAGGCTCAGCAGCTGCAGTCCTCTCAGCAGACAGACACAACACATGAACCAGCAGGAGTAGTTTGATCATGAAGAAACCACAAAGCTCACCATCCTAAGGTGAAGCCATGGCAGGCTGCCACAGGAACTTCACAAGCAGTTCTTTGGTGAGTTTATCTCAATGTCTGAGTTATCACAAGCTGAACTCAACATTGCTTTGTAAGGTGAACCAATATATGCATGCCATTAGCAAAGAATAGCTAAGCAGAGCAAACCAGACCAATGCTCCCTCTCCCAGTCTGTGAGGTCATATTTATACTCCATCACTCATCCACTGCTCCAGCAAAACATCCTTTCACCTGTGTCTGCTTTAGGAAAACATTTTTTCACCTGTGTCTGCTTCAGGAAACCATCCTTTCAAGTGTCAGCTCCGGCAAAACATCATTTGACACAAACTGATTCTACAAAGAAACTAAGTTTCTTCATCACCAATGTCTCTCAGCAACTGTAGCTTTTTTTTTTAAGCATTAAAAAATTTAAAGTCAACATCACACTTTGTAATCTATCTCTTTGAGGGTCTTTATTACCCCTCTTTGTTTGTTAAGCATCTCATTTAATGTACAATTATAACTCTCTACAGCTACTTATCCTATAGGATCGTGAGATATGCCAATAATATGCTTTATAGTATAATATGTAAAAATCTGCTTCATTTACTAGAATTTATATGCTTGAGCATTGTCAACCTTAATTTGTACAGATATCCCATAATAGCCATAAATTCCAGTAAATGTGCGATTACAGAATCAGACTTTTCAGAACTCTAGTTTAAAAGCTCATTGGAATTCTTAATATATACCAATAGTATGATGTATCAAAATGTGTATATATTTTACATTTTCAAACTCTACAAAAGGAAACATATACAGTGTTGCATAGCATTGCTCTAAGGAGGAATCAAACATAATCTGTACTCTTAGCTCAGAATATTGTATCTCTGTGGGCTGTCATCGTAATTCCTCGGGTCTTTGTGGATTTCTCTCATCTACATTCTCTGCTGTCCCCGTGGGTTCCAGATTGGATTCTTTTGAAGGTTCTTTATTCTAATTTAAAGAATGTTCTGATCTCTGTTCTATGGCCTGTCACCTGGCATTCCATCTTTTCATCCTTTCCTTATCTAACTCTGCTTTATTCCAATATTTCTGAAAGAGGATATAAAAGTTACAAACATCGCTGGACATATAATCATTGGTGTGCTGATAAGTGAAACAAAATTATACAGGATCCAGATATCCTCTGTCACTATGCTTTTCTCCATTTTTAACCTAGGAAATCTTTTTTAATCTCTCCCTCCTTCAGAGACAGTATTTAATATTTCTCCCTATGATTACCTATATTCAGTTTCTTTTTTCTTTTACTGTTTTTGAAGTAAATACATTAGCCTTCCAGAAGTTTGGGCTTCTCAGTCATATGACAGCTCTGGGAAAATGTTTCTTCTTCCATTTTCTTCTTCCATTTAGTGCATCTGTGACTACTCAAGCTAACACATATCTAGAGCAGCTGGCTCTGCACTCTTGGCCCAATCTAGAAGGTGGCCCTTGATGGTTTGGGGGCTGGAGCTACTGTTTGCCTTTCCATGAGAGCCCAGCCTTATATCCATAGGTTTCACATTTGTGGGCACTGCCTGTAGTCCCAGGACCAAGTCCCTGGCCACAAATGCTGGGTCAGCACATCTGACTTCCACTCACCCTGGGAAGGTGGTGCCATAGGCTGCAATGGCCACTAGGACACAGCTTGTTCTGAGTGGGCAGCAGTTTTTGCCTACTTCACACGACAGCTTTGGGAATTTTTTTGCTTGTGCAGAGTGCTTGAGGCTTCCATCTTCTTTCTCTTGAAGCGACCACCTCCTGCCCTGCTAGGAAATCATGCCTGGCTTTGGTTAGTGCTTGTTTCCTGCTGTTCTAATCAGGGCTTTTTCTCAGGCTCTAAGCTTGGATGGATACAAGCCCCACGTTGGGCGCCGTTTGTTTGAATTCTTCTATATCTACCCTGGTAACCAAATAATGACACAGAGACTATATTTATTAATTAATGGCATTAGCCTTATAGCTAGGCATTTTTTTCCCACTAGCTCATCACTCAATCACCCCATTTATACTAATCTAAGTTCCGCTACATAGCTAATTAGTTCTCCTCAGGTTCACACGTCTGACTTCCTCTGTGTCTCAGTGTCACATCTCCTGCACCTGACTCTTTCCCAGAGTTCCTATCTCTCCTGCTTTGCTACTGGACATTCAGCTCTTTATTGACAGACAAGCTTCTACTACACAGTGCACATGAGATTATCCCTACACAACCTGGTCTACAGAGTGAGTTCCAGGACAATCAGAGCTACATAGTGAGACCCTGTCTTGATAAAACAAACAAACAAAAAACAAAATGAATAAAGGAAAAGAAAATGGCCTTGCCTCTCTGACCCTCCTCCATGTTCGCATTTTTCATATAAATGTCACAGCTCTGAGCTCACATGGAGGCTGATGATAACAAGCCCTCCCCATGTGCCGGGTACCAGGCTAGGTACTTTGTGTCTTTGTCTTGTCCAGTCCTCCCACAAACCCTGTAAGGATATCATCATCCTGCCATGCAGATGAGCCAAGAGAAGGATGACATGACACGTTCTGATGTTTCGTGACTCAGACCCAAGCCACAGTCCTTGTGTCATGGTCACTCCTGCTGTGAACACTCTCATGGCTCTTCTACCCAATGAGAGGACCAAACACTTTGTGTTGGCCTTCAGGTCTTTGTAGAGACTCATGTTCTGCCTGAGCACACCTCATTCTCCCAGCCACCTGCAGATGTTGCATTTACACAGCACTTTCCATGTCTGGTTCATGCTGATCCCTCTTCTTCAGGATGGTCATATCACCCCTATTATTCTTTATGCCCCATCCCCATCTTGACAAAACTCAGGTCATTTGGGAGAAAATAACCCCAGTTGAGAAAATGTTTGGCCTGTAGACTAGTCTGTGGGGTGTTTTCTGGATTAATGATTGTTGAGGGCATTGTAGCCTTTTAATCCGTTTGACTTTTTTGGCGGCTGCAGCACAAGTTCCTTGATATTGCCCCAATGTTGTGCAATCTTGAATGAAACACACACACACACACACAGCCTTATTTTAATATGCCCTAATCAGCTTAATGGCAAGACTACTCCCAAATATCCAGGAGGCTAATATACTTTGCATTCCAATATTCCTGAATTATTACTTACTAAAACCTGTATTCCATCCAAGCTGCGGTGGCCTGTAGCCCTCTTGGGTTATGATCCCTGACTCTTACATGTTGTCTATCTCTCTGACCTATACTTCTCAGACCAGATCTTTTTGCTTCCCCAACACGGCAGTTCTAAAACCTTCCTCTTCCCTGGGTTCCCTTGCCTAGGAAATCTAAAGTCCCAACTCTGTCTCCCTGCCCAGTCATTGGCCTCCATCAACTTTACTGACCAATTTGAACCATCTGGGGACAGGAACCTGCAGCATCTTGAAAGTGGGATTCTCATGAAATTTGGGAACCCAAAATGCAAGCATTAAACCAAATCCATAACAGGGTTCAGCCACTGTTGGTAGGGCCACCTCTGGGCATGGTCTTGGGTTCTATAAGAAAGCAGGCTGAGCAAGCCATGGGGATCAAGCAAGTAAGTATCACCTCATCATGGCTACTGCATCAGCTACTGCCTCCAGATCCCTGCATTGGGTTCCTGCCCTGACTTCCCTTTATGATGGAGTGTGACCCTGGAGAGCTTTAAGTTGAAACAAACCCTTTCCTTCCCAAGTTGCTCTAATCACATTTGATTGGTTGATTGTATATAAGTACACTGTTACAGTCTTCAGACACACCAGAAGAGGGCATCAGCTCCCATTACAGATGGTTATGAGCTACCATGTGGTTGCTGGAAATTGAGTTCAGGACCTCTAGAATAGCAGTCAGTGCTCTTAACCACTGAGCCATCTCTCCAGCCCAATCATGGTTTTTATAACAGCATCCAATGCAAACTAAGACACTCTCTCACCCTCATGGCCATAGTCCTGTCTTCCTACTAGAAAGATGTTTAAGTCCACAGCAACTAAAGCACAAAGCCCCACCACCACCACCACCACCATGCTTCTCCATCAATTTAGTGTCCTTCAACACCTGAGTCTCCTACCCATGAAGGCAAGATCTGGGCCCTTCCCCTCAACCCCCGTCTGCCTACACACACACACACACACACACACACACACACACACACACACACACACGTCACCCAGTGCTTAGAATATTGCTTCTATAGAAGCAGACATTTGATGGGGAAAGGAACACAAAATAGCATGAAGTAATAAGCCCCCAGCAAGAAACTGGCCCAAAGCAAGGCATCAGTAAACACAAGCCATGGCCATCAGAGTTGTTGATTGCCTCAGGCCAAAGGCAGTTTTTGCCTTTGGCAGAAAGACAAAGACCCTGGAGGCCGGAGCTTCACCTTGCCCCAGTCTAGAAAAACCAGTCCCCTTAGACCTGGAGAGTCAGCTCCCGTCAGCATCAGCCAAATGGGGCTGTTAGCTAGATGGGGGCTCCCAGAGGGTTCTCTATTGGAGTCACACTGTACATTGACCAGACTAAAGGGAGAAAGAATGACGAATCACATAGCTTGATTGTCTCTCATAACTTGTGCCCCTCCACAGCAACCTGACCAACACTGGGGGTTAAATTTTGTGCAATAATCATATTTCTTCATCTAAATTTGAAATCAACACGTCTTACAGAATATTCAAACATCAAAGAAATGCATAATTTAGAAAATAGAGCTCCCCCTTTCTCCAACCTAGATAACTTCTGTCAGCAATGTGGCACCTGAGATCTTTATCTAGATTTTAGTAAGCATATGCTAGCATTATTTTTTACTTTATATACTTTCTCATCTTGTCTGTCCTTCATTGGCCTTATTAAGATAGATTTTATATATAGTAAAATCTACCTCTCTGATGTAGAGGTCTATGAGTTACATAATTTGGATCACAATCAAGATTTGGTTCAGTTCCATCAATGTAACCCACTGTGAAATTTCTCTTCCTGCCCTTTTGCCAGCAGTCCTTTCAAACTCAGCTTCCTGGCATGACTAATCTATTTTCTAGCCTTTTAACTCTCCTTTTCAGAATGTCATATAAAAGTACATAGCTCTTTCAGTTAGCACAATGCATATCAGGGTTATCCATGTTGTCGCTGGGAATCAATGGTCTGTTCCTTTCCATTGCTGTATAATATTCCATTGTATGGACATACCACAACTTGTTTATCCATGCACTAGATGAAGAATGTGTGGGAGGGGGATTATAAATAATGGTGCTGAAATCATTCAGATATGAGTTTTAGTGTAAGCTGTAAGTTGTCGTTAACTAAAGAGATGGGATTTTCAGGTAAGTATAATTATAATATGTTTACAGGGAAATGACTAAACTCTTTTTCCAAAGTGTCTTTTCCATGTACCAACCACACTGCTTTTTTTCTCTTGTTAACCTAAGAAGCAGATTACCCTGTAATGTGTCTTTGTACAACCCTTTCCTGCTAGAACGGTAGATTGTGTGCAAAACATTTTGTTTGTTCTGCAGTGCATCCTCTGAGCCAAGTGCAGTGCCTGGAACACACCAGGCACTAGGAGATGTGTGGTGGGTGGATGAGCTTCCCAGACCTCCACTCATGAGAAGACATCTAGATCCATGTCATCAAGCGTGAAGAAGCCACACACTATGTTCAGTTGTCTGTGCATTTCCCTTCTTTTCATTTCATTTTTTATTTATGAATTCAAGTTCTCCATTTGCATGTATGCCTGTCTACATGACAGAAAAGGGCATCAGATCCCATTACAGATGGTTGTGAGTCACCTGTGGTTGCTGGGAATTGAACTCAGGACCTCTGGGAGAACAGCCAGTGCTCTTAACCACTGAGCCATCTCCCCAGACCCCTATGTATTTCCTTCCACTGCCCTCTTCCTGACCATGTGTGTGGTTCACACATGGCAGCACTGTGACACATGCAAATTCTTGTGACCATTTTTACAACACCCTGAAGGTTAGAGAGATTATTGACTTGTTAATAGGACTTACTGCTCTTTCAGAGAACCAAGTTAAGTTCTTTTGCCCCCTGATTGCTGGGGTTAGAAGCATGTGCCACCATGGTTACTTTGTGTTGTGCTGGAGATGGAACCCAGGTCTTTTTTTTTTTTTTTTTTCTGAGACAGGGTTTCTCTGTGTATCCCTGGCTGTCCTGGTACTCACTCTGTAGTCACTCTGGTCACTCTGTAGTCACTCTGGTCACTCTGTAGACCAGGCTGGCCTCAAACTCAGAAATCAGCCTGCCTCTGCCTCCCAAGTGCTGAGATTAAAGGTGTATGCACCACCACTGCCCGGCTTGGAACACAGGACTTTGAGTATGCCAGTTGAGCACCCCACCCATTGAGCCACAACCCCAGCCATTGGGCATTATCCATGGGGATCAATGTCAACTCTAATATATTAGGGTTCTCAAGTTAAGTGAACCAGAGCTTCCTTAGTCTTCAAGAACAGATCCAATCTTCAGAGATTGTTACAGAGACCTACCTTCAAGGGATCACCAAATTCTTTGCATAAGGACCAATAAAAGCCAGAGAAATCTCATAAATAATTGGACCTCTCATGCCATTGGACAACTAGAAAGGCAAATGGTGAGAATAAAGTGGATGCAATGATAATGCGTTGGATTTCTACAATTCTTTCATGGTGGGTTGGGGTGGAAGGCAGCACCCGCACCTCGGGGACTGGCTTGGGTGGGATTAGCTTCATTAACAGCAATGGGCTGGGGGTAGGTGACCCTATGAGGACTATAAATGAGAACAAACGGTAGTGGGGAGAAAAACTGAAGCTGAATTGGGGGTGGAGGGTGAAATGAAAGTGTTACAATTAGCTAATTGGACCCAGTTCTTCTGGATACAGGCTTATCTTTCCCACTGTGCACAACGCTCCTCTCTACATCAAAGACCACCGCGTGCCTAGAGAATTGGAAACGATGTTTATAGGGTACTTTGAAGATGGAAAGTATGGTTTAAATGCTAAGTTATTATTATTACTTTAAATTTGAAATACTTTTTGGGAGGTGGGAGTTTTTAATATGTTTGTAATTCTTATGACGGCAGGAGCAAGGCTGTGTGGCTAGGATGAACTCAAGGAGGCCAGAAGCACACCCCATATACCTTGGCAGCCTCGAGGAACCTGGCTCAGTACCTCGTCCTCTGCGATTGTGTTTTCCGTGAAGATGAGGGCTGTCAATCAGAGGATGTCAGTTTATGTAAGAACATGTCTTGGGGATCTAATTGAAATACGAGATCTTTCCAGGCAGAGTTGATGGAGTTATCGCATTACAGATTTTATTTGACTCCAAGTCTCAATTCATTCCTTTGTATAGTTTCCAGTTTTCTTCATAAAACAGAAATTAGACGGAGTCTTGACATTAGAATTTCACAAAAAAGCAATCAAATCCAAATTACTCCGAAGAAGGAAAGGGCTATAAAAATGACTAAACAAAATGGAAGGAGGGAAAGAGCCCCTTCTGGAAGCCCGGGTTCATGAATTAATTTTGCTATTTGGTCCTTGGGACAAATCCAACTTAATTTAAAAGGTTGCCAGACAGAGAACACAAGGAAAAACTTTTGAGACTGTGGTTCAGAGAGAAATATTACAAAGTTTAAAAGGTTTTATTTACTTTTCTCTCCTCCCTCCTCCCCTCTTCTCTGCTTCCTCCTCTGCTCCTGCCTTCTCCTCTTCTCCCTCCTTTTCTCCCTCCTCCCCTCCTGCCTCCATCCCTCCTCCCTCCCCCCCTCCTTTCTTCCTTTGCATAGAACTCAGACAAGGGACTGGTTGGTGGCTGTCCCTTGGCTTCCCCCTGACCCAGCCGGTCATTTCTCTTTCATGTGTTCACCATGTTCTAACAGAAGGTTTTTTCTTTCAAGTACTGGAGAGGGGATTTTTTAAATTAAAAAATCATCAAAGCTTAAGTGACTCGCCTGACATAAAACTTGGACCCAACCTGGAACAGAGGCCTTGGGCCTTTTCAATTTCCTATGCTAACCAAAGCCCGAGCTGGTTTTTTTTTTTTTTTTTTTTTTTTTTTCCTCTAATAATGAAAGGCACACAAGGTATCGAGTTACTAAATGGCTTTTAGCCTCTTGAAACTCAAGTGAAGGAAAATCTCATTAATCTGAACTCTGCTAATAACGGAATTTGTTACAATTCGACCTGGTTAAACTGCACTTTACCGTGGGATTACCCAAGAAGGCAAGTTGACCAGAGAGCAGCCATGCTAGAAGGTTGCTCGGGACAGGGCTTAGGTGCAACCTCATCTAAGAAGTTGTCTTAAATCACTCACCATCTCCCTTTCCTAAATCAACCCTTGCCGAACCCAAAACACCACAATTCAATGCTGACTTGATCGAGGGGGAAACATTGTTACCCAGAAGCCCTTTCGTTGTTAAGTTCTCCTCTGTCCTTGGGAGAAAGAAAAGTTCGCCCCAACACCTGGGAAACTGAAACAGGAGAAACACTTAAGATGAGGGGTTCAGGGACATCTTCAGCTGCAGAGCGAGCTAGAGGTCAGAGGTCAGCCTGGATCACATGAGACACTGTGTGTGGGGGGGGGGGGCAGAAAGAAGGAAGGTAGGGAAGTAGGAGAAAGGAAGGAAAGAAGGAAGGAAGGAAGGAAGGAAGGAAGGAAGAAAGGAAGGAAGGAAGGAAGGAAGGAAGGAAGGAAGGAAGGAAGGAAGGAAGGAAGGAAGGAGTGGGGATGGGGTGGTGGCGGGGTTCCTCTTGGGAGGCTGGGGAGATAGTAAAATTGTTTCCTATGCAAGCATGAGAATTTCAGTTCAGTCTCTACAACTGTAAACATCAGGGCTAGGAAAGTAGACACAAGAGGGTTCCAGGAGATTGCTGTCCTGCTGGGCCAGCTGAACTGATATTCTCTCTTTGCAGCGAGAGACTCTGTCTCAAAAATTAAGGTGAAGCGCAGTTGAGGAAGACAGCTCTTCCACCCCCCAGACAGATCTGCCTGCTCCCAGCAACCCTTATGAATGAAGGAGGCTTTGCTGAAGCAGGAAGATCGGAGGTCTCGGACTGCAGGAGACAACTTCTTCCCCCTCAAAGGCAGCAGACTGCACCAAGCACTTTCTGGTTTCTTCTCACTGTGCTTGGAACCAGTAAGTTCTCAGGCCACAGCCCTACTGTCTGTGAAGGTAGTCTGTGTAGCCAGAAGAAGTCAGGAATAGCTCCCAACACCGCTGGCACCAAAAAACAAGTTAAAGATGATCAAGGGAAAAGGAAGGGAACATGAATAAATGAACTGATGACATCTGGCCACTTCAGGAGAGGCTGTGGGTGTGAACCAACATTGAGGCAGGACTAGTGCCTCAAATTCTAGGCTAGCCTGGGCTACCTACTGAATTCAAGGCTATCTTGAGCTATGGAGAAAGGATATATACACACACATATATCTCCTTTTTCTACACACACACATATATATATGTAGGTGAGTGGATAGATATGCAATCAAGAGAGATGAACGGACATGAAGATTTAATAAATGTGAATGTGGATAGATTAATGGGGAATTACCTACAGTGGCATGTTTGTGAAGATTAATGGAATAAAGTCATCATACGTGTGGTACCCTGTGGGACACACTGTAAGCATCTAGGTGTGTTTACTTGTCTTAAAGATTTACTTATTTATTTTTATTTATTTATTTTTGTTTGTATTTTTTCAAAATAGGGTTTCTCCGTGCAATAATCCTGGCTGTCCTGGAACTTGCTTTGTGAGCCACTGTATGGATGTGGTTGCTGGGACTTGAATTCAGGACCTCTAGAAGAGCAGTCAGTGATCTTAACCACTGAGCCATCTCTCCAGTCCAGAACTTGCTTTATAGACCAGGCTTGGCCTCCTGCCTCTGCCTCCTGAGTGCTGAGATTAAAAGCTTCGGTTACCATATCCAGCTAAGGTTTATTTATTTTTCTTTATATTATTACATATGTATGGGCGTTTTGTTTTATGCACATGCACGCCTGGGGACAGAGGAGGCCAGAAGGGATGTCAGATGGCCTGGAGCTGGAGTTCCAAATGATTGTGAGCCACCACGTGGGTGCTAGTAACTGAACCAGGCTACTCAGCAAGAGCAGCCAGGGGCTCTCAACTGCTGAACCTTCTCTCTAGCCCCGCAGTTTTTAGGGTGTGTTCTCCCCTTCCACTATGTGGGTCCAGGGCTCAAACTAAGATAAACAGCTTTGGACCACGCTGACAGCCCTTGGTCCTTTCTGGCTCAGCTCTACCCCCACACCACATTGAAGCTGTGGCCTTTTCAGAAGGGGTGGGGCATCTCCCAGCCATACCCACAAGGAGCCAGGAGAGATGTAGGTGTGGACTTATTTTCTGACCCCTTCCTTGGTCAGAGGGGAAAGAGCATCCTGACTGTCCACTCGGGAAACTCCAAGGCTCAGGGCTGCGGGAGAGGAGGGCAGGGGAGCCGAAGAAGTGGAGAGGCAGAGACTCCAACACAGGCCAAATGGCAGGGAATAGCATCCTGCCACCCCCCAAACCATCAAATGAGATCGTGTGGTTCTCCATTTCACAGACTGAGACTCTCCCTGAGCGGCAAGCCCCACTTACCCCAGAGCTCACCCCAGTCCTGGTTCTTGGGTTTGGTACCAGGCCAGCAGGGACCCACCCCACAGTGCTGGGAATGGAACAGAGCTGGCCCCTTCCATTCTGTGTTTACTCAGAGGAGACTTGGCTGCTGGGAGCACGGAGAGGTTGACTGTGGTTTTCTGCAGCAGCTGGGGGTGGAAGGGAGGCGAGAGGCAGAGCTGGAACAGATGAGAACTCTGAGAAGCAAGAGACCCCTGAGAACCTGAGCCGAGGACAGCCTCTGCCTGCGTTCCCTCTGCCAAGGGCCTGTGGGTTTTAAGGCCCCGGTGGCATGTCCCGGACCTCCTCCCTAGGAGGCTGTGCTTTGGGCTGCACCCAAGCGGGGCTATGTGGAATGTGCCCTTCTTGGAGCCGATGTAGGCACTCTCTTTTTTGTAAATTGGCCTGTAAATCTCTATGTAGTTTTCAGGGTTTGGGAATTTTATTTTATCTGGATTTAAGGCTTGCTCTTCTTTGGCATCAGAAGGCGTTTATGACTGTTAAAACAAGAAATGAAAAATATAGGTCTGGAATCAGAGAGGCTGCCTCTTGCCAGGCATATAGGGGTTTGTCTGGAGGACGGGGCGGGGTGGGGGGGGCGGGCATGAATTGACAAAGTTTTCCATCCCATCTCCCCAATTGTTCAGAGGTTCTTGATAAATTTGGGCTGGCTGGACAAGATCTCCCTGCTCAGGAGAAGGAGGCTGACTGAAGGAGGCTCAGATCCCTGGAGGTTTCCACCTTCCCCAGGAAGGCTTTTTCCCTAAGCCACACCCTCAAGGGCAAGGTCCACAGGACTGGGTCCCATCGCTGTACTTGCCTGTGAAGGAGACAGATGGCTGCTGGCTTTGGATGTAGGAGGACCGACCGGGTTGGCTTTGAAGTTTCCCCAACTGCAGTTATGGTCAGGATTTAAATAACTGAGATTCCAGCTTCCTTTGGCTTGGCTTGCCAAACTCTCTGTTCTTTCTTGTTTTAAAGAACACATGCTTCACACTGAAGCACAATACGTGGCACATACATGACCCACATGCTGTATGCACAGCACACACAACATGAGCAGCATACAAGACACATACCAGATGCACAACACACATAACATATATAATACACCAGACACAATGTGCAATACGCATGCAAGAAACATAATGCATACAGAACACCGTACACAACATACATGACACACATGACATATGTAAAACATGTCACATATAGAAGATAATACATGTCATACAGCACGTATGACATACGCACAACACATGACACATTAGACACAACACACATGACATTCCATATGCATGGCACATGTACAGCTTCTACAGCACAGAAACAGCATATGACATACAGCATACACCACATAGGACATACCCAGCACACACACACACACACACACGACATAATAATCAACATACATATGGCAGAAACACACATACACACACACAAACATATTCATTTATGTCCTTGGGAGGTTTTTTTTTTTGTTTATTTGTTTGTTTTTTGTTTTTGCTTTGTTTTGTTTTTGTTTTTGTTTTGAGACAAAGTCTCAAATTAGACCAGGCTAGCTTCAAGCTTGCAATCCTCCTGCCTCAGTCTCCTTTGCTGGAATTATACACCATGCTTAACTTACTTCTCCCTCCTCTCCCTCTCCTGCTCCCTTTCTCTCTTTCTCTCCCAACCCAGGACCTCCCATAGCCCAAGTTGCCCCAAACTCCCTGTGTAGCCGAGGATGACTTTGCACTCCTGATCTTCCTGCCTCCATAGCCTGAGTACTGAGATTACAGGCATGCAGTACAGAGCTGAGCCTGGGTTCTGTGGTGCTGGGGCTGGAATCCAGGGCTCTGTACATGATGGGCAAGCATCTGCCCAAGGAGCCCTGATCCCTGTCCCACACTTCTGTCCTAAGGGCAAAAACTGCAGATGCTTCATGACAGACAGCTGCAAAGAGAGTGCCAGTGAGGAGCAGAGAGGTGAAAATCCCACAGCCTTTTGTCTGGGAGTGTTCTCGATTTCCTCTCTGGTCCATGAACTTATCATCCATCTCTCTCTTAAGACATCATCAGAGATCACTTCTACCTCCCATCACCAACATTCACAGATACAGGTTGCAAACGTGTCCCCATCTTTGCAATACTGCCTTGTATTCTATCAAGATAGAAATGCAAGCCAAGACATCCTAGCCTCGATGGTCAGAGGGCTTGGGGTTCCAATGTCAACCCAGACCCCATTAGTGGCTTCGTTGGGCAGGTCATTACATCTCTCAGGAGCCAGAGTTTCCTCGTCTATAAAATGAGAATTTACATCATTTTGTCTTCTCCAGGAGATGGGTTGAAGCACAGAGGAAATAAAACTCCACCCAGAGAAAAGCCCGGGAAGCATTCCTGCCTGCAGCAAGGCCTGGGTCCACCAGGTTCAGGCTCCTGCAGGTCACCTACCTGAGGGATCTGTGGCAACCTGGTCTAACCCCGCCCCCGCCGCCCGCCGCCCGCACCCCCACCCCCACCCCCACCAGCGAGCACAGCTCTGCCCCTGCATCAGAACTTTGGGCTTCACTGCGTTTATTGCGCAGTAAGCAGTGAGATGGGTTTTCAAGCTCTTGTCTCCCCACCACCGCCGCCACCACCATGAACACCCGCCAGAGTTGGCAGTCTGTAATATGCAAAAATCCACCCAGAAATGGAAGAGGGGACATTTGCACAAGCTGGGTTGTGTCTACAGAATTAGAAGGCACAGTTGGACTAATTTTAGTGCCGAAAAATTGGAAACACTGGGAATAAGGCCCGGTGGGGAAATGTGGGTTCTTGAAGTGGTTCAGAGACGAGAGGGGCGGGGGTGGGGGGTGGGGGGACGGGGGATGGAGATCTGGAGCCCTTGGCTTGGCTGGAAGATCAGGGTTGCAGGAGAAGGGTTAAATGTCCGGTAGGATAGAGGCCTGAGGAGGTGGGCTCCCTTGTCCTGGCTTCCCTGCTATCTGCTTTCCTTTGTCCTGCCATAGATAATTCGGCAGACACAGGGCTCTCTGGCGCTTAGTCTCTTGGGACCCTAGGGGCTCAGGCATCTACGATTGGCCTCACGTGGGTAGACAACACACAAACTCACTTTGTATTAGGGGAGCCAAGCAGCACCCCCACCTCCCTCTTTCCTCACAGCCAATTGAGCCGAGCCTGAGAATTTATGAGAGAGCCTAAGCACTTTGAAGAAAGGCGCCCTTGTCTCCAGCCTGGCCACGGCCCCCGCGGTGCGCGTGGGGAGGTGGGGAGGGGGTGGGCACACGAGAGGGGCCGGCGCCCCGGGATGGGTGGCGAAAGAAAAGAATGCAAAAAAGCCAGGGTCAAAAGTCTTTCTGGGAACAGAGAAGAAAGCTGAGAAGGGGGCTTGCTTCTCCACAGGTGTGTGTGCGTGCACAATGGGGGCCCTCCCCAGCCCTTCCCAGGGGTCGCAGAGGAGACCCATCCTGGCCTCAGAATGGGAGGGTAAAGACTTCAAGAAGAAGGTTCCCAGGCATCAAGCAAGCCTACAACACTATTGGTACCAAGCCTGAGATGGCCGCGCTCCTTGACCAGTCTTGGCTCTGAGACTTGGTTTCCTCATCAGTGAAATTACTACTACAGAGAGTAGTAACACTCTGCACAGTGCCTGGCCGCAATTGGCAGTCATCAGTACAGACTCTTGATTTTTATTTATTTACTTTTTTGATATATACATATGAATATTGCCGATGTATTTGTACCCCACCCCGACTCTCATCCCCGCCCCGCCCCCTTATTCCCAATGGACTTTTTTTTTTTTTTTTCTGACAAGTTCCCCTCACCCCTGCCTGTCTCTTGGTCCATTTTTTTTGTGCTTGTTTGTTGTTTTGGTTGGCTGGCTGGCTGATTGATTGATTGGCTGATTGGTTGGTGGGCTTGGATGGCTTGGTTTGGTTTGGTTTACTATGCAGAGCTGGCTGGTCCAGAACTTAGTATGTGGATCTTGTTGGCCTTGAACTCACAAAAATCTGCCTGCCTCTGCCTGCCCAGTGCTGGGATTAAAAGTGTGCACTACCACACCAGCTGTGTGTTGTTGTTGTTGTTGTTTCATTAAATAATCCAGTACACTTAGTCAGGGTTGCTTCATGACCATGGTGAAGGGTTATTTACTGAAGGGTGGACATCTTCCCTTGGCTGCACCATGGAAGAAAGTGACTCCCTCTCATCCAGCAGTCATTACTCAACCATCCCAAGGAGTGGGTGGGTCCTACAAGCCCCGCCTCTCCATCCTTGCTGTGACTGACAGACTCATCCTTTGTGCAAGTCTGGTGAGTGTAACCTCCACCTCTGCATGTTCATGAGTGCAACGGTCATGTCACATTCAGAACCTTTATTCATGTGTATATGTGTGCATGCCACACGCGTGTGGACATCCACAGAGGCCAGAGAGGGCTAGCCTTTGCCCGGGGCTGATGATGTATGTGTTAGGCTCCAACGGAAGCCCACCACAAGTGTTAACTTCACAGACCAACAGCATGGGCCATCTCATACGGCAAGTAAGACCTACAGTGGATTCAAACTCAGAGCTGCCTGCTCCTCCCATCTGCAAGTCCCCAAATAAGGAAAACAACATGAATTCTGAGTATCTCCACTAGTAATGGTCAGTAGAATGAGGTCTGGTGACTCACACAATCCCAACCCCCCCCCCCCCCCGCCACCCCGCTGCCAGCATGGAGGCCACAGGTGACATCTGAGGACTTGAGATGTGGCCAGTATGAAAATAGAATTAAATCTGATAATATATTAAACTTGCATTATTTCAAAATAGATTTAAGCTGGGAAGTCATAGCTCATGCTTTTAAGTCCTGGCACTTGGGAACCCGAGGCAGGAGAATTGCCTGTAAGTTTTATGCTAGCCTGGGCTACATAGTTAATTCCAGGTCAGCCTAAGCTACGGAGTGAAACATTGGAATACCTTCAAGCTCAAGGCTTAGCTCTGACCCTTTTAAACACTGTGGTCATGGGGAGGGAGGTGAATTCATTATGGCCCTTAATTTTCCCATCTGTAAAATGGGACAGTGTCACCTACAGTGGCGTGTTTGGGGAGATTTGCAGAGTAAAGACACAACCAACATGGCATACAGGTAGCACCTGCGGTTTCCAGCATAAACCGCCACACTCTGCTCTTCCACAGGGCAAACTGGAGGAGACCTCATGCATGCTAGATGAACATTCTAGCAACTGAGATACACCCCCAAATAGAGTCAAATAGGCACACACAAAGGAATACTGCATTGAGCAGCAAAGTTCCAATGGAACCCAGAATGTGGTTGAGAGGTGGTGGAGGGCAGACTGTGGCCTTCAGGAGCACAGAGGGGCGAACAGAGCATCCTTGAACTGCATCCAGGGAAGGGAAGATGTTAGGCTTCAAGGGAAAGTCCTTAATCCCTGAGGACAAAAGAAAGGATGTCATCAGAAGGGAGAGATCTATATCGGTTTCTGCTGTCCTGGGTACTTGAACTTGGGGCTCACCCATGCTAGGCAAGTCATTACGACAGATCCCCAGCCTCTGCCTTTAGTTTTTATTTGTTTGGGTTTTTTTTTTTTTTTTTTTTTTAATTCAAGACAGGGTCTCACTAAGTTGTCCAGCCTAGCTTTGAACTCGCTATTCAAAACAGTGTGACTAGCACTCTCCCTGCCTCTGCCTTCAGGCTAGCAGGATTATGAGTTTGCACTGTGAGACCCAGCTAGAGATTTAAAAATTTGTCCAAGTACATTGGATTTCACCCCGGTGTCTGTGCAGAGCCAATATTTCTGAAGAGAATGAAACCCTTAATCAAGACTCTGGGGTTCCTCGGTGCTGTACAATAACCCCAGCTCCCCCGTTAGGACGGAACAGGGCTGGCTTCAGGAATGTGCTTGATGCAGGATGCTTCCTGGCTGTGGGCACCAGCCCGTACCTGGCTTTTACCCCATCACTTCTCCAGGGATGTGTAAGAAACTACATAGAGAACAAATATGACAGATGCCCCACCCCCACCCCCGAGCCAGTCAGAATGCTAAGTCAGGAATGCTCAGTCAAAGCCACGTGGAGCCGGATGTCCGAGCACGGCGAACTGGCTCTCTGCAGACAAAGGCAGATCGCGGGTAATAAGGATGACAGGTCATAATGAGAAACAGTTACTACTTATTAAGACACTCGCTTCACGCCAGCCCTGGTGTTAAGTGCTTTTGTGTATTGATCGGCCCCCACAGCCCAACCATCTATTCTCTGCTGAGCAGCCGGAGTGGCCTTTTTTAAGACATAAACTCAAAATCAGATCATGCTGTCTCGCAGCTGACCCCCCACCCCCACCCCCACCCCCACCCTGGCAAGTGGCTTTACACTGAATTTAGCATGAAATCAGAGTTCCTGGCCCCAGCTCACAAGGCTCAGCCCCGCCCCCACCTCCACCCGTTCCTAAGTGCTGTAATTGCCACCTAAGCACTGAGTTGCAGGCACAGAAACCCCACCTCATTGTCCCTCTATCTGCCCCAGGACCATTGCATTTTCTACTCCCAATCCTCCTGCCTTCACCTTCTATGCCTTGAGATTGCAGGTGTCACCACACTTAGTATCCTGAGATCAAGCCCAGGGTCAATGCATGCCGGGCAAGCACTCTATCATCTGGGCTACCTCACCAGCCCCTAGCACAGTGGCCTCGCTACACAGATCTGTTGCCTGATTAAAGAATTTCAGTGTCCCAGACACAACGGAAGGATTTTGTTTGTCTTCTCCTTGTTAGCCAGCTCTCACGAGGCTGTGCAGCCACCTGTTGATGCATCCTTCAGGACCTGGCAAGATGTCTCAGTGGGTAAGGGTGCCTGTCGCCAGGACTGCTGGCTTGGCGACCTGACTTCAGTCCCTAGCATCCATATGGCACAAGGAGGACAACAGCTGCCATAAATCTCTGTAGGTGTTCTGTGCCACACAGGAGCATGAGCGCACAGGAGAACAAGTAATAATGAAAATGCTAATGTGGTTTCCATCTTTTTGCTTTGCCTTCCTGATCCCTGTTCACCAGACTGTCTAACGTCAGGAGGCAGGGCCCCTTGTATCACTACAGTTTTGGTTTGGTTTGCTGAGATGGGGTCTTGTGGTATAGCCCTGGCTGTCCTAAAGTTCGAAGTGTAGACCAGGCTGCCCTTGAACTCACAGAGCTTCTGCCTCCCAAGCGCTAGGATTTAAAGCCTCAGCCACTTGGCCCAGCCCTCCCTGCTTTTTATTTTATGCTCTCTCCCTCATGCTCCACATGGGTTTGGGGATGTGGTTCGGTTGGTAGAGTGCTTGCCTAGGATGTTGGGGTCTCTAGGTTCCGTCCACAACACCACATAAACGAACCAAGGTGGAGCACGCTTGAAATCCTAGAGGTAGGAGGATCAGAAGTTCAGGGTCATCCTTGGCTGTAAAGTAAGTTTGAGGCTAGCCTGGGCTATAAGAACCCCTATTTTTTTTAAAGAAAAAGTATTTATTTAATGTATGTGAATACACGGTCACTGTCTTCAGACACACCAGAAAAGGGACTCAGATCCCATTACAGGTGGTTGTTAGGAATTGCACTCAGGACCTCTGGGAAGAACATTCAGTGTTCTGAACCCTTGAGCCATCTCTCCAGCCCTAAGAAACCCTATTTTAAATCAACAAAACAAAACAAAAAGCTGTATAGAAAGACTAGGAAATATAGAAAAAAAAAAAAAAACAACAACAACAAAACAAACTCCAAGACACAGGACAAAGTTCCACCGTGATCCCATTGCCCAGAGGCAGCTTGGTTAGCAGGCATTGTGGCTTCCACACTGCTAATCCGTGTTCCTGTGGTCCTTGAAACCGTTTTTGCAGTGGTTTTCCCACATAATTAACTTCCTCGTATCTCTTCCCCCGAAACATTGTACAAATGTGCTCTCATATGCAAGCATCAAGCACTGTCCATAGGCAGAGAAGCTAGGGACCGATGACCTTTTTTTTTTTTTTTTTTTTTTTTTTTGGTTTTTCGAGACAGGGTTTCTCTGTGCAGCCCTGGATGTCCTGGAACTCACTCTGTAAACCAGGCTGGCCTCGAACTCAGAAATCCGCCTACCTCTGCCTCCCAAGTGCTGGGATTAAAGGCGTGCAACACCATGCCCGGTGACCGATGATGACCTTTTCCTTGGGTACCACGGAGGGTCGCCTTCATCATCAACTTTACTGGAGTTAGCATCACCATAGAAACACTGGAATGTGTCCATGTGGATGTTTCCAGAAAGGTTTAACAGAGCAGAGAAAACCCTGTCCAGAATTAAAAGGAGAAAAGTGAGCTGAGCCGGGGTATGTATCAGTTCAGATTCCCGGACTGGGGATGCCAGGTGACCTGCTGCCTCTCACTCTCGTCGCCACGGCTTCGCCATGGTGTAGGACTATATCCCTTCCAACTGTGAGTCAAAACAGGCTCTGCCTTAAGTTGCTCCTGTTGGACCATCTCGGTGAGAAAAGCAGCGAATCCAGACTCCGTTCACTCGATTCAGTTTCTCCTGCGGGTCTTTTCTCTACGTCAGTCAGTAAGGCTGAGGCCAGAGGGAAATGCAAGGAGGTGCCCTCCTCAGGTTTCAACAGAGCCAGGTTGGGGTGGGGGGGCTGTTTTCCTCGTAAACGCAAAAGGGGTACACCTGTGCTTCATCATAGTAATTACTGCTATTATCCCATCATTTCCGGAGAGTTCACAGCAGAGTCAGGCGTCACCGATGATGAAACCTGCTCTGGAGACTGTATCGCTGGCGGATGCTGTCGCCCAGTGTCACTGAGCGACTTCCACAAACCTGCCACGTAGCAAGACAAGGCAGGATGTGCTGCCATCTATTCTGTTGTAGTGCACGACTGAATGTGGAAATTGTGCATCCCCCTAATGAAAACCAGAAACTTTACCCAGATGTGGCCACCCTTTTAAGGTCGTGTTTGCTCTCGGCAAACTTTCTTTGGTTCCCTAGTCACCTGGGTCTTCTTAGCCACTGACAATCCCCAGGTCACTGCTGACACGGTCAGTTCATCGCAGGCAGGAGGCCTGCCTGACAGAAGACAGCCTTGAATGGAGATCAGAAACCCAGCGCTTGAGCTAAAGGCTGTAAAGGCTGAGTGTCTTTCTAGCATTCGTGATGGCCTGGATTCCATCCCCAGAATGGCATAAACCAGACAGGATGGCACACACCTCTCATCTCCGCACTTGGGAGGTGGATGCAGGAGATCGGAAGTTCAAAGCCATTCTAGCAAATTCAAGGCTAGTGTGGCATATATGAGATCCTGGATAAATAAAATCCAGGGCTTAATTACTGCCCTTGGACCGGCTACTTCTCATTGTATCTGTTTCTGAAGCCTGGTAAGGCTGGTGAGGGTATAAAGTGTTCTCAGGGGTGTTAATAACATTGTTTTGCGTTGGATTCTTACCATCCGTGAGTATCACAGTGAAGGTCGGCCGAGCTCCGGACTTCACAAGCCTGGCTCTTCCTGCAAGGTGACACACATAAAACTGAATGGGTGAGCCTGCTGCTCAGGAAAAGGTCCTGAGGATTGGAGAGAGTGCCTATAGCCTATCCCAGCATCGCCTCCTGGACCCGTGAGGCGGTTCAACACTCCTCCAGTTTATGTAATTCAAGACCCCTCGGTCCTGCTCGGCACTAGAAATGTTTTTGATTGGTCAGTGCCAGCTCCTCACCCACAGTTGAGTCTGCAGAGGGCACGTGACTCATTTTGACCACCAAGGCAGGTGGACTCTGAGCCTGGAAAACACCTGCTGGCAGCCGCAGAGCCCCTACCTCCATCTTGCTGACAGAGGTGAAGCCAAAGTGGGGGCAACCAAGTTCAGCAGAGGCGAGGGCTTGGCTAAAAGCTTTGATAGCAATAAAACTCCACCTTAGAGCTTACCAGGCCCAACTAGTACAAGTCAGCTGGTGGTGTCCTTGCCAAGCATGCACAAAACCTTGAGTTTGATTCTCCAGCACTGCATAAAAACCCAGGTGTCATGGGGGCAGGTCTATAACCTCAGAATTCAGGATTAAAGCTAGGCTGGGCTCCATGAGAGCTTTTCACAAACGAAAGAACTCACTAGATGCCAGTTTCAATGGGTTCCAGATTCTCCATATAAGAGAGGGTCACACCCAGATAAATTCATGGGAAATTGACAGCATCTGTAAGTGGAAAACACATGCAATACCAATAACCTACCCATAGATTGACCAATCTGACTAAAATGTTTGTTTGTTTGTTTGTTTGTTGCAACTAGATCTCTCTATACAGCCCTAGGTGGCCTGGAATTTGCTACAGATATCACACTATCCGTGAACTCGTAGAGATCCACCTGCCTTTGCCTCCCAAGTGCTGGAATTAAAGGCTCCAACCACCAAGCCTGCCTTAAAGATTTGTTTTATTTTTAGTTACCTGTCTGTATGTATGTGAGTATGTGCACCTCAGAGGCACGGGGTCTCCTGGAGCTGGCGTTATGGGCAGTTGTGAGCCCACGCAGCCCCTTCATGTCAGATCTCCATCCGGTCTTCAACTCCTCAGCTTTGTACACAGGGCTCTGAGGAACCTCTCTCTCTGTTCACATACTCTCCCGTCCTCGTGGGAGTTTTCTGTGGGAGATTCCAAGAAGTGAAATTGCTAGGTCCAAATAAAATGTTTTCTGTTCTAGGACATTTTCATAGTGCGTCACTATGGATGGGACACAAATGTATATTGCCTCTGGCTTTAGGACAAGGTGGGGGGAGGGGAGAGAGAGAGAGAGAGCGCTGGAATTAAGAAATTCTGGGGGCTGGAGAGATGGCTCAGTGGTTAAGAGCACTGACTGCTCTTCCAAAGGTCCTGAGTTCAAATCCCAGCAACCACATGGTGGCTCATCTGTAATGAGATCTGATACCCTCTTCTGGAGTGTGTCTGAAGACAGCTACAGTGTACTTACATATAATAAATAAATAAATAAATAAATAAATCTTTAAAAAAAAAAAAAAGAAATTCTGCACTGGCCCTTTGCTTAGCTCTGCCGCCAACCCCTGACTCCAGCTCTTTTCATTCATTTTATAAGTTCACTGTCTCCAGATTGACTCGAGCAGAGGGAAAAGACATCAGCCTCTCCTGTGTCATTCTTCAAACATTTAGGGGAAATTGATTTTCCACATGGGCTGTGGCTAAGAGACGGATGCGCTGGCCCAGAGTTCCTGAGACGGGCTGTTACCACAAGCACTTGCTACAACCAGACTGAGCCCAACTTGAGGTATGTCATTAGTGGGTCTAATTCCTTGTCAGGCCAAAATTGCTGATGGCCAAGAGTAGTAGTGACTGTAAAATAGGATTCCCTTCCTAATCTTTCTCTCTCTCTCTCTCTCTCTCTCTCTCTCTCTCTCTCTCTCTCTCTCTCTCTCTCTCTCTCTCTTTCTTCTCAAGACAGGACTTCTCTGTGTAGCCCTGGCTGTCCAACAACTTGCTCTATAGACCAAGCTGGCCTTGGACTCAGAGATCCACCTGCCTCTGCCTCCTGAGTGCTGGGATTAAAGGTGTGGACAACCTTTGTTTGTTTGTGGGTGTGTGGTTTTTTTTTTATTATTGTTTTGGGTTTTTATGTTTGCTTGTTTGTTTTATATGACTTGAATGCTCTCTGGCCCATCAAAGCCCTGCCTCCTTCCCAGTCTTTTAAAAAGCAAAGACCTGGGGGGCCTGGAAGCACCCAGAGAAGGACTGGTCTTATTCTTCCAGGAAGCAGAGACAGAGCTACCGAAGCTCGCTGCACACAAATGCTCTTTTCCTCCTGTGGTGTTGGGGATTGAAGCCAACTGTCCCAGGCACCTGCCACCCTCTGCTCTAACCCCATTAAAAATTACTTCTCCTGGCATCAGCTAGAATACTAATAATGCAGACAGACTGACTGACAGACAGACAGACATGAAGGACCCAGGTAGCTTCAATAATGATCAATGTTGTTTTGTTTTGTTTTGTTTTGAGACAGGGTTTCTCTATCCTGGCTGTCCTGGAACTCACTCTGTAGACCAGACTGGCCTCAAACTCAGAAATCCGCCTGCCTCTGCCTCCCAAGTGCTGGGATTAAAGGTGTGAGCCACCACTGCCCGGCAATAAAGATCGATGTTGAATGCATCTTAAGTTTACATGCATAGAGGTAAGGCAAGTGTAGGGCTGCTTGCCCCGGGACTCAACAATGGCATTGAGAACAGAGGATCTGTCTGTCCCAAAGCAGTTGTATTAGTTCTGGAGACTGAATCTCAACTACCTCTTACTAGCTGAGTTACTTTGAAGAAATTACTTAACCTCTCTGTGCCCCAGACTCTTTCATGTGTGAAAAAGAGTGATAGCGGTACATCCAGACAGACCTGGACGAGCAGCTCATCCCACCCCAGGAGGCTGATGGTCACCCACGAGTTCAAGAGGGCCTGTGTAACTTGGCAACATTGTGTCCCAAAATCAAAAGTGGAAGGAGGTATTTAGCAGCCATGCATGAAGCCCTGGGTCCAACTTCCAGGACTAAATCAACAAGAGTAAAAACAGTGCTGCAAGCTAAGTGCAGGGGCCGGCAAGATGGCTCGGTGGGGAAAGTACTAGACGCACATGCCTGAGGACACAAGTTCAGACCCCCAACACCTGGAATAACCTGGGCTTGGTGGCACATGTCCATGATCCCGGAGCTAGGAAGAGGAGACAGGAGGATACCAGGGACTTATTCCTGGTGCCAGTCTAGCTTCAGGCTCACTGGGAGTCCCAATGAGAAAGAGAGAGAGAGAGAAAGAGACAGAGAGAGAGAGAGAGAGAGAGAGAGAGGAGAGAAAGAGAAAGAAGAAGAAGAAGAAGAAGAAGAAGAAGAAGAAGAAGAAGAAGAAGAAGAAGAAGAAGAAGAAGAAGAAGAAGAAGAAGAAGAAGAAGAAGAAGAAGAAAGGTCAGGCAGGCCATCTTCTCAGATTAAGGGCTAGAGAGAAGTATTTTCAGTTTTATTTTATTTTTTATATATATATTTTTTTATTACGTATTTTCCTCAATTTCATTTCCAATGCTATCCCAAAAGTCCCCCATACCCTCCCCCCTTATTTTCAGTTTTATAAGCCATCTATTTTCTAGCCCACTATAAACGTATGGGGTTGGAGAGATGGCTCAGCAGTTGAAAGCACTGGCTGCTCTTCCAAAGGACCAGAGTTCAAATCCCCAGCACCCTCATCAGACAGCTCACAACTGGCTGGACAACTCCAGCTGCTGAGAATCTGACACCTTCACACAGACACAACAACAATGTGCAGAGAAAGAAAAAGAAAAAAAGTTCTGTTCTAAAAAGACATATTTCCTTTTAATCTATGTGTCGGCAGGGGGGCCCTGGGTATAATATACACCATGTGCTTGCCCAGCACCTCCAGAGACAAGAACACTGTTTCCAATCCCCTGGAATGAGAGATGTAGGTGCTTGTGAGCTGCCTGCTGAGGGTGTTGGAACCTGAATTCTCTACAAGAGCAACAAGCGCTCTTAACCCCTGAGCTGTCTCTCAGCCCCTCCCGCACACCGCTTTATTCTGGTGTAGTAGCATGAAGCCATCTTACCAGTTTGACTTCTTTATTTTTAATTAACGTCTGTTCATTTCTTTACTAATTTTTGAGACAGGGCTTCATTATGTACCAGAGACTGACCTGGAACTCATTCTCCCAGCCTCCGTCTCCACACTGCTGGGATCACAGGCATGTGCGTCCACGCCCCATGATTTCTTGTTCCTCTTTGGACCCAGGACATCTGACCTCACCATGGGGTGAAGGGGTGCCTGAACCCCACAACAGCTCTACTCTTCGCTTTGGAAGACAGCCGGACAACAGATGACTCAGCCCAGCTGTCTTCTAAGACACGCCTGTCAGGTGTGTTTAAAGTCGGGCAGGGGACTGGAGAGATGACTATGCTTTAGAGCATGTAACTGCTCTTGCAGAGGACCCACGTTCAGTTCCCAGTGCCCACCATTTAATTTAATCAGCTCATAAAAAAAGACACCCTTCCTTGCAAGCAGTGGAATGGGAAGGTCCACCTGATACAGCAATAGACCAGTGGCCCACGGATCTGCTGTCTCCATCGCCCAGAAGCTGGGATTATAGACAGACGCTGCCACAGTTTTTTTTTTTTTTTTTTTTTTTATGGTGATGAGCTCAAACCCTTGTGTATGCATGGCAAGAACTTTACCAACTGAGCCATCTCCTTGGATCTGTGCCGTCATTTTCTTATTTAAAATTTATTATTATTAATTATCATCATTATCACCATCATTACTTGTGTGTGCCGTGGCACCTATGTGGAGGTGAGAGGATGACTTTTCGGGGTTGTTTGCCTCCTTTTACCATGATTTCCAGGGACTGCACTCGGGTTGTCAGGACTGTGAGACACTTGTTTTTTATCCACTGACCCACCCTGACAGGTCCCACGCCATCATGTTTGAGGCTTTCAAAGATGAACCTCCTTTCCACACAGGCCAGCAAGTCATTCCAGTCACAGATGTGAACAGGCTACACAGCCCAGACATCTCCTCCTAGGTGATGATCAGTCATGCTCCCCCTCCCTCCCCACCATCCTCTCTGGTATTTAACTCTTTGCTAACCTGTCCATCACCCCAACGGCTTGGTCTGGAAGTTGCTGTGTAGACCAGGTTATCCTCAGACTTAGAGAGATCCACCTGCCTCTGCCTCCTGAGTGCTGGGGCTAAAGGTGTGTGCCGCCATTCCTCTTTAGAGCTGAAAAACATTCCATTGTTAGGATGTGCCGTAGTTTATTGGTTGCCATTCGTTGGACGGAGGACATTTTGAATGATGTCACCCTTCAGATATGTTGAATAATACCGCTATGAATTCCATACTCTCCCTCCCCAATATTTTGGGGTAGATAAATATATAAGAGTAAAACGTTATGGCTGTACAGTAATTATGGGTTTAGTTTGTTGATAGTTGCTTTGACATAGGGTCTTACAATATATAGCACAGAAGTTGTCCCAAACTCATATAACCCAGGCTGGCCTTGAACTCCTGCTTCAGCCTCCCCAGTGCTAGGATAGCAGGTGCCACTCCACTCAGCTAAGATTTGCTGTTTTAAGTCCCAGCAAGCTGGACTTCCAGCTCTTCTGTGAGTGAAAGGGAACCCGCCCCACCTAGGCAGCTGTCTGGCCCCTTACCTGGAGGCAGTTCACATATAGATTGAGATGACTGTGCAATTTTCTTTCCTGTGCTTTTTAAAAATCATCTGTTGAGATTCACTCTTTTAGAATATTTCAAATATTTCTAAGACTCGAGCACTTGGGAAACGGTATTCAAAACATATTAATTAAGTGATTAGTGCTGATTTCTCATGTAGGTCTTTCCCTTTCTGCACTTGTGGGAGTTTCCCCAGTTCAGACTAATCCTAGCACAATAGGCACTAATCCTGCAGGGTCAAGTGCAGGCCCGGTGCTTCATTCTGCAGTGAGATTTGGCTGAGTCATAGACTGTGAACACTAGCATATTTTACCATGGGTTTAATGCATTACCGGTAAATTTAGTAGTTAAATTGTTTGGAGGTCTGGAAAACCTGAGTAGAAGTTTCAACTTTGCCGTTAACTAAAACTAACCTACCTTGAGAAAGCTACCCAGCCCTTCTGAATTTCTCCTGTATAATATAGAACTGGTTATAGGGCACATGTCATAGGACACCCATGCATCTGTCAGTCCATCTACCAGTTTATCCATCTCAGTCAGCCCATCCACCCATTCATCCATCCATCCATCTATCTATCCATCCACCTATACATCTGTGATGGTTTGTATATGCTTGGCTCAGGGGGTGGCACTATCAGGAGGTGTGGCCTTGTTGGAGGAAGTGTGTCACTATGGGCATGGCTTAAGACCCTCATCCTAGCTGCCTGGAAGTCAGTCTTTCACTAGCAGCTTTCACATGAAGATGTAAAACTCTCAGCTCCTATGCCATGCCTGCCTAGATGCTGCCATGCTTCCTATCTTGATGATAATGGACTAAACCTCTGAACCTGTAAGCCAGCCCTAATGAAATGTTGTCCATGTAAGAGTTGCTTTGATCACGGTGTCTGTTTATAGTAGTAAAACCATAACTAAGATAGCATCCATCCATTCATCCATCCATCCATCCACCCACCTATCTATCCATCCAATAAGCACTATTTATGTGTGTCATGGTACCTTCTGTTTTCAGATATGAGACCAGAAGTCCTATTTTTTTAGGTGAGATGAGCAATATACCCAACAAATAATGAAAGGAATAGGTAGGTGCTAGTCTGTTTTTGTTTGTTCTATTTTGTTTTTTGTTTCCTTTCATTCCATTTGATCAGGGTCTCATGATGTAGCTTTGGATGACCTGGAACTTGAGGTAGATACCAGGCTGGCCACAAACTCACAGCTGATCTGCCTGCCTCTGCCTCCTGAGTGCTGACAAAGACATTGGTGTGTTTTGACAGCTGGCCTGAGACTCCCAAGGCCTGGGATTACAAACTAGAACCTCCACTCGGGGTTAACACAGGTCTTCTAAGGGGAGGGGGGGGAAAGTAACAATGTAACGGGAGTGCCCCAGGGAAGGTTTGAATTTTAAAGTATGTCTGCTCAGCTCCAGGAAGTGAATTTAAATGGTCTTGAAGGAAAGGAGGGATAACATTGCTGTATGTCCCCAGAAGAGAGGCTTAAGAAACGCAAAGGTCCTGAGGCAAGAACGCTGCAGGTTCTGAGGAAACCAAGGATCTGCACCGCGACTAGAATGGGGAAATTTTGGATTTTAGCAAAGTGGGAAACTCCTGGAGGTTTCTGTCCTCTCCTGACTTTCACATCAAAGGCACCATTCAGTCTGATGAGTTGAAAATAGACGTAGGCTGGGAAAGCAGCAGGGAGGGACCACAGTAATGCGAGAGAGGGAAGACTGGGGTGGGGGTGGGGTGTCTGGCCGGGGGAGGTAGCTTGGAAGTGATGGGTAAGCCCTCTTTCTGAGCACTGTTCTGCTGGTGGAACCCCACATGGTGCCTCAGGTGACATTGTCTGCACAGAGCCTGAAAAGGAGAACGTGAAATAATAGCCCCGGTGATCACGATGAGCCAGCTAGAACTAGTTCCCTAGCAGAGGCTTATCAGGAACAAAAAAAACCAAAAACAAACAAACAAACAAAAACAAAACAAAAAAAAAAGGAAAGGAACAGGGCGACACCGTGTAGGTACCCGAGAGGGTTGCGGAGTTGGAAAAGGGGCCTCTGAGGGGCCCGAGCCAGAGCCCTGGGAGTCCAGAGCCACCCCACTTAGCCCCAGATAGAGATATCAAGGCCGGGCCTTCCAGGTCCCTGCAAGCACTACTTTCTTATGTGTCTAGAAAGTGAAATTTACCACGACAGCGCTCTCTCTCTTCTTTCCTTTCATTTTCTTTCCTTTCTCTTTCTTTTTTTTTTCCTCCTTTCCCATCTGAAATTCCCTAGATTTGGGAAATTATTACCAGTCTTCATTTGAGGATTTTTTTCCCCTAGTTGAATAGCAAACTCCAAAGTTAATGGTCAGAGATTATTTGCTTCCTTAGAATTCACCTTCTCTCCTTGAGCCCCATTAAAGAGGCAGGAGGTCTGCCCCAGTGGGGAGGATGGGGACAGGGTGGGGTGGAGTAGGAGTACACAGTGGGACAGGTCTGGGACGGGGACAGAGATGGATTTCCTTAGGATATGTCAGCCTCGCTCCTCCTCCTCAAACTTCCCGTTCTGCCCACTCTCTCTCTCAAGCATTGGGCGATGCAGGTGTGCATGGCCAGGTGTGCCCCACTCTGTTTTTTGAAGGAGGAAGTAGCTTTGGAGATGAGGACCTCTCCCTTGAAACTAAGATTAGCAACAACACATCAAGGGAGGAAACTGGAGGGAGAAATGGTCAGAAAATTACCTACTACAGACTGTATGTAGATCTCGTAGGTCAGAGACTCTCATTGTACAAATTGGTCTGGTCCTGACTTCTCTTAGTCATGGGCAGAAAAATGTCAAAAAAAAAAAAAAAAAGTCAAACCCCTGAATCTGGGCCTGTGACTTCTTCATTACATTTTTTTTATTTATTTATTTTGTGTGCGTATGTGCGTGGGCATGCAAAGAGCCATGATGGGCATGTCGAGGTCAGAGGTCAACCTGTGTGTGGGTTGTGGGAGGGGCGGTAAGTTCTCTCCCTCTACTAGGTGGGTTCCAGGCATCAAACCCAGGTCACCAGGCTTGTCCACAAGCACCTTTATCCACTGAGCCCTGAAACATTAGAGTTTAACCGGGAAAGGGGGCCCTTGCAGGTATAACTAAGTTAAAGATCTTTGCGATAAGATCATTGATCAGTGTAGCGTCTTAATCCAATGACCCATGTCCTTGTCAGAGATCAGAAGGACGAGAGACACACAAGAGGAGAAGACCTGATGACAGAAGTGAAGGTTAGACCCCTTGCAGCCATGGGAAGGACAGAACCCGTAGAGTAAGGCAGAGAGGCGTTCCTGGAGCCTTTGGGAGATGAATGGCTGAATCAGTAGATGAATCACGGATGCTCTCTTCTATCTCTTGCTCCTTCCTGAGGGCAGGTGCTGGCTGTGTGTTTGCTGACACCTTTGTTGCAGTCTTCTGTGCTCAGAAACAGTAGCAGAATACCTTGTGTTGTTGTAAGGTGTCCTGCTGGCATTGATTTGTTTGCAGCAGCCCAGGAAGCTAATTCACCCTTGACCTACCCACCAGAGAATGTAACAGCCTGCCTGCTGGCTGAGCCAGGGGAGTTCTGAGGATAGAGTTGGTTCCTTAACATTGCCCTTGGGGCTTTTTGGGTTAGACACCATTAAGGCCTTCTGCTCCCAAAGCTGGGAGAGCCTGGATAAGTGGTTCTATCTCTCTGAGCCTTGGTTCCTCTATGTGTAAGAGCAAAGACAGCCCATGACCTCCCAGGTCCCTCCCCACCTCCCCCACCTCCACTCCCATCCCACATGGGAGTTAGCGGAATGCTTCGGAGACCATCTGCCATCCCTGGAATGCAGAGTTGCTTAAGACTCTGTCCAGTCCCCCCTTCCTGGCTGCCCATCATGGCAAGCTGCTGCAAGTGGTTAGGGCTGTTTATGGGGATCTGAGAAGCTAAATGGCCAGCGTGGGTTGAACTGTGGCTGTGGCTTTTTAGAACTGACTTTTTCTCGATAAAGCAAAGGCCCAGAGGGTGATTAGATGGCTCTGTGGATAGAGCACTTGCCCCCCAAGCAAAAGGACCCAAGTTCAATCCCCAGCATCCACGGAAAGAAAGCTGGGCATTGCTGTAACCCCAGCACTGAGAAGGCCAGACAGAATGATCCCTGGGACTTCCTGGTCATCCAGACTAGTGCCATCAGAGAGCTCCAGGTTCATTGAGGAGAGAGGCAGTCTCCAAAACTAAGGCAGAGCTGAATACTAGTGTGTGCCTTTGATCCCAGATTCCAGCACTCAGGAGGCAGAGAGAGGCAGGTGGACCCAGGCCAGCCAGATTTACATAGTGAGATCCTATGTAACCCTGTTACTACATAACATTACATACATATCTACAGAGTATTACCCTGTGTTATCCACATACACACACACACACACTAGTGCACACCCACGCAAACACATATGACGACCGCGCACATAAATAATAATAATTAATAATAATAATAAAGTAAAGCAAAGGCCTGGAGATCTCTCTCTCTCCCCCCCCCCCCTTAGGTGCCTTCAGAAACAACCAACTGCTGTGCAAATCTGTCTCATTGTTCCTCCAGAAGCTGTTGGCGACAGAAAGCCTTAAAAGTCAGCCTGAGCTTGCATGAAGCCACCTAGAAGTTCTGATTTCCAAGCCAGCAGTGAGGACCTTGTGGTTGTTCCTTCTTCCTGGGTGTCTTTGCTCAGAACATTGCCTCAATGACCCTTTCACTAACCTCCCCCTCCCCATAGAAGGGGCACATCTCTTCCACTCAGTTAAAAGGTTCCCGCGCCCCCCCCCCAATGAGCCCAGGTCATATTTCAAACTGCCTCGACAAACCGCTCGGTACCAGGAGCCAGTAGAAGGGGGGCCTTTAACACCGTATTTATTTTGACTGGTTAAACAGGCTATGGCTGTAAAGGAAACAGCTCTCAGAAAAGGAGACCGCCTGGCCGACTCAGGGCTCACTCTTTCTACCCACACACACACTGTTTAAAGCATTCCAGAAAGCCTGCCAACTTTCCTGGCACGGCTCTTATTTCTTTACATGCATGTTGCATTCCATCTGGTTAATGCGCCATTCTTGGATTCTGGCGAGGGCCTAGCAAGGTGGCATGGTGTGCTCAGGCTTGTTCTATGCAAAGCAGGGTACCAGGCAGAGGGAGCCTTGGAGGGATGGGGGGAGTTCTACCTTCCTTAGGCACAGGGGTGCCTGGAGCCCCAAAGACAAGAGGGCAACTGCCTACCCAGCTCTCTCCAGATGTGGCTGAAGCACTTCCTTTGTTTTGTTTGTTTGTTTGTTTTTCTTTTAGTGGCGTTAGGGATCAAAGCCAGAACCCTGCACATAACACTATACACTACAGTGCTCTATATACACTGAGCCCTGCCCCCAGCCGAACTTCAGCTTCAGTCAAGTCACAAGTGAGCCATCTCTTGCACTTCACTCTACCCAGAGAGTTTAGGGAGATGCAGCTGCTCTGCCTCCTCTGGTACCCAGCCAAGAATATACAAGGAGATGCGTGAGGCTAACCTTAGGAAGCCACATTACTGTTTATGAATGTGAGTTTGGTCCAGAGGCATCCCAAGGACCAAGATGCCTAGGTCTGATGGTTTCAGACACCTAAGAGAAAGGTTCATCGTCTGTCTTCATGTGGTTCTCCAGAACTACTGAGGACGTGCTGTGATTTGGATCCAACACCATAATGCATGTGGAAGACAGGAAAGCCAGGTTTTAGATACTCTCAGAACATCTGGCGAATTTAGCTTTTTAAAGGGGGCAGGGGGAGCGAGGGAAGAGAAGACAGAACCCTTCGGAAGCCTGAAGCCGTTGTCAGGTACTGGGTATCCAAAAAACATTCTCCGGGTTGACTCAAGTGTTCTCACCTCCCTTCTCCCCAGTGGAATAGGAATAGAACCCATGAGACTGGTGAGTTAGGAATTCGGAGGAGAAAATTGGCTCTTGGCACCGCGAGCAAAAACATGGAGGTCTGTGCCTGGACGGCGCGTCAAACGCACGTCTCTCAGAGTCCCGCCTGCGGTGCGAATAGAATGCTCCTGTTCCGAAGTGGAATTACTCACCTGGATCCGGCGCGAGTGGCTCGGCACCGAGAGGTTTAAAAAAAAAAAAATCCCGGTTCCTAACGAGAAACAGCCGCGTGCGGAATAAAATTAGTGTGAGTTGTGTAATCCCAGCTGGCCAGTTGCGCGAACAGGGAGGAGGCAGGAGCCGAGGGAACAGGCTCTGGAGCCCATCCTGACCCTCTGGGTTGGAATTTCTGAGTCTCTTTGCCTTGAGTCAGAATAGGAAACCGAACCCTGACCGCGCGCTTCTTTTTATAGAATCGAACTTTCTTGCCAGCTTCCTCCGGAGCGCGAGATCGTCCCTCTTGGTCTCTAAACAATACGCCAATCATCAGATGTGAGCAGAGGGAGGAGGGGCGTAGTGTTCTGGGAGCATCAGACAGAACCCAGGCCCAGGGCCCAAGACAAACACCGAGCCCCAAGTTTGGCTTCCGTACCAGACCTGGTAAATACAACATGTTTTTACAGGTTGAGAAATTGTCTGGCTCGTCTCTGAAATTTTCTCTCTTTCTCCCACTTCTTCTGACTTGGATCTCAGCGTTCTGTCAGCGTTCTGCCTCGGTGTTGGCCAAGTTCACGTTTGCCAGTTGCCGAGTGGATAATAGATGGTTTGTAAGATTCGTAATCTGTTGGGGAGACGGAAACTCAGACAGCCAGGCAGTCGTTGCCTGTGTGATAAAAATGACTCTCATGAGTTTCTACTTGGCCCGGCAGGCCAGGCTTGTACTGAAGGACAGTGGGAACCAAATGACTTAATGCCCAGTCAATCACTGCCTCAGCCACTCTGACCGGGAAGCCCACCGGACACCCCCCCCCCATAATCAGTTTAGAGTCAATTCTTGCTTGTAAGGAAGGCTGGAGTCTGCTGGCCCAAAGGAGACCAAAACCAGGGTGTGGAGTCGCTGGTTTAAAAGTAAAAGGAAAAAAAAAGAGAAAGAATTCTCATTAAAAATGGATTTTTGTTTTTAAGTGTTTTGAGGCCAGGAACAGCGAAGTTGGAGGAGATCCGATGCCAGAAGCTAACAGCTTTTCCAACTTTGGGTTCCCAGTTCCACTCTGGCTTCTCATAATTGGGTCTCAACGGTGCCAGGACATGTCATAAACTACCAAATTTGTACAACAATATATTGACACAAGTGACTCTTTGTAGCCTGAACTTAAAGGTAGTGGGGGTGGGGTTATGGACTGTCCCCACTGGCATGGCTCCCTAGGGTCACCTGGGACAATTACCATTCCTGGAGTGGTGACCACTGTCAGTCAGACCAGTTTGCTGACCTGCTTGGATCTCACAGAGTTAAATTGCTAAGAAAGCCACCTTGCCTTCTAGACCTGCTTCCCTGTGGTCTCCCCTACCAGCTTACCTCCGAAGAGGGCTAAAGGGTCAACTCTAGCAGGAACATTCCAGCAGAACAATCCAGCTGGCACCAGAGCCCTATCCTGGGGGTGGGGGTGGGGGCTTCTCACCTCCAGTTATTTCTCCCTCACAGGGGTCAGGGGAAATCTTCTATGAGTTCTCCAGCAGAAAAGGGTCCCTCCTGCCAAAGAGTGAATGTATGTGTGCGTGTGTATCCATGTGTGTGTGTATATTTTGGTTGGTATATGTCTCTCGGTGTGTGTCTCTTTCTAGGTGTATCTATTTGTGTGTGTCTATTGTGTGTGTCTCTGTATATATGTGTGTCTCTATGTGTGTACTGTGTATTTCTATGTGTGTCTGTGTCTATGTTTATGTATGCGCATGCATATCTTTATGTATGTCTCCCTCTGCATGTGTGTCTCTGTGTGTATATGTATATTGTGTGTATATCTGTGTATGTGTGTGTCTCTATGTGTACAGTGTGTGCATGTGTGTACTATATATATATATCTGTGTATGTGTCTTTCTGTATGTATTTCTGTGTGTATATTGTGTGTGTGTCTGTGTGTCTCTGTGTATGTAAGTGTCTCTGTATACAGTATATGCATGTGTATACTATATATATATTTCTGTGTATATGTATGTGCATGTATGTGCATGTGTATGTCTCTCTGTATGTATGTATCTGTGTGTGTCTATGTGCATATCTGTGTGTGTGTATTGTGTAGTGTGTGTGTGTGTGTGTGTGTGTATACTTTCCCTGCCATTCCTCAGGTGCCATCTACCTTGTTTGGAGATCAGGTCTCTCACTGGCTTTGAACTTGCCTAGAAAGCCCGACTGTGCAGCTGGTGAGCCCCAGGAAGCTCCCTGATCCCACCTCCTGAGTACCATGGTTACAAGGGTGCCCACCACTCCTGGCTTTTTATGTGGTTGCTGAGTATTGAACTCTGGTCCTTATGCTTGCCCTGTGAGCAGCTTACCTCCTGGGTTACCACCTCTAGCCTGCCTCTGAGCCTTTGTTTATTCTGTTCCCTCTGGAGGAACCTTCTTCTGTGCTACTTCCTGTGACTCACTAAGAGCTCAGTTTCCAGGCTGATGTTTCATGGAAGCCTTCCCTGACCCCCACCCCAGGGGGACTGGATTCCATGTCAGCATTTATCAAAGTTGTCACTTAAAACTTCTGTTTCCTATCAGGTGAGACCGGCACTTTCTCACACCGTATAATGCATGCATGAGTCCTGTGGGGCTCATGTTCAAAATTTCAGGTTCAGATTCAGCAGGTCTAGGATGGAACCTGGGGCTCTATTTCTAACCACCTCATAGATGCTGCAGATACCAATGGGTAAGTCCCATAGCAATGGCAGCACTCTCTCCATTGGAGGTGTACAGGAGAAAGCCCAGCAGGGAAAAGAGAAAGGTTGAGCCACTGTCTTCTCAGCTTTCCTGGAGACACTGCTGCCTCCAAAGAAGCTTCAGCAGGGAGGTCTTGGGGAGGGGGACAAGGGAGGTCTTGGGGAGGGGGACAAGGGAGGTCTTGGGGAGGGGGACAAGGCTATTTACTGAAACTTTAGACCTTGGGGTTGCCCAGTTCACTTGGTGGCAGATTGTTCTGTGAAAGTGATGTTATCCAAGTTTCTGTGATTAGAGAAGCCCAGGTCCCTCAGTTGCAACACCCACAAAATGTCTCCAGGCCTTGTCCAAATCCCCTGGGGTGCAGCCTCACACCCAGTTGAGAGTTCCTGCCCTAGAGCATTAGAATGCCTACTCCCAGAGGAGTTACAGGGTTAAGGATTTAGGAGGCCATGGAGGTATATATAGCCAGGGTTGGGGCTGTCACTCAGTGAGCAGAGCACTTATTTAGCACGCAGGGCACTCTGGGTTCTACTCCCAGCACTGAATAAAAATGGGAGTGATGCAAGCCTAGCACTCCGGAGGTGGAAGCAAGAGGATCAGGGGTTCAAGGACAGGCTTGGCTACATAATGAGTTCAGGGCTAGCCTGGGTTGCATTAGAGGCTGTTTTGTTTTGTTTTTAAAAACACATTGCTGCTGACCCGTTGCCTGCCCAGTATAGCCCTGTATATAAGGCAGAGCCAGAGAATGTTTGTTGATTGAGCGAGTGAGTAGGAAAAACTAAGAATTATGTTTGGCTGGTGAGTAAGTCAAATTCTGCCATCCCCCCTCCCCAACCCCCAACCCTTGCATAGCCTGATCCTCTGGCTCACTCTGCTCCACTCCCCCACAAACCCAGCAACACTTAGTGAGCCGGTTGTTCGGTTGTTCGGAAGGCATCTTTTTTTTTTTCCTTTTAAATGCAGCATTTTCTAGAGCAAGTATCCCTTTTGGGGGGGGGGATAAAAGCGATTTTCACTTGAGATTTTTTTTTTCTTAAATGTCTCTAATGTCTAAAACATCTTACAATATCCAGAGGACTACACTTGTTTAAAGAAAGAAAAAAAAAAAAAGTGGGGGGGGGTGGAGGCGGAGAGAGAAACCTCCCACTTTTAGCAGAGAGAGTATTTGGAGATTGTATACCCACACATATTTTACAGGCAAGATCATAAAATAACAAAATTTAATTTTCAGATTTTTTTTTTAAATCTCGGCCTTGTAGATAAAGTGCCAGATCCTAAGTTGGAAAAACAAAACAACTACAAATATAACCACCAGCACCACCACCAGCACCACCACCATCACCACCACCACCACCACCACCATCACCACCACCGCCACAAGAACATCTGTTACTCAAGTACACTGGGAATTCCAGGAGGAAAACCAAAAAAGATCACAATCGCTGCAGGATTGTTGCTTCCTTTGCTTTGTTGGAAGGAGTGAGTGAGGTTCAGGCTCCTGGGTGGCTGAGTGGGACTTTAATTGCCACTGATTCAGTACAGGGAGGAGGGACTTTTTTGTACCTGTTATTTTGTTTGGTTTTTGAGACTGGCTCTCCTCCCGAAGAATGACCTTGAACTCTGGATTCCCCCACTTTCCGTCTCTGACACAATGTGATTTTAAGTATTCCTCATCCTCCCCAGTCTAAGGTGGGACCTTTAAGAAGTGTTCAAACCAAAGGGCTCCACCCTCCTGAGAAGGATGGGGGAGGGTGGGGAACGACCTTCCTTTTGGACATAGATTAGTTACTACTAGAGGAGCCTCTCTGTCTCCTGGGCTTATTTCCTGGCCCTTGTCATGCCCCCTGCCATGCTGTGGCACAGGGTGGAGCCCTTAGAGATGCTGAGTCCTTTCTTGCTGCTTGACCTCCCAGCCTCCCGGATCTTGAGAAGGACTCCCTCAATCTTGTGAAACTCACAGATAAACGAGGAACAACATCGATCTGAGGAGATGTACTCCTGCCCGCCAAGAGCTTGACACACAGTGTGAAGACTAAGTTTAAATTCCCAGTGCCCATATAAAAAGCTGGCTGTGGCAATGGTACCTGTAAGCACAGTGAACAGAAAGAAACAGAGGATGCCCGGAGCTTCCTGGTCAATCAGTCTAGCCAAACATGCGGATTCCAGGCTCAGAGAGACATCCCGGCTCAAAACAGAAGGAGGAAGCCAGGCAGCATAGCATATCCCTGTAATCCCAGAGCTCAGAGCCAGAGGCAGACAGATCTCTGTCAGCCTGAAGCCAGCCTGGTCTACAGAGTCCAGGCAGAGTTCCAGGCCAGCCAGGGCAGCCTAGTAAGACTGCCTCAAAACCAAAAATAAAAAGCAAAAGTCCCCATTCAAATGATTCTGAATTTGCTTTTAAAACCATGGATTTGAGTTCTGTTATTCAAAAGTGACAGATGTCAGGTCCCAAAGAAACCCAGGTCAAGGCTCTCACAGTACCTGTGGCTCCTCCCAGACCTTCTCACCCCTCCCCCTTCCCTGAACCCCTCTAGCCCAGGGCCCAGCTTCACTTCTTCTTCTTCTTCTTCTTCTTCTTCTTCTTCTTCTTCTTCTTCTTCTTCTTCTTCTTCTTCTTCTTCTTCTTCTTCTTCTTCTTCTTCTTCTTCTCCTCCTCCTCCTCCTCCTCCTCCTCCTCCTCTTCCTCCTCCTCCTCCTCTGCCTCCACCTCCGCCTCCTTCTTCTTCTTCTTTTTTTTTTGTTTTTCAAAACAGGGTTTCTCTGTATAGTCCTGGCTGTCCTGGAACTCACTTTGTAGACCAGGCTGGCCTTGAATTCAGAAATCCGCCTGCCTCTGCCTCCTGAGTGCTGAGATTAAAGGCCTGTGCCACCACAGCCCAGCTTCACTTCTGTTTTAACCATTTCAGCGGCGTGATCTCTTGGCTCTTGATCCTCTTTTGGTCCACTTGTTCCTCTCTCTTTCTCCCTCTCCCCCTCTCCCTCCCTCCCTCCCTCCCTCCCTTCCCTTCCCTTCCTCCCTCCCTCCCCCTCTCTCCTTCTCCCTCTCTCCTTCCTCCTCCCCTCCCTCTCTCTCCCCCTCTCCTTCTCCCTCTCTCCTTCCTCCTCCCCTCCCCATCCCCCTCTCCTTTTCCTCTCTAGCTCACCCCACTTTTCTCTCCTCCCATAGCCATGTGTTACAGGATATTTTATCACACCACGAACCCCGAGATTGTATTATTTACAGGAAAAACAAAACAAAACACCAAAACTGTTTTTAGTTGTGAGTGGCTCAACCTTAGCACACACCTTTAATCCAAGAGCTTTCTGCTTGAATGTTGTGAACAGCATTAGATACAGTCAATTGTAGGTCAAGAGGCAGAGCAAGCAGCCAGATGACTGGAAGTGACCATAGGATCATTAAGAAAGAAAAACAGAGAGTAAGAGGGAGTCAGGAGGAAGGATAGAGACACACAGGAAGTAGAAGGGAGGGACATTCAGTCTAAAGGGGGCTTTTTGAGAGAGGGGATTGGTTCTGGGACAAAGGCTGATGAAGTAGGTCAGCTGGGTGCTTTTGTTTTTTTGAGGCAGGGTCTCATGGAAGTCATGTTGCCCTTGAACTTGCTTGATCAAGGATGGCTCCAGCTCTTCCAGCCTGTACCTCCCAAGTGCTGACATTACAGGCATACACGGAGGATTTCTAATACGGATTGCAAAGCTATAACTGGGCTCTATATGCTGAGAAGGAACATCGACTGGTAATGCCTGCCTTGTGCAGCGGGCACGGAAACAAGTTAGGTTAGGTGGTAGATTGGTTGTTCCTGGATCTTACAATAGAACTTTACGTCTACCAAAAGGACAATGTAATGACAGAAGAGTCTACACTATGTGGATGTGATGGCTCTGTCCATTCATACAGATGGAGCAAGTCAGAGCGGCAGGTTCAGAAGGTTCCTGAGAGGTTAGAAAATAGCCCAGTAAGTAAGAATGCCGGGCTCTGTGTGTAAACCCAGCACTGGAGGCAGATCCAGCAGATCCAGAGAGCCTGATGGCCAGCCAGCTTAGTTAGAACTTCTGGTTCAATGAGAGTTCCCCACACACACACACCTTAAAGAATTAAGGCAGAGAGTAGAGTAATAGAGAAAGATCTAGTATTCTGTTCTGGTCTCTGCATACACACACATGGATGTGTGTGCATGGACACACTCATGTGATACACCACACATGTACACATAGGTCCACACATACCCACATATATACACAAACTCTCACACATATATACATATATACATGCAGGCATGAGCACACATACTTGCACACATACATACCTGCATGGACACGGACACACACACCTGAGACAGACATAGAACAGAAATATATGATTATTGGTGGTGTTACTTGCTTCCCTTCTCTCTCTGAGTAACTTCCTCTCTAGGTCAGTAGGGACAGAACATGTTATGTCCCCTCTATCAGTGACCTTCCATTTGAATCCGTGGCTGTGACACAGATAGTGCCAAAATAACATACTCCTCCCACCCCACCACCCGTCCCAACAAAAGTTCTTTTCATAAGGCTCCAGTCCAAATGCTGGTCGTTGTTCAATCTGCTCACACCCACAATATTTAAATGGATGGGAAAAATCTAAAAAATAGCAAAAAAATGAATGAATAAATAAATAAATGAAAGAAATAAGTAAATACATGAGGTCTTTAAGACACAGCTGAATAAGTAATGAAAACCAAGGAAGCGTCAGTGACCAGCCACACCCAAAAAGAAACATCTTAAATGAAGACATTCGATGATGGTTCTTACCATATGACAATCTTTCAGAAACAACGGGCATAATGACCGAAGAGACGGCTTATATTTGAATGGAGTCCAGATAACCTCAGAGTTATTTGAATTCAAATCTTTCAGTTGGAACAAGAACAATGGGAGAGCTATATGATGCATTGGGTCCTGGAATGAAACAAAAATGCCTCTATCATTGAGAAGTCATTTCCTGGCCTCTGCGGTCCTTGAACATTTCCTAGGTTGTAAGCTCCTGCAGCCATCTTGAACCCAGGATACAGAGCCAGCTCATTACAGGACAATGGAATTTGTGTGTGTGTGAGAGAGAGAGAGCCTTTACTCAAAATCACATGTCTGAACCGAGAGATTCCTCAACGGTTAAGAGCATGGGCTCCTCTTCTGGAGGACCTGGGTTCAGTTCCCAGCACCCACATGGCAGCTCACAACACTTTGTAGTCCCAGCTCCAGGGGATCCTATGCCCTCTCTGTCTTCCAAGGACACCAGGGACACATGTGGTACACAGACATGCAGGCAGGCAAAACACCTATGCAACATAAAATAAAATAATAAAAAATTTTTTAAAATCATGTGGCCACAGGGAAGGTTTTGTACACACAGGTGAAAAGCCATTCATTACTTTTATCATTCAATTATTCACTCATTCATTCATTTATTCATTCATTCATTTATTCATTTATTCATCAACAGGGTCGCATGGGTCTCATGTGTCTCAGGAAGACCTTGAACCCAATGCGTAACTGAAGATGACCTTTTGTTTCTTCTTTTTCCTTTTTTGGACCTGTGCGTATACTTGTCATAGCGTGTGTGCGCGCATGTGTGTGTGTGTGTGTGTGTGTGTGTGTGTGTGTAAGTCAGAGGGCACCTTAAGGAGAGTGTTCCTTTTCTTCTTCTATGTGGGTTGTAGGGTTTGAACTCACTGTCAGGCTTGGCACCATCTCAACAGCACTTCATTTTAAAAATCAAATTAATTCATTGTTATTATTATGTGTGTTTTTCATGTGTGTGTAAGCATGCATCTCTCCTCCTGTCTTTATGTGAATTCCGGGTCATTGGCTTTTAGGAAAAGCACCTTTACCCACTAAGCCATGTTTTTCAAGATAGGGTTTCTCTGTGTAGCCCTGGCTATCCTGGAATTCACTCTGTAGACCAGGCTAGTCTCAAACTCAGAGATCTGCCTGCCTCTGCCTCCCGAGTTCTGGGGTTAAAGGTGTGAGACACCACCGCCCAGCTCACTAGCCCTGATTTTGAACTAAAAGAGAAGTTGAACTGACATTCTTGTCCATAGCTCCCAGATGCCAGGATCACAGGTGTGCCGGGCTGGAGAGCAAGCCCATGACTTTCTGCATACCAGGCAAGGACTTTTCCAACCGAGCTACATTTCCAGCCTGTAAAGTCATTCATTTTAAAACCAGGCTAGTAGCATTAGGTGCCAATGAATGACAGGACATCTGAATTGGGGGTTGACTTTAGAGTGTCATCTCCTGTCTGTCATCTCCCCAGCATATTTGTCGCTGATGGAAAGAAGGTATGAGACAGAAAGTAGCCAACGTAGGAAGACAGGAAGCAGGTGGCTCTCCTCTGCTGCTATCAAAAGCAAAGCAGGCATGGTAGGCCCTATCCCAAAAGATTTAAATTCAAACATATAGACATTTATGAACAGCCCGGTTCCTGACATGCCTCATGACGAGGTTCTCCCTAAACCCAGTGATAATAGGATTCAGTCTGATAGTGTGGTGTCCCTGGGGACACCTGGGGACTCCACAGTGACTACAGAGCAGGACTTCCCAACTCCACATGATTGGCACTTGGGGCTGGGCAACGCTCTGTCGATGGGTCTGCAATGAGCTGTAGGAGGCTCAGTGGTGTGTCAGTCAGCCGCTTGTTACCGTGGCAGAATTCCTGAGAGATTAAGTAGGAGCAGTTAACTTTTAATCAGTTTCAGCCTTTCACAGAGGCCAGTCCGCTCCGTGGCTCTGGGCCTGAGGGCTGGTGGATGCAGGATGGTAAGATGGGAGAGGCTGCTCACACTATGATGGCTGGAGGCTGAAAGATTAAGACAGGGAAGAGCTGGGGACAAGATAGATCTTCAAAAGGCCCCAGGGGCCTATCTCTCCTGTCAGATCCTGCCTGTCACGGTTCCCTTGACCCCTCCCCCATCGGCCTGTTCAATTGTGGAGCTGTCAATGGATACAGCCATTGATTGAGCCATCGACTCTCAAGATCCAGTCACTTCTCAGGGAGGGAGTAGATCCACCAGCCAGGGACAAAGCCTTTAGCACGGGAGCCTTACAGGTGACATTTCAAATCAAGATGACAGTAAGCAATAGTCTGTCTGCTGGGTGCCAGTTGTCAAAATGCCCTCTGTGGGGTCAAATTCTCCCAACTGGAGAGTGACTGTAGAGATGGGGTGTTGGAACGCACAGGCGGCTGCAGATGATACAAAAAGCCTTTCCCGTGGTCTGACTCCTCAGTATTTGAACCTGAGGACTCTGAATAATATTCTATATGCCTTATTTGATGGGCAGGTAAATCTCCAGCATGATTTAGCCCACCCACCCTCTTTTGCTTCACCAATAGATTTGGACATTTAGTTTGCCCTGTCCCTTCGATTTAGCGGCACTGGGTGTCCCTTGACGTTCCACTGGTTGTAACACTCATAGCTGGCACCCCGCCCAGGCTCCTCCTCCATGACGCCATTGGTGATGACTGCCAGGATTAAACATTTACCCTGGCATCAAGGCACCCAAGGAAGCCTCCCTGTGACTGTGACCAAAGAGCTGTGACTGAACCCCTTCACAGAGGACACTCCGAGCCTCAGAGAGATGATGTCACTTGCCCTGTCCTGAACAGATACAGAACGTCCACATCTGCCAAGCTGAGCTGCTTCCCAAGAGGAAATATGAACAACTTTCACCCAGTAACTAGGAGCTATTATTTACTAGAAGAAAACAACTCTAATTTAGAAATGAGCCTTTATTCTAAACTATTTTCCTGGATAAAAAACGGCCAGTCCATCTCTCTGCAAGGGCACAGGGGGCATATACTGCTCTTCTTTGTACTTCTATCCCAAACTGCAAGATAGAAACTGCACATACGTGCATCAATGAACTGTCAGAACAGATTATTTAGGGAGCTGTGGGCATGGTTCCATGGTTAAGAGCGCTGGCTGACCTTCCAGAGGACCCAGGTTCGATTCCCAGCACCTACACAACAGCTCACAACCACATCTAAGTCCAATCACAGGGGGATCTGATCCCTTCTTCTGGCCTCTGAGGGTACCAGGCACATACATGGTGCACAGATATGCATACAGAAGCAATATGCACACACATAAAAGAACATTTTTTAAAAAAATAAGGAAGACAATAGTGACATTGTCTGGGACGTTCGTCCACTGATTTCTTTATGCTTAATAGGCAGGTGCTATCATGATGATCTCCACTTCACAGATGAGAAAACCGAGGCACAGAGAGATCAAAGGTTGGCTATAATAGGACAGAGCCTAGATAGCCTAGGGTTGTTGTTGTTGTTGTTTTTTGGTTTTTTTGTTTGTTTGTTTAACTAGGCAAAGAATTTTATTAACCTTTTCCAAATTTTATTCCCAGGCTTCTTCAGGCTTCTTGAATGAATTAGGTATAAACAAACACTGAAAAGATCTGCAGTGTCCAGGGATGGGGTGGGGGTGGGGGACTTGGGCTTAAAAATATCAGATCCACTAATAAACAAACAAAAGAATTCTAAAAAGCGGTCATGCTATAAAATAGCAGCTCCTGTAGCTTCTGCAAGCGTCACCTTCTTCAGCAGTTGCTTCAGTTCAGTTTGCCTCGTTCTTCGAAGCCTCATCAAAATTCTCCGCCAGATCGGGAACTTCATCCTCAGCATCCTCTCCAGGAGCACGTGGTGCTTTTCCATCCACAGTGTTTGGGCAGAGCGTCAGCCCGGCTCCTTACACTAGTCAGACTGCTTGCACCAAGCTGGTTAAAGACGCGGGGCAGCACGTCTGTCGGCTGCTTTGACTCAGAGTGGCCTGGAAGGCGTTGGCTGCCAGAGACACCTGAACTTGAGGTGGTGTTAACATGGATCCCTGTTCCTTGGTTTGTAAACATGTTCACCTCTTCAACACCAGAGATGATGTTTACCCCTAACTTCTTTAAGGAGAACTGCAGTTTTTTATCGTCTGCTGTGACTGTTCTATGAACCATCTTCTTTCTACAACCGGTTCCTTTCCCACCAATATGCACTTGTGCCTGCAGTTTGGAGAGTTTTTCCTGGTTCTTGATCGTTTCTTTCATCTTGTCGGAGTGGAAATGGGGCCACGTGGGGGTCTAAGTTTCACAATCAGGGGGTCTCAGGCAGACCAGCTGAGATAAGGCACACACACTCAGGAAAGCAAGATGGCAGCTAACAATAGCCTAGATTAAATACATGTAGCCTGAGCCCACTATACCCAGCAACAGCATCTTTATCTTCACAACCACACAGTGACCCAGAGGCTTGGATTCAGGTCTCCCACCCCTCCCAGCTTCTTAGACCTTGTTCTGGAGAGCACTGGAATCCAATAAAGAGTCGCCTCAACTTGGATGGACCAAGTTGGATAAATGGTTGGGATTTTGTTTGTCACTGTAGGATAGAGGCAGGGTCTCTTATGGCCCTGGCTGGCCTGGAACTTGCAGAGAATGACCTTCAACCCCTGCTTAAATCCTTCAGTCCTCACTACTCAGATGTGGATCCTACCTGTGTGTCTCAGCACGCCTGGCTCCAACGCAGGGCTTCATGCATGCTAGACACTCACTGTACTGAGTGAACCTCGTCTCGGCCACCTTCGTAGATTATTTTAAAAGTACACACACATACACACATACACACACATGGGTACACACACACACGGGCACACACACACATACTAGCCAGGTGCTAGAGAATAGCTTGCTAAATACTACAAGTGGAACAGGCTGATGATTCAAATTATAAACATCCTCCCTTGATCTGCATCAAACATTATGAAGTATAACAGTCCCCGGTCCCCTCTGTCTCAAAGCCATAACTCTTTGGCAAAGTTTTGTTTTTACTGTTGTGTCTGTTGGTGTGAAAAGCTTACATAGTCAGAAAGTGAAAAAATTCACAGGGGAAATTCTATGAGCCGGGCCACCCGCTGGATGCTGGGTTTTATTTGTCCTAACTCAGGGGCCCAGCTGGGAGGGAAGGTCTACTCCCCGTGACTGACCACCTTCAAGCAAGCTCACAACCACTTTGCCCTGGTTCCTTTCATGATTTAATTACAAGAGGGCTCTTGGGAGGTCCCCAGAGCCCTTCTTGAATAGGCTCTGCTGAAGAAACACTGAATGAATACTTAGCACCCGAATTTCTGCAGACGTACTGGTGTTCCAACATGCAGAGGGGTGAACAGCTCTGCTATTTCAGGCCCATCTTCTTTGTAAGTCACGGGAAAACAATTGAGCCCCACCTAAGCGGAAATTTGAGCATCAGGCCTGGCTTTACTCAAGTACCAGAAAAATGGCTCAGCTAGGAAGAGATGGCTCTTGCAGCGGACCTGGATTTGGATCTTACCATACATATCAACTGGCTCCAACTGTCTGTAACTCCAACTCCGGAGAATCTGAGGCCTTCTTCTGGCTTCCAAGAGAAGCTGCACACGTATGCAGATACACACACATATAAATAACAAATAAAATATATCTTTTTAAAAGGGGGCAAGTGGGCTGGAGGGATGGCTTGGTGCTAGCTAGGTGCTCTTGCAGAGGACTCAGGTTCTGCTCCCAGCACCCATGAACCATGTGGCAGCCCACAGCCGTGTATAACCTGGGGACCTGCAAATGCACACAACGATTCACACATTGATTAAAAAAATTAACTGAAAAAAAAAAAACCCTAAAATCTTTTTTTTAAGGGTGTTAGCAGGAATGTGACCTTTCTTTGTTCCTGCTTGGTTCCTTCTCAGGCAGCCTAAATTTTGTCACAGAGATGTCTTTGGCCATTTTGTCTTCCAGTCTATCCATGGAGACAGTCTACCTACTTCTCAGTAGTTCTAACCCAGGTCTCAGGACTAAGCTTTGTGGGTTCTGATTAACTTAGCATAGGTTATGTGTCCATCCCCAGCCAGTTCTGGTGACCAAAATAACTCTCAGCCTCTTATTAGTCTGTGCTGGCTCACATCTGTCACCTAAGACAAGGATAGACTCACTTGGTTCTAGTAGAAGAAGACAGAGTTTTCCAAAGAGATACCTTGATTCTGACACTAGTTGAGGTGCCAAATAGAGGCTGGGCAAGCTGACCTGATGCTTGTTCTGTCTCTCAAAGCAATTTCCAGAGAGCAAAGTGCTCCTAACAGGGTTTGGGGTGGGGGTGAGGTTCACAAGCATGCTATTTGCTTAGATAGCTGAGGCTTCAAATGTGGCCTGTGTTGATGGTAACAGTTTGGAGATCATTCTCTGCGAGTGGCACTCACCCATGTGGCTTGAAGCTTTATGGTTTCTTCTATTAACTTTTTTTTAAAACTTCTTGGAAACCATCCTTAAGAAAAAACCAAAAAAAAAAAGAAAAAGAGGAACCCCAAATGCCACAGGATGATTCAAAACAGACAGACATCAAATTAGCACTCTCTCGTGGCCATCTCTGGTTCTCTGACACTCTTGGGGTTGTTCTCTAAACCCATCTGCCTTTTCTGGCTTTTATGATAATGAGTTTGTTCCCAGTAATGACAGAAAGACTTGCCTGACTCAGAAAGACTCCCCGGAGTTGCTACCACCCTAGTTCAGAATATGGGAGACTCAATCCAAGCTCCAAGCTTGTCACAGAGGAGACCACCCATGGTGGACCTGGGAACCAGTTCCTGCACTCTCAGTGTGAAGCCTTCCCCCCTCCCTACTTTAAGCTCAGAGCAGTCTAGTATTCTGATCTACTGTATCAATAACAGTTTCCAAAAGGAGGGCTGGAGATGGCTCTGTGGCTAAAGTGCTTGACATGCAACTGTGGGCACGTTGTGTGGGGATGACATTCATTCCCCAGATGCTTGGAAATGCCAGGTGGAACTTATAGCTGCGTATAATCCTGGCACTCAGGGGACAGACACAGAGGATCCCCAAGGGACAAGCTGGCTGGGGAGACCAGGCTAATCTTTGAGCTCTAGGTTCAAGGGATTGAGGCTGTGCCTCTCTATATAAAATTGGGAGAGTCTTATTTAGACCCCCCCATATGCATGCACACACTTACACAGCACATATACACATACAGAGCACATGTACACATGGGCACATATATTTACACTCAAAAAAGTATTTTGGGCCAGCAAGATGGTTCCCCTGGTAAAAATGCTTGCTGAGCAAACCCTATGACCTGAGTCCCATATCTAGATCTTGAGGAAAGAGGCACAAACTGGCTCCTAAAAGTTGCCCTTTGACCTCCATATCCAGGCTACAGGGTGCATGTGACTGCATGCACAATGCACACACACACACACACACACACGTGCATGGGCACACATGCACACACAACTAAGCAAAAACCAAAACCAACCTTATAGGAATGTATCATCGTGCTCCACGGTCTGTCTTGTAATATACCACCTTCCCCCATGTCCTGTAATAAATTTTGTATATACTGGGAAAGCTTATTATTCTTGTGACAAAATATTTCTGAATGCCTTTTGTTTCGGGTAGGGGTGGCAGCAGTGAGCCATATGGATATGCCAGTATGCATGTATCTACTCCCCAGGTGTTGGACCTTGCTTAGGTTGCTTCTGGTTTTTCATCCTGAATGGAGATTTGTTTTCCCCACGTACCTTTGGCGACAGCTTTGAGATGAACTGTTGGAATCCCCGGTTCAAAGGGATTACTGAGGTTTTTAAATAATTAATTTTATATGCACGTGCACACAGTGTGTGTGTGTGTATGTGTGTGTGTGTGTGTGTGTGTGTGTGTGTGTGTGTGTGTAAGTGTAAGTGTAAGCAGGCCATAGTATATGTAGAGGTCAGTTGACAGCTTGGGGAGTCCTTACCCTCCTTTCTCTGGGTGGGCCCTGAGCATCAAACTCATTGGACGGCAGGTGCCACTTCCAGTCTCAACAGCCTGGGGTGTGAGCTTTCGATAGTTCTGAAAGCTGGGCTCCAGTGGGTGACTTTCCAGTCCCCCACTCTGCTGCACAGTGTCTCTCCTCAGAGATGACTAGTCACCAGTGAGACTTGTCTCCTTCCCCAGAGATGGGGACTTTTTCAAACCATAAGTCACTGAGTGTTCAGTTGGCTTCATGCAAATGCAGTGGTTTTAAAAAACAATGAGGCTGGAGAGATGGCTCAGCAGTTAAGAGCGGTTAAGAGACTGCTCTTCCAGAGGTCCTGAGTTCAAATCCCAGCAACCAAACCACATGGTGGCTCACAACCATCTGTAATAGGTTCTGATGTCCTCTTCTTGTAGTCTGAAACCAGCCACATTGTACTCATATAAATATAATAAGTTAATCTTTAAGGAAAAAAAAGAACAATAACAAAAAAACTTTGATCCAGATGTGTGGCACATACCTATAATCCCAGCCCTCAGAGAAGGGAGGTTATAAATTCAAAGTTAGGCCACATTCAAAAAGCCAAAACCACCCGCCACCAAAACTCTTCAGCAATAGTTTGTATCTGTACCATCATTGTCACCTGAATTTGGAGAGTTCTGGACTGGTTTGTCTCACCTGGGAGACCAGCCAGGGACCCTGTGGAAGAACTGCCTTCATTATCTGGGAACAGGAAAGTCCGTCACTGTAGGACTGTTTCATTGGTTTCCCTGGGACCATGACACTGGGGATTGTAGCCAGGACTAGAAGTGGCTCTGTCAACATGGACCCCAACTTCCCTTTGGAAATGTCCTGCTGATGGCCCTGCTTTCGGGAGCCAGGTCTGCTGTTTGTGAACCAGGCTGGGTTCCAACCGGACAAGGCCAACGGTCTGTAATGCCACACGAGAGAACCTGAATAGATCTAGAAGTTTGAAGCAGTGTGAAGTAAACAGAGGACCTGAGCCAAGTGCTGGGAGACGAAGCACCAGGGAAAGAAGCCCCTAGAAAGGCTGTGTCGAGCCTTTTGAAGTTGGGACATGACCTCGCTGTTTATAGCAGCTACACAGGCAACTTAGCATCCAAATGCCACCAAATCCTTATAATGTTGTATAGCCATGCATGGCGGCACGCAGCGCTGGGGATGGGCAAACCTGCCAGGGTAGGTTTTGCTATAGAGAGACAGAGTAAATATCTTCAGACTGCCCATAGTACATTCTCTGCGGCACGTACGCACCTCGGCATCTTATCAGCTAACAGCGACAGGCTATACACAAGCAGGGGCCATGGGTCAGGCGCAGGCCTGGCCTATAATAGTTGCTCAATGAATGTTTGCTGTTGAGTGCAAGACTAGAAGGGACTGCAGGGGCCTCTTTCTTCCTATTCTCTCAAGCACGCTCCCTTTTTCTAGGGGCAGCAATCCCATCCCCTGTATTTAGAATATAGGTCTAAATAGGCTAAATGGACAAACTATTTCTTTTTCTTTTCTTTTCTCTTCTTTTGTTTTCTTTTTTGGTTTTGGTTTTTGTCTTGTTTTGTTTTGTTTGAGAGGGAGAGGATTTCTCCATATTACCCTGGCAGTCCTGGAACTTGCTTTGTAGACCAGGCTGGCCTCGAACTCAGAGTTCCAGATGCCTCTGCCTCCCGAATGATGGGACTGAAGGTGTGTGCCACTATATCTGGCATAACTCTGCTATTATTATTATTATTATTATAAAAAATGACAACATCATTTATTCTTTGACTATTTTACACACATATGTACTGAACCTTGATCATCTCATGTTTGTGACACACATGCAAAGTGTTCTGATTCTTCCTTACCTTCTCTTCTCTCCTCCACATCCACTGAACCCTTGCATCCCCAGCTAGTCTCTCCAACACTGAGTTTAATTAGGGCTCTTTGCATGTGTGTGGGGAGGACAGGGTATCACCCACTGCAGGGTGAGCACCTTCCCAGGCTTTTACACCACTGAAGAAACTAGCTCCTGGTTCCCAGCAACCATTAACTGCCAACCACTCCCCAGGACGGGTTGGGCCTCCTGGTCCTCTCCATCATCTGGGATGGACTGTTGACGGGCAGCAGGTACCCACAGATGCTGTGTGGTTATGACTGTAACGAGCAAGTCCTATCCAGAAGAGAGGGTTCCACAGCCCCTGGTCCCTGTCCTCTGGTTCTTCTCTTCTTTTCTGTGATGTTCCCCAGGCCTTGGAGTAGGTGACCTCAATGTCCTGCTGAGGGCTGAGTCCTCGCTAGTCAGTTAGTCTCAGTACTTTGACAACGAGAGCAGTTCTAAGTGTAACTCTAAAATGCAGTTCTGGCAGGAGGCAGGCAGGTTCCGAAGAAATGGGTGAGGTTAAACCAACAGGATAGCTCACCTGCCTAATGCTAGTATTCACACTCACCTGCCTTTGCACAAGTGAAATCTCTCAGGTTCATCACCAACACCACCTCTTCCACACCTGTTTGCCCCCCCGCCCCCAACACAACACACAGTTGTTTTGCATTGTTTTGTATTGAGACAGGGTTTCCTGTAGCCCAGGCTGTCCTTGAACCCCTGATCCTCTTGCCTCAGCCTCGCAAATGCTTCGAATCTAGGCTTTTATATCTCCATGCCTGGTTTTAAGCTGTGCTTTGGGATGAAACCCAGGGCTTTGTGCGGGCTAAGCAAAGACCCTACCAATTGTCCCCACCAGCCTCTTAGTTTGTTTTCTTTGAAGCCCTAGCCTGGCCCTCCATTGCCCTCCGTTGACCCCTTTCCTGCATGGGGTTTTCTTGATCTGTTTTACACCGTGGAGTTTGACCTAAAGTGGGAATATACAGGCCTGGTAAGGAGCCCTTATGGGGTTAGCCCCTGGTTCATTCATGAGTCCCTGCAGCTGACTTGTATTGTCCTTGTTATACACTTTCTCTGGCCAGTGTCCCCTCTCTTCTTAAATCCCAGAGCAGTCCCACCAGCTCCCACGGCACCCTTCTTCTATGTCAGTGGCTGACAGCCCCTACCATTTGTCCTAAAGCCCCAACTAGTTACTGATCTTTATAACAGACACTCATTCACACAAAGGGAGACTGGAGTGGGGGGAGGAGGGTCAGGGGGAAGCCCTGGGGCTTGTTGCTAGCCAGTCTAGCTGAATCTGTGGGCTCCAGGTTCAGCAAGAAGCCTTGATTCAAAATAAATGATAAATAGGCCAATAAATAAATAATATGGAGAGTAATAGAAGAAGATATACCATGTCTATCTCTGGCCCTTCACATACGTGCCCACACATGTGTCTCTCTCACACACACACATACACACAGAGATGTGGAAGGGACAGTCCCATGTGGGAGGCATGTCTAGAGTGATCATGGGTGGCAGAGGGAAATGTTGATGGGCCTAGAGAAACAGCCCTCCAGCTCTGTCGCTTGGTGGCTTAATGACCCTGGGTATGTTTATGTAACCTCAGTGTCCACCTTTAAAGTGTAGTGTCACGGTAAGACTGGAACTGGATGACTGGGACCTGCTGAGGATGGTTCAGAGGGGCTCGGGAAGGGGCTGCCTTGGAGGAAATGAGCCATGAATAACAGCTGTTCTGTGTGTGTGGAGAGAGAGAGAGAGAGAGAGAGAGAGAGAGAGAGAGCCTTTCCTTTCTCCTTAGGTTCACTAAGCTGGTAAGGTGTGAATGTGCAGCTTCTGGAATCTTCCATGGGAGGCAAAGCCTACCAATGAGGCAGAGTAGAGGTGGGTGGGAAAAGATGACAATTGATGCTTTGTTTTGGAATGCAATGAAAGAAAGAAAGAAAGAAAGAAAGAAAGAAAGAAAGAAAGAAAGAAAGAAAGGAAGGAAGGAAGGAAGGAAGGAAGGAAGGAAGGAAGAAAGAAAGAAAGAAAGAAAGAAAGAAAGAAAGAAAGAAAGAAAGAAAGAAAGAAAGGAGAGAGGGAGACAGAGACAGACAGAGGGACAGAGACAGAGAGAGAATGCTACAGACTCAGGCATAATCCCAGAATTTGGGAGGAGGAGGAGGCAGGAGGACAGTTTGAAGCCAACCAGTGTTGTAGCAAGACCCTGCCTTGAAAAACTCCAAATCAACCTATGACAAACATATTACCCTGGGTTGCACCCAGGAACATGGTTAACATATGCAGATGCAACTCTTTATGCTTGCCTTGATAATGAGGACATAATATCCCCAGGGAGTCAAGGAAAGTGGAGAACCCTTGATGGCCTCTCCTAATGCAGCCAAGTGTTAGGTTTGTCCCTCGGGGGCTTCTGTAGCTGTGACATGCTCTTACTGAGTGCCTCCTCCCTCTGCAGGGAGGTTTCCCATCCCCTTGGGGGTTTACCAAGAACTCAACTGCAGTGTTCTTGGTAGCCTGGCTCATCTGGAGGCCCACCTACCCCTAGTTCTTCCCCAGGGGAGATCTCTTGATTGAGAAGGATGCCTGTCAACAAAGAGCCACCCTGTGCTACTCTCCTGCTTTTAAAGGAGGGTGTGCTTTTTGCAATCTCTGTTGCAGTACCACTGAGCACTTAGTCACGTCTGCCAGCGGGACATTGTTCATTCACCCCATGGGAGATTCCAGCCTCAGTCTTGGAGTGCACACCCCAGCTGCACGTAGGAGGGAACCCAACCCTGAATCTAGCCCTCCATGCCTCCTCTGCAGCCTGTGGGTCCCCATGGAGCAGTTATTGGTGTAGGTGCTCTTAGCCTCTCTTCTGAAAGCCACAAGCAGGTCTCCAAAGACCATAAGCTCTTCCTCTGCTCCTTTGGGCCAGTAACATATATCTCTGCGGATTTCAACCCTTCCCGTGACTAAGTTCCACTTTCTAAGAACCTAAGTAAATGACTACAACCCATTCATCAGAACTAAAAATAAAATTGTCTGTTACTGGGGTTTACCAAGAGCTCAGCTGCAGAGTTCTTGGTGGCGTGGCTCCTATGTGCAATTCACCAACATGGTAGAATACCCCTGTGCCCATCAGGAGGCAGCAACTGGAGCTTGTAAATGAGATGCAAGGTCTCTAGCCTTGCCTATGGAAGCCAGAAGAATCTGATGGGGCCAGCAAAATGGCTCAGCTGGTACAGGTGTTTGCAGCCAAGCTCAAAGACCCGAGTTCGAGTCCTAAGACCCACACGATACACGGAGAAGGTCAAGTCCTTTAAGTGTTCACAGACTTCCAGGTGTACTCCTTAGTATGAGTGGACCCGTTCATATAGGCATATGCACAGACAAACCAAATAGACAAATGTAGTTTAAAACAAGAACAACAAAAACATTTGAGAGCCACTGCTTCAGGGTCTGGAAATTCAAAATGTCCCACTCTGGGGTGCTTTTGTATTTCAATATCCCCAATGTAGGCAGCTGATGTCAGTGTTCATCCTGAGTCTGCACCTTTAGACCAACCCGAGTTACGCACGATGCACTTGGGAAAGGCAGCATCCATACACCGCACGTGAGTTGCTGTTTTGACCTACAGATGGCTAGATCTCATTTCACTTAGCAAACATCCACCCACCGAGGCTTAAACCTATCAGGCATGTGTTAGCCCAGGATGTGTGACAGCAACCCTAACTGCACAGAGCTTCCTGTCCAATGTCAAAAGAGACACCAGGAGCTTAGGGGTCTTGGTGCATACCTTTAATCCCAGCACTCTGGAGATAGAGGCAGGCGGATCTCTGAGTTCGAGGCCAGCCTGGTCTACAGAGTGAGTTCCAGGACAGCCAGGGCTACACAGAGAAACCCTGTCTCGAAAAACAAACAAACAACAAGAGATACTGGGCCTGCAGATATGAGTCAGTGAGAAAGTACTCAGGCCTGAGTTCAAATTCCAAGACCTGTGGCAGCAATGTCTATAATACCAGTGCACCTGTGGGAGACAAAGGCAGAGACAGGGGTATTTCCAGAAGCTTGGGGCCTGCTAGCCTGGCTTATGATGTGGGGAAACCTTGTCTCAAACAAGGTGGGAGGCAAGAATTGACACCCAAGATGGCTCTTTGATCTCCTCACAACCACGCACATCTGCCTGCATGCTCACACACGTAAAGTTCTCATGAGTCTGAGGTGCTTACAAAAAACAAAACAAAACAAACAACAACAACAAAAAAAAAAAACCCAAAAACAAAAAACACAGTAGCCAGGTGTGGTGATGGTAGTGCATGAAGGGAGATTGTGAGTTAGAGGCCAGCCTGGGGACAGATCTTGTCTCTGGGGATATATATATATATGTGTGTGTGTGTGTGTGTGTGTGTGTATTGAGTATATTAAATATATGCTGAATATATATTGAATAAATAGTCAATCTAAGTTGAACAAGGTACTGAATGAATATGGGAATGACAAAGGAGGTGTTGCTCCCGCTCTCAGCCAGTATTCTGAAGTTTAAGCAACAGGAAGCATACAGAGGACTCACAGTCGTGGAAAGCTAGACAGGGAAGGGTGGGTGGGAACCAGGGGAACAGGAGTGTAGTCTCTTTAATGTCTCATGCCCAGGATGTGTCCAGTCTGTCCATTTCCTGTTTCTGGCTCATTCAGGTCAAACATTCATTTTGCTGGGTTGCAGAGCAGGGTATGCTGACAGCTGATTCAAAAGCACATGAGGTGTCAGGAAAATGGTGTGCAATGGCAGGACCCCCTCCGCTACACAAAGAAAATGACCTTCTACCTCCTCCAGCCATGTCCTTTGTCAAAGCTAGGAAAGGCTAACTTCTTTCCATGGAGCCCAAACAAACCCTTCCTTTCTTAAGTCGCTTTTGTCACAGCTATGAGAAAAGCCACTGTGATGGTTTGTATATGCTTGGCCCAGGGAGTGACACTATTAGGAGGTGTAGCCTTGTTGGAGTGGGTGTGGCCCTGCTGGAGTAGGTGTGGTCCTGTTGGAGTGGGTGTGGTCCTGTTGGAGTGGGTGTGGTCCTGTTAGAGTGGGTGTGTCACTGAGGGTGTGGGCTTTAAGATCCTCATCCTAGCTGCCTGGAAATCAGTCTTCTCCTAGCAGCCTTCAGATGAAGATGTAGAACTCTCAGCTCCTCCTGCACCATGCCTGCCTGGATGTTGCCATGATAACGGCCTCAACCACTGAACCTGTAAGCCAGCCCCAGTTAAATGTTGTCTTATAAGAGTTGCCTTGGTCGTGGTGTCTGTTCACAGCAGTAAAACCCTCACTAAGACAGTCACTTATATAGCTAAGGTGGGAGTGGACCCTCTGGGCTCTCTGTGGAAGCACTTCTCAGGGGATCTTTCTGTGGTTTGAAGTGAAAGGACCAGCCTGGACCAACCTATGGTAGAAGCTATGGGAAAGAAGAGAAAGAAAGTGTTATCACTGCCTATGGGAGCCTCAAGCCAAGTGTGGTGTGACTGACATCAGGGGCAACGAGGAGGGAGTGAGGAGCTAGTCTTCTGACCCTGCCATCTGTTCTAGTTACTGGAAATCTCAGGGATAATTCCTCCATCTACTTTCCAGGCCTTTCTTCTGTCAAAGGGCCATGTTGGTCTCACTGGCTCTCTCTGTCACAGTAGACGCAGTATAGCGGGATGAGGGGAGGCAGGAATCACATGGCAGCTTGCTCTAGAACCAGAGGTACAGTTCGCAGTCACACTGGAGGAGGGGTCCAGAGTCACATCTTCCTCACAGATTGCAAGATGGAGATTCTGTACGTTCAGACCCTGCACGGTCCCCTGCTTTGAGAATGGTCAGGGATCGAACTTCCTATCCACTCGTTTAGCATCAAGTGGACACTGACACCGCCGTTCTCCAGAGGCTGAACCCTGAGTCCAGAAGACGCTGGTCAGTATTAATTGGGGATGGTTAGCAATGTTGCCGATGGACTCAGTAATTCAGTCTCTGAAAACTCCAGAAATGATTTTCAAAAGAGGGAAAAGCGGGACCCAGGCAGCTCACTGGCTTGGTCGCTAAGGCTGTGCACTGCTCTGGCAGAAGACCTAGGTTTGGTTCCAAGCACAAAACAGATGGCTTACAACCTCCTGTAACTCCAGCTCCCCTGGTCTGGCCTCCAGCAACACCTGCACTGATATTCTTTCTGTTTGTCTGTCTGACTATGTCTGTCTGTCTATATCTGTCTCTCTGTAAATCTCTGTCTCTCCCTTCCTCCATCTCTCTATCCTTCTCTCACCAAAAGGAAGGAAGGAAGGAAGGAAGGAAGGAAGGAAGGAAGGAAGGAAGGAAGGAAGGAAGGAAAAGAAAAATACAAAGAGCCTGGCAAATCCTCCCTGGGCCAAGTTCAACCAGAAGCAGTTTGAATTTTGCTGTTTTGTTTTTGTATAGCCAGAGACTTAAGAATGTTTTTCTTTTGAGCATTCTTAAAAGACCGTTAAAATAAATAAACTAAAAAGAACATGTGTACTGTGTTGACCCTCAGAGTGAGTGAAAACAGAGCGAAGGTTCTGAGACAGCACGGGGGGGGGGGGGGGGGGGGGGTGGGGGGCTCGGCGGGTGCGCTGGGTGGAAAAAATTTGAAATTGACATGATGTCAACTGTGGGAAGCTATGTCCTGTGCCCACAGGACTCCAAGGCAAAACAAAATCATTTGTTTGGGAGTTTTTTAAAGTGGTTTATTTTTCTTAAAGGAATTCTTTCTTGGGCTGAGTGGGTAGATAAGGGATAGAATTCTTGCCTAGCTTGTGTGAGGCCCTGGGGCCAATCCTTGGAGTCTCTCCTCTCCTCTCCTCTCCTCTCCTCTCCTCTCCTCTCCTCTCCTCTCCTCTCCTCTCCTCTCCTCTCCTCTCCTCTCCTCTCCTCTCCCCTCCCCTCCCCTCTTCTCTCCTCTCCTCTCTTTCTCTCTCTCTTTCTCTCTCTCTCTTTCTCTCTCTCCTCTCTCTCCCCCTCTTCTCTCTCTGTCTCTCTCTGTGTCTTTGTCTCTCTCTCTCTCTCTCTGTCTCTCTCTCTCTCTGTCTCTGTCTCTCTCTCTCTCTCTCACACACACACACACACACACACACACATGTATTTTACCATAAACAACCCAGATTCTCATGGGTAGGAAGTTAATAGTGTGAATGTGTCCTTATGGTGGACTATTATGCAGCCAGTAAAAATGATAATGCAAATTTGTTTTGATTAAGATACAAAGACACTCATTATGTTTGCTCAGGTAACATTGTTTATTCGTTTACTTACCATCTCCCCTGTGGAGGATGGAATTATACTAGGCTCCTGCTGGCACTGAGCCAGCCCCTCAACTATCATTTTGTGTTGAGACAGGGTCTTGCTATATAGCCACAGCAAGCCTTGAGCTCGCAATTCTCCTGCCTCAGCTTCCCAACAGCAGGGTTTGAATTATGGCAGGTCTTACTATGCCTGGCTTGAATCAAATACTTGCCAACAGAATTTTATAGCCTACACAATGTGTCTCATAACTGTTTAATGTGAAATTTGAATTATATAAATCATATGTTTCACAGTATTTTAGCCAAAAAGGGGGGGATCTCATTATTGTAGACCAGGCTGACCTAGAATTCTCTATGTAGACCAGGCTGGCCTGGAACTCACAGAGCTCCTGCTTCTGCCTCCTGAGTGATGGGGTTAAAGGTGTGCACCACCATATCCAGCCATGAGATTTTCCTCCATCTCAGGTATAAGAATAAAACTTGTCCTTAGATCCTGGCTATACAAAAATTGGCAGCTGGCTGTTTCCTAAAGATGATTCTTATAAATGCTCAGGGAAAGCCGGGCTTGGTGACACAAACCTGTAATTTTAGCTTTTGGGAGACTGAGTCAGAAGGACCCTGGGTTCAAGGCCAGGCTAGACTGTACAATGAGACCCTGTCTCAAAATTAAAAAAAAAAAAAAAAATCGCCGGGCGTGGTGGCACACGCCTTTAATCCCAGCACTTGGGAGGCAGAGGCAGGCAGATTTCTGAGTTCGAGGCCAGCCTGGTCTACAGAGCGAGTTCCAGGACAGCCAGAGCTACACAGAGAAACCCTGTCTCGAAAAAAATAATAAAAATAAATAAATACATAAATAAAATCAACTAGCAATTTTAGAAACAAAACAAACAAACCCTAAATGGTTGGAGGAGGGGGAGCCAAAATAAGGCTCATTTGACATCAGATTGGAGCTGAAGCCAGCGGAGTTGACCCATACATGAGAGGCTTAACCCAAGACCTCAGGACCAGGAAGATAACAGACCAACCAGAGAATTTGAAGTTATATCCTAGATGGGAGGTGGGCTAATACTGATCACCTACTTTGAGGCAAATCAAGTTTGGAAACAAATCCCAGCTTGGAAGCCAGCCTTGGGTTGTCCATTTTGGAGAATGAATTGGTCAGCCACACCGGCAGCTTGAGGCTGTTGGACCAGCTCCAACCCACTTCGGTCCCCATCACTCTTTGGTGACACTCCGATATCAATATTTGCCCACTTGTTGCTCATAGATCTCTGCCGAGTTTTTAAGTACAGTCAGGACAGCCATCACCCAGCTTCTTATCAGGTTCACGACCAAGCATGGGGGCTGTAAAACTGCAGATAAACCACCCGGGACTGCAGGGAGTGCCCTGTCTTATCGCACACCTGCTGCAATAATTAACCATGATGGGAAATGAACGCAAGCACTGAGCCGGGCATGCCTATTTCAACAGCCTGTGAGCTCTGTAAGTTTCTCCGCAGGAGTGCCGAATCCTGCTACACTGTTGCTCTCATCCTCCTCACCTGGAATCTGCCTCTCATGACCTGCCCCTCCAGTTCCCACACTACAAACATTGCTTCAGACCTATAACAAGTGAGATGCCCCACCAGAATTGGTGAATTCGACAAGATACGGGCTATGAAGGCTGACCCACAAGGACGGCTCATCCATCCATCACGCTAGTAATTGGGATTTTTGTTGTTGGGGGTTAGAAGGGCAGGAAGGAGTGATTTTTGAGCCTTGAGGCAGGAGCTCAGTTAATCCAGATTGACCTTGGATTCCTGATCCTCTGACCAGACCTCCCAAGTGCTGGAATTACCTCTGTCTGCAGCACCATCTTTGGCTTGCTGTTTTGTTTGTTTTTGAAAACAAGTATCACTGAGTAGCACAGGTTCGGCAGGAACTCACTATGTAGCTCAGACTGGCTTTGAGTTCAGAGTAATCCTGCCTCAGCCTCCTGGGTGCTGGGATTACAGGTGTGAGCTATCATACCTAGCTCGATGAGGCAATGACGATTATCTGCCCCTTATTGACCGGTGTTCTCAGGAGTTCAGATTATACATCTATTACACAAATGCAGCAGGCGTCTTGCCATACCAAACAGCTCACAATGAGCCCATTCATCCAGCCAGCCAACAGCAAGCCAACAGCAATGACTTCTAAACCCTGTTAAATAAGTGGCACTGTTGGGTAGGCTATGAGAACACTGAGGTTTTTAAACAATAAAAACTTAGACTTATCAAGTCACATCCTGGAGCTGGGCCTGGTAGTGAAGCTATCCAAGAACCATAGACAGTAAGATCACAGGTTCAAAGCTGGTGTGGGCTAGACAGAAAATGTATGGCCAGCCTGGGCTACTTAGGGAGACCCTGTCTGAAAATGAAGTAGAAAGGAAGGATTGGGAATTTAGTGTGGTGGTGAGCGCTTTCTAGAAGATTCCAGGACCTGCGTTCAATCTCTAGTGTCATACACACACACACACACACACACACACACACACTGGATAGATAGATAGATAGATAGATAGATAGATAGATAGATAGATAGATAGATCAAGCCAGTGGACATCTACCAAGCTACACCAATGTTATCAGCAAAGGGATTAAGTGGAATGGGAACACTGGGCCTCCATCCTCAGAGAGCTTCATCTGGCTCATCACACAGGGGTGCAGGGTGTGTATGTGTGTGTGTGTGTGTGTGAGAGAGAGAGAGAGAGAGAGAGAGAGAGAGGGAGAGAGAGAGAGAGAGGAAGGTGAGTGGGTTGGTGGGAGGGAGGAGTCATCACTCAAGGCAAAGTTCTGGAGATTTTCTGAGGAGAGGAGTGTGAATTCACTCAAAGAGCTCTGGAGTGGCTTGGAGCCTAAGTAGGGAACCCAGCATCCACCTTCCCACCACAGAGGAGAGTCCACAGGCCCCCTCAACACTCCTGTACATCAGTATGTTGTTCTAATGCAGCATGAAAGGCTTGCCCATTCCCAGTCCTTCTTCTGAACCCACAGTGACAGCAATGCCGGGAGGTCTCCAGCCTTAGCTGCTGGAGAGAAGGGGGCTCAAGAATCACCCATCTGGCCTTGGGATACTGTCTAGCATTGGCTAACTCAGTGGTTACAGAATAAGAACTCCGAAATGAGCTTGTCTACACTTCTAGGAACCAGTCGAAGCTAGACATCACCTTGGTTCCCAAGCTTGCCAACTTCCTCTCTCTCTCTCTCTCTCTCTCTCTCTCTCTCTCTCTCTCTCTCTTGTTTCTTCCCCACCTATGGGGTCAAAAGAAGGTGGGGTGGAGGAAGTTCTCCCCCTCCCCCATCACCTCCTGTAACATATTAACAACCATCTTTAGAAGAAGGAGATACTTGCTGCTGAGCTCCTTTGGCCATCTGGTAGACCTCATTGATTGCTTACCTGGTTTCTATCTCTTCCTTCATTCTTCCTTGAAGAGAGAGTGACTTGGCCTGCAATATGTCAGCCTAGGGGTGGAAGGGTGCTGCATGTGAATGAATCTATTATAAATATCCTGATCATACCATCCAGTTTTAGCCAATGAGATCTAGTTGGGAAGCTCCTGATTTCTTGAGGAGAGATACCACAGCTCTCATCATCCCGCTAATACTGTGGCAGCTACCCTGCGACAGTGAGCAAGCCTCTGGAGAAGGGTCTCTGAGACGGCAATCCTGATGTAGCTGGGTGTAATTGATATAATTGGTGAGACAGCCCAATACTAAAATTCTGTTTGGGCAAAAGATAGAACCTTATTTGTTTAGCCACTGTATGGTTTTAGTTACAGAGATCAAATATACTCCTGGCTGGTTGAACTCGACCAGCTCACACACAGTTCAGAGCTGCTAATAATAGCATCAAAGGGATGTCTGCAGGCTTGAATGGGTTTCCCAAACAGCCTCAGCACCTTCAAACTCTACCCCCAACAGCAAAACTGGAGCTGGGACATGGGAGAACTGATTCCCAGACATGGTGGCCAACCTGGGTAGGTTTCTGTTGCTATAATAGACATCATGACCAAAATGCCAGGGCAGAAAACGTTTATTTCAGCTTACAAATCTCAGGTCCACACTCTGTCACTGACAGAAATCAAGATAAGAGGCAGGAATTGACACAAAGGCCATGGAGGAGGGCTGCTTCCTGGCTTGCTCAGTGGGCTTTCATATAGCCCAGGACTACCTGACTCAGGGAATGGCACCACTCACAAGGGGCTGGGGTCTCTGACATCAGTCCTTAATCAAGAAAATGCTCTATAGGCCATTCTTAGAAAAGCATTTTCTCAGCTGAGGTTCCCTCTTCTGAGATCATTCCAGCTTGCTTCAAGTTTACACAACACTAACCAAATCAAATGGAAGATGAGTTGGGGGTTTGTTTTATTTGTTTTTTTTTTAAGATTTATTTATTTATTTTCTACGAATACACAGTAGCTGTCTTCAGACAAATCTAGAAGAGGGCATCAGAGCCCATTACAGATGGTTGTGAGCCACCATGTGGTTGTTGAGAATTGAACTCAGGACCTCTGGAAGAGCAACCAGGGCTTTTAACCACTGAGCCATCTCTCCAGTCCCCCCTTGGAAGATGAGTCTGAAAGATGTACAAGTGTCTCCATGCAACCTGGAGATGAGGCAGTCCCAGACTCTCAGTATTCTGGCTCAGACCTGGGGTTAACTCCCTATTGCTTGCTAGGGCCTCCTGCTTCCTCAGCAGGTGGCTTTCCTGATGATTTCTCAAGAAATGTTATGTTCCTACCCCTCTTCCCTGTCTCCTTACTCCTCCAGAGAAGGAAGGAGATGGACTGGGCAGCTGGCATTGCTTTCTACCCACCAGCTGCATCTCAGAACAGTTGCTGAGTGAGCGATTGAGCGTACGAATGAGCCTGTCCTACAATGAATGCCAGTCTGAGCTCCAGGCTAATCCATAATTTTTCTGTTTGACTTGGAAAGGGACCCTGCAAATTTGAATTCTGCAAATTTACCTTCCTAATTCTGTTCTTTGACTAACATAGAAATTGGCTTGGCACAGATGGAGGGAGGGAGACAGGCTGGCAGGGGTAGGGGGTGGGGGATGGTTACTATCACCAGGTGGATCATGAGTACATTGCCAACCCGTAGCTGCCCATATAGGGAAGGTGAGCTGTCAGTATTTGAAGCATGAAGCACGGGGGTGTGTGTTGACAGGGAGGAGGTTTGATGCCTAGTATTCTGCCTCTTCGTTTGCTGGCATGTGCTAATGGGTCTGATGAAACTTAATTCCTCAGCCTCAGGCTTGACTCAGATTCCTGTCACCTACAGAATGGCTAAATGGTTACATTCAAAGACCCAACCATGAGTTACTCTCTTCCCTGCACTGATGGAACAAAAATCTTGAATGAATTAATGAATGATGATTGGGTAGGGGTGGGAAGGGGGTGTCTACGGTTTAGATCCTGATGGCGTCTGGTCTGACCATATGTCTTTAAGCTCATCCCACTCCAGCCTCAAGGCCAGTATAAATGACAGACAGATACCATGGCTTCTTCTGCAGCCTTCATCCCTGCCATTCACCTTGACCCCAGCACACATGGCTTCTATCCATAAGAGCAGCCAGATGTCTTGGCTGTGCTCCCTGTGTTGACCTGCAGCTGGAGGAGGGGCTGTCCGTACTAGCTGTGAGCCTGGAGTTCCTACAAGGACAAGGGTTCCACCTGGCTTGTCAACCCAAAGCCACATCACTGAGCTAGGCTTCCTAATCTTGGCTACTTTGGCCCTATACTGAACTCAGTCCTGGTCTGTGGGGTCCTAGCACCCCAGGGCTGGCTTTGTCTTGTGCTGTCAGCCCTCCAGGACTAAAGGCCAGTCCCTGTAGATCTTCACAGGCCTGACCAGGCTTGCCTGGTCTTTCCCAGCAACTGTCATTCCTCAGACACTCATTAGAAATCAATTATGGGTCTAAGCTGTGCTACGTACTGGGGGCTTCACGGTGGCCCAGACAGATTCAGACATTACCCAGAAACCCCTGGGAGAGATGAACATGGGCTTATAACTTCCGAGTGGTATGTTAAAATAGGACTAAAGATCAAGGGCTCTGTGAAATTCCAGGGGTACGTTTATTTTTTGAGATGGGGACTCATTTAGCCCAGGCAAGCTTCTAGCTGGAAATAACTTTGAATTTATGATCCTTCTGTCTTATCCCCAGTGTGCTGGGATCTTAAGTTTATGAATCCACTCCCAGCTTATACAATACTAAAGATGGAACCCAGGGCCTGTACATGCTAGACAAACACTTTGTCCACTGAGCTACTTGTGCCTTGACCCCCTCCCCCCGTGTTACCTTAGAAGAAGGAAAAGCCAGGACAGAAAGAGGAAGACAGACAAGATATCACATGCCAAATGGGCACCTGTGGGGACCTGATACTGTTCCCAAGATCCCTCCCTTGGAACCAGATCTCTTTCCTCCTTCAGGAAGGGATGAAATATTGCTAGCCAAGAGGTCCGCAGTGCCTTTCCCAGTCACAAGGCCACAGTAGCCATGCTGATCACCCACCTTTGCAGAGGCAGCCAGCACCCACCCCCCCTCCTTGCCCAATAGCATCCTCTGCAGGCACCCCAGATGGTGTCTTCATGGAGTCCCACTGTGTGAAAGGGAAGAGAAAATGTGCTTCTGCCTGAAAGGGGGTGGGGGTGGGGCGGTCCAAGCCTCTGCGGCTGCACATTCTGGCCCCCAGATAACACACAGAGGGGCGTGGCAAGGCCTCTCTGACTCTTTGAAAACCCCAGCAGGAAATTGTTCCGAGGAGATTAGGTGAGACTTGGAGACAAGGAGACACCGGAGGGCCGAGAAGCCCTGAAGAACACAGGGTGTGACGCAAGAGCCCAAAGCAAAAATGAGCTTTCAAAAAGTTAGGTTTGCCCACCCAGCATGGTGGCACATGCCTGTAAGGGGGGTGGGCTGAGGAAGGAGGGTTGGTGGGACAGAGTCCTGAGCTACATAGTAAGAAAAAAAAAGTAATAGAACTTTTTTTTTTTAATACTAGGTTTGTTCCTTTTCTCCCCCACAGCTGTTCTTAGCTGTTGGCTACTCCGTGGGTTCCCTGGGGAGACAAGTTGCTCGTTTGAGTGGTGTGAGGAATCCTTGGGGGGGTGGGGAGAGTGTTTCCAAGGATGGAATGTATTTGGATAGAAATTACTTGATTACTCAGGAAAAGGTGTGACAGCAACGGAAGTCCTGTCAGGAAGCAGGGGGGGGGGGGTGGCACATCTGGTAATAGGACATAATTTCTTTATGCAAATGAGGCTGAAGGTCCTCAGGAAGATGCTTCCCCCACTTCCTGTGGGGAAGGGCCTCTCCATCAACTATGCACAGCGGGAAGGTGTTTACTCTCCTCTTCTCAGATACAAGCACACAGGGTCTCAGGGGAGACCCTGGCTACAAGAAGCTACAAAGTTACTGCCATCTCTGCTGTCCCAGGCTCAAGCTATTTGTCTAAATCTTTTGTTGGGCTGGGATTTGAAGTGGCCAAAAGAGTCTATGTGAGGAGCAGATGTTGGGGTGTGGGGAGAGCGCAAGGGCCGTCAGACCCCAAATGTGGTGGAAGAAAGGTGATGGTGGGGCCTGAGACAGGTGCATGCATTAAGGAAAGTCACATGACCCTGGGAATGCTTCAAGACGTTTAGAGGATGCCCGCCCCGCCCACATGGTCTAACATCATCACTTTGGTTCCTCCACAGGGGTGTGTCAGGGAGCGCGAGCTGATCTGGCGTAATGGAGGTGCAGCTAGGTGCCCACTTACAGGTTGATTCAGAGCAGCGGTTCTCAACCTTTGGGTTTTAACTCCTTTGGGAGATGGTTGAAGACCTTTTTAAAGGGGTCGCCTAAAACTACGGGAATGCACAGATATTTGCATTACGATTCATGGCTAGCAAAATTCCATTTATGAAGCAGCAACAAAAACAATTTTATGGTTGGGGTCACCACAACATAAGGAACTGTATTAAAGGGTTACAGCATTACAAGGGATGAGAACCACTGATGTAGACTGTTCCAAGGAGGAACCAATAAATACAGTAACTCCCTGTCACACACACCCTTTGTCTGCACACACACTCCAAGCCCCCCAGGGGATGCCTGAAACCACACACAGACCTATATTTTGTTACTCTAACAGACTGGAGAAAGTTTGATTTATAAATTGGGCCCAGTAAAAAGTCACCAATAAGTAGTAATGTATTAGAACAATTAGGGTCAGAGGGATGGCTCAAGGGGCTTGCCACAAGTCTGAGGACCTGAGTTCAATCCCTGGGATTCCCATAATGGAAGGACAGAACGGACCTCTGTAAGTTGACCTCTGACATCCACACATGTACCAGGGAACATTCATACCCAGTTACACACAGATGCACACAAGAAAAACAAAGTGTAACTTAAAAAATTAAAGTAAAAAGAAATAGAACAATTACAACATGTAAACAAAAGCTATATTTAAATCAAAATACAGCCGGGCGTGGTGGCGCACGCCTTTAGTCCCAGCACTCAGGAGGCAGAGGCAGGCGGATTTTTGAGTTCGAGGCCAGCCTGGTCTACAAAGTGAGTGCCAGGACAGCCAGGGCTACACAGAGAAACCCTGTCTCGAAAAAAACAAACAAAAAAAAAAATCTATACTTGAATTAATTACATAATTTTGAAATGAGATCTCTCTATATAGCCCAGGCATCTCAGAACTCACCATCCCCCTGCGTCTACCTCTGAGTTCTAGGATAACAGGAGTGTACCACTACATTTGACTATGGCTTTTTTTTTTTTTTTTTAATTTGAGACAGTGTTTCTCTGTGTGGCTCTGGCTGTCCTGTAACTCACTCTTAGACCAGGCTGATCTTGAACTCACAGAAATCCTCCTGCCTCTGCCTTCCACATATTAGAATACCCTTACCCTGTTTGGACTTTTTTTATCTGTATCATTATACAGAGAGTGAAAGCAGACAGAGAAGGAGAACAGCTGAGGTCCGCATTAAGTATTAAGAGGCCAATGGAGGACACGGGAGTTATTCCCAGTGTTTGGGAGTGTTAGCATTCTGTCTAAGCTCCACCCCCACAGTTACCTGGTGTCTTAGTTAGGGTTTCTATTCCTGCACAAACATCATGACCAAGAAGCAAGTTGGGGAGGAAAGGGTTTATTCGGCTTACACTTCTATACTGCTGTTCATCACCAAAGGAAGTCAGGACTGGAGCTCAAGCTCAGGGAGCAGGAGTTGATGCAGAGACCATGGAGGGATGTTCTTTACTGGCTTGCTTCCCCTGGCTTGCTCAGTCTGCTCTCTTATAGAACCAAGACTACCAGCCCAGAGAAGGTCCCACCCACAAGGGGCCTTTCTGCCTTGATCACTAATTGAGAAAATGCCTTACAGTTGGATCTCATGGAGGCATTTCCTCAACTGAAGCTCCTTTATCTGTGATAACTCCAGCTGTGTCAAGTTGACACAAAACTAGCCAGTACACCTGGCAACAGCCAGGTATGCTCCACCCCACAGTTACCTGGCAGAAGCCAGGTAGGCCCCGCCCACGAAAAAAGGGCCCTCCTCACCCCCTCCTCTGGGTTTCTCTGTGTAGTCCTGGCTGTCCTGGAACTCACTCTATAGACCAGGCTGGCCTTGAAAGAACTCAGAAATCCGCCTGCCTCTGCCTCCCAAGTGCTGGGATTAAAGGTGTGCACCACCACTGCCCGGCTCACCCCCTCCTCTCTCTCTTGATCTCTTGTTCCTTTCTTGCTGTCTTGGGCTCTTGCTCCTTTGCTCTTCCCTTCCACCCCTCTTTTTTCTCCATTCCCTTCCCCCCACCCCGTCTCTCCACGTGCTCATAGACAGCCTCTACTTCTCTACTCTCTCCCTCTCTCTGCCTTTCTCTGCCTCTACTACCCTCTTAGCTCCCTTCCCCATGCCCTGAATAAATTATTTTATACTATACCATCATGTGGCTGGTCCCCTAGGGGGAAGGGATGCCTTGGTATTGGCCTGCTGAGACACCCCCTTCCCCCATACCTGACTATACACCCATAGAACATATTCCTCTTTCTCTTTCTCTTTTTATAAGCACATCAGGGAGCGCACACTGCTCTTCCAGACCTTGGTTCAGTTACCTGCACCCACACAGCAGCTCACAACTGTCCTCCCGTGCCAGGGCATCCAACCTCCTCTTCTGACCTCTTCATGCAGCAGACACAGGTCACAGACATATATGCAGGCACTTACATATATAACAAGACATAATTAAGTCTTTTTTTTTTTTTTTTTAGAGAGAGAGGTTTTGGGTTTTTTTTTTTTTAATGGCTTATTTATTTTTATGTGCATTGGTGTTTTGCCTGCCTGGATGTCTGTGTTAGGGTGTCAGAACCCCAAGAGCTGGACTTACAGACAATTGTGAGCTGTCATGTGGATGCTGGGAATTGAACCTGGGTCCTCCAGAAGAGCAGCCAGTGGTCTTAACTGTTGAGCCATCTCTCCAGCCTGAGAGAGATTATTTATGAGTGAGTGGCTCACATCATTAGCAACACTTGGAAATCTTGTCATTCTCTTTGCAGGCAAGAGGCTCAGTGCAGCCAGGATCAGGTCTGGGAATCCCGCATGAGTCCTCGTTTGAGTACAAAAGTCAGGTCTGAGAGAGGAAGGCACGGAGGGTGGAGTGTAAGTCCTGGCTGGGGCCTGAGCCTCAGAGCTAAAAGCACGTGGCCACATTGGGTACAGAATGTCCTTGTCGTCCCCCAAGCACAGAAGCACAGAACCAGTTTGCACTCTTCCTTTCTTCATACTTTCATAGATGAGTCAGACATCGTCCTTATCCATTCCCGGCTAGGCTATCAGGACTGTCCATCTGTCTGGCCGTCAGCCTCACCCAGTGAACAGAGATTAAACACCTCACACACCCAGGGGATGGAGGCCAGCATCAGCTGATTCCCTGGCTTTCTAGGAAGTGATGCTGGCTTCTGGCTGTAGTCAAATCTGCACTGGGACTTTCCCCTAGGTAAAGAACTGGAGGATACATAGTTAACGTTTAAAATGACTTGGAAAGCCAGGTGTGGTGGGGCTCGCCTTTAATCCCAGCACTTGGGAGGCAGAGGCAGGTGGATTTCTGAGTTTGAGGCCTGGTCTACAGAGTGAGTTCCAGGATAGCCAAGGCTACACAGAGAAGCCCTGTCTCAAAAAAACAAAAACAAAATGACTTGGAAAACTGGGGATGGTGGGGCTTGACTGTATTCCCAGAATTCAAGAAGCTGAGGAGAGAGGATTATGGATTTCAGGCTAGCCTGGGCTACAGTGAAACTATGCCTGACCCCTATCCACATTGCCATCCTAAAAACAAAAGCAAACAACAAAAAGGTCTTGACAATAAAGGCAGAATTCGGCCTTTCTTCCTGTATTTATTATGTGTTTTTTATTGGTTATTTTATTTATTTACATTTTAAATGTTATCCCCATTCCCAGTTTCCCTTCCACAAGCCCTCTATCCCCTCCTCCCTCCCCCTGCCTCTATAAGGGTGCCCCCTCCCCCCACCCCACCTTCCCCACTCCTGCCTCAGCGGCCTATAGTTCCCCTATCCTAGGTAATCAAGCCTCTACTGGACCAAGGGGTTCCCCTCCCAGTGATGCCAGATAAGGCAGTCCTCTGCTACATATCCAGCTGGAGCCATGGGTACCCCCTCTGTACTCTAGTTGGTGATGCCTGCATTAAGTTATTATTTAATTTATTTATTTCACTGTATACCTCTGGCTGGCCTCGAGCTATGTGGACCAGGTTGCTCTTGAACTCAGAACTCACAAGGATCTGCTCCTCTGTCTCCAGAGTGCTGGAATTAATGTGTGCCACTGTGTCTAGGCAAAATCAGAATTTTTCAACAATAGTCCTCTCTTGGCAGAACACTTTGGGACACTCACTATAACTTCTTTAACTTGAGCCAGACGTAATTAAAGCTTACAGGGCCTATTCTAGTATTCTTTTCAGATAGATAGATAGCCGCACAGGCACACATTAGGACAGGCTCATGCACACGTCCATACTGTTAGGTCACGGAATGCCTTTTGGAGTCAGAGGTGAGGGGACTCTGGGTCTAGCCTCCAGCTCTCTGGCCACCAGTCCTGGCCTTTTCTGTGCCCGGCCACACAGAGGACCCACAGGGAACCCACACCATCATGGCCATCCTTTAACCTAGCTGACCTGGAGGTCTCGGATAGAGTAAGCCCTTGAATGGGGAGGAAGCCCAGAAAACAAAAACAAAAAACAAAACAAACAAACAAAAAAACCAAACCCAAAAAAAACCTCACCACAATAAGGAGGGGCGAGAAACGTGAGCCTATGAGAACGCAATATGCAGATTAGGAAGACCGAATCACCGATGCATTGGCTGATTGCTGGCCTGACGTCACAATGGCCCAGCCTGCAGTGCTGCGGGCAAGTTATTTGAAAAGGTTTTTTGGTTTCCTGTGTTTCCTGTCTTGTGAAGGAGAAATGTGTTCACGTGTGCAGAGGGCGGACTAACGGGGCCCGGGGGGAGGAGGGGGGAGTGTTGCAGGGTGGGTGTTGTTTGGTGGCTCTGCTGTCCCTGTCAACCAAAGTTGGAAACTGAAGCAACCGCAGGGGAAGCTGTGAATGCCACATGACCCGTGGGGACTTCGCAGCTTCTTCAGTTTAGGGGAAGCCCAAGCAGACCCAGCCTCTATGATTGATTCAATCCGTGTGAGTTTTAAAAATTTTAGTTTAAAAAAATAATTTTTTTTTGAGACAGTGTCTCATCATGAAGCTATGGCTGGCATGAAATTCACGTATTTCTAGTCACCCCTGTCTGTCTCCTGGGTACTGGGATTAAAAGTGTGCATCACTATGTTCTGTTTCCGTGTGTTTTATAAAAAAAACCACTTTGCTTCCTAAAAACCCCCTGGGCTTTCCCCAAGTCCCATGTCAACAACTCACAGTTCCTTCAGGATGTTACTCAGTCCCTCCTCCCTGGAGAGTCATCTGACCCTCCTTTTCAGCCTTGATTTGGATGGAGAGGTCAGTGAGTCCTGGCTGATGTGTGTGCTGTGTTCTAGCTACACAAGGAACATGTCAGGGCTGCACAGCCACACACAGTGGTCCAGGGACAGATCCGTGCTAGAATCTGATGAGAATCTCCCACTAGATGAGAATCAAATCCAGGGCTAGTGGCGATTGTCCTCATTGTCCACATCGAGATGACGATCAATAATGAGGCGCCAAGAAAAGCCAAAGGATGGGGCTGGATTTCCAGAGTCTCTTGTGTACCTGGATCTGAAAGTCGTGGCCCTGAACATTTTAGTTACCCGATTAAGTGTAATATCCTTTTTGAAAGGAACCAACTTAGCCGGGTTTCTGTCAAGACCATAAAGGAGTCTTCAATTGTGTATCCAGCCTTCAGACCAAATCTTAGTCTCAGCATGTATCTGGGCTTTGCCAACCTCTCCCCTCCTCCACCATCTAGTCCCCGCCCCCAACACCGGTGACAAGTCACAGGTTCCTACTGCTTAATCTATGGTTGTTTGTGACAAGTAGAACAGATGGGTCTCCTTAGAAAAATGGCGTGGGAACCAAGTAAAAGAGACTGGGGTTAGATGAACATAATGTCCCCTGTCTGAGCCTCAATTGCCCCATCTGTGACATGGGAGAGTGGCAGTCCCTCCACCTTGGAATTGGTGGAGGTTTTATGCAACGCCTGGTGTCTGATACATGCTCAAGAGACAGTGGCTACCAGCCTCTCCCTGACAGCCTACTGTGGACGAGGCAGGTCTTCCCTAGGCTTCCTGGATAATGAAGGGACAAGAGAGTTAAGGTTGCCACCGGGGGATGGGGTGCTCACCATAAGCAGCTCTGCTTCCTTGTCACTACTGGCCACAAGCACCTGCCCAGCCAGTAGGGCACACTGGCCTGTCATCACTCCAGGAAGGGGCTCCCAGCCAGCCGGTGCAGGTGGTTTCTATTCTAGGCTGGATTCTGGCTCCTTGTGGTGTCAAGAGCTACCAACCTGTTCTGCAACCCCAGCTGGGCTCCAGGCCCTGCCAGACCCCCTCCTAGCCCCAACTTCCTTCCTGGAGCAACTGTTGGTCCGACTTGATTCCCCTAAATGTTGTGCTGTACTCACAGGGGTATGGCGGAGGAAGCCTGTATTTGTGGGGTTCACCATGCACCGCTCAATGGTAGGTGTGGCATAGCATGGGCTAATGTTTCACCCTCCCCTGCACAACCCTTGAAGACAGTATCAAAAGCTGCCCACTTTACAGAGGGCAAAACTCAGTGAGATACAAGATCGAGACCCAGATCCTGTAAGACCTTCCTGTACCCAGAGGTACTGTCTGCCACCAGGGACTAATATCATGAAATATATTAAACACCACAGCTGCCTGGGCCCAAGCCTTTGGACCTACTGCCTGTTTTTGCTGACCTGATAGCTTTTCTGGGCTAGCCTCTTTCTCTCCTGCAAGGGTAAGCATCACCCTTCATGAAAGAGGTTCTCCTCCGGCCCCTGTAGCAGGCCCCACCTCATTTGCTTCCTTCTAAATGAGAATCTGACTTTCTTATTCCAAAAGTTGGCGTTTATCCAAAGAAGCCAGGGCCAGAAAGAAAGATGTTTGGATAGATCACAGGTGCTAAGTACCATGCAAGCCAAGGCAACGAGACAAAAAGACCAACCAAGGGAGGGATGTTATAGGTAGACTGGCCAGGGAGGGCATCTCTGGGCCAGGGGCAGCTTTCAGATTTGAGTGGTAAGAATGCTTTCCATGGGCAGCCAAGGTAAAAGGCTCCAACCAGGAGGAAAAGCCTCTTTGAAGGCACTGGTGTGCAATAAGAGGATTGGGGTGGGGAATGAGGTAAGGCTGGGGGGTGGATTGCATAAGGTCCCCAGGCTGAGATAAGGGGTAGGTTTGGCTTTAAGCTGTCTTCCTGCTGCACCATGAGATTTCTGAGACCAGGGCCCCATTTGTATGACCCAGGCATGTGTTCTCCACTCTAGTCTAGCGTGTGTTCTGTACGATCATAAATAAAGCCTGAATCTGTCGGTGTGTTGTTGTTGTTTTGTGACCTTCCATACTCTGTGTATTCCTGAGTGTTTCTCTAGGACCCTTGTCTTGGTCTTCTATGCTTGTCTTCTGGAGTTCCTGTTGTATTTTGAGACAGAGTCTCATGTAGCCCAGGCTGTCCTGGGCACGCTATGTAGCCAAGGATGACCTTGAACTCCTGATTCTCCTGCCTCCACTTCCAATGTGCTGGGCTTACAGTCTTGTGGCTTATGCCTGACTTTTCCAGTGCTGGGGAGGGAACCCAGGATGCACTTTATGCCAGACAAGCACCCTATCCACTGAGCTGCATCCTCCACCCCAGGCCCTCCCCCTTGCCCCTCTGCCCCTCTCTCTAACTCAGAGAAGGCATCTCACTCTCTTGGGGCCATCTGCTCCCAAGGGCTTTGGAATCCCTCCAGCATGGTACATCTCTGAAGGTTTCTGGAGGCTGTGAAATAAATGCCACGGGGTTCAGATGAGTGAGGGCTCCCAGGTGTGTGCCCTGGTAGACCTGGTGCCCTCTCCTCTGAAAGCAAGAAGGCTGCCTGCCCCACCAACTGTGAGGAAATTTGCTCACAGTAATAATGCCTGGCTTGTGATGCACAAGGGCCAAGGGAGCAGTAGGGCTGAGGGAGCACTAATGCCAAGGGAATATGGTGTCTGAGGGAGCACTGGGGCTGAGGGAGCACTAGGCTAGAGGGAGTACTAGGCCAGAGGGACCACTAGGTCTGAGGGAGCACTGAAGCTGTGGGAGCACTGAAGCTGAGGGAACACTGAGGCTGAGGTGAGGGAGCACTGGGGCTGAGGGATCATTGAGACTGAGGGAGCACTGATACCAAGGGAATATGTGGTCTGAGGGCAGACATGGAAGCTGCAGGAGTACAGGGACTGATGGAACATAGAAGCCAAGAGAGCAGGAAGTTAATTAGCTTGGTTGAGGACCTGGAACTCAGCACCCACTTTGCACTAAAGCTCACCTTGATCATCTCAGGTGACACAGTGGCTCAGTGGGGTACGGGAAGGGGATGTCCTCAGAGGAACAGCAGAGTTAACTTAATGATGAAGTCATTGGCTGCCTCTCTCTCTTCTGTAGGGAATACAGACAGCTTTAGAAACCTCAGGCCTAGGAGACCAGGTAGGCAGACAGTAAACGGTTTACCCTGGTGGGAAGGGGTGTGTGTGTGGGCTTGGGTTGAGAAGGCATTAAGGGAACTTGTAGACCAGACAATCATTTCTGTATAATTCCTTTAATGTTCATAGCTATAGACACTCTTGGTGATGAAAAGAAGTTCCAGAGAGATCCAACAACATGTTCAACATCACACAGTGAGCACTGTCAGGAAGACCTGGTGTCCTGTTCTTGTGGTCATCTGCAGCATGTGTGAGAATTAAGAATGTCACTGGTCACCCCCACCCCTCTGGTGGTGAGATAGCCTCAAAACCTAAGACACCAAAAAAAAAAAAAAAAAAAAAAAAAAGCTGAGCGATGGTGGCACACACCTTTAATCCCAGCACTTGGGAGGCAGAGGCAGGCAGATTTCTGAGTTCAAGGCCAGCCTGGTCTACTGGTCTACAAAGTGAGTTCCAGGACAGCCAGGGCTACACAGAGAAACCCTGTCTCAAAAAACAAAACAAAACAAAAACAACAACAACAAAAACAAAAATAAAAACAAAAGCAAAACAAAACCAAAAAGCCCTAAGACACCAGGCACCTTCTTCCAGATCCCCAAATCCCTCCCAAAGAGCAGGTGCTCCTAGCTTCCTACTTCTGTATTGTTGAAAAGGAAGGGAAGGGGGGAGAATTTTTGTATTGGCCAGAGCCACTTAGACTGCCAGGCAGCTCATCCTCCTTGCAGGCCCCTCAGCAAGGAAGAGCCTGACAAGTGTCACCTGAACAAGGGGTCAAAGCCATCCCAGTCCACGTAAGCTACACTGAAATCTTAAACAATTGTGGTTCAAGACAGAGCTCCCACAGGGGAAGGAAAATCTAACTGAGTTAGCAGTTTGCAGTTCCGGAGCTTCTTGAATTATACATGGGCAACCCCCCCCCCCTTTGAAGGCAGCTTTTGGAGCCTCCAGGAGAAGGCATATAATTTCAGTCTCTGGCATTCTTTGAGGACACTTGCTGGAGACAGCCCCCCCCCACACACACACACAGAGCAGTGGTTGCTTCCAAATCCATTGGGGGATACTGAGTGGTGGATGCCTCAAATAGTTTCCAGCTGCCAGCCAGAGAAATGCTCATCTCCCCTCTCATTGCAGCTAGAAGGTGGCCCTCTGTCTCTAGGTGTGTGTGTGTGTGTGTGTGTGTGTGTGTGTGTGTGTGTGTGTGGTGGGGGAGGGAGGCGTTTCCAAGCATCAGCAGCTGGGAGAGATACCAGGGTAACATTGTTTTCCTTCCCGGTTTGGAAGAGGGGAAATGGTGAAACACTTGGAATAGAAGACCTGACTGGGCCTTGGCTCTCAAGGCTCAGCAGGGTGCATGCAGGGTGCCATCCAGACTTCTCTCCGGGACCACAGCTCCAGGGTCAAGATGGCTCTGAGTTTCAGCATTATCCAGTGGGGAAAATGCCCCTTTCTGGCTTGAATCACGGAGAACCTGAGCCCTCTAACCGTGGACACCTTGCCACGTTCTCCCATCCCTGAGGTGCGCTCGAGGACCGTGGGTAAGGACACCTGAAGGATGTGAGCTGGTTTTGGCCACTGTATCAGAGGTAATTGATAGTGTGGACCACTTGTGGCACTGAGAAAGTTACTGTGACTCTCAGATTCGCCATTTCCCAATCTACTGGGCTGAGAGCATTATTGAAAGAATCCTGGGGTGACTGTTTGTTTTGTTTTTTGTTTGAATTGGTGTTTTATTTTGTTTGGTTTGGAACAAGGTCTCACGAATGTCAAGCTAGCCTAGAACTTTTTGTGTAGCTGAGGCTAGCCCTGACTTCCCGATCTTCTTGCTCCAGTTCTCAAGTGCTGGAGTTACAGCTGTAAGCCGCCATGCCTGGCCCGAAATGGATTTTAAGTGCTCAGTGGAAGGATGGCCGGGGAGGAGGGAGGGGAAGCTGACATGGCTTTTAAGTGTTCAATACAAGGGGCAGTCTATCAGATCATAAATAGAGCCTGTAATTCTAGCACTTAGCAGGCTGAGGCTGGCATAACATCACATTTAAAATTAGCTTGGATGCTAGCCGTGGCGGGGCACGCCTTTAATCTCAGTACTTGAGAGAGGCAGGCAGAGCTCTGTGAGTTCAAGGCCAGCCTTGTCTATATAGTGAGTTCCAGGACAGCCAGGGCTATGTAGGGAGACCCTGTCTTGAAAAACCAAATAAGCACTCAGGAGGCAGATTTCTGAGTTCGAGGCCAGCCTGGTCTACAGAGTGAGTTCCAGGACAGCCAGGGCTACACAGAGAAACCCTGTCTTGAATAAAAACCAACCAACCAGAACAAAACAAAACAAACAAAAAACCAAATAAATGGAAACAAACAGATTAGATTGGGTGACACAAGGAGACTTTGATTCAAAAATAATCATCAAAAAAGGGAGGAGGCTGAGAAAGAAATTAAATGGTGTCCTTTGTATTTAAGGCTTAGGGATGTGGGGTCGTGAGCATGTGGGTGTGGGGGCCCACGCATGTGCATTCACCATTAAAAAATGTGTGTGTGAATTGGCATGTGCACTTAAACCAAAGGACTGGAGCAAAGACTAGCAGCTGTGGGAACCCCAAAAGGGCAAATACTTCATTATGTAGATTTGAAAGCTACTTATTAAGCAAGACCAGAGCAATGGGGAAGGAAAGCTGACCTCCGAGTGTAAAATGTTATCATAAGTAATGCTAATGATTAGGAGGAGAGGGCCTGAGTGGAGAGCGAGACTGGAGAGGCCAATGCCTGGGAACCAAGGGGAATCAAGAGGTCGCAGCTCAAGCCCTGTTTATTTACCTCACAGAGAGCTCTTAGCACATCAGAAAGGTATTTAACCCTCACCCCAACAATTGAAAGAGTAAATCTGGACACAGTGCTTCATTTACCCCAGCCCTGCTATCGAAAGCAGGTGTCTGTCAGTTAAATAAAACAGATGCCAAGGGCCAATACAGAGACACATACATACACACACACAGAGACACACACATACACACACGCACACACATGCATACAAACACAGGCAGACACACACACACACACAGAGACACACACACATACACACACACACACACACACACACACGCACGCACGCACGCACATACACATTCGAAAAGCAGTTGCTAAGGCCTGCCAGAATGATCAACCCAGAGGTAGCTTGCATATTTGTTGATGATCAGCAGGCTCTCACATTCACAGATGTCGTTGACACGGGGACACGTGCCTTTCTACTGATGTCCATAACCGGAGTCACACATAAGCCTCTTTTTTCCTCATGTGGATAAAACGTGGCTCAGAAGCAATTACGGCCTGGCAAAGTTTGTGTATTTGATTAACTTTCTTCGGGTTTTGACTTAAAGCTCTCCTCCAAGGCAGCTGGAGACAACTATAAAAAGCCACAAGGATGTTACATTTCTTGTTACTTTGAAAAAAAAAAAAAAAACTACTGAACAAAAGCAACTGGCTGAAGGAAGAGGCTATGGGGGCTCATGGTTTGGGGGTTCAGTCTATCATGGTTGTGGGGTAAGGGGCACGGCAGCCTGAGGCAGCTGGCCACACTGTGGCCACCGTCCTGAAGTAGAGATGAATTAGGGTATGTCCCAGCCTGGGGGGTGATGGCACCCGTGTTCAGGGTGGGTCTTCCCATTTTAATAAACCCAGTGTAGACACTCCCTCTGTTAGGTCTGTTTCCTAGGTAGTTCTAAGTTCTGTCAAGTTAACAATTGATAATAACCACTGCAGTGGCCACTCTGCTTGTTCATGACTGAGGGATTCTTCAGGAACATAGAATCCTATATCCTGGACATCAGGGAGAGGAGATGGCCAGTTACCCTCCTTAAGACCCTTTCCTTAGTGCCTCCCCATAAATGTGTACGCCGATCCCAATAGTTGCAGGGGTAAAAACTGGCTCCCAGCCAGGCATGGTGGCACATGCCTTTAATCCCAGCACTTGGGAGGCAGAGGCAGGCGGATTTCTGAATTCGAGGCTAGCCTGGTGCACACAGTGAGTTCCAAGACAGCCAGGGCTATACAGAGAAACCCTGTCTGCAAAAACAAAAACCAAAACCAAACCAAACCAAACAAACAAACAAACAAGGCTTCTGTCTTGCTCTTAAGAACTCCCAACTGCCCCTGCTTGGCAAAATAGATTGTGAACCTCTGAACAGCAGGAAACGACGTGTTGAGGGGACCACACAATGCAGGGAGATGTCTAAATGGTTGGTTTCCTGGTCGGCTACCTACCGTGCTTGTGTGCGGGGAGGAATGGGGGTGCAAAAGTTGTGGGGGTTCAGTTATCTCTCAACCTCCTCCAAGCAAATGGGGTTGTGTAAATGGGGGAGTCCTGTGCGGGATTCAAGGCACCGTTACTCCAGCCCCAGCTTCTCCCTCCTTTCCCAGAGCTGATGTATAAATATCTGTGCGTGTGCATGCATGCGAGTGTGTGTGTGTGTGTGTGTATGTGTTTGTGTGTACATTTCTTGACATATTGATGAAGCCTCAGTTTGCCAACCTTCGGGGCATAATGCGAGAACTATTTTCCCCCTAATCTGCCATAATGGCATGTTTTATTATGCTATTTCAGGCGTTCCCGGTGCTTTTACTGTTCCATGTTTTATGTATTTTAACTAATGCTTTAATTTTAGTACACTGTGCCCTAAGGGGACTTCACGAAGCTCACTTTGGAAAATCAACAGGGACTCTCAGAGACAACAGGGCATGACTCTATCCATACGTAGCTCCCTGCAGAGAAAAGGAGGCCTCAGAGGAGGCAGGCCAGAGGGTCTTGAGCCTTCTCTTCAAAACACTCAGGCCATGGGTCCAACCTGTAACCCTCAGGCAGCATACGTCCCGGGATAGCTGTGACTGTGACCCTACACATCTGTAGATAACATCCTGTCCCAGTGTCAAGAGGCTGAACATCCTTAACGGGGTGAGTCTTAGGTACACTGCTGTCTGAATGAGCCCCTCCACTTACACCGTGAAGAAGCGTTCCCACTGTGATAATATGGTGTCTGGAGGTGAGGCCTTTGTGGAGTCACTAGGATTAGAGGAGGTAACAAGAATGGGACTCCTGGTCACTCTTCCAGAGTGACTTTATATGTTGAAGAGAAACCAATACGTTAGCACACGCCTGTAATCCCTGCACTCTGGAAGCTGGAGAAGAACGAGTGTGAGTTTGAGGCTAGCCCGGGCTACATTGTGAGAGCCTGCCATTGAGGAAGAGGAGGAGGAAGGAAGAGGAAGACTGAGGAGGAGAGGAGAGGAGGAGGGGGAGGAGGGAGGGGAACAGGAGGAGGAAGTGGCTTCACAAGCCTTTTAGCTTCATGATTAGATTAGAAAATCAATAGGAAGGAGGGAGGGAGGGAGGAGGAGGGAAGAGAAAGGGGAAGGGGGGAGGAGAGAAAGGAAGAGCGAGGAGGAGGTGAGAGAAGGAAGGAAGGAGAGGGGGGAGAAGGAGAAGCCTTCCTCCACATTAGGACATAGCCTAAGGCTCCCACATATGTAGACAGCATTCTCTTGGGCTTCCCAGCTTCCAGAAGACCCACAATGCAAGCAAACCTCTATGCTTCATAAATGTGCCAGACTGTGGCATTCAGTTACAACATCCGAAAATAGACTAAGTCTAGCTTCACTTGAGGAAAGTTTTGTTGGTCTCCCTACCAAGACAGCAAGCTTCCCATGGGCTGAGCTGCTTCTCTGGCTGTTCATTGTGTATCTGTGTACCTCAGGGCAAGCTCTGTGTCTGGAGTTCCCTCTCCTTGGCTGTTTGAGTCTGAGGAGGTTGCTAGAATCCTCCTGAGTCTCAGTTTTCTCATCTGGGAATTGGGCTGGAGCAGCACGAACTACAGAGCTACTGTGCCCTGTCTGGGCAGAGGAGGGGAGCAGGGAAGGGTAGGGGTGGCTAGGCTCTGTGCCCGGCATTCGGAGTGTCTGCAGAGATGGCTCAGTAGCCATCAGCCAGCAGTAAGGGCAACTGTTCCCTTTCTAAGTGGCTCCCTGCTCTCCAACCTAAATATGAGAGTCAGCCTCAAGGGTGTCTTTGGCTCCTGCTTGTCTCAGCACAAGTAATTCTCCCACCAGTGCCTTGAATGTCAGTCCTCTTTCTTCCCCTTTATCCTCTCCTCCCCAGGTCCTCTTTTTGGAAAACTCATATTCACCCCGCCAAGCCCAGTTTCCCAGACATGCCCCCCCCCCATAAAACTGTTTGCTGAGTATTTTGGCTGGGATTTAATTCTCCCCCTCAACAAAAATATTTCATGTGGAAATTTAGATCCCAATGTAACAATATTGATAGATGTGACCTTTAAAACACAAGCAAGGAGCTGGAGAGAAGGCTCAGTCAGGGCAGTGCTTGCCCCCAAAGCATCAGGGTCCCAGCTCATCTCAAAGCTGACATGAGAAAGCAGGGTGTGTGTGTGTGAGAGAGTGTGTGAGTGTATGAGAGTGTGTGTGTGGGTGGGTGTATGTGAGTGTGTGTGTGTGACTGTGTGAATGTGAGTGTGTGACAGAGTGTGTGTGAGTATGTGTGAGAGTGTGTGTGTGAGTATATGTGAGTGTGTGTATGTGAGAGATGTGTGTGAGTATATGTGAGTGTGAGAGTGTGTATGAGTGTGTGAGTGTATGTGAGTGTATGTGAGTGTGTGTGAGTGTTAGAGCATGTGTGAGTGTGTGTATGTGTGAGTGTGTGTATGTGTGAGTGTGTGTATGTGTGAGTGTGTGTATGTGTGAGTGTGTGAGTTGTGTGAGAGTGTGTGAGAGTATTGTGAGTGTGTATGAGTTATGTGAGCATGCGTAAGTGTGTTAAGAGTGTTTTCAGAGTGTGTGTGTGTGAATGTATGTGAGAGTGTTTGTGTGCGTGTGTATGAGAATGTGTGTTTGAGAGTATGTGAGTGTGTGTGACTGTGTTATTCCAATGCTAAGAGGCAGGCACAGGTAGATCCTTGGAGCTTGATGGCCAGCCACGCTACCCTAATTGTCCAGCTCCAGGTTAATGAGAGATCCTGTCTCCAAATCCGAGGTGGTTCCTGAGGAATGAAACCCAAGGTTGACTTCCAAGCTCCATATGCAAGTACACACATATACATGCATGCACACATACATGCTCACTGACACACATATACTCATACATACATTCATACATACTCATACACTCTCACAGACACACACAAACACACACAACCCTTAGAAAAGAAGCTACATTAAGAAGGGGTGATTAGATTGTTTACAGGAATTACTGTCTTTCACAAGAGAGTTTATTCCTGCAACCATGAGGAGCCATAAAGTGAAGCCACCCCTTGTCGTGTCCTTTCTGTATGCACCTGTCTGTCTTTCTGCCAGCCTTCTATAGCAAAAGACCCTCAGCAGATACAACCCTCTGATCCTGGACCTCCACCTCCATAACTGTGGGCTGAGTAAACCTTTGTTCTTTCTAAACGACCCTGCCTCCTGCCTTCTGTGACAGCCATAGAAAATGGATGGAGACTCTGACTTGCGCGAGCATCTCCCAGCATGTGACTGAGTGATGAGCAGTGAGTGGCAAGTTTGTTGAGCAGAAGAATCTTTGCTGCCTTGTTCCTGCCACCTGGCTGACAGTCACCTGAAAATGTGTTTCAGACCCTGGTGATATGGTGGCACAAGCCACTGTGGCTGCAGGAGATGTGCGCTGTCATTTTATGTTTCCTAGATCAGAACCAAGCTACAGCCCAGGAAACACCTGTTTCTGTAAATAAAGTTTTATTAGACAGAGCAATGCCTGTTCATTTATCTGTAGTTCCTGTTTCTGGGACAAAGTTGAATGGTTGCCGTGGGGACTGTGACTCACAAGCCTATTTACTATTTGGCCCTGAGCAGAAAAAGGTCACCAACCCAAGTGAGCAGACAAAGAACCTAAGTTCAGAGACACTTAGCAACTTGCTCCAGGAACATCAGCAAGCCTAGGACAGCCTGGAGTGCCAGCCTAGAACGCCAGACTTTAAGGGAAGTGCTTTGTTGATACCTCAAAAACCACCCTTGCTTTCGCCTCCTGGGCTGGTCTTCTACAGGGCTCTCCCACTGTTGCCGCCTTCTTGGGGGCTCCAAGGCAGCAGCTGGTGGCAGGGCTAAGGAGCACCTGAAGCAGAAAAGAGGCGGAGGAAGCCACTTCTTACAGAGTACAGCTGCGGGCTCATTTTCTAAACACTCACTTATCAGCCAGTAGCCCACAATGAGGGGGTCCCTTGCTTAGCTGCTCTGCTGGGCCCCACTTCAGGGAGGCTGTGTCAGGGATTACACAAAGCAGGCTTCCCTCTTCGAGTCCGGACCACCCCCTTGATGCAGGAGACAAAATTCCCCCCCCCCGCCCCAAATCCCCACATCTAGGTGGCTCTATAGGCTCACTCACTGGCCCATTAAGGTCCCCAACACCCCACGTTGGGGCTCTCACCCTGCCCCATCTTTACTGCATAAGATGGAATTAGCCACTTTGTTTTTTTTTTTTTTTTCCTCTTTAATAAAGCTGTACTGTGTCCCGACGGTCGTACCCCCACCCCCACCCCAACGCCCGAGCCCCGCATTCCACCCTTCTGAGTCCTCTCCTTCCCGGGCTGTAGGAAATGTCTTAGATTCTCTCACTGGGGTGTAATGGTTAAATTGCTACCAGCTGATTAAATAGCGGCAGCCCAGGCTGTAATCCTTAGTATCCAGGAACCCGGGAAGGCAGGGCCCAGCGCCCGCACAGCCCCTCTGACCCCGCTTGGCCCCGCCCAGCTTTCCCCCTTTCATTTGTTCCAGCTGTTAAAGGAATCCTCTGGGAATCCAGGGGGCCAAGGGAGGAGGATAGGGTGGAAGGGAGGAGGGACAAGAGGGGGATGCTTGGGCTCGACCCTCCAGGCTCAGCTCCAGGAGTGTTGGCCTCTAGCCCTGCCCCTCCAAAAACCACACACACACACACACACACTCATCGCTACACACAAACCTCCCTCACACATCACACCCCGACACAGCCCACACTCATTCACCCCTACCTCTCTCCACCCCCTCACACACATTCATGCCAGACTTACTCACCCTCCCCCCACATACACACGCACATCACAAACCCCTACACACCCCAGACTCGCTCATCCCCGACACCCTCTCTCTCTCACAGCCCCCAAACCTCCCTCCACGGCACACCCACCTTTGCTCACTCTTTCTCACATACACACACAGCCACCACTTCCCTGAACCCTGCACAGTCACACACGTCCTCTCACGCGCAGAAGCGCACCCTACACATTAACTCAATGTGTGTACTCAGACACCCGGAACATGGGTTCACACCCTAAAACTCCTTCCTGCTTTCTACTTTGTAGCAAAAGGACCAGAAGAAGGAGGGTCCCTTAAAGCACCGCCCTTTCCTCTTAGGAAATCCCTCCCACTTCTGACCCCACCTTCCAAACAGGGACGGATGGAAGAGCTAACCCGACCCTATCTAGATTCAGGGTCAAGAACTCCAGGGACGCCTTGCTACAAACAGCCCAGGCTGGCCTTTTAAACTCTCCAATTCTCCTGGCTCTGCCTCCTGAGTGCTGGCATTATAAGCATAAACCACCTTGCCAGGCTAGAGAATGGGGCCTGACGCATGGACCGGGACTGTGGCCTTGCAAAGTGACTGTAGGGATGAGGTGAGACAGGAACAGAGCACCCTGACCAGCCTGGCATGAGGTGTGTGTTAATGCTTATCCAAGAGGTTTGCAGAAGGATGGGGGTGCATGCACCCCAGAATCATCTTCCAGTGCAAAGCTCTGAGTCCTAGACATTCTGCCCTTTTAGACTAGCCTGGGGCGGGTGCACGCCTCTGCCCAGGTGAGCTGAGCCTGCACCAGCTTCAACCAGCATGCAGCTTGCTTTTCTGTCTGGTTTCCAGTGCTGTCAGTGCTGAATCTGAACTAATAATAGCTGGGCACCCAGCATCCTTGGGAAAGTTGACTTCTGTGGAAAGTTCGATTGGGAAAAGTGGAGAGTCTGACCTTCATATCCAACCCTGCCACATGCAGGCTCAGCAACCAGACAGAGAAGAAAATGACTAGCTAGCTGTGTGGAGGAAGTGGCTGCCAGGCCAAGCACTCCGCTCTCAGGACTCCTGTGCTTCCCCATTGCACAGGAGATGAGGGTCCTCCAAGTGGGTCAAAGGGAGAAGCTGGGACCGTGTGTGGGGCTGAGGCTGGGCTTGCTTCTATGGCTGGAGACCTTCGTCTTATTTGTCAATAAAGGTGAAAGGGAACAAGAGATCACACTGAATTCAGTTCCAAATTTCCATCCAAGAAAAGGTGTCCTTAACCGAAGGCAGGGATCTCATAGACACTCTGAGACGGCACTCCGATGCCAGGAAAGGTAAGTGAAACACCCCTCCACGAGGACTGCAGGGGCCATTTGTCAAAGCAGCCACCAGAAACATACACTCCACCAAAAGACGATCCTATTTTACAGATGGGAAACATCAAACCCTGGGGAGGAAGGAGAAGGTGTAAAACCATACAATGAAGGCAAGATGCTAACCCCCTGGTTAGCTCACCAGGGACTCATCCTGTGGGGAAGAGTGGTGAAAGAAGGGAGCTTTGTGTCACTATGACAAACCGACTGGGGCGGAGTCATTTGGCTCATAGAAGCCAAGAAGCAGAAAGGACCTACGAGGACAAAGCTGCCAGTGACCCACTTCCTCCAACCAGGCCCCACCCCCTAAAGTTTCTGTCGCTTCCCAGAGTAAGTTAAACTAGAATCCCATGACACTCTGTCTCACACCCCTCTCTTTCTTTAGAAGACAGGGACTCTCTGCATAGAACCCTCGACATAGAAGTCACTAGGTCGACAGGATGGCTTCCAACTCACAGAGACCCTCCTACTTCTGCCTCCTGAGTGCTGGGGACATTAAAGGTGTGTGCCACCAGCCCAGCCAGCCCTTCCAATCCCAGACAGAGGGACAGCCCTACTACCTCTTCCCTTCTTCTTCCCCCCTTCCCTCCTTCTCTCTCTCTCTCTCTCTCTCTCTCTCTCTCTCTCTCTCTCTCTCTCTCTCTCTCTCTCTCTCTCTCTCTTTCTTTTGAGAGTTGGGCTTTCTGACTTCCGAAATCCCTCTCCAGGATTACTGCTCCTCTGTAGCCCAATTGACTTCCTTGTATGTGGCTTGAGGCTCATCTGATTCTCAGGAGCACAGTTGATCTCTACACATGAAAGTCACCATCATTTATTGAATTGATGCCCCTACTGTGTGCCAGGCATCTGGAAGTTCCCTCCATGTCCTCTCAGTCAGCCCTGCCAAAAAATGCAGATGATAGATGGGTTCTTCCTGGATGAGCACCGGGAAGCCTGAGAGCAGAAGCCAGCCATGGGGAAGCAGAATTTGAACCCAGGTCTCAATCCAAACTACAGATGTTTAACATCTGTACACAGTCAGCTGCAGACGCGTCCCTCCTCCTAACCTGGTCCCCATGTCCCCACAGGGTATCCGATTTGACAGAGCAAGGAAGCATAGTTAATGGTTAAAAATAGAGAGAGAGAGAGAGAGAGAGAGAGAGAGAGAGAGAGAGAGAGAGAGAGAGACTTAAACTGAAATTCATTTGCATGGTGTTTTTGTTTGTTTGAAGGTCTGGGATGTAGAGTCTTGAGTACGCTAGACAGCTTCTGACCCACTGAAATACACCTCTACCCTTTGTAAGTTATATCTCAAGCTGAGTGCAGTGGTGCATGCCTTTAATCTCAACACCTGGGAGTCAGAGGCAGGAGGATCTTGGTGAGTTTGAAGCTAGCTTGGTTTACAGAAAGTTGCAGCAAAGCCAGGGCTACACGGAGAGACCCTGTCTCAAAACAAATAAACAAACAAAACAAAACAAAACTCTGTGTGTGTGTGTGTGTGTGTGTGTGTGTGTGTGTACACATATGTACCCACACATCCAATGGTAACAATATTCCAAATGTCTTACTTGCTGTAATGGGCTCCTTTGGACTTGGGAGGAGAAATTGCAGCCTGACCCTGTGTAGCTCTTCCACGTTTGGTGACTGTATCAGCAGCTGGATCCTAGCAATTAGGGAAGTAGTTACACTGTAGAAATTCACACTTGGTCTTCTTCAGGTTTCCTTTGTTTCCTTTGGAGGACTAGGCCTTAAACATTTTAGCACAATATTGGCTACAATTTTGATAGTAAGCCCTGGACTCCTCTGCCCATTTCTTTTGGTTGTTGTTGTTGTTGTTGTTTTTGGCAGAACTCAGAGCTTTGTGGGTGCCAGGCAAGCACCCTAACCATTGAACCACACACCCCAGCCCTTGGAGGCCCCTCTTCACAGACTCAGCAATTGAGACTCAGGAATGTTAAGTGATTTGCCCCAGGGGGTCAATGACTGGGAAGTTGGGATGGAGGAGCAGGAATATGATTCTAGTTCTTGTCATTCTCCTACACTAATAGATGCTTTTGCCTATGGAAGAAGAAAAGTAAAATAAAAATAAATAAAAGACAGGAACCCGTTCCTTCCCAAACAGTGTGTGTCCTAATGCTGCCTGGGTCTGGTGGTTAGAAGCAGGAAGTGATGGGGTCCCCAGCCAGGCAGAAGGTCCCTGAATCAGAGGGAAGAGTGCTGAACTCGCAGGCTCGGAGGGATGGGGAGTGGGACAGCGAGATGACAAGTTCAAGTTTAAAACCAACCAGAGATCTCATTCTGAGCACTTGAGCATCCAAGCGCTGGAAAGCAGCCGGCCAATTAAAAGCAATTTCATCTCTAGCGCCTCTTTGAGAGTTATTTAAATAAGACTTAAAATTAATCTCCCATTTATCCCCAGAATAAAACAACATGCCTTCGTCCTCCCCCTTCAACTGAACAACTCAATTCAAAATGACGAGGTGTACTGTGAAATTAACCTTATTAATCCCAGACCTGAGTGCCAGCTCTTCCTTTCCTTCACATGCCTGCCTCAATCCCTCACCTCTCGGCTACACCAGGATTTTTAATGTCGATTCAAAGTCCTTCTTGTGACAGAGGAGGCGCCTCAGCAAATATCAGAAGAAGCTGAGGCTCACTACTTTGTAAATATCATTTGTAGGGTGTTTAGGAGGGCAGAGAACATGACCTAGGTGCCCTAGAGAGCTGCGCCCCCTCTGCTTGGAAATTGTCATCCTGATGGGGAGTCCAAGGTTGCAAGACAGTCAGAGAGGAAAAACACACACTTGTGCACACACACACACAAGCACAGGAACACACATGTTTGCACCTGCATGCATGCATGCACACACATACACACACGCACACACATGGAGGGGCTGGAGATTAAGCACTGAGTGAGTGTGATCAGCTGTAGTTGACATAGCCTCTGGAGGTTGACACAGGAGATTTCCCAGAGCAAGCTGACTAGGGAGACTAGCCACACGGGGAAGTTCTAGGCTTGACGGACAGACCCTGCCTCAATGAATAAGGTAGAACACTCACGCACCCACACCCATGAGAACACATACACTGTGTGTGTGCGCCTAAGATGCACCCACAACACACCCTCACAAAAATGGAGTGAGGGGGGCTGGTGAGATGGCTCAGTGGGTAAGAGCACCCGACTGCTCTTCCGGAGGTCCAGAGTTCAAATCCCAGCAACCACATGGTGGCTCACAACCATCTGCAACGAGATCTGGCGCCCTCTTCTGGAGTGTCTGAAGACAGCTACAGTGTACTTGCATATAATAAATAAATAAATCTTTAAAAAAAAAATGGAGTGAGGAAGAGGAAAGGTTATCCAAGAACTTTTTTTTTTTTTTTTGGTTTTTTTCGAGACAGGGTTTCTCTTTATAGCTCTGGCTGTCCTGGAGCTCACTTTGTAGACCAGGCTGGCCTCGAACTCAGAAATCCGCCTGCCTCTGCCTCCCGAGTGCTGGGATTAAAGGCGTGCGCCACCACGCCCGGCAAGAACTTTTATTCAAACAATGATTCGAAGCCATTTTGATAAGCCAGACCTCAAAGTGCATACCTGTCAATCCCTGCTACTGAGGAGACCTCAAGTTCCACACCTGCCTGGGAAATAGAATAAGACACTGTCCCAAAGTTTAAAAGGTCTGGAGAGAGGGCTCCGTGGTTAAGAGCTGGCTGCCCTTACAGAGGATCTGAGCTTAGTCTCCAGCACCCACGTGGTGGCTCATGATTGCCTGTGACTCCTGTTCTAGGGGATCTGGCATCTTCCCCCGAGCCTCCGTGGATACCAGATACACAAACGCTGCACTGACATACACGTGTTCGAAAAGCACCCATGCACATACAATTCTTTTAAAAGTATTTAAATCTTGACTTTTTTTTTTTTAATTAAAGGTGGGGTGGAGGGCGTTGAGTGATGGGTGCAACTCACCATTATAGCACTTGCTGGGGACATATGTGGCCCTAAATTCAGTCCCTATGAAAAAGGAAAATGTGTGCACTTTCAACATCCAAAGATGCCCGTGATGTTCGATGCTGATGAGAACTTACTGTGTGTTATCATCTCTCTAGACTTAAGTGTTCAGGAGGAGATGCCAGTGCTCAGGGATGTGGGGATCTACGAGAAGGAATATGGCTCCGGCAACCTTTCCTAAAACACCAAGACACAATCATGCGCTATTTTACAAAGTCAATTTCACTGAAGATAATTTACCCCCACCCCCTGCTACGACCTCCACCCAGGTCTCTGAGACACCCAAAGCCCATGTTCTTTTGTTTTTGTTATTTTTTTCCCCCCCAGACAGGGTTTGCCTGTATAGCCCTGACTGTTGGGGAACTCAGTCTGTAGAGCAGGCCAGCCCTGAGCTCAGAGATCCGCCTGCCTCTGCCTCCCACGTACTAGGATTAAAGGCGAACAACACCAGGCCAGGTTGCAAAGCCCATGCTCTTAAGGGCAATGTTGAAACCTATTGCCTTCTACAGATAATAAGGAGCTAGAAAACGCTTGAGCGCGAGAGTGGGCCTGTTCGAATATCTTCACTTCAGAGGTCAGAAAGTTGTCTTTCCGGTCTCACATCAATTTCTTTTATGCTGGGTTCACTGCCTCTGGTCCGGTTTCTAGGAGACAGGCAGAACTGCTCATAAAACCCCAAGCCCGAGGAGTCGGTAATTAAGTCCATCTCAGCTGGCTCCTCCCAGCCCTTTCTTCTTAAGGACCTGTTGGCTCTGGCTTTGATCTCTGCTGTTCTGCCCTGAAGCTCCCCAGCCGCTGGAGTGTGGGAATAGCCAAGGTCTGGCACCCGTGGGACAAGAGCACCGGATGGAAGAGAGGGGCGCGGGAGCCTCAACCTGGCCCTGCCACACTTTGTGTGTCCGGAGGGGGAGCTTCCGACGTCCAGACCACCTACCTCTGAGGAGCTGGAACTGGAGGGGGGGGGGAGCGGGAGGGAGGGAGGGAGGGAGAGACAGAGACGGACAGAGAGACAGACACACACACACAGAGGGAAAGAGTGGGGGATAGACATAAAGTGGCAGAGAGAGAGAGAGAGAGAGAGAGAGAGAGAGAGAGAGAGAGAGAGAGAGAGCATACGCTGCTTCCTTCTTGTTGAGTCAGTCAGTCCAGCCCCTCCCTGCCCTGTGGTCTCTCCCGTTCTCTCTCAGTTCCGAGGCTGCAACGCGAGCCAAATGACTCACTGACGTGGGAAAGTTAATTTATTTTGGCAGACATTCCCCTAGCTCTGAGAAATGGAGACTGCACACCTATTGCCTCAGAAGGCAGAAATTAGGGTGGTGATTCATTCATTCTCGGAGTCCCCGATTATTCCCACCCCATTAAAATTCCGCCTATTGTTTTCTCTCTGGGGGAGGAGACCGAAGGAGGCTTAGCCAGGCACTCTGTGAAAGTACTCAATGACAGTACCCCACAGCTAATGTGACAGAGCAGTCAAGGGCTGTGTGTCTGCCTAGCAATAGAGTCCCAGCCTGAAGCGCCCTCCGGGAGGTCGAGGTGACCCGGCCATGTCAGTACAACTGCTACTAAATAGCAGTGGGAAAGAAAGCCCAGCAGCCTGCGCTGCAGATGCAAACGGTTGAGGGAGAGCTCGGGGCAGGTGTGGGCTATCTATCTATCTATCTATCTATCTATCTATCTATCTATCTATCTATCTATCTATCTATTGTCTATCTGTCTATCAATCTATCATCTATTATCTAACTATCTATCATCTATCTAATCTATCATCTATCTACAATCTTTTTATCATCTATTATCTATCTCTATTATCTGTCTGTTATCTGTCATCTCTCTCTTTTTCTATCTACCTCTATCGCTCTCTATAATGTATAGCTCTAGCTTTGCCTGAAGCTCACTCTGTAGCCCAGGTTGGCCTTAAGTGTGCAGCAATTCTGACACCTCAGCCTTCCCACTGCTAGGATAACAGCCTCAATACTCCAGACATGTGAAAGACTGAAGCAGGAGAATCACAAGTTCAAGGCCTGTCAGGGCAACTTAGTGAAGTCCTGCCTCAAAATGAAAAAGGTATGTCTGCCAGGCGGTGGTGGTGCAAGCCTTTAATGCCAGCAGGAGGGAGGCAGAGGCAGGTGGATTTCTGAGTTCGAGGCCAGCCTGGTCTACAAAGTGAGTTCCAGGACAGCCAGGGCTATACAGAGAAACCCTGTCTCTAAAAAAAAGCCAAAAAAAAAAAAAAAAAAAAAAAAAAAAAAGAAAAAAGAAAAAAGAAAGAAAGAAAGAAAGAAAGAAAGAAAGAAAGAAAGAAAGAAAGAGGTTTCTTCTCCCCCCCCCCCCCAGGGCTGATGTAGTGCTTGCTTAGCTTATGTGATACTCGGTTTCCATTCTCAGCACACCGTATACACCCACCCACCCATCCCAGCCTCACAAGGACCCTTCTATTGTTTATAGCCTAGGCTAGCAGTATAGCTTATAGCCTAGGCTAGCACTGTATAGTGGCTGTTGATGACCTTGAACTTCTGATTTGCCTCCACAGTGTACACCACCAGCTTAAGTTTATGTGGTGCTGGAGACAGAATCCCAGGCTTTGTGTATGCTAACTAGCAAGGGCTCTACCAACTGGGCTGCAAAGATGTTCTGTTATCTTAATTACATTTTTTTTTCATTTACTGGGGGACAATATGAGTATCAGAGTACCCGTGTGGAGGTCAGAGGACAACCTGTGGGAGTTCATTCTCTCCTGCCATTGTGTAGTCTAAGGAATGGAACTCAGGTCATCAGGCTTGGCCACAAGCCCCTTTGCTTGCTGAGCCATCTTCCTGACCCTTTCTTACATACATATTCTCCACAAGTGTCAAGGGCATTGGTTTTTGGTTGAGACATGGTTTCTCTGTGTAGCCCTGGCTGCCCTAGAACATACTCTGTAGACCAGGCTGGCCTCAAACTCACAGAGATCTACCTGACTCTACCTTCTGAGTGCTGGTATTAAAGCTGCGTGCCCTCACACTGACATGCCAAGGCATGTTATAGCTGGGTACACCTAGTCCCAGACAGCAGATCCGATGACCTTGCTGTGTGCTCACCAAACACCAGAGCTTCATTCTGTGATACAAACAGATCCCCCTGCCCATTTACCCACTACACCCCTACAGTGACTGAATTCTGACTAGTATAGTCAGTGGTTCTAAACCTTCCTAATGCTGAGACCTGATGCTATGTCCACCCCCAATCATGAAATTATCCTATTGCTACCCCATAACTGTAATTCTGCCACTATCATGAATCATAATGTAAATATCTGGTGTGCCATTCCCAATGAGGTTGTGACCACAGGCCGAGAACTGCTGCTGTAGGGTGCAAACTACATCTCCCAGGATCCTTTGCTGCCATGGGAGATTCTGAGGATGGAGACATCAGTTTTTACTGGGATGCTCTTATTATGGTCTGTATCTGAAATACCTGCAAAGACTACATGCAGACGCTTAGCAATGTGCTTAGTGGAAGCGTTGTGGGGTGGTAAACACTTTGAGAGGTGTCGGGGGAATCAAGTCATTAAAGGGGGCATACCCTTGGAGAGTGTACTTGGGCCCTTCTCCCCTTCCTCTCGCTGCTTCTCCACCTCTGTGGTGCGAGTAACTTCATCCAACATGCTGTTCAGTTCACCGGTGCTGTTCTTCCTCATGCCAGACCCAAAGGCAACAGGCCAGAAATGACAAGCCATAGAAATCATTTTTTTCCCTTTAAGTTGATCTGCCTCTGGTATTTTGTCACAGCGATGGCAAGCTGATCAGCCCAGGAAGCCAATGGAAAGGGTTATGTTCATAGCTGTCAGTATCCCTTCGTGAACACGGTTGCTTTAAGATGGGTTCTTTTCTGTAGTGAGATTTGGTCTAAGAGCTCATCCTGTGGGAACTCAAACTTCCTAAAGGAGACATCCTAGGTTCCACACCGGGCCTAGCCCATGCTAGACCTTCAGTGGGTACTCATTAGAATGACTGCGAGACTTTCCCATCCCAGCAGACACAGGTCCACAGCAGAGCTTCCTGGAAGGATGGAGAGGAGGACCCAGGCATGGAGTTAGCGCCATCTTTACTAAGATCAAGAGCACCTTTCATCTTCCTCTCCGCTTCTCCCCTTTCCTTCCCTTCTTCTTTCTTCCTCGCCCTCTTTTTCCTCCTCTCAACCCCCTGCACACATTAATGCAAGAAGAACCACCCCATTAGCAATGCCAAGAGCTATAGCTACACAAATATCAGAGTTTGCTCTCTCCTGTACCGATGGAGAAGAGACCCACATAGTGGACTTGAAGGTGAAGCGTTTCATCCAGATGTTTACAGACAATCAACAACTAAGGATTTGCTCCAAAGCTAAATTTTCTCTTAGCCAAAGCCCAGAAATACCTTTTTAAACCCTGAGCAAACAATCGAGAGACAATTCCATCTTCCCTGCAAAGGGGCCTTCAGAGCCCATGAAGGGTTTGGCTGTTCCAGGAAGCAAACTGGCTGCAAATGACAGGCTTTGGGGAGGTCTCCTCCTTTGCTGGCACAGTGCACAGAAGTGACCCTTGATTGCAGCACAGCCATAGGTCCCAGGTCTAACTTTAGGCTACAGATAGATGCAGAAGTCATATCCAGGTGACTGCTGGCTCAAAATAAGACAAAACCAGCAATTGTTAATGATAATAATAATAATAATAATAATAATTGTTAGCATCAGGACCTCCAAAGCCTGTGACATCATAAGGTGACAGCGAGACCTACACACCTGTTGCCAAGACAATGGCCACCATATTCTCAGAATCCATTGAGCTCACCTCCCACCTTTTCCTGTGACCATGTCACCATCCGTGTATATATAAGAGGAATGCCTCTCTCTCTCTCTCTCTCTCTCTCTCTCTCTCTTCTCTTCTCTTTCTGCTGTCACCTTCCTTGCCCCTCTCTCCCCCAGTAAACCTCTCATGGAACTGTTTTGGCCTGGTGTGTTATATTCAGACACAAGCCGCTCTTCTAACACATCAATAATTATTAATAATAATAATACCAACCAGACAAAACCAAGGTAAGAGCTCAGCTAGATGTGATATGGCTGAATAAGAATTTGCTACAAACAGCACAGACCTTATGAGTCCTTGCTGACATTGGCTGACAAGTTTTCACAGACTTACCAGGTAGCTGAGCCAGGATTCAAACCCAGCACATCTGGAACATTCCCCAGGGGGGGCCCTTTTCATCCCTGTGGTGTCCGTACTTGTGCCTCCTTCTGTCCTCCCTCAGTGACCTCATTTCTCTTGGTCTAGTTCATCACACTGTTTTCTTCAAGGAAGCAACTTCCTGGTTTCTTGTTCTTTGTTCTCTGTTTCTTACTTATTTAACTTTGCCCCCAGCTGTTCTCCTTTCCTTACAGTGGTGTTTGCTTCTGGAACAGTTTGCCCCGTAAGTATCAATGTCTGACCTCCCTGGGCTTTAACCTTGCTCATCACTTCCAATGCAACACTAAGTATCAATGTCTGACCTCCCTGGGCTTTAAACCCCCCCCCCCCCCCCCCGCATTGGCCGTGGCTTTGCCACTCAGGGCATCCAAGGGCCTGTGGAACTGCGTCTCAGAACTTTCACTTGCTTGAGTTTTATTCTATTTTTAATACATCCACAGAATAGATCATTCTTCCTACATTTTATTTATTTCTCTACTTAGGAAGGGTGTATGTGCCATAGCTCACGAGTAGAGGTCAGAGAACAGCTTCGGGGCAGGGAACAAGCAAACAACTCTCTGTGTGTCCTGTGGGCTCTGGAGATGGGACTCAGGTTGGTTATCCCTGGGTAGCAGGTGCCTTTTCCTGCTGAGTTATCTAAGTGGACAATGTAGCACAATACCTTTTATAATGTGCTTTATGTTTCTCTTACTATGTTGGTCCATTATCACATTGATGCCAACTTTATGCAGCAAAGATTGTGTTCAAAGATTTCCTCTCAATAGTAGAACTAGTAGAACTCTGGTGGTCACAAAAATGACACCTTTTAGGGCTAGAGAGGTGAGTGATTCGATGATTAAGAGCACTTATAGCTCTTTCAGAGGAGCCAGGTTTGGTTCCCAGAGCATGCTTCAGGAAGCTTACAACAGCCTGTAAATATAATACATTCTGACCCCCACTGGCTTCTGCACACATGTGCATACCCATGTCGGTACACGCACACACCTGATGCCTTGCATGTCAGAATAGGTTTGTAGTCCTTTTAGACAGTTACCTTTCAGTGAGACAGACAAATGAACAGATCTTTACCTTATTTTTTTGTTACCAGCTTTAGAGATGGCTAAAGTCTTTGTCTAGTAAGTCCAACATCTTGGCATCCCAGAAAAAGGTACCTATGTTTGCATCATAAACCCCTGCCCTGGGACTGGAGAGGTAGGTGGCTTGGCAGTTCTTTGAAAGGACCCAGGTTCAGTTCTCCATCCACACATGGTTGCCCCTAACTGTAGCTCTATTTCTAGAGGATCCCAACACCCTCACACACAGACATGCAAGCAAATAGCAATGCACATAAAATAAATAAATAAATAAATCCCTGTTCCCTTTCACATCACATATTTAAAAAAACAAAAAAAAACTTCATCTGTATTTTTGTACATGTGAGTGTTCACCCATATTGTCTCCATGCATACATACATGCATGTGACTCCCTCAGAGGACGTGAACTTCTTTGGAGGGCTGTCCCCCACTCTGCAGGTGCATCAGTGTGTGTGTGTGTGTGTGTGTGTGTGTGTGTGTGTGAGAGAGAGAGAGAGAGAGAGAGAGAGGTGGATGAGCGTGGGGACTACACATCTCAAAGCATCTACTAGGGAGGCAGAAGCTGGAGGGTTGTGTGAGCTCAAACACAGGCAGAATTAATAAAACTCTGCCTCAAGAGCAAATAAAATCACAGCACCACAGAAAGATGTGGCAGTGCACACCTGTATTCCGAGCACTCGACAGGAGGACCAATTCAAAGTTATCTTCCAGCTACAAAGTAGCTTTAAGGTCAGACATCACTAAGAGAGACCCTACCTTAAAAACAAAAAACAAAACAAAACACTGTTGTCTACCTGGTAATCAGCTTTCAGCTCATTCTGGCCTTTCTAATTGCTCTTATAAGTGCAGTCCTAGCTTGTTCCTGTTGACTGCAGTGTTCTCATCCCCACATGCCCTGGCCAGCTCCCCTCTTCTGTCTTTAAAGACACAAATGATTTGCTATGAGAGAGAACATGACAGTCAAACCAAGTAAGAGTTTCTTTCTTTTTTTTAATTAGATTTTTTTATTCACATTTCAAATGTTATCCTCTTTCCTAGTTTCCCCTCCAAAAATCCCCTATCCTCTTCCCCTTCCCCCTGCTCCCCAACCCACCCACTCCTGCTTCCTGGCCCTGGCATTCCCCCATACTGAGGCATAGAACCTTCACAGGACCAAGGGCCTCTCCTCCCATTGATGACCATCTAGGCCATCCTCTGCAACATATGCAGCTAGAGACACGAGTCCCACCATGTGTTTTCTTTGATTGGTGGCAAGCAAGAGTTTCTTGACTCATAGTCACCCAGCCTGAAGCTGGGGACCCGAGGGTTACTTCTAGCTCCGGGTGGTGCTTGCAAAACAACCCACTTGGGAAACCTTGAAAAAAAGATGATCAAATATTAAATAACAGCTCCATAGGGGCAGCAGAGGAGCCTTCCCAAAGCCGCACCCTGTTCTCTAATTAATTGCTTCGGCAGTGACTTGGGTGGTCAGGGAAGACAGACCTGCTGAGCTCCAGCCCCCAGTACTGGCAGCAGGGAACAGAAGCCTGCAGCCACGAAACCTGGACCAGACAAGTCCTGACAGAGGAGCAATGCAGGAAAGGGACTCTGTGGGAGCAGGGCAGGCTGTGTTAGGTGCAGTATTACCTCAAAGCTGGGTGTGCCTCCAAGGTCTCTGCACCCTGATAATGAGCCCCACCTCTACCTCTGGCTCCTTCTCCTCTTGGGTCCTTCTGCCACTTGTTGGCCTATACCTGGAATGGGCAGAGAGCATGGCACACATGGTCCCAAGACCAGGTTAAAATTATAGCTTTGTCTCTGCAGTTTGAATATGTGGACAGACAACAATCCCTTGGGTCACTAGATCCTGGGAGCCCAGGAGCTCCCAGCCAGTATAAATTTCCTGTGTTATTACTGGTTCTTCCCCCCAGCCACAAACACCACAAAGCAGGCCGGGAACAAAACTCTTCTTAGCTTTTGTTCATTCATTTAACAAGCATTTAATGAGCACCTACTGTGTGCATGGCCCTGTACCACTGGCAGCAGAGACTTGAAAAGGTAGTCCTATCAAGTGGCCAAGAAGCAAAGGATTTCATTTCTGAGTGTGGGAACATGAGTGTGGGCAGTCGAACTGTGAACACATGCTACATGCCTGACACATGTTGTTAGAATGAATACTCGAGTGTCTTCTATGATCTGTTTTGCATGCACGTTGGCTGACTTGGCCTGGCTGGTCAGCCAGCTTGTCATGGGGACCCCTGTCTCTGCTCCTGAGAGCTAGGATTATGAGCTGGCTTCACATCTGTTCACCCAGCTGTTTGTGTGGCTGCTGGGGGTCTGAACTTGGGTCATTAGGCTCCCGTGGCAAGAGCTTTAAACCCTGAGGCCTCGTCCCTGCCGTCCTTTGCTTATTTTTAATTAACTGATTAATCACTTACAGCACTGGGGATCGAACACAGGGACTTGGGGCTGCTCTACCATGCCCTTCCATTCCCTTCAAAGTTTCCAGTTACAAGTATTCATTTTATTATTTATGTGCTTGTTGTTGGGGAGCAGCACATTGCTGATGTCAGAAGACAATGTGCAGGGGACGGTTCTGTCTTTCTTATCCCAGGGATCACCAGGTTATCAAGCATGGCAGAAGGCACCTGTCTTAGTCAGGGTTTCTATTCCTGCACACACATCATGACCAAGAAGCAGTTGGGGAGGAAAGGGTTTATTCAGCTTACACTTTCCACATTGCTGTTCATCACCAAAGGAAGTTAGGACTGGAACTCAAGCAGGTCAAAAATCAGGAGCTGATGCAGAAGCAATGGAGGGATGAAAGACAAAGAGATAAAATGTTATATATGATAGGCAGAGATAGATAGATGATAGATAGACAAATAGATGAAAGACAAAGAGAAAAAGATATAGATGACAGATAGATAGATAGATACACACATACATAGGTAGACAGATAAATAGATACATAGATACAAAGATACATAGATATACAGATACATAGATACTTAGATGATAGAAACATAGATAGATAGATAGATAGATAGATAGATAGATAGATAGATAGATAGATAGATACACACATACATAGGTAGACAGATAAATAGATACATAGATACACAGATACATAGATAGATACATAGATATATAGATATACAGATACATAGATACATAGATGATAGATACATAGATAGATAGACAGACAGACAGACAGATAGATAGATAGATACATACATACATACATACACACACATACATACATACATACATACACACACACACACAGAAAAACAGATGACAGATAAGAGGTATATAGGTAACCTGGCTCTCCAGCACCCGAGGCTGTTTTCATATTTTACTTAAAATATTTAACTAAAAAATATTTTAATTCTGGCTGGAGGGATGGTTCAGGACTATGAGGAACACTGGTGTTCTTCCAGAAAATCTCGGTGTGATTCCCAGCATCCACATGGCCGCTCACAATAGTAACTACAATTCTGGGAGATCTGACACAAACTTCTGAGCTTGTGGGCACCAGTCACGAATGTGGTGTCCAGACATACACACAGACAAAACACAATACTCATAAAATAAGTAATGAGAATATTTTAAAATTTCTCTTTCTCTCCGTCTCCTTGTCTTTCTGTCTCTCTGTCTGTCTGTCTGTCTGTCTGTCTGTCTGTCTGTCTGTCTCTCTCTCTCTCTCTCTCTCTCTCTCTCGTGTGTGCGTGTGTGTGTGTGTGTGTGTGTGTGTGTGTGTGTGTGTGTGTGTGTCTTTCTTAAGGGAACTAGTACTTTGTTTCTGTTCCTGTCTGAGGCAGAGTCTTTCTACATAGCACAGGCTGGCCTCAAACTCAGATGCAATCTTCTGTCTTAGCTTCTTAGTGCTAGAATTAGAGTTCTACCACACCTGGCTTCCTTTTTCCACTAAGACCTTCAACTGATAAGATGAGACCCACCCAGCATTTCTGAGTACAGAGTGCTTTACTGAAACTCCATTTGTTATTTAAATGTCAGGTTTGTGGCGGGTAAAGGTATTGGCCACCAAGCTTGTCAATCTAAATTGATCTCTGGGGCCATCAGATTCCTGTAATCTGTCCCCTGAACACTCAGAGGCTCTGTCCTGTCATGGATGTCCTGCATGTCAAACCTGGGACCTTTATACTAGGCAAATTCTCTGCCAGTGAGTTGTGCCTCTAAATACAAATACACAATGCCTTCACAGAAACATCCAGAATAAGGTTGGACTAAATAGCTAGATATTGTGGTCCAGCCAAGTCGACTCATAAAGAAAACCACAAGATCAAAGAATGATTGGAATGAGGGTGTGTCTGGGGTGTGGCTCAGTGGAGGAGAGCTTGCCTACCAAGTAGGAAGCCCAGAGTCTGTTCTCCAAAACACACACACACACACACACACACACACACACACAGAGTGGAGTAGTATTCTGGATCTCAGTTAGCCCAGGCTAGCTTCAAACTTTCTGTAGCTGAGGATGACCTCACAGTACAGGGATAGAACCCAGGGCTTTGCAGATGTGAAGCAAGAGCTCTACCCACTGGGCTGGGTCATCTCCAGACAGCCTTCGGTTCTCACACTCCACTTCACTGTGGTGCAGCCTCCTCTTCTCCAGCATTACCTCTACTTGGTTGTTCTTCTGCTGTGGCTTCCCAGACCAAGTGGCTCCCACCCTTGCATGGGCCAACTACAGTCCACCCTCTCCACAGCTCCAGGAGGCTCCCAAGGAGGAAGGTTCAATTTACAAACCAATAAAAATAACCCCCGGGAGACAAAACAGTCCAAGTCCCCAGGACAAGCCTCTTTTAGGTAGCTTATCTTGATGACACAAGCCTCAAGTGGCACCATTAAAGAGGTCAGCTGGGACACATACCTCAGCTGACCCAACGGGTGGGAGTCCTTTGCCTGCAATAACTATATAGTGACCGTGGCTGGAAGGTCCCCTGGCTTAGAGTCTGGTTCACAACAAAAGACGCCCAGAAGTTACAGAAACAAAGATTGGAGCTGTGACGAAAGGATGGACCATCTAGAGACTGCCATACCCAGGGATCCATCCCATAATCAGCTTCCAAACGCTGACACCATTGCATACACCAGCAAGATTTTGCTGAAAGGACCCTGATATAGCTGTCTCTTGTGAGACTATGCCGGGGCCTAGCAAACACAGAAGTGGATGCTTACAGTCAGCTAGTGGATGGATCACAGGGCTCCCAATGGAGGAGCTGGAGAAAGTACCCAAGGAGCTAAAGGGACCTGCAGCCCTATAGGTGGTACAACATTATGAACTAACCAGTACCCCAGAGCTCTTGACTCTAGCTGCATATGTATCAAAAGATGGCCTAGTCGGCCATCACTGGAAAGAGAGGCCCATTGGACACACAAACTTTATATGCCCCAGTACAGGGGAATGCCAGGGCCAAAAAAAAAAAAAAAAAAGGGAATGGGTGGGTAGGGAAATGGGGGAGAGGGGGAGGGTATGGGGGACTTTTGGGATAGCATTGGAAATGTAATTGAGGAAAATATGTAATAAAATATATTTTTTAAAAAAGACGCCCAGATATAGCAAGAACGATTCCTGATTGTTTGTTTGGGTGACTGATTGATTGATTGGTAGATGGTGTATGTGTGTGTGAGTGTGCATGTGTGTTTGTGTGTATGTATGTATGAATGTATGTGTGTGTATGCTTGTATGTGTGTGTGTGCGTTTATGGGGAGGCACACACATGTACCATAATGTGCATATGGGGTCAGAGGACAACCTCAGGAGTTCGGTCCTTACTTTCTGCCCTATTTGACACCAGGCCATCTTGTTCCGCATTCCATACACTCATTAGTGGCCCTCAAGCTTTAGGGGTTCCCTGTGCCTCTCATTTCCCCATTGGAGAACTGGGATTCCAGACTTAGGCTACAGCACCTGGCTTTACATAGGTTCCCGGGGGATTCAAACTCAGGTCTTCATGCTTGAATGGCAATGGCTTTACCCACTGTGCCATCTCCATAACCCTGTCCCTCTTAATTTTATGTAAGTGACGGGGCGGTCTTAGAAAATTCAGAATATGTCTAGGCCCGAAGAAAAAAGGTCAAAAAAGAAAAACAACAACAACAGCAACAACAACAAAACAGTTGCTCCATACAGTCTCAACAACTTCCTGTCAATCTCTAGACTTTTCTTGAAACTCTACCAAATGGATACAGTGTAGAGTTTTTACTCACAGACCCTGGTGTTACCAGATGGCTTCAATTCTCTCCCTCAGCTTTTCTGCCAATAACATGGTAGTCCTTTATAAAGTTGTTGCATAGTGGGTGGGTGGGGCGGTGTTCTGGCTAAAGGAAAGGTTTGGGTTCAACTCTCTGGTCACATCCTTCATTCTTTCTCCAGGATAAGTGACAGAGTCCAAGTAGAGCCACACAGGGCACACATTGAATAGATTTGCTCTTTCCTTGTGGTCTGTTTATATTGAAACACCCTGGGCTGGATAGTTTATAAAGCAAAGAGGCTTCTTCAGCTCTCAGCAGTTTCCCAGTGGTCTCTAGCCAGGGCCTCAGGGCTCATGGTATCATGACAGTGAGTGAAAAGTGTCACAGGACATTCAGGAAGCCAGAGGAATTTGAAAGCCAGGCTTGTTCTAGTAGGATCTCCTCTTATAGGAACAAGCCAGTAATCTCTTCTATGAATGATGTCCCTGGGCCTGTCTCCCACTAAGTCCCAAGACCTCAACAGGGCCACACTGAGGTTCAGGCTTCCAGCACATGGCCCTCTGGGGACACAGCATTCAAACCATGCACTTGCCTCAGAAAAAAACAAAACAAACAGATTACAGTGGGTTCCCGAGCATCTGGTTCCCCAATGAACCCCCAGCGGGAGGCAAAGCCTCCTGCCTCAAGTGGACAACCACCATAACAATCAAAGCTGAGTCTGGTGAGCCAGCTCCTCACAGTCTGAGGCAGAAAGATTGTGAGTTCCGGGCCTGCCTGGGCTAACAGAGAGAGTTCAAGACCCTCCTGAGCAGTTTAGCAAGACCCTGTCTGAGACTTGAAAAGGGTAAACTGAGGGCTGGTGAGATGGCTCAGTGGGTAAGAGTACCTGACTGCTCTTCCAAAGGTCCTGAGTTCAAATCCCAGCAACCACATGGTGGCTCACAACCATCCGTAACGAGATCTGACGCCCTCTTCTGGAGTGTCTGAAGACAGCTACAGTGTACTTACATATAATAAATAAATAAATCTTAAAAAAAAAAAAAAAAAAAAAGGGTAAACTGAACGGGAGGAGCCAGCCAGCTATGGGGCACTTACTGACCATGGACAAGACCCTGGAGCTAAGCCAGTACCACTTTGTCAGCTCCACAAGGACAGGAAGTGCCCCTTCCTGTTCAGAGCTGTGTCTCCTCTTGGCCATACCAGTAGAGCCAGAGTTTCTGAGAGCCAGCAGGAGCCAGTGTTATCCGTCCAGCTGCGCTGACCACTGGGGTATAGGTGAGAACCTGGACTCTGACTGTGCAGCCTCTGTCAAATCTATCATGAATAAAATATGAACCAAAGTGCTTCAAAAAGACAAAGAGGGCATGGGAACCCCTGGTGGGGGGAGATTGGAGAAGGTGCAAGAATGCCAGCCGAGCAAGGGAGTAAAAAAATAAATAATCGCATCACTCTGGTTGTCATTTGATTGACACGCCATGAATCATTTATGGTGAGCTCCACCTCCTTTTAACAACATGGAAATCCGGAGCTTTTCCATTTCTTTCTGTCAGGATTCAGAGCTTGTTTCAAAGAAGTCTCACCTGTCTTCAAAGAAGACAGATGTTGGTGGAACTATGGTTGTTAAGGTAAGGTGAGCTGTTACGAGTGGGTGTTGGAGCGTTGGCCACCAAGGACCACCTGTGATGTGCTGATCACCAACATGTGGTCAGAGAAAGGAGTGCCAGTGTCCTTTATGCCGTGCCAGGCACCCTCTGTGCACCTGCCGGGGTTAAATGTCAGCATGAGGGCTGGAGAGATGGCTTAGTGGTTAAGAGCACCGATTGCTCTTCCAAAGGTCCTGAGTTCAAATCCCAGCAACCACATGGAAAAAACAAAAACAAAAACAAAAAAAGACGGTGCTGGGGCCATGGCCCAGTGGGGTCGAGTGTTTGCCTAGCATGCAAGAGGCTCTGGGTCCCATCACTAGAACTGCAGACACCAACTGTGGCCATGCCCTTCTGTTGTCCCAGCATTTGGGAGATGAAGGCAGGAGTATCATAAATTCAAGGTCATCTTTGTGAATACAGTGAGTCTGAAGGCTAGCCTGGGCTACCTGAGATCCTGTCTCTCCCTCTGAGTCTGAAGGAATGAGATGATGGCTTTAAATGTCCAGACCCACCTGGCTGTGACTGCCTCCCCCCAGCCCCCCCCCCCACACACACACACAAGGGAAGTAGCTCTCAGATCTAAGCCTCCTCTTCTTCAATGGCAGTAAGGAATGTGGAAACCCATGTCCTTGACCCCTGAACTAGGGAGGCAGAGGCAGGAGGGGCATGAGTTCAAGGTCAGCCTCAGCTACATAGTAAGAGTCTGTCTTCAAAAATATATTTCCATGGGGAGGCTGGCATGTACCCAGAAGTTTACATTTCAGAGAATCAGCACAAGGCCTTCTTCGTCCAAAGCCGAACCCAGCCATTGTGTCCAGCCTGTTTGCATGGTTCTTTTGAAATTCTGATCCAATTAGGTACTTAGCTTTTACTCAGTCTCTCTTTCTATTCCTCTCCTCCCCTCTCCCCTCTTTCTTTTGTTTTCCTGCTGGATAGCCACACCTGGAAGCCTGGGCTCTGCTCTGACCTGGTCCTGACACACACACACACACTCTCTAGAGCACCAAGTTAAATGAAGAGGGCAGCGAAGTGGGTTTTATCACTGACAATTGAGGCATCTTTGTCTGCAGTCAGAGCTGGAAATCAAGTCCATTGTCTCCCGCTGTCCCATGCAAATTAAACACAAGAAGAAACTGCCTTTAGGTTCTCAACTTGCTATAGGCAAGACTAGTGTTGTCATCTGACTTGGGGTCAGTTGGAATTAGAAGGGCATATGCTAAATAAACAGGTACGGACATTGTACCATACTGGGTGGGTCTACTTGGGGAGGGATAATGGTACTCACACCAGGAGGGGGATCAGGTGGGACAGAGTGGGGGTGGGGAAATGCCTGGCTTGGACACACAGTCATGCCAGCTATGTGGCTTTGAGAGAACAAGTTTCTACAGTGGCCTTATTCAGTTCTGTCTCGTGGGCAAGTGGCTACCCTCACAGGGAGTAGAAAAATGAAGCCCAGACCAGACTCTTAAGGGATCTTCTAATGAGGCAGACATTGTTCCATACTCCAGTGCCACAGAGCAGCAGCTGTAGAGGAGAGCTGTGTGTGTCTGTCTCTTGTCGTGCTCAAGCTTCCGACCAGGAGTAGGGAGGAAGAAAAGGGGCTCTGTCCCACTGGGAATCCCTCTGGGGCTGTACATTCCGTTGGATGCCAGGGGTGGGGCAGAGCTCTGGGGTCTCACAGGGGGTATCTGGGTTTTGTCTTGTGAGAGGTGACTCTTCACACAGTGCTGCCTGGGGCTTGCTCTCAGACGAGGATGACTGCGAACCCCCGAGAGCCCAGCGATCCGCTCCGCTTCAAACCCAAATTGTATCCGAAATAAGTGCGCGGCTCTTTAATTTCCTTGAAGCCAGAGACACTGGGACCCTCAAGTGGAAGGATAATGGGGCTTTTCAAGGCAGGTCTGCAAACTGCTGTGTGGAGATTATTCTCCCTCCAAACTGGACGGATCCTGGGAGAACTGTCAATAGAAGTTGTGGCCTCCCACCAGGGTCACAATGGGGGATCCCAGAAGTCAAGGCCCCATGCTGGGTCCCACTTACTTGAAGGTATGACACACTAAAGATCTGGCTGCCTCTGGACAAAAGTGAATTAAGTGTCTGTTGATGTCTCCAAGGGAAAAACCTGCACACCAGGGAGTTTGGCTTATAGGAGAGTAAAAGCAGGCCAGCAGTGTGGAACATTCTGGAAGCCCCTTCTCTGAGGTGTCTGCATACAGGGGACAGTTGTCTGGATATAACTGAGCGTCAGCTTGCCTGTGTAGGGTCTGGGCTGTCAGAGAATGGGCTCAGTTTTCTCATCTGCAAAATGGGAACAGTATCTTCTAGCATAGGAATCGTTTGAATTTTTTTTTTTTTTTGAGACAGGATTTCTCTGTGTAGCCCTCAGCTGTCTTGGAATTCACTCTGTAGACTAGGCTGGCCTCGAACTCAGAAATCCGCCTGCCTCTGCCTCCCAAGTGCTGGGACTAAAGGTGTGTGCCACCCTGCCTGGCTAGAATCATTTGAATCTTATCATCAGTACCATCACCATCATTCACGAGCCAAAAAGAAAGAGGACGGAGAAACACAATTAGGAGTTTGTGGGGAGTAAGTAACCCCGGAAAACAGAATGATGCTGATTTTGTTACTTATCTTGCTTTTTTGAGACCAGTAGCCTGGGGCTGGCCTTGAACTCACGATTTAGGCAAAGCTATATATCCAAATCTGTCACCTCCAGATGGTGCACAGAGGAGCCTCGGCATGTTCTACTATTTGTAAGTCTAGCAGTGTGCTAAGTGCAATCTTCCAGATGTGGGCTCAAGGTGGATGTGCCCCCTCTGCCTCCAGCCCCTTTTCTTTGATCCTGAAACTCTTCCCTTCTGAGGATGGAAATCTGCCTCTTCCACAGAGGGACAGCACTGAGGTGTGAAGCTGGTTGTACCTTGGATTGCGTCTACCTGCCTTTGGACTTGAGATCTGACACCAAGTTAGGGTGAGACAGTCTCCCCAGGGTGTTGTGACAGTTTACACAGTGTTTGCTCCTTGGAGCCGCCTGCTTCTAAACCTTTCCTTGTTTGGTTCTGTATCTTGGTGTCTCTGCTTCTTCAGAGTCTCACCAGAATAACCTAGACTGGCTTTAAATTCACTCTGTAGCCGAGGCTATGTCCTCACATTTCTGATCATCCTGCAACCACCTCCAGAGTGCTGGGATTTCAGGTGTGAGCCTTTGCTGGTTAGTTGGAGCGGTCAACTTGACCCAGCCTAGATTCACCTGGGAAGAGCCTTAATGGGGAACTCTCTAGATCAGGTTGACTTGTGGGCATCACTGTGGGGAGTTGCTTTGATTTTTTTCTTTTTAAAACATATTTATTTATTTATTTTATGTATATGAGTACACTGTAGCTGTCTTCAGACACACCAGAAGAGGGCATCAGATCCCATTACAGATGGTTGTGAGCCACCAGGTGGTTACTGGGAATTGAACTCAGGATCATCTGCAAGAGCAGCCAGTGTTCTTTTTTGTTTTGTTTTGGTTTTTTGTTTTTGTTTTTTCGAGACAGGGTTTCTCTGTGTAGCCCTGGCTGTCCTGGAACTCACTTTGTAGACCAGGCTGGCCTCGAACTCAGAAATCTGCCTGCCTCTGCCTCCCGAGTGCTGGGATTAAAGGCGTGTGCCACCATGCCTGGCTGCAGCCAGTGTTCTTAATTGCTGAGCCATCTCTCCAGCCTGCCTTGGTTGTTAATAGATGTAGGAAGGCGCAGCTCACTGTGAGCAACACCATTCCCTAGGCAGGAGTCTGGAGCAGGGCAAGAATAGAGAAAGGAAGCTAAGAGCAAAGCAGGATTTGTTTCTTTCTCTCTGCACCCATTTGTGGCTGTGATATGACAGCGACTTGAGTTCCTGTCTTGACTTCTCCAACATGATGGATTGTAAGCTGAATGAACCCTTTAACTCCCAAATTGCTTTCAGTCAGGGCATTTTATCACAGCGTTCGAAATTAAACTAGGTCACCACCACCTTGTGGTTTACATGTGGTGCTGGGGATGGACCCGGGGGCCTCATGCATGCTGAGCAAGGCCCAGACCAACTGAAGCTATGTCCTCAGATGAAATCTTGGCTTCCAAGATGACAAATGGTTATTTTGTTTTGACTTGAAGGATGTGAAATCCCAAACTCTCTTCCCCTGTTTCACTCTAGAGACTCATGACTTGGGACAATCGCTTCATCTTCTTTGGTTTCCTCATTTTCTAAGAGGATGGGAAACACCTCATCCGCTGGGTATGAGCTTGAAATAAGCTATCCCCGAACTGACACTCTGTACCAGTAGACAGACCATCCTTCCAACTCAGAAAGTCCCAACTGGTAGTCACACTTCCTGAAAGAGATGATGATGGCCATCATGGCCAACATAAAGTTAGCAACATGATCTCACTGGAGGAGTTGAAAGGACTATAAGCAGTCACCTTGACACTGGTTAGAAGAGGCTTGTCACTTCCTGAAGACAAATATCAGCAATGTCCCCCAAGGGATCAGGGGTGACACTGAGTCTAGGTATGTGGTTCAGCTTAGCGTGCGCAGAGACTCAGGGTGGTGGTTCATACCTGTAAACACTCAGAAGATGCAGGTGAGATTTCAAGGTCATCCTCAGTTACATAAGGGAGGTGAGGTGGCCTGAGCTACTGCATGAAACCTAAAATAACATGCGGCAGCTGGAGAGATGGTTTAGTGATTGAGAGTGTGTCCTTCTCTCATAGAGGATTGGAGTTCAGGTTCCAGGACTCACATCTGGCAGATCACAACTGCCCATAGCACCAGCTAAAGGGGATGGAAGCCTGTTCTATCCTCTGAGGGCATTGCACATGTATATGATGCATACACACACACACACACACACACACACACACACACACACACACACAGACGGGGGAGGGGAGGGATGGAGACAGACAGAGAAAGACATAATTAGTTAGGATTTCTGTGATGGTTTGTATATGCCCAGGGAGTGGCACTATTAGGAGGTATGGCCTTGTTGGGGTAGGTGTGTCACTGTGGGTGTAGGCTTTAAGACCCTCATCCTAGCTGCCTGGAAGTCAGTATTCTGCTAGCAGCCTTCAGATGAAGATGTAGAAGTCTCAGCTCCTCCTGTACCATGCCTGCCTGGATGCTGCCATGCTTCCCACCTTGATGATAATGGACTGAACCTCTGAACCTGTAAGCCAGCCCCAATTAAATGTTGTTCCTTATAAGAGTTGCCTTGGTCATGGTGTCTGTTCATAGCAATGAAAACTGTCTTAGTTAGGGTTTTACTGCTGTGAACAGACACCACGACCAAGGCAACTCTTATAAGGACAATATTCATTTGAGACAGGATTACAGGTTCAGAGGTTCAGTCCATTACCATCAAGGTGAGAACATGGGAAATTCCAGGCAGGTATGGCCCTGGGGGAGCTGAGTGGTCTATATCTGCATCTGAAGGCTGCTAGCAGAATACTGACTTCCAGGCAGCTAGGGTGAGAGTCTTAAAGCCCACACCCACTCCAACAAGGCCACACCCACTCCAACAAGACCCTACCTAATAGTGCCGCACACTGGGGGAAGCATATTCAGTTGGGTAGCCTCCAGTAACATTTCAAATTGAGCCTAGTAAAGAAGCAAACTGAATTACATTTGTGATCCTTGTCACTTACAATTCTGGTCCATGGTCAGTGCACTAAAACTGTACCTATACTACCTCTAATCATATTTAGAAGGCATGTGGCTCTGACTTCTTCTCACTCTAGGCTTTCTGCTAATCTGGGAGGAGGAATGTGATTGGTGCATCAAGTCAGGTATGTGTCCTAGCTGCAAGGGAAGCAGAGAAGGTGAGTGAGCGCACACATCTCCTGTGGTATCATTATGAATGGCTGCTGAACAGTTGGTTTATACCCATAGCTCTGTGGTCTCTCTGCCCTGGAGTCCAGGGGTCCAGAATCATGGTGCCTGAGGGCTGTGTCCCAATGTGTCCTAAGAAGGGCCTCAGAATGCTTGCCTCTGTCTTCTGGGATTAAAGGCATGTATTACCTTGCTTGGTCCTAAGATTTTCATGGCCACTAGGCCTCAAGATCTGGGTCAGAAGCCTATGTCTTCCAGCCTCAAGACTGAAACACTCCAGTTTCACCTGGCATGGCCTGTTCCTCCTTCTGCCTCTTCTCTGAGTGTCTCTTGCAACACTTGTCATTGGGGTTAGGGGACAATTCAGGGTCATCTCATCTTGAGATCCAAAATTCACTACATCTTCAAACAACCTTTTCCAAATAAGGTTCTTTTCCCAGGTTGCAGGCATGAGGAGGGAGGGGGACACAGAACTTGCAGGTCACCCTCTGGCCAAGTGACTGCAGCTACTCCAGTCAGGATCAAACTCTGTTTATTAGTGACTGATCACCCACCGACAGGACTCAGAATCCTAGGTTTGGGTGGCCAGACCTGAAACCCACTGCCTTTTAGAACTGGCGTGGTAATTTTTCTATGTGCTATAAGCAGGAACATGGTTTCAACTTTGCAAATGTCCCTGTGGCAATAAGCATATAACTGTCAACTAGATAGGATCTAGGATCATTTAGGAGACAAGCCTTTGGGCATTCACCTCTGGGCAGGTCTGTGAAGAATTATCTAGAACAGGTTAATTACAGTGGGAAGACCCATCTTTTTTTTTTTTTTTTTTTTTTTTTTTGTTTTTCGAGACAGGGTTTCTCTGTGTAGCCCTGGCTGTCCTGGCACTCACTTTGTAGACCAGGCTGGCCTCGAACTCAGAAATCCGCCTGCCTCTGCCTCCCGAGTGCTGGGATTAAAGGTGTGCGCCACCACGCCCGGCTTTATTTTTTTATTTTTTTTTTTTTGGGGGGGAAGACCCATCTTAATAGAAGGAAGGAAGCTGGTAGCAGTTTATTCTCTCTCTCTCTCTCTCTTTCTCTCTGGACTATACCCTAGACTTGTGAGCCAGAAAGAATCAATCTCTCCAACCTTAAGATGTATTGTCAAGTATTCTGTCTCAGCAATTAGGCAAGTTAATGCACAGTACTAGCATGAAGACAGCTATGTAGATGAATGATCTCGGGTGTGTGCCAATAAAACTTTATTTACAAAAGCAAATGCTGCCCTGTGATTCTTCCTAGAAAGTCGGAAACAAACATTCGATTACCTCAGATAAGGCACCAAGAAATGATTCTACACAAGTCCAGATCATGAGCTGTTGAGTGTGTGGGGTTGCCTACAGGAGCATGGGTGACTGACAGCTGTGTCACTGGAAAGCCCCGTCCCCTCCTGGGTGAGTCCTGAAAGTTTCATCCTGGGAGCTCTCTGTTTCCCTGGGAGACAGCTCCACCAGATTGTCCTCTGAAGAGGAGACTAATTCAACTCAGAGGAAACAGGTATAGCCCAAAGGCTATATGGTCTGGATTCAGCACCAAAGGCTGTAGGTTGCTGACCCTTCACTGAATATGAAGGAGGGAGCCCAGCTGGCCACCAGCACTAAGTGTGTACAGCTTAGATCTTCAGACTTTTGAAATGTTTCAAAATGTTCTGAATGTAGAGGACCCTCTCAGTCTGTTTTCTGTTGCAGGGAGAGAGAGATACGGGGAGAGAGAGATGGAGAGGCAGACACACACACAGAAGTGGAGAAAGTGAGAGATAAGACAGACAGACAGACAGAACATGCTGTAGATGGTTAATGCTATAAAATAGAGTTCTTTCTTACTCTTGTAGAGGTTGCAAAGTCCAAAATCAAGGAGTCCAGTGTCTGCTTGGACTCCTTTTCACAACAGAAGGTAGAAGGACATTAGAGAACATGGGGAGAGTGGGGAAAGGAAGAAGTAGGTGTGTGTGCGGGGGTGGGGGCGGGGGGGGGGAGAGAAAACTCACAGCCTTAAGCCTTTTGTTTCCATTATCACCACCACCACCATCATTATTATTGGTTTTTCCAGACAGGGTTTCTCTGCATAGCCTTGGCTGTCCTGGAACTCACTCTGTAGAGCAGGCTGGCCTTGAACTCACAGAAATCAGCCAGCTTTCCAAGTGCTTAGATTATAAGCGTGCAGAACAGTGTTGGGCCTCAGGACCTTTTATTATGCATGCTAATTCCTTCAAAATGGAAAGCGCCCTCTCTCCCAAACAAGTCTCACTTTTGATTTTTCTTTTAATTTTTTTGAGACAGATCTTGTTTTCGACTGTCTTCAAACCCCCACCTTCCCCGGGGGCGTGGCTCGGAGTGCTGGTCTAGCCCTGGACTCATCTCTCCGCCCCCTTCCCCCTGCAGCAAAAACAATGAAAAGCTACAGTTCCTGCAGAATGTTAGAATTCTCGCTTTTCTTACAATAGTGGCCATGGCTGCTATAGACAGCCCAATCTGGAACTGGCTGGCGCCAGGTCCTCTCTCCTCATTCTTGGAGAGTTAACTTGTCTTTTGGACAGAGCCCAAAGGGAAACAGAGCCAGATCTGACAAATGCAGAAAGAAATGGAGCTATCCTGGGGTCGCCTAGGGTGATGAGACCCGTGAATACAGAATTGAAACGCTGAAAAGGAGCTGCGGGCAGGCCTGGCACCTGGCTGGGAAGGAGATTTCTCAGAGGAACCCTTGAATTATCAGCAGCTTTGCTGGGACTGAGTCCTCAGAGGGAGACGACTTGTTCAGGAGGGAGAGTTCTGTGGTAGCTGTCTTTGTCTTGTAACCCTCGTTCACTGGCCTTAAAGTGGGTGCTCCTTCCGCTCAGATCTGCAGCCACCAGCAGAATGTCAGCCGGGATCTAACCAGCGGTTCACAACCTGTGTGGATCTCGATCTCGACCCCTTTGGAGGTCCCCTCTTAGATATTCACGTTACCATTCATAACAGTAGCAAAATTGCAGTTAGGAAGTAGCAATGAAAATGTCCACAACACGAGGAGCAGCATTAAAGGGTCACAAGGTTAGGAAGGTTGAGAACCACAAGGTGTTCCGTACAAAAACGGAGTAGTTGAGCAGTTGGCAACGTATAGGATCATGCAGCAACTTTGCTTTATAGGAAAAAAAAAAACATAAAGAGAATTGCATGCCTAGGGCCAGGCCGACATTCTATCCAGACCATTAAGGAGTCGGAGGAACCTGTTTGCTCTTGGAACCTTCTACTCTAAAATAGGGGCCGGGGCGGAAGTTGACAGATCAGCTTTGACCAGGGGAGGGTGTGGGGCGGCTGAAGGCTTGTGGGGGTGTGTGGGGGTGCTGATTTTCAAAGACTGGAGACAGCACGTGAATGAAGATTTCCCCTACGGCTTTGGGGGGGGGGCTGTGGGGAGAGTTGGGGAATGCCAGATCAGACGTTCCATCCCTCTGAGTGGGTCTCTAGGCCTGAACCTCAGAGAGAGAACTGAGAAAGAACTTCCCGCTTTGGTCCAGCGCTCCTCCCCCATGCCCCACCCCGGTAGCCTTTTACCTGCAAGGCACTTAACTTCTTCGAGGAGTATCCTTACCTACAAACTAGAGGTCAATGCGGTGTGTACTCCCACGACTTGGGGACACAACAGGTGTAGGCTCTAGTGTCTAGACCTCTTTGATTTTAAGCGCAGAAGGCAGTAATCAGGTGCCCAAGGCACGGTCGCGCTGTAGGTACTGAGCAGGCGCAGTTCCAGTCTGGAAGTCTTGTCTCTAGGTTTTCACGCGGCCTCTACTCTGCTAATCTACAGGCAGCTCCGGGGCAGGTGGGGAGGAGGCTCTTGCCTGGGCCGTAGTCGGGGCTTTTAAAATGTAAATCTACCCCCTGCAACCCCCATGCGGCTTGGGCTAACTGCTTTCGCCAAAGCTTTTCTTTCACCGGTAGGAGCCTGAAGCCAGGGGAAGTGGCTTACTGGGAGTCCCACGAGGAGCCCATTGAAAGACGGGGCCCCTCCTGTGTAGTGTGGACTCCACCTGGCATTGCCGGGATGCGAGTGACTGGAGCTGGGGAGGCTGTGACTATTGACAGCGTGAGTCCTGGGGTGCAGCGGGAGACCAAACAAACAGAGAAATGACCTTCAAAGATCCAGGTGACAGCATCACCCACTGTGCAGGTTGGGTTTATGTCAACTGACAAAGGCTAGGGTTATCTGAGAGGAGGGAACCTCAGGTAGAAAACACCTTCCTAAGATCTGGCTGCGTGCAAGCCTCTACGCAGGGCATCTCCTTAATTAATGGTTGTTATGGGGGTGGGACAGCTCATTGTGGATGGGGACCACACCTGGGCTGGTGGTCCTGAGTTCTATACGAAAGCAGGCTGAGCAAGCCATCAGGAACAAGCCAATAAGCCGCATTCCTTTGTGGCCTCTGGATCAGGTCCTGTCTTCAGGTTCAAGCCCCGCTTGACTTCCTGTCTTGACTTCCTTCAGTGACTGCACAGAGGCGCAGAAAAGTAAGCCACCTAATTCCTTTGCTCCCCAGGTTGCTTTGGTCATGGTGATCCATCACCGCAGTAGTAAGCTAAGACACCTGTCATCTACTCTGTAGGGCTGTCACCCAAACCTGTCGTTTCTGCGGTAGGATTATGAACCACTTAACAACAACAACAACAACAACACAGATGAGAAAACTGAGGCACAGACTGGATCGTTGTCATGACAGGCAGAGATCACAGGCCAAGTTCTCTGCAGCTTAGCTAGAGATTGTGTTTGTATGTGTGTAAAGACGTGATGTAGAAGTTACGGGTGCCCACAAGTCTCCTTCTGGCTATGGTGGTACCTTCAGTGCAGCCAGGCAGAATTCAATCCTTGGGCTCTTTCCTAAATTTAAACTCTAAACGCCACCCTGGGGGCATCCCTCCATGCTTTCTCCTTCTCCTTGTTATGTAGATGAAGTTTCTACCCGAATCCTCCGCCTTACCTTTCTCCTTTCGGACTCCCCTCCCCTCTATTGAGGGGAAATCCCAAAGTTTATCCTGCGTCTGAAACAGGCCTGGCTGAAGTAGAGCTTTGGAGCAGAAAGGGAAAGAATTTAGGAACTGGCAGACTGGAGGGTTTGTGGCTACTTCGGGGTTTTATCTCTTCACACTCTCCCCTAAGCTCAGCAAGCGGCGTTCCCGCCTCCACAGCCTCTCCGCCCCACCTGCCCACCTGCTGCTACTTAAAACGGCCTCCCAGAGCCTCCAGGCACTGTTTAGCCACGCGGTGTGGATTCCGCTCCCTACACACCCACCAGCTTCCCGGGGACAAGATGACTTTTATCTCTAGGGCTGAGAATGCACTCAGGCCCAGGACCCAATCGTCTTTCCTTCCAGTACTTGGCTCTAATCTACTTACTAGGCATTCAATAAATCTCGCCGAGTGCCTTAGAAATGGCTTCAATGAGACCCGGAGCGCAGGCTGGGCCGCGGGCACACTCCCATAGGAAGGCCACAGCTACGGCCCAGCTCCCGCACCCCAAATCTGTCTTTTCCTTTGTGGTTATCTGGTGCATTCTGGGAATGTAATCAGACACCCTGGGTGCCCAATGATCTCATCCCAGCGGTTCCTACTCTCAGCTTCAAAGTGGCAATTGCACGTGTGTTTATTTGATTGGTTGTTAATATGATTGAGTAATGGTTTCGTTGTTGGATTTGTTTGAGAAAAGGTATCCTGTGGCTTAGGCTAGCCCAGACTGGCCTTGAACTTCTTTCTAATCCCTCCACCTCTCAAACGTATGCACCACCACCCCTCATTTGCTTTTGTTTTGTTCAACTGGTGGTGGGGAGGGGCCAGGACTGAATCACTTATATAGCTCAAACCGGCCTCAAGGCTATGATCCCCTGCCTCAGAGTGCAGAATTACACTGATATGTACCGCTCGCCCCGCTGTTCTTTTGAGACAGAGTCTCACTTCTATAGCCCAAGCTGGCCTTAAATTTAAGGGCCTCTAGCTTCACCCTCACAAATACTGTGAATTTCTTTCATTATATCCAATGAGAGAGCAAACCTGAGGTTTGGTCCTTCCTTTGATAGGCCTCAGAAGAGCTGAGAGAGCTTGAAAATATGAATCTTTTAATGGGAGAAAGGAGCAGCTCCTGGTAGGTTGTTCTCTGATCTTCACATAAGCACCCGGGCTCAAGTGCACTCATTCCATGAACACACAAATAAAGAACTCAAAAGTTAAAAAACCCAAACCCAAACCAAACCAACCAACCAAAACCCCACAAGAGCTGGAAAGATGGCTCAGGGGTAAGAACACTGACGGTTCTTCCAGAGGTCCTGAGTTCAATTCCCAGCAACCACATGGTTGCTCACAACCATCTGTAATAGGATCTGATGCCCTCTTCTGGTGTGTCTGAAAATAGCTACAGTGTACTCCTATACATAAAATAATAAATCTTTTTTTAAAAAACCCACAAAAGTTAAAATGTGTAAACAAAGTAAATAAAATAGCCAATAAAAAATTTAAAAAGAAACAAAACACCCTCCAAACAAAACAAGTAAGTTTTAAAAAACAAATTCACAGCCCAGAAAAAAAAAAAAAAAGAAAATGAAAATAAACAAGAGAGAGAAAGAGAGAGAGAGAGAGAGAGAGAGAGAGAGAGAGAGAGAGAGGAGAGATCCAGTTGCTAAAAGCATTCACTGTTCTTGTAGAGGACCTGGGTTCAGTTCCCAGCACGGTCACCTCTAACCCCAGCTCCACGAGACTCAACACCCTCATCTGGCCTCCGAGAGCACCCACATGCACCTGCACACACATATACACACACATCAAAAACTGATAATGTTCATATTTACAGCCAAGAAGGAAAGACACAGCACAGTTGTCAGGAGAGAGTGAGGCTATTTCTCATGCCCCTGGGAGCCTCCTTCTCTGCCTCAGGTGACAAGCCTGTAACAAAGAACCACAGACTGCCTGCGCCACCTACAGGGTCCAGAGTCTGGTGTCTGGATAAAGGACCAAGAGTAACCTATTAACTCAGTTCTCTGCCCCCAGCTCCCTCTTGTGACTCCAGAGTTAGGATGTTATAGAACAAAGGTCTATAGATGGCTTTTTATGGGGAAGGACAGGAAAAAATGTCAGAGAGATGGCTGGAAGTGGAGGATTCTGGTCCTACAGGCACAAAGCTCAGGGTGAGATACCGGGCAGTGAGAAACCCTCTTGCCTGAAGGCACCTTTGCTAACACTCAGCTGAGAAGCCTCTTTGTCTAGCTAGGGGTTGGTTTGGCTGATGGAGATGCCTCAGGGGTTTACTGGAGTCTCTTTGGGCAATTGTGAAAGCATGGCGTTTGGGTGTCAGAAATGAGGTTAGAGAGCAGGAAGCTCCAGGATTCATGATGTGTTTCTGAGCAAAGACTGGGCTGAGCTAGGAAACACTGGGGTGGGTTGGGGGGTTGGCATTGGAGATTGTCATGTGGGCAACTGCTATTCCTGGCTTTCTGTAGACTTCTTCCAAGGCTGAACATCACAATCCCATCTGTAAAATGGAAACGAAGAAACCACCTGCAAGGTAGAGTGTCCAAAAGAAAGGAAGGTCACCTCTCAATGCAGCTCTGCCAGGCTGAGTGAGCCCCAGCCTGAAGGATCTGGACCCAAACAAACCATGGACCTCTGTGATGAGTCCCTCTGCCATGCAGAAGTAGCCTGATGTTACCCCATCTTCATCCTTCATCCACTCCTGTGCTACATCACAACTCAGCCCAGCTGCCAGAACATCTGGGTTCAAATCCAGACCTCACCTCTAAGAATCAGTTTTGACTCATCCACTCTGCATGTACCTTCCTCCCTGCCTGAGGTCCTCTGCTTCATGGTCAATGACTGCTTTTTAGAAATTTTGATATAAAAGTGTTAGGCTCTTGGTATACACCTATAATTCTAGCTAGCCCTTTGGGTTGCTGGAGAGAGGCAAGTAGATTTCTGTGAATTTAAGGCTAGCCTCATCTCTATAGAGAGTTCTAGGCCAGTCAGGAACCTGGGTGAAAAAAATAAGTTAAATAATAGTTATTATTATAATGAGGAGGAGGAGAAGAAGGAGAAGAAGGAAGAAGGAGAAGAAAAAAAAGAAGGAAGAAGAAGAAGCAAGAAGAAGAAAAAGAAGAAAGAAGGAGGAGGAGGAGGAAGGAAGGAAGGAAGGAAGGAAGAAGAGGAAGAAGAAGAAGAAGAAAAGAAGAAGAAGAAGAAGAAGAAGAAGAAGAAGAAGAAGAAGAAGAAGAAGAAGAAGAAGAAGAAGAAGAAGAAGAGAAACAAACAATGTTGAAGAGATGACTTAGTGGCATGGAGTTCAGTCACACTGAGGTGTAACCACTGGCTCAGAACATTTTCATCATCCTGAAGGGAAACATTGTATCATGGACTCATCCACCATCACCCCTGCTCTGCTCTGGCCTAACTACTAATCAGTGGGCTTACCTTTTTTTTTTTTTTTTTTTTTTCCTCCTGAACTCTTGTGTTGCTTAGGCTAGCTTCAAATGTCTATGAAGCTGAGGGTCTTGAACTTCATTATTTCCCTGCCTCTCTGGAGTGCTGGAACTAAAGGCATGTCCCTCCACACCTCATTTAATGTGGTACTAGGGATAAACCATGTTAGCTGGGCAGACATTCAGTTAGTCACATCCCTGGTTCCAGGTTTAGCTTCTTTTTGTATTTTATTTAAATGCAATGTGTGTGTGTGTGTGTGTGTGTGTGTGTGTGTGTGTGTGATGTCTCTTAGCATGATGTATCTGGCACCTCTGTGCTGTTGCGTCTGCTGTCCACACATCAGTGATTTGCTCCTGCTCACCCCTGAGTCACCTGCCACCTTACATCGCACACTGGCCACACTCTGTGCCTCTCACCACCCATTGGTGGACGTGTGGATTGTTTCCACTTGGAGGCTTCCCTCTCCTTTTAAAATTATATATATATTATGTGTGTGTGTGTAATTGCCTGTATGTATGTACATGACACACATGTGTTGCATTTTATAAAAATAAAGAGAAACCAGGGGTATGTTTAGTGGATGTGCAGTCAGGTGTGGGGGAAGGGGGTGCCTCCTCGGGTCCATGCTGAGGCATCCCTTCCCCCTCTGAGGTACCAGCCACAGGACAGTATAGTATAGAATAGAACTTATTCAAGGCATAGAGAGGGGAGTTGGGAGGAAGGCAGAGAGAGAGAAAGAGAGAAAGAGAGAGAGAGAGAAGGAGGAGGAGGAGAGGCCAGCTATGAGCACATGAAGAGATAGGGGAAGGGGAAGGGGAGGGAGAGGTTAAGGAGCAAGAAGAGCAAGAGAGAGAGGGTGGGCAAGCAGCCCCTTTTATACTGAGTCAGCACACCTGGCTGTTGCCAGGCAACTGTGGGGCGGAGCCTTGACTAAATGCCAACAACATGTGTGTGCCTGATGTCCACAGAGGTTGGAAGAAGGCATCAGATCCCCTAGAATTGGAGTTACAGGTGCTTGTGAGCTGCCATGCAAGTGCTGGGAACTGAACCTAGGTCCTCTGCAAAAGCAACAAGTGCTCTTAACCATTGAACTATCTCTCTAACCCTAGAGCCTTTCTTTTTCCTTGCCCACTCCTTCCCCTCCTCCCTTCTCTCCCTCTCTTCTATTCTGTAGGTGGAACCCAGGGCCTCACATACTCACTGCAGAGTCACACCCCTGACCCCCAACTTCCTTTACACCAATGGCTTCTGCAGCTGCGCACCTATCCTCTTCTGCCTGCCTAGGTGCTCTGAGCCCAGCCCAAGGTGAGTGACCCACACAGCCATTCCTCTCAGGCAGGTAGCTCAGCGCCGCAGCAGAAGCCTCTCCTTCCCTGATGGCTTTTCCACTCCATGGCCATCCCAGGGCGGCTCCTGTGCGATCAGACTCCTTCAGGGCCCAGGGGTGGCAGCCCAAAGGCCTCTATGGCTCTTGCACCATCAGAGGGACTGGCCCGTAGCATGACACCTTTCCTGTGCAGGATGCTGAAGCTGAGATATCAGGGTGACCAGGGACAGGTAGCATGGGGGCAAGACTCTGGAGTGGTGTGTGTGGGGGGTGGGTGTCAGAGGGAGAAGAAAAGAGGGAACGACGGGATGGGGGGGGGCAGGAACGAGGCAAGTGTGAGACAGCAAGGGGGATCCCTGTCCTAGCGATAGGTCCAAGGCTGCGTGGTGTTGGCTGAATCAGTCCGAAGAGTCAGTCAGGAGGCTGAACATGCAAGAGGAGACAGCAGAAAGGCCAACAAGAATGTACCTTCCTGGGCTGGTGAGATGGCTCAGTGGGTAAGAGCACCCGACTGCTCTTCCAAAGGTCAGGAGTTCAAATCCCAGCAACCACATGGTGGCTCACAACCATCTGTAACAAGATCTGACGCCCTCTTCTGGTGCATCTGAAGACAGCTACAGTGTAGTCACATATAATTAGTGAATATATATATATATATATATATATATATATATATTTTTTTTTTTAATGTGTTTTCCTGTCTTGGTTATGGTGGCCTCCAAAGTCCACATGTTGAGGCTCAGGGGTTAAGAGCATTTTCTGTCCTTGGAGAGGACCCAGATTCAGTTCCCAGAACCCACATGATGCTCAAGGGCTCCAACCCCCTCTTCTGACCTCTGCACCATGCATCCATGTAGGCATGCACTTGCACACATACAAAAATCCACAGAACAATGACCACCTAGTGTGCTGGGGGACAGGTCACAAGGGTAGAGTCCTGGTGACCAGCCAGAGAACTGGTTTGCTGTTTGGCTGTGTGGGGACACAGAAAGGAGGTGCACTCACCAGATGCTATACCTGGGACCCCTTGAGCATATGTGTGTATGTTTCTGTTGTTCATAACTCATCGAGACTGGAGGATTTGGTCACAGCAGCTGGGAAGGAATAACACTCCACGTTAGCGCCAGAATTCTGTAGTGGCTTTAGTGCTTTGGCAAATGTTTATCTTACTGTATACTAGGAAACAGGACAGAATGGGGAAGTCAAAAGGAAGAGACGGGACAGCTGATGCGCAGAGGAGGAAGGAGGTAGGGCCTTCGGAGAGAGGAAAATGCAAAGAAGGGAGGGAGGAAAAGGCAGGGGCAAGGGCGCATGCTCAAACAGGAACACCCAGGAGGGAAATGGAAACAGGCAGCGCATCCCTTTGATGAACCTTAGCTGACTTAGATCCAACAAGCATCAACAGGCTTAACAGCTAAAAAGCGATGGTCTGTCAGTGTTTCCAAGTTTGAAGTCGGCTCTTTCCTGGTCTCCTGGGATGCTGAGTTTGTGACTACCTCCCCCCCACCCCGCACCCCACAGCTCCATGTAAGGTTCACCAGTGGGTTCATCAGGGGACCTACAAAGTTGGGGTGCCATCATAGGGGTTCCCCGTGGAAGGATGTAAGGAAGTAGAATATATTTTCAGTAAGTGCTAGGGACGCCTCCCACCCCAGCACGACGACTCTCTAAAGTGGGGAAGAGTGTCAGCCCCAGCACCTCAGAAACTAGGCAGGCCTGTGATCCCAAGCATTCAAGAGGTGTAAGAGGGGGAGGGTCGAGAGTTCAAGGTTACCCTCAGCTAGTGACTTCAAAGTCAGTCTGGAAATAAATGAAACCCTGACTTTAAAAGGGGAGGAGGGAGAGGAAGAGGGGAAAGAGGAGGCGAGGAAGAGGGGAAGGAGAGGAAGAAGGGAGAAAGAGAATGAAATTGAGATTCTGAGATTGGACTCGACCTGTTCAGGAGCAAACAGCTTATGTCAAGTCTGGGATGGGGAACGAGGTGTGTCTAACTCTGGAACTCAACTTCTGTACTGCTTTGCCATTCTGCCTGTCACTAAAGCTAAAGGAAGTGCCCCAGGTGGGTTGAGGAGGGGGGAAAAGAATTGTTGCTTGTGAAGTGACAGGTGTGGGCGGACAAGGTCCAAGGGAGGTATGAGCATGCTCAGTGGTGGATATAAGAACAGAAAGGTACCAGGTGGGTGGGGTGGGGCAGCAGAGGAGACATGATGGTAATTTGGGTACAGGGGTGACCCAGGGTCACACCCATAGTCTGACAGAGCTGCAGACTAACTGAAAAAACTATGCTCTCATTTGATATCAAGGCACAAAGAAGTTAATCAGGCTAACTATAGTAAGATAGCATTCTAGCTTCAGACCCTGCCTGCTTTCCCAGGCAAAGCGATGGTAGATATACTACAGATGACATAGAGGACTTCATTGACGTGTCCTGGGGGGTGGGGGGAATGCTGCCTTGGAGCCTGTCTTGACTACTGCCTGTTAGGTCGTGGGACACTGACTTTCAGGGTCCTGTTGTGAAAAATGTTATAGAAGGTGGCGTATGGGGATGGCCACACTAGGGCTGTGGACTAAATGACACCCCCCTCCCTCCACCCTCTGCTGCATTTCAGGTAAGCTAAGCCTCATGCTGAGTGTAAGGGTGGGAAACTTAGGGGTTTGATGAGGGGTGGCCTGCAGGCTAGTGTCAGCTATAGGAGGCTTCCATTGGTCATTGACAGAATATGATTAACAATGTTTATCAACTCCCTTGGTGTTTGGAACTGTTTAAGTAAAACATATTTGGTGCCGGGGCAGTGGTGGCACATGCCTTTAATCCCAGCATTTGGGAGGCAGAGGCAGGCGGATATCTGAGTTTGAGACCAGCCTGGTCTACAGAGTGAGTTCCAGGATAGCCAGGGCTATACAGAGAAACCCTGTCTCGAAACAAACAAAAACATATTTGCCATGAAAACTCTTCTTGAATTCTGTTGGGGCTCCTGGGCTAGCACCCCTCATTCCCTCTTAGAAGCCAGGGGCCTTCCTCCACTGCAAGATGAATTCCCTAGGCTCTGGGTCATATTAAATATATCCTTCAGGGCTGGCAAGGATGGCTCAGCAGAGAGTGGCACACACCCAGACCTCCAGGACCCATATCAAGGTGGAAAGAGAGAACCGACCTCCACACATTGCTGACACAGGTGTCTCCTACCCTGCTCCAGCTGTGCTCAGGGCTAGCCAATCAGAACATGGCATCCAAGGGCTGCTGCGGGAAGCCCCTGATGCACTGGGATGCAGTGCAGGGTCCTCACCGCTTAGAACATCATGCTCTTGTACTTCTTCTCTCCTGCCTCCAGAATGCAGTTAAGTAAACCTCTGTTCTTTATAAATGACCCAGATTGTAGCATCCAGTTATAGCAACAGTGGGGGAGAACAAAAAAAGAGAGCAGACTGTGACACATCACCACAGTGACTGCCTGGAGTGTCTGTCCCTGCCTCTGTCACTGCCATCTGTTCCTATGCTTTCCAGCTGCTTCTGGCATGTCACCTCTCCCAAGATGTCCTCCTGGATAGCTTTGTGAAGTGGCTTCCTACATCCACTCTTCTCATGTAGCTCCCCCTTTCTCCTCCCTCCTCCTCTCCACCCTCCTCCTCCTCCTTCCTCCCTCTACTCTTCTCACTGTAGCTTCCCTTTTCTCCTCCCTCCTCCTCTCTTCCTCCTTTCCTCTCATCTTCTTCCTCCTCTTCTCCCTCTTCCTCCCCTCCCTCCTTCTCTTCCTCTTCCTCTCCTCCCCCTCCTCTTCTCCCTCCCTCCTCCTCCCTTTTCCTCCCTCCTCCTCTTCTCCCTCTCCCTCCCCTCCCTCCTCCCCTTCCTCCTTCTCTTCCTCTTCCTCTCTTCCCCCTCCTCTTCTTCCTCCCTCCTCTCCTCCCTCCTCCTCACTTTTCCTCCCTCCTCCTCTTCTCCCCTCTCTTCTCCTTCCTCCTCTTCTCCTCCCTCCCTTCTCCTCTGTTGCCTCCCTCCTCCTTTCCCTTCCCCCTCCTCCTCCTCCTTCTCCTCCTCCTCCTCCTCTTCTTCTTCTTCTTCTTCTTCTTCTTCTTCTTCTTCTTCTTCTTCTTCTTCTTCTTCTTCTTCTGTTTTTTGTTTTTTGAGACAGGGTTTCTCTGTGTAGTCCTGGCTGTCCTGGAACTCACTCTGTAGACCAGGCTGGCCTCAAAAGAACTTAGAAATCCGCCTGCCTCTGCCTCCCAAGTGCTGGGATTAAAGGTGTGGGCCACCACTCCCGGCTTCTCTTCTTCTTCTTGAGACAGGGTATCAAATCAAATAGTCCAGGCTGATTTTGAACTCATGATGTAGTCCAGGGATGACCTTAAACCTTTCATCCTACTCCACCCCTGTCTAAAGTGCTGGAATTACAGATGTGCATCACTGCACCCAGTTTATGTGGTAGGTATCCACACTCATGCTGAGCGAGCGCTCCACCAACCAGAGCCTCATTCTCAGCTGGCCTGCCCCCATTTGTGATCCCATGACACCAAACACAGTCTTGCTGGTGGGTGACCTGCTGAGGTTTGGAGGAGGTGGTACTGACTCCTACATTTTCCATTCATGGCAGCACCTAGCACATAGTAGGTGCTTAGTGCACTTTGGGTGAATGAGTGGAAACCTTGGGAAAGATGTGGGGGTGGCAGGGAGCTGGTTTCTGGCAGTGAGGACTCATGGCTAAGCTGGAGGTCCAATGGAGAAGTGCTGACCTCATTGCTCTGGTTCCCAGCCCAAGGCTCATCCAGAGGCCACGGTGCACAGAGGGAACTGTGTGTACTAGTATTTTCACAGCTTCTCAGACTTCTGAACCAGCTGCCTTCCCAGGAAAACACAACACCCGGGGCTTGCTCCCAGCTCCTCCCAAGGAAAGCACGGACAGTGCCCCAAAGAGCAGGCCCTTTGTTTACAATAATAAAGCAAGGTCCATGGCAACCTGTTGTGACATCATGGGAGTGTGAGGTCACAGATCCTTCCAGGGGAAGAACAGGACCCAACAGACACAATGGATTCGGAACTTCCCTGGCCCCACCAGGGTGAGAGAATGTATAAATGTGTGTAAATATATAAACCAGCTGGTTTCTCTTGTTTTCTTTGCCTCCCTCTTGTTCATTCCTCATTCGTGGAAAAAATAAAAAACAATATTTAAATAAATAAAAGTTAAAAAAAAAAAGCAACAAAAACCTCCGAGTGGAAAGCTTTGTCCCAGGAATTTCCTGTTGGCAGTTGTCCAGGGAACTGGGCATACCAACAGTCATGTGGAGAAAAGGGCCAGGCCTGGACCAGAGAGAGTGCTTGATCTACTGGCTTCAGCTTCAGGGCTGGGCTTCCCCAGCCTGGGGATGCTGGCATGAGGATTCCCCCATCCCACTCCCTGCCCCTCCCTTTTGCCTCCCCCTACATCTGGACAGTACATTCTGTTCTTTCCCCCCATTCTGTCTCCTCCTCCTCCCCCCTCCATCTCTCTCCGTTTCCTTCCAACTTACAATCTATCTCCTACTGTCTTTGTGTCCCCACCCCCACCCCCTCCAAGGCCCTGCCTCAGTATCCCTCCAACTTTAAGGTCTCTCTCTCTCCCACCCTGGGCTCATGTTACTGAAACATAGGAACATTTCAGACTTAGGGCGAGTCTGTGCAGGAGAGGCTGTGTGGCTCCGAGTTGCATGGCCAGGGGTCTGAGTTTCCTGGGTAGGCCCCTAAGTAGCAGATGCACATTATCTCTGCAGTCAGGAAACACATGGAGCCTGTGACCGAGGCACCAGGGCGGTGGTTACGACTAGCCACCATCTCCCAAGGCCTGCAAACCCTCTACCGATATGACCTTCCTGGCCACCAGGCCTTACCACAGAGAGGAAGGGAAGGATCCCACCTCAGAATCCTCCCTCCAACTGTCAGGCTGTACACCAACATTTCCATTTCAGGTAAACTGGCTATCTCAGTCTCCAACTCAGACTGAGCTAGACCAGTCTGTTCTGAACAGCCATCCCCTGTGTGCTCCATGCTTGGCAGTGTTGCTGACCCCTGTCCATTAGATTTTAGTAGGAAAGTAGCCCTGTTGTGACAACCCAATGTATCTCCAGGTGTGCCTGAAGGGTCCCCGGGGGGGGGGGAGAGCAGCCTCCTCGGGGGAGGGAGAAACACCTTTGCTCTTCCTCATCCAAGGCACTTTGATTTTACCAAATCCCCATAGCTTCCCAGTTGCTATGTGTGTTGTTGTGGCTGGTAGTGTCACAGCAGTGTGGTCCCAGGGTTTTCTGGGCACAGGGGTGTGTGATAGTGTATGCCAGGTTGATCCCTAGAACCATCTCTGGAGCTGCTATGTGGTGAAGCCAAGAGGCTGCCCTTCATTCCGAGGAAGCTGTGGTCTTCGGCTCCTACATCCCTCGCTCTCTCCCCTGTCCTCTCTGCCTGAATCCACCTCATCCTCCTTCCCACTAGGCCACCTCCTCATATCAGGAGAAGAAGCCTTCCAGGAGGCTGGCAAGGTGGTTCGGGGAGTATGGAGACCTGAGTTTAATCCCTAGGACCACAAAGTGGAGGATGAGAATGAATGCACACAGGTTGACTTCTGATCTCTTTGTAGTTCAGAAATCCCATCTCTGGTGAATGGCTTTGTAGTGAGGAGAACATGGCCTCTCTTGACAGTAAGGCTTGAGGGAAGCTGGGAGTTCCTATGAGAAGACCTAGAAGCTGAAGTAGATGGGTCGAAAGAAGCCCTTGGGGACTCCCCAGTCAGTTCTGTATTGTGCCTGGTGGGCCCCATTTCTCATTGCTCACGTTCAGTTTAGTCCAATAGGGTCAGGCCGCCATCCTTTCCTACGGCCTGCCAAAATTGGTTGGTGAGTATGCCTGGGGCCTCCTGGTGGTTTAAAGATCACGTTTGGAGCAAAGGGAGTTTGGTGATCTGGGAGCATGGGGACCTAAAGTCCTGGAAGACAGAGCAGAGGACAGACGGCCACTGTCACTGTTTGAAGCCCTTGGACAAGTAGAACCCAAAGCTCCTCCTGGGATTCCTGACTGCTGGAGTGATGACTTCGGCATCTACTTCAGCAATGCGGTGGTGCCCGCTGTCCCCAACTGCCTCCCACCTTCCAAGTCTCTGACCGTGCTGATCTCAGTCAAAAGACTTCAGGCTTCACAAGGGACCCCCCCCCGGGGGGGGGTTGGCACTTGTCTTTGCAGAGCATGTTTCCAGAGCTCTCAGCTTGCCCTGAGTGGCATGGCAGATAATGAGAACATAACCACAAGAACCTGGGGGAGCATTTGAGCCTGTAGCTCTCACCTCCCTCCGAGGGCGTCCACCCTGCTTTGCACCTGGTCCAGGGATACAGAACAGTCCCGGGAGCTTCCAGGCTTGGAGGAAGGTATCTGGGCACCCTAGTACCACTCAGCTCCGTTCTGCCCTTGACCCACAGAAAACGTGAACCATGCTGGGGAGGACTGGAGGAAGATTGGCCATGGGTGACTGTAACAGCGTCTTCCCCAATGAAATCCAGATGGGTGAGCACGTGTGTACACGTGCGCACGTGTGCTAATCCTCGTGTGCCCCACCGCGGGCGGCGCATGACATCTTCACCCTACCAGTTCAGCTCTGAGGCCCGTAGGCATGTGCTCACGTGTGCACACGGCAGGCACGCACAGCCACTCGGCATAAACCACGTTGGGGGTGCCACTTGGAGCAGGAACGATTTGGTGTTCCAAATTGGGGCAGCAGTGGGGTGTGGTACCACGAAGAGGTTTGGTCAGAGCCAAGTCAGAACTCTTTGTAACATTCGAGGTATCCTGCTTATTCCCCAAGGGTAAAGAGGCCCCCGCAGGGTCTGGGATTCTGGAAAATCCACAAGTAACCACCTTCCAGCCAACCACCTTCCCTGACACTTCCCACCCGCATGCCCAGATGGTGCCTGAGATATAATCGCCACGTAACTCCTCCCCTCCCACCCCCCACCACACGCCAAGGCTGCAAGCCATGGAATACATTTCAAGCCACGCTGTAAACTGTGCTTTTGGATGTCATTGAGCCCTCCCGTGCCAATGACATCACAGTTTCCATGGCAACTAATATAATTAACATGAGGGAAGGTGCAAGGAGAAGGGAAGGCAGAGAAGGAGACGGGTAGAGTCCAGCCTGGAACAGAGAAAAGAACACGGGGTGCAGGGAGGGCAGAAGGGCCCATAAATTCTTCTGCCACTTGTTAGACCGGCCCCCTGGACGTCACCCCCCCCTCCTCGTGGCAGGGTGGGGGTTGTGGGGGGTGAGCTCTTTGGCAAGCTCTGTCTCCTACGAAAATACAGAAAGGGCTTTGTCCCCTCTCCAGTTGCGGAGCTGACCCAGAGGAGCGAGCCTGCCTCAGGTGGGGCGAGAGCTCCTCCACGCTCCTTGGCTCTTGCAGGGTCTGGTGAAGCCAGGGCCTGGTGGGGCTTTCCTAGAGCCCAGCTGGGGATATGCATACTCCTATGGGAACACAGGTGACTGTGAAGTTGAAATGCTTGAACAAGAAAACCAGTGTTAGATTTTTCTTGCCCCTCTGTTAGAGGAGAGGTTGCAAGGGTGGAGGGCAGGTATGAGGAGCGGGGGACATGAGTGGGATTGGGGTGCATGATGTGAAATATACGGAGGATCAATAGAAAGGTTTTGTTGGTGTTGGTTTTTTTTTTTTTTTTTTTTTTTTGGTTTTTTTTTTTTGGTTTTTTGAGACAGGGTTTCTCTGTATAGCCCTGGAACTCACTTTGTAGACCAGGCTGGCCTCGAACTCAGAAATCCATCTGCCTCTGCCTCCCAAGTGGTGGGATTAAAGGCATGCACCACCACTGCCCGGCAGAAAGCTGAAAGAAAGAGAGAGAGAGAGAGAGAGAGAGAGAGAGAGAGAGAGAGAGAGAGAGAGAGAGAGAGAGAGGAAAGAAAGGGAGAGGGAGGGAGGGAGGGAGGGAGGGAGGGAGGGAGGGAGGGAGGGAGAAAGGGAAAGCCAGCACTTCAGGTCACAATAATGACCCTTTGCCCTTAGCTTGGTGCCAGTTTCGTGTGAGCCACGTTGGTTAAGCTCAGCTCTGGGACTGTTGTTGTTGTTGTTGTTATTATTATTATTATTATTATCATTGTCGTCGTTGTTGTTGTATGTACATTGGTGTTGTCCCTGCATGTGTGTGTATTTGAGTGAGGTTCTCTGATTCCCAGGAACTGGAGTTACAGACAGTTGTGAGCTGCCACATGGCTGCTGAAAATTGGACTTGGGTCCTCTGAAAGAACAGCCAGTGATCTCCTGAGCCATCTCTCCAGCCCCAGGACCTGTTGTTGTTTTTGTTGTTGTTGTTGTTTTGTTCTTTTAAGGCCCCCAAAGAACCATGTCTTAAAGGTTGGTGTTATTAGGAGATAGTGGAACCCCATGGGAGGTCTTCAAGTCAGGATCATGGTACTCCAGGCCTTTGCTCCCCTCTTCTGCTCCCTGTCATAGGCAAGCAGTTTCTTCCCCACTGCCTACTCTCATGGTGTGTGTAGATTAGAACCCTTAACTCCAACTTTTTCTATTCACAAGGCAACTAATTTGGTGTTTTTGTTTGTTTGTTTGTTTACATAGCAACAGAAAGCTGACTAACTGGCACTTGGCATTTCATTCCCAGTCAAGAGAAGAATACACTGAGGGTCAGAGAGAACCCACGACTCACTTGAGTTGGCCATAAAAAGCTTTAAAGCTCAGTTCTGTTCAACAAAGTCCCAATCTTCTTCTTCTTCTTCTTCTTCTTCTTCTTCTTCTTCTTCTTCTTCTTCTTCTTCTTCTTCTTCTTCTTCTTCTTCTTCTTCTTCTTCTTCTTCTTCTTCTTCTTTCTTCTTCTCCTCTTCCTCCTCCTTCTCCTCTTCCTTCCTCCTCCTCCTCCCTCCTCCTCCTCCTGCTCCTCCTTCCTCCTCCTCCTCCCCTTCCTCCTCCTCCTTCCTCCTCCTCCTCCTTCTCCCCCTCTCTTCCTCCTCCTCTTCCTCCTCCTCCTCCTTCTCTTTCTTATTCCTCATCTTTATTTAAAAAGAAAGAAAAGAAGATTTATTTGTTTTTATTTTGTGTGCACAAGTGTTTTGTCTAAAGGCATATAAATGTGCTTCAGGTATGCCTGGTCTCAGAAGAAAAGTATCCGACCCCCTAGAGGTACAAATGGCTGTGAGCTGGGAGAAAACACAGGTCTTCTGCAAGGGCATCCAGGGCTCTTAACCCCTGAGCCACCTCTCCAGGCCCCTTTTCTTTTTTCTGTTTGCTTATTTTGAGGTAGGATCTCACTATGTAGTCTTGACTGGCCTGAATCATGTTATGTAGACCAGGCTAGCCTTGAACTCAGAGGTTCTGCCTCCCAAAAGTGCTGGGATTAAGGACATGTGCTATCCTGCCCTCCCCAACTGCCCACCTTTTTTCTTTTATCAGCGATGGGGTTTCTTAAAGCGGAGGCTGGCCTCAAAGTCACTTTATAGCTCAGGATGGCCTTGAAGTCTTGATCCTCCTGCCTCCACCTCTCAAGTGTGTGGATAACCTGCATATGCAACTGTGCCCAGCAGTGATTCTGGTCCATGCACCTGAGGCCAGGACTTGACAGAACACGTCTTCAGAGCACACACATCCGAATGGGACCACGGCTTCATTTCCACAATGAACTTATTGCATAGTGGAGACTTAATTGGGGATGCCAGAGTTTACACTGCTGGAGTGACTGACTGGGTGTGTCATGGGACTTCAAAGAAGATGTCTCTGTGACGAAGAGATAGTCAGAGAGGCAATGGCAGATCTGGGCTGAGGAACAGGGTGGGGTATTGGGGAACATATTCACATTGGAACTTCTAAAAGGGGGATGGTCCTCCCCTCCTGCCTTTCCTCCTCCCTCTTCTTCTCCCTCATCGTCCCCTTCCCTTTTCTCTTCCATTCCCCAATGTTCATGAGAAGTCCTTCCAGTGAGCCACACTCTCCCCTCCACCCTCCCATCCTAGGCATACCCCAGTTCTGATCTCTGGGACTCATTTTCTTCCCATTCCAAAGACTGTTTTCTTATCTGTCTTACAGAAACAAGGTCTTACTGTGTACCTCAGGCTGGCCTGAAAGTCATGACCTTTGTGACTCAGCCTCCCGATTGCTGGGATTACAGACATGAGCCACCATGCAGGCTTCTAAAGACCTTTTTTTTTTTTTAGAAATGAAGCCATTTACTGGGGCATATTTTCTGGCGTGGTGGCTGCTGCATACATGGGCTCTTTTTTAGCTAAGCTTGTTTGAGCTCCTGTGTCTTGTGCCTGGCGCCTCGATGTCTTCCTCTGTGAACTCTAGGCACAAAAGTTCCCCACAACCCAAAGGCTGTGGGGTGAGCCGAGTAAGACGTGCCTGTAGCACACAGGCAAGTACGTGGTAATGCTAATTATTATTTATCCAGCCTGCACCAGGAGCCAAGCCAGAACCTGACACTTATTAAATAGCAAACCATGAAACTCACCTCCAAGCCAGATCTTATCTTCTGCCTTTCCCAGGTGTGGAAACTGAGGCAGGGGGAGGTGAAGGGGCTTGTCTAAAGCCACTATGGGAGTGTTGAGGGAAAACAGACAAGACTAGGAAGCTAGGGAGGTCACAGTCTTCAGTGGGGGCAATTGTGTTTACAAAACCTGAAGCCTTCAGTTCAGTTCCACAATTCTATTTAACTTTTAAATTGTGAGTGCATGAGTGTGTGTGTGTGTGTGTGTGTGTGTGTGTGTGTGTGTGTGAGTGTCCAGCTCATACTTTTTACCTTATTCTCTCAAGACAGGACCTCTCCCTAAATCTGGAGTTAAAATAGCAGCCAGGAAGCCCCAGAAATCTACCTGTCTCTTCCTCTAGCATTGATGGAGTTTCAGGTCACATCTGTCTTTTGCTTGTTTGTTTTGATGTGGATGCTAGTTTTTAATTTGAATGCTGGTCTTTAGGTTATACATCAAGTATAACCCACCCACATATGTACCAAGACATCTCCCGAGTTCACTTCAGCCAGTCTTTATGAAATACCTACTATGTGCTCAGCAAGAGCTCTCTCCCCTGACTTCTGTGCCAGGAAGCACCAGAGCATGTGTAAAGTCCAGGTATCCTTCTCTGGAATCAAGAATGTAGTGAACAAAGCTAGGCCCCTGTTCGTGGGAGCCAGCATGCAAGCCCTCAGAATGCGCCATGCACCTTTGTTCATGCATGGTACCAACAGGAAGATGGCCCACTTAGCCCCATTTGCATAGGGCCTCCCACAGTTCAACACCGAACACCCTCTCAGCACTGGGCAAACCAGAACTGTTGCACTTCCTGCAGGCTGAAACATGACTTACTAATCTGGACTCAAGTGCACCTAGTACCCTGGACCTGTGTTAGGCCATCTGTCCCCCACCCCCCAGGCCATAGGAAGAGCTGGAAAGACACCCATCTGTTAGAGGACAAGCTGAGCTCCTCTACCGTCAGTTACATAGTCAAGATCAGGTAGAGTGCAAGCTGGGACTGGGGTCAGCTGTGTACTGTGGAGAGCACTCATCCTTGCCCCGTTGTCCATCATGCTATGCTATAGAATAGCTATAGCTACTGAGTGGAGAAGGGGTTTGATCAAAGCTGGGACTTTCCTTTAGCTTCAGCAGGTTTGACCACTCATCACCTAATTGCGTTATTGTTCTGTAGTAAGGCTACAACCCCACCTTCTCTATCTTCTTTGGAGCCATGCATTAAACCCTTTATTTATTCTTTGCTTTTGAGAGGCAAGGCCTGATGTTTGGAGCATTGGGAATAAGCATACACATAACCCTGGGTATAATAATTATGCTGATGCCATCTTGTCCTGTTTAACCGGGTTGATGCAGGCCGTAGAGGTGGCCTCGGGCAGAGGCTCATACATGGCCTGAACTCCCCATACTTGATCTTGGTGGATTCTGAGGCAGCATGTGGCCATCTCCTGTGGCAGAGGCAAACTTGCCAGACCTGACATCAACCTTACCAGGCAGCTGGCCAGTTCCTGCCCTCCATCAGGAGTCACTCTGCAATTACAAGTCCCAAAGGAATGGTACAACACCTCCAATGTCCCCCAGTAAGGTTGACCAGTTGTCTGTCTTAGACTTACAACTTTTTTTTTTTGCTGACTTGAAGCAAATTATTTGTACATGGGGGCTCTGCTCATTCATCACATCTACCTCCTACCTCCTCCCCACAGTGGAACTCATGAGAAACCCTGGACAATGCCCCTTCTCTACGGCTTTTCCATTACTGCCCATCCTCTTCACTTCCCTCACCCTCCTGGGTCAGCTTCCCAGTACCGAGACCTGGCTACTAGGTTCTAAGTATACTTCATCAGGGCACCAGAATAGGAGAGCTAGGAAAAATCTTTTAGGATAAAAGTCAGTCACATGGCCTTGCAGAAAGGATGTTGGATGGAGTTTATCAGGACTTCTGTTAAGTGTCAGAGACATCTACATACACCTACCTGTGTGGTGGTTTGAATATGCTTGGCCCAGGAAGTGACACTATTAGGAGATGTGGCTTTGTTGGAGGAACTGTGTCACTGTGGGGGTGGTGAGAAATGAGATCCTCCTAACCATGTGGAAGCCAGAATTCTGCTAGCAGCCTTCAGATGAAGATGTAGAACTCTCAGCTCCTCCTGCAACATGCCTGCCTGGATGCTGCCATGCTCCTGCCTTGATGATACTGGATTGAACCACATTCCTAGCACCTCAATAATTTTGTACTTCTGGCCTTCAGCACTTCAAGAGAATATCTTTCTGGGTTTTTGTTTGTTTGTTTGTTTGTTTTGTTTTTCGAGACAGGGTTTCTCTGTAAAGCTCTGGCTGTCCTGGAATTCACTCTGTAGACCAGGCTGACCTCGAACTCAGAAATCTGCCTGCCTCTGCCTCCCAAGTGCTGGGATTAAAGGTGTGCACCACTACCGCCTGGCCATCTTTCTGTGTTTTAAGCCATGCAGCCTCTGGTCATTCATCACAGTAGCCTGAGGAAAGTAGGAGTCACATCTTACTTAACTACACTGATGTGCCCTGAGCAAGATGCTGACAGTGGCCCTGCTGTCATGAGAACATCAGCGTGTTCTTTTGCAACCTAAGCTGCCTATGATGCCACCAAGCAATAGGGCATCACTGTCACAGAATTAATCTGTTAATAGGCAAAATGTCATGTGTAGAGTGTACAGACACTGGAGAAATGTCACAGTAGCTTCCTGACTCCAAGGATTCATACTCCTCTGTCACTCTGACAGAAAGGACACGGCCTGGCTGCCTGTTAGGTGGTCTGTTACCATGGGGATTGAAGGCAGTGCATCCTCCTCGATGGGAAGGGGGTTGCATAGTTCAGGACACGCTGCAGGAACACTGTGTGTATGTGTGCAGAAATGGAAACTGTCCTACTGTGTGCAATGACCTACTATGAGTGTGTTAAGAAAGCCCCGAAGACGGAGCTAGTGAGAGGAAAGATAAAAGGAGGTCTTGGCAGGAATTGGGGACCATAGTCAAAGCAGGAATGGCCTCCTCTATATGCTGTAAAATTCAGCCTCCAGGGGTGGACTGGCTTAACTAACTGGTGGCTATGGTCTTCATTCAACATTTTCTCTAGTCACTCCCTCTAGGCCTAACAACTGGATGTTGATACCAAGTAATAGTTCCAAGACCATTTAAGTCATATTCCATGAGCCTACAGGATGTAGCCCAGTTGGTAGAGTGCTTGCCTAGCATGCACAAGGCTGTAGGTTTGATCCCCAGCCACTGCATAAATAGACCATGGTGGCATATGCCTGTAACTACAGGTGGGAGCAGGAAGATTGGATCATTCTGTTCAAGGCTATCCTCTACTGCATAGTGAGTTAGAGGCCAACCTGGGCTACATGCAACCCTGTCCCAAATATAATAAGATAGAAAGCTGGGATATAGCTCTCAGTCAGGAGAAATCAGTCCATTTTACAATCAGAAGGTCCTGAATGGAAACCCCCAGAACCTTTGTTAAAGATGGGTGGTGTGTGTGTGTGTGTGTGTGTGTGTGTGTGTGTGTGAACTCTAACTGGCTATCCCCCTGTGTCCCTCTCTGCCTCATCTTTCTGAACATAAAGGTTAGTGACTAGCACCTGTCTCTGCACCATGAAAGCACATGTAGACATACAAACAGGAACATATATATTAGTACACACAGTAATAATAATATCCCTTTAAGCTCATCTTTCTTTCCACATCCTCAGAGTATACAAACTGTCTAAGTTATGGTTTATAAGCAAGTCAAGAGGAAAGGGTTTTTCTGGCTTACACTTCCACATCACTGTTCATCATTAAAGGAAGTCAGGACAGGAACTGACTGGAAGCAGGAGCTGATGCAGAGACCATGGAGGGGTGCTGCTTACTGGCTTGCTCCCCATGGCTTGCTCAGCTTGCTTTCTTATAGAACCCAGGACCACCAGCCCAGGGATGGCTCCACCCACAGTGGGTTGGACCCTCCCCCATCAATCACTAACTAAGAAAATGCCCTATAGATGGATCTCATTTCCTTAACTGAGGCGCCTTCTTCTCTGATGACTCTAGCTTCAGTCAAGTTGAGGCACAAAACCAGGCAGTATCCAAGTCATTAAAACAAACAAACAAACAAGACACAAAACCAGTCGATGCACAAGTTATTAAAACAAACAAACAAACAAACAAACAAACAAACAAACAAACAACTGGCCTGGAAGTAGTGGCGCACGCCTTTAATCCCAGCACTTGGGAGGCAGAGGCAGGCGGATTTCCGAGTTCAAGGGCAGCCTGGTCTACACAGTGAGTTCCAGGACAGCCAGGGCTATACAGAGAAACCCTGCTTCTCAAAACCAAAACCGAACAAAACCCAAAGAAACAATCCAAACAATTTTCATTGCCCAGTTTAGGGAAGAGATACAGATATTCCTCAGCTGATATTTCTTTGCAATCGAAAGGGAATAGGGAGCTGGGAAGGGCGCGTATTTCTTGGGAAGGGGCAGCTTATTCCCTGTCGGTTTTAAACTAGCCAGGCATCTTCATCCTGCTGGTCGGGTGGGGATCTGCTGCTCTGAGAACAGAGGTTTGGCTTGGCTTGGATGAGGGAGTGAGGGGTTGAGCCTTCAGATTTACTGCCTCAGTGCTTCTTTGGTTCCCGTGGGGTGGCCACTGGAGAGAGACTTGGCTGCAGACGGCTTGGAAGCAACATGCAGAGATGCTGTTCACAACTAAATATAACTCCCGTCTGAAACGCCTTTTGCCAAGCCCCAGGAGCGTCCACAATACATTATCTCACTAAATTCTCTCAAGAGCTGAGAGTGGGAGCACCCTCCCTCCTTTCTTAGGGAGCGATGGATGGAGGTCCAGGAACCCAGGTCATCCATCACACTGGCTGGGTTCCTACTGGGCTCCTTGGAAGGCCTGAAACCCATGAAGGTGCCCTGCGACAAACAGCCAGGACCAGACTATTAGGTACGCCAATGCCAGCTGCCGTGACAAATGGACTTCCAAGTGCCTATGACCTAATACTACAGACGCTTATTTACCCAACACTGGGTAAAATCCCAAATGGGTGTCCCTGCTTGACAGGCAGCTTTCTGTGGGTCCTATTGGTATTCCAACCTCCTCCCACTCACGGTGGTAGCCACCTCTCAGCCTCCACCCCTTCTGCATCAACCTGCACAGGGGACAGGGCTTTATGAGTCAGGCCTGGAAATATGCCCCAGGCTATCACTTCTATGCACCTTCATTGGGTAGAGGTGGGTCATGTGGATATGTACTTGCAAAGGACACTGGGAAATGTAGTCCAGTCCTGCCGCAGCCCAAAGAGGAAGGAGTCCTGCAGTGCCCAAGCCTGACTATTTCCTGAGAACCTCTGTTCTTACCTACTGCTTTAAGCAGGTCAGTTCCTATTTTATTGATATTACATATATTGCATAAGAATTAGGCTGAGGCTATGTTTAGGAACACACACACACACAGAGTCTTATGTGTCAACAATTAAAGAAAAAAGATACCATGAATTTGAAAGGGAGCCAGGGGAGTGGTATATTGATTGGAGAAAGGAGGGAGGATGGAAGGAGTGGAAAATGATGTAATTATATTATAATCTCAAAAGATAAAAAAAAATTTTTTAATCAGGCTGAAAGAAGGGTATGTTTGTTTGTTTGTTTCCTGAGACAGGGTCTTGATATGTTGGCCAGCTGGCCTGGAATTTGCTATGTAGACCAGGTTGGCCTTGAACTTCATGTGCTAGTATTAAAGGCTAGTGTCACCTGGATTGAACTATCTTCTTTTTTTTTTTTTTTCAGTATGTGTGTGTGTGTGTTTTCTCCTTCTATCCGAGGATCCAACAGTCTCCAGTCCCTCGCTTCTGGGGGTCATAGCTGTCCACGAGGCAAGCTGGCATTCCAGATGGACTCTGGGATCAGAACTCAGGTCCTCAAGCAAGCAGAGTAGACACTTTGCCATGCAAAGTGACTCTTGATGAGCAAGTGGGAGCTTTCTGTTCAGTGGAGAAAGCAGAGAGACAACCTGGAATTGGAAGTGAGGCAGCAGGAATCTACAGCCCTCTTCCTGCTGGCCAGGGAGCTGTATTTTGGCTGGGCAGTGTCTCGCAGAGCCTCTCTGATGGCCCAAGAGGAAGAGACAGAGAAAAGAGCCAAAGAGAAGGAGATTTGGAGGCAATGAGCAACTGCTAGGTTGACAAACTGTGTCCCACCATGAAGGAGGGAGGAAGGCTCACTAGACCTAGTGAGAATAGCATCCTGATTGGAGCAGGGTTTCCCTTGAGGTGTGCATAGATGAGCAGAATTGTGCAGGTGAGAGAAAGCCAAGACACAGGCCGATGGGGATCCCTGGACCTTCGGTGCTGAGCCTCTGGGCTGCCCTCATTAACCCCCCCCACCACCACCAGGGCCCCTTGGTCCTTGGTTTGTATCTTCCCTCAGGCTGAGATGGATTCTCCTTGCCCTTCATCCTGAAGTCTTATCTACCTAACCTTGGGGGGGGGGTGTGGAGAGGGGCGGGGGGGGGGAGGGAGAGAGCCTCACTTCTGCCTGACCTAGAATTCACTATGTAGACAGTAGGCTGGAGTGGAATTCACAATCATCCTCTGGTCTACCCTTCCCAAGTGCTGGGACTAAAGTCATGTCTCACCATGTCCAGCCTTAAATGTGTGTGTGTGTGTGTGTGTGTGTGTGTGTTTGTTTGTAATAGTTACAAATACTTTCATGGATTCAAAAAAAATCAGAATTTTTAGAAGCAAAATTAGGAGAGAAAATTCCAGGCAGATTAAATGATGTTGACAATCCCCTGAAAGTTGAAAGTGGGCAGCTGTCTACCTAAAGTAGAACCTTCAAGGTGGGGTTTTGGGGGACACAGCTCAGTGACAGAAACTTTAAAACTTGCAAACTTGAGCCTCTGGATTCCCAGTCCCTCAAAACAACCCAGGTCAGGTATTTCTGTTAGAGGACACTGGCCATGTTTGAACTTAGATGCTTCCAAGGAACCCCCAAGTAACAAAGTGAAATCTAGTATGGAGGACAAATGTCCCACCCACAACCTGATGGGGTTCGGTGTCTACCATCTGGCTTTGTTCTAGAATGAATGTGCCCCACAGCTGCCCAGTTTGCTCATCCTTACCCAAACCCTATCCTTGGTCCGGAATGGGGGTGTCTTGCAAGTGACTCTCCCAAGGGCCCCCCACTTGCCTTTTCTCTTCCAAGTTCAGTCTCTAGTTTTAAAAATTATTTTACTATTTATGTGCACTTGTGCACATGTGCCTATGAAGGTGAAAAGAGCTGGAGTATAGGCAGCTGTGAGCTACCTTAAGTGGGTCCTGGGCACTGAATTGGGGTCCTCATAGGAGCAGCATGTGCTGTTGCTACAGTGCTCACAGGTGTGTGTGTGGAAAGGGTGGGTATTGTCATTCCAGGGGCATGCCTGCCTACAGGTGTCTCAGTGGGTTGGAGAGAGATGGTCACAATGTTTTGATGTTTTATACTCCCCCACCCAATCTCCAACCTCCCTCCTTTCAGCCCTAAGCAACCACTGATCTAATTTGTCTCTAGACGTTTCTCTATTCTGTAAGTGCATGAAACCGCAGAGGCCTGTGGTTTCACACTTGTGATCCCAGGACTTGGGAGGTGGAGGCAGGAGGATCAGGAGCTCAAGGCCATCCCTTGTTAGTTGCTGAATTAGAGGTGAGCCTGGATCACTTGAGGCCCTGTCTCAAAAATAAATTAATAAAATTCCAAGGCCAGCAAGATGGCTCAGCAAGGAGGTTGCTTGCCGCCAAGCCTGATAACTGACTTGTGCAAGCTGTCCTCTGACCTTCATGTGTTTTCTGACACACCTGTGAGTGCAAACCCTGCCTTTTGCTGAAAAGTATGCCAATGAATGACTATGAACTAAATTTAAAGACTAGAAAATAGAGCCAGGTGTGGTGGCACACGCCTTTAAGCCCAGCACTCAGGAGACAGAAGCAAGGGGATCTGTGAGTCCAAGGCCAGTCTGGTCTACAGAGAGAATTCCAGAACAGCCAAGACAACACAGAGAAACCCTGTCTTGGAGAAAAATGTAAATGTATATATATATATATATATATATATATATATATATATATATATATATGATGTATATGTATGTGTATGTAATGTATATATAAAATAAAAAGGTACCATTTGTGTGATAAAGTCTCTTGTCAAACTAAAAAGGAACCTACAGGAAGGATGGGAAGGTGAACCTCTTTCTTTGTAAAGTGTGTGTTTGTGTGTGCATGTGCGCACATGTGCATAAGAGTGACAACATTATGTGTCACTCTCAGGAACACCGCCCCACTGCTTTGAGGCACTTGACCTGGAACTCTTCAGTTAAGCTAGACTGGCTACTGAAGAGCCTCAGGGATCTGCCTAAGTCTACTTCCCTGAAATTGGGGTTTCCTACACAGACCACCCCACCCAGCTTTTTAAACATTGGTTCTGGGGAGGGATCAGACTCACCCCTTCATCTTCCAAGACAAACACTTTATTGACTGAGCCACCCACTCATCCCTACCTCACCCAACCCCGGTCCCCTGCTTCTGTCCCGTTTCCGTTGGCCACACAGAGTTCTTGGTGAGTGACTCCGACAAATAATCTCGGCGTCTATGAATGTGAGCCAGGTACTTTCCCCGGCCCAGGTTATGAATTGTGCAAGCTGTGGGTACCACTTGGCAAAGGATCCCTCCCCGATCTGCAGCTGGGGAAACTGAGGGTGAAGATCACTGATCTGTGCCTTGAGGGGATTCCAGAAGAGCAAACCGTTGATAAGCCGCCCACACGGGGAGGGTGGATGGCGGTGGAGGTGGTGGTGAAGAGGGAGTTGAAACTCACTCATTATTCTCCGGTCTCTGTTCCCTCCTGGGGTTTGGATGTTCAAACAGGATGATGGGAATGCTAACCCCATCCAGTCCGGAGTGACTCAGGACCCTTTGCGGTTCCAGGCTCGTGGGGGCCCATGGCGCAGCCAGGATGCGGATGCGCTACGCATCATTTTACACACCAGCTGGGCTTCCAGCCGAGCTGTAAGTCAAAGATTTTATAAATTGGATCGTATTTTAGAGAATAGATAAAAGAAGAGAGGCTGTGACTCCTCGGGAGGAATCCGTGCACGAGGTGGTAATCAGGCCAGATTTATGCTTTCTGTAAAGACGGAGATCAGAGATAAATGTCAGCCAGCCAGACATCCTGTGATAATTAATTAAGAGTCTGCTGGAGTCATAGGTGTGAGCCTGCCTTTAAATGGCTTTTCTTTTTATTAAAAATCTCGCAAAAAAGCGATGTTAGTAAGTTACGCTTTGCTTTAAGAGTTGGGGAAACTGAGGCTCAGGGGGGAAATGACTCACAGATGAACACGGAGTTAAGTAACAAAGCTGAGATTCTGTGGACCAGAACATTAGGAATGCTTCTGCCCCTTCTGGGAGACAGCGATGGCGGGGAGTCAGCCCTGAGGTCAGCAGAACAGCAACTATGTCCTTAACCTGTCCCCAGGCTACCAAAGGTGTCATGCGTTCCTATGTAGCAAGTTATCCCCAAATTGAGCATTTCCTCACAGCAAAAGTGTCTCTGGGAATCAGTCTGGCTGGAGCTGGTCAACTGGAGGTTGTGGTTGCAGCTCACGGTCTCTCATGAGGTCGCCATCCACACGCAGCCAGGGCTGCAGTTACCAAAGCTGAAAGGGGCTACAATACCCTTTCCCAACAAGATGGCGCCTTGCATACCTATTTCCGGTGGTGGGGTCTGGGCGGAGTCTCGGTTTGGGCCTTTCCGCTCGATTGCTTGAACATCCTCACAATAAGGCGACAGGCGTTCTAAGGAGAAAGAGACCTAGCAAGATGTACTGGCTGGTTTTATGTGCCAATTTGACATAAGCTGAAGTTATCACAGAGAAAGGAGTCTCTCTTGAGGAAATGCCTCCATGAGATCCAGCTGTAGGGCATTTTCTCAATTAGTGATCAAGAAGGGAGGGCTCATTGTGGGTGGTGCCATCCATGGGCTGAGAGTCCTGGGTTCTATAAGAAAGAAAGCTGAGCAAGACAGAGGAAGCCATCCAGTAAGGAACATCCCTCCATGGCCTCTGCATCAGCTCCTGCTTCCTGACCTGCTTGAGTTCCAGTCCTGACTTCCTTTGGTGATGAACAGCAGTGTGGAAGTGTAAGCTGAATAAACCCTTTCCTCTCCAACTTGCTTCTTGGTCATGATGTTTGTGCAGGAATCAAAACCCTGACTAAGATACAAGAGGAGAAGGAGAAGCCACAGTGTATTATATTTCTGGTCAAAACGGGATAAAAATCCAAGCGCCCCTGATGGATGGGTAGATACATAAACTGTGGTACATCCTTACAGTGGGACATTATTTGGCCATGAAGCAGAACAGAATAAAGTATTCATGATGCTATGACATAAATGAATCCTGAAGTTGTGCTAAACAAAAGGATCCAGAAACAAAGCATTATAGTTTCTATTCACTGCAAATGTCCTGAATACATAGAAGGTTGATTCGGGGTTTCCTGGAGTTGTGTTGAAGACCAAAAGGAGAAGTCACAATGACAAAGCATTCCAGAATTAGATAGCAAGAATGGTTGCACAATCTTCTGAATATATTAAAAACCACTGCATTGCACATGTATATTGGAGAGCTACTTGTGACATATGAATTTTAACTCAATTGAAAAAATAAATCAACCATTTTAATTCCACAGGCCAGGTCATCTCACATTCTTTCCTGTACAGCGATCTGTTGTTGTAAGTATTCTCAGCCGTCCATTCTCTTGTTAGGGGCCCTTTGTGTCAGTTGCTCATCTGTCGAGGTTCCCCTGGTATGGATTGCCCTGTCTCTGTGTGGTGGTGTCTTCAAGGAGCCTCCTGCAGAGCACGGGTGCAGGATGCAGGGTCAGGAGCCTGTACGGAGGCGGGGATGCAGGGGGTTTCTGTATCTTCTGTTTCACAGCCTGGCTTTCTAGAACTCCTTCCTGAGCCTACAGAGACCAAGCAGGGAAACAGCTCTGCCGCCCCGCTTGGCCCTGCGAGCCCCCTGAGGTCTCAGAAAATAGGGCAACCAGAAATGGAAAACAAATCTCACCAATCAGGAGGTGTGCTGCTCTCCCCACGCTGGTGCTCAGAGACCCACTGGACGGCAGCAGGGCCTCCCCCATCAGAAAGTATTAATGAATATTCACAGGATTCATTAAACATTTCCCCGCGTGGCTGAGCAAAACAGTGCAGAAACCCCCAAGCCATTAACCAAAAAAAAAAAAAAAAAAAAAGGACGGAGAAATATTACAGGGGCTGGGGCCAAGGCTGCAGGAGCCTCCGGTGAGAAATTGATTTTTACTGTTGAAACTCAACCTAGTTGCATGGTTGCGCTGGTGTTTCCGAGAGGGTCTGTGTCCAGGGTCTCCATGACTCTGAACAGCCAGTCCTCTTTGTGGAAGCTCTCTTTCAGATAGTCGCAGACACCCACTACAGTGCCGGAGCCACAGCCATGTTCACGTGACACTTCTGAGAGTTGAGGGTTTCTCTAGGAACCCCCTTGTTGGATGCTCATGGTTAATCAGTAGTACCAGTGCAAGTACTGTGTGACCCCACTTGACATAAGGAAACTGAGGCATGTGGTTACTGGCACACTGTCCCAGAGTCATTGTACTGAGAACAGACCAATTTGTTCTTGATGCTTTGATTGGCCAAGAGGCCTCCAACAACCACAGTGGGGCAGTCCAGCACGGGCCCATCCCCCAAATGAGAGCCCAGTATAAGAGTACGGTAGGTACAGGCCATCAGAGGAGCCTTTGGGCTCCTCTCTGTGAGTGCAAGTCTATAAGGAACCCAGGAAACAGAAAGCTGTGTGCAGAGTGAACCCCTCTCATGTCCAAAGGGATGACAGTCACAAGCTTCAGAATGACTGGGCCAGTTGATGGAGAACATTCTAGAAGGGCCAAGTTCCCAATTACCTGTAGGGGGAATCTGAGGATATTCCACTCCTAACAGCTCTAACTGTAGCTACCTGGAAGTGATGGACACTCCCTTCCAGGACTCTGAGTATTTTACCCTGAATAGAGAGGAGGGGAAGGAGGAGGGGAGGAGGAGGAAAGAGAAGAGGGGAAGAGGGAGTGGGGAAGGACAACTGCCAAGGCCCAGCCTCAGCTTGGAGAGGGGTCCCTGAGAGAAGGGGTGTTTGAGAGCGGTGAAACAAGCAACTCGAAGTCAGATCATGGGTTACGAACTGACAGCCTGAGTTCTGCTCAAGCCAGGTTGCTCTCTTTACACTCTTCTTTATCTAGAGTTCTCCAGAGAGCTCTCTGCTGCAGACAACTTTCTTGCAATTCTAAAAACTCACCGGATAGCTCATTTCTTGCAGATCAAAAGCCCAGTCTTGAATGTACATATCAATCCACTCATCACCCTAGGTTCCCTTTTGAATTAGCATCCCAGGACCCCAGCCCCTTGATTCTTAGAAAGAGACAGCAAGAGCCAGGCTTGGTGGTACACGCCTTTAATCCCAGCAGAGGCAGGTGATTTCTGAGTTTGAGGCCAGCCTGGTCTACAGAGTGAGTTCCTGTTTGTTTGACAGCCAGGGCTATACAGAGAAACCCTGTCTCAAAATACCAAAACCAAACAGAGAAAGAGAGAGAGAGAGAGAGAGAGAGAGAGAGAGAGAGAGAGAGAGAGAGAGAGAGAGAGAGAGAGAGAGAGAGAAAGAGAGAACAAGCACAGACAGTAAGATAGCTGGTTGGGACCCACCCTGAGTTGAAATTAATATTTCTACCACATCTAGCACTGGACCTAAACTCCTTCTGTCCCAGGCTGACCTTGAACTGAGGAATCTGCCTGTCCTTATATCTTTCTGGCTCATAGTGCAGCTGCCTCTGTTCCTTTAGATCCACGAAGCTCCTTATACACTTCATATAGTATCTTTGTATTTTGCATAGTTGAGAAATTATATATTTTCAAACTCAAGTTTTCAGCGTTCTTTCCCACAGCCTTAAGGGCTGTCCTGAAGGTCACAGAGTTAAACTGTTTTGCTGAGATGTAGAAACACCCTCACCTTCTGGACTCCTGCTGTTTCTGACTACCCTGGGGTTATTGACCTTGGCAGAGAGGACATTCCTCAAAGGAGGAATGTGAAAATATGTACACTATTATACACAAACAAGGCTTCACCCACAGCAATCAACAACAGTTGTGGGGGCCTATACCCTGCTGGCTCTGTTCCAGGGGCGGGAAGCCAGGTCATACTGTCTCTTACATGGCCAACCTGAACTTAGCAGATAATGATAGCAGCTTTGAATTGAGCAGCCACCATGTGACTGAAACAGACTCAGTGGGTCTGCTGAAGGGGCCCGATGGCTGGTTCCTCTTCACATAGAACTTCAGCTAAACATTCTCCAAGATGTCTTCTCAGTCTCATATGGCCTTTAAACCCCCATTTTAGGACAAAGCAACCAGGGTTCAGCCAGAGTCTGGCTTGGGTTGGTCACCTACAGCTACACAACACATTCCCTGGCTGTTTCCCTGGAAGCCTTAGGAGCCACAAGGCTGGGATCAAGAGAGATAGTTTTCCTATCTCAGATGTCTGAGGAAGTCACAGGCTAGAGGTGACCTCGAGTGACCATAGTAGGAAGGAAGCCTTTGTGGAGTCTGGGCTCTAAGTGTTAGTTACTTTCATGACTCTAAGCAACTTGAGGAGGAATGGCTTTTTCCCAGCTAGCAACTCTCATGTCATAATCTATCAGTAAAGGAAGTCAGGATAGGAATTCAGGCAGGGCAGCAACCTGGAGGCAGCAGCTGATGCAGAGGCCATGGAAGGGTGAGGCATACTGAATTGTTTCTCATTACTTGCTCATCCTGTTTTCTTATAAAGAGCCCAGGACCACCAGCCCTGGGATGGCTCCACCCACAGTGGGCGGGGCCCTCCCCCATCAATCACTAGTTAAGATATGCCCCACTGTTGAGGCGTCTTTTCAGTTGAAGTTCCTCTTCCCGGATATCTCTAGCTCATGTGAAGCTGACAAAAACCTCTGATTGAGCAGCCAACATGTGATTGAAACTGATGGGGCTGCTGGCTGGTTCCTCTACGTAGAACTATGGGATTGGTTGACTGTGCCTGACATGTCATGGCTGCTGCTACGACCCAGAAGAGCAGGCAGAAGAGGCCATGGTGAACTGAGTGACCCAGCCCTGAAAGTCTCGCTTTGCCTCAGCCACATCCCTTCCGTAGAAATGACTCACTAAGGGAAGTGACTTAAGGCCATCATTAAGGAGAGAGGTGAGGGCTCCGCCTTAGACAACAGGGGGTGTCACAGGGTTTGTGTGGGCATCAAAAACACCCCAGGGCTCCAGTTCTGTAACTGGAAATGGGTGAGGCTCCACCCACAATGCCACTTCTTGCTGTGGGATGCAGCAGCCCCTCCCTCGATCTCTTCCAGAGGCTTGTTAATTACACTGAAAAGCAGAAAATTCATGTGTCCAACTATAACAGATTTTTTTTTCCAATTAGAGTCTCTTATAGCACAGGCTGACCCTGAATTCTCAGGCCTCCTGCCTCAGTCTCACCAACTCTGGATGGGATGGCAGATGTGTAAGAACATCTGCCTTGGCGTGGGAAAGCTTCGACACATGTTGGAAACAAGTTGAAGGAGTGAACCTATTCTCCCCTTAGATTTCACAAACTCTAAATCACATCCAGCATTTCCAGGGAATAGTTACTGCCCAGACTGGATTTTGAAGTCAGTGTGAACAAAAGAGAATGAGCCAACACATTAATGTTCTGAGATTGATCCCATGTGGAGTTGGTAATATTTATAAAATGTTGGGTTAAATAAAGTCAACTCTTTTGTTGTTGTTTTGTTTTTCGAGACAGGGTTTCTCTGTGTAGCCCTGGCTGTCCTGGAACTCACTCTGTAGGCCAGGCTGGCCTCGAACTCAGAAATCTGCCTGCCTCTGCCTCCCGAGTGCTGGGATTAAAGGCGTGCGCCACCACTGCCCGGCCTAAAGTCAACTTTTTTTTAGAGGAATGTGTGTGCTGGAGGTGAGCACACCAAGCATGTAAGTGTGGAGGCCAGAGGTGGGATCTGGCATCTTCCTTTATTGCTCACTGCCTTTTATTTTTATTATTTTTTGATTATGCGTAGGTTGGTGTGCCAGCCTGTGGGTATCTGCACAGGAATACAGGTGCATACAGAGGCCAGAGATCCCCTGGACAGATCCCTTGAAGCTGGAGTGGCAGACAACTAGGAGATACCTGCCACGGGTAGCATGAACAGGTAATGACACCATCTGTAGGTGGTGTACCATAGATGTACAGAAGGCACATGAGAGTGTGTGCACACGTGCACATGTATGTACATGTACATGCACAAAGAGTGGGCTATACAAATGGAAGGCAGATGCATACTCAGAACCTGTCTGTGATTCCTACTTCTTAAGCATCCATTTAATGCAGCTTACTGCTTTTTTTTTATAACCTCTTTATTGACATTTAATCTTTGCACCCTAACATGTATCTCTTCAAGTGCACAGTCTGAAGGTCTTTAGCATGCTGTCTTTAGCATGCTGTGCAAGTTGTGCATGGATTGAACTCTCTTACCCTGCAATGGTTGGAATGAACCATCAACTTGACAGGATCCAGGGAACCTCCCAGGAGATGGCCTCTAGGCATGCTTGCAGGGGATCATCTTGATTTTGTTCTCTGAGGTAGGAAGACCTGCCCATTGTGGGTGGTGCCATCCCCTGGCTGGGATCCTGGACTGTATAAAAGCAACAGGGGGCTGAGCAGTGGCCTACACCCATAGCTCTCTGCTTCCTGACTGTGGCTGGATGTGAGGATGTGATGTGACCAACTCCCTCAGGCTCCTGCCACAGTGACTTCCCAACTGTGATGGATTGTAACTTGCAACTCTGAGCAAAATAAACCCTTTCTCCCTGAAGTTGCTTTGGTCAGAGTATTTTATCATAGCAACAGGAGACACCCATCCCCACGAGTAGCTAACCCCATTTTCCAACCTTTTGTGCACTGCCAGTTAAGCTCCCGCTCTCTGTGAAGAATTCCCTCCTCATGGTTCCCCATCCTTTATGTTCTGGGGCTTCATCCCCTGCCTGGCTCTTTCTTCACCTCTGATGATAGACTCTCAGCATCCTGGTCATCTCTGCATCCCTCAGAGCTGACGCTGTTCCTGGTCCCTGGTGCGGACTCATTGAAATCAAGCAGGTGCAGATATAGATGAAGAGGGTGCAGTTGGGGCTGTGGGCTAGCACCTGATGATACCATCTTTGGGGAAATCAGATCTGCTTGTGCAGAAAAAGCATCTCCTTAACCACGAGGGGCAGAGAGGATGGCAAGGTTCAGGAGTCAAATGGACTGACTTACTCAGGAATTCAAACCCTGCCTCTGTTACCCGCCAGCCAGGCAGCCCTTGGAAATCAATTCTTCACCTTTAAAATGGGTAGAGTTCCTCCAACATTGTGGGGTGGGGTGGGGATGGGGAAGATGGAAAACATGTGACAGGGATACCTGCTTGGGTGATTGAAAACTTGTGACACAACACATACAAATCAGATTCACATTTTTTTAAATTTAAAATTTCTACTATTCTCTCTCTCTCTCTCTCTCTCTCTCTCTCTCTCTCTCTCTCTCTCTCTCTCTGTGTGTGTGTGTGTGTGTGTGTGTGTATGTGTGTGTGTGCTACCATGGTCTTTGTGTGGAGGTCAGTGGACAGATTGCAGGAGTCAATTCTCTGCTTCTACCATGTGAGTCCTTAGGTTGTCAGGCTTGGCAGCAATCCCCCTTACCCACTGAGCCATCTCGGCAGTCCCCCGAATTGACATTGTAGGCAGCCAGAAGTGATCGTGAGCCCCTGAACTTGGGAAACAGAGGCGGGGGTGGGGAGAGACACTGTTTGTAACCAGCCTGAACTCTAGAGTCTCACACACAAACCAACCATCACTTCAGGTTTTTGCCATTTTTTTTTTGTTTGTTTGTTTGTTTTGGTTTGGTTTGGCTTGGTTTGGTGTTTTTGTCTTTTTGAGACAGGGTTTCTCTGTGTAGCCCTGCTGTCCTGGAACTCAGAAATCCGACTGCCTCTGCCTCCCGAGTGCTGGGATTAAAGGCATGTGCCACCATGCCCGGCTTGGTTTTCGCCATTTTTAAGAGTGTAACAACACAGGTAGTTTACATTCACCCAGCTATGTGGACTCGGGTTATGTGTTCTTCTCCACACTGCAGGGAACCGTCAGGGGTTGTGTCTTTGGGGGTGTTTTTGGATTTTAGAATATTTGCAAAGACACAAGGAGGGTATCAGTCCCGACTCAAAGATGCCTCCTTCACACTGCCTCGCGTGAGACTGACTTTGTTAGAGGCTTTTAGTGTGCCTACTTTTTGCTGTTGCTGTTTTATGTTTCTTTGGGATGCTAGGGATGGACACAGGGGACTTGCATCACCTGCCTTTGGATCAAAACCCCTCCCATGAGGCCTCACTGAGGTTTCTGTCATGCAGCCTGCAGTGTTTTGGATCCTTGATTTGCAGAGTGATTACCTCTGGGGAACTCTTCCTGCTGCCGCTATTGTGCCTCGGGTCCTTTTGGTGTGGATCTTACTAGATGCTGGCATGCTGTGCTATAGACTGTCTGAGGATGCCAAAGACACTTCAGCCCATGTGGGACAGTGAAAGGCAGCCTAGTTTCTGGTTGAGCTAGGTTTGAAATCCCGGTGACCTCGAAGGTGACCCTGCAGGTGACCCCGCCCACAGGGGATAACCTTGCAAGGGATGGTAGGCATTTTGCCACACTCCTAGACACCAGGCCCCTTACACGAGGCAGCAGCTCTCCATAGTTCTGTGGCCGTCAGTCATGTAAGTGCAACGCCCCAAGCCCCTCCACCAGTAGAAAATGTGACCACTGGTCAAGTAGCCTCAAGACAGATTGAGGTCCATTTTAATGAAGTACCTAAAGGTCTGCAGGTTTTAGCCAATAAACTCCCCTTCCCAGACACTCCTCCCTGAAAAGGTATCTAACCTCAGGCCCGCCCTGAGAAAGTGGGGTACGGTTTTACTCATCACAATTCTCTTCCATGACAATAAATGCTTTAAAACCATGGACTGTCCGGTTTCATCGGGATCCACGGTGGGGAGCAATGGAGAAAGCCATCGTCTTAAGAGCCAGCCACCTAGTCTCCTGCAGAAGACCTCTCAAGTGCTCCCAGCCACGGCCTCCACCAAGCCAAGCCGCCCACAGAGCAAGCCAAGGACCCTCCTCCCCACAGGACACAGCCAGAGCTCCCCCTTTTTTTCTCTTCAGCCCTGGGCTAGATCCAGCCCGTCTGCCCCCACTCTGTTCTCAGCAGCTTCAAGCAGCGCCTCGGTGCTCAAGAGCGTGAGAACCAGATAGTTCCCACCTCTCTGCAGGCCCAGGCACTCCCCAAGATGGTTCTGGCAGTCCTCAGAACCTCAGACTGTGCTCCCCCACCGGCCCGAGCCCTGGGGCACATGCGGGACACCACTAACCTCACAAGCCCTCACTGGATGATGAGCCCTCTGGCTTTGGTTCACATACTTCTTCCCAGCCATACCCTGTGTTGTGTTGTGATGACCCTGGTCTGACCCAGGTGCATCCCCTAGATCTTGTCTTTGACAGTGAGAGGCTGTCAGGTGCATGAGAAAGAGACACCCAACTTCACTGAGGACATAGGGTCCAGCCACTCAGTGAGGTGCGCAGGACTCACCAAGGTTTGCTGTCTTTCTGAAGCCAGGATGGTCTGAGCTGTCTCCAATTCTGTGGTCAGGGTTGACAGATGATCAGGGCTCCCCTGGTTATACTCCAAGATCAGAGTGGAGACAATGGGGTAGTTACTTCCGGAGCTCATCTAAGGTCTTCCAAGTGGATCTGTTGATCCTGGGCAACCGACGCTACTCGGATTGTTAATAGCTTCCTCCCTCCTTATATCTGAGCCCTAGACTCTAGGGTACCCATGGTCAGAACATGAAGGCTGACACTGGTGCCTGAGTTCCCTCTGAGGACTGGTGTGTGATGCCCTTGGTTTTCTCCCCTCTGCCCAAGGGACAAGCATTTGCTCTTGTCTTACAACTCTGTCTGTCTCTGGAGAGCCCAGGGATGTTCATTAACTGGCTGGTTGGAGCTGCAGTTAATACCTTTATGGTATGTGAACAAAAGTGATCAATGCAAACGGAATGGAGGAGCACAGAGAGGCTAGCCTGTGGTCTCAGCCCTTGGGAGGCTGAGGCAGGAGGATCACAAATGTGAGGCCAGTCGGGGTTATAAACTGGAACCTTGTCTAAAAAACAAAAACAAACAAAAACAAAAAACAAAAAAACAAAAAAACAAACAAATCAGCTGGGCTTCACGGTCTAGGATGGCAAATCCTGATACTTGGATGGAGGTGTAGAGTGAGGTGGGAGGATTGCAAGTTCAAGACCAGCCTGGGCAACTTTGTGAGGCCTGGTTTCAAAAGAAAAGAATGAAGCAAGCTTGTCAGCTCTTCACATCAGGAGATGGAGACAGAATGGTCAAGGCCATCCAGAGCAAGTAGGAGGCCAGCCTGGGCTACATGAGACCCTGTGTCAAAAAACAAACATGAAGCTAGCAAGATGGCTCAGTGGATAAAGGCCCTTGCCATCAAACCCAATGACACAGGTTCAAACCCAGGACCCACATGGTAGAAACACAGACAAGGTTCCTTTATTTGACCTCTGACCTCCAGCATCCAACACAGAGAGGACGTTCATGCCCACCATAAATGCAGTAATTTTAAATCAAATATAAATAAATAAATAAATAAATAAATGTAATGTAAAAAGGCCCTGGGGATATAGGTTCACAACAGAGCATTTGCCTAACCTGTTAAAGGCCCTTAGATAAATACTCAGCGCTACAAAAATTTAAATAAAAGAATAAAATAACCCCAAGGTGACCTGAGCCACTGTTTTCTGGAGCCACAGAGGCTCAGGCCACAGGAGACTAGCAACATTCCATCTGCCTTGGTGTTTCAAAGGGAAAAATAAATCAAGACAGACTCTCGGGAGGCCACCTCCCAAGGAAGGCTGGCTCTTCCTCTCAGCTCACTGCTGCCCACCCCCTCAGCCTTAGCATTTGGGCTCTTCTCCTTCTGAAGGCCTCTCTCCATCTTTATGCCACTGCACAGTCACCCTGCATACAACAGTTGTCTAATAGGGGAGCAGGCACCGACAGCTTCTTCATTCATGGGTGTCTGATAGTGTGCCAGCTATGCACGCTGTGCCCAAGGGGCATGTTGGTGGGAGGGCAATGGAGATGGGGTGGGAGGTGGAGGTGTCCGATTTGCAAGAGAGGTGCACTGGTGACCTAGAAAAGTAGGTCAGAGGCCCTGTGCCTCTGATGACAAGATTATCGAAAAAAGCAAATTCCATAATTTCATGTCTGTTGGTGTGTGGAAAAGTCTAGAAGGGTACATACCCCACATCAGTGACTACCTTGAGGGGAGAGAGGCATGAAGTTGAAAATATGACAATAATCTTTCTTAATTCTTATTTTCTGCTCTCTGAAGCTGAGGTTCTTTGGGACTGTGCCTCTAGAACCTTCACGGTTGCAGAGCAGAGCTGCGACTGATCAAGATGGTTCGTTCTTCTTGTACCCAGGCTATGAGAGCCAAGAGGGCAGGGGCTGTGAGTGTCTCCTGTCAGTGATGGCAGCGACCCCAGCTGGGAACCCAATCAGGACCAAGCGCTCAACATGCCCTGGTGCTGTCCAGCTTGGGCTCACTCACTGATGTCTGCAGGTCCCTGGGCCTTGGGGACAGATGTGGTGTTTCTTGAAGACTATGCATGATGGGGACGCATATCAGCAAGGCTGGCAGTGAGCTCCTCATCGGACTGTGCACAGCTCCCTATGGGAGGGGGACCTTCAAATGTCCCTCCCAACAAGTGACCATAGTAGCTGGCAATATCCTGGATAAGTTCTACTTCCTGTCTGGGTCCAAGTTCCAGTACACTCAAGGGTGTGTTTCCCAGAGAGTGTTCTGAGGAACCTGAGACTTACTCGATGCTCTATGAGAACATCTTTCATGACTACATGTGTCTAGAGAATGATTCTTGCTACCAGCACTTTTGGAGAGTTGTATGCCCATAAGCCTGTTAAAGGCACTGAGAAGTCCTGCATTATAGAATCAAGTTTGACTCTATATGTTCTAGTTTGCTTTTCTGTTGTGACAGACACTGTGACCAAACCAGCTTGGGGTAGGAAAGGGTTTGACTTCGCTTCTGGGTCATAGTTCATCACCGAGGGAGCAGTCAGGGCTGGAGTTCAAGCTACAAGCAAACCAGAAAGGATGGATGGACACTGCTTACAGGCTTGCTCTCTCTATCCCAAGACACCATTCTGAAATGTTCTAGAATGTTCTCAGTCAACTGCCACCTAGAAATGTTTGATGCCACCCTTGGCAGATCAGGCACGGCATGGTCAGTACCACACACCCAGGTTTCTGCTTCACACAGTAAAGATGGCAACGATTCTGCAACACAGAGTCAGGATGTCTCCTGGTAGGGCACGCCACACTTGTCCTGGAGCCCTAGGGACAGATGGTACCACTCTTGACATTTGGTTAGCAAATGTCATCTTTTGAATGCCAGTCAGCCTAATGGAACTGAGGAGTTCCAGGTCAGCAGGAGATTCCCCATTCAAAAATCAAGGTTGACTTCTGACCCCGGAGGTATGGCCTCCCCGCACCCCCCGCGTCTATATACGCATTAACTATTTTTCCAAAGCCCTTCATCTCAGCTGTGGATTTATGGGTGCCTCTCTCTCTTTTGAACCGACCCTCGTGCCCCTACCCCTCAACCTCCAGGAGGAAGAAGAGCCTACAGAGGGGCGACTTCTAAGACATCGAGGGGAAAAAGAACAGAGAAAAGGTGTTGTCCCAGAGCAAAAAACTGCCTGCGAAAACTCTCCAAGGCCCTGGGTCTCGGGCATTAAACTATTAGAACCGTCAAGTGTCTCCGGAGAAGTTTAATGCACCTTAAAAAACGCGAGAAAAGCAAAGGAAGACAGCGCTGTGTTTGTGGCAGGATCTCCAACTAGCAGGGTCTGGCTGAAGATCTTTAGCTCCACAACGGGTGGTGAGGTAACCTTGGGTAAACCCTCTCTGCCTCTGGTCTCTCTGGTCCCTCTGGTGCATCCACCATCCCTTCTTTTTCCTGGACCCTCTCCCCTTTCTTCTCCCAAACCTACCTAGAAAGTGAGTTAAGCTGCGCTCTGGAGCCGATCAAGGTCACCTGCCTTCCCGGGTCCTGCAGGTCCCCAGAGGCCATGCCACACTTTGCCTCACGCCTGCCAATTAGGCGCTAATTTGATTTCTCCTCTATCCGTGTGAGCCCCCATTAAATGCAATTCCGCTCATTACTATGACTTCCCTGCTCGCAGCGCGCCCCCCTCCTGTGCGCCCTGAGTCACCCCAACGTTTCTTAGGAAACCAGGCTGGGAACTACCCCCCCCCCCCACGGGGTTAGTTCCTGATTGAGGAATCCCCATGTCCCTTCGCTTCTGCCTCTGTGCCCAGAAAGCCTGGCCAGGTGCCAATTCCTGCCCTCTGGGCTGTGTGGTCTTCTGGACCTCTCTGAGCCGCTGTGCACTCTTGGCAGGACTGTACCTACCAAGCATGCGAGACTGAAGCCGCGTCATCCATAGAGCCTCGCAGAGGGAGTCTGGCACAGAGGAGCGCGCAGGGACAGGCAGTTGGAAGAACTGGAGCTGCGAAATCCAGACTGCAAAATTAAGGACAAACCTCAAATCTCTGTGACCAGACAATCCACATTTTACAGCTGGAGATGTGGCTGGTGGGGCGGAGGTGGGGGGGGTGGGTGTTTGGGGGTGGGTAGAGTTCTGGGAAAGCTTGAGAGAGGCCAGGGCTTCACCCCCAGAACTACGATGATGATGATGACAGTGATGATGATACCAACCCCCACAAAAGTTTTAAGAATTTAAAGCAAAAACCCAATAAGGAAAACAAAAATGGAGACAGGATCCAAGTACAAGGTAAAAGCTGGTCTTTTCTTTTCTTTGTTTGTTTGTTTGTTTGTTTCTGAGATAGGTTCTCCTATTCCAGGCTGGCTTAGAACTTGTGTAGTCAAAGTTAAGGATAGCTTTCAACTCCTGGTTCCATCTCCTGATGGTGATGTATTAGGATTACAGGCATGCCATAGGGATGGGAGTCAGGGCTAGTATATGTTAGACCAGGCAGGATCAGCTGAGCCATATCTCCAACTGCCCTTTATTCTTTCCATGCTGTGTGAGTGTGTGTGTGTCTGTGTATGAGTGTGTATGTGTGTGTGTCTGTGTATGTATGTCTCTGTATCTGTGTGTGAGGGTATGTGAGAGTGTGTGTGTTTGTATGTGTGTGAGAGTGTGTGTCTGTGTGTGTGTCTCTGTGTGAGTGTATGTGAGAGTGTGTCTGTGTGTGAGTGTGTATGTGTGTGTGTGATTTTGAGCTTTAAAAAACATTGCATTATTCCCAGTGTGATGACACACACTTTTAATCCCAGTACTGGAGAGACAAAGGCAGATGGATTTCTGTGGGTCTGAGGTTAGCCTGGTCTACATAGTTGAATTCCAGGACAGGCAGGTCTGGAAATAAACAACCCATCACATTAGCTCTGGCTTCTTGTTTAGTTCATGTGAGGCCCTCAGTTCAAAACGTGGCACCAGAACATCCTGGTACAGGAGTTACAGAGAGCTGTGAGCCACCATGTGGATTCTGGGAATTGAACCAGGGTCCTCTGGAGGAGCAGCCAGTACTCTTAACCACTGAGCCATCTCTCCAGCCTCTGTTTTCAGTTTCTAATTCACAAAATGAGTCTAAGGATGGCTGTTTGCTGGGATGTTCTGACACTGACCAGTCAGTGTGACTGATAGCGGCTGGTCCAGACTCTGGGCAAGTTCAAGGTCTCCTCGGCTGGGTCCTAGCTGGAGCCTCCATGACTTTTGACAAACAGCATTTAGTTGCCAGAGGGACTTAGCCACAGTAGAGTGGCCAGTGCTTGCTCAACCGCACGGCTAGAGACTGGCTTCTGTTGCCTTTGTAATAATAATTTGAAGGAGTAGCTCTGTCCTTGCCAGTCCTTAACAAGGAAAGGACTAGCAACAGGTGGGGCGGGGGTGTTGGGAGTTTGTGGTGGATTATGTGCTGGCATTGAAACAGGAAAGCCAGCAGCAAGTGGTGGCTCACTTAGCTGCCAAAGGATGAACATTCATTCAGACTGGATGCCCCGCCCCCCCCCCCCCCCACGAAAATGCTTGCAAAAGCAGTTGTGGCATAAAAATATGTGAGATGGCCCGCGACACGTTCGGTTACCAAAATTTTTAAAATTTTTTCCTCTTCTCCTGCTCCCTTCTGAGACAGGGTCTCTTGTAGCCCAGGCTGGCCTTGAACTCAGTATATAGGTTAGGTTGACCTTAAACTACTAATCCTCTGGGATCCACCACAAGCCTGGACCGCTCGGTTCAGTTCACTTGGTGTTGGAGGACGGAGCCCAGGGCTTCATGTACACAAGCAAACATTCCACCGACTGAGCTATGTCTGTAGCCCAAGCTGACTTTTTCTCTTCTGTTCATTCTTTCTTTTGGAAACAGGGTCTCAATATATAGCCAAGGCTGGCTTTGAACTGGGCACCCTCCTGTCTCAGTCTCCCCAAATATTGTCATTTTAGTCGTTCCATGCTAGGCTTTCAATTTCTTTACAATTATTCCATCTACAAAGCCCTTGCTCCTAATGAAATGTTAGCCATCCATGGCCCCAGGATTGCTGAGGATATCTCTCAAGAGATGAGATTTCTTTTCTTCTTCTCCTTCTCCTTCTTCTTCTTCCTTCTTCTTCTTCTTCCTTCTTCTTGTTATTATTATTACTATTATTATTTATTATGAAATCTCATTACGGATGGTTGTGAGCCACCATGTGGTTGCTGGGATTTGAACTCAGGACCTTCAGAAGAACAGTCGGTGCTCTTAACCACTGAGCCATCTCTCCAGCCCGACATCCCTTTTCACACACTCTACTTACACCCAAATTTGTGTTCTAACTTCTAGAATACAGCAAACCTAAGGAGCCCCTAAGTGATCATGCCTCTCCAACCCCCAATCCCTGGAACTCTGCTGTCCATCTCCAGAGAGGGTTCCTGGTCTGCACTGGCAAGATGGCAGCAGTTTTAACTTAGCAGAGTGTCTGGTTTGGGTTTTGGTTTGTGTTAGTTGCTTTGTTTTGTTTTCTGCAGCTGTCACATCTATCATCAAGTCGTCCCTAAAGGTGGCTGATATTAAACCCATTAATTTCGTGGGTGAGGCCCCTTGAGTTGGCAGCTCCTGCTTTACTATCTTTCAAGCCAGTCAACTTCAAGGAACCAGGGCTGGTCACGTGATCCCACACCCCCACACTCAATCTCCAGGCTTCTTCTGGTTGTGTAACCTCTCACCCAGATGGGCTTTGTTCTAGAGAGCCCAGGAAGGTGGGCGAGTCAATGCCTGCAGTGCCAGGCAGCTCTGAGCCCACTGGGTTCCCTGACTCACACACCTCCCTGGGTGAGCATTGTGGAAACATCACCTGAATGGCTCTGTTCCCAGGTGGTCTGCAGAAGGGAAGGGAATTTTTTTCTCAAGCCTCAAGAACAGAGGGGCTCTTATGACATTTGCTGCGGGATTAGAGGAGTCTGCTCTGCCTCCAGGCACAAACGAAAGATGTCAATTCGGTAGGCTGAGGACAGATCCAGTTCAAGTGCGGTCCTCTATACAGGAGACTCCCTTTCCCAGCTCCACCTGCACTCCAGCAGAAGAACTTCCTGTTCTGGGTGTCAGTTTCCAGGAGGTGACATATCAAGGTGGTGGGAGGGGGCAGGGACCACTGGAATCCCTTTTCTCCCGGGCCCCCTTTGAATCTCAGAGATGAACATGAAGAAACCATTATAGCTGTTTCGACTTCTAGAGAAGATGCCTCCTTCCCGCCTTCACCTAAGGTATCATTAACTTCACAACTTTCCTGGAAGAGGTGGGGGAACTGGCTGGGTGAGAGGCCAGTTTGCCCTGCTAGGAACCGTGTAGGGTGTGTCAGGCCCAGAGGCAGGGCACTGCCAGCATTTATTTACTGCTTTAGTTAAGTGCCTGTGCTGTGCTAGCCCAAGAGGCGTGCACACATAAATCACCCAGGGTCATCGTTCAGTGGATGATTGGGGGCTGGCCAAAGCCCTTCTATCTCTTTCCCTACAAAACTTCATGGGCAGACCATGGTGCCAGCAATCCCCAGGAGTAGCTTTTGCATCTTGGGACCAGCCTTCAGCAGCTGGGGAACTGGATCAAAGCATTTTATTATCAGGGTGGAGTTATGCCGTGGCTGGCTTACAAGAAGCACATACCTAGTCATAGCCTCTCATTCCTTCTCAGCCATTGGTAGCAGGGAGCACCTATAGGGTAGCAGGGAGAACTTGGGTCTAGGCCAATGGACCATGGCTGGGGAATCCCTGGGGTGGGAAGTGGGGTCCTAGTGGCAGCCTGGTGGAAGGTTTGAAGGTAAGAGAGAATGCCAGTGCAGATAGCTTCCTGCTTCCAAGAAGGTTACAGGCTCAGGGGAGGTGATCAGGTGTAGACAATGGAAACACTAAGCTGAGTCTCTGAAGCAAGAGAGCAGCTTTGAGGACCAAGCACAGGTCTGACTGACAGGTCTTTCCTGCCCTTTAAGCTTTGGCAGAGCCTGGTTGCCTTGGGGAAACCAAGGAGAGAGCTTTTGGATCTAGACCATTGAAAATACATGCTTATGCATATAGGCAAACACATACCATACATACTTTTCATATAAGTCCAGGGCATGGCTGATCCCCAAAGCCCTTTCTGTTGCCCCTTATGGGGTGCATTCTTCAGGAATACTCAATCCCTGAGAAACAGGTGTATAGCCACTCACTGAAAAAAGTGGCGACCCAGAGGGGACACAGCTTGTTCCAGGCACACAGTCAGTGAGGGTCAGGCTAGAATGCCATTTCAAACATCTGATGGTGTGCAGTGCAGCTGAAAGACAATTTTGCCACTCTCTTGGAGTTAGGCAGTGCAGCAGCCATGATGGTGCCCCGCCCCTGTGTGTGTGTATGAATGTCTGTCTGTGTGTATATGTGTGTGTGAATGTCTCTGTGTGTGCATATGTGTGTGAATGTCTGTGTGTGTATGTGTGTGCATGTGTGTGTGAATGTGTATATGAATGTGTATGCATGCATGTGTGTATGAATGTATATGTGACTGTGTGTGTGAGTGCATCTGTGTGTGAATGTATGTAAGTGTGCATGTGTGTGCACATGTGTGTGATTATGTGTACATGCATGTGTGTATGAATGTATGTGTGTGTGTGCATCTCTGTGTGAATGTGTGTGTTTGTGAATGTGTATTTTGGTGTGTATGTGAATTTGTGTATGAATGTGTGTGTTTCTTGATGCTAGGGATTGAGCCCAGGGCCTCAGGCATGTCACACACATTTTCTACCATTGCTTACATTATTTCACCAGTCATTTCTTGGGAATTTCTTCGCCTACTTCATTCCTAAAGGGCCAGCTGAGAAACAGAACTGTAGAGTTCTGGGAGTGCAGCTGGACAAGAAGATACCAGAGCCTTGGATGCTTAAGTCTCCAAAGGAAGACTGTCCCGGATATGCTCATTCTTCACTGACTTGACATTCCCTCTCCATCTCCCTCAGGGAGCAGTTACCAGGGTCTTCATGACCCAGCAGACACATCTATTTACCCCTTGTTTACTGACCTCTGTCAGGCCTAGCTCTCACCTAGCTTTCTCACCCCAGGACCTTTGCACAGACCTCTCGTTCTCCCCGTTGCCTGGGAATATTTGAGCCTTAGATCTTCCCTTGCTGTTATTTCTCCATACCTCACCCCATAGCTGTTTTTGTGACTTTATTCATTTGTATATAGTCTGTCTTTTCTTTAACCTGCATGTGGATGTATAAAGGACAGTTTGGGTCACCATCTGAATCTCTAGCTCCTACTACACCGTCAGGACTCAATGGCTGCAGAAGGAATGAAGGTAAGCTTAGACGTGGAGATGGTCTCTGCTGTCCATTGCTGGACATTTAGCATTTGACTCCACATTGTGCTTTCCACCCAGTGACTATCCAAAACATGGCATCTCTGGGGCCTTCCAAGAAACCAAGTTGGAAAGTGTTATAGGATTTCATTGCTGTGAGCAGGAGCCATGACCACGGCAACTCTGATAAATAAAGACATTTAACTGGGGCTGACTTACAGGTTCAGAGGTTTAGTTCATTACCATCATGGCAGGAGGCATGGCAGCATCCAGGCAGGCATGGTGCTGGAGAAAGAGTTGAAAGTTCTACATCTGGATTAGCAGGAATCTGTGAGGGCCATTTTCCAAACCACCACAGGAAGCCAACAGTCCCATAACTTTGGGGAGCAAGACCAGGTGAGGTGTTCAGGGAAAGGTTGGGGTGCTTCTGGCTTAAGGAGCATCCCTATGAGCAGTCTGTGACTATGGTATGAAGCAAGGGAGCCAGGCTGCACTGGGGTGTCAGGGGAGTTTTAAAGCTCATGTTTCTGTCTTAAGAAGATACGGCTGGCTTCTGGGTGTGCAGTTTAATTACATTCAGTTGGCTGGGTACTGTCAAAGGCTGTTCTGGATCTTGCCAGCCTCACAGACTCGGGCATCTTTCCAATGAATGTGTGCGAGAGAGAAAGCCATGTGGTACCCCTGGCAAGCTACTGTGTTGAGGTATCCTCTATTCACCTCCACCAGCCCACCTGAGCATGTGTGGCAGGAGACCAAGGGGGTCTCCAGGTGGGCATGCATCCTTCATCTTGTCCTCTGGGTATCCTGGGCCAAGGGAAAGGTTCCATGGAACCCAGTTGCCCCTGAGGAGATGGAGGCACTGGACAGTAACCTCACTCACGAAAGATCTCACAGGTTGAAATTAGGCAGAGTATGTGACACAGTTAGGCAGGGAACCAGATACTCCTTGGGGACCTGGATCATTGATGACTGCCACTGTCCTGAGTGACCTTTGCCCTCAGAAGCCTGCCTTTCTGACTTTGTATATTAATTTACTAGTTAATTAATTAATTAGTTGACAGGGTTTCATAATCCTCTAGGCTAGCCTCAAACTCATTATGTAACCAGGCCTTGAACTCCTGATCTTCCTGCCTCCACCTATCAAATGCTAGGGTGACAGGTGTGCTCCCCCACCACAGCCAGCTGTCTTATATGTTTCTGATTTCTGGATTACAGGGCAATCCCAGTATTCAAGAGGCTGGGACAGGAAGATTGGTTTAAGGCCAGCTTGGTCTACATAGTGAGTTCTGAGTCAGCCTTGACTACATAATGAGAGCCCATTAATAAAGGAGGGTGGGGGAGATAATTCAGTGTGTAAAAGTGCTTGCAGTGCAGGCAGGCCTGACAACCTGTGTTCAGTTCCCAAAACTCACGTACAATAGCTGTATTCGGTAGCACACACCCTCTAAGGTCATGGTGACATAGGAGGCAGAGACAGGAGAGTCACCCTGAGGCTCTCAGGCCAGCTAGGCTAGAGTCCACAGCATGGCATAAATGATCAGAGCTACCCCACCTAAGCAAGGTGGTAGGAAGGATTTTGGTTTCTTTAAAAACCCAGTCATTTTACATGAATGTGGGTTTTGTTGTAATCCCAGGTGTGGGATATGGGGCTGCTTCAGACTGCCCACCGCTGCCCTGATTTGTCTCGTGTTCCAGGAGGGGCATGATTCATACCAGCTGTAGCTATTTTACATTGGGAATTCTGGGGACTCTTGTGAGGGTCTAAACTTGAGAGCCCTTAGAGGGCCTGTGGTGATTGTCCCTCAACTCCACGATCCCAGAGCTTGCGAGGCTCTCCATGGACGTTTCATTCTATCTGCAACCAGAATTTGGGATAGAAAAGCCAATGTGACAGACATGGGAGCCCAAGTCATGGGAACATACCACAGCAATTTGTCCCCTCTGTTCCCAGAAGAAGAAAATGAAGATAGCAAAGGGTGTTCCCCAGGCTAAGATGGGTGCCTCTGAGTTCTCCCTGGGCATGCGTGTGAGCCAAGGACCTTGGGTGATTCTAATCCAGTTGCATTTGCCTTCTGTGTGCCCTGACCCACTGTTCCCAGAGCTGCTGAGGTAAGCTGAATAGCAAACTTCCGGAGTTAGCTGACTGAAAGGGCTGGCTCACTGTGGTCCCGTCTATGAAGAAAGAGAGAGACAGGAGAGATTCCTGTAGGTAATCCAGAGAAACAAACGTAGATGCAATGGCCAGAGGACAGAGTGGTCAAGAGGAGGCTCTTCTGGTGCTACGGTTGACCTGTGTAGACTTGGGTGAGGCAGTTACAGGTAGGAGTTGAGCTCTGCAGCCTGAGGCTGAGGATGCTACCACAGGGGGTTGGCAGGGTATAAGACCAGCAGGAATGGAGTCCATGGCTTCTTGCTGAAGCATACATAAAGCTGAGGTGGGACTCCATCTCTCCTGTTGATCCTCTTCTAGTGACTCAAGTAGACCTGCCTAGGCAGTGGCTGGTCACAATGGAAGCCTTCCTCTTATCTGACCCGCCCCCTCCTCACTCCCAGGGACAGTCACTCTTAAATCCTATGGCCTTTCTTCCTCCCTTTCTAAAGACAAGATCTCCGTCTTGACCAGAACGATGTAGCTGATGATGACATTGAACATCTGACCCTCTTGCCTCTATTTCCCCGGCGTGTGCCACCTGTCAGTCTATGCTGTGATGGGGACTGAAGCCAGGGCTTTGGCTATGCTGAGTGAGCATTCTACCTACTGGGATACCTCAACCCCACCAACACCCCTTTTCTCTCTCCCTCCTTCTAAAAATCATCTGCACAAGCAAGCCAAGTTGCCAAGTAAATTGTTGAGCAAGCGAGCCGTCCTGGGTTTCTCGAAGCAGCTCTGGGCCAAGAGAAACTTGAGGGAAGCCAAGAGTTGCTGGCTGTGCAGAGGAGCTGGGAGCTGCCTTGCAAGGCCCTGTCTGACCTCCCCCATCCTTCCACCCCGTGGTTTAAGGGACTGAGTGCCCCGTCTCTTCCTTCTTCCCTCTTCTTCCCCACATACCCTCCCTCCAAGCTGTGCCAAGTTCTGTAACTGAAGACAACAGCCCCTGGATTTAAGATCATTTGGCAGTGGCCATTGGAAATGACAGAGTCACCCAAAGGGAAGGATAGAGAGGGCTGGGCTGATAGGCATTTGGTTCCCTGCAGCTCACGCTTGGCCCTCCCTCCCAGACCAGCTTTGTTGCAAAGGAAAAACAGGCCATCCATCTTCTCAGGATCTTGCCCATGGCCCCCCTCCCCTTTTTCCATCCTAGAGATTCAGTCAAGGAAAATGGAACTCTCTACAAGAAAATCTGGGGTTTGACTTTCTCTGTGTGGCTCTGTTGAATGTCTCTCTGGGCCTGAAGAACATGGCTTTCCACACCCCCCATAGAACAAGAGGATCAGGAGCCTGAGGCCCCTCTTGACTACATGGTGAGTTTAAGGACAGCCTGGGCTACCAGAGACCCTGTCTAAAACAAACAAGAGCCTACGTGGCCTCCAGGTGTCCATCTCATGTAGCCTACTGTGTAGTTGGATACAAAACTCCACTTATTTCCCAGTACTGGGGAGCCAGCTCTTCTAAGGCAGCTGCTCTCCCAGAATTCTGGTTTCATTGATGACTTCCGGATCTTAGCGATGCCACATTTCTAATTTAGCTTGGTTTTGAATAGACCATCCCAAGCTCACATGTTTACACTGCTCCACCCCCCTCCCCACCCCCACACTCCCACCTTCACCCCATCCCAGACAAACTCTCTCTGTCTGTCTCAAGTTATTTCCAGCCTGTCTTTCCCTTCCTGGCTGTGAGCAGGGCTTCCAATGGGGGGAGTGCCCTTCACTTATATGTTTGATTGGGTGCTAGAGTTGTTTCCGGTCTGTATCCATAATCTACACCAAGTGAGAAACATCCTGTAGCTACATCTTTTTAGGCGTCCGTAATGATTTCCTTGGGCGCGATTCCTAACAGAAGAATCATGGGATTAAAGGCTTTGAGATGACAGGAATGGATTGTAAGGATGGGTAGGAGGATGGGGTGGGGAGGCATTTTGGGTCCCCAGCCTTCTGGCTGTCAGAGGGAGACTCAGAGGGAAAAAGCAGTGTCTCTGGCTTTCTTTATCTTCTTGTTTTGTTTTGCTTTGTTCTTTTCAGTGCTTCAGATCCAGCCAGAGCCCTGTGCACTAGAGGCAAGTGCTCTGCTTTTGAGCCACACTCCTTGTCTTCTTCCATAGGGAAACTGGACAGCATTAAGAGGCAGTGCCAGTGGCTGGGGACTGCTCAGCGGATGAAGTGCCTCTGTGCAAGCATGAGGGCCTGGGTTCGGATCCCCACCGTTGATGAAAGAGCCCAGTTTGATGCTGTGTTTATTATAATCCCTGTATTGTATGTAAGCAGAGGTATGTAGATCCTGGTAGTCAAACTGCTGAGTGAGTGCATGCTCACTTGTGAACACACACACACACACACACACACACACACACACACAGAGAGAGAGAGAGAGAGAGAGAGAGAGAGAGAGAGAGAGAGAGAGAGAGAATTTCTAATACTCTTGTGTTCCTGCCTGCTAATATTCCTCCCTAGCCAATGTCAAGTGTCAAATTTCACCAACTTCCTGAAGTCCCCCCCCTGCCCCTACACACACACACACACACACACACACACACACACACAAGTGTGTTTTCAGCCTTGGTAAGCAGCCCCTCCTGGGTCCACAGCACCTGGCGACTCCCACTCTCTCTATGAGATGGATGAACTGTTCCACTTTGGACAGATGGTTGATTGCCTGTGGCTGGAAGAAAGTATGTTTCTTGGCTTTTTCTAGAGATATTCAAATCATATAAATGGCATGTTGTGTCCCGCCTCCCAACCTCCCACCTCTCTCTCTCTCTCTCTCTCTCTCTCTCTCTCTCCCACTAAAAATGAATAAATCAATTGTCTTAATCAGACTAATGGAGACTGCGGTGGCTAGAAAGAGGTGGAAGGGCTCTCTGAGGAGCGAGCCTGCAGCTGCCCTGTTGGAGAACAGCAAACAGGGATGCTTCCCACTTCTGAGCCTCTCTTTCCCCGTTTGTGGATGGGCGTGGTAGAATTTTCCCAGTAAGAACTTCCCAGAATAGAGATGGACAGAGTCTTATGAAGTTCCTAGGAAGCAAGGGGGAGGGGGGGGACATGAATGTAGAACTCGAAACCTTCTCTCTCGGCTCTTCAGGTCTGTGCATGGCTACTGACTCATGATGTCAAGTTCTAGTTGATAAGATTTCTATCCCATACCATCCCTCAGTCCTGACTTTCAGGCTGACCCAAGATTGTGGGAAGCCATGGAGCTTGCTGTGACTACCCTACCTACATAAAAATGCATGGGTTGAAGGCAGGGGGTGGGGGTGGGGGAACAAAGCAAAATAAAACAGGGCCACTCTGCCTTCATTCAATTTACACCCACGCAGATCAAACATCTTGCAATCTGCCTGTACCTTCAGAAGTACGTAGGGCAGAACAAACAGAATACCCACACCAACCTGAGGACCCCTGGTCAACTCCATGCGGGCTCTGGAGAACAGCATTAGCAGAGAACCTGTTGGTCTCAAGATTTCTTACATCTAAGTGAGTTTTTCAGTCCCCAAGGCATTGTAGTTTGTGATTTTTAAAAAAAGGCGGGGAGGGGAGGATTTCACAAACATCTGAATTTGGGTGTCACTCCTAGCCTGCCCACTCACCAGGTATCTAGTCCACCAGGGAATGTGTTAAGGACACAGTGAGTGACAAATAGGTTGGAGGAAGCTCCAGATAAGTCTAGAGGGTGGACAGAAATCAGTTAACATAAGAAAACAGAGATCCAAGCTCCAAAGGCTGGCGTGATGACACACACGTGTCACCCCAGTGTTCCAGAGGCGGAGGCAGGCTTGGGCTACCCAGTGTAATTCCTGTCTCTAAATGTAAAAGAAGAGCCAACTGGGAGTTACCCAAAGGAGTCTGTGGGAACACGATGCACATCAGAGGGATGTGGCCTGACCTGAAGATGCGGGTGAGTGAGATCCGAGGGGAGAGGGAAGGAAGACGGTGTGTTAGGAAAGATTCTAGGTTAGACGTCGTGACTTGGAAGGAGGGACAGAGAGCCACACAGTGGACCCCGGTACACCCACCTGGAAGGCAATCACAAGACAACTGGAAACCAGCAAGTGTTGTTGGAGGCTTGGCAATTAGGTAACGAGCAGAATGCTGAGTTATTGAACGATCCAGCAAGTCTTTTCCTAAAGATATACCCCCAAAGAATTGAAAACCGATGATCAAATGTGTCTCTAGGAGGCACCCACACTGGCCAAACGGTGAAAACAACCTCAGTGCCGATCAACGGATCACGGATCAATACCCGAAGTCTAGTCATGCAAAGGAATATTACCTTGGCCATAAAAGGAATGATTTCCCAATGCAGGCTATGCCACCAGTGAACTTTGTCAATATCCCCTTAAATGAAAAAGAACAAAACAAAGCACGAAGAAAGAAAGAAACAAAACACCACAGACACAAAAGTTCACCACTGACTCTGCTCATAGAACAGCCATGAGGTGAATCCACGGTGATCCACGGAGAACAAAGGAGATGGATGGTAACCTGGGATGGGCGGGGCTAAACAGTGAATGTCTATGGATAATATGCTTCTGTTCACTTGATGTGGGTGCTGGGAACTGAACTCAGACCCTTTGGGCGTCCGAGCAGCGACTGACCACTGAGCCTTCTCTCCAGCCCCGTATATACTTTAGAGGGCTACACTGTCAAGTCCGCATTTTAGCTTTTCCTTATGGCTCATTCATTTCTTTGTGCCTCCATTTCTCCCCCGCAACACCAGGCCTCCAGGATCCACTACATAGGCAGTGCTGCTCTGGGAAGAGAGATGCACACACACCTTCTCTGATACCTCCATGAACTCTTGAGGGCTCCAGGTGGGCAGTTCATCCTTTAGAGACACGGTGGGTTTTGCAGGAAGGGCAGCCATGTTGGGGGTGGTGAGCTGTTCAGATACAGGTCCTTGAAGAGTCTTCCAAACCTCCACCTCTCCATCGCCTCGAAGATGCTAGGCTGAAATGGCTCATGCCGCAAAGGTACTTTCCAGCCAAGCCAGATTGCCCGAGAGGGACCATTAAGGGCAACAAAGTGGGAGGAGAGACTTGCTCAGATTGTCCTCTAGTCTGTGTGCACACCACCACCAAATTAAAATCTAATTTAAGAAAAAATTGTTTTTGAGTCACAAACTTCTTATGTAGCCCTTGGTGATCTGGAACTTTCCATGCAGATCTGCCTGCCTCTGCCTCGGTTGCTAAGATTAAAGATGGGCATCACCATGGCCAGCCAATTAAAGATAAAAATTAAAGACAATACTAACCAGGCAGGAATAGCGAGCCACTCTGAAGCCCTGCGCTTTCTTTTATTCTTGCCTTTCCCCTTCTAACATGACCACGCCCCTGTAAACCACGCCTCCGTCAGCACAGGCTCCACCCCTCCGCTCCCTGGCCCTGGGAGGGTTGCATTTGGTACCCAGGAGGGCTGAGAGGATGCTAAGAGCGTGGGGAAGGGTTTGCAAACTGGCAGGGTGAGGCCAGAGGACTACAGCCAGCTCCCTTCACGCCTTCCCCACTGCTCCACGCCTTGAAACTTCACTCTTCCGTGTCCGTGGAAGTGGGTGGGAGGCCGAGAGGGACCATCACCCGCTGCCAGAGCCCCAGTCGATGTCAACTCTGGCTCTCTTCTTTTCTCGGATAAAAGGACTCGTTGGTGTGTTTGTCTTTTACAACACCCCTCCTGTTTCTTTTGTCTTATTTTAAATTTAAATTTCCTACGCATCCATTGGAGGCGGGGTCTTGAAGGAGCTAAGTCCTGCGCACACCCCTCCCTCGCTTTCCAGAACAAATCCTCCCACATTACAGCTCGCCCCGCCCCTCGTCTCGGCGGCGGGGGGTGGGGGGGTGGGCGCCCCCCAACCCCTATGCCTCCTTGGGGATGGGATGGGGGAGGACCCAGGCCAGTAAGAACAAATTAGATAATGAAAAGAATTACGGCCCTGGCGTTCCCTCTCCCCGCCCTCCCGGGCGCTGCTTTCCCCTCCTCTCCCTCGGCTCCCTTGCCCCCTCTCTCCCGGCGTCGCTGGAACGTTCAGCGGCCCGTGATGAATGATCGCCTGTCACGGCTTGTTTATTATAACGCGGGCAATCAATTACACATCCCCAACGCTGGCCGGCCCGCGGGAAATTGATACGCTCAGCACAATCCAATGTGAAAATGGGAACTCATTTGCCAAATGTCTTTCTCAGGCATGATTACAGTGTGTTTCTTCCAACAGGACGGTTGGACTGACGGCGGTATCACTTACTGCCTGGCTCGGGCCACCCTCCTCGAAGGTGTTATTTATTGCGTGACAGAGGCCAACGCAGGAAGAGGACAAGGGGTTTCTCTCCTGGATGTCACCTTGTTGGTTGGTTTTTGTTTTTGTTGTTGTTTTAAGTGGGTGGGCGGGTCTACAGTTCCTCTTCCAGCCACTTCTGCAAGCTCAGCTCCTGGTCTCTCTGCCTCTAGGCCACCTTCTCCAGCACTTGGCTGCTGGAGTCACCCTGGTGCCACCCTGAGGACAAACCTCTGCCCTGTAGAAGCTTTACGGGACTAAGAATCAGGTCAGACTGGGGTTTCCAGTTCTGTCTGCTGTTGAGTCCTTTCCTACCCTGGAGTTCTATGCCGGTGGGCAATACTGATGTCATGGACAACGTGAGGAGCAGTGAGGGGCCATCAGTGGTGCAGACTGGGATCCATGGCCCTTATCAGAAGTCCCCAGCCTCCGATTTCTGAGACGCTGTAGCATGGAGACTGTTTTTCTTCCTGGTGACATTTTGCCCTCTACACACTGAGAAGATAAGGCGACCTTTTGCTTTCCTTATGTTTCTATCTCTTTTCAGGCTCCTCCCCCGCCCAAGATTTTTTTTTTTCCTTTTATTGTGTATGTGTATGGGGAGGGGCACAGCATGTATATGGAGATTACAGAACAACTCTGTGTGGATATTGGTTCTCTCGAATTCAGGTTGTCAGGATTGGCAGCAAGCCCCTTTAACCGGCTGAGACTTCTCACTGGGCCCATTTTCCCATCTTGGAGTGTGCCCTATAAGCAGGTGAGGGCAACTCTGGCCTTTCTTGTGATATGGGATTTCTACCTCACCCCCACCCCCTACCCCTCCACCACCACTCAGAGAAAGGCAGGAAATAACTGCTAAACTGGCTGGGCCATCTTGGTCTGGCTGGCACAGTCCGGGATCTCCCTGATCTAAAACTGTGTCGTGTAAACTGGGAAGTGAAGCTGTCAGTTCTGGTCATTCCCGAGGTCTCGCCAGACTGGCTCTGACTCTAATTTATTCCCGTAGCGCACCTGGATCAGGTGGACGATGGGCATTGGAGGGGGCGGGCCGATCCTCGAGCACGTGGTCCACTGGTCTTCACCACACCTTGTATTGTGTTAGCTTACTGACTCCGCTGGTATGAGAACTCTAAAAAGGGAGGCACACGTTTGATGGCAGGCACTTCTGTGTCCCCAGCGTCCCCAGCCTCCACTTGGCACATCCTAAGTGCTCGGTAAATATTTGTGGCTTTCACGGATGGCTGAATGAATAGCATAAGAGTTAAACTCATTACCAGGGCAACCTCTGCCGAGCAGAGCGCAGCCCTGGAGAGGGGATGTTTACAGGCATTTCACCCCGCGGCATCCTCACAGAAATAGCTCCTGCTCCCCGCACCCGCCCTTGCCCAGTGCTACAAATGTTCTGTGTGCTCGGGGCATAGGAACCAGTAATGGGCAGAACGTATGTGTCTGTCTGGTAATTCCTGCTTAGCTTCCAATCAGCACCCTGGGCATAAATCCCAGTCTCTGTCAATGCCTCTTGCTCATAATCCCTACCCCTCCTATGTCGTGGACACCTTCCTGTGCACAGGTAGCTGTGTCTTATTGGAATCTCATGTTTGTTGGTAGCCCAGGATAACCCCAAGCTCCTGCCTGCCACAACTTCCACCTGTGTTGTAAGTATGTGACACAGAGCCAAGCCATGTCCCATCATGGGGCCGAGTTGTCCCAGTATGCCCAGCTGTAGTAACCACCTCCCTCATCTCGCCTTCTTCTCAATACTGGATTTGAACTCAGGACCTTACATATACTGAGCAAATAAATACCTTACCCAAGTCATATACCAGCCCTCTTTTTACATCTTATTTGAGACAGGCCTGGCCTATCAAGATCCTTATACCTGGATCTCCAAAATTCCCCAAAGCACAGATTTCCTTAAAACAGGTTTTTGGGTGTTGTTGTTTTGTTTTGTTTGTTTGTTTGTTTGTTGTCTACCCATCCATTCATACACCACCAATGCCAACTATATTTTATGAACACCGTGTATGGGAATACAACCTGGAATTCCATCAAAGCACCTAGGTCAGGGGGAAACGTTCTAACTTCAGATTTTTAAATCTTAGTTTTTTTTTTATGTGTGTGGGTGTCTTGCCCGCATGTATGTTTGTGCACCTTATGTGTGCCTGGTGCCCAAGAAGGCCAGAAGAGGGGTGTCATATCCCCCTGGACGTGGAGTTACAAAGAGTCGTGAGCCACCATGTAGAGGCTGGGAATCAAAATGTAGTCCTCGGGAAGAGCAAGCAGCGCGTGCTCTTAGCTGTGAGCCATCTCTCCAGCCCCTTAAGTTTAGATGTTTGTTTTTTAAAAGTGAACCGGGATGGGGAAGATGTCTCAGCAGGTCCTTGCCGACAATGTTGATGAGATGAGTTCCCCCATGGGCCCACGTATTAGAAGATGAGAACTAACTCCTGTGCTGTGTCCCCTGACCTCCACAACCTGCGGGCTGTCACACTTCCAAACCAATGACAGACAAATAAGCACATCTTTAAGACAAAAGTGGAACATTGATGAACTGGGGGTGTAGCTCGGTTGGTAGAGTATCGGTCTCCCACACACAAAGCCGTGGGTTCAATCCCCAGTACATATAAACCACGTGTGGTAGTGAGAGCCTGTAATCTCAGAGCTGAAGCAAGGATCACCTCTTATTACCTGCAGCTACAGGGCAAGTTCGAGACCAGGGTGGGTTGGGAAGAGACAGGGAGGCTGCAGAGCGTATCTAAGTATTTAAGCCTTGTAGGAGGAATTCCTCTCTATCACAGTAGTTACATCGGCAGCTACGGTGGAAGCATAGAGCCTCATCCCCAACCCGGTCTAAGCCTCCACTGTCACGCATCACTAACTGACTAATAAACCTTACTCCTTGGCCAAGTCTGCATCCTGCCAGTACCAGCTTCACCACATGAAAGAGAAGCAAGAGACAGCACTTTGGGACCCTGGGGGAACACCCTACGTCTGCTGCTGCACATCAACCATTGAGCTCTGAGAGGGGCTGCCAGACAATGGGAAATGAAACATTTGAGTGGTTTGGGAAATATTAGGTAGGAAATCCCCCTCCCCCGTGTATTCTGTGCAGCAGCTGTGACAGGGAAGGTGGGGGCTTTCGGGTTTCAGTGTTCCTGAGCAGACCAATGGCTGCTAGAGTGTTCTCCCCGGGAAGACATGGAGTTCTGAACCACCACCCTCCCAATCCTTCTGTCATGTGCACACACACACTCACCCCCCCACACACATACATACACACTCACTCCACACACTCACACTTAGTCACATACACACACATACACTTTCCCTACACACTTATATACAGTCACCCCACTTACACACCCCATTTACACACTTACACACAGTCACATACACATATACTTATCCCACACACTTAGACACACATTCATACACACACTCACAAACATACACATTCACCACACACACTTACAGTCACACACATTCACCCTCCCTATCCTACACACTTATACAGTCACCCCACACACTTAACTTACACTGTGTGTGAGTGTTTGCACAGTCATATATACACACACTTATCTCAAACACTTACACACAGTCACATATACTCACACACATATAGTTACCCCACATATTTAACACACACACTTACACATAGTCACATACACACATTCACAAACATACACACTCACCACACTTACATACAGTCACACACACACATACATTCACTTATACACAATCACACATAGTCACATACACACACTCAAACACACACACACACACACACACACACACACACACACACACACTTGTACAGGTTTTCTATGGCCTTGCCAAGCTGGTGGCATATATGACCTTGGCTCTGACCCAGTGTTTATAGTAGGAATTTTGCCATCTCCCTTGAATCTAACGGCAAACTCCAACGTGGTGGCCCTGCTTGCAATGCCCCTGGTATTTCTGGTTAGCTTGTGGCTTCCTTCCACTTTCTCCATTCCTGTTTGTAACAGACGTTTGTCTGTCACACTCTTCCTCTTTTGTACAATAAAGTGAGGCTGATACTAGCCACTCCTTATTTTGTTTGCCTTAAAACTAGCAAGTGGCCCAGCAGAGAGGAACAGAGACGAGCTGACTCCTGGAGGTGGCTGGCCGGCCAGCCTCCTTGAAACCTCAAACTCAGATTCAATGAAAGACTGAGTTTCTAAACACAAGGTAAAATGTGATAGACAAAGATACCCCAATGTCAATCTCTGACCCACCCCCCAGCGTATGTGTATAGACGCGCACATACACACATGTGCACACATACTCTTATACACATGTGCACACACACAGACACACCCCAACTGAGAAAATGCCTAGAAGCTCTCATAACCAACACCCCCTCAGGGCTGCGGGTTTTAGATTTGCTAAAGGAATGGTGTACAGATTTTTAGAGAAACCTGGTGGATGGGAAAACAGGAAGTTACAAAGGTTAAGCGACCTGTGTATTAGTCATGAGGTTTCAGTTGCAAAATGACCCAATCCTGGCATAAAAGCACCGCCCCCACCTCCCAACCCCCGCCAGATACAAAATGGTTGGGACTGTCTCCATCAGAAGTGAGGGTCAGAAGAGCTTCCATCATGGCTGGATCCAGGTCCTCAGTGAAAACGTCTAGAACACATCCCCTCTGCATCTGTTTGGTTTGGATTTGCTTTGTTCTGGTTTCCTGTTTAGATAGGAACTCTACCTGTTGAACACATTGCCTCGTGGGGCACATCTCTCTTTCTCCTGGTGCTCACTGCAAAAGTCCCGGGGCTGGGGCCAGAGGGCTCTGATAGGCTCTGCTCATTTGCCAGAGCAATGACTGAGGTGATGGGGATGGGGGGAATGAACAAGGTTCTGGGCCTTTAGCTGCAGCCAAAATCTAGATAAACCACACAGACAGGGTGAGACTCCCCCTCCCTCCCAAAGATTGGGGTGTTTCCCCAGAAGGGGAGGGGACAAATACTAAAGTACGGGGAGACAGGAAGATCTGTAGTTGGTAGGCCAGGGGGGAGGAATCCAGTGACCCCCAGGTTACTTGGGGACGTTCAGAATTTCTTTTGTCTGTACAGACACTTTGACAGAAGCAGAGAACTCTTTAGGATAAGTCTGAAAACTGGGAGCTGTTTTTCCTGGAGCTCACCACCACATGGTAAGGTTCCCCAGTGAATGTGAGACTCCTAGCCTCCTCTTGCCAGCTTCCTGCCCTCTGCCTAGGAAAACTGTGCAGGGGTTGCAGGTTCCTGAGTGGGGATTGTACCCACTCTGCTCTCCCTGCTGTGTCATCCTAAGACCCACATCTTCCTCAGTGGGGCAGCACCTGGAGCAAAGCCAGAGGAGACCTCTGCATCTTGCCTGGCTCTGGAGCTGAGGCTCAGCCTGGGGCTAGGATCTAAGCAGCCAGAGCCTGCTTCCCAGTCCTGCTCAGCGCCTCCTTCAGACTGGCCAGAAGTAACGTGCTTCCTCCACTCAGAAGTGTTTACAAACAGCGTACCTGCATACCTGCCCTGGCCTCTTGCTCCAAAGACTGCTCTCTGCCATGCCCAGTGTAGTTGGTTATTAGGGCCCACCCCGTTGTGAGTCCCCAGTGCTCCAGGGAGCTTGCTGCCTGCACACTAGACACCAGTTGTTATTGTCTTCATTGTGTACAGACAGACAGACAGACAGAGACAGAGAGAGTGAGAAAGAGAAGACATGACAGAGAGAGAGAGAGAGAGACAGAGAGAGAGAGAGACAGAGACAGAGACAGAGACAGAGACAGAGACAGAGACAGAGACAGAGACAGAGAGGCACAGGGCTAAATGAATTTGGCTGAGCACTTTGCCAGGCTATCTGATCAGGTAAATAAACTGGATGCAGGCTCAGCTAAGTACATCGTGAAAGCCTTGGCAAGCCCAAGGCCCTGGCTGCATGTCCAACCTTTTGACTTTTCAATGCAATGCTATTCTCTAGAAAGTTAACACTTGAGGACTGTGCAATTGAATTATGTGCTTGCACATGCGTGTGCACACACACACACACACACACAATTGAGTTGGGTAGCTGATTTACTAGATAAAGCCTTTGCTTTACACAAGTAAGGACCTGGGTACATGTCCCCAGAACTCGCATAAAGCAGAATGCAGCTTCACACATCTGTAACCCCAGCCTGCTCTGAGGTGAGAGGAGAGAATTCCCTAGAAGTCCCAGAGTCAGCTGAGCTGGACTACACAGTGGCGAGCAAGAGACTCCATCTATCTCACACAAGACGGGAGGCAAGGACTGACCCCCAAGGTTATCCTGACCTCCACTCAGGCACCTGTACTCACATGAACATGCACAGGAACACACAGTCACCCGCATATGTACATACCACACACACACACCTCGCCCACATGCAGTTGCAGAATCCCACCCTATTCTAAAATAAATTACAATTTCATGTTGGAAACACATATGCAGCTCTGCGGCCTGCAAGCCACAGGTTGGACACACTCCGAAGGGCACGGTCAATCCCTAGACCCAGATAGACCAAATTCTCAGTTTCTTCCAGGGCCTCTTGGTTGACTTTGTCTGATATTTCAATAACCTCCTGCAGGGGACTGGCCAGAGAGAACAGCTCTATTTACAAAGCAGCCTGGGCTCCCTAGGCTCCAGCAGGATCAGGGTCAGTCAGGTAAGCGGAGGCCTGCCCCCTCCTGAGCCCACCTGCAGCAGCAAGGCAGCACTCAAGGAGCGTGAGCGGGATTCGCAGCACCTTTCATTTGGAGCGCCTCCAGGCCAGCCAGCTGGTGATGTTACAAAGACTGGCTCAGCTCGCCTTAACTCAATTAACTAAGCTGGGCTGAGCCGACTGAGCTAAACTCAACAAGTTTTTTTTTTTTTTTCTTTAAGCGCTAAGCCGGCTGCAGGGGACTGGAGAGCAGTTAGGGACTAGACTTTCACTTGGTCCCTCAGGAGCTGTCTGCGCCCTCCACAGATAATACAGCAGCGCTACCGTATTCTCTAAATTAGTATCGCCTTACTAATTTGTCTTACCGGCATTACCCTGCGCTATTTACTGAGTTCATATTTTTCTTTAAATGCATTGACAATGGGGGGCCAGGAACGTAGCTCAGTCGGCAAAATGCTTAGCATGCACAAAGCCTTGGGGTTGGAGCTCAGCGTTGCAGAGACCGTGCAGTGGCGCATGCGCATCATCCTAGCACTAAAGACGTGGAGTCACGCAAGTCAGTAGTTCAAGATCATCCTCAGCTAAAATAGCCAGTTTGAGGCCAGGCTGAGCTACCCGAGGCTCTGATGTCAAATTAAAGTGCTAACTTCATTTTCCGAATTTAGTTTCCGTGTTTTATTTAGTGACATGCCATCAAAGGCACCGTTGTCAAGAGAACAGTTCAGAAATGTTGACTATTTAGTTCCAAAAAAAAGTCTTTGTCGATCCCCAAATGAAGCCTGTCTCCATCTACATGGCCCTCTCCCAGCCTCTGGCAGTCACAACTCGGCTTTCTACCCCCGAGAACATGTTTATTCTGGGTATTTCTGTGAGTGCGCTCCTTGCATGTTTACATCGGACTGTGGCTTCCTTGGCTTAGCAGGTCTATCCACCTTGTCACAGGAAGCAGGACCCACCTCCCCAGCGCTAGGCGTGTGTGTTCCACCATGCTAGAAGTACCCATTTTAAAAGGAAAATTTATGTCCCTGCTGCTGATAAGAGACTCACATCTTCCTGACACATAATAAGACATACTATGGGAAGAAAAATGTCCCCCGGGTAGCATATGAAGCCATCCTGGAGATCCTCAGATGTAAACACCCCAGGGTTCTAGGAGTGTCTGGTTTTGAGTCCAAATCTTACCTCAGACTTCTGGGCTTTTTCCTTGTTTCAATTGGTCTTACTTATTTTTTTTTCTTAAGATTTATATATTTATTTCATGTATGTGGGTATATTGTTGCTATCTTCAGACACACCAGAAGATGCCCATTACAGAGGGTTGTGAGCCACCCTGTGGTTGCTGGGAATTGAACTCAGGACCTCTGGAAGGGCAGTCAGTGCTCTTACCCACTGAGCCATCTCTCCAGCCCTGGTCTTACTTATATCTCCTTCTATTAAAGTGGCCAGTCATTGGATTAAAGCCATAAGAACCATGTCTCAAGGTTAGTATTGCTGTGAGAGACACTGTAACCAAAAGCAACTTAAAGTAACTTACCATTCATTTCCACATTACATCTATCACTGAGGGAACTCAGGGCAGGAACCTGGAGGCAGGAGCTGATGCAGAGGCCATGGAGGGATGCTGCTTACTGCCTTGCTCCCCATGGCTTGTTCAGCCTGCTTTGTTATAGAACCCAGGACTACCAGCCCAGGGATGGCTCCACCCACAATGGGCTGGGCTCTCCCATATCAATCACTAATTAAGAAAATGCACCACAGGCTTGCCCAAAGGCTAATCTGATGGAGGCATTTCCTAAATTGAGAGTCCCTGTTCTCAATGATTCTAGGTCGTGTTAAGTTGACACCAAACGAGCCAGGACAGTGATTAGTGCTATGAGGCACATGCTGATGACTGGTGGATAGGGGCAGAAGTACCAGCCTAGCATTGGGGACAAGACTGACAACGCACCTGTTTCTCGTGCCCAAGACCCTTCTACACATCACCTTCTCAGTCTAAGAAGCGGGTGCTACTGTTACATCTGCTCTGCAATTTGTCACATCTGCTTTGGCAGAGAGGTGGGAGGCAAGAGGTCACACACAGTTGAAGGCTTAAACTCTGGGGATATTAAATGGCATGCTGAAATGCAACCATCCAGAATGGAAGGGCTATTCCAAAACATCGCTGACTCCTCTGGAGGACGGACCCTGGCAGCTGGCTGCAGACCTGGCCTTGTGGCTCCATCTTCAGCCTGCCTCCTTCAGATTTTCCTGGATTTGGTTCCCTGAGAAGTCACCGTTGATCTTCACGTCCTTTCTAGGCGGACCTCTGGCAGTTAGGGAACATCCCCCATAAGCAGGTTTCCCCAGCCCTCCCAGCCCTTCCCAGTACCCACTGCTTTCTGGCAGGTCCCAGGCTGGAACCCTCCCTTGCTCTGTAGCCTCTATACATCCCTGTGGTGCATTTAAGCCCTGGGAATCCACTTGGAGCTTCTTCCTAATGACCCTGGAACACAACTGAGATCAAGTTCACATGTATCTATGAATCCCCAATGGGCATAGATGAGGAGGGTTTGTTGGGCTCCCAGATATGTGGGTGTGCTGGTTGGCTTTGTTTGTTTGTTTGTATCAGCATGACACAAGCTAAGGTCATATGGAAAGAGGGAACCTCAACTGAGAAACGCTTCCAGAAGACTGAGCTGTGGGCAAATCTGTGGGGCATTTTCTGGATTCGTGATTGGGGGTGGGGAGAGGGCGAGAACCCAAGACACTGGGAGCAGGGTCACTCCAGAGCAGGTGGCTCTGGGTTGTATCAGAAAGAAAGGTAAGGGGACCACAAGCAACATGGAGTTAATTTCCTGGATTCTAGCTTCTATGAGTTGTCCTCTGACCATCACACACACACCTGGCATGCGTGCACACATGTGTGCCTGTGTACACACACACACATACACACCCATACACATGTGTACACTCAATAAAACATTTTAAAAGAAAGAAAAATCCATTTGTAATGAAGCATGTCTTTTATCCCAGAATTTAGGAGATAGAGGCAGTTGAATCTCTGAGAGTTCAAGGCCAGCCTGGTCTACATAGTGAGTTTCAGGCTAGTCAGGGCTCCACAGAAAGATCTTGTCTCAAAGAAACAAAACCAAGGAACAACCAAAGAAATATTTTTTAAAAATATTTTAAATAATTTTATTTATTTCTTCATTTAATATGTGTGGATGTTTTGCCTACGTGCAAGTGTCTGGTGCCTGCAGAGGCCAGAAGAGGACATTGGATTCCCTAAAACTGTACTTACAGGTGGTTGTGAGTCTCCATTTGGCTACTGGGAACCAAACCTGTGTGCTGTGGAAGAGCAGTAAATGCTGAGCCATCCCTCCAGCCCAGAAAGCATATGTATGTATGTATGTATGTATGTACATATGGACATACGTACATACGTATGTATTTATTTACATCCCAATCACTGCCCCTCCCAGTTCCTCCTCCCAGAGTCCCTTCCCCACCCCCTCTCCCCTTCTCCTGAGGCCAGGCAAAACAAGTTCCCGTTGGGGAATGGATTCTACCGACAGGCAACAGCTTTAGAAACAGCCCTGCTCCAGTTGTGGTGGAACCCAGCTGGAAACTGAGCTGCACATCCGCTACATATGTGGCCTCTGGCCAGCCCATGTATGCTCTTTGGTTAGTGGCTCAGTTTCTGAGAGTCCCAAGGGTCCAGGTTAGTTGACTCTGTGGCACTCTTATCCCTTTCAGGGCCTTCAATCCTTCCCTCAGTTCTTCCATAAGAGCCCCTGACCTCCGTCCAATGTTTGGCACTGGGTATCTGCATCTGTTCCACTCAGCTGCTGGGTAGAGGCTCTCAGAGAAAAATTAATTTTTTAAGTAAAAATTAAAAAGGGAAATAACCCCCTGACTAGACATGATTGTGCACACCCCTAATCCAAGCACTCAGGAGAGGTAGCCTCGGCTACATGAGACCCATTTCAAATGCCCTCCTTCAAAATGCAAAAAAAGCAAAGTCAAAGCCATATATTATATTGTAATCCTGTAACATACACAGCTATGATATGCAAATTCAACGCTAGGATTCCACAACAACGATAAATCACGGTAAACTTGTAACGAGAGAAGAGACAGGGTTAATAAATACACTCCCAAGCGCTTCACAGCCTCAGCATGATCCCAGAGCGTAAATGCCTGCTTTTGATGGACAGTGGCCGCCCTGCATCCCACATCACACACCCCGCATCCCACATCCTTCCTCCACACCCTCTGCTTACCCTTGGTTAACTGTGGTTTAAAAGCACAAGGTACAGAATTCCAGAAACAAACCATTCATACGTTTTTAATAACTTCCCACGGCACTATCACTCTTATAACTGCATTATCTTATTTTTAGTTACTGGTCTCTCATTGTGCCTAGTTTAGAAGCTAAGCTTGGGGGCTGGAGAGGTTACTCAGTGGGTAAGAACACTGGCTGACCTCTCAGAGGACCAGGGTTTGGTTCCCAGCACCCTCATGGCAGCTCACACACACCTGTAACTTCAGTCCCAGCTTATTTGATGCCTCCTCTGACGACCTGGGGGAAACAGGGAGATGGCTTCTAAACATGGGCTGACTGTGTGCTTCTCAGCTGCATGATCATCAGGCAAGACCACCTGCTCTGGTGCTCAGTGCTGCTAACAGAATGAACGGCCTTCAGCCTGCAGTCTGTCCACACACTAAGGGTAACGTCTCTGCTCATGGTGCTCTCCTGAGGATTTCTGCTATAGGCATCACTGCTGTCTCGTGTGGGCACTCTCTCCTTAGTGGTCTCAAGCTGCACAGAGTCTGGGTTTATTTTTGTTTGTTTTGGGGACAGGGTCTCATATAGCCCAGGCTGACCCCAAACTCTCTATGTAGCCAAGGATGACCTTGAACTTCAGATCCTCCTGACTCCACCCCCTGAGCACTGGGATCACAGGCATGGAATGAACAACATAAGTGCTGAGAACAAAACTCAGGGCTTTGTGTGTGCTAGACTTTTTACCACTAGCACCCAGATCTGAAGCTGGGAGAAGGTGGGAGAAGCTGGGCATGCTGGCACATGCCTTCAATCCCAGTACTGGGGGGGTGAGGAGGGGTGGAGGCAGGGGGATCAGCAGTTCAACGTCATCCTCAGCTGCATCCCCCTTAGGCAGGTGGCAGAAAGGCCATCTACCTGCAATATTCCCGCCATTCTTTATAGGATGCAGCTTGCAGCCACACCAGCTAAGTGCTGGTAGGCGAGGGGCTATCACTCACAGGGGCTGACTCTCAGGTAGACACATCATCTTGGCAGTCTGAGCCCAGAGAATCTTGTCTCTCTCATCAGAGAGGTCAGCCTCAAGGGCTGGCTGGGGACAGCCCGGTTAGTTAGTCCTTTGTTAAGATCCCTGCCTGGCAACTGGGAAGTTAATTAGCTAACTAACTAACCTGGTTAGTTAGCTCAAGCACCTGCTGTACAAACATGAGACCTAAGTCCCACCCCTAACACAGTGGAAAAGCCAGGCATGGTGTGCATGCTTGTAATCACTGAGCTGGGGAGGTGGATCCCAGAAAGTCTGGCTGAATCAGGGAGATCCAGGTCTCAGGGAGAGCCTTTCTTCAAAGTAAGGTCAGGTCAATGGTTCCAGAGGTTGACCTTGGACCTACACACACACACACACACACACACACACACACACACACACACACACACACACACACTAATAGACACACATACATGTAAACACACATATGTACACATCACAGACACTGTCATACACATGTGCCCCCATACACACATACTCACACACATAAAAACACATACACCGTATATATACTCTCACACACATGCATACACCAATATACACTCTCACATACACGCATACACACCACAAAGCACTCTCTCACACACACATATGTACACATATACACTCTCACAAACATGCACACATATCACACATACATGCACATACACTCACACACATATGCATACATACTTACACACATATACACACATACATATGCACATACTCATATGCAGTCACACATATGCACATACACTCACATACATGCACACACATATATATATACACTCACACACATATGCACATAAACTTACATATATGCACACACACATGCACACATACCACAATGCACTCTCACAGACACATTTACACACATATGCGCGCGTGCACGCGCGCACACACACACACACCACATCAGATTAGATAGAATGCCCCCAGCTGTACTGTACTGAAGGCTTTTGGGAAGCAGAGGGTTGACTCAAATTGCTGTCAGCCGACTCCGGGCTCCTGTGTTTCTTCTCTTTCAGAACTATTTTTGGTGAGTGTTCAGAGACTGCACACACCAAAGTGTTTGGGATTTGAGATGCGAGCCTGAGGATGATTAAAATTAGCCGCTGATGAGCATGCCCAGAATAGCTCTGTCCTCCGTGTGTGTGCGTGCTCTGCATGTTCATGTGTGAGTGACTGTTAGCCAGTGTGTGTGCTCGAGTGTGAGTAATTGCACATGCATGCATGCGTGTGTGTGTGTGTGTGTGTGTGTGTGTGTGTGTGTGTGTGTGTGTGCATGTGTGTATACATTCCATGGTGTGTTGACAAAGCAGACCTGCCCTTAGGCAACCTCCCCAGAGTCCTCAGGAGGAGATGGACACCATAATGTGGCCTGTGTAGTGCTATGTCCCCCATTTAGCCATTCTCTGGACTCTCTGGACTCCTGCAGTATGCAAGGCACTGAGCCCATCTCTAAGGGCTGTATAACAAGCACCCACCAGCTGTGGCTGGCACCCACAGGAATGTCTCCTCTCACAGTTCCAGCCACCAGTATTCTGACATCCAGGTGCAGCAGGACCACATTCCCTTCTGCGTCTCCAGGCAGGAGCCTTGGCTTTGGCAGCTCCCTGGCTTGTGGCTGCAGAATGCCCACTTGGTCCCCATGTTCTCTCAGTGTCTGTGCCCCACTCCCATGGCCCTGTGCTATGAGTGTGCCTATGCTCAAATCTCTCTACCTCCTTAAGAAAACATCAGACTTGATAGGCAGGCCTTTTACCCTAGCTGCTCAGAGCCTGATGCAGGAGGACCACAGGTTCAAGGCCTGCTTGGACTTTGAAATTCAAGGCCAACTTAGTGAGACTCTGTCTCAAAATAAGAGAAAGGTTTTCTGGGGCTCTAGGTCCACTGACCGCAGTGGCAAGTAGGGTGCTTGCCTGACATATGTGGAGACCTAGGTTCAACTCCCAGTATTGGGAAAAGGAGGGTGAGGAAGAGGAAGAGGAGCAGAGGGAGGGTGAGGAAGAGGAGGAAGGTAAGAAGAGGAGGAGGGTGAGGAAGAGGGTGAGGAAGAAGGGGAAGCAAGGAAAAAAAGGAGGAAGAGGGTGAGAAAACAGAGGAGGGGGAAGAGGAGGAAGGGGAGGAGGAGGGAAAGAAAGAGAAGGAAGAAAGGAAGAGGAAGAGGAGAAAGAAGGGAAGAAAAGGAGGGGGAGGAAGAGGATGCGGAAGAAGAGGAGGGCGAGGAAGAAAAGGAAGAGAGGAATAAGAGGAGAAGGAAAAGGAGGAAGAAGAAGGGGAGGGGAGGAAGAGGGGAGGAAGAGGGGAGGAAGAGGGGAGGAGGAAGAAGAAAAGAAAGAGGGAAGGAAGTGGAGGAGGAAAAGGAGGAGGAAGAAAAAGAGGGAGAGGAAGAAGAAAAGGAAAAGAGAAATATGGCCTAACTAAACTACATTTACAAAGGCCATATTCACTAGTTTGGGGCACTAGAACTTAGCATGTGTCTTAGGGGAGGGACACATTTCAGCCCTTAGCAGATGCCATGAGTTAGTGGTAGCTCTCATGGTGAGGGAGAAAAGGCCCCCTAACGGCCATGTCTGTGGAGGTTCACTTGATCTCGGTTTGAGTCAGATGGCAGTAAGCACAGGCTGCCACGTGGCCGATGACTGAACAAGTGACCAGCTCCACTCTCCCCATCTCGCTATGATCTACCACCAATTTCCCTTTCTAAGAGTCAGAAGTTCCAGGAGACAGGAATTATATAACTCAAGGCCCCTGCATTCCCCCCTCTCTAGCACCCCCCTCCCCCCACAGAGCAGGTAGTGAATATGCCATGCTTGCTGACTTTAGGCTATGCAGAGGACCTGTGTTCATCTAAGGGCTTTTGAGGTACAGTTGAGTGTAACCCCAGAAGGCTGATCAATCACCCTCCTGTACTGGATCTCTCCAGATCTTTCTCCTACTCAGAGCCTTGCATGTACAGGAGTCAGGGCGGCGGTGAGGGGTGTCTCCCAGTAATAGGATGGCACTGTAATTGCTCAGCAAGATTACAACATCAGGCCCATCCATCAAGCTGCTCCTAATGGAATGTGGTGTCCCGAACGAGGAGGGCAGGGTCATAATGTGGGGTGTCTGTAGGCTGCTTTCTAGCTATGAGCTATGGAGCTGAAATGATAGTCCGATCAATGATGTAGAGGCACTAAAATATAGCTCCGTGAATCTGCACATCCGTAAAACCAAGTTATTGACAACCCTGAGTGGATGTATCTCAGGCTGGCTCTTTTAGCTCTGACAGCTAGCTCGCTCTCTCTCTCTCTCTCTCTCTCTCTCTCTCTCTCTCTCTCTCTCTCTCCCAAAAGGGATGGGAATGCAGTTGATTTTTTTTTTCACAGTCTTCATAACAGACCACACACCCACCCCCAACAAGGCCCAAGTTCAAATGCTTTTCTCTGCTCCATGGGTCTGTAGGGAAGAAATAAGAAGCTCTCAGGGGCCTTCCCAGTTACCTTGAAGCTCCATGCCTGCCTGGTCTGGCCACACCAAGCCTGTCAGTGGGCCAAGAGGTGGGAAGGGGAAGTGCTGTAGCAGGCCATCTTGCCGCCTCCAGGGTTCTAGAGTGAGCAGATAAACCTCTATAGCTTCACCACCCACTACCCCGTGACCCAGACATGGGTTTCGCCTGGTGAAAGCGATATTCTCTTTCTGCTTTGTGTGTTATTAATTTGTGTGTGTGTGTGTGTGTGTGTGTGTGTGTGTGTAGGGGTGAATACTAGCAAAAATGAATGAATTTATACAGTTGTGTTTCCTCTCGGGACCTTCATGTCCTCCTAGGGGTATTACACTGCTTCTCACTCCTCTGGGGAATGGCGAATGGCAAGAATATCCAACCAGGCTGGCCTCAGAGGGGGTCACTGCGTTGGAAATGACCCTTACTCCCACTCTGTTGTGAGGGACCCCCACTGAGGCACAGAGCCAAGAGGGACACCGAGGCTCCAGCATAGTTATGAAGTCACATCCCAGGTCATCCCTCTTCTTCTACATACCAGCAAAGCCAGCTTCTTTCACTTCCTCTCCTGCAGTGCACACCTCCCCTCAGACCATGCACCTGTCGAGGGCAGGGCTCGGCAGGCACAAGCTTCCGTCCTACTCCTACCGCAGCATCAGTACCACTATGCAATGGAGATATTAAGGATCCCCAGGTCCCCGGCCATCAGGTCTCCTCATTGTAGGCCCAGAGCTTATCATTCTTAATTTAATGTCCGGCTTCCCCTCACCAATGAGAAGTTCCTCAACAGAGAAGGCCTCTTCACTTGTCTTTATTATTATGATTGTGACTCTAGCAGCAAGGTAAAGGAAGACCCATGGTAGGAGTGGAAAAATGGATGGATGGACAGATGGATGGATGGGCAGACAGATGAATAGAGAATGGTATGTATGGATTAATGATGGATGGGTAGATAGATGGATAGAAGGAAGGATGGATAGATACTGGGATAGATAGATAGATAAATGGATGGATGCATGGGTGGATAATGAAGACAGACAGACAGATGATGGATAGATGGTGGCCATATAGACAAATGGATGAGGAATGGATGGATGGAAGGAAGGATAGATAATGGATGGATGAATAGATGGATAGCGATCTTCCCTCTCACCTTTGGGTTAGTTTACTCTCTTGTTGCCTCTGCCGACTCCTTCAGCGACATCAGGACCAGCCTTTCCAGGCTTCCATCGTTCACTCAGGACCAGAGGATCTCCAGGAGCCCTCCAGGTTTTCAATACCACATTGGACTGCTGAGGCTCCCAGCCTCGGTGACAGGGCACTTATCGGGTTCTTGGTCCTCGGGTGTGAATCAGCTGTTGTCATTTTGAAGTAAGCTGATTTAGTACGTTACCTTACTGGGTTATGTTAATCCTATCAAGTCTGTTCCTTTAGAGACCCCTGACTGACATTAAGATCTGAGTTCCAAACATCAGATCAAAAATCCACATCAGAAGGGAGTCACTCCCATGAGTCTCTGGGTAGAATGTCCCTGGTGTCTGATGGTGACCATCGACCCCCAGCCACACCACTGTCTCCCCATCAAATGGCTTCTCCCGAGTGTCTGCATGCTAGCACTGTTTGTCCTTCTCAGGACAGCCACAGAGGAACTTAGGAATGTAACACAAGCCCAAAACAGTGGGAGCCACTTGGAGATTGACAGCTGGTCCATGGACACCGGCTTTTAATTCTATACTGTTTCTAACACTGTAGAATTGTAACACTGTTTCCTGATCCAGGAAGGCGGGGGGGGGGGGGGGGGGGGGAGGGCTGGAAAGATTTCTCGCTGCCCATAGGAGGCAGAGAGAAGTGGTTAAGATCAGAAGAAAGTAAAAGCTACAACACGGAGATGGAGACCCGAGAGGAACTTACAGTGTAAATAAACTGGAAGCAGGAACTCTGAGAGTGTGCTCAGGTGGGTTCCAAAATCTGCAAAGAGGAGGAAAAAAAATCCAAAGGGGCGTCTGTGGTGACCTCAGCATGAGGTTATGGAGGGGAGACACAGCAGAGAAGCCTGATCTGAGGAGGGCCACACAGAGGAAGGGGAACCTGATGAGGGAGGGTGTCCCAGCAGAAGGGTTAGTGAGTGCCTGAGCCAGGCACCAAACCCAGGCTGTCCTGGGGGCTGTGAGCACAAGGGAAGGGTATTGTCCCATGACTCCCTCTAAGAAGAAGGGACACAGGTAGCAGGAACCAAAGCCTATTGGTACAGAATACCAGCTCAAGTCTTCCTTATAGCAAGGAAGCCAGGTGCTTCAAGTCCACCTTCTGTTTGTTTGTTTGTTTGATTGAGACAGGGTTTCACTATGTAGCCCTGGCTGTCCTAGAACTACCTTTGTAGTAGACCAGGCTGTCCTCGAACGCACAGAGATCTGCCTGCCACTGCCTTCTGAGTGCCTGGACTAAAGGCTTGCGCCACCACCTTTCTTTTATGACATTTCTTTTTTTATTGGTGTGTGTGTCTGTGTGTGTGTGTCCCACAGGTGTGTGGTAGCCGAGGAGGTTGTGAGCCGTCCAGTGTGGGTCTTAAGACTCAACCTCAATTGGGGTCCACTGCAAGAACTGGAAGCGCTCCTAACTCTGAGCTGTCTCTCTTCAAGCTCTCCCAACCCCACCAAGTCCGCTTCTCTGTTCTCACTTTGCATGGGTCCTGGGGTGCTGGTTTCTTCATAGTGATCTGCGGTGAGCCTTCCCTGTGTGTTACAGGACTTTCAAAATCACTCACTAGTAGCAGAAACACCAGCAAAAATACCTCCAGGCATCCTGCCGGGGTGGGGAGGGCTGTGCAGAATCTCATTTGAGATTCACTGGTGTTGAGTTTAATGTGCCTCCCCCTACTCCTGGTGGTACTGAAGTCCAGAGCTTCACACATGTTCAGCAAGCCCTCTACCACTGGGCTCTGTACTCAGCCTCTAAAACAAGGACTGTCCCCGGAATACAGTTCTGAGGCCCTCAGGAAGGAACAGGTTTGGTGGCAGCCAGGGTGGGTGTCTGTGCTACGATAACCAGAAGCCTCTCCTCATTTGCATGTGCGTTGGCTTCATCTTCAGGCCAATTTCCCCCTCTGTGAGATGAAGAGAAAAGCCCGCAGAACCAAGCTCCAATTATTACCTCTTGGAAATCTGTTAGATATCTTTCCCCGTCCCCCTGGAGTTCCTGACGTTGGCTTCACTGCGTCAGCCGGAGTCCCACGGATATCCCATCTCACTCTGCTCAGGGCTGTGGAAGACTGTGACCACACACCGGCTTCCTGCGCTTGCCTCTAGGGTTAGAGAGTAAAAGGATGGGAAGATCTCCCGCAAGGTGGGGAGGGAAGAGTTGGGCTGTGGTCACATGACAGAGAGGCAAAGTAGGATTGTTTACCAAGAATGAGGTTAAGTAGTGTCCAGTGTCAGGTAGGTGTTGTTCACTTCCCCCAGACAAGCCCATTTGAGACTGAGAACGTGGTCCAGTTAGCAGAGTGCTTACTTACCAGAGACAGAGCCCTGGGTTATCTATAACCCAAGCCTGTTATCCTAGCACTCAGACCCAGGGAGCTGCACATCAAGGCCAGCATTGTGCTCCTACTGTGTGAAAGCCCCTTGCCCAGAATCCTTCTGTAGTCCCAGAGGACCAGAACTCATGTCTCTGGCTGGAACAGGTCCCCCAGGGCTCAGCCGCTCTGTTCCAGTCCTTTTACTTCAAGCCCTGTCAGCAACTTCTTTATTTCCACAAACTGTACCATTAAACCGATGGCTTCTGGAGCTCCCTGCTGGCCTCGGCTCCCAGGCCCTTTCCCTAGTGATAAATTCCAGAAACCCAAGCCCGTGGGGCAGTATTTCCCAGCGCCATCTTGTTTCAGAACGGCAAAAAGAAGCAAACACACATCCACCCACCAAACTGAACATGGCTCTGTCCTTGAGCAGCCAATGCCCCCCACACCGGGCAGGATCCTTGCAGAAAGTGCTTGCAGGACTCCTTGGGCACAAGCCACAAAGTGGGGGTTGAGACAGACAGCCTTTTCGGGTTTGTCAATCAGCAGCTATAAGGGATGCGTAGGACGGTGCTAAAATCATTTGTTCCTTTTCTTTCTCAGAACAGCAGTATCGCGGTGGCTTAGAGGGCAGCTGTCTGGAAGCCATCATGTGGGAAGCCTTTTGCAGGCGCCTAGGTGCCCCAAGATTCCTCTCCCATCTCATTCTCTCCCTGTCTGAAGTTGGTGGGGGGGGGTGAGAAAACTGGGCCAATGGGCAGACAAAGCGACCTCTAAGTGGTCCCCACGAATATCAGCCAAATTCACGCTGGTGGATATCCCCAGACTGTTGGGGCAGCAGCCTGAGGGAGGCCACACCCTGGGAAGCCCATGGGAAAGACACTCACCCCCCACCCCCCCCGGAAGAGGAGAACGAGGATGAGGAGGATGAGGAAGAGGACGACGAGCCCTCCTTTTCTAGAATCTTCTGTTTTGAGCAAAACCTAGCCAAGAGCGGCTTTCATCCAGGCCTGGAGCAGACAGGTTGAGGCAGGTTTTAAAAAGCACTTTATGAGGTTTTTCAAAGGTACCCATGGGGAGGGAAGTGAATGGAGTTGAGCGGGGGGACTCCGGGGGGGGGGGTGATGCTGGAGGAACGGCATCTTTATTTCTAGCCCCGCTCCAGCGACTTCTTGACAGTTAGCTCTCTGGTTTTGCTGAGTCAGAAGAACCCCTCAGCTGCTTGCCGGAAACACAGCTGTTAGGCGAAAATAACCACAGAAGCAGGCAGTGCATACCTTCCAGAAAAGAGGGCAGAAAACCGCAAAACAAAAGAGAAAAAAGATACACGGTAATAAAAGAGACGCCGTTGAACACACCAACCCACCCACACACTCACCCCTCAGAACCTGTGAATAAGACCTTTTTTAATAGGACCATACTTGGAAAAAATAAATCTTTGTTGATCCTCCTGGATTCCCTGGTGGAGCGAGGTGGACCCAGTGGCAAGTGTCCCTTTATGGAACTGAGGTGGAGGACAGACACTTAGACTGTAAGGAAGATGGAGGGGAAATATTGGCTATCATGACACATCCAAGAGTTGTCAACTTCAAAGACCCCTTTCTGTGCTACAAGAAACTAGTAGAGCTCAAACCCCAAGCCCTAGATCCTGGCCCCGCCTCCCTCTTTCTCATCCCCCTTGAAGGCAGCCATAAGCACTCTTTCTCATCTGCATGGTGGCAGCGGTAACATAATTTTTTATCATTTTTATTTTTTATTTATTTTTTTGCTGAAATTCTCTTTCCTCTGATGGTAATCATTACTGGCTTGGGGGCGGGGGGGGGCACAATGGAGCCCAAGTCCTACCTGGAGATTTGTCTCCACCACAGGCAGCTGAGTCTCAGAGAACCCGGCTGTGGGTTTGCATCTATCTCAGGGCTGCCCTTCACTTGCTGTGTGGCCAAGTGTAAGCTGACCTCTCTGTTTCCTGTCTGTACACTGGGGAACACAGAGAAAGTTCCAGTAGAGTTCCTGTCTCACATGCATGGAGGGTCTGGGTTTTGTCTCCAGCAGGGGAGGCAGGGGACACAGAAGTTCAAGGTCATCCTTGGCTACACTGTGAGTTTGGAGCTAGCCTGGGCTACATGAGACCATGCATAAATAAATAATAAACAAATAAGTAGTCTTCCTTATACAGTAGCAAAGATGAAGGGAGTTGTGTGTTCCAAGCCGCATTGGAGGTAGCTTGCTTGACAGCCCTCACTATGCTGTGCTTTGCTGGGTGGAAGGGGGAGGGGGGGTAGTAAACGCCTATGGTTTTGGCTGTCCAGTGTCTGTGATGGCATCTTATACTGGGAGACCATCTCTCTCCAACTTTCTTACGTGTGGGGTAGGTTTGTGATCCAGAACCAGGCTAGACAAAGTCAGGACTTCCTGACTCAGGGATGGGTGTGTGGTCTAGACTGAACGAGTTGAGCAGAGTGACTAAGGTGTCTAAACCATCAGGTGAAAGGCCACTGGATTGCTCTGGGCTCTGCCATGAGGTGGGCAGGATCTAGCAGAAGGATGTTAAATGACAGAGAGCAGAGATGTGGGCATCGGAGACAACAGAGGTCCCCACGTGTGGAGAGAAGCTGATGTACCAAGGCCACCCTTCTTCCTCAGGAGGAGGGACTGCCCTCCTGTCTCTTTCCGGCTAAAGCAGAAGCACATTTTCTCCTGCCCACTTTGAGCTTACTAGATCTTTCTCTGCATCAGCCCTGACCTCTTCTACCATGTGGCTTGCCCCCATGTTTGCTGATCTCCATTACTGAACACACAGCCTCCCGTCCTCTCTCCATCCCCCTTCCCGGAGGCTGTGAGCATTTCCAGCCTGCCCTGCCATTTTCCCTCAGACTCTAGCAAAATTCTCCGTGTGCTTCCTACTGAGTCTGTTTCTAAATTCTTTTCCTGGAGAGATGAGAAAGCCAAAGAGGGAACACCAGTTTCCCTGGTGACTTAGGGTGCCCACCGTGGGACTCCCCCACGTTCTCCTAGGCAGGGCCTCCACAGCAAGTCCCTTACCCCTAACCCCGACTTGAAGTTGGAATTTTCATTTCCTGTATTTGCTTTTGTATCTTCTGCCCACCCCACTCCCTGTTGGGGTCCAGCTACTCATCTGGTTTGTCATACTGTAAATTATATATTTTTTTCTCCTTGCTCTTCCGTTTGAATAATGTCTGCCGTGCCATTAAATGGACTGATATTTTTCTTTCGCAGTCTTTAGTGCACTGTTAAACTATTTTATATTGACGTTCCGATTGGTGCTTCTTCCTCTTCATCCATTTTTAAACAATCCCCGCTCCTTGCCATTCTTGTGTTCTTTATACTCCCCGTTTCTTATGTGTGTGTGGTGTGTGTGTGTGTGTGTGAGTTTGTGTAGGTGTGTGTATATGTGTATGAGTGTGTACGTGTGTATATGTGTGTATGTAGATGTGTGTAGAGTGTATGCATGTGTAAGTATGTATGTGTGTATGAGTGTGTATGTGTGTGAGTATGTGGATATGTGTATGTGAGTGTAGGCATGTGTATGAATGTGGATATGTGTGTGAGTGTATGTGTGTGTACATGTGTGAGTGTGTATGTGAGTGTGTGTATGAATTTGTATGTGTATCCATGTGTGTGTGTGTATATTCATGTGTGAGTGTGTGTATGTTTGTGAGTGTGTGTGAATGTGTATGAATGTGTGTATGTATGAGTGTGTATATGTGTGTATGTGTGTGTATGAGTATGTGTGTATGTGTGAATACACGTATGAGTGTGTGTGAGTGTGTGAGAGTGTGCATATGTGTATATACATGTGTGTGAGTGTGTATGTGTGTACATGTGTGAGTGCATGTGTGTATGTGTATTGTTTGTGTGTGTGAGTGTGTGTGTAAGTATGTACATATGTGTATGTGTGTGCAAGTATGCGTGTGCACCTACACGTGGAGGCCAGAAGTCAAATCCAGTGTCTTATTCAGTTGCCTTCTACCACATTTTAAAAAAACGATTTATTTTTATTCTCTTTAGTAACACGTATGTGATATATGTCTGCATGCAGGCAGGTACTCACAGATGCCAGTCATTGCATCTCTCCAGAAGCAGAGTCACAGGCCATTGTGAGCTGACTAGTGTGGGTGTTGAGAAGTGAACTCAGGTCCTCTGGAGGAGCAGTAAGAGCTCCTAGCTGCTAAGCCATCTCTCCAGCACCTCCACCATATTTTTTTTTCTTCTTTTTGAGACAGAGTCACTGAATCTGAAGCTCACTGATGCAATTAGTCTGGCTAGCTTGTGAGTCCCAAGTATTTTCCTGTATCTACTTCCCCAGCTTTGGGATGGCAGACGAGTTTAACCCTATCTGTCTTAAGGTCATCGTGGCTGTGATAAATACCATGCTGAAAAGTGACCTTAGGAGGAAAGGGTTTATTTCGCTCACTGTTCCACAACACAGTTTATCATCCAAAGTAGTGAGGGCAAGAATTCACACAGGACAGGAACCTGGAGGCAGGAGCTGATGCAGAGGCCATGGAGGGATGCTGCTCACTGGCTTGCTCCCCATGGCTTGCTCAGCCTGCTTTCTTAGAAAACCCAGGCCTACCAGCCCAGAGATGGCTCTGCCCACAGTGGGCGGGACCCTTCCCACATCAATCACCAACTGAGAAAATGTCCTATAGGCTTGCCTGCAGCCTGATCTCATGGAGGCATTTCCTCAACTGAGGCACCTTTCTCTCTGATGACTCCAGCTTGTGTTAAGCTGACCCAGCACAGCATCCTACTTATACATGAGTTCTGGGGATTTGAACTTGGGTCCTCATGCAAGCACTTTACTGAGCTGTTTCCCCACCTCCCCCTTCTTCCTACCTCTGGCCTTATTTATGAAACCATTCCCAAAGCCTCCTCTGTTCAGTGGCATTTGACATTATACTGCCTGAGGATGCTCTCAGGGGAGGGGGGTGTCTCTGTGCTTCTTCCAGGGCTGGACACTGTGTGTGTCACACAACAGACTACCTGCTTTAGTTCTTTTATCCTCTGAAATTTTGTTTGGGAAAGTCATTGAATTGACTTTCCCAGGTTTGCTTCTCTGTCTCCCCCCACAATCCCACCTCCGAGACCCTGTTTTAGCCCCGCCACCCAGACACAGCCTCTCCATGGCCTCCAGGAAATGCCTTAGCTGTTCAACCCATGGCGCCTGTTTTACTTGCTAGAACTTGAACGTCCCCAGACCCAGAAGCACTCCTGAAATGACTTGGCCCACGCTATACCAGCCACTGCACACTCTGCCAGCTTTGTAGTGTGTTGCCCAATGCCGGAGCAATTTGGCATTCAATCTCTGGCCCAATGAGTCCCCTGTGCCAATTTATGACACTATTAAGTGAGTGACTCTTTGGGATTTAGCCTCACAAACTTCAACCTCTTCAACCCTCTGTCCCATCCTGAGGAGGCCACACTCTCTCCTGGGCTCTGCGTCTCCACCGTCCCCGTGTCACAACCTCAAGCAGAAAGCTGGGCCCAGGCTTTACAGAGTCCCTCTTTACAGCGCTCACAGCTCTACTCTGCTGTAGCCAGTGTCTGGTTGTGTTCATCTGGCGAACAGCCCTGGGTACAGTCACCTTGGCCAGAGGCAGAATTTGATTGGCTAACTTGAATAGAAGAGGTGGGGGGAGCCAGGGAGGGAAGGAGGGAAGGGTAGAGGGAGGGAAGAAGAAAGCGATGTGAGCCAGCAAGAAAAATAAGGGGGTGGGGTGCGGGTAGGATGTAGCTCAGTGGCAAAAGGCCTGCCCGACACAACGTGAAACCCCGCACCCATCCCTAAATACACATGCACATGCACACAGAAAGAGACGGACAGACAGACAACAGAAACAGAATTAGAAGCTCCCAGAGAGATTTTAAAATATAAAATAGCCAAACAGTCTTAGAAAGGCACAGGGATTGTCCCAGCTATGGACACCCAGGGGGGTCCCGGGGAGGTTTCCAGATGCCTTGATGGATTTGCGCCAAGGCTACAGAGTCCTAAATTCTGAGAGAACCTCATCTGGCATGGTCAAAATTGTGCGTTTACCTCTTGGCCAGAGGAAGGCAAGAGGTTCTCACATGAAGTTGCTTTTTCCAGAAGAAAGGAGACCAAGGGTGAGACTGTAGAAGCAATGGGCAGAACTCAACAGCTTTAAGTAGGGTGGGGTTTGAACTCAGAGCCCTGCCTAGCTTTCTGCCATCGAACCTCTAGACCTTCTGATTTTCTCTCCCCAGGCATGCTGCCCTGCCTGCCAGCAGACCTTCACAGTAATCCCCCCACAGGGGCACAGAAACAGCAGAATCTTCTCATCTGGCCTGAAATGCCAGTTGAGAGCTTGCTCTTTGAGCACAAAGCCCTCGGGCTGCTGACGTTCAAGGAAGAGTTCCAGAGAATTAAGCTGGCTTGGTGGTGAAGGGCAAGCTTGAACCTGTGTCTCAGGGGCAGCACACGAAGGAAAAAAAAAAACAATCTATTTCTCTCCTGCCTGTTGAGTGCCAGGAAGAAAATGTGGTGGAGTGTGTTTCCAGAGGGAGTCCAAGGTAGCTCCGGGCTAGTTTATTAAGCAGCCTAATTCCATCAAGATAAAGAGATTCCCTGCAATTGTTCTGAAGAATTCCATTGCTCCCGCTTTTCCCAGAGGCTAAAGGATTTGTGTGTGTGTGTGCATTTGTTTGTGTGAGTGTGTGTGAGAGTGTATATAAGAGAGAGAATGTGTGTGTGTTATGAGAGAGAGTGTGTATGTGTGTGAGTATGAGTGTGTATGTATTATGTATGTGACTGCGTTAGTGTGAGTGTGTGTGTGAGAGTGTGTGTGAGTATTTGTGTCAGTGTGAGTATATGTGCATGAGGGTGAGCATGAGTATAAGTGTGTGTGTGTGTGTGTGTGTTCATGTCTTCAAAGATCTCCAGCTGAGATATTTTAAATCTCCCCCAACACTACTTTTTTTTTTCTGGATCACACTGACTTCAAGGGGAATTTGAAGTCTGGTGTTCGGACCAATGAGTCAGTGAGTTCAGGACCGTAACTCAACCCTGGAGAATCCGATTGGCCTGGGGTGCTGGGAGGGTACACTTTTCAAAGAGGAAAGAGAAAAAGAGAAAGAGAAAGGACTTGGGAGGAAGAGGAAGAGTGTCAGAGTGTAGGAGAGGGAGGCAGGGGAGGGGAGTGGAGAGGGAGAGAGGAACTGCTAAGAGATGGGGAGAAGGAAGGGGAGGGAAACAGGAGGGAGAAATGAGGGGGACCGGAAAGGGGGCAGAAGGGACAGAAAGCTAAAGTGCACACACGTGAGTCTAATTCTGGGAATAATGTCGCCTTGTGTCTCTGGCTTCCCGCAAGCATCTCATCAAGGGCTTGGTGGAAAGACCCAATCTTTGAAGTTCCTCCCCCAGGCAAGTAGGAAAGAGATTTGAAGACTCTCTGAAACCTCGTTTCCCTGTAGGGAAGTGTCCAAGGGGATTTAAAGACAGGGATAATTGCACATCCTGGCGTCTCCATGCCACACCCACTCGATGGGAGGTGCTTAGTCAATTATTGCTTTCCCAAATGAATGAATGGATTCAGCTCTCAAACTAGCAGGCCGTGACCCTGTGGCTTCCTGTTGTTCTGTGCCCTGGGGTGATGGCGATGGTCTGAAACAGGACAAGAAGCCTAAGCTAGCTGGTAAGCGAGTCCAGGGGGTGGTCTTGTCTCCTCCTCTCCAGAACTGGAATTACCACACAACATTGAACCCAGGTCCTCACACTCACAAGGCAAGTGAATGAAGAAGAAGAAGAAGAAGAAGAAGGAGGAGGAGGAGGAGGAGGAGGAGGAGGAGGAGGAGGAAAAGAAATAAAATGGAAAGGAAAGGACATGAACGCTCCTAGGTATGGTGGAGGAGAATGTTTATTATTATATCTGTGGGAGCATAGCCAGAAGCAGACACATCTGGGAGAGTCCAGCGTGGTCATGACCCTGAACCGAGTGGGGAGAGGGGAAGGGAGAGTGGATTATATTGGGAAGAGCCTCTGGGAGTCAGGCAGGCAGCCCAGCCCCTGGGCTGGAGAGTTCAGGGTAGAGGGTGGAGTTATGCCAACCTTGCCCTGAAACAGGTAGGGACTGAGGGATCCTGGGAGGAGCTAGAGGCCAGGTCCTCTTTAAAATGTTAAATAGGCACCTCATTCCCCCTCCCCCTGCCCCCATCCCGGGTTTGAAACTTAACAGTGTATCCTTTAAAAACTGAGCCATGTGTCCCACTCCCATGCCCCAAGCCCATGAGACTCTGAATTTCATGGTCATCCTCTTTGGTAGATCATGAACTCTTCCGGTCTCATACCACACCATCTCATGCAAGCGTTTCTGCAGTTACAGGGCTGAGTGGCCAGACCCTGCCCACTCCTAACTGGCACTCCCCACCCCCCCACGCCCCCACCCCCTACCTCCCGATATTCTTCCCACACCAACACATCTACAATGACATTTTAGCTTAGAACTTTCTCTTGCCCATTGTGTTGGATATAAGCAAGCTTGATGCTTAGGAAAATTCAGTTCTTACTAGCAACAAGCTGTATATAGGTTTCTATTTGTTTTCTGAGAGAGTCTTATGTAGCCCAAGCTGGTCTCATCTGGGTATAGAGTGAAGGTTGGCCTTGAACTCCTGATTGTCCTGCTTCACCAAGTGCTGAGATGACAGTATACAATGAAAGGTTTGTTGTTGTTGTTGTTGTTGTTGTTGTTGTTGTTGTTGTTGTTTTGGATTGTGATAAAAATGATAGGAAGTTTATGCCCTGGGTTCTCTGTCATGTCCCACTGTTCAGGTCAGGCAATCTCCAACACCACCAATCTGTAAGTGACCAAAACCCTGTGATATCTGTAATTCTCTGACGGTCTGGTTTTATCAAGAGACAATTTTAAGGCTATTAAATCCAGCTTTTTCTAATGGGTGTATCTGGGATGTGGTTCTCAGGAACACTTTGCCTGTGTGAATTTCAAGAACAAGGAAAAGTGGGGCACCACCCACACAGTCCACACTAGCACGATGAAGAATCTGAGACATCCTGCAGTAAAGCAACCCAGTGTGCTTCCCTGGCCACGACTGTGCAGGAACCTGAGGATGCTCTAATGAAGACCTGGGCCCACTGACCTGTCCAGGTTAATCCGTTTCCTTTTTCACAAGGGGTGCTAGTGAGATTTTGGCTTCCCTGTGTCTATATCTCTTCTTTGTCCTTACTAGGGAACTAGAAAGATAGTGACGTAACAACTAAACTGCCAGTCTCCTTTGTCTTAGTCACTGTTCTATTGCTATGAAGAGGCACCATGGCTAAGGCAACACTCGTAAGTTCATGATCATCCAGGCAGAGAGAAAACAGGCTGGCACTAGAGCAAGCAGTTTGAGAGCATTACGTCCTGATACACGGGTAGCAGGCAGAAACATAGGGAAGAAGGGAGGGAGAGAGGGAGAAAGGGGAGAGAGAGAGAGGGAAGGAGGGAGGGAGAAATGGAGGGAGAAAGAAAGAGAGGAAGAGGGAGAGAGAGGGAAGGAGAAGGAAGGAGGGAGAAAAAGAGAGGAAGAGGGAGAGAGGGAGAAAGGAAGGGAGAGAGAGGGAAGGAGAAGGAAGGAGGGAGGGAGAAATGGAGGGAGAAAGAGAGGGAGGAAAGAGAGAGAAAGGGAGGGGGAAGGGGGAGGGAGAGAGAGAGAGAGAGAGAGAGAGAGAGAGAGAGAGAGAGAGAGACTCTGCCATGGTGTTTGAAACCTCCAAGTCCCACCCAATTAACCCACTTTCTCCAGTAAGGCCACACCTCCTAAACCTTCTCAAACAGGTCTGCTCCCTGGTGAACAGGCATTCAGATGAGCCAATGGGGTCCATTTTTATTCAAACCACCACGCATGCCCTTCCCCCAGTACTTAAGCAGGCTAAATAGACCTTAAGTACCCCCCACAGTTGGACCCAGGTAGAGACTTCTGCCTTGCTGCACCTGCAGTTTCCTACAGGAACAGACTGCTGAGCTTGCTTTGCAACATAATCCAGCTGAAACAAAGGATGGGTCTGTAGATTTTCCCTATATAAACAGAGTGCTGAAAATTAAACTTTGAGCCTTGATCAGAACCTTTATCTTGGCTTCATCCTTCTCTCGAACTCTGTCCTTTTTCATTTCCAGCCCTCCTTTCAGGTATACCCAGTTTGTCCATGGCCACTGGACGGCTACAACCACATGCTGCTTAGAACACCTTTCATTAAAACCCTTGTTGTTGGGAATGGAGAGATGACTTCCAGTTTAGGTTAGGTTTCCAACCACCTGTAACTCCAGCTTCAGGGGATCTGACAACTCCTGGCCCTCAAGGATGCCATGCACACATGGCTTGCATTCATGCAAACACACATATGTACACATAAAATAAAAAATAGTCTAAAAGAATTTAAAAGTAAAGCAATGTGTACTGTGTGTGTGTTTTGTTTTTGTTTTTTTAAAGAGGAATAGCCTCCCCAAGAAATAATGATGAAGAAGACAGTTGTCAATGCAAATTTCAAGCAAGTTGTAACTAGATGTCGCTAAAGATCTCACAATGTCTGTCCCTAAGTGTCTTAGTCAGGGTTGCCATTGCTGTGATAAAATACCATGATCAAAGCAACTTGTGGAGGAAAGGGTTTATTTGGCTTACATTCCATAATAAAGTTTGTCATTGAAGCAAGTCAGGACAGGAACACAAGGAGGGCAGGACCTAAAGGCAGGAGCTAATGCAGAGGCCATGGAGGGGTGCTACTTACTGGCTTGCTCCCCATGGCTTGCTCAGCCTGCTTCCTTATAGAACCCAGGAGCACCAGCCCAGAGATGGCTCCACCCACAGTGGGCTGGACCCTCCTCCATCAATCAGTGATAAAGAAAATACCCTATAGGCTTGTCTACATCCTGATCTGGTAGAGGCATTTTCTCCATTAATGCTCCCTCCTCTCAGATAACTCTAGCTTGTGTCAAAGTGACACTAAACTAGCCGGCACACTAAGAAACAAAAAAGGGGACTGTATACTTTGGGGATCATCTCTGTAGACATCAGACAAGACCCCTCCTTGCCCATAGGTCCCATCCCACACTAGCACAGAGGAGTCAGAAGGCCTAAAAGTGGCACCTGAGTAGATGCTAGTATACCAAGCTTAGTCACTGTCATTTGGTCATCACCAAGGAGAAGAAATAAAGGGCACATGTTTGTTTGTGTCCTGGTCTCACGACCCAGTATACTAACACTCCTACCACATGTGTGAGTGTCTCTCTGTGTGTGTGTGTGTGTGAGAGAGAGAGAGAGAGAGAGAGAGAGAGAGAGAGAGAGAGAGAGGCACACAGAGAGACAGAGAGAAAGAGACTGAGAGACAGAGAGAAAGAGAGACAGGGACTGAAAGACAAAAAGTCTCACTGTGTAGTCCTGGCTGACCTAGAACTCACTATATAGACCAGGCTGGCCTGGAATCCACAGCCATACCCCTGTCTCTGCTTCCTGAGTTCTGGGATTAAAGGCATGTCTCACCATGCCCAGCCTAAAAATCAGAATTTTTAGAAACAAAATTAGAAGAGACAATTCCAGGTAGATCAAATGATGTTGACAATCCCCTGAAGGGTGGAAGTGGGGAGCTGTCCACCTAAAGGAGAACCTTCAAGATGGGGAATTTGGGGGACACAGCTCAGGCACAGAAGCTTTAAAATCTGCAAAGGTAAGAATCTGGATTCCCAGTCCCTCAAAACAACCCAGGCCTGGTAGGTCTACAGAGGGTACCAGCCATGTCTGAGGTAGACCAAATGGACTGTCATTCAATAGAACCAACACTTTCCCTGAGAAACGACCCTGGTCCCTTTCCTAGCGCATACATAATACACCCACAAGGCCTCAAAAGGAATTTCTATGGAAGGGAGGGGTTGTTGCAGTCAAAGGACGGCTAGCACGTACTTGAGGTTCTGTGGGCTATACACAGAGCCTCTGGTGCAGCCATGCATCTATAACTGTAATGTGAAGACTTCCTTAGGCAGCAGGCAAGTGAATGGACAACAGAGCTAATTGATCAGATCTGACTCAGGATTATGCTATACTCAACCTTCGCTATAGAACATGGCCCTAGCTATCTTTAAAGAGCAAACAGTTACATCTATACATAGAATGAAAAGATGCACAGTCAGCTAATATTCCCAGATGTGTCTTCATAACTAGGATAAGATCCAGAACATGCCCACCTCCCTAAAGAGGCCCCTCCAGTCCCACCATCTGCACCACTGATTCAGCTCCTCATAATTCTCCTCATAATTATTTTTGCCTCTTAGACACTGAGTTCAGAATATACGCTCTGTCTCTCTGATGCAGGAAGTATCATCGTAGACCTTGTGGGCTTTCCCAACTCCATTGCCAGTCAGCGCCCCACATCTCTGTGTTACAGTATCTTGTGTCTGGGCCCCACATCACATCTGTCCTGATTTGCCAGTGTTGGGTCACGCCTAGACAAGAGATGTCAGGAATAACGCCATCAAGGATACTCTTGAACATCTCTTTGGGGCAAATGTTCACACATCATTCAATAAAAACATTTTAGGTGTCAAACCAAGGTCTGTGTGGTTCTGGAGTGAGATGCGTCCTGGGATTGCACTGCCCTTCGCTTTTATTTGTAAAAAATACTTTCATTTACAAATGCCTCTGTGTGCCTCTTTCCTCCTTGAGACCGGACCCTGTTATGTAGCTCAGGCTGACCTGGGACGCACTGTGTACCCCAGGCTGGTCTCAAATTTGTAGAGACTTTCCTGCCTAAGCCTCCTGAGTGACGTTATTAGTTCATACAGGTACAAGCCACCAGGGCATTTTTATTTTTATTTTCTTAGTGTGATGTGTATGTGTGTGTGCTCATGCCCGTGCACACGTGTGTATACATTTACATGGATGTCAGGGAACAACCCTGTGTGTCATTCCTCAAGTGTCCACAATCTGTGTGTGTGTGCGTGTGTGTGTGTGTGTGTGTGTGTGTCTTTTTCTTTTCTTCTGTCTTTCCTTTCTTTTTCTAAGGTGGTTAATAGGGATTGAACCTAGGACTTTATGGATTTATGGTGTCCCACCTGTGCCCCAGAGCTCTGGCCAGTCGGGGAGGTGGGGCACAGGAGTTTTATTTGCGCAGACCCCAGGCTGGTGCTGGGCAAGCATCGGGTTATGAGAAGCCATGGGATCCCTCTTTAGGGGTGGGGGAACACGGTCTGAGGTCCCCGGGGAACCTGCTGGAGCTGGCTAGGGGGTCCCCGGAACCCGCGAGGAGGCTGAGGCCATCAGGTTCTCAGATACCGCTGGGAGTCGCAGAAGAGTTGAGAACAGAGTGGTGGCCCGGGGGCTGGATTTAGCCTGGGGCCTAAGGGAAGAAGAGGGCAGCTTTGGCTGGGTCCCACAGGGAGAAAAGAGTCCTTGGCTTGCTCAGCAGGCGTCTTGGCTTGGTGGAGATCGTGGCTGAGAGCACTGAGAGGCCTCCTGCGGGAGATTAGACAATGCTCCTGCTCCATTGCTCCCCACGGGGAGAGATCCCGATGAGAAGAGACAGTCCGTGGCTTTAAGGCATTTATTGTCATGGTGGAGAGTTGTGATGAGTAAAACCGTACCCCACTTTCTCAGGGCAGATCTGAGGTTAGACACCTTTTGCAGGGAGGAGCATCTGAGAAGGAAAGCTTAATTGGCTAAGTCCTTCAGGCCTTTAGGTACCTCATTAAAATGGAGATCTGTCTTGAGACTCTGTGATCTGTGGTCACGTCCTCTACCTGTGGAGGTGCTTGGGGCATTGCCCTTACGTGGCTGATGGCCACAGAGCTGCTGCCTCATGTCAGGGACCTGGTGTCCAGGAGTCTGGCAAAATACCTATTGTCGGTCCTTTGCAGGCTACCCACTGAGGGGTCAACTGCAGTGTCACCGGGATTTTAAGCCTAGCTCAACCAGAACCAGGCTGCCTTTCACAGTCCCACAGGACTTCTTCTTCTTCTTCTTCTTCTTCTTCTTCTTCTTCTTCTTCTTCTTCTTCTTCTTCTTCTTCTTCTTCTTCTTCTTCTTCTTCTTCTTCTTCTTCTTCTTCTTCTCTGCCTCCTCCGCCTCTGCCTCCTCCTTCTTCCTCCTCCTCTTTCCTCCTCCTCCTCCTTCCTCCTCTTCCTCCTTCTTCCTCCTCCTCCTTCTTCCTCTTCCTCTTCTTCCTTCTTCCTCTTCCTCTTCTTCCTTCTCCTCCTCTTCTTCCTCCTCTTCTTCTTCCTCCTCCTCTTTCTTTTTAATTTATTATATGTGAGTACACTGTAGCTGTCTTCAGACACTCCAGAAGAGGGCGTCAGATCTCATTACAGATGGTTGTGAGCCACCATGTGGTTGCTGGGATTTAAACTCAGGACCTTTGGAAGAACAGTCAGTGCTCTTAACCACTGAGCCATCTCTCTAGCCCCCCACAGGACTTCATACATGGAAGGTACGTGTTCTACCATTGAGCTACAGCCTCACCCCCTCCTCATTTTTTTGAGACAGGGTCTCACTCTCTAGGTAGCCCTGGCTGGCCTGGAACTTACTACATAGACCAGGCGGCCATAAACTCACAGAGATCTACCTGCCTCTGCCCCAGCCATATCTTGTTTTTTACTAAGTACATTCTGGTGATCTGAACTCAAGTTGCCACACTTGAAATGAGAGCCCTTATCACCCTGCTAGAGTCGTAAGTCACTGAATGACGGGATCCATTCTTAAGTGATTCTCTTGTGGTGTGGCTGTGACAGGCTGTACTTAAACACACTAAGCAGCTATGCCACCTCTAGATAACATAACTATGGGGGTCTCAGCTACTGATGTCCTCTGTCCTCTGCTGGAATGTCGAGTACCCCAAGACTTACTGTTTATCTCCCTCATATCCCTACCCTGACATACAGCTGCTGACTTGACACTTTGCTCTTCTGTTGACTTTGCTGTGTCCTGCTGTGCCTGGCCAAGTACAGAACGGGTATCTGGATAGATGGATGAACGGATGGATGGACAGACAGATGGATGGATGGGTAGATAGGTGGATGGATGAACAGATAATGAGGGGATGTATGGATGGTTGGATAGGTGGATGGACAATGGACAGACTGATGGACGGATGGGTAGATAGGTAGATGGATGTATGGGTTGATGGAAGAGCAGATGATGGGTAGATTTATGGATGTATGGGTAGATGGATAGATGGATGGATGGATGGATGGATGGGTAGATGGATGGTTGGGTGAATAGATAAGTGAATTTTGGGTGGGTGGGTAGGTGGATGGGTGGATGGATAGGTAAATGGATAGATGGATGGGTGAGTAAAGATAGGGATGGACAGGTGGGTGTTTGGGAGGGTGGGTGGATGGATGGATGAGTAGGTAGGTGGATGGATTGATAGGTGGGTGGGTGGATAGATGGGTGGGTGGGTAGATAGATGAAATAAATGAGTGGATGGATAGATAAATAGAATGGTTGTTGGATGATGGATGGATGGATAGATGAACAGGTAATAGGTGGGTGGACAGATGTGTGGACAGGTGGATGGTTGGATGGATGGGTGGGTAGATGGATGGGTAAGTAGGTAGGTAGGTGAATTGATTGATGAGTGGGTCATTGTGTGGATGAGTAGATGGATGGGTGGATAGGTAAATGGATTGTTTGATGAGTGGGTAGATGGGTGGATAGATTGATAAATAGGTGGTGAATGGATAGATAACTGAACACAGATCACACTAGCCTTCCTGACCTCGTGCCCTCCTCCAGGTTCCCATGCAGGCACAAAGGCCTCCTTGTTTCCCAGAGGTTCTGACACTTGCTCCAGGTCCCAGAGTCACTCAAGGCTCAAATCTCATTCTGTCACAGCACATGAACTTGCAACCTCAACCTGGCTCCTTTATGCTTTTGTACATTTGGTCTTGTGTGCGTGTTTGGTAGGACTGAGGGTATTTAGGGGTTGGAGTTGGGGGGCAGTGCCCACCCTTCCTTTTTTCTACAGGTGAGGCCAGAGTGTGTTCAAGATTGCCTTGAATCCAGAGCCAAGCTGCCCTGCTGGCTGAGGCCCAGACCCAGAGCCCCATGGGCCTGCTTACTACCAGGCTTTCCCTTCCAAGTCCCCAGTCTGGCACTTGGGGCTAAGGGTAATCAAATCAAAGCGGTCAAGGAAGGGGGTTGGGGTGGGGGGAGGAGAGGCTGGTGGCCAAATCCAGAAAGGCCAGACTTCAATTTGCATAATAATTTTGTTAGCAACAATGGGCACGCAGGACATCTATTTAAAGGCTGTAATGTTAATTTAATGGGAAAAAAAACTAATACAATTCCCCCAGAATTTTTCAATTAAATTAATGTGATGGGCTTTAATGGATAGCTTAAGTAGAGAGCGCAAATAGGAGAAATATTGCATAAATTACACATATATTTATATACGCGCTGCCTACATAGACAATCCCCTGCTCTAAGGTTCTGACATATGAGAGGCTCCAAGCTTAAATCTGGCCACTGTTTACAATTCTATTTCAGTTAAAGCAACCTTTTTATCATCCCGTGGTAGGGGCTGTTGCTTCCAGTGGAGTTTCCACAGGCCCCTTCATTTCAGCGCCACACATGGAGATGCCGGTCTTAAAGAGACACGATGTGTTGAACGATACACGAGGTTGGTGCATATCTCTATAAAAAGCCAATGGCAGGGACATGTGACTGGACAGGTAGACCCTGTTCTTTGTCCCAACCCAAAGGCACCTGATGGAGCAGGTCTGAGTTGTACAAATCTTAATTTTTACTTGTTCCCCTCTTCTGCATGTGTGTGTGCATGTGGTATGTGCTACACATATTCTGGGGGTGCTAGGAGGGGGTGGGAGTTGGTTGACTGTGCACCTGTGAACACAAGCAAGTAGAAGAACAAGGTTGACGTTGATTGTGCTCCTTGACCGTTGTCCGTCATATTTTTGATGTAGGTTCTCTCTAAACTGGGAGTCCCGATTCAGCTAGTCCAGCCGGCCTGCTTGGGCTAGAAACCGGAATTCTCTTCCTCCCAAGCGCTGAGAGTACAGAAGCCGGTACCCTGGCCTGGCTCGCACAAGACTTTTAAGGATCCAAACTCAGGCTCTCCCGTCTGTACAGCAAGATCTTTATCTACTGAGCCATCTCCTGGGCCTCAGGAATTGCTGCTAGAGAAAAAAAAAAAAAGAAAGAAAGAAAACCAAAACAACAACAACAAAACCCAAAACGGAACACCACTGAGGGTCCACGGAAGGGCCCTGGGAATGTGCAGGAAGGCCTGGGCAGGCACTGGGTGCTGCTGCTTCGGCTGCCTAATCAGGAGTGAGACTGGAGGTGGGGCCCAGCCTCTCCTTTTCTTCTGCGAAGTGGGGTTATTAATAGCTGTCTCGCAGCTTGTCTGCTCTTGCTCAGCGCCCCATGGAGAGCATGGCAGAGGCGGCGGGAAGCCGAATCTCTGCGCAAGCATCCAGCAAACTCCTGAGTTTAGCCTCCTAAGGACTGATACCTGAGGGAGAGGGAGGGGCATCTGCAGTGCTGGGCGCTAAGGCCTTTCTGGTCTAGAGAACTGGGCTGCAGCAGGCTGGCCAGCTAATAGCATCCTGCTGCCCGGCTAGGTCTAGCGGTGGGGGCTAGCGCAGGTGGCTCCCTCTGAGACTGATTGAGAAGCTGGCCCCGTTTCCAGGGAAGCCCAAGGGCAACAAAAGGTGGGGTCAGGGAAAACCAGGACTCCTCAAGGAGCTGTGAGATGCTCTTCCTGGGGAGAGCAGCACAGCTCTGAAGTGGAGGTCATTGAGAGCAAGGACAACATACTTAGGCAGTCAAAGCAAAGCTGTTCCCCACCCCTACCCCCATGCAAATGGTTTCTTCTGCTTTGGAACAAGACCAGAGCTGCCATTCCCTGCAGAGCCAGAAGGATGCCGAACTGCCCCCAGACATTCCCAGCCACGAAGTGCACAGTCTGCAGGAAGATAGATGGACTGACTCCTTCCACCACAAAGCCATTTTCATCCCTTACTGAGGGGAACCCTAGACCTAGTGAGATTTGGCATCACCACTCTCTGAAACAATCAGCAGAAGCAGAATGGAAATTTACCAGGCAAATCAGCACCAACTGGAAAGGGGAGTGGAGAATGTCCTAGAAATCAGGAAGTGACAATGTGAATGAAGTCTTTGGAAGCTTGCTTGTCCTTGAGGCTGAGCAATGATCAAGATGGTACCCATCAGCCGATTTCTACCTGCATGTGCATACATCGGTATTTCTATCCTTCTGCTCTCCTGTGCACCTATCCACTGATCCGTCCATTCATCCATCTACCATTCATCTATCCATCCATCCATCCATCCATCCATCCATCCATCTGCCCATCCATCCATTGATCCATCCATCCATTGATCTATTGATCTATTTATCCATTCATCCACCCATCAATCTATGGATCCATCATTCATCCATCCATCCATCCATCCATCCATCCATCCATCCATCCATCCACCCAACCATCTATCCTTCTGCTGATCTATCCATCCTTCCATCTATCCATCCATTAATCTATCCATCCATCCATCAAACATCCATTGATTTATCCATCCATCTATCCATCATCTATCCATTCATCCATCTGCCCATCCATCTATTGATCCATCCATCATTATCCATCCATTGATCTATCCATTGAATTTCACCACCCATCTATTTATCCATCTAACAGTTTCTCCATTCTTCCATTTACCCACCTATCCACTCACTGATTTTGTCTATCCACTCATTCATCCATCTATTCATTGAATGTTTGTCCATCCATTCATCTATCCATCCATCTACCCATCCATCCACCCACCCATCTACCTACGTGATCTGTTTGTCCACTCATCCACACATTCATTTATCCACACATTGAATCCACCCACCCCGTCCATTCTTTGAATCTATCCATCTATTCACTCATTCAGCAAACTGTAACATCATGATCTCCCATGTTGCTGATCAAGGAGAGCTTCACAATTCAGTGAACATGAAGAGCTGTTAGGTGCTAAGTTGCATAGGGAGCTACAAAGCCTTCCTTGGGCAAGGCGCAAAGACATAGCAAAACCTTTCTTAAAGGTCTAAGTGCAAACAGGAGACTAGTGTGCACAAAAACCTGGCAACTGCAGCTTCTTCCTCCCAGACGTGCATAGCTGAGACCACGTGCCTATAAACACCTTCGCCTGTGCTGCACATAATAAAAAAGCTGAAGACCCTGGCTGCTTACAGTAGGTAGTGTGAGTCCATCAGAGTGAGCACAGCCTGCCGGGCTCCAGCTTTTCTCTGCGTCTGTCCTTTCTAGATTCTCTCAAAGTCCCTGCTCAGAATTCCACAACAAAGCTGAGGAAGAGGCCGGAAGACAGGATGAGGTACAGGCTCAGAGGGGCCAGCACCTCTTCAGCACTTGTATTTCATACTTGGGGTCCCCATGACTATGAAGTGGTGAAATACCATTGTTTCTGGCATCTCTCTCCCCTCCTCCACCAGCATGGCACTTCATTATGAAAGCTGAGGAGGTTAACCTCATGGTCAATAATTCTTCTAAGATCCACCATCTGAATTAAAGGCTCTGAGAAGGCTGCTCCGGAGACCCACCTCCATACATCTAGTCCTTTTTCTCTGAACAAATCTAAGATTGGATAGTCTTTTTTGTTTTGGGGTTTTTGGGTTGTGTTTGTTTGTTTGGTTGGTTGGTTGGTTTTGTTTTGAGACAGGGTTTCTCTGTGTAGCCCTGGCTGTCCTGGAATGAACTCTGTAGACCAGGCTGGCCTCGAACTCAGAAATCCACATGCCTCTGCCTCCTAAGTGCTGGGATTAAAGGCATGCGCCACCACTGCCCGGCAAGATTGGAAAGTCTTAAACTCTTTCTCAATATGGCAGACTTTGAGAGATGCTCTTCACCCAGTCACATGAAAGGGGACAAGCAATGGAGGTGGAAGGATCTGGCCGAGCACTGACTTCTCATCTTGCATCCTACCTAACCTTTGTGATTTACTGAACATCTTCAAGTGATGTAGGTCCTGTGTTCTCACCAATCTGCCAAATATTCCTTAGGAATGGCAGGTCACTCAGGCGAACACATCTGACATACTTTTATGTGAAGCACTCTTTTTTGGGAGTGGGGGATGTGTGGTTGTTTTGTTTTGTTTTGTTTTGTTTTGTTTTGTTTTGTTTTGTTTTGTTTTGTTTTGCTTTGCTTTGTTTTGCTTTGTTTTTGAGACAGAGTTTCTCTGTATGATAGATAGCCTTGGCTGTCCTGGACCCACTTTGTGGATCAGGTTGACCTCGAACTCACACAGATCCACCTGCCTCTGCCTCCTAAGTTCTGGGACTAAACATATGTGCCACCAAGCCAGGCTGTGACATGTTTATAACTCCCAAGGTCTGTGTGGCCACTATGGTGTGTGACTTACTTACCTAGCCCCCATCATTGAAAATTCAAGTTTCTTCCAGTCTTATGGGCTAAAGAACATCTTTGGACATGTGTCTATGACACCTATGTAAGTGTGCCTGCCAGATGCACGGAGAGACACTGTCTCCTTTGTAAATATTGATTAAACAAACACACATTAATGCAGGGGAAGCTTTGAACAAAGCGTTTCCAGTTCCCATCTTTTCTCTCAAGTGGCAGAAATGCCACCTGTGGTTGGAGGGACTGAGGTCAGCACACAGAGACATAGAACCTGGAGTTGGAATTCTCATGTAAGCCCCTTGATCCAGCTGGGCCTGAAGCCACCCTATTCCCGGACTTATTTGTTCTATAAACCGAGGCTTTCTCTTTGTGGCTTTAGGCTGTTCTAGACAGGGTTTGTAAGTTACAGTTTAAAGAGCCCCAACTATCCAAAATCACTTCTCCTCCGAGAAGTAGAAGCTGACTCATACGTCTTCCCGCCTCCCAAAGCCCTGGGTGCTGTCTGTATTCAGCTAAGTGCTTTCTCTATGACAGCCATCGACTCTCCCCAGCCTCCTCTGCCAATGTGCCCAACACCAGGACCTTTAGGGAGGTTTGTTGAATCAGCCTACCAATCGTACATCTCCCCCGACAGCTCTGCTAAGCGGGGGCTTGATAAATCCATGCAAGAAAACTCCTGGCAGCTGAGAGCCTTGTCTTAACTGAGTTCAGAGAGCTTTGCCAACAGAGCAAAAACAACTCCCGCTCCAGGGTACTGGGCTGTGAGAAGGAAGGAGGGGCAGGCGGGCGGGGGGGTGTTCTTCCAGGAATCTGTGTCCTGAGCCGCCAGGCAGACGTCACTGGGCAGATGGCCCAGTGGCCCCGGAGGTCTCTGACTACGCTTAAACTTTCCATTCATTTCCAGAACAGGTTTGGTCTTCGTGAATTCTGCCCCACCTGCCCCATACAAAGAATGCTATTTACTTGGCTAATGTTTATAAAGTGCTCTGAGGGCCTTGGAAGAGGGCCTCCACACAAGTACAGCACTTTATAGGCCAGGAGAAGTGGACAAGAACCTTCCTGAAGGGCTTCTGAAGTGTGAAGTGGATCCACACACATCGGAATTCCAGCAGGGCTGAAGACCAGTGGAAGCCATAATGAGCACGTGATCGTGATCTAGGCACCAGGCACACTCCTGCTGACTACTTCTGGACCACACATGAACACCTACTGTGTGTCGGAAACTGTTCTCAGACCTCCCACCTGGTCTCAGAAGAGGAGGGGTTGGACAGATATGCTAATGAGTCATTTGCAATGCTGACATTTGAAAGATGAACGCTTAGTGAGGGACTCAGGACTCGGAAGTCACCTGAACACTCACAACCACCAATAAGAGGGGCCCCTGGTTCATGGAAGACATAAGAATACACTGGCCTGCCTTAGTCACAGACAGAAGTGGATAATGCCGGCACCGAAGAGGCTGAGGCAAGAGGATTGCCAGTTCATGGTCAGCCTGGGTTATACATGGAGACCTTGGAAGGCAGAGAGGAAGAGAAGGAAGGAAGGAAGGAGAAAAGGAGTGCCGAGAAGGAGGGAGAAAGAACAGAGGAAGGGAGGGGAGAGAAGAGAAGAGGAGGGGAGGCTGTTTTAAGGGTGTTGTGGTTTGTTTTTGTTAGGCTTGTTAAGACTCAAACATAGAAATGATATTATAAAGGGTATGCATATGCTGGAGGGATGGCTCAGTGGTTAAGAGCACTGTCTGCTCTTCCAGAGGTCTTGAGTTCAATTCCCAGCAACCACATGGTAGCTCACAACCTTCTGTAATGGGATATGATGCCCACATCTGGTGTGTCTGAAAACAGCTACAGTGTACTCATATACATAAAATAAATAAAATCTAAAAAAAAAGTATGCATTATGCTTAGTGATCCCTGATCATGGACCATGGGTTCAGGAGGCCAAGAGATAAGGGGATGACAGGAAGGAGAAGATGGATAAACCTTGGCTGTGGTTTCATGGAAAGGGTTGGTTGGAAAGGGTTAGCCCTAGCCAGCTTGCTGTCTGTCTGTAATATGGGACTCAGGCCTGGTAGACTGTGGTCCAGAACACAAGAACAGATAAAGGGGGTGGCTAGAGGCGGGGCCTGCTTGAATGCCCATCACTCCTCCCTGGCACAGCATTTACTATCTGCCGCACTCAGCATCCCTGGGAGAGACAAGACCTCCAGGGGATCAGAAAGTCCCTGGGTGCCTCAAGATAAGACAGGTGGATGTGAAGACCCAGACAGACACTCCAGCTGTCCTTCTTGGCCACTTCACTGTAAGAGCAAGGATACTGGAAGAACCCTAGAGAGACGCTCAACCTTAGGGAGAAGGCCACCAGACTTGTCCTAGAGTGTCACTGAAGGTGTGTTCAGCTGTCTGTGGCACAGGCTCCTCATTCTCACCAGTCTACAGGACAGAGGGTAAAGTGAGGTGCCCCTTTCCTGGTGCCGAGCTGAATGATGAGAGAAAGGTTATGTGCCCAAACACCCAAGAACTGTTTGCTTTCTTGCATATTCCCCTCATTTCAATTCCCGGTCTGTTGTTGGGAGATGCCCCCGCTGCAAACAACAAGAATACTGTTTTCTAGAATGTAGCTGCCGCTGCCGCCGCCCATACTGCCTTAGCCCGCCGCATTGTCCAGCTTTCATGGATTTGATCCCAGACAAAGCTAGCCTGACTTAATCAGAGAAACACTCTTGTGTTTCAGCCACAATCTGTACCCTCAGTCTTTGCCAAACATATTGCAATCCTTTCGAAAGGTCCCGACAGTGGTTGTCCAGGAATCCAAAGCTCATTTTTCTGGATCCCACCTCCACACCCCCTGCGCATACACGCCTCCCATTGGCTCTCGGGGGATGCAGCTGGCATGGGGGAACCACAGAGCTGATTTAGGTTTAGCCTAGCAGTAACACAAGGTACAGTTCATGTGTATGCTAAGTCCTTTGTGACTGCACACCACATGAATGAGGCACGGGGTGGGATTGTTTGGTTGATGGGTGGGTGAGTGGGTGGATGCAAGGATGGATGAATACATGGATTCAAGAGTTGGTCTGTAGGTGGGTGGATGGATGGATGGATGGATAGATGGATGATAGATGGATGGATGAGTGGATGGATGGATGAATGGGTAGATGGGTGGATGGATGGATGGATGGTTGGATGGATGGATAGATGGATGATGGATGGATGGATGGATGGATGGATGGATGGATGATGGATGGATGGGTGGTTGGATGGATGGGTAGATGACAGATGGGTGGATGGATGGATGGGTAGATGGGTGGATGGATGGATGGTTGGATGGATGGATAGATGGATGATGGATGGATCGGTGGTTGGATGGATGGGTGGATGATAATGGGTGGATGGATGGGTGGATGCATGCATGCATGGATGGGTGGATGACGGATGGGTGGATGGATGATGGATGGATTGGTAGATGGATGGAAGGATGGGTGAATGAATGGATGGATGATGGATGGATGATGGGTGGATGGGTGGGTAGGTGGGTGGATGAATGGGTGGGTAGGTGGATGGTTGGATGGAAGGAAAGGATAAAGGACTGATTTCCATGCTGATGAGCTTTCTTCCTTTCAGGTGAGCTTCAGAACAGAAGTATGGACAGATACTCTGATGTCAAACAGGCCTGAGCCTCCAAACTAAATTATACCTAGTTTCCAGGCATTAGGGAAAGGATGAAACATGCTGGAAGTACAGCACCTGGCTGCTCCAGGATGGGCAAGGGTAAATCCTGCTGTGATCTGAAGGATACTAACAAGGCAGCCTTCTACTGAAAATGTCTCTAAGTAACTCCATCCATCCTCCTATCTACCCACCCACTACCAATACATCTATCTGTCCACCCATCAACCCATCCACCTACCCACCCACCCACCATGAATTCATCTACCCACTCTCCTGTACTTCTACCAATTCATCCACTTACCCATCCATCCATCCTGCATCCTGAGATCATGGCAGATCGTGCCAAAAGTGCAAACTTAAATAAACAGATACCAGATTATCAGAGTTTTTCAAGTTACACAAGTTGGTTTGGCAAAGTATTCTGAGAAGGGCATCCCTTTACAATGTTTATGGGACTATTAAGTGGCAGAACCTTTCTAAATGGCAATTTAGCCTTTTTCACCGAGGGTCTCAATTAAGCCACACCTTTTCGCTCATTAGTTCCCTTCTAGGAAATTTCCCGAAAGAAATAATCAAGGAAGTAATTAAATGTTTAGGTATAAGGAAAGGAAATTGATTGCAATGCTATTTACACAAAAAAGGAAGTGACCCTTTTGTGTTTGAAAATTTTATAACCAAGATAAAAATCCATCAACCTATCCCTCCATCCTTCCATCCCTCCATCTATCTACCACTTGTCCATTTGTCCACTCATATATCTTCTATCCATCAATTCATCCATCCATTCACCCAACTATCCATCCATCCATCCATCCACTCATTTACCACCCATCCATATTTACACATACATCCATACATCCAGCACTCATTCATCCGTTCACTCACCCCTCCATTCAATGAATATAAATGGTGTCATTAGAAAAAAAATATGGTTGTTTTTGTTAAGAAAAAAGAAGAAGCAAAAAGGTAGACATGGTGGTGAATGCCTTTAATTTTAGCACTCAGAAGGCAGAGGCAGGAGGATCTCTGTGAGTTAAGGGCCATCTATCTACATGGCTAATTCCAAGTCAGAGAAAAGACATAAAGAAACCCCGCCTAAATGGGGCGTTCAAAGTTCTAATGATAGCTGCAGAAGAAGGCGCTTTGCCTGAGCAGATGGGGAAGAAGCCAGGAGACATGTCCCTGATTCTTAGGCCATAGCAGAATAGTAAGAGGGTAGGTGGGGGTCCTCAGGGCTTCCTGAATTCACAAAGTTATGGACCTTGAGCCTAAGAACCAAGATATCTCTAGAGAGTAAGCTTGCTCTGCCAGTACTGTGTATGATTTGAAGCATTTCCTACAGACCCCAGACTCCTGGCTTCTTGCATGTGTGCATGCACACATCTGTGTGTTTACATAAGGAGGCCAAAGAACAGTTTCAGGTGTTACCCCCTTAAATGACATCCACTTTTTGCAAGACTGTTGCTCCCTGGCTTGTACCAAGTAGGTTAGGCTAAACTACTTCAGCGTGTCCCCGAGATCCGGCTGTCTCCTCTCCACTAGCGCTAGACTTATGAGTGTGCCCCACCACCACAGGCTTTTTTTTTTTTTTTTTTTTTTTTTACATGGGCTCTTGGGGCGTGAACTCAAGTCCTAGTGTTTGTAACTGACTGAGCCATCTCCGCAGATCCTGGCTTTCTACAAATCTATCAACATCTTCCAAGAAGCTGGAGCTGAACCAGAGCCTCTGTCGCTCCCAGACACCTCCCTTTTCATGTGTCTGACCTTCCAGACTCTCATGGTTTGAATATGCTTGGCCCAGGAAGCAGCACTATTAGAAGGTGTGTGGCCCTGTTAGAGTGGGTGTGGCCTTGTGAAGTGGGTGTGGCCCTGTTGGAGGAGGTGTGGCCTTGTTGGAGTGGGTGTGGCCTTGTTGGAGTAGGTGTGTCATAGTGGGCATGGGCTTTAAGATCCTCATCCTACCTGCCTGGAAGCCAGTCTTCTCCTAGCAACCTTCAGACAAAGATGTAGAACTCTCAGCTCCTCCTGCACCATGCCTGCCTGGATGCTGCCATGTTCCTGCCTTGATGATAATGGACTGAACCTCTGAACCTGTAAGCCAGCCCCAATTAAATGTTGTCCTTATAAGACTTGCCTTGGTCATGGTGTCTGTTCACAGCAGTTAAACCCTCCCTAAGACACAGACCTTTGAATCAGTAGTTCCTTGTGTCCACCGCATACTGCTCTTGGGCAAATGAGGAAACTGAGGCCTGGAAACTGAGGTCATGCGGCTGAGTTGTGGCCCCTACCGTCCCTACAACCTCTATCCCAGCTAGGAGCCCAATTCACAGCTGCTTCCTTCTTCATGTGGCGCCAACTAAACTTCTGGCTTGGCTCTCCTGGTGAGAAAACATGATTCTCTCTATATTTGTAAGGCTGGTGGGCAACAGACACACATCCACATGAGGTAAAGGTGTGTTTCCACAAATCTTGGTGCTCTGAGTCAACTAAGCTGGCCTTTACTTTAGACTTATTTGTGTTTGCCTGCATGTATGGTCTGTGCACATGTGTGCAGTGCCCACAGAGGGCAGAAGAGGGTGACAATTCCCTAAAACTGAAGCTGTATATGGTTGTAAGGTGTCATGTGGCTGTGGGATCTAAATTCAAGTCCTCTGGAAGACTAGAGAGTGCTCTTAATCTCTGAGATATCACACACACACACACACACACACACACACACTGCCATGACTTTTTTTTAAGCTAGTATCTCATTATGTAGACCAAGCTGGCCTTGAACTCACCATCCTCTTCCTCAGCTTCCCATGTGCTAGGATTACAAGTGTCTGCCACTAGGCCCAGCCAAGCTACCCTGCATGTATACCCAGCCACTGCTGGCATAAGGCATGGTAACCCTACAGTCCATTTTGGCTTATAGAGGCAGAGCACTGCAGCTCAGGGGATAAGAGTATTTGCCTAGCATGGAAGGAGCCCGGGATTTGTTGTTGGCACCAGGATGGGTGGTATACATCTGTTCCCAAGGAAGAACCAAGCAAGCAGACAAACAAAAACTAGCCGTGGTGTCACACACCTTTAATCTCAGCACTGCAGTTTGGAGGCAGAGGCAGGAGGATCTCTGAGTGCCAGACCAGACAGGGCTACATAGTTTTCTCAAAAGGAAACAAAAACGAAAAACAACAAAACCCTTCAAAATAATAATTTAAATGCATGAATGCATAAATTGGCACTTTGTCAAGGTCAAATGGGCACTAAGCACTTAGCTGTCCAGCAGAAGCTCTGGGCTCTTCACCAGCGTGTACAACAGACACTATGCCACTGTCTCTAGGTAACGGGGACTTTCTGCTCTGTCATCTTGCAGGACCCTGTCATATATGCCTGTATTAGATAAGCAAAGGTGTCTTTGTGAGTTAGTAAGTTACCTTCCCCAGTGCTTCTGGCCCTGCGGTGGCCTATGTGGACAACCTGTTGGCTCTCAACAACAGAAAATAGACTTGCTTACCTCCTCCGGAGGTACCCAAGACCCTGCCATAAGTAATCTGTGAGCATCACTCCTGGCGTGGCAGGGTTTACTGTTCACCAGTTATCTACACAGGAAACTGACATTCACAGACATTAAATGCCCGTCGCAGGTCACATGGCTCAACGACAGCTTGATTTACAGCCCCCACCCCTAACCCCACCCTGTCTGGCTGCCCCGGAGCCCATGATGAAGTGATTTCAATAGCGGAAAGTCCTGTCACCTCTGTGCCCCAAATAACCAGGCCTGGGCTTGAGACCAAGCATCTCCCTCCGCAGCCACAGTGACCGCAGCAGCTCCCTCAAACGGCCACCTTCACCTCTTTTATTTTATTGTTTTCCCTCGTTTTATTGCCTTGGCACAAGGCCGACGGCAGAGGGTAGGCAGAGATCAGAGTCCGCTTCTCCTCTGGAAATGACTTCGGAGTTCAGCCCGCCCTCCTCCCAGTGTTTGGAACCTAACGTTCTGGAAAGTGGATCGCAGGACGGATCGCTGCCGCCACTGCCGCCGCCGCTGCTGCTGCTGCCGCCGTCGGCGGCTTCCGCCACCGGATCTCACTTAAGGGCACAAAAGCTGGGAAATTTCAGAGCCAGTCTGGCCCAGGGGGTGGAGAAGAGGACCTGAGCTCTTGAGCCGGCCTTCAAAAGAGTCTCTCTGGCTGCAGGGAATACGGAGACCACCCGCCGGCCAGCCCGCTCCACTGCAAACAGGAAACCCCAGAGTTTATAGATGACCCCGTTACAAGGCAAATGTTTTGGAACAAATTGTTCATTTAAGTCCTTGTTTTCCACTAGCTTCTCATACTGGATCCCCCCCCCCCCCCTTTTCCTCCAGCCCACTGTCCTTGTTAAACCAGGGCCGTGGCGCCACCTGCTGCCCATCCTGTGATGACAGTAGCGTCTCGAGTGGGATTCGGGGCCCTGGGTCCCTCTCCCCACCTCTCAGATGGATGGGACGATGGTCCTCCTCATCCTGGCCCCTGGATTTGTGGTTAAGATCATGAGCCAAGTCGCTGGAGAAGTGCTCTGTGGCTAGGTGACCTGAGACTCCCTGTCCCCATTATTCATCCTCAGGGACAGCAGGGCTCCCACGTGCAGAAGAGACAAACCAGATGGTATCACCAGGCAAAGCCCAGGCTTGGTTTCCCCGCAGGCAGCCACACCAGCATCAGCTAACCACGTGACTCCGCGACCTCCTTTTCTTTCGGATTCCACAGTAGCCCCTACGCCAGGTGGGATGAAAGGTCGCGCGTGGGCCTGGTGGGCAGTACACGCTCTTTCTGCATGTCCACTTGCCCAGTCTAGACCTCGTGGAAGTGATATATTTATCTCCACAGAATGAACAGGAGCCCCAAGTGTCTGGAGATGTACGTCAGCTGATAGAGCACTTACCCAACATGCATGAAGTCCTGGGTTCGATTCCCGAATGTCATATAAACAGGGCATAGTAGAAACACACCTATCTTCCTAGCACTGGGAGGTAGAGGCAGGAGGATCAGAGGTTCAACTTTACATAGCTTGATGTCAGTCTGGTCTCAAAGAAGGAAGATACAAAGAATAGAAGCCACAAGAGTTCTGGGCCTGCAGCCTGACATCAGCCCATCCCCCCTGCCCCTCCCGCCCCCCAAACCTCGGGCAAATTGCTTCTCCCCCACCCCGCAAGCCTCAGTTTCCCACGGTGTGTAAAGAGGCAGTAGCAGTCACTAGATCTCAAGGGGTTGAACCGCGGGGCTTAGAGACAATCTGTGCTTGTCATTCTTCCTGAAGGGGAAAGAGCAATTAGCAAATGGTTTGGGGAGGGGCCAGTGAAGGAGTGAGTTCACATCCAGGAGTGGGTTAGTGAGAATTCAGTCACCAACTGGGCCTTCTCTGCCTCACCCAGATACCTTGTTTTACTCCTTGTGGAGGAGCTCTGACTGGCACCTTGGTTTATCTATCTGTCTGATGGGCACAGCGTCATTCGACCTGCTTCTTAGAAACGTAACAGGAATCTATTCAGTGATTTATATGAAACTGCTCGGGGATTTGTTTTTTTTTTTTTTGTTTTGTTTTTTTTTGTTTTGTTTTTTAAAGAATAAAGGAAAGAAAGATGGGAGGGCAGGAGAGAGGAAGGGAGGAAATCTTTTTCTTCATTTGGGGTATCTCCATGTTTCGGGTTGCTTTGCTGTCGTGCTCCAGAGGAACCGAGGACTACCTGAGACAAGCAGGGTTCCTCTTGACACAAACTAGGACTCATAGCCCACACCAGCATCAGTGCCAGGGACATCTGACAACGCAAAGGCTGAAGCGGTTAAACCCTTCGCTCCCAGTGAAAGTTCCGAGCGCATCCATGACATAGGTCCCTGAGCTAATGCGGGGGACATAAGAGAGTGCAAAGAGGGGGTCAAGTTATTGAGGAAGGAGTCGTTACAGGAGAGAAGGGGGCCGAATGGTATCAGGACACTGCTCTAGGCCCAACTCAGAAACTGTGGGGCAGAGTTTGTCTTGGGCCTGGGAGTCCTGGGGAGCCACAGAGGACTGGTGACCAAGGAAGGAGCCTACCCAGAAAAAGAATCCAGACAGCAGCTCGAGGGGTGGAGCTTATCGAGGGCCACAGAGCAATTTAGGGTGACCCAGTACATCTGTTGGTCCTAGATCACATGCTTTCTTGGGTCATGGGATCTTCAGGTTTCAACTCCCAAGGTCTTGGAGTAAGATAACCATTGAGAATGCCACCTTTTTAGAATTATGCCACACAGGTATTCTGGCTAGTGTCCTCTCTTCTATCTCCCCCTCCCCCTTTATCTGCTCTTAAAAATAATCCGTCTTTCACCTCATTCCGTACCACTTGGGTCTTGTTCTCTGACAGACAGGATAACAGATTACCAAACCCGGGCTGGGTCGCATGCTAGCCTCTTTGTGATAATATTTGTGCAGCTGAATACAGTGTTTTAATCGGATGGAGTTATTCTAAAGATACAAATTCTAGCCCCATCCAAGATGAGAGAAATTTTGGACAGGGTGCAGGCTCGAGGCACAACTATTCGCTCTCAGCAGCTCTCCATCTTACCCTGTACAGAAGAGTCTCTGTCTTCCTGGCTCTCAGCTCGCCCACCCCACCCCAACCACACAAGCCTGCAGGATTCTGCTCTGTTTAAATATTCTGTAAATAATGCTGACTGCGGAACTTTGAAGACTGACTTTGCAGAAGCCCCACCATAGAATTGCAGAATGTCAGAGCAGAAGCAGATGTTTCCCTTGCCTAGCCAGGGTCAGAAAAATACAAGGAACCAGGGCTGCCTCTTTCTCCGCTATGGGGCCACAGCAGACATTACTAATCAATCACCGCACTGTCTCTCTGAGCTGCTTTAGAGCCTTAGAATCCTTCCAGGTGGCCCAAGCAGGAGCCGCCAGTGCTTGAATCTAGAAATCACTGCTATGCTAACGTTTTATTGAGTACATTTGCTGTGTTCCTTCATCCATGTTTCTTTTTGTTGTTTTAACTACAGTGGTCAGGCATTCAGTACCATTCAGGCTAGACCATCATTGTTGGAAGGCAACTGTCTTGGGCATTGTTGAGCAGCACCCTGGGTCTGTATGGACTAGATACCACTGTGAGCCTTTCCCTAAAAATTATGACAAGCCCGCGACACCTCTGGCTACTTGCCAAGTGTCCGCTGGGTGGGGAGAGAAGACGGGAGCAAGTTTGCTCCCACTTTGTGACGTCTACCTTTTTTGGAGAGGAGAATTCTCAAGGGTTTGTTTTTAATTATAGCTAATGAAGGTGAGGTAGAGGAGAACGAGTTAGGATGCACACAGCCCTTTCCCTCCTACATCCAGGAAACCCCTTGACTGTGGCGGCAAAATCGGAGTGTAGAACAGTGACCCCCAAGAATAAAAAAGATCCGACGTAAACTGCCCCTACCCTGGTTCTTTCCCAGTCTGGAAATGGCTGAGTGTGGATCCAGCCCCAGGGACCCCTGGCTCTAGCCAGTGGCACAAAGGCTGTTAGAGGCAGGGGCGGTACCATCACTAATAATCCACCCCATCTCCCCAGCGCTGACAAGCTTCTCCCCACCGGATCGGAGGCCTGTGAAAACCTGGCTTCGCCTCCGGAGATTTGGGGGTTGAAATCCTGACAGTTTAGACATACAGCCCCTGGGCAATGTCTCCCTTCTGGGGGGCGGGGGCGGCTTATGTCTGTGCCAAGAATTTCTAACAAAGGAGGAAGAGATTAATTAATTTTAAAAACCCATAAAAAATGGCTCACGAATCCAACTCGTACGAAACTGTCCATTTTTTCTCCTTGGTAGCGATCAAAACGTCCAGAGTTCCTACACACATATTTTACAGACGCTTCATAAATCCTCCCGCGGCGAGGTTTCCTATAAGTAAGGTCCCCGGGGACATCATTGTGGCTTCTTCTCATGTACTCAAGAGAAAATTGGACGGAACACTTAGGGAAGGCGGCAGAGGGGCGGGGCGGGGGCAGCAGGGACCGAGCTCTGTTGCCAAGGACAGGAATCGGTTTTTCTTGGAAATCTCTGGAATTTCCAAGCCGTCTTTGGCTTCAAGTGCACAAATAATCTCTCTGTGCCTTCTTCTTATTCTTTTCCTTGTACCCAACCGTAAAGGTACATTTTGGGGTGCGGGGTGGGGTGCGACGGGGCATTAAATCTGAAAAAGTAGATATTAAAAGAAAAAAGAAGAAAGAGAGAGAGAGAGAACCTCTATACCAAATCTCAAGATTTTTATACCGGATTTTTTGTTTTGTTTTGTTTTGTTTGGAAATTTTACCTGCAGTTTGACAATGCTATTTCATCATGAGCAGGTAAGACGGATCAACTTTAGTGGGAATGACTGTCCCCAAGGGAGCTTGTTAACCTGGAACATTCCCCCAAGTCATCACCCCTGAGAGAGTGAGCTTTAGGTATGGGGGGGGGGGTCGGGAGGGGGGTAGGATGGGGGGGCGGCAGGTCTCCAGAATCTGCCTTTCTAATAAGCCTTGGGTGACTCTGCTTGAAGCAGCTGCTAGCCAGCACTTTGAGATATAATGAGTTTCATTTTTTTTCTCTCCCCCAGACACTCAGCAAATCAGAGATGAGAAAAACCCAGATTTACCAAAAAAAAAAAAAAAAAAAAAAAAAAAAAAAAAGGATTGGGAGGTTCTGGTTTTTCTCTGGGAGGGCTGGGCCTAAGTAGGCATTTCCCTTGGTGCCGTTAACATATGATTCTCTTCACACTCCCACAATTGAGCCAGCAGCCGCCGGGGCCCGTCGACTTTACCACCTCGAGCCAATGCGGCAGACAGCCACCTTTTTACAGAGCAGCGCTGACACCCATCTGCTCAGAGAAATTAACGTTTCCATCTCAAATAACTCATTTGGCTGGATCATCAGGGGTACAAGCCAGCACAGAGAGGGAGGGGAGCAGGCCACCCAAGGGAGGGGGGTAGAAAGAAGGGAGAGAGGGAGGGAGGGGGGAGGGAGGGGGAGGGAGGGGGGAGGGAGGGGAGAGGGAGGGGCTTTGCTAGCAGGAAGTCCCAGGAGTTTTGTAGGTAGAGGTGGTGCAAGGGAAGGCGAAGGCGTGGCTATGCCGTGACTGACAGGCACCCCGTGGTGCCTATTGATGCCCTGGCTTGTGTAGTCTCTGAGGACAGATGCTCCTGTCCAAAGATCTCACGTGAACACAGATGCATGGCCAGATGCAAAGACAGGAGTGAGGGGCTGAGATTGTTCTAGAACTCAAGTTGAGAGATCTTTCTTCCTCCCTTATTTCAAACAGGGATAACAGACAAGTATCACCATGCCCAAGCACTCTCTTTTCCTCCCTCCTCCTCTTTCTTCCTCCCTCCCTCTCTCCCTTCCTTCCTTCCTTCCTTCCTTCCTTCCTTCCTTCCTTCCTTCCTTCCTTCATTCTTCTGTCTTTCAGAAAGACTTTCTGTACTGAGGATGTACCTCAATTGGTTGAATGCTAGATGCGCTGGGTTTGATCCTCAGCGCCACATAAATAGGGCACGATGGTGCACCTCTATAACCCCAGTACTCTGGACATGAAGGAAAAAGGATCAAATATGCAAGGCCATCTTCAGCTATATAAAGAGTTTAGGGCCAGCCTGGGCTACTTAAGCATATCGGAAAAAAAAAGAAAAAAAGAAAAAAAGAAAGAAAGAAAAAAAGGGTAAAATAAAATAATGAAGAAAACTAACACCACCATCCCCAACATATGTGGGCCCCTGAGTTACCAGGGACAGACCAATGTCAACACACCGCTGGCAGCCAGACCCCAACATTCACAGAACATTTCAGAATTGGAATAGTTTCAGCTTACACACACACACACACACACACACACACACGGTGGGAAAACAAGGAGTGGGGACCCACAGGGGCCCCTTCACCCACCTTTTCCTCATAATATATGTAAGCACCATCCAGTCCCCAAAGCCAAGAGTCCGTTGCATTGCTTACTGAGAGCTAAATAACAAGTCTTATTTGATCCCTGTTTTCTCACTAATACCTTTTTTTTTTCCTAGAGGACAACAGTTTTCTTGGTGTGTGTGTGGGGGGGCGGACTGCATGCACATGCTCCTATGGGTGTGTGGAGGCCAGAGGCCGACATTGGGTGTCTTCAACAATTGCTTGCTCTCCACGTGATATTTTGAGGCAGGGTCTCTCACTAAACCCGGGAGCTCTACACTCCAGATAGACTGACTAGCCAGCAAGCCCCTGTCTCTGTCTCTGTCTCCCCTGAGCTGGCATTACAGGCACATATCACCATGCTTGGCTTTTAAATGGATTCTGGGGACCAGACTCAGATCCTCACACTGGCCCAACAGATGTTCATCTCCCCAGCCAAGAACACAGGAGCTGTCAAGGTTTGCGTGGAAACTCCAGCTCTGCCTCTGTGGGGCTTTGGATGAAAATGGCCCTCAGGGGCTCATAGGGAGTGACCTTTGTTGAGGGAAGTGTGTCACTGGGGATGGGCTTCGGGGGTTCAGAAGCCCAAGCCAGGTCCGGTGTCACTTTCTCTTCCTGCTGCCTGCCAATCCTGACTTAGAACTCTCCAGCACCATGCCTGCCTGCATACCACCATACTTCCTGCCATGATGATAATGGACTAAATAAACCCCTGAACTGTAAACCAGCCCCACTCAAATGCCTTCCTTTATAAGGCTTGCCACGGTCACAGCAGCAGAAACCCTCACTAAGACAACTTCACTTCAGCTGCATTGGCCATCACCTCTCTCAACTCCCAGTCTTTGTCAGACAAGAGCTAATAGCATGGACCTAATAATAACCAACTGCATCCAGAGTGCCCAGCAGGCGCCGACAGCCACTGTATCTCCCTCCCCATTTTGTACCCTGGAGGATAAATAGGCACTAGCATGAACCCATATTGGGCCAGTTTGAATTCTTTAAGGCTGCTAGTCAAGTGTCTCCATTTTCAAGAAAGAAAAAGACAAAAAACAAAGGCAGGATCACCGGCTATTGCAAAGATCCGCAATGTCACCCTGCTGGGGAGGAGGGGGACAGGCATGGTCTGTGCTCAGATGCAGGACAGAGAAGCTGATGACCAAACAGCCAGAGCAGAGGACACATGGAGTGTGGAGGGGGAGGAGCCAGGAACTGGAAGACTGATCGGAGAGGCTGTGGGCATTGCTCTGAGCAGGCGGAGGAGATGGTCATAGTGACCTTGAATTAACAATGAGGAGTCTGAGAAGATTTCTAGGGGTCCCCAGAACTACATCAAGATTTATTTGAATTATTTGAGCAACCTAGGAAGTTAGAGGTTCCTGCAGGCAGGATGGGGATCTGCCATTCATTTGCTGGGCTTGTAACACAATGTACACATAATGACATTAGCCATAAATGCCAGCACTGGGAGGGTTGAGGCAGGAGGATCACCATGAATTCCAGTCCAGCCTGGGATACATAGTGAAGCCTTGTCAGTCAGTGCTTGCTCTGAAAGTACAAGGACCTCAGAAACCATGTACCTACAATCTCAGTGCTGGGGGCGTGGAGACAGGGGGATTCCTGGGACTCTGGCCAGCCAGTTTAGTTCGCTTGGTGAGCCCCAGGTCAGTGACATACCCTTCTCAAAACTCATCTAGACAATAGTAAACTGTGCCCAGTGTTGACCTCTGGTCTGCACGTGCATGCACACCACACAGGTGCAACACAGGTGCTTACCAGACACAGGTGCACACCAGGCACAGGTGCACACCAGACACAGGTGCACACCAGACACAGGTGCACACCAGACACAGGTACACACCAGACACAGGTACACACCAGACACAGGTGCACACCAGACACAGGTACACACCTGACACAGGAGCACACCTGACACAGGATCACACCAGACACAGGTACACACCTGACACAGGAGCATACTAGACACAGGTGCACACCAGACACAGGTACACACCTGACACAGCTACACACCAGACACAGCTACACACCTGACACAGCTTCACACCAGACACAGGTGTGTCACCTGCATACAAGCACTGTTGCTAAGATGTCTTCCCTGGGAAAGACATAGACACCACCTACCCCTCCTCCTGAGGGCCCAAAGACAAACTGAGCTGCAAGCCCATTTCAGTTCATCCAGGAAGCCAATGAGTTATGAGGCTAAACCACAAAGCATCAATGAGGTGTTACAGACAGGAGAGTGGGTAACCTTCAAGCTGCCACACTGTTGTCTGCACCCAGCAGCAACAGTGGTTTCCCAGCAGCTGGGTGGATAGTGTCCCTTCCCTTCCCCTCTTCCTCCCCCAACCCCCATCCATACTTTCTTGTGGTGACCGCCCCCCCAACTATAGAACTAACTTTTGCTGCTATGTGAATCATAATGTAAGTATTTTTGGAGACAGGCTTGCCAAAGGGGTTGCAACCGACGGGTGGAAAACTGCTGCTCGAGTCCCTACCCAATACCACATGCAGTTAGGGAAGAACTGCAAACAACTGGTTGGAAGGGTTGTGAGATACTTGGGTAGGAGCCCTGTGACCCTGCCACCCCTCCTTCCACGAGGGAAGAAGGTAAGCAGTCAGCAGGCCCAGCCGTGATGATCATTGGTAAGCATGCCCAGCTGAGCTGGGTGGTGGCAGATTGACTCAGGATAGTCCTGGATAACACACACTTACCCATGTTCATACACACATGGGCATGAATGCCTACATGTGTGCACATACATGTGTGTGCGCACAGACACATACATACATGCATGTAAATGCACATGCACTTGTGTACAAGTGCATACACACCACACACCACACACACACACACATACACACACGATTTCAAGATGGCTGGCAGTGACACTAACCGAGCACACAGGCCTGTCTAACTGCACTGCTGCAAAACGGTTCCATAAAGGCAGACTGGAAGAAAGATCTAGAAGTGTGCAGAGGAAAGGCTTGCCAGCAGGTGTGGACCTAGATCCTTGGCCAAAGAAAACCCACAAGGGTGGCAAGCAGGAGAAGGGGACCATTAGGACACCGTGCAAGCCATGAAGAACAGAAATACTGGACAGACAGGGCAGCACTCTGTCAGGCACTGGGCAGGAGCAAGGCTCAGTCAACCTGGGATGCATGTGTCACCGTGATCCTCCAAGAGCTGGATGGCATCTGTCACCTGATGACGTGATAGTTGTCTGGACATCACAGTGTAACATAGCTCCGGTTGGTGGCGACACTCTGTGAGCCTGTGTAAACTCGACCACACTGCCAGCCCCATTAAAGTAAAGGGTAGACGGTTAAGTACGGGGTTGAGTCACTGGCAGTGGCCATGACCGGCTATCACAGTACTTTGCCCTTCTGTTTTAGAGTGTTTCTGTATGTGTTTCTTGTTCTCCAAGTCTGTTGATTGCGCGAAGAACATCCAGTGTCCGTGGGTCCAGGCTCACAGCAGAGTGGTCTCTCGAAGCTTCCTTCAGAGTCTGCCCCTGTCATTAAGCAAGCTATGACATCTGACAAGAGTCTTAAAAGCATGAGGCCTCAGACGCCTTACATTTGATGGCTGGGACATCCCTGCGAGGATTGGGGACTCAGCTCTTGATAGTGGAAGAGAGTAACTATGATAGCCAAAGGTCTGAATGGGAGCACGCTAGTGAGAGAGACTCTCTTACTATAAGAACATTTTCGGGGCTGGAGACATGGTTCAGCGGTTAAAAGCTCTGACTGCTCTTCCAAAGGTCCTGAGTTCAAATCCCAGCAAACACATGGTGGCTCATAACCATCCGTAACTAAATCTGACACCCTCTTCTGGTGTGTCTGAAGACAGCTACAATGTACTTACATATAATAATATATAAAAATTTAGGCCAGAGCGAGCAGAGGTCCTGAGTTCAATTCCCAGCAACCACATGAGGGCTCATAACCATTTGTACAGCTACAGCATACTCATATACATAAATAAATAAATAAATCTTTAAAAAAACAAGGAAAAGAAAAAGAAAATTGTCCCTTGTCAAAATAGGTGGCAAATCTGTCTCACCATGAATTTTTTTAAAAAAGCCTAACAGGAAAGGTTGGAGAGATGACTCCGTGGTTAAAAGCACTGGCTGCTCTTACAGAGGACCAAGCTTCGACTTCCAGCACACACATTATCCCAATTCTCTGTAACTCCAGTTCCAGGAGATCTAAACGCCCTCTTCTGGCCCCTGTGGGTACTGCATGCCCTTGGTGCCCAGCTATCTGGAAACATTCACACTACCCATGAAAATAAATAAACCTTTTGTTTAAAAAAAAAAAAAAAAAAAGTCAAACGGGGCCTGAAAATGTAGCTCATTGGGTAGAGTACTTGCCTAGCACGCACGAAGCTCTAGGGGTCCATCCTGAGCGCCCCATAAACTGGGTGTGGTGGCCCATGCCTGCAACCATAGCGTTCTGGGAGCAGGGGCAGGAACATCGGAAATTCGAGGTCATCTTCAGCCCCCTGGTTGAGTTTGAAACCTTGGTTAGAGACCTTGTCAGGGGGGAAAAGAAAGTCTCCCCAGTGAGGCGCTGAAACATGACCTCGTTCTTGGGCTCTGTCTCCTCCCCTTTAGCCTTTCCTGTAGTTGGCTGGCCTTAAATTTGAGCCAGGACTGAGAACTGGGAAGTCTGGGACAATTCTTAAGCCCTAACCACTAAAATCCCTTTCCGTTCATGCCAGTGTTCCCTCGGAGACTGGGAAGGGTCAGAGGATCTGAGACCTTAGCAACAGATTATCCCCTGTCAAGACACTTGTAACCAAGAAACGGAACCTCTGCGGGCCATGTATTTATAGATACTGGCTGGACCACTGGGCTCGCTCCACATAAAAGGAGCAAGATCGGCTGTGGCCTGTACAAACCCAACCCCAGAGGACCCACCTTCGCTCTCGTGGTGTTAGGGGTCTTTGATGTGAATCCTTCCGCTGCTGTCTTTCTCCCTAAGTTATGGGGCTCTGCAGTCTTACCCCCAAACCATTGGCTGTCTTCCAGACTTGGCCTTAAACCAAAGCATGGAGGTCGCAATAGCACTGACCTTTTCTGCAGTGTTCATGACCGGCTCGTTCCTGAGCCAGACGACTGTGTTTTCAAGAATTTTGATAATTTTACAGTCACATACTCTTAAAGTTTAGGTTTTTAATAAAGTTAAAAAAAAGATGTTGTTTATTTATTTGATGTGTGAGTACACTGTAGCTGTCCAGATGGTTGTGGGCCTTCATGTGGTTGCTGGGAATTGAATTTTTTTAGGACTCTGCTTGCTCCAGTCAACCCTACTCGCTCCGGTCAACCCCGCCCGCTCTGATCCAAAGATTTATTTATTATTATACATAAGTACACTGTAGCTGTCTTCAGACACACCAGAAGAGGGTGTCAGATCTCATTATGAGTGGTTGTGAGCCACCATGTGGTTGTTAGGATTTGAACTCAGGACCTTCGGACGAGCAGTCAGTGCTCTTAACGTCTGAGCCATCTCTCCAGCCCATATTTATTATTATTATTATTATTATTATTATTATTATTATTTTACCTTCAGAAGACCCCTCTAGAACAGCGTTTCTCAAACTGTAGGCAGTGACCATCAGCAAAATTACAGTTATGAAGTAGTAATGAAAGTAACTTTATGGCTGGGGGCTCCTATGACAGTCGGAAATATGCATTCTTCTGGCGGTTGTGACCCTCAGTTTGAGAACCTCGGCTCTAGAACCTTTGGGCCAGATAGACCAGGGTTAAGTAGCATCTCGTAGCTGGATGACTGCTCAGCCAATCAAGTCCTTCTAGGCTGGGTGGGCTCCATTGCCAGCACCTCTGTGAGAAGCCGGGCGTGGTGGTGCACACTTGCAAACCCATTGCTGTGGAGGCAGCTACAGGAGGAGCTCTGGGGTTCCAAGTTCAACCAGTCTGACCGAGGCAGTGAGGACAAAGCCAACAAAGGGGCCCTGTCTCAAAAAAAAAAAAAAAAAAAAATCAAGATGGAGACTCCAAAAGAGCAGCACCTAACCCTGACCTCTGTCTGGTCTCTATACACTATGGGCCCACATGTGCATCTACACGAGTACACACACAAATGGTTTTTAAAAAATAGTAAAGCAACATCTGTCCCACATCTGTCTTGGACCTGTCGGATGTTAGCGCAGACAAGAGTTCTTTATCATCCAGCAAAAGGTCCAGAGAGTACAGGGATGGGCAGATTGTTCAAGGTCACAGGCAGCAGCTGGGGCTGACATTCTGAAGCCTGAGGCTCTCTTTCCATGGCTTCATCCCACGTAAGTTCTGGCAGACAGGAAGCACTCCCCGTCTCCCCGTCTCCCCCACCACCACCACCGCTGGTGAAGACTGAGGCCGCAGTCACAGACGGATGCTCCCAAGACGTACACGACTGGAAAAATCCAAGTCAATGTACAGTGTGTAGGAACGTTGCCATGGAGATGCAGACATCACTGGAAACAATCATTCCTTATCGGGACACAAAGCAGCCATTCATCTGAATGGCACTTCTGGAGGGAGGCGGGAGGCCTTCCTGTGGACCTGGAGTGGGAGGGCTACAGAGGCCACCTGGGGCACGCATGGGCAGCTGACCTGGCAGAGAGGGCCACTGAGGTCTCCTCTGGATCAGGGACACAGGCTGGCTCTGAGCAACATACTGCACACACAGTTGACAGCTGGAGGGCTCTCCTGGAGCAGTTGCAACAAGTGGCCACAGACTTTGTGGCCACTCAAAACAACATGGGATTGTCCTCTTCTGGGTCTGGAGGTCCGAGGTGTCAGAAAGAGTTGGTCTCCCTGAGGGACAAGGGACATAGTTCTCTGACTTCCTGAGGGTCTAGAGGTAGCTAGTGGCCCCTACCTCCAGTGTTCCCATATTTTTTGTTTGTTTGGTTGGTTGGTTGGTTGGTTTTTTTAAAGACTGCATCTCATGTAGTCCAGGCTAGCCCTAAACTAACTATGTAGCCAAGGATGACCATGAACTCCAGATCTTCCTGCCTCCACCTTTCGATTCTAGGATTCTAGGTGAGCCTCGCCAGACTCCATCTCTCCCCCTTGAACACCAACACAGCAGTGAGACCCAGGAGGGGACAGACTCCATGAATCCATACTCTTTTCTTTTCCTGGTCCCAATTACTAGGTGGTCAAGGTACATGACCCAAAATTAGTCCATGGAAGATTCCAGAAGTTGAGCTTTCCTAAGTGTTTTGTTTGTTGTAAAATGTGTGTTACGTTTACTTTGTGTTCGGAGGTCAGAAGACAACGTGTGGGATATTGTTCTCTCCTTACACCACAAGAAATCTAGGGATTGAACCCGGGTCACCGGGCTTGGCTACAAGCGCCTTCACCCACCGATCCATCTTGCTGGCACTAGCCCTGTGTGGTGGTACAGACCTGTGGTTCTAGGACTCTGGAGGTTGAAACAGGAGGCCTATGGGAGGCTAGCCTGGGCTACATAGTGAGATCCCCCCCTCCCCCCGCCTCAAAACAAACCGACACAACTAAATCAGTGTTGAATGTGTGTGGCACGGTCCTGACAATGGCTGTCAACCTCCAAACAGCAACGGTGACTGTTGTGACAATGGCTGGAGGGTATGGATCTTGAGGAGTGACTTCTGCATTGGGGCACTAGGATTTAAGAGTCCTTTTGAAGAGGTGACCCTGAGCTGGCTCCATCAGAGGACAGTACAGGAATATGGTCAGCAGACAGTGAAGAAAGTACTAGAGGGCCAGGCACTCCAGGAGACACTGGAGCCACAAAGTGTCCAGAGCATTTATAAGGGGGTGGGGGTGTCCCAGGCTGCCAGAGCACAGGGTTGGGCCAGTGCCTGCCAACGGGGTAAGTGACAGGGGGCTCAAGAGCCAGCTCTCTGGGCCCATGGGGTCTTGAGTTTGAATCTTGGGTGTCTTGCATCTTGGGGGACCCTGTTTTGATGTCTGTAGAGGATACACGGGGACCATGCCCACTTTTTAGCTCTTAGCAATTACGGCCACTGTGATTTAAGAGAGGCTCTGGGTGGCATGGGAAGGACTCTGAGGGACTGGCTGAGGAACCAGAGTCAGAGTCGCTTCATCGCCCCTGGTGCTCACCAGCTCGCTCACTTTCCTTCCCAGACACAGGCTCATGTAGACCAGGCTAGCCTCAAACTCACCAGGTAGCCGGGACTGACCTTGATTAATTTTCCTGCTTCTTCCTTCTGAGTGTGCCAAACCACAGCTACATTACGCATGGCTGGGAATGGAACCCCAGAGTCCTAAGTGCTAGAAGCACCCCATCGTCTGAGCTATTCAATCCATGGGAGTGGGGGGGGGTGTCTTGTTTTGTAGCCCAGGCTAGCCCCAAACTCATGATTCTCTTGCCTCAGCCTCCCAAAAGCTACAATGGCAGGCCTGTGCCACTTTGGCACCTTCTCCCCCTCCTCTCTGTCATCTGGAAGTCTAAACCTTACCATCTTCTCCTCTTACATTTCTCTTACTGTACCTGAAAAATAGGATTCTTCACAGGAGGAGAAAGATGTCAAGTGGTCTCTGTTTGCTTCTAAAGCAGTGAGTGCTTCTCGCCTTGTGGGTCCTGACCCTACAGGGGTCCCATATCAGATATCCTGCATATCAGATATTTATTACAATTCATAAGAGTAGCAACATTACAGTTATGAAGTAGCAACGAAAATAATTTTATAGCTGGGGGCCCCCACCGTGTGAGGGACTGTGTTAAAGGGTCGCAGCCTCGGGAAGGATGAGAACGGCTGCTTTCGAGGCTGGGTGGTGGCTGGCAGTACTGGCCATGCTCTTAGTACTGAGGGTGACCCACAGAAGATGTTTGCTTCTCTGAGGCAGGCGGTGGAGGGCTGTCAGAGCCTGGGCCATTCTGGCTGTGTCACTGTGTGTAGCTCACGCACAGTGTGTAGCAAGTGCCTTCGTCTCTCAAGTTAGCAATTCCTGAGGACGTTTGGGGATCCAAAGAGACAACTTGCATTATGTCTTTTTCGGTGTGGACAAAGATGGTAAATGAGACTCAGAGGGGAAGTGCTCCGTCCAAGGTCACACAGCATGCTGGTGGCAATCTGTCTCACAGGTGCTAAGTTCCGGGCAAATTCCCGGCACAAGTTCTAAGGGCAAGAGATGCACATCAGGGTCCCCCTTCCCAGCTTAGTTTCAGGAGGGAGGGAAGGGCCAGGCCCAACCTCCCCTATCCCTGCCTGCATCCTGTAAACAAGTCCTGGTGGGCCGCTGCATCCTGGGGTTGTTCAGCCCCTGCCTGCTGAGGCATCAGATGGCACCGGCAGACAAGCTCCCCAGGCCACTGGAGCAGAGGATCACTGGACCACGAGAGGATCAGCTGTGGTCAGGGGAGGTGCTGGGGAGCCAAACGCTAAACCAGAGTAGCCCCGCCCCCATCTCCCCCACGGGCAAACCAGAAGTCATCTCTCTGAAAGGAACCATTGGGCAAAACGGCTCTCTTAGTATAAACCTTTTTTTCCCCCCGTTTTCTTTCTTTAAACACACACACACACACACACACACACACACACACACACAGCCGTTTAAAGACACTTGCAGGTGTCGGTAGAGCTGGGCGAGAAGAGAAAGCTCCAGCCAAGAGAAACAAATGAAAGTAACAGCCCGGACTCAGGGGCTCCTCACGTTCAAACGAGCCAAGATGTGCGTAAGTATCTAGATGGGGTTTTATGAATGAAAAGAACGGGGAGCTTTCGACCCATCAGAGTACTACAGATGTGAAAGGAGCTTCCTATGCCAGACAGACATCTTTACCGGCCCAGTCAGTAGCAGTCAGCTGGCCCAGAACACGGGACCTGGGCCAGCAAGATGGCTCGGCGCTCGCAGCCAAGCCTGATGACCTGAGTTCAATCTTGAGGTCTCAAACGTTGGAAGGTGAGACATGACTCTTACAAGCCGTCCTTTGATCTCCACACACGCTCGTGCACACACACACACACACACACACACACATACACACACAAACTTAAAATGTAATGAAAAGAAGACACTTCTCCAACTCTTATTCAAGCCAACAGGGGGCGCTATAATTAAAACATCATCATCATCACCATCATCACCATCATCATCATCAACAACAACCCTCTTTCACAGGAACACTGAGGAGACCTGGAGGGACCTGGCCTGCAGGCAGCTTCCCTCCTGGGACAACACACCATTTTCTTTGGCATGTGGGACATGTAAAACCAGAGTCAGCCCACAGTTGCCCTCTCTGGAAAAGAAGAGTTTCTTATAAGGGCCTCATTATCCTAGTTCTAGAACGCTGAAGAGCTCAAACGGAAAACCTCGAAAGGAGCCAGCCCCAGAGGAACTCTGACGCCTTCAATCCCTGCACTTCGGAGGCTGAGGCAGGATGATGGAAAGTTTGAGACTGGCCGGGTTACACAGCAAGATCCTGCGCCTCCCCCCCCCCCCCCCAAAAAAAAGAAAAGGACAGGAAGAAAGGGAGAGAGGGAGAGAGGGAGGACAGAGGGAGAGGAAGGGAGAACAGAGATCACACCAGGTGCATCTCTGAGCCTTCCTTTGCACTTTCCACATGTGTGGAAGCCTGGGGGTGTCAGCTTTATTCCTGGATGTCACAGTGGTCACTGAGAACTGATAACCTAGCCAAGGACACCAGGGAAGGAGCCAGGTGGAGCCCAGAGGGAGGGAATCACACCCATACCCAGTTCTTAGCAGCTGCAACCCTGCACTGACCTCCCGTCTTCTGTGTAGGGTTCAGAGCACAAGGTCAAGGCTAATCTACCTTCAAGGACATCCTGCAGGGGCTAAGCAACACCTGAGCTGTTTTTACGGACACACACACACACAAATGCACACACAGGCAGACACACACACACACAAATGCATACACAGAGGCAGACAGACAGAAATAGACAGGCAGATAGGCAGACAGACTGACAGACAGAGACACATGCAGAGGCAGGCAGACACACAAACACACACAAATGTACACACAGGCAGACAGACAGAAACAGGCAGGCAGATAGGCAGACAGACACACACATGTACACAAGCACACACACAGAGGCAGAAGGACAGAAACAGTCAGGCAAACAGACAGACAGACAGACACATACACAAATGTACACACAGGCAGACAGACAGAAACAGGCAGGCAGGCAAACAGACACACACACACAAATGCACACACAGGCAGGCAGACAGACAGACAGAAACAGGCAGGCAAGCAGGCAGGCAGACAGACTGAGGCTAAGAAAAAGCTGGGGTTCCTGAGCTCATAGCCACAGCCTGAACAACTTCTGGACTTCACTGGGCTCTGGCCTCTGCTGCGGTGGGAAGTGTTAGTTGTGAAGGGCCTGGACCAGGAAGTGCCTCCTGATGCAGGAGAACCAAGGTTCCCCAGGAAGCCCGAAATCTGCCGTGTTTGAGTCTCCTGAAGTAATATTACTTATTATTCTTGGCTGAGCCACCTTCTTACTGGGTAACACTGGGGAGTCATGTAACCTTTCCACTTCACTCATTTATAAATGAGTTGATTGTCTTTGCCTGCCCCGTGGAGGTGTCTGTGGAGGTGTCGGGCAGCTAAAACAGCTAATGACAAAACAAAAAGGCCCCTTAATCGCTGGGTGGGCTGGCCCTGGCATCCTAACACTGCCCCAGTGAAATAGCTGAAGGCTGTATGTGGTTGACTGGTGTCCCAGGGAGTGTCAGCAAATGCTGGTCAGCTTTGTGATTAGCAAGCATGTAACCAGGCTTGAGAGGCCCCTGAGGGAGAGCAGGGAATCCAAACCATGTGAGTTTGAATCCCAGCTCTGCCACTTCCCAGCTGTGTGACCCTGGAGAATCTGCCTGACCTCTTTGAACCTCTGTTCTCTTCTAGGAACTGTGGAGAGCTGCATCTTAGAGCTGCTGGAGGCAAGTTCTGACCTAAGGTCACATGACTTCAGCTAGGCTCTCTGAGCCTCAGTTTCCTTCTGTGTGAGCTAAACTGGTGTGTGTGTGTGTGTGTGTGTGTGTGTGTGTGTGTGTGTGTGTGTGTGTATGTATGCGTCTGTGTGTGTGTGTTTATTTTGAAGCTGGGTCTTACTATATAACCCAAACTGGCTTCAAACTCATGATTCTCCCACCTCATCCTCCTGAATGCCGGAATGAGAGGAATATACCTCCATACCTGGCTTTTTTCCTTCTTTCAGTGTGTGGTCTGACACAGTCTACACCAGGCCACTTGACCGAGTTATGTAAAGTCTTCCAGCCTCAGTTTCTTCATCCATACAATGGGTTGATAATAACCGCGCGCGCACGCTCTCTCTCTGCTACTCAGCTCAAAGGCTGATTTTGCTCTGAGGACTGATGAGTCCATTGGAAAGCTGGACAATTCAAAGGAATGAAGCTAGTGAGCTCAAGTAACCAGCGTGCCAATAACAAAAAATTCAGAAGGCTCTTGAGTGTGCAAGCAACCTCTCAGCTTCACTCGTAATACGCTGGGTTTGGGAATGGTGGTGCACTTGCGAGGCAGAGGCAGGAGGAACTCTGTGAGCTTGAAGTCAGCGTGGTCTACATAGTGAGTTCTAGGCCAACCCAGAGCTACATAGCAAGATCCTGTCTCCAAACAAAAGCATCAACAAAGGAACAAATACAAACAAAAAACCAAACAATATAAATTATTGTTGTTATTATCATCATTATTAATTACTACTAGCAAATTGGCAAAGACCAGTTGAGTAAAGCTTTGTTAGTAAGGGGAGGGAGGCACATAAATTCAGATGCACTGTTACAAACTCTAGGGCACAAAATTCACCCCTGATCAAGAGTATAGGCTAAGGAGCTGGGTATGACTCAAGGGGGAGAGTGTTTTCCTAGCGTGCATGAAGCTCGATCCCAGTGCCTCATAAACCAGGTGTGCCTCAGGACACTCATAATCCCAGTACTCCAGAGGTGGGGTCAGGAGGATCAGGAACTCAAGGTCATCTTCAGCTATGTGAAACCCTGTCTGCTTATCTGCCTGTTGGTCCGTCTATCTATCTGTCTATCTATCTATCTATTTATTTATCTATATCTATCTATCTATCTATCTATCTATCTATCTATCCATCCATACATCTATCTACCTACCTACCTAACTAGGTAGATAGATAATAGCATATGTACAGTGGTGGTTTGAGTATGATCAGCCCAGGGAGTGGCACTATTAGGAGGTGTGGTCTTGTTGGAGTGGGTGTGGCTCGTTGGAGGAAGTGTGTCGCTGTGGGCGTGGGCTTTAAGACCCTCATCCTAGTTGCCTGGAAGCCAGTCTTATCCTAACAGCCTTCAGATGAAAATGTAGAACTCTCAGCTCTTCCTGCACCATGCCTGCCTGGAAGTTGCCATGCCCCTGCCTTGATGATAATGGACTGAACCTCTGAACCTGTAAGTCAGCCCCAATTAAACATTGTCCTTTATAAGAGTTGCCTTGGTCATGGTGTCTCTTCACAGCAATGGAAATCCTAACTAAGACATACACACACACACACACACACACACACACACACACACACACACACACACATATATATATATATTCCCACACTCCCAAGCAACAGAAGCATTTCTCTGCTCTTTCTCTCTTTGTTAACAATGCATGAAACATGACAGTCACCTACCTACTCCATATGTTATCCCAGGGGAAGCGTTGACAAAGCAAAAGAACTCCCCAAGACATCAGACTGGCCTTGGGTCTGCATCTTGCTGGGGAGGACAGGGGACCCTTAAACCCTGAGGAAGAGAGTTCTGAAAGAAAAAGTCATCCTTATAGTTAATACCTCAGATCGCTCCAAGAACCACATAAGGCACCTTCTCTCTGCTGGTGCGCAGATAACCCCCTCAAATTACCATGACTTACTTTCCCCCACACCCCCTGTGTCTTTCAGTTAAAAAGTTTGCCTTAGAGAGGAAAAATAAAATGTCCCCATGGTCTGGGATAATCACAGGTCCTCAGAAGAGGGAAGAGGGTTCCAGAGAGAGGGGAGAACATGAAGGGATGTTGGAGAGGTACTGGAAAAGGGGATGTTTGGAGATGGAAGAAGGGCAGGGTCAGAGAACAGAAGTGACCCTCAAAGTGCCCTTGTCTTAGTGCTGTGAATTGGTGTTCAGACTCTGAACTTACAGAATTGTGGGAGAGCAGGTCTGTGCTGTTTGGTCACCAGCTCAGGAATTGATGTGTGTGCCTGTCCCGCCAGCTCAGGAATCGTGTCCCACCAGCAAGTCTACTTGGAAGGCATCAGTAGATTGATGCTCCTGGGCAGGGACCAGATGGAGGAGCCCGCTTTTGCACTGACGCCTGTCTTGGCAAACAAGCGCATATCCATCAACTGGAGAGAGCGAATTAATCTGTGTGTGTCCACGTAGATGGGAAGAAGGAGAGAAGGAAGGAAAAGGGAAGGAAGGAAATAGAAAGTGGAGCGGGGTAGGGGGGACCAAACCTGAGTCAGCAGCAGCCACACCTTCTCTAATTCTAGCAACCCAAGAGGCTGAGGCAGGAGAATCACCCTGAGTCCAAGGCCAGCATAGACCTGGGCTGCATAGACCTGGGCTGCATAGCCCTGTATTAAGAAAGAACAAAGGGTTTTGCAGATTTTCAGGCCAGTTGTTCTCAGGCCCTAACTGCAGGGGACCAAAGGACAGGACCACAGGATCTGGTCTGGACTAGAGATGGCAATTTCTCCATCAAGAGAGGGCACATCCCTGGCTCAGGTGACTCTAGTCCTCTCCTGTTGAACACATTCGCATCCATGGGACTTCCCGCTGCCTCAGTTTCTCCCAATGACCGTCTGCAGGTTAGCTGTCTTTTCTTTCTTCCTTTCTTCTTTTCTTCCTTCCTTCCTTCCTTCCTTCCTTCCTTCCTTCCTTCCTTCCTTCCTTCCTTCCTGTCTGTCTGTCTTTCTTTCTTTCTTTCTTTCTTTCTTTCTTTCTTTCTTTCTTTCTTTCTTTCTTTCTTTCTTTCTTTCTGTCTTTCTTCCTTTCTTTCTTTCTTTCTTTCTTTCTTTCTTTTTTTTTTTTTCTTTTTTCAAGACAGGTTTTCTCTGTGTAGCCCTGGCTGTCCTGGAACTCACTCTGTAGACCAGACTGGCCTCGAACTCAGAAATCCCCCTGCCTCTGCCTCCTAAGTGCTGGGATTAAAGGCATGCGCCACCACGCCCAGCTTTAGCTGTCTTGTGATTGACAAGGTAGCTATGATCTTGTGATCTTGTGACAGCCATCCTTCTCAAGTCTCACCTAGACATGGGTCTTCATTCCCAACTGCACCCAGACCCAGCAAGGTGACCCGCCATTCATTCACCTTCCCGAGGCCATCCCCACATCCAGCATTTAAACCAGAGGAGATGAGCCCAGTGACCCCATTTCCAGCAACAGGTAAACAGGTAAACAGGAAGGCATGGTCCCAGTCCAAACCCACCCGAGCTGTTCCTGGTCAGCCCCACCGGAGTTCTCAGCCCTTGGTCTTCCCTGCGAAGCCTATCTGCTTCCAGCCAGGAGAGAATCCATACCCATGGGGTATTAAATCCCACAAAGTAGGAATTCAAGGCAGCAAAACTTATTTCCACCATGCCGGCCACCGGCCCCAGAGCTGGGCCCAAGCTATTTTAAAATGAATGTCATACAGGAGGGAAGGACAGTTGTTCTGGTTCAAAAACATCTTGTCACAGGATAGAACTCCGTTAAATGACTGTGATAATAATGCACCAATTGCTGCATCAGGAAGCCTCCCGAGAACTGACTGTCGGTTTTACAGGGGTGGACTCTGGAGGCAGGCTGACCAGACAGGTTCAAAACCTGACTGGTTTGGTTTTTTTGTTTTTACAATATTGGCTTTTTATTATTATTATTATTATTATTATTATTATTATTATTATTTCTTTTATTTATTTACATTTCAAATGTTGTCTCCCTTCCCAGCCCTCCCTCCATGAGTCCCCAGGGACTAAGCCACCAACCAAAGAACATACACAGGCCAGTTCATGGAACCCAACTTTAACTGGAAGTTTCCAAAGCTGCTGTGTATTTATAACCAGAGCTCCACCCAAAGCCAGGGTGAGTTGGGGACACCATCCTTTCCTCTGATTCCTTGTCATCGGGAAGGAGCTGGTTAAGGAGGTGAGGGCCATGAGGGAAGAGAATCCAGCAGATACAAGAAACAATGGGTAGTCTCCAGGGTACAGAGGGCCTGGGCTGGAAGGTCAAGGTCAGAACACAGCCCTGGATTTGAAATTAGAGGGACCAGGGAGAGAATCCAAGCTCTGCCATTCGCAAGGCATATCTGTTTGACCCCATACTCAAACATGAGGCTCTATAAAGCTTGTCTTTCTCATCTGTTAAATGGATTTGATAACAGCCACGTGGACCATCAGCCACAGGGTGGCTGTCTGACGCCACATGGCTGCTGTTGTGGCAGTGGGGAGGCTCAGGCATAAAACAACGGGGCGGCATAAAGCAACGGGGCAGCTCAACATGGATACACATGCCCTATAATCCCAACGTCGAGGTCTAAGGCAGGAGGAGTGTCACATCTTCCAGGCTGTCCTGGGGTACATCGTGTGATTCCATCTCATACGCAAAACAGACTCAGCCTAAAAGAGACATCTACATCACCCACGATGAGACTTGGGGAACACGGAGAAGAGGAGGAGGAGGAGGAGGAGGAGGAGGAGGAAGAGGAGGAGGAGGAGGAGGAAAGAGTGTAGGGACTATAAGAAGGGGGCTGGCAGCAGCTGTGATTGCCCACAGGTGATTTTCGCAAGACTGAGCCCAATCGCTGTCCATCACCTCTGGGGGCGGGCCTTACGAGGCTCCGCCCTCTTGGATGAGCTCTTCCGAGTTAATGGCTGCCACGGGGTGTGGGAGGAATTTCTTTCAGTGGTAAGTAGCCTTGCTCACGCAAGTAGCCCTAAACTCAACTGAGCGGGCCACACACATGTACATACAGAAACAGGATAATAAATAGGAGGGGATGTAGTGTGAAGAAGGGGTTCTGAGGAGGTAGGAGACAGTGATGAAAGAGGACAATGGAGTGAAATTGTCAAACTATGTCACACAAGGGTATGAAATTGTCAGACAATATTAAAAAAAAAAAAGTTAAGAGTCACATGCAGTACTGGAGGGTGTCTGAGAGACGCCCAGCAAGGAAAGGCTCCTGGCTGATCCTCGCTCAGACTCAGGTCCCTGGAATCTCCGAGTGTCCGCAGCCAGATGATGCGGGTTTCCTCAAGGCCCTCCGTCTTCCCTGTGTGATATTCACCCAGGTCTCCAGTGGTGGGTGTATGGAAGGAATGAAGCAAGAGGGGACTGGGTGGAACAGGTGGTACCTTGTGCATGGCTCAGTCTGTCAGAGGTGGGGCCACAGTGCACACTGTGTGTGTGTGTGTGTGTGTGTGTGTGTGTGATGCTTCCTCCTGGTGGGAAGTGATCACGTCCACTTGAATCACTGCTGCTGCGGCCCCCTTCATGAGAAAGCCTGTTAATTTCCCTTGTGGGACTGATGAGGCCCGGGGGCCCGCGGTTAGGGGGCGTGGCCTGGGATAACGTGAGGGAATTGATCTCTTGGGACTCTTGAGTGTAGAGCTGCCTATCCATGTCTCAGGGATTCTTGAGTGGTGCAGCTTCTTGCTGGTCGTCCATGCTGTGGACTGTGTGACTGTAGCTGCCCTCAAATCACCCTGGGGACTTTTTAGTGGTCGCTTTGAGTCACCAGGACTCTTGTAGGCAACCCTCAGCTTGGATGGAACCTTCCCTTTGGTCTGTCAGTGCCTGCTCTATTTGGGCAAACAAGACACTTCTTCACATCTTTTCACAGCAAGTCATGCAATTGTGAACGTGCACGTGCGTGCATGTTTGCATACAAATATATGTGTGCATGTGCACAGCACATGTGTGTGTATGTATGTGTGTGCCCATTTGTGTATATGCAAATGTGTGTCCATATCTGCATGTGTATATATATGTGTGTGTGTGAGTGTGCTACCTTGTGTGTGTACGTGTGCATATGTATGTGTGTCCATGTGTACATGTATATGTGTGCACACATGTGCTTGTATATGTGCACATATGTATATACACATGTATGCATGCATGTGACTATGTAAATGTGTTGTGTGCATATGTGTGTACATATCTGCATGTGTGTGTGTGTGTGTGTGTGAGAGAGAGAGAGAGAGAGAGAGAGAGAGAGAGAGAGAGAGAGAGAATGTGCACCTTCCAGGGACTGACTGATAGAGCTGTGTAAGCTGTTAGTGGTCTCTGTGAGGCTATTGTTTAGCTTCTCATCTTGACCTTGGAGTCTGAAGGGCAGCGTTTGGAAACAGCAGAGGGCTGTTACTCTGACAACTGGCACACTTCAATTCATCTCTAACATCAGCCAACCACCTGAGGTGGTTTTGAGGGCACAGTTCCTAGTGTGACTGCCCCACATCAGACACCAGCTACAATTACGGTCTCCTGGCCACCTGCACTCTGACCAGCAGGGTACAAAACCTGAGAGCGGCAGGCCGGTGACCTTCCTGCTTCACACAGTCATTCACCAGGACAGCTGGTAGCTCTCGAGGAAGCACTATGCATACAGACCACTGCATTTTATCATAGAAGACACGGTCAGGGCCACCAAGGGAGAGATGGTCAAGGTGAGAGGGTCCCGAACCCAGGCTGTTTTTCTTCTTCCTGTGAAATCAAGGCAGGCCACCTCTGCTCACATCACCGTGCCAACCCCACCAGGAAGCCTGGGAAATCACATATAGAGTTTGGATCTGGTTTCCATTCATAGATGAGGCAGGCTGAATCACTGCCAAGGTCTGATCTCAATGGTCCAGCCTTGTGTCCTCCTTGGAGGCCAGGTTAGCCCAGAGTGCCATGCCTCTCACATGGACACAGACCTCCTGGGAAGTGGCTCTGTCCTTGAGCATCTACATTTTAGCTTCTGCTTAGATGCATCTGGGGGGGGGGTCATGGGTAACGAAGATGCTGTCACATGAGACATTACAGGGGAGTCTCCTAAGAGGTGAGGATGATCAAGAACATTCTAGAACATTCTGAAACCATTCTCCTATACATTGCTGGAGAGGGACTATGCATCTGTATAAGGTGAATGTGGGGATGAAATAACATGGATGCTGTGATTAGATTTGGGTTCTATCCCCCAAGCCTTTGACATGTTTGCATATAAAAGAAATCTAGGGGCTGGCAAGATGGCTCAGTGGGTAAGAGCACTGACTGCTCTTCTGGAGGTCCTGAGTTCAAATCCCAGCAACCACATGGTGGCTCACACTACCCATAATGAGATCTGATGTCCTCTTCTGGTGCATCTGAAGTCAGCTAGAGTGTACTTATGTATAATAATAAATACATCTTTGGGCTGGAGCAAGCATGGACTGAGCGAGCAGAGTTGACTGGAGTGAGTAGGCCAGTCATGGCGAGCAGGGTTGACCGGAGGGAGCAGAGGTCCTAAAAATTCAATTCCTAACAACCACATGAAGGCTCACAGCTGTACAGCTACAGTGTACTCATATACATAAAATAAAAATAAATAAATAAATCTTTTTAAAAAGAAAGAAAAAGAGAAAGAAAGGAAGGAAGGAAGGAAGGAAGAAAGGAAGGAAGAAAGAAAGAAAGAAAGAAAGAAAGAAAGAAAGAAAGAAAGAAAGAAAGAAAGAAAGAAAGAAAGAAAGAAAGAAAGAAAGAAAGAGAGAGAGAGAGAAGAAATTCAGAACTGAAAACCCTTCTGGCTTCAAGCCCTTTGGATAATAAGCTCTCTGTGATGAAAACTCTGGGTCAGTAAAATGGCTCACCAGGGAAGGGAGCTTGCCACCAAGCCTAACAACCTGGGTTTGATCCCCCGAACACACATGGTAGAAGGAGAGAACTGACTCAAGAAAGATGTTCTTTATTTTCATACTGGAGCAAATGTGCATGCGTGATGTGGCCCCAGTGTGCCAGAGGACAGTTTATCAGTTCTTACCTTCTACCACATCAGGTCCCAAGGATCAAACTCAGGTCATTAGGCTTAGCAGCAAGCTCCTTTACCCACTGAGCCATCTTATCGGCCCTGGCCTGTCCTATTTGTAGCTTCCAGAACATTGAAGCAGCCTGGCCAAAAGACCTACCTCGTCTTTCTGTCACTGAGAAAGTTCACTTGTTCTCCGAGAGGAGTCTTTATTCTCCATTTGTTGGCACAGGGGTCTCTTTAAGACCCCGGCTGCTGGAGGGAGAGAGCAAATAGGTTTTAAAATTAACTATCAGTTAAAGGAGGTTAATTGGCACCAAGTTAGCCATCCATTTTGTGTGTAACAAACGCTAGCTCCTCCCTCAGGATCCATAGATGGGCATAGGGGAACTAGGAAGCCTCAGTGACCCTGCTGCCCACGGGTGACCGTGGACCACAGCAAATACATCCCAGCTTTAAACAGAAGCCTTACCCCCATGGTAGGTGAATCCGGTGGTCATTTGGATTCCCCAGCACATCTGTGTGGGAGCCAGCCCTGCAGATCTATCTGCACAGTTATTTTAAGAGCCTTGCATATATTTTTATTGGCATAAAGATTTTCTAACAGCTTCCACAGCAGGGCAACAATCATGGCTGAGAGAAAGTCTTGAAGTCGTGAAGCACAAAAGACAGGATATTGATTACCGTGTACATTTGCAGGGCTCCATTGTGACTATCTTAAGCATCCCCTGGCCTAGTTTGACTTCAGCTTTCTGTGTGGGCATGCTCTTGTGTACATGGGTGTGCACATGCATGTGTACATATGCATGCATACATGTGCACGTATGATGTGTGTGCACATGCATGTGTATGTATGTGTGTGCATCTGTGTGCATGCGTGCATATATGTGCACGCATGATTTTATGCACATGCATGTGTATGTATGTGTGTGTGCATCTGCGTGCATGTGTGCATGAATATATGTGTACTCGTGTGTGCATACACATGTGCAGATCAGGCTGGCTTTAAATGGTTTCTGTGGGATTCAAATTCAGGTCTTTATGGTTGCATGGAAACTATTTTACCCAGTGAGCCATCTCGCCCCAGCCCTTGTTGAGCCCTCGGGAGCTCCTGCTTTGTGTGTCCCTGCTTGCCCTTGACTTGTCTTCCCCACAGGCCAGGGGAGGGAGAAGCTGTGGTAGAGTTCATAATGATCCTTCTCTGGATTCCACCGCTCTGGCTGACTTCATCATTAATGAATATTTATAGCGAGGGAAGATTTGCTAATTGACTTCAGACTAGACAGGTAAGCGCTTGCAACCAAGACCATTACGTAATGGGGTGCAGGGAATGTGTCCGCATATTAAACTGTGCCGCTGAAAGGGACAGAGCTGGAGGTCTTGCCGGCATCCTGTCCCTGGCTCAAAGCACCAGCTAGGATTCACGTGACAGGACTTGAACAGGCCACACATCATCGGGGATAGCCATCAACTGGGAGCAATGACCAGTACCTCAGGAGCAAGCAGAGGATGGTTACTGTCCCTGGTGGGCGACTAGGCCCTCGGGAGCCAACCTGGACATACAGGGACCTCCACCCTCTCTGCCTTCCATGGCTCTGGATGAGTAGGGGATATGCCCCCACATACTTCTTCAGGACTCAGAAGTGACACCCTAGGCATCAGGGCTGGTGGGTGGCCCAGCGTCTATAGTTTGTTTCCCAAGCCCTTTAAATGCTTTGTTATACCTATAAATTTGTTTCCAGCCACTGAGTCAGACAGACAGACAAAGCCTGAGTTACCCCCTCCCCCAACACAGAGGAGGGGCCTGGGGGGAAAGGAGACAAGACATAAAGAAATTTGAAGTTGTTCAATATCACCCAGGAGGTGGGAGAAAAGTTTAGTTCATTTCTTGGTAGGGAGCTGCCATTTGGCTGTGGCTATTGCTACAATAGGCCCATAGGTATTATGTGGTGTGTGTGTGTGTGTGTGTGTGTGTCTGTCTGTCTGTCTGTTAGAAACAGTGTCTCCGGCTGGAGAGATGGCTCAGGTTAAGAGCACTGACTACTCTTCCAGAGGTCCTGAGTTCAATTCCCAGCAACCACATGGTGGCTCACAACCATCTGTAATGGGATCTGATGCCCACTTCTGGTGTGTCTGAAGACAGCTACAATGTATTCATATAAATAAAGTAAATAAATAAATCAAGAAAGAAAGAAAGAAAGAAAGAGTGCCTCACTTAGTAGCCTAGGCTGTCCTGAAATTTACTATGTAGCCCAGGCTAGCCATGGCAAGCCTCCTGTCTCAGCTTCCTGAGTGCTGGATTACAGGTGTGAGCCACCACACCCAGCAGCATATACTTAATTATTCTTTCTCTCTGCCTTCCTTCCATCTCGGAGAAGACCATTCCTTCCTCCCCTATCTGTTCTCCCTGCATCTCTTGAGGCAGGAATTATTTTAATATGTATATACTCTCTGGGCCCTGTTGTCTCAGGAATCAATCACTTCTTTAGGACAGGAGCTGTGCAATGTATTTTAGGGTGTATAGAAGCCCTGGTCTCTACCTACTAGATATTTATAGTGCCTCCTACTTGTGCTGTGACAGTGAAAAATGTCTTCTGCCAGCACCCAATGTTCTCTGGCTAGGAGGCAAGATCCTTCATAAAAACCACTGGTCAGCCACACTGCAAGCCCTTAGTTCAACCTCCATTTCTAACATCTCTATGGAGTGTCCATACATTTGCCTGTCCACCCAAGATCCTTCTGAGTGAGAAGGACTGTTTGTTACTATTCGTTACACAGGGACAATAGGTGTGGTCTGAGGCCGTCCTAAGTGAGCAGGGACATTTAGTCACCCCACTAAAAGCCTCTTCTGGATGGCTCTGGATGTGATCTCCATGTCCCAGGGTCATGTGCAGCTTCCATGGCTAGGCCCTTCCTGAACTGTTCCTCTGAAGATTAACCCCCAGGCTGGAGAGATGACTCAGAGGTTAAGAGCACTGGCTGCTCTTCCAGAGGTCCCGAGTACAAATCCCAGCAACCACATGGTGGCTCACAACCATCTGTAATGGGATCCAATGCCCTCTTCTGGCATGTCTGAAGACAGCAACAGTGTACAGGTGTAAATAAAAATAAATAAATCTTGAAAAGAAAAAAAAGAAAGATAATCCATGAGGGTATAGGAAGGAAAGAGTTAAACAGTAGACAAGTTTTTAATGTATATGGGCCTTTTGCCTGTATGTATGCCTGTACACTGTGTGTGTGTGTGTGTGTGTGTGTGTGTGTGTGTGTTTGTGTGTGTTTGTGTGTGTTTGTGTGTGTGTATAGACCAGAAGAGGGCATTGAATCTCCTGGAACTGGGATTACTGGTGGGCTCTTATCTACTGATCCATCTCTCCAGTTCCAACACTAGAAGCTTTTTTGTTAATATTTTTTTTCATACAGTATATTTGGATGATGTTTTCTCCACCCATCAACTCCTCCCATATCCTCCCCACCTCCCTACCCACCCAACTTCAAGTTTTGTTTTGTATTGTTTTGGAATTTGTTTGTTTGTTTGTTTGTTTTTGTTTTTCGAGACAGGGTTTCTCTGTGTAGCCCTGGCTGTCCTGGAACTCACTCTGTAGACCAGGCTGGCCTCGGACTCAGAAATCCGCCTGCCTCTGCCTCCCGAATGCTGGAATTAAAGGCATGCGCCACCACACCCGGCTGTTTTGGAATTTCTAGTATTGGCTTTTTATTTGTTTGTTGGTTTCTATTTGGTTTTTTTAAAGAGCATCACACACACACACACACAGAGGAGAGAGAGAGAGAGAGAGAGAGAGAGAGAGAGAGAGAGAGAGAGCGTGCAGAACCACAGTACACTCAGGTTCATAGCACAATACCAAGGAGTGGAGGCAGACCATTGTGAATGAAGAGATAAATAAAGTCTGTCCATACAAGGGAATATCATTGAGCCCAGGAAGAGAAGGTTATTCGGACACACAGTAGGACACGGAAGAACCTCGCAATATTTCTTGTGAAACGAGCCAGTTCTAAGAGAACAAACAGTGGACGTTCCCGCTCACAGGAAGCACCTGAGAGGCCTCTGTGGCTTTGGCTAAACTCCCAGAGACAGCAGAGGAAGATGCTGGTTGCAGGATGCGGAGGAGAACGATGGGGTGGACTTTACTAGGTGTGGGGTTTCGGTTCTAGAAGAGAGCTTTCCGTGCTGACAGCAACGACACTCAGGCAACCTCGAGTGTACGCGACGTCGCTGTTCATGGTGGCTGGCATGGAGAAGGACGTGTGCAGATTCTTCGCCATGACAAAAATGATAACTTATTTTTGAAAATGAGGATCTAGAGCTTGGTGGAATGGGGAAGTGCCAGCCACAGGCTTGACCGATCCATGTCACCAGTTTCCGCCCTGCACAGGAGGGCTTGTGGGTCCGTTACACTTGTCCCAAGAGAGGAGTTTATGCGTGTCCGGCTTCGGACACACAGGATATCAGACTGTACCTTAAAAATAGCAAGATGGGTCGGGCAGTGGTGGTGCACGCCTTTTTTTTTTTTTTTTTTTTTTTTTTTTTTTTTTTTTTTTTTTTTTTTTTTAGTTTTTCGAGACAGGGTTTCTCTGTATAGCCATGGCTGTCCTGGAACTCACTCTGTAGACCAGGCTGGCCTCGAACTCAGAAATCTGCCTGCCTCTGCTTCCTGAGTGCTGGGATTAAAGAGAACATAGAGAAACCCTGTCTCAAAAAACAAAAAACAAAGCAAGATGGGACAGCAGTAGAAGATGCATACCATCAGGCCTTACAATCTGAGTTCAAACCTCAGGACCCACAGGGTGGAATGAAAGAACTGAGGTTTGAAAGTTGTCCTGACTGCTGTATGTGAGCTGTGGCACACACACACACACACACACACACACACACACACACACACACACACACGCATGCATGTACACGCACACAAATGTGCACACACACACATGCGCACATAGCACATGCGCTCAGACACGTATCCACACATCCACATAAAGAGTAACAACAATAGCAGCAGCCTCTCAGACCCGTTTTGGAGACCTCTCCTGCTGCAACACAAGCATCTCCCAGGAGCCACGACCTCCCTGGGTGTCCATCTGGGTAGCATCCCTGTGGTCTGTTGTTTGGGATGACTTTCGTAGGACAGTGGTTTTTAATCCCTTACTGATGAAGGAGAGATTGTCTTTCACTGCCTCCCGGCACCGCTCTGCGGAGGGGGGTGGGCTGTCCAATTTCTAACCAGCTGCACCTGAGATAAGCTCACTCCAGGCTGCAGCTCTCCAGCATCAGCCTGGCCTCATCAGCACTTTATCCGTGAAGTCCTACATAACCAGTGTGGATTTAGACAGCTCAGACCATCAGGCTCATGAAGGAGGCAGAAGAGAGAGGATCAACAAAACCTCTGCTTTGGTGATGGAAAGCAAGGTGGCCTGTCTGTGATCAGGAGACCAAAGCGCTGAGCATCCTGGGCCATGACAGGTGACACAGAGCCCAGGATGAATGAACTGGGAAGGGCCCCAAGCATACTCCCTGGCTCTGGCTCGCTTCAGAGAAGAAAGGGTGGGTGAAAGAGACAGTCAGTGATACACAGTGAGCAAACCAGACCTGCAAATGTGTGCACATGTACACATATACATACAAGCATATATGTGCTGGGCTGCATGTGTGTGCATGCACATGTGTGCCTACTAGTGTTTGTGTGCCTAAGTGTATGTGTGTGCATACACATGTCTGTATACAAGTGTACGTGTGCTTGCTTGTATGCATGCACCTGTTTGTGTGTGTGCATTCACATGTATGTAGGCCTGTTTGCATGTGTGGGCCTGCTTGCGTGTGTGTATGCATGAATATGATTGCATATACACGTATATGTGCCTGTATGTGTGTTTATGTAAGCATGCAAGTGTGTATTACTCCATGCATGTGTGTATGCATGAACATGTGTGCATACAAATGTACATGTGTCTGCTCTGCTTGGGTACATGGGTACACATATGTATGCCTGTGAGGCCATCCAAGTCTGTCCCCAACAGCTGGAGGTCAGAGCTGGTGAGCCCAAATGCTGGTGTAGCTTTAGACAAACCACACCAGAGACTTCGGCTCCCACGGTGGCTTGCAGGAGCTAGACTATTTTCAGATTCAAAAGAAAATCTGTTCGTCCCACGTGGCATTAGCTCTGGAAGAAGCCTATCTCTGTAAATAGCATCAGTTCCACCTATGGCAGGCACGGTCCCGTGTTCACCAGCTCTGCAGACACTTTGACAAAGGCTCTACAAAGGGATGAATGTCGCAGGCCATTGTGGCCACACCTTTCATTCCCAGTACTTGGGATGCTGAGGCAGGAGAATCACAAGTTTGAAGCCAGCCTGAGCTATATAGTGAGACCTGAGCTCAAATAAAATAAGGAAATGAAACAACATGTTGGGGTAAAAACTGTGTTAAACGCCAGCACATGTTGCTTGTAGGAATATCAAATGACTAAAGTCCTGTCCCTGCACGTCTGGAGGGTAACTTTCCCTGCATAATGGGGAACGTCTCTGTTTGATGTTACTTCCGATAACTACAGCCCTCAGAGCGAAAGCAAACATGTAGGGCCACAGGAGTCGAACAAATATTTGTCCTGTGGTTAATATTAATGTGTATGTGTTTCCTTGGACCTTGCAGGCCGCTTTGAATCTGCGCCAACTGGTCAACAATCCGCAGTGGCTCATCAGGCAAAGAGACAGGACACATGCTCTGCAGACAGTCCAGAGCCCTTCATTATGGCCTCTGGCAATAATTTCCCCGCCCCTCCTCGACTTCTGGCTTAATTGCCAACGTGGACTGAGTCCCGAATACAGAGAGTACTTGAAATGTACTGTTGTGTTCCCTGATGTCATGTAAGCTCTACTCCACCTTCAGTATTGTCCCGAGGGTTTGAAGACTGGGGAAATGGGCAAAGACACAGAAGTAAAGTCGCCTGGTGTGGGAGTGACACTCAGTGACAGAGCACTTGCCTAGACCTGTGTGGCACTGAAGGCCACACCCAATAAAAAGAGAGAGACAGAGAGAATTAAAAAAAAAGTCTTTTACCAAAAGTCAAGTGATTTGAACCTACACAATGATGCAGACATAAATAAAGCCCTGAGTTCAGTCCCTAACACCACATACAGCAGAACATAGCAGGACAGGCTTATGAGCCTAGGTGTGCCAGAGGCTGGAGAATTGGAAGTTCAAGATCATTCTCGGCCACAACGTAAGTTCTAAGCCAGCCTGGGCTACATACATGGGACCCTGTCTTAAATAACAACACCAAATTTGAAAATAAGTGAAAACTGATATAATTTTTGGTTTTGTGTCATTATTTACTTTAAAGGGACTAGAGGCAAGATGGAGAAGCTGAGGCCACAGTCAGCTGAAGTGAAGTGCTAATACTGGCTGGTGGGAGACAGACACTCATTAAATTAGATGAAAATGCACCTAAATTATAAGTGCCTGGGCTAGAGAAATGGCTCAGCGGTTAAGAGCACCGACTGCTCTTCCAGAGGTCCTGAGTTCAAATACCAGCAACCATATGGTGGCTCACAACCATTGCAATGGGATCTGATGCCCTCTCCTGGTGTGTCTGATGACAGCCATAGTGTACTCATATACATAAAATAAATAAAATCTTAAAGAAAAAAAAATTTCCTGACCTGCACCCAACCTTGAGTTTGTTCATTCACAGTAGGAATTTTTAAAAATCTATCAACACAGACAGAGGCAGGGGGATATGCCGAGGAGAGAAGAGGCTTGGAAGAAAGATTTTACTGGATTTTGTGTCAGTGTGTGTTGCTATGAACAAAACCAGGTCTTATGTGCCTGGCAGGCACTCCAACAATGGGCTACATCCCCAGACTTGATGTTTCTGGCCCCTAACTCAGAATCTGCTCAGTCTACTGAGGATTACACACCCATACCACCACATCTGGATGAATGATATTTCAATATTTAAAATGTAAACTGGACTGGGGTGATGGTTCAGTGGTTAAAAAGGGCACTTGGTGCACAAGTAAGAGGCCCAGGGTTCAGATCCTATGTGGTGACTTGCCTGTGGTTCCAGCTCTGGGAGTCAGAAACAGGATTCTATGAGCAAGCCAGACTAGCTGATTCAGCAAGCTCTAGATTTGATTGAGAGACCCTGCTTCTTCAATAAGATAGAAGTGTGATTGAAGGAAGTTTCCTATAAGAACATCAGGCCTTCTCACACACAGACACACACACACACACAGACACACACACACACAGACACACACACACACAGACACACACACACACCTCAACAGACATTTTAAGTCTTTTCATGAGGCTAATCATGACCTTTGTGTCCCCAAGCCTTCCACTGTAAACACTGTAATGAGCACCCTGGAAGGGGTTGCCTTGGCTGGCTTCTTATTTGAAGGGCTTCAGTTACCTTGAAATTTAATTTTTGTGAGAACAGACCGTAGAGAACTTGCTGAAGAGTGTGTGATTGGTAGCCAGTATTGCCACGTTGCAAACACACCTGACTCTGTTAAGACAGCGAATGAGCTGCTTCCTCTCAGGTACAAACATCAGGGGCAAAGTCTTTTGAATTAAGTAAGTTAATTAATGCCATGAAATTTATGTTCTAGGCTTATCAACAAGCACAGAGGCAATAGATAGAGTTCATTGACTCTACTGGCTGTCTGGAGTGCCAGGTCACGGTGATTGATTAGTGATGTCTGCCATGGCACAGAGTGGGCTCTACTCACAGTGAGCCTGTTCCACGCCTGATCTAGATTCATAAATACAGGGTGTATGCAGAGCAGAGACCTGTCTGGTTAAAAATCAATTTTGATGAAGATGTCGATTTTCTTTTCTTAGAGTCAATGTACTGCTTATCTGTGCAGCCTCTTGCTTGGTATTCTCCCCACTACCCGTTGTCTGTTACAGAAATGAGAGAAACTGCAGGGAGTTAGCAGATTAGCAGACAAAAGCACTGAAAGGTGCAACTGTGAGCACATGTACACACACAAAGAGACAGAGAGACAGACAGAGAGATACAGAGAGAGACAGAGAGACAGATACAGAGAGAGACAGAGTCAGAGGGACAGAGAGATGGAGAGAGATAGAGACAGAGACAGACAGAGAGACAGACAGAGGATGCTTGAGAGAATGAGCTTGCAAAGAACCAAGCATCACAAAGAGTAGACTGGTCCTCATCACCACCTCTCATCCTGAAACCATTCCACGCCTCCTGCTGGCTTCCTCTGGATGTGGTTCCTAGGTACAGCCCCTCGGTCAGGGACTATTTTAGAACAGACCCACATCAGACCTTCCTTTGTGTGTCTCGTAAACATTTGCTCTGGGCCTCCCCCACCCCCATCCCCGAGGTTGTCTAGCAGAATTTGGCATCTCACTCACGGCATTCAGCCAAGTCATGGCTTATATAAAGACTTCCTTCCAGTGAACCCACTTTCAGTAAAAAAAAAAAAAAAAAAAAAATAGCCCCATGCTACTGCAAAACACATAATACATTTCAAGAATTTGTATGGAAATGATCCGGTCAGGAAAGGTTTGATTTTCCTTTTGCAGATAATTAAAAAAACAAAAACAAAAACAAACAAACAAAAAAACCCTCTGAAGTATCTGAGACGCCGGGTGGCTGCCTTGGTGTTGCATAACTGAGACAGTGTGCTCTACTGTCTCCTCTGAGGATATTCTTGCGGGGGGGGGGGGGCGGGGGGAGCCCAGGTATGATACCAGCTGTATGAGGAATACCATAAGTTAGTAAAATTGCACGGATCTCAGTCTACTCATCTAGAAGACAGCAAAGGCATCGGCTACCTCACAGGCTTGGCCCAGAAGTGGATATGTGGGCAGCTCCTGCCTGCAAGTGCTAGGCTGAGAAGCTAAAGGTTCCTTCAAGCTGGGCGTGGTGGACACACCTGAACATCCAGCATTTGCCAGGTGGAGAAGGGAGGAGCACGCATTTGAGGGCAGCAGCCTGGGTCTTTTCTCGATGGTCAGAAGACATGGCTCAGTGCGTATACCACTTGCCAGGCGAGCCTGATGGCCTGGTTCTACCCAGAGCCCATGTGAAGTTAAGAGAGAACCAAGTCCACAGCGCTATTCTCTGACCTTCACATGTGTGTCACGGTGAGCATAAGCCTGCACTCATACACACAGCACATGCCCATGCCCACGAAATAATAAACAATGCTTCAAAGGAAGCATAAAAGTTATAAGTAAATTTAACTTCCAGTTCTAGGAAGCTGTGTATATCACCTTAAATATTACCCAAAAGGCGTGAGCAAGTTGAGGCTTTCAGGATGGGAAGGTGAGAGTTAGCATGAGCTCCGGGTTCAGTGAGATATTCAGTCTCAAAAAGTAAGGTGGAGAGTCACTGATGAAGACCCACAATGTCTACCTCAGGCCTTCCCATGCATGTGGATCTGCAAGCACACACACACACTCACATACACACACAAATATTAATGGATAAACAAAGTATGGAATACTACTTAACAAGAAAAAGGAATAAGATATTGATTTACACAACAAGTGGATAAGTGTAACAAAAACAAAAGCGCCAAAACTGGATCTGAAGAGATGGCTCAGCTGTTAAGAGCACTGACTGTCTGAAGACAGCGACAGTGTACTCATATAAAGATATATATTTATCTATATCTTTTTAAAAAAAATAAAGCCAGACACAAAAGCACACACAGCATGATTTTAGTATATTGAATTATTTTTAAAAATTCAAAACCATAGTAATAGAAAGACACCGGGTACCCGGGCTTCAAAGGGGACGGTTTGTTTAGAAGGTAATAGAAATATTCTCTACTTGATGGAGTAGGCTGCGTTCACCTGCATGTGTGCTTTTTTTTGTTTTTCTAAACATCAAACCACATAGTTAAAACCTTGCAGCTCACTGCACGTCTCCCCCAACTCTGCGTGAGGTGACGGGACAAATAATGACAGCACAGGCAGAGATCGCCACAGCCTGGAGGCTGGGCGGGCTGTGACTTCCTTCTCTGGTCCACGGGCTTCATGGCTGGCTCAGGGCTCCAATTGACATTGCAGCTGGCAACCGGGATTGTGAGTTTTCCTCGGCTGAGTTACGCACTGTGCCTCGTCAGCGCTCCATCAACAACAGTAAAAGATTTCCAATCAATTCTAACCCCCTTGGGCTCTCTCTGCTGGTCTCCTGCAAAATGGAGAGAGACCGAAGACTCTCCCAGGAAGAGGGAGGCCAGTCTATGAGTGCAGCTCCCGGCTACACAGAGCTAGGCTTGAGGCTCAGCCCAGGAGCCCTGAAGGATCCAGATGCTTAGGGATTCAGGCTCTGTCAATACGACTCCTTGCTACCCGAGGAGATCTCTAATCCCAGGCTCACAGGGCAGAAGGAGCCTGGAAAATCACAAAAAGAAATATCCCTGCTCTCAGACCAGATCCTCTATGTACAATTCTTGAAAGATTCAGAGTGGAGGAGGGTGAGACCCGGGCAGTCAATCGCCCTGCTTCCAGGGACAGACTGACTTCAAGATGAGGAGAAGCAGTGATCCATCAGAGACCCGACCACTCCATGGGGATCAGATGGCCTGGTCTTCTTGGATGGGGAATGGAGAAAGTAGTAAGGAATTGTCCTCTGGGGAGCAAAGGGTGGCGGGAGACACCTGTTTTCCTCTTCTCATGCCACAGAGGAAGATCTGGGACACGGACTGTGCGCTTTAGGCGCCATAGGTGCCCTCTGCTGGTGTTTAAGACCTATTTCAGAAAGGCCTCCCTTGGCCTGAAACAGCCCTGCAGGCTCCTAACCACGTGGCAGGTTCCGTACTGCTGCCCAAAGATGCTGGGTTTGCTGGACTCAGACGGCCCCCACGCGCTTGCACAGTGTTCACAATGTCCCTGGATAAACCTCAGTCTGCGACCCATAAATCCTGCTTTGGAAATGCCAGTCCTCCGGGTTTGCCTCCCCTCCTCTTCCAGGGCCTCTCCTCCTACTGGGTGGGACTGCCTCACCCCCCTCACTCCCCTATCGTTGGGAGTGCCTTTCTTTTAGACAAGCCCGGTGCTTTCCATTCGGTGCCAGGGACTGGAGCCGGCCAGGCACAGACGGCAGCCACCGGCTCTGCTCTACATCGGCCGCTTTGGTCTCTTCTGTCTCACTCTCACTATTCCTGTCTCCTCAGCTATTTTAAGCTGAGCTGCGACACATCAATGGGTTTATTTGACATAGAAAATTCCAGAACCACCAGGACTCTTTCCTGTTTCAAGATGCTCTCATGGCCTGGATTCTCCTATCTGGAATATCCTAAATCCACCCCATGTCCTCCTTTGAGTGTGTGTGTGTGTGTGTGTGTGTATGTGTGTGTTAAAGGTCTAGACCCTTGCTGTAACAAAAGTATGTGGAGGGCTAGAATCTCCACCCCCACATGGCCACAACCTCTCTCTTTTATGCCGGAGATCAAGCCTAGGGTGTAACGCAGACTAGGCAATCTCCCTGATCCTGAGCCACACACTCAGCCCTTGACATTCTTTTCTTGTCTGCCTTCTGAGCCCAACAGACTGCCCGACGGAGAATTTAGACCAGTGTTTCTCAACCTTCCTGATGCTGCAACCCTTTAATACAGTTCCTTGCTTTGTGGTGACCCCCAACCATAAAATTGTTTTTGTTGCGACTTAGTAGCTGTAATTTTGCTACTGTTATGAGTCATAATGTAAATATTTATGTTTTCCTGCTGGTCTTAGGCGACCCCTGTGAAAGGGTCATTCGACTCCCTAAGGGGTCACGACCCACAGGTTGAGAACCACTGGCTCAGACCCGGTGAGTATAACTGTTTGCTCTAGCTCTACCGAGTGATTACTGAGGACCGCTATCTTAGTGTTGTGTCTTGCTGAACCAGAATACCACAGGCTGTGTAAGTTACACAAATAAGAAATCTGCTTTTATTTGCAGACTGTGAGGTCCAAGGCCAAGGGCCCTGCATCTCTAGAGACTCTGCCCACGGGGCAGGCAGATGGGCCCAGAGAAAGTAAAATAAGAAGAAACAAGAAGAAGCACACAGCCTCAATAATCCAGTCATGGAGGAGCGTCCCCAAACCTGAACACCTCCCACTAGGGCCCAACACTGCATCTTCCTGGGCCATCGTCCCTGCTCACATTCCAACATAAGATGGAAAATGATACAGGGAGACATGTCAGACTGTCCTCCACATGTGCATACCCATGCACATGTGTGCACACATATATGTACACACATATGTATATAGATTATATAAGTATACATATGTGTATGTATATATGTATGTATAAAAGTATATATTGTATATTTGTGTATATGTTATATATAAACATACATGTATGTATATATTACATATAAGCATACATGTGTGTATATTATATATAAGCATACATGTAGATATCTATATATATGTACACATATATGTATACTTATATACATTTATACATATAGGGTGGAGGGGGTTGATGGGATAAAATCCTAAAGATTTATATGTATATGTATGTGTATGTGTATATGTATACATACACACAAACACACACACACACACATATATATATATATATATACTTATGTTTTAAAAGTAAGAAATATGAATAGCTGGATGTGCCATGGGACAGTGGCTTGCTCAGATGTGCCCCGCCAAGGAACAATCCCAAGTGTTCTCCAACCAACAAATGCACTTTGGTATAGCAGGGAGAGTTCTGGTCCCACCAGCAGTGAGCACTTGACCTCAGGGCTCTTCAAGCCAGCCCTGTCCTGCCACACTCTGATGCAGGCAGGGACAACGGGCAAGTGTCAGCCCAAAGACTATCCTGCCCTTACATCTGCAGAACCTCAGATGCCTCAACACCCCCCTGCAAACCTCAAACAGCAGACTCAACTCCGCTTATACAGTCCAAGAACAGCGGGACTGTCTCTGAGGTGCCAGCACCAGAGTAACGACAGGGAGACTTTTTAATAATTATGAAAGCCTCGCCTTAGCTTAGGCTTGTTCCTAACTAGCTCTTATACTTAAATGTCCCGTTTCTACTAATCTACATTCTCCACACTTGCTCCTTCCCGGAATCTGGTTGGCGAATGATGTCTGACTGATGATTGTCCGCGCTCAGACTTTCCCAGAGTTCCCAACTCTCCCCAGAAGCCCCGCCTATTCTTTCCTGCTCTGCCATGGGCCGTTCATCTCTTTATTAATCCAATCAGAAGGCCATGGATAAGATGCTTGCAAAACTCTGAGAGATGGGATGCTTCATACAAAGACAACCTGTATACAGTGCACAAGAGATTCGCCCAACATCTAAGCCTCCCCTGTGCTTGGTGGGGGTGGAGGGAGGGAGTGGGATAAAATCCCAAAGATATCCTAGAGAATTTATTCCCCTCCATGTTAGTGTGGACCAGTGGTTCTAGGCCTGTGGGTTGCGCAATCCCTTTGGCTAACCTCTATCTCCAAAAATATTTACATTATGATCCATCAAAGTAGCAAAATTATCCAGTGACAACGAAAATAATTTGATGGTTGGGGGGGGTCGCCCCAACATGAGGAACTGTATTAAAGGGTCGCAGCATTGGGAACCACTGGGCTAGAGCAGTCTGCAAGTGTAAGATCTTTTTTCTCCACCTGCTGGAACCACACTTCTTGCGCGCTGGTCTCAGAAACAGAGGGGATTGGTGACCTTTCCATCTGGCCTGGATTTCCGGCTATCTGAAGGTGGAGATGCATGGCCCCCCTCTGCCAAGAGGCTGAGAAGCTGTCCGCAGCGCCACCCGGCTCCTGTCCCCTCTCTGCCAAAGGAGTCAGGAGCAGAGCCAGCCCCTGGCATCCCCAGCCAGATGGCAGGGGAGTAAAACAAAAGTGGCCTTGTTAGTACCGGGCGCCTTCCTCAGGAGAAGCTATTTTTGTTGTGGTTATGAAGCGAAATCTCCGCTGCACCCCCTTTCCTGGCGAGGAGGGCTGTGGGATGAAATTTGTTCCAAAGTTCAGGGTTTTAATTAGAACCAGAAGTGCCAGGTTTTGTCAGAAATATTTTGGAATTGGGTATGCTCGCTTGTGATCCCCACCCCCTACCCCGTCTCCCTCTCTCCTGGCAGTGGTACAAAGTAAATGTTGTCCCAGCGGGGACTCCCCTCCCATCACACTTCAGAGCAGAGGGGAGAACTGTTGCCCCTACCCCTGCTCGCAGCTGGGAGCTCTACCCACTTTATGGCCACTGTGGAACTGGGGGAGGGGCACCGGACAGAAGTGGAACCACAGTGTGGGGACACGCCCCCGGGGTTCTTTTGGGAAAAAAGCAAAGGAGCCTGGCACGGCGCCCAGCACATAGGGGCCTCCAGGAAATCCATGTGCCTTGAGAAGAGAAAACAGGCTTCCCCAGGACTGAAGCCAGTGGAGACACTGCAGCCAGGAACCCAAGTTCAGGGCTGGCAGCGGTGTTCTGGATCCAGTCAGCCCTCCTTGTTATTTTGGATTCTTACCTTCCTCTTTCAAAAAAAAAAAAAAAAAGTGTGTGTGTGTGTGTGTGTGTGTGTGCACGGGCACACACGCACACACTAGAACATATGTGTTCTGATGTGTGCATGCAGAAGTCACAGGACAGTTGTTAGCATCGGGGGATCAGGAGATGGGGTAGCACTCACCTTGATTTTTGAGGCAGGTTCTCTCATTGTCCGGAGCTTGCCATAACGTGCATGGCCAGTGAGTCTCACCGATCAGCCATCTTTGTCCCCCCGGTGCCGGGATTGCAGGCGGGGACCACTATATCTGACTTCTTTTCACGTGGGTTGTAGGGAATCAAAGTGAAGCCCTCTTGTATGCAAGATGACTCTACCAAAATATCTAGCCCTCTCCTCTCTATTCCTTCCTTCCTTCCTTCCTTCCTTCCTTCCTTCCTTCCTGTTTTTCTACCTTTTCTTTTCTTTTCTTTTCTTTTCTTTTCTTTTCTTTTCTTTTCTTTTCTTTTTTAATTGGGGTGGCTGTTTTGTTTCTCCAGCGCTGGAGACTGAACCCAGCGCAAGCATTCTCCCACTGACCTTTTTGCAGTTTTTGTTTTGAAGCAGGATCCGTACTCAGTAACCCAGACTGACCTTGAACTTGCAATCCTCCTGCCTCAGCTTCTGGAATAGCTGGGACGACCGGCCTTCACTACTTTCTCTGCTTAAATGAGTTAGAAACTCAAACCACATGTGACTCCTTCCCTCGCAGCAGAATAAACACAGGTAAGATGAAAGCATCCCCACCCTCCACGGGCTCCTGGTAATGTGGTGCAGTTGCCTCATGGTGACCTCCTCTGTGCTTGACAGAATCAAAGTGATGCTTTGATTACTTATGGCCTTTGGTTCGGTGCAAAGGGAGTTTGCTTCTGTCTTGGGGTGAGGTGGTTAGAAGTGAGGACTCGGGATCCAGCGTGGCTGGAGTCTAACTCTGGCTGCAGGCCTTTGTGGTAGCTTCAGAGTAGATGGGTGGGCCAGGCCTCCTGGTGTGTGACCGCCAGTGACCGCAGCGGCCTGTTCAGGGCTGTGTGTGGCCAGGCACTCTAGGAGATCTGGGCTTCCTGCTCTGGTCTCAGTTCTCTGAGGTCCAGGGTTACAGCCCTGTGCCATTTTGTTTATTTTGAGGCAGAGTCTTGCTTTGTAGCCTGGGACTTATAATCCTCCTGCCTCAGACTCCCAAGTAAAGGAGATCATAGCTGGGCACCACCACACTTGGCTCTGAGCCAGCTTTCCAACTAGAAGAAGAGCTATGTGCTAAATTTATGACTGCCCTTCCTTCCTTCCTTCTTTCCTTCCTTCCTTCCTTCCTTCCTTCCTTCCTTCCTTCCTTCCTTCCTTCTTGTGTGTTTACGTATGATGTGTATTGGTGTGTGAGCATGTGTATACTGTCCCATGGTATGCATGTGGAGGGCCACAATTCATCCAAGAACTGAATATATGTCATCAGGCTTTTAGGTCATTAGGTCATCAGGATTTTAGGTCATTAGGCTTTTATCTGTTGAGTCTTCTTGCCAGTCCTACCTTTAACTTTTCAGACATTACCTGGCTATCACTTCATTTCCAGAGCCTCAGGCTAGACCCTCAGACTTGGAGAAAAGACTCAGTTGAAAGAGATTGCTGAGGTCTGGGGTGGGGGAATGGGGGCTGTGTGTGTGTGCTTGTGTGTTGTGCTGTGTGTGTGTGTGTCTGTGTGTGTGTGTAGCAAATCCCCTGCTCACCTTAACCTCCACCTGCATTCCACTTTGACTTAAAAAAAATCAGTAAACAGCCGGGCAGTGGTGACACATGACTTTAATCCCAGCACTTGGGAGACAGAGGCAGGTAGATTTTTGAGTTCAAGGCCAGCCTGGTCTACAGAGTGAGTTCCAGGACAGCCAGTGCTACACAGAGAAACCCTGTCTCGAAACCCCCCCACCAAAAAAAAATCAATAAACAGAGGCCAGGCATAGTGGTTCACACCCATCATCCCAGTACTCCAGAAGCAGAGGCAGGAGAATCAAGGGTTGGAGGCCAACTTGGGCTACAGAATGAGTCCCTATCTTGAAACAAACATGCAATCAGTAATTGCCTACAGGTGGCAGAGTTGAGAAGACACAGGAACACACGTGGGTCATGGCTTTTTAAATTCCTGCTCCAGGGAACCCAGCACCCTCTTCTGGCCTCTACAGGCACTGCATACCTGTGTGCACAGACAGACAGACAGACAGACACACACACACACACACACACACACACACACACAATTGAAAGCCATTGGTGGTGCATCCCATGGTGATATGGAAGGCCAAGGCAGGAGAATTCCCAGGGAAGCTCGAGGGTCAACCCTCTTGTCCCATCAACTTGGTTGCCCTTTCTACATGATACACTTTTCCCAGAAGCTCCGGAACATCAAGCACAACACCTAGGGCCGATGAGTATAGAAAGCTTGATTTCATTTAAAATTAAAAGGATGCAGAAGTGCCGGTGTAATGATGAATCTGGCCGCCTGGCTTTCTATTAATGAAGTTGTAAAACATGTTTGTTTCTTCAGGAGAAAGGGGTCTGCCAAGGCAAACAGTCCCTCCCATAGGGCCTTCTGTACCATACAGGCTGGTTCTTCTTGTCACACGTTTCCTCTGCATCCTGAAGCATAGCACCCGAGCTCTAACCACACTTGCTCTTTCACATTTGTGCCTTGGACTTCCAGTCATGCCATCACATCCGACACAAAGCCCAGCACTAAGTACATGCTCAATAAACACTCGTTGCAGCCGCCCCCAAGCTGAGGCACACTCTACCCAACAAGAACCTCCCAGCTGTGATTAGCTGTCTGCCTGGCCTGGGAGCATCTGGAGGGGACAGGATGAAAACCCAGGGGAAATATCACAATGTGCATGGAAGAATTCCTGGTGCCATGGTCTCCCTCAGGGAGTTATGCCGGGGTGGGGAGAGGGGATTGGGGGTTCACAGAAACAAGCATTCCCTTGTCTGGTAGATTGTTTTGGAATGACACGCAGGTCAAGGGCTTTCTAGCTAAGAAGCTGGATGGTGTCTGTTTTAGAGCAAAGGGGACTTCTATCCAAGCCTCAGGCTGTGGAGTGTCACTGTGATGAGAAACAGGAAAGCCATCGAAAGGAAAGGGAAGGGACTGACCTAAGGTATAGAGAAAAGGTGAGAGCAGAAAGAGTCTATGAACATGGGCGGGGGGGGGTTGGGGGGGGGGGAAGTGGCGTCCAGGCAGGAAGCCCTGTGCAGGCTGCCCTGGAGGAAAGGAGGCAAAGGGTGATTTCAGTTCTTCTGAGAGGGACTCTGGTCAGGGCAGCTGGTGAGAGCTGTTACAGCCATCAGAGGAATGGGGAGGGGAAGCTGCTGCCAGAGGTGGGGCCAGCCTCTGGTAGACAGCGGTGATTTCCAATCTACCCCATCACTGGATCCCAGCACACACACACACACACACACACAAACACACACACACACAGAGAGAGAGAGAGAGAGAGACAGAGACAGAGACAGAGAGACAAAGAGAGGCAGAAAGAGACACAGACATACACACAGGGTGGGGGGACAGGCAGGTAGACAGACAGATAGAGAGAGGAAAGAGAGGGGACAGGCAGACAGACAGACAGACAAGCAGGCAGGCAGACAGACACACACAGACAGAGAAAGACACACACACACAGAAACCAGACAGACAGACACACACACACAGCTGTTGGCAAACAGGACGAACTGGTGATCACATGCCAACACCCCTCGGTTCACATTTGACTTGGAGGGAGAGTAGCTGGGACTCTATCAGACGCAAGCCTGACCTGGTTAAGAGTCTCCTGTCTCTGATAGCTCAGTGGGTGGAGGCACTTGTAGCCAAACTTGACCCAGTTCAATCTCCAAGATCCATCTGGTGGCAGGAGAGGACTGACTGCCACAAGCTGTCCTCTGACCTCACCTATGCTATGTCACACGCACAGCCACACAAACAACATATGAATATAATTTTTAAAAATTCCCCTGCCACCACAGGCCAAAAATCAATGTGCCTTTTCGCGGCCCCGGCTGTCGGCGTAAAACCCCGTATTAGTTAATGATACAGGAGGGACACTCTGATCCGATGCTGGGGGAAAAAATCTTATTTTATTTTTTGCTGATGGCTACCAATTGCTAATGCTTTAGCAGGAGGTCGGTGTCAGCACTTACAGCCTTGTCCTCTGTGACAAAGGGTGACACTGGTATTGTCTACACTGCAAAGTTTCCCAAAGCGTGAATCTCTTATCTTTCCCTTTAAACAGCCTTTCACTCGAGGTCCACACACCATGACAGTCATGGTATATGAAAGGGTTTCGGTGAACCCACAGTGTCTCGGGGCCATCTCCACAATCTAATTCTGGAAAGTCCATGGCTCCCCTAAAGAAAGCCCATCCCATAGAGGTGAGCCCAGGCTTCCCTCTTCTTCTGTGCATTTCCTGTAAATAGAGTCAGACGGATGGGATGTGGTGGGGCTTGCCTGTGAGCTGGGGCAACAGGATCTTACAAATTCAAAGCCAGCCTGCTATGCTAGTCAGAGTTCCAGGCCAACACACTGCAATAAATAAGTAAACATAACAACTTTCCTTTCTTTCTTTCTTTCTTTCTTTCTTTCTTTCTTTCTTTCTTTCTTTCTTTCTTTCCTTCTTTCTTTCTTTCTTTAACAAAGTAAAACATAAATTGTAGCTAAACAACGTGGGGTGTGGGCAGTGGAATAGTGTTTCACAGTGGAGATAAAGAAGTCGTTCTACAAGCACCTCTTGCAATGTGATGGGGGTTGGGGGGACACGATGCTATGTAAGGAAAGCTTCCCCAGAGACCACATGTTGTCTGCTTGTGTTTGTTTGTTTATTAAGTAAGTTTTGTTTGGGACAGGCTGACCCCACCCACAGCAGGCTGGGCCTTCCCACATAAATCACTAATCAAGAAAATGCCCACAGGTTTGCTTACAGCCTGATTTTTTTTTTTATAGGGGGAGGGTTTTGAGACAGGGTTTCTCTTTGTAGCCCTGGCTGTCCTAGAACTCACTCTGTAGACCAGGCTGGCCTTGAACTCAGAAATCTGCCTGCCTCTGCCTCCCAAGTGCTGGGATTAAAGGCATGTGCCACCACCGCCTGGCTACAGCCTGATCTTATGGGAGTTTTCTCAATGGAGGCTTCTTCCTCTCAGATGTCTCTCTCTTTCTCTCTTGTTTTTTTTAAATTGCTGTTTGTTTGTTGGTTTGTTTTTTTTTTTTTTTCACTTTATAATATCTCTTTTGGGGAGGGGAGACATTTTATTTATTTACATTTCAAATGTTAATGTCCTTTCCCGGTTTTCCCTCCGCAAACCCCCTTTCCCATCCCCCCTCTCCCTGCTTCTATGAGAGTGTTCCCCTACCACACCCATCCACTCCAGGTTTCTCTGTGTAGCCCTGACTGTCCTGGAATTTACTTGGTAAACCAGGCTGGCCTTGAACTCAGGGACCTACCTCTGCCTCCCGAGTGCTGGGACCCTGATGTTCCTGCCACCACCCAGCAGATGGCTTTTTCTCAACTGAGGTTCTTTCCTCTCAGCTTGTGTCAAGTTGACCTAACATTAGCCAGGAAGGACGGCCATATCTGCCAGGGCTTCTTTCATTGTTTGATTGGCGCCTTCCTTAGCTTTCTCTTCTAGACAGAATCTTGGTTTACACAAGCTGCCCTGGAACTCCCTGTATAGCCTAGACTGACCTCACACTCATGATCCTCCTGCCTCAGCCTCCCAAGCACTGAAGACGGCAGGTGAGCACCACCTTGCTTCTTTCAGTTTTAGTTCTATGAGGACAGTCCATATTGTTTTCTTCAGTGGCCGCAGCAATTTACATTTTAGCCCCCACTTTTTTTCTGCCTCTTCTCCAACTCTTGTTATCTTTAATAATTACAATAATAATAACAATACTCTTCCTTAGTCCAGTTCTAGTTGTGTGCCCAGAGGAATTGAAGTTGGGACCTTGAAGCTGTCACCGCACCCAGGACCTGATCAGGCATCACAACAGCCCAGGACAGAAGCAACCTGCATCCACCCAAGATGGATACATAAAGGAAGTGTGGTGTTCAGTCCAGAGGCATGTTCAAGCAGAGGCACATCCTGCTGACAGTGAAAAGATAGAGACAGAGAGACAGACCAGAGGATGTGATGTTTGTCACAATGAACTACACAAAATGGCCAATGAATGCCACAAGGTCCCTTGTATGAGGAATCTTAGCAACGCCAAGCTTACAGATGCAGAGACTGGGGGCTTGAGGCTGGGATCAGAGGCTGGGGTAGGGGAGGGGTGAGGCTGCCAAGAAGGACAAAACTACAACAGTGCAGGATGCTAAATCCTAGGGATCTGTGGGTGGCACTGCCCACAGTCAGCAATACTGTACTGCATGCTTAAAACTCAACAGGGCACTGGGCATGTTGGCACATGTCTATAATTCCAGACCTTGGGATGATGAGTTCAAGACAAGCCTGGGCTACATAGCAAGACCCTGTGTCAATCGGTTTCTTTCCTTGCTAAGAAAAGAGACAATCTAGTTAAATATCCTCCAATGGCCCATGTGTTAGAGGTTTAGTCTCATGCATAAGGCTGCTGGGACCTTTAAGTGGTGGAGCCAATCAGAAGCTTTCTGGTCTTTGAGAGCGTATCTTTGGAGGGTGTCTTCCCGATGCTGTGAAAATACCCTGGCAGAAATGACTTACTGGAGGAATGCTTATTTTCACAATTCCAAGTGACAGCCCCTTGTTTTAGGGGCGTCAAGGCAGCAGGAACCTGAAGCAGGCAGCCACATGGCACTCACAGTCAAGAGCAAAGAGTAATGAATTAATGACAGGAATGAGTGAATGCAGGCATGCTAGTGCTCAGCTCATTTTCTCCCCCTGCCTAGGGAATGGTGCCACCCACAGTGGTCAGGACTTAACACCACAGCTAAAACAACCAAGGGCCTCACAGACAATTCTCAGAGGCCAATTTTAATTTTTAATGTAAGAATACCTCACAGATGTGCCTGGAGGCCTGGCAGGAAGGTGTCAAGTTAACAATGAATATTGACCATAAAGAGATATATGCAAACCTTTCTTCCCTTCAGTTTCTTGCCATAGTTTGGGCAACTGTGTTCTGCATCATGCCTCCACCAAGGTGTGCCACCTTGTTACCAAAACAAAGGATGTCACTTATGAACTTGGGCTTTGGGTGTGGCTCAGTGGCTGAGCACTTGCCAAGTGTGCACAAGGCCCTGGGTTCTCAGCAATACACGCATGCACGCACACACACACATGCAAACACAGACAAACACACACAAACACATACAGACAAACAAAGACACAGACAGACAAACATTCACAGACAAACACACATGCACATACACATAGCCCCCATGGACAGAGACCTCCAAAACCATGAGCCAAAAATGAATCTCATATATATATACGGTGAGCATACACACACACACACACATATATATATATACTCACATCAGGCATTTCTTTCAGCGACAGTCAACTGACATAGTAGATACACATTAAGTAATGCAAGATGAAGCTGGAGAGGAAGAGGATGGGAAGCGGAGGGAGGAAGCATCCGCAGCTACAGTTATGTTTCTGAGTTGGACTAGAGAGAAAGCTGTCAGTCCTTGCCCAGCTGCCAACTTTCCCAGACGTAGACATTAAATACATACAGCTCCCTGCATGTCAATCATACTTCAATAAAGTGGCTCTTTAAAAATAAATCAATGGATGTGGGTTTAAGAGTCCAATGTGGAATGCCTATAGACCCTGAAGTGCTCTCTTTTAGCCTAATGACCTGAGAACAATGCTCTATTCTTGGCATTTTATGTTATCTTTTTTGTTGTTGATTTTTGCTTCTGTGAGACAGGGTCCTGCTCTGTATCAGAAACTGGGTCAGCTTCCTGGGTGCTGGATTCTAGGCATCGACATCATGTCTGCTCCATCTCATCTTTCCTGTTGAGATCTGTGTTACATTTATTTGCTGTTTGTTTGATGGATGCCTGCTTGCTTGCTTCATACCCAGCTCATACCTCAGACTTGCTGATCCACTAGCTCCATAGCAGATGTAGAGTCATCCCTGTGGGGATGGACAGGAGAAGCAGGTTAGCCAAAGCCCCCCAAAGAAGGGGCGTTACTGATCTCAGCCGAGTGAATAAGAGCCAGGGGCCCGCTTGCCACCAGTCTCCATGGCTCTTCTAGATTGATGTTTCTTTGGTGGGAGGCCTATTTGCAGACCTAGAAGGAGAAACTGAGGCATTGAAGAGACTGGATCTCACTAGGATCAACCAGTGAGACCAGCCCCAGTGCCCAGAACTTTCTTCTGAATAGACAATCTTGCCAAATTCCCAGCTCTGTGATCTTCAAGGATCTGATTCTGCACCCAGCCTCCCTGGCCTGTCTGAACACCCTCAGAGCCAAGGACTTGGAGACCTTGCTGAGTAATGATCTGGGGCTCTGTTTAGGAGCTCTGTCCTATCACTAAAATATGACCAAAAAAAAAAAAAAAAAAAAAAAAAAAAAAGCAAGCTCTGGCCCACAAGGAGACAAAGTGTAATTCTTGCACCTTCCTTCAATTAATTACCTCACTGAAATGGAGACATGCCCAAGAGGGGTTCCTGCATTACAGCTGCTGAAATGTTGAAGGCTGTATGCAGTGGATGATGTAATGGATGCAGTTGATGATCCAATGGATAATGCAATGGGTGATGCAATGAATGCAGTTGATGGTGCAGTGGATGACCCAGTGGATAGTGCAGTGGATAATGCAGCAGTTGTAGCAGATGATGCAGTTGGTGCAGTGGATGCACAGAATACAGAAGCAGAGGTAGCCCAGAGCTCAGCTTCACAAGAGCGGGATTCACAGCACCCACTACGTGCCACCATGACCCTCATGCCTTTAGTCCAGGAGCTTCGTGGAGGTCAAATCAGAGAAATGAAAAACTGGACTGAAGTCCCAAAGTCACCTGAGTCAAGGGTCAGCAGAGCCAGGGCTGAGGTGACCTTGTTACCCACTATGTAGCCTCCACGTGTCTATGCAAGCAAGAAGCACTGATGGGGACAGACAAGATGAGGCTCTCAAAGCAGAGTGTCTGATCTTAGGTGAGGAAAGATTAGCCCAGATGTGTAGTCCATAAACAATCACATTCTGTAGATGCAGGAAGAAGGGCTGGCCACTCTGGGTGTGACAGCAGAACTTCCCTGCAGCAGCCTCAGCCTTCACAAGCTCCCCCTCTCATCCCAGCCTTCTGTGGTCACTCCAGTGAAGGGCAGCCTGGGTATCAGGAAGCCAAAGATGGTCCATTTAGGAGGTGAGATGGATCAGCGGGCAAACGTGCTTGTGGGCAAGCCTGATAATTTGAGTTTGATCTCCAAAGCTCACGTGGTAGAAAAAAGGATCAACCCCACAAATTGTCCTCCTATGTCCACTCATTCTCTGTGTCACATCCATATACACACACCCACACACATGTACACACACCCACACAAACACAAATAAACAAACAAATAAAATTATATTTAAAAAAAACTTTCTTCAAGCCCTCAAATATAAGCTGGAACTCTATATCACTCCTCACCAACCAAATAAATTCCAGAGGGATTAAAATCAAGCATTAAAGTCATAAAAAGCCTGAGAGGGGTGGAATGTTATTAAATATGTATAGAATCCTAGAGATAAAAAGGAGAAATAAAACAGGCACAACCATAAAGAAAAGACGGGCAGACCCAACTGTACAAAAATTAAAGTCTCTATACAGTAAAAAAGAATTACAAACATAAACTATACACTGGGAAAAATATCGGGAGCCAGCCTTGTTGGTGTTCAGAAAGCTCATATATATCTTCATGAAAAAAAACAGAGTTCAAATAAAAAACTGCATAAAACACACACACACATACACATATATACCTACATATACACATACACATATACACACTTGCATACACACATATACATACACATACATACAAATATGTAAATACACATATACATATACACACATACAAACATATATACATGCAAACACACACATATATACATATATACACACCTACATATATACATACTTACATACATACATACATACATACACATGCACACATATACATACTTATACACATATATACATACTTACACATACATTCTTATACACATATATACATACATACATTTAGATACATACTTAGATACATACACATATGCACACACATATATACCTATATACACATACACATATACACACATATACATACATACAAACATACATACATACATACATACACACACATATATACATACATATACACACACACACACACACACGAAAACATAGTAAACATTTCTGGCCAATAAGCAAGCAGAAAACGTGCACTTGTGACTGATTTGAAGTAAGAGAGTCAAGTGGGCAAAGATGAATAGGGTTGGTGATGCCAGGAGACAGGGAGCATGGAATCCCAATGTTCATTCATGCTTAAGGAAGGCCAGATCTGCACAGCTGCTTGGCGTGAGACTGGGGGATACCTGTCAGAACTCAAGGTATGATACCCCTCATCTGGCAGGTCCAACCCGCAGCATCTGTTCTGCGTACACATCTGCAGCATGCTCTGAGACAGTACACTCAAGGGCACGTCAACATGCTCAGGTATTTGTAGGAAGACATTAGGTCAGGGGATGATGGCAGCAGGACTAAGTATCCAGTCTTGCAAAAGAATTACAAAGTAACTTGGAGAGACCTTCAAGGTGTACAGATCAGCAGAAATAGGAAATCTGAAGGTTTAGAATCATGCCACAGGCATCTCAGATCAGCTCTGGGAGGCCGAGGCAGGAGGATGACTGCAAACACTTGGCCACCTTAGACTCTTGAATAAAGACCCAGTCTCCAAACATTAATCAGGCATGGTGATATATGTCTATAATTCTAGCATTTGAGAAGTAACAGCAGGCAGACCAGATGTTCAAGATGTCATTGAGAACAGAAAGAATTCAAGGGCAGCATAGGATGTAAGACCCTGGTTCAAAAAGTGAAGAAAAGAGAATTAACAGCCCTCAGCTGCTCCAGATAGTTTAAAACAAACAAAACATCCAGGCACTAGGGGGCACACATAATTCCAGCACTCTGGAGGCCAAGATGGAGGACTGGAATGAGTTTGGGGTCAGCCTGGAATACACAGAGTTTGAGGCTAGCCTGAACAACATAGTATGGCCTGTCTCAGAAATCTAGGGTTTGGGGAATACAGCTCAGAGGTAGATCGCTTGCCTAGCATGCAAGGTGGGGCTGGGTTTCTTTGCCATCACAACAGAGATCTGAGCATCTTCAGGAGTTTCTGAGGAACACTGGCATCTCCTTTTCCGCCTTGCATCAATACCAGCGCAAGGACAGGGCTACCTGACTGGTTATCCTTGGGAAGCACACTCAATGTCTCTGGGTCTCAGGAAACAAATATTGCCCAGAGCTCAATAGTAAGTAACTGTGTGGCAAACACTCAGAAGAAAAGATGCCCAGACGCGGCAGTGAACAGTATGGATGTCTGTCCGTAGATGTCTTAGAGGAGCTTAACAAAGGCCATCTAAACATGGGAAATCCCATGAAGAGAAGAGGGAGAATTAGAATCACAGAAATAGTATGAATGGCTTCCATCCCTAATGCAGTAATTTGCATCAGTACCAGAAAATGTGACACCCAAGAAGACTCTCTCGGGATACCCGAGGGACCAGAGTTTTCACCATAAGCCCTTTTGAATGTTAAATTGAATGTATTAATTGCCATAAAGTCAGCATAATTTAAGAGTTAAAACAGCTACCAGAGAGATGGCTCAGTGGTTAAAAGCACTGGCTGCTCTTCCAGAGGACCAGGGTTCAGTTCCCAGCACCCATATACACGGTGGCTCACAACCATCTGTCAACTCCAGTTCCAGGGGATCCAATGCCCTCTTCTGGTCTCTGAGGGCATTGCACCTATCTGATGCACAGACATACATGTGGGTAAAACACCCACACATAAAAAGTAAAAATAAATGCTCACCTTTTAGGAAGACTGAGGTAAGATTTAGGCAGAGACTGTTTTCTTTTGTTTGTTTGTTTGGTTTGGGTTTTTTTGTTTTTGTTTTTGTTTTTGTTTTTTTTTTTGTGATAGGGTTTCACAATGTAGCCCTGGCTGGCCTGGACTTGGCTTTGAAGACCAGGGTGACCTCAGACTTACAGAGATCTGCCTGCCTTTGCCTTGCTGTGATTAAAGACATGCACCACCATGCCTGGTAAGTCATTTATCTTCTACCACTTATAACGTGAGTGTGTGTGTGTGTGTGTGTGTGTGTGTGTGTGTGTGTTGTAGAAATTATTTAATCCCAATCCGGGTTTTCTATCCTCCTGGATAAAAGTCGCACACAGCCTTTAAATTTACAATAAGCCTTAAACAGCACAAGAGCTGGGCAGATACCTGCCCTCTGTGGTATTAGAATCTACTTTCCCATCAATAACCCTGAGTTATTACTATGTTTCATCTGGGCTGCTCTTAACTCCAATTGGCCAGCCCTCAGGGCCACCTTTGCATGACTCACCTAACCCATGGCAGCTTCTCTCTCCTCCTCCACCTTCTTCCCCTCCAAACCCCAAGCCCAGGAATCCTAAATCCTGCCGATGCCTGCCCAACTATTGGCTATCAGCATCTTTATTCACCAATCAGAAATAACTTGGGGGCGAGGTCACACAGTGTCACTTAGGTCTATACACAGACTCTCTCATCTCTGGGATGACCAGGTCTTGAGGAACCAGTATTAGCATTAGAATACAAGCAGCATCAAGCCAACCCACTACATATGTGAGTGTTAACTTGTGCTTATGTGTTATGTGAGCTTTGTACAGTAATTGAAAACTACACACCCAAGCCAAAACAACACAAAGGCGAGAAGGGCTTCCTGTCAGTGGGATACAGAAGGGGCAGTCCTCCCCGGAGTCTGGAATCCTCCCCAGAGTCTGGTCGTATCAGCCGGGTGGCTGGCAGAGTCTGGAGTCCTCCCCAGAGTCTGGAGTCCTCCCTGGAGTCTGGAGTCCTCCCCAGAGTCTGGAGTCCTCCCCGGAGACTGGAGTCCTCCCCAGAGTCTGGAGTCCTCCCCGGAGTCTGGAGTCCTCCCCAGAGTCTGGAGTCCTCCCCGGAGTCTGGAGTCCTCCCCGGAGTCTGGAGTCCTCCCCGGAGACTGGAGTCCTCCCCGGAGTCTGGAGTCCTCCCCGGAGTCTGGAGTCCTCCCCGGAGTCTGGAGTCCTCCCCAGAGTCTGGAGTCCTCCCTGGAGTCTGGAGTCCTCCCCAGAGTCTGGAGTCCTCCCCGGAGACTGGAGTCCTCCCTGGGTTCCTCCCCAGAATCTGGTCCTATCAGCTGAGTGGCTGGCAGACAGCATGGGAAGCTGATGGGTGGTCGTGGCTCCAGGCTTCAGCCCCACACAGGGTATTGCTCCCATCCATCTCCCATTGGTAACAGAATCAATATCCACTTAAAAACCTCTGCTGGCCTCCCACTGCCTACAGGAATCTGTCCCTTCTCTGCATCACAGCATTAAAAGTCCTCTGCAGCCTGCCCTCCCCCGACCCACCAGCTTCATCTGTCTACCTCCAAACCACACCAAACAGGGTGCTTGGGAGAGCTGAGACCAGCAGACCTGGGAACAGCCATCCTCTTTTCCTTAGCCCATGACCTTGGCTGATCAGCCTGTCCCCAGCTACATCTGAGATCTTCATCTGTAAGCACAGGCTAGCACTCCCTAGATGCTGGGGGAGGCAGTGCGACCGTATATGTGTAGAATCTGCACACCACTCACCACAGACTATGGAAACCTTTGTTTTCCTCTTCCCTCCTCTTCTGGCCTTGGTAGAATCCCTTCCTCCTGTCTGCTAATCTCCTTCCTTGAAAACCCTTCCCAGACCACCCACTTTATGGTCCCCGATAATGTAAACTCATTGGCTCACATTGACAGCCAACACCTACAGTGACTATGTCCTGTGTTGATCTGCTTCTGGTACCCAGTGAAGGAGTTCATGGTCTCTATACCACTTGGTATAATATAAATGTAGACCCGAGCAGCACAGATGTTCAGCTAACGCTTGCTTTGTGTGTCTCTGGGTATGCTATCTGTCTCTTTTGGTTTGGGTGGTTTGGTTTGCTGAGACAGGGTCTCACTAGGTAGCTTAGGATGGTCTCAAACCTGTGATTCCCCCTGCCCTGGGTCTGTGACCCAGTGCTGGATTTATAGATAAGGACCACCATGTCCAACCTTCGGTACTTTTTGTTATTTGGTTTTGTTGACACAGGGTCTTAGGTTGCCCAGGTCAGCCTCAAACTCTTGATGGGGCCACAAACCCTCTCTGTTGTTTTGAACTCTTGACCCTGCTGCCTTCAGCTCTCACGGGCTGAGATCATGGGTGTATTCAACTAGTATACATTTTTTGGAATAAATATATTTACCCACCTATTCTCAGTAAGCCTCTAGCACCTACTTCATTATCTATATTACAAGAAAAAGACTGAATGGGAAAAAATAAACAGGATTACAGAGTGTGGATGCAGATGGAGGCTGTCCCTGCTCCTGTCTCTCCTCCCCCCCCCCCCACACACACACTGGGTTTTAATCTAATTCACACAGATCTTTGCTTACGATTTTCCGCAATGTTCTGCCGTTTCTTACATCCAAGCTCAGTGCACACCTGTTTACACGCAGTGTAACCCTTGGGTGCAATAGCGGCACCTTCTCTTTCAAATGGAATGCTTCTGAACAGAGAAAGGCAGGCAGAAGCACTGGGCCTCCAATTACACATGCGCAGGCCTCCAAAAGCCGCCTCTTAGGGCTCTTCCGGTTCACAAGCCTGAAAATGTCAGAACAGATGCTTCCAAATTGTAAGGAGAAATAAAAAAACACATCAATGGCTACCTGGCTAGTCCCTGGGGGCCAGAGTCAGTCTGGAGGACACTTTATGGCCAGTGGGAACCTGGAGATGGAAGTCCTACTTGTAGACTCGAGGGATGAAGAAGAAACCGCATCAGTTTGGCGTCTCCTTTGAACCTCGTGCTCCTCTGGAGTCTTCTGTGCCTATTGTTTCATATCACTTTATTCTTAATTATTTTAAATATATTCTTATTAATGGGGTAGGGAACAGGGCCTGAGTCCCGTAACTCACATGGTAGAGGTTGGAGGGAACTTGCGGAAATCCCATTCTCTCCTTCCACCACGAGGGCTCCGGGAAATGAAATCAAGTCACCAGGATTGGTAACAAGCACCTTTACCTGCTGAGCCATCGGGCTGGCCCCGGATCACTTTAATACCCATTCTGTGGATGGGCAGAGAAGGAAACTGAGGAGGGCGGGGCGCACAGGTATGGCAGAATTCAAGCCCCCTGCAGACTCCATATTCAAGCACGGGATGCTGACAGGCTGGTCTTGGCTTCTCCTCTGCCAGAGAGAGAGCCATGCTCCCTTGGATGCCCATGCACTTGGGCATGGGTAACCCTAATGCCCTCTCCTCTCCCCAGGCAGGAAGATGCCTATTCCTAGAGAAGCCAGGAGCTCACACAGAGGGAGAGGGGTTGTACTGCCCCCTTGTGTTGGGAGGACCAGCAAAGCACAGCCCTGGAACTCTGCACCCTTCTTTCTACCAAAGGGTACGTTGGGCTGCAACCAGGCTCTGACTTCCTACCACCGTATGTCAGTCACTCTGCTCCCATCCCAAGTTCTAGAACGGCGCTGGCCATTCACAGTGCCTAAGATGTGACTGTGTGTGGACTCACCTCCCAAGATGCTGGGCAAGCCACCTGCAGTCCACACCCCGTGTTCCCTTCTGAGCCTCTCTTCTTTTAAAGGACACGTCTATCCATTGTAGTACAGTGGACCTCTGTGATGCCCAACACATCTGTACGAGGAATGTTCCCAAGCAAGTGAACGCTGTCCTCACCCTGTTTTGATAGGCTTAAGACCCTCCTACATCAGCAGGGAGGGAGGGAACTCCACTTCTGTGTGCAAGGGCGTGGCGGGAGCAGACTGTGATTTGGACAAATCCAAGTCTTGGTGTAACTGATAAAAGACCTCCTGTTGTTGTATCAAAGGAGAGAGTTGCTGTTGTTGCTGCTTGCTTGCTTGCTTTCCTTCTTTCTTCCTTTCTTTCTCTCTCTCTCTCTTTCTATTCCTTTTTCTTTCTTTGGTATTTGTTTTGCCAAAAGACTTTCTACGAATTTCTTTTAAGAGGCTTCTGCCACGGTATGGGTTCTTTCCAAAGACTCTACAGCCTGAAGTTACTTGGGAACTTCCCTTCTCCTGGTCAGTCTCAGTTTCTCCTATCTGTAAAATGGAGCCATTCGTAAAGAGTCAAAGGTACTCTCTTGGGGCTTCCAGGACCTCGGATTTGGAGTTCATGTCACCTTTAAAGCGTTACACTGTTAAGTCCTGCCTCTTCACATGACAGACTGTGGATTGCATGCATTTGGCTTGCCTGTGACAGGAATTGGGGTGGTCATCTGTCAAAATCCTCTGCCTGAGTGGTGCCTATACCCTGGTTATCAATGAAGGATGTGTGTGCACAGGCACACGCTTGATCAAAGCACAGGCCTCCCTCAGGTTTTTTGCAATATGCAAGCTGTCACAGATCTCAAGGCAAGATATTATGTCTGATAAATAGAGGTGGACAATAGATAACTTCTATATTAATATCACTAAAATAGTGTCCCTCTCCTGCAACTCAATGGAGACAGGAAGGCCAGTGGATATATAAGAGGAGGCTACAGATACCAAACAGAGACTTTGGTCCTGTGACAGTTGGGGTACCCCCCACCACCAGCAGCACTTCGCAATTCACTCCCCCCTCCCCTGCCCTCTCTTCCTTCATCTTTTTCAGTTCAAAGAAAAGGGGGGGGGGTCTTCATTTTCCTCCTGCTGATGGGGGTTGATTAGCAGTCAGGTGAAGCAATACTCAGGGGACAGCACAACAGATTAATTAAATCACTCTGGCTGGCTAAGTGGTGACACTGTGATTTATAGCGGCGCTCACTCAACCAGACAGCGGGCTTTCCTCAAATGCCGAAGGAAGGAGGGCCAGGCTGGCCAGTGGTTACAGACCTCAGGCACTATAGACTTTCAGGGCAAGCATTTTTACCCTTAAGGCAGGCAGAGGGCCTCCAGCTGGGCTCGAATCTCTGGCATAGGAGAGAAACCAGAGAGAAGTGATGGACTGGCCATGTGCAACAGTCTTGATGTGTCTCTGCAGAAGAGGAGCCTCAAAGAGATTCCTCTGTAGCTCACCCTGAAGAAACAGCCCCCTGCCAGCTACAGCCTGGTGACTGGGGGCAGGGGGGGTGGGCTTTGTCCCTGTTCTCCAGGACAGAATTGTCTCCTCAGCAAGATGCCCCACTGTTTCCCTTAGATGTTTTGTGGGCGACTGCCTGCACTTCCCTGAGGAACTAGGTCACACAGAGTAGTGTGACAACGGGAGCTATTCTAACACATTTAGCAAGAACCGGTTCTGTGACACGCTGTGTGGGAGAGCAGGGAGCTAGCTCATTTCCACATCATTCCAGAATTCATGTGTGTGTGTGTGTGTGTGTGTGTGTGTGTGTGTGTGTGTGTGTGTGTGTGTGGTGTTAATTACACACGTGTACCTCGATTACGATGCCATGCCCTGAGTTTTATATGGATGGACCAGGCACTTTACCCACTGAACTGTCCCCACCCCGCACCCCCTCCCACCCTGGGCCCTCATTTTCCAGTCTTTCCTAAGGAATCAGAAACTGAGCCTCAGTTTCCCTAATTTATAGTGAGTTCTTCCTATCTCTGGCTTTCTTTTCCTAACTATCTGATGGCCCTGGTCAGAACTAAATTAGATATCTTAGACCTGAGTGCGTAGTCAGCCGGCAGGTAGTCATATTCAAGGAAACTAGACACCCCCACTGTTCATGAACAGATACATGAAAATAACAGAATACATGCAATGGGGTGTTATACAGAACCCATGCAATGGGGTCTTATACAGAATCCATGCAATGGGGTGTTATACAAAATCCATACAATGGATTCAGCCAATATTTCTAAAAAGGAAGAAAATTGGGAGGGGGTGGTGATGAAATAGTTCCGTTGGCAGGGTACTTTGCCTAATGTGAACGATCCCCAACACCACAGGTGCCAGGGTGGTGACGCAGGCATGTAATCCCAGGACTTAGGAACTGGAGCTGAGGATCAGAAACTCACCTACATGGTGAGTTGTAAGCCGGCCCTGGACATTTTAGACTCTGCCTCAAAAAATTAAAAAAAAAATTAAGGAATGAAATCCTGCCCCTGCTATAAGATGGGTGGACCCTGGGGTCATTGTACTAAGAGAAAGAGACCATACACAAACTACTGCTTGATTTCAGAACTCGGGAACCTGCTACCTTCAAATCCCATGGGGAGAAAGAGGAAGGATGGTGACCAGGCAGGAGAGAGGGAGATAGTGTGTGGTAGCTGTCCTGTTCATCGTGAGGTCTGGAGGTTCTGTGGAGGTTGGTAGTGTTGGCTGTGCCACCGTGAAGCAACACACCACACCTAAAAGCAGCTAACGTGGCAATGTGGCTGTGATTTCTAAAACTTGGGTAAATTATGTCACTGATGACAACAGCAAACAAATTTCCTCTTTCTCCTGATTTAAGTTTTTAATTAGCATGTAAAGTAATAGGTTCCATTATGACATTTTCAGAAACCTATGTTACTGTATCTTGCTCACATCCAGCCCCTCGGGACCCTACGTCGTCCACTCTCTCCCCTCCCCGATTTATTTTTCAATACCCAGTCCCCCCACCTTAACCCCACAAATGCTCTCCATTAGCCTCAACAAAGCATGCTTGCAGACAGGATGCAGAGAGATACAGAAGGAACCAGGAAGAAGCTGAATCTAGGTCTCCAGTGGCTTCCCCCCCTAGCTTAGGAGTCTCAGAAATCCCTGAGAAGCCGCCGGACCCTTATCTCAAGTATGTTGAGAACCCGGGCGCCATCAAATATTAAAAGGGTAGAGCGACCGACTGGCATAGTTTTCCATATAAATGACACTACTTACATATATGAAGATTGCTTTTCAAATTCAAATATAATTATTTTTTTAAAAAAGGCATCCAGCAAGCTTCGTCTCTTTCCCCACTCTGACACTTCTGGCTGTTGTCATGGTGTAGTGAGGTGCCTGCTGGCAGACAGCCCAAAGCACTTTGTAATATGCCCTACAGATCCTCGTTGAGAAGTGATCAAAGAGTTGGCAGCGGGTGAAGACGGGGCTGAAACCAGCCCTACGAGGGCTGGGGCCGGGCCATTGTCCCTCTTGGTGGGAACAGCTGCTTAGCAGACACGGGTACAGCCTGATTATCTCAGGCGTGCTCTCAGAAGGCTCTGGATTCTCTGGGGGCCTGCACCTTGCATTTTAGCAGACAGCTTGGTAAGGATGCCGTGTCAAACCCCTTTTGAAATGTCTCCTTGACGAGAGGGTGGAGATGGAGCCTGGGAATCTCATTAGGGGTCCCTGTCTCCCTCTGCCACATCCCCCTGCCTGCTGCCGAGCAGAGCTCATGGGGCACACAAATGGCTCCCCTCTTCAATCCGCTTCCAGAAATTTCTCTGCAGACATGGTGCAGGTTGCCTAGGTGGACCTGGGAAGCCAACTTCTGGGTACCCCTGGAAGAATGATTTGTGGGGTCTGCATATCTGAAGTGGGCAGGATGGTGATGCCTGGGGGGGGTGGAGGTAGGGGAGAAGTCAGCAGCTCTGGACTGATTTTTGTTGCTGATTTGACACAGGGTCTTCTAAATCTCTAGGTAGCCTTGAACCCACTGTGTAGCCAAGCACGGCAATCCCTTTGCCTTCACCTTGCAAATGGTGGGATTACAAGTGCGCACATTCATGAGTGATTTAGGAGCTCCTAGTTGTTATAAATGGTAAGAAACTACCACCAGGCCATTTCATATTCCCAGTATAGGCTAGAGTGGAAGAGGAGGCTCTGGGGGCGGAGGAGACAATGGGAATATCGTCCATCTGATACTTCCCTACTGTCATCTGTCCTTCCCACCGCTCCCCACACTCTCCCTCACCTCCATCTTCCCCTTCCTTGGTTCCTTGTCTGGTCTAGAAAGCTTAACCACTGGTCAGCATGAAGTCACAGCGGCAGGCATGGGCAGGAACTGAAGGTTAAGAAGGGTATCTGCCCTGTGCCAACATGCCTTGGCTCCTATGTGGCAGGGTAAGGACACGCCTCAGAGCTTATACACCTCAGAGGGCCATTTGTTTGGTTCTCTGGGGTGGTTTCCATCTACACCCTAAAAGGAAATGGGTTGGTTTCCTTTCATAGGGGTGGGGAGGGGCAGGGATATCAGCTGTAGCCTGCTGCCCAGTATTGTGTGGGTTCAGAACAATTCCAGCGCCTTTGCCTCCACCCACAGCTGAAGAGCTCCTGGCCTTGGACTCCAGAGGCAAAGGCTGATGGGAGGAGGGCCAAATGAATATATGCATGTGTGCCTTCCACGCTAATCACCAGGAATGTATTTTCGGGGAGGTGAGGCAGAGCGGAGCTGCGGGACACCCCCCATTAGTGTTAACTTTATTTCGGTAATGAGATGCCAGGCCTGGAACAATCACTGTGGCTAATCACAGTGATGAAGCCTGCGTGCTGGGAAGGGAAGGTAAGGCCATGGGAAGGGGGTCCCAGAGCCCTGGGGCCACCTGATGTGGAAGAGGAAACAAGAACAGGACAGAAAGGCTCTAGAGACTTTGCTGAGTGTCCAGGCCAGGAGGGAAAGCACCCATACAGCTCCATCCTCATCTGAACCCAAGGGATACAGCACACAGCACGCTGCTCAAGGGGTGCTGGCACCTAGAGGTAGCCGCAGAGGGAGAGAGCCCTCACGGCCATAGAGTCCACCCAGGCAGGGGTCAGGAGCACAGGTAACAAAAAGCAAAGCCACAACTATGCATTAGGCTGACCTGGCCAGCCAGGGAGAGAGACGGGGAGGGAAGCGAGGAAGTGAGCCACGCAGACCAGGTTCTAGGGAGCTGCAAGGAAATCCGAAATGTGCCCAGAAAAGTTCTGTGTCCCCAAACCCTTGGAGACCCCAGCTCCCACTGTTCAATGTGATGTGGGTCACTGCTGTGGTGAAGTTTGTGATCCAGTGACAAGACCAGGCAGAAGGGAGCGCACCTGTCCCCCAGCGCTTGGGAGATCAAGGCCAGGCCAGCGGACTGGGTGGGAAAGTCCCTATGGGGGGAGGAGGAAGGAAGGGAAGAGGGAGGAAGGAAGGGGAGGGAAGAAAGGGAGAGAGAGAGGGAAGGAAGAAGGGACAGATGAAGGAAGGCATAGGGGCTGGGGGAGTGTATAGTATAGCCTGGGAGAGCAGCAAAACAGCGAGTGACTCTTAGCAAACCTTTCAAGGGTCCCTCTCCCTAGTGAGAGGAACAGTTCCTACAAGAGCCTGAGAGGCTGCTGGTATGATTTAGGCAAGGAGTCGAGGCTGGAGGGTGAACAGGAGCCATGGAAGGAAGAATCTTGGTTCTGAAAGGACCACCTAGACTCCTACCTCCCCTCTGAGAGGTGCTGATGACATCTGGGATGGGGAGATAGCTCATGATGCCAGGCTGTCTAGGATGGTCCCAACCATTAGGAGCATCAGGACCAATGGTCAGACTCAAAATCTCACCCTAATCGGGATCCTGCCCCTGCCAGCCTCTCTCCCACCTGGCCTGATCCTGCCACTTGAGTTAGCTTAGCAGGTACTTCATCAGATGGATAAGGTGTCCTCCCTGACACATCTCGTGGTTTAGAGTGGCATTCACTTCTGTCTCCCTGGCTCCTGACATCGACACAGATCGGGGATGCTTCTGAATGGGCAGCAACCACATGAGAAACAGGAGTGTTGGGGAGCCAATTCATTACCCAGCTGTTACGAGTAACAAAGCAGAGACACCCAGCTTGCCTGATCAGGCTGCAGCAGGTGAGAGCTATCCTCTGCCTGGTGACAAGGCAGCCGCAAGCCCCTCCTCTCCATAATCTTGACCCACCAGGGCCCAGCCTCCAGCAGACCACAAATGGATGGGTTAATTCGTTTCCTGCCCCGTTCCCATCAGATACTATACACAGAACCAGCCACCACCTCAGAGAGTGCGGCTTTCACACGGCAGGTGCTGAGAACCACATGCCACAGAAGGAAGTAAAAGCGACTTCATGACAGAGATGTTTTTATTGGGGTCGGTTTGCTTAAAAAACTAGGTTTTTCCTCTGTGGGTTATTCTTACAAGCTTAGACCTCGAGCAACAAAAGATCACAGTTCCAGGTGGTATCTTTAAGGAGCGTTAATTAGGGCTCTTGGCACTTAGAACATGAAACATTTTAACATTTTCTGAAAAGCAATTTGCCAACATTTGCTAATTAAAATACCCAGCCTTCTACCAAGGGGTAGTAGGAAGTGAATGGAATCCTCTTTTCTAAGCTTCTGCTCTGGGGTTAAAAATTCAAATTCCTGTTGCTCCTACTTCCTGGTCAAGGTCCCGTGAAGGCTGTTTCTTGTTGCTCTCGAGCAACGCACTCAAGAGCACTTAAGGAAAGATTTCTGTTTCCCTCGCATTTAGAATCTATAACTAGGACAGTGTGGAAGGATCTTGAGCATGACGGCTGGCCCGCTAAACCGGGGGCCACAAAACGAGGGTCGAAGGCTGAATCCAGCCCTTGGCTTGTGTTTGTAAATAAAGTTTTATTGGTACATAAGCAGACCTCATTTTTTTTGCACTCCGGCTTTCATAATTCTCAGTGTGTTCACAAAGCTGAACCTATCCGTTGAATGCATTTCCCCTTACAGAGAAAGTTCACCGGACATGGTGCTAAACTGTCTGGCCATGACTTTCCATCCAGAAAGCCCTCAGCTGTGACTTGGAGATATGATTAGATTGAAAGTAGGAAAGAGAACCTGAGGAAGAGCAAGGGTTGTCTTTATCTGAATCCCCCCCCCCCCCGTTTCCCCTGCCCTGTCACCTACACACACTAAAAGCAACGGTCCAGGGATCTAAGAAGCTGGGAGGGAGGAAAGAGTCAGAAATGAGAAGTGGTTGTGCCTCACCTCACTGCTTCTTGCTCGTCACCTTCATGTGTAAAGCAGATCACAGTACGGGTTTTATGGAGTGGGCAGGGTGTGGGGATGTAGGACTTTGGGACATAGGGATGTAGGAGATACCTCTGTTAGTGGCTTTGCAGAGACCCTCGCACTGCTAGATACATCTGGGATGGAGGAAAAGCAGCATGCAGAATCAGAGGCTAGCAAAGATGCTACAGGGATCAGATGATGTCTGCAGCGTTCTCTCCTTCCCCTCCCTCTCCCCCTCCCCCCTTCCTCTCTCCCTCTGTCTTTCTCGCTTCCTGTAAGGACACTGAGCTAGGCTTATCATAGTGCTTCCTTTGAATTCAGCTCCCCCTCCCCTCCTCCTCCTCCTTCTCCTCCTTCTCCTTCTTCTTAATATTTTAAAATGACAATGATTTTCCTAGCATGTGTTTATGTATAGGTGTGCCACTGTACACAGGTGGAGGCCAGAAGCTAATTTATTGGGAGTGGTTTCTCTCCTTCCACCATGGAGGTCCCAGGGGTCACAATCGTGTTGTCAGGCTTGGCAGCAAGAGCCTTTACTTATTGAATCGACCCACCCACCCATCGATCATTTCCTTAAAGACCCTCCCTCCTAACAACCAGTATGGGGCTAAGGTTGCAACTTAGGACTTTGGAGACTCACAACTCAGCCCATGACAAGGACCACAGGACTGTAAGATACAGCCACTTGTCAGAGCTGGCCTAAAATGCTAAGTCCCCCTTCTAGGACAGTCAAGGACCAGGGGATAGAAAAGGAGGCTGGAGAGAAGGCCCAGTGGTCAAGAGTAGAAGAGGACCCAGTTTCTATTCCTAGTGCCTATGTCAGGTGGCTAAAAACTGTCTGGGACTTAGCTCCAGAGCCTCCAGGGCCTCCAGGGCCTCCAGGGCCTCTAACCTCCATGGGAACCTGCACTTGTACACATGCACACACACACACACACACACACACACACACATAACTAAAAATAATAAGTCTTTTTTTTTTCTAAAAAAAAAATCTTTTTAGTGTAAACTTTTGCTTAAACAATAGTCCCAATCCCAGGCCAATTTCAGGGCAAACACCTAACCTGCTACTCCTAGGGACCCCACTTCCCATATAGCAGGAGCTGTCTTCCCAGTGGAGGGAACCCCTGGCTGACGCCAGGAAGCCAGTGCAAATCTCCCCTGAATTTGTGTCCATAAAACAGAGATGAGAAGACCTGCCTAGGTCAGGAGGGTGGGTGGCAGGTGAATCATAAGCGACCTATTTAGCACCATGTCGCACAGGGCATGCTCACGAGGTGCCCTCCAGAGATACCTGGTGACACCTGGTCTGGATTTCCCACCAGGCAGATGGTTTGCGTGTGACCTTGAACCGAGAAGAACCACAGAGAGTCGGTATCTTCTTCCACCTAGGAGATCAAAGCGATGAACACCTCAGAGAAGGCGTAGTGGGAGTGGTCCCTTCGTGCTCCTAATCGCTGTCACAGAAGGATGGCTAAGAAGATCTACCTATGCTTTGTCCTGGCCGGGACCGAGGCTGAGAAGGGGGGCGCCAAGAGACAGTAGCTCATCGCCAGCAGGTTTATTTCCTCCTCGCTGAGGGTCCTGGTCCTCCAAAATGCCAGGTCTAGGAAGGAGTCCTGATTTGCTGCCCCCACCAGATAGCTCTCTACCCATAGTCATTGTTTTGGCGGCATCCTGGGGAAGTCTGATCCGCAGTCAACACCAGGCTCGCACCAGGGATAGAAAAACCTATGCAACTGGCGCCACCAAGTGGCAAAGTCAGCAACTGCCGCTGTGCGTGCCGCCAGCCACCAGCACTGAGCCGCGTTGGCTGCAGCCAAATAGCAAGAGCCTTAAGATCATGCCTGACTCGGTCTGTGGTCCCCCGCAAGGCTAAATCAGGTCAGCGAGCTTATTTGTGTCAAATAAGTCAGCCGAACCGACGGGTGAGCTGTCTTGACACTATTTGTCTTGGGTTAGCGCTAAGCTCAGACTTCAGGCAAAAAACCTAGGCAGGTTTGGATGCCAGGATGGAGCCGGAAGGAGCTTAGCCTGAAGGGCCGTCCAGAGTCACACCCACCGGGAAGGTTTGTGTTCAGCATGGGGGAAGGGCGCTGCATATGCCTATAGGAGCCAGCATAGCTCCAAACAGAGGCTGCTAAGGAACTTTTAGGGACACCCTCACACAGAAGTTCCCAAAACTTTTAAAAATCCACCATGTGACTGAGGCCCTAGCTGATGGGGGTTGGACGGGCGACAGACACTGCCCCAGGTATACATCTGCCTTTCCCTATGCTGCCTCTTCAGAAAGATGTTGGTCCCTGGAGCCTGCCTTGGACCTTTTTTTATTTTGAAACTTCAAAGATTTATTTTTATCGGTATGGTGTTTTGTCTACATGTATGTGGGTTTACCATGTTCATGCCTAGTACATACAGGGTAGAAGAGAGTATTGGAACCCGATGGACTTACAGATGGCTGTGAGCCACCATGTGGGTGCTGAGAATCAAACCCAGGTCCTCTGGAAGATCAGCAAGTCCTCCTAACTGCTGAGCCATCACACCAGTACCATTTTTTTTTAAGTTTTATTAGTTTTTTTTGTAAATTTCACATTATGCACCCCAGTCCCACTCATGTCCCCCTCCTCTCTCATACCCAGTCTCTACTGTTGCGACCCACCCCCAGCAGAGAAAAAAAAAAAAAAACTCTTCTTAGAAGCTGTAGTGTGTCACAGTGTCACACAGTGTACCCTCTTGTCCACACATCTTTGCTTGCAAATGTTCATTGCAAGGATTCATCAGTCTGATACGAGGCCTCTCTGACTTCCATTACTCTGTCAATGCTGGTTCCTCACTGGGACGCCTCTCAGATAGCCTGCTGTTGCCCTGTGTCATGGAGATCCTGAAGTTTGGATCTGTAGGACTGGCCCCTTTGTGCACCTCCGAAGTTCATCAATGATGGTAGATGTTGGGGTGAGCCAACTCAAAGCCCTGGATTTGGGCCCTAGAAGTAGCTGAGCTGCTCAGTCAGTCCACTGGCTCTCCTGCACAGAGCCAACTCACCAGCAACCCCTGCAATCCGGGCCAGCTCTACCTTGCTATCCAGGGGAGATGCAGGGCCCACTTTCCTGAGCATTGCAGCTGGTGAGGGACAGGACCAGTTCTCCCACTTTCATGACCCTGGGGCCATAGGTGGCAAGGGGTGAGGGTGGGTGAGGGAGGAGGGCATCTCTCCCTCACCCAAGTTGCCACACCACAAAAAAGTTGCTGGAGCCGGGCACTGGTGGCATATGCCTTTAATCTCAGCACTTGGGAGGCAGAGGCAGGCGGATTTCTGAGTTCAAGGCCAGCCTGGTCTGCCTACAAATTGAGTTCCAGGACAGCCAGGGCTATACAGAGAATCCCTGTCTTGAAAAACCAAAGGGGGAAAAAATTGCTGGGCCAGCTCCCCTGTGCTCACACCCTTGGGGCCAGTTCACCTGAGCTCTGGCCATCAGGGTCAGCTCCACTGTGCTGTCCAGGTGAGGTGTCGGGGCTTGCTCTCCTGAGAGCTGCAGCAGGTGAGGGGCAGGAACAGCTCTCCTCAGGTGGTGAGAGCAAAAAGAGGGGAGGGGATCAGTCCCTTATCCATGCCACCACAAGGAAGATAGTGTCAGGGTCGGCTCTCCTACGCTCACATCCTTGGGCCAGCTCACCCGCAACTCCTGCAGTGTATGGGCCTGCTCTCCCAAGCACTGCAGCTGGCTAAGGGCAGGGTCAGGGCCCCTACTCCCATATCCCCCTTAGAGGGCCAGCTCTGGCATGATGATCAGGTGAGGGGTGGGGCCAGTTCTGCATAACCCTCAGACATCAACCTGTCAGACCAGGGACATCGGCCTGGCCATTGGTGGTAGCAGACCCCTGTTACTGCAGGGCCACGGACCCAGACATGGTTCCTGGTGGCAGCACAGGCCAGGATCCCACCAGGGTCCCAGATGGTACATCACCGGCTACTCACATCAGGCTGTTCCTTGCTACCATTAAGTCTCCAGTTCAGCCTCTCTTCATTGTACCCACATCCTTCTTTCTTTTTCATTTCTCCACCACTTGCTCCTCTTAGAGGTGCCCAGGGTCTCTGAGTGTCTGGGGTTATCTCAGGAGTGGTCTCAAGGATGCTATATCTCACTCGTGTATTATGGCCCCAGGCAGGGGGCATCTCAAATATGGCCTTCTTACCTCCACCCCCAAGGTCCAAGTGGGGCCAGACTGATGGTCATCTCAGGCTAGTTTCCTGGCCGGGCCCCATGGCACCAGTCTGATGGTTATCTCAGGCTCGCTCCTCACCTGCCCAAGAGGCCCCACGTGAGGGTGTCTATCTCAGGCTCATTCCTGTCGCGCTGGACTGGCGGTCATCTCAGGCTCACTTTTATTAGGGAATGTTAGGCTACACAACATTCAGATGTTCACAGGTCAGAACATTGAGCGTAAGACGTAACCGCCCTCTGCTCTGCCACCTACTGATGCACACGTGAAACAGCAGCCACACCTGCAAGGCCTCTGGGGGCGTGGCTTTTTTCTTTTATATCTGCACTCGTGATTTTTTGCAGAATCAACAATATGCCCAAGGGATATGGACTATACTTGATTTGTCAGCATTTCGGGGACAATGCAGCCAGTCCCCAGAGATGCTGGATGCAGCTCAGCTCTGGTCTTGGAAAATGCCTGAACCTATCTGTGATAAACAAAAAGACTTCTCTCCCCATTGGGTAAAATCAGAGGAAGAGAAAGTGTTACCGGAGAGCCATTACAAAGGGCTGTAACCTCTCCTGGGCGTCACTTCTCCAGGCAGGGCCATCTGAACATAAGCTCTGGGAGGAGTTGGCTCTAACTGGATAAAGTCAACCAGCCAGAAACCCGGCACTGTAAAACAGCATGTAGTAGGATTCCATTTTTATTTATGAATGAATAAAGTATACATTTAGACAAAGTGTGGCAGAACTTCCCATCGCAGCTGTGGGCTATCCTTTGAGACCAGGAACTAAAGGGTTCAATTTAATTCTGGAAGCTTGTGTTCAGGGTTTCTACCCCGTAAGAGACACCCGCGCATGCTGAGAGATGTCTAGAGAGGTTCTGCTTGGGAAATCTGACATGCTCTGGGCATCTCGGCTGCAGGTCACTGAGCACCTCAGCGCTGCGTGAAGGGAATCTGCACTCGCATGGCTCTGTGCGTCCCAGAACCGGACCACAGCAGCGGACTCCACAGGTGCAGGGCGGCAAGCATGACAAGCAAACGGTACCCAAGAAAATCAGAGAAGATGAAGAGAACATCTGTCCAGCTTTGCTCTATCTCTGGATGCTTCAGAAAAGTCGCTTTGAGGACGACCAGGGTCCCGATGGCTGGTACCCACCCTCCCCTGTGAAGAATAAAGTCCACAGTGAGCAGTTAAGAGACAGGGCACTGGTCGTGTTTACCTCAGTGCTGGCATGTCCTGAAGGTCAAAGGCAGGATGTGGGACCAATACTTGTGTTAGCGGTCACTCTCATTGATAAGGACAATGAGAAGCCAGAGCCAGAAAGACGAGTTTATCCAAGTTCATGGACGCCTGAGCTGCTGTGAGGGGGGTCAGGATGCTGTTCACAGGTTCCAGGCCACTGTTTTTACACAGTACACAAGTGCACATGCGCCATGTACTCACACACAAGTACACACACGTACACACACACAGAGCCAATGCATGGGACATGCCTACAGCCACACACAGAGATTGTCATATTTATCATCTGAAACACCAACATCTGAGAAAATATTTTATGAAACTTTAAAAAAACAATAATGTGTTTCAGACAGGTCTCAGTATGAAACCCAAGCTGGATTCTCCAGACCAGCCTTTCTAAGTGCCGGAAATTGAACCACCCTGCCTGGTTCTACATCTTTTTTGATATCTACTAATACAACTATCAGTTTGTGTGTATTAATTCACAGTGAGCTGAACCCCACCCCACATTTTGATTGACCATTTATTATTTTGCCTCGTTCTTCCTATTGGTTACTACAGAACATTTTGAAATGAAGCCTGAATTATATATATATATATATATATATATATCGCTGCCTCCCCCCTTCCCCCCTTCTTTTGCCTTTGAGTTGGCAGTTTCTCTGCATCCCAGGCTAGCCTCAAACTATCTTCCACCAATAGCCTCCTGGGATTTAAACCTCGGCCCAGCCTCTTCTCGACAACTTTCCCTCCTGTGACACTCAAGCAATTGGTTCACAAACCTATCTTTCTAACAGAGTTAGGGCAGTGGCTTGTAACACGGGGCAGTCCCTCCCTGACCCTCAGGGGACGTTTGACAGCGTCTGGATACACTTACTTAACAGCTGGAATAGGGAAGATAACCACTTGTCCCTAATAGGTTGGGAGTCCATGATGCTGCTAGCCTCCCTGGCCCACAGCATCTAGGACAGCCACGCCTCGGATGCTGGCAGTGCCGCAGTAACTGAGCCCAGCTCTAGGTCACAGCGGTGCCCAAGGCTGAACTGAGAACTCCCAGCACTGAGCGCTGACTTCATTATTTCCCCACCCTGGAGAGATGCCATGCTAAAGTGCTGATTAAATTACGCTGTGATACCCACAGGACACGCTCAAATAACAGCACATTCCTGCCTCGAGGCACCGTGCAGTTACCCTGCGCAGCGTGAGTTTAGTGAGTTCACCATCAGCCCAACTTGCCTGCAGTATGAGCTGGAAGTCTGTGACCTAGTGGTGGCAGGCTCAATGAGTAGTTGGTGTCACGGATAGTCCCGGGTTCTAGAACGCGGCCGTGCTTGTTCTAAGAAGATAGGAATATGTATGTGTGTGTGTGCGCGCGCGCGCGTGCGTGCCCGTGTGCATCTGTATATACAAGCACCATGCCAATGTGTTTGTTCTGTCCTGTGTGGATGTCACATAGGCCTGCAGATAACAGACCCACAGGCAGTTTCCAAGGAGCAAGCCTGCCTTTGGTTGATTGGTTGGTTGTCACCTGGAAAGTGGCAGGAAGGAGAAAGTTGCTGGTGTTTATTTTTGGGCTATGTGACTTTTAGTTTTAGGTGATTATTTTATCATTAGTGTCAGGTCCAAAAACAAAAACAAAACAAAACCAACCAACCTCAGGACAAGAGGCTAGCTAGCTATGGTGCTTGCTAGCCTGCCTATGGGTGTCCAGCTTAAGTCTCCAGCTTCCCCTCCCCCAGCTTCTCATCCCTTTAGAGCCCTGCCATTTTGGCCATGCACACTTGATCCCCATCACTCTCAGTCATGCCTTTCTCCCCATCCTCTGGATTCTTCCAGCTGCCCCTCTCTTGCTGTCTCTCTCCCCCTCATATCTACAATACAATCCCCTCAACCATACCTTGGAGCGGTCATGTCCTCACTATATGGTTAGATGGTCCCGAATTCCCTAATTAAAAAGCCAAGGCCCTCTCAGCATTAAGTTCCTAATTATCACAACCAATGCTCTTCCATCCATCCCTCTAGCCCTTGACCCCTCATCCCTGCCTTACAGCTTCCCAGGGGCTGCCAACACTGGCCTCTCAGGAAGTCGGCTCTCACTCGGGACACCTCAGAGCACACTTGCAAGTAAACATGTGACCCCATTTTCTAAATGAAAAGTCACGCTGTTGAGAAGCAGTGGTCCCAGGCTCCAGCCACATTCCCATCCTGGCTGTGAGAAGCGGCCAGCTCGTGATTTACCTGCAACGCCCAAAGCTGGGAAGAACTGGACCCAGAATCCCACTGAGCCACCGTGTTCCCCACTGCACGCAGTCAGCCTTCAGGGCGTGTGAAGGACTCCATTATCACCCTACAGGACCTCCTTTACTTCTTCAAGAAGGCAGGAGTTTATCCTTCAACCCTGGCTGTGGCCTGGCAGGGCTGATGGGGGGAGGAGGGCGGGGCTACATTCTTCTCCTGTACCCTCTTCAGGACCCTCTTGCTAGTATGTTTCTCCTCTCCGAGGTTACACATGTGGTATCCCAGCAGTCCCAGCAAGAAGCCCAGCGACTGCACATTCAGACAGGAGAGAAGCGCTTGAGATCTGTCTGCAGCCCCTCACATGGAACAACATTAAACATCCTTTCTAGGTTGAGGATGTTCTCACAGCCTCTCTTCCCCAGGGCCCCTGCCCCATACACATCGTGAGATTAACTTGAGTCTTGTACACAAAACTAACTACAGCCTCTGATCCTCGGAACCTCATCAAGGGAGCTCAAACACAACCTTTCAAGGGAGGTGGGTGGGGGCCCTTCACTGGCCAGTGCCACACTTGTCTGAAATCCTGAGAATTTCTAAAGACACACACATACACACACACCCCTACTTGATTAAAGCACAAAACCACATTCCACAGCCACAGCTAATTTGAAAGTGACATTTGTGTTAGACTTCGTGTGGATATAGATGACCACTCTGCCCTCTCCTGCCTGGGATAATGGAAGGCCATCTGCTCTTAGGGGGAGACGGTATGAAGGCGATTCTGCACTAGAGGACATGGGGGCAGGATTCAAGATGAGTTCCTGTGTGGCTCTGCTCATTCTGTCTTGGCTGCGGCTCGGGAGGGCCTGTCTCTTGCAATGTCCTCATCAACTGAGTGAAGCACGAGCAGACTGGATTCTTGATCATGACGGCACAGACTATAAGCTCACAAACGTACACAGCATGCGTTTCTGATGCCAAGCCGGGGAGAGCTGGCAACAAATGTGATTGCTCATACTAAAACTTGGGTCAACAGTCTAAATATGACCAATGCCACTGGCGACCAAGGGTGGACTCCTCCCAGGGCAGGAGAGTCAGGAGTTTAAGGCTGGTGTCAAACACATATAGCACATGTCAGAACGTGCCAGAACATTCCAGGATGTGCCAGAACGTGCAGGATCACCCAGTTCTTCTATCAAGTTTGAGTCAACACACCGTGAAGTCCAGAGCAAACAGAAGAGAATCGCTGGCACCTAACACCAAAAATCAACTCCCTGGCCAGGGCCGTGGCTCAGGAACGGCAAGTTTGCCAATCCCACACAAAGTCCTGGGTTCGATCCCAGCATGGCAAGACAGAACAAGGGAGCAACTGACGGTCAGTTTGTCCTTCCGTAGAGCTGAGAGAATACAATTCCGACGTGAACAGCAAGAGGAAGCAGGAGCGAGCAGAGGGAAATTCCATCCTGACGGTACAAAGAGCTGTGAGACAAAGCTCCACATGGCCCCCAATAGGAAATCTTGAGACTCGCAGCCCGTCCATCCCAGATCAACCTGAACCAAAACCACAAAACACCATGGTCCACTGGAAGGGTGGGTGAAAGGTCTTGGGAGGAGGTATGTGCTAAAGGCTGGCCTGTAAACAGGATGGGAGAGTACAGGAGGAGGTGTCTTGACCTTAGGCTTCAAACCTCCATTTCAGTCGCTGTTAACAACTGTCCTGTGAGCACTGGACACGGACCTGCCTTTGGGATGCTCTCTAGACTGTGGCTACCACATTCATCTCCCACTGATGGTGGATGTGAAACTCGCGACAGATTAAACTAAGAGCTGGGGCTTTTCTTTATAAATGCCACCGGGCGTGGAGAACACCCAAGAATGAATGGCCGCTGTGCACACACACAGTCGCAGTCTCCCTAGCCTCTGTGACAGTCAAGAGAAGGGCTCCCCTGCCCTGAGGCTGAGGGGTTTCAAGGAGAGACAGCAAACTCCACTGGGAGAGTCAGCCAGGGATTCAGGCTTCCTGTCTACCATTTCAGTATATGAGCACACTGAGGCAGCTCTATGAAGGCTCAGTGGGGACCAGCACCTCCCTGAGGCTTCAGATACCCCTGAATGTTGGGATATGGATACAAGGGCCTGCTGGTCAGATGTTAAAACAGAACCACAACTGAGTCTGTACACCCACACTCCCAGAGACTAACTTTCATCCGGTGAAGGAGCATGCATGCACATCCATGCGACGCTCAGGAAATGAGAGCAACAGTCACCTCCTCCAATGTATTCATCTGGACAGGCAAAGGTGTCCTGCACCAAAAAATTAAAAAATAACCGTACCTTCCACCACTCTGAAAAGTCAATAAATAACTACAAGGTAGGAGCAAAACAGAAGCAAGCGCCCGGCCTCTGACCAGCAGTCCCAGGGGCCTGCAAGGTGCCAGGACCTCATCCAGCCTGCTCTACAGAACAGCTCCACCCATCAGCTCCAGCTGTCGGTGAGGGAGCTGGAGACACCCAAAGCCACAAGGACCCTTGTGTGGCTTTCTCCTTCATTACTCCAGTGGACCAGCCTGGTTCTGGGTGTGTATCTCTGTCGGGCCTCACGCCGGGAAGAGTTCAGGCGGGCTCTCTCCGTAGCAGTACTTGGCTATGGGGTCACGGTACGTGTTCTCGTGTTGCACACTCTGATGGCGAAGGAAGACAGGAGTGTGTTAGAGAGGGTCAGCTGCAGCGACAGCCACAGTCCCTGCCAGACCTCTAGCATGCCTAGAAGGTTTTGAGGGACTATTCTAGCTTGACGTAGGATATTGTTGGCTCTGAGTGCCACCAAATAGATAGGACATCCCTGTGCCATTTCTTCTTCTGCCCACCAGGGAGCTTCTGAACAGCCTCACTGCAGGCTACAGATCCCGAGACTACTCCATCCATCCGAAAAGAGCAGATGAGATGGCCAGGGGCTAACACAATGCTTGCTTCCAAGTCTGAGAGCCTCAGCTCCATCCCCAGAACCCACAGAGGAAAATGAGAAATGAGCTGCTGTTCTCTGACCTCCGCGTGCACATGGTGGCATTACCCGACCCCAATAGTATATATGAAAAGAACAGACAAACAAAATAAATCTGAAACAGACAAAGAGATACGGTGGAGCAGTGAGATCAGCTGCTGACCCTGTGGTCGGACAGACCCAGTCCCTGGTGGAGTCCTGACACGTCAAAATGCAGTCATGCACTAAGGGCCTGTGCACAAGTCAAGCATCCACCCCAAGAGTGCCCTGGCTGGGCACAGCAAGTGAGGTTGAGCCCAGATGATGTCCCGCCCCCACCCCCCTTGACAGACCCCCCACACACCCCCAGCAATTTCTTCTCATACAAACAATTTGAGGCTTTGGCTGGTCTAGAGCTCATTAATTATCCCCTACCAAAGCCATCCATCCATATTAATTCCACCTAAGAGATTCGCAGCCTGGGCTCTGGGCACTCGAACCAAGTGGCCATTGAGAACTATCTCTATTTGCACAAGAGGAAGTGACTTGCAGCTTGGACAGCGGCAGGAACCTCCCGAGTCAGTTCCCTTTGCCAAGGTGGGTCAGGAAGAGCAAGTGACCTGACTTCCTTTCCTGCCCACTCACCTGAGAAGCCCCCTCCTCATGGAGACTAGTGGAATTTCACATTCTCTCCGCTCCCTCTATCCTGTCCCAGGATGTTCTTAAGGAAACCAGAGATGGGAAGGGGGATTAATGAGCACAAAGCCGGAGTGTATCCTAGAAGGGTGTGCTTGTGTGAGAGAGGTGTGGTTGTCTGAGAAAGGGCAGAGACAAGTGGGTAGGCAAGATGGCTTAGCCTGAAAGGTGCTGGCTGCCAACGCTTGGTCCTCGAGCTACACATTGGTGTAGACAGAGAACGGACTCTCACAAGTTGTCCTCTGACTTGCACCTGTGGCTCTGAGCACAGAATAAACGGAAAAGGGAGGATAAACAGAGATGGGGTTGGTGATGGTGGCAGAGGCCCTCCAGTGCACTCCCTGCTAGGAGAACAGACACTCAATGGCAGGCAGTGTGTGCCCACCCTAGAAGCCTCAGATATATCCATGTGCCTGACTCTCCTATCCCCTTGGATCCTAATGCGAACCTCAACTCTGCCCCAGGGCAAGTAACGACTGCCTCCTCTCAATGGCTGGTACTGGATCTAACTCTCTCACCCCCTAACACAGCAGAACGTCAATGAAGCCCCTTTCCGCCCTGGCTCTACTCAGATCGGTCAGCTAGGGTTCTCCAGCTCTGTCTCCCTCTTCCATCCCCAGCACTTCTGACCTGGGAGGAGGTCCTGCATTTAGCCAAGCACAGTTCGAAGTGGTCTTCAACTGCCATGAAGAGGTTCTGGAAGGCCACAGCTGCCCGGTTGAGGAAGCGCTCCAGGAGAAGTTGCTATGGAAACAAGGCATTTGTATTAGTAAGTGCTGGCCGAGCCAGCCCGCAGGGAGGGCAAGGAGCCAGGTCTCTCTCATTCACCAGATACCTAGTTAGCAATAGCACTGTCCTCTCTGCAGAAGGAACTGTGAGGCAGGGAGACCAGCTCCTCCCTCGGGAGAGGCCACTGCACCATCACAACACTGCAGGAGATGCCTAGCTATCCCCCTAAAGTGCACAGAACACAAGGGATGGGGCCCGTACCTTGCTGGGCTGCAGGCAGCAGGAGACGCAGTACTCATAGGCTTCACAGCAGCCATTGGCCAGGCACCCATCACAGCAGTACTGCTTTGTGCTGGGGACGCTGACATCGCAACAGCCATTCGCCAACAGGTCCTTCCTCTCGCAGACATAGCCTGAAACCAGAGGCAGAGCTCAGCGGGAAGCTAGCCACCTGTGTTGCCTCTGAGGATGAAGAACTGCACAGGAAGAAGGCAGGCAGGAGCCAGGGCACCCTGAGCATCAGGACCAGACATGGAAACGTGTCTAGGGCTGGCTTCGCCTGGGCAGAGGATGATGGGAAGTTGGACCCCCTCAGTCATCGCTAGATCCGAGTTGTTACCACGCTCTGCCCCTTTCCAGTCTACTGCTTGAGTGTGAGCTTCTTGCCAGACCATGCCCTGCCTGTGCAGCTGGGATGCTAATGTAAGCACGCAGCCTTTCACCTGGGCTTTAAAAAAACAGTCCAAGACAGGAAACGAGGCACTCATTCACAAAAACAAGTGCCTTCCGGATTTAAAAAGCAAACATTCGGCTTTTGATGGCTCGTGGCTGTTGTGGTCATTTGAAGGGGCTGCTAAAACAGGAGGCCACAGTCAACCTTCGTGACTCTGCTTCCGGTGTTTGCATACCAGAGAGGGAGACACAACCACAAGCACCCCCCTAGAATTAGGGATGTTCTCAAATCCTCAAAAGAATGAAAAACCTAATTCACTCCATGACTATGAAATCGCATCACATAGATATGTGCACATCAAGCGCCATGTCAGCCAGGCTCCCTCGCTGAGACTACTTAACCACTCAGAGCTTCTAGGCAGATCGTTCCCTGCACTGTGAGGAACAGGACAGAAAAATATGTAAGTCTATGAGGGCCACCACCCAACCTCGAACACGCCCCCAGTGGCCATTTAGGTCCTCAGGTATGTGTGCATGTGAGAGAGCCTCAGGTGTATGGGGAGGTTGGGGGGGGGGGGGTCAGGTATGTATGGACCCTTGGGTGTATGCAGGGGCCCTCTGGTGTGTGTGTGTGTGTATGTGTGTGTGTGTGTATGGACCCTAAGGTGTGTGCAGGGGCCTTCTGTTAAGAATGGGGGGCCCCTCGGGTGTGTGCAGGGGCTCTCAGGTGTGTGTGTGTAGACCCTAAGGTGTGTGCAGAGGCCTTCTGGTGAGTATGGGGGGCCCCTCGGGTGTATGCAGGGGCCCGCAGCTGTGCAGCAGCTGTTCCCAACCAGCCAGCCTGAGTGCCCCGGCTCTGTCCTCAAGAGAACAAGGCTGGCGGAAGATGACTTGTTTTTTAGAACTGCTCTGGAAAACAAGGTCTGTGTGGGAGCTGGCAGAACACTGGCGATCAGGGACACCAGAGGGCCCTCAATACTTGGGAGACCAGGGGAGACGCCAACCTCTCCCAGTGCAGGGAGAGGCTGGTGTCTGTTGTTTCTGCTGCTGCATCTCAGGGGTAGAGAGATGAACATTCTGATGTCCTGGTAAACACTTCCTTCCCAGATGCCCTGACTCATGCTGTTGACAAGGCTTCTAAACAGAATTCCCAGAGAGCCCATGCGTTCCTCAGGATTCTACCCCGGATGAGAGCAACACGGCAACTCCATCTGTGTCAAGAATACTGTGCACCCCAATAACACCCGCTGACACTAACACCCCGATATCGCCCACTGACACTGTCCTTTCCTTTGGGAAGCTGGAAGCTGACATCTCAGGCCTGGTCCTACCGTTACTAACTCCCAGATCTCGGCTTTGAACTCTGGTACTCACCTCTCCGTGACCAGGTCTAATCTCTGGGGAGAGCATGCTCACCCAGGCCTCTCTCCCCATGTGTCATGCAAAAATTACCTTTTACTTTCTGAAGTCATCCTTATGTTTAATTGGATGTGTGAGTACATGTGAGTGCAGGTTCCTGCAGAGGCCAGAAGAGGGAGGCCTTGGATCCCTGGGAGCTGAAGTTATAGGCCGTTAGTGAGCTGCCTATCCTGGATGCCGGGACTCAAAACCAGGTCCTCTTGAAAGAGCAGTCAGTGCTCTTGGCCACACACCCATTTCTCCAACCTTTCTTATCTGATACACACACACACACACATCATACATAGAAATGGGTCATCATGATGCTTCAGTACAGATATACACCAGCTGGTGGTGGTGGCTCATGCCTTGAATCCCAGCGCCCAGGAGAGAAGGGCATATCTCTCTGAGTTCGAGGTCAGCCTGGTCTACAGAGCGAGCTCCAGAACAGTCAGGGCCCCACAGAGAAAGCCTGTGGTGCTTACCAGCTCTAAGGATGTTATTCTTACCAAGTCCTGGGAGACCAGGGCAGGCAAATGTGTTGGTCTTGCCTGGGAAATTAACTTTCAGCTTTTGAAAAGTTTGTGACTCTAATTGGCTATCTTGTTTAACAGTGCTGTTACCCTGGCGACACGGTGGCATCTCGTTGCTAAACAGCATCAACAGTTGCAAGTTTTCTTTATTAAACCACTTCCCCCATATTTATAATGGCAAAGTAAAACCTGCTGCCCTTGTGGGATTTTTATTGATTAAGAAGCTGAAGGAGTGTGAGTCTTTGTCTGACCTAAATTAACCATTTGTAGCTATGATAAAAACTGCCACCTAATATAAAACATCCTGTTGTCCTCTGCCACATACATGACATGGTGTAACAGACACACACATACACAGAAACACAGACATACACAGACACACACACAGACACATAAACACATAGACACAGACAGACAGACACACATATATACACAGAGACCACGCACAAACACACATACACACAGAAACACAGACACACACATATACACACACATATACACAGACCACACACACACAGACCACACACACAAACACATATACACACTGACACAGACACAGACACACACACACACACACACACCAATTAGAGAGACAAGATGAGGAACCCCATGCCTGTGCCTGGTAGGCAGTGGCCTGGCTCTGAGGCTAAGGCTGGTGCTGTAGGCAGAGGGAAATGCTAGGAGTCTGGGTGCTCAGCCAAGCCTCCCAGATGCTGCAGGGAGCCTGGGATGGAGAGGAGAGTGTGAAAGACAGACAGGGGCATCCCTGAAGACTAGCAAGAAGGGCAAAAGCACTGGGAGGGAAGGCTATCAAACCCAGAGTCTCTATGCCTTGAGTGCAGGGAGGGAGACGTACCCAGCTCGTCAGTGAGGAGGTGTTTTCCTTGGACGGAGTTCCGGCACTGGTTGCTGGGTCGGCTGCTGTTGCCTAGGTTAAACTGCACCTTCCACGGGATGGGCTGTTCCCGGTCTTGAACCTGGAGGAGGTTCCGGTCTCTCACAGCCCTCTCTTCCTGCAAGGAGACCACAGCGGGAGAGGAGGGTTCAAAGCGCTTTTCCTGCATTTTCTCACTTGCCCTAAAGGCATCTATACCTCCATCTCTCTACCCTCGACCCAACCCTCGGGCACAAGTGCCATCTATGTCATCAGGGAAACCTGGCAAGTTAAAGCTACCCCCCCCCCCCAGTTACTGCATTGATGTGCAAGGGCCCCAGAAGCAGACAAAAGATTCTGTAAAATCCGGGGTGGGGGGGGGAGCAAAAACTTTTCTCTCTGCCAGCAACTTAAGTTTTTAGATACTAATACACACACCATGGAACAGAACACAAAGCCCAAATACTTTTACAACCAGGAGGAAACTATGTAATTTTAATCATCTCAGGCTGTCTGATACCTCTAGACCAGGAGGCCTCAGCCAAATAAGTGACAAGTACTCACATACAAAACTTGTAAATGGGACTGGGGATGACTTCAGGACCAGACGAAGCCTGACAACCTGCAAGGCTCATCCTTTGTGTGACAGCACACAGCGGTCATCCTTATGAATACTTCCAGATGCCTTTCTGCCTACACAGCCCTTTGCCTTGCTGAGCCAGGAGAGAAGTGGACCCTGAGTGAGAGCCTGGATCCCTGATCCTAGACAGGAACCACACCATTGAGCTAGGAGGAGAAGCCCAGCTGCTGGAAAGATAGAGAAGCACAAGGCGGCCACATCTTTGGAAGCTTCTAGCCATGAATGTGTAACAAAAGACCTCTAAAAGGCCCTCTCCCGTTGCGCTTCTCATCCTGTAGTTCAGACCTGCCTGAAACTCACGGCAATCCTCCTGCCTCGGCCTCCTAAATGCCGTGATTATAGGTGTGAGGTGCCATGGCCTGTTGGTTTTGGAGGTTTTAAGGCAGGGTCTTTTAAGGCAGGCACCCTCTGCAACACCAAATGGCCCCCAGGTCCTCCTGCAACAGCCTGCCAGGTGCTGGAACTACGGGATTATGGTGTGCACCACCACGCCTGCTATCCCCATAGCTGGTGTTTTTTAAGCCTCACCAATGTTGCTCTGTAACTATGGAGACCCTGCGAATTGCATCGGATGGCAACACAGACAATTCAGGGAAACAGACAGGATCTTTGTAGTTACTGTGGGAAGGCAACCTAGGAAGTTGGTGAAGTTGAATATGCACAAACCTTGCTCTAGGAAACTTTACTGAGTGCCATCCCACAGGAACCATACACCGAGGTTTCCCATAGCTCTCTGTTTCAATGGTAGGAAAAACATAAACAAAACAAAAACCCCAAAACAACAACAAAAACCTAGAAACCCAACACCACGGAAATGTCTGACTAAACACTAGCAGGGACACACTATCATCAGAGCTAAGTTCTCATGACACCTCCCCACATGTTCACCTCTGACCTGTGACCTCTGACCCAGGGCATCACCATCAGCTGATCTCAACACTAAGTGGATAGTAAAGCATTTCCAAGGACCCACATTATCTAGATAATCGCATTGCCATGGATCCACCATGTCAATGTGCCATCATTAAGAACACAGCCTCCGCAGGCCAGCAACAGCCCCCTGGTTCTGCACGCAGGATGACCCTGCAGTTCGGTGTGGGGGTGTGAGAAAGTCCTGTCAATCACTTGCAGATGGAAGTGCTAGACAGTGCCTAGCCTCCCCAAAGTTTGATGAACCCTCTGAGGTATCATCAGCTGGCCTCTCTCCTACCACAAGCCCGGCAGGTCTAGGTTCCCCTTCTTCAGTTTGCTCAATGTAAAACAGTCTTTCAGGATGGCTTTCCTGTGGCCTGCCTTTCCTTTTATGGTTCTTTTAAAGGCTATGGCTAGGTGGCAAAGGACAGGTAGTTGTTACCTCAGTTACAGAAAGAGAAGGGCTGAGAGCAAGAACCCCTGGGAGACAGGGACCCCCTTAGGTGCAGCCTGTGGATCAGGAGTGGACCTTAGCTGAAGCCTGGAGCAATGGACCCCAGAAGGATCTCCACCATGAACCCTGTTCCTGGTGAACAGGAGGGCAGTTCTCCAGCACCTGAACTTGTCAAACATGAATATTCGAAACCTCTGCCGTGGGTATTGTGTGGCTAAATCGTGGCTGTGGTGCACTTTTGGAGGCAGGGTGGAAGGGACAGGAGATCTTCTTCCACCCAGTGGGTTACTGGACTTCCCTACTGAGTTCCCTCTGGGCTGTCTTGTCTTCGAGCAGCACTTCACCAAGTATATGACTTCTTTCATTCAGAATCCATTCAAAGCTGGGCGTGGCAGTACTCATCTTTAATCCAGTACTCAAAGAGGCAGAGGCAGGTGAATCTCTGCAGATTCAAAGCCAGCCTGGTCTAACTACACAGAGGTGATTCAGGACAGCCAGGGCTACAGTGAGAAACCTTGTCTCGACAACAAGGAAAACAATATCCATTCAAAGGGGATTTTCACAGAGTGCCATGGACACTTTAGACAAGTGCTCCAATGGGCTGCTGACAAAGGCTTCCGTGTGAATCAGAGCCACCCAACCCTCAAGGTGTTAGCTGTCCACAGATCCTGCAGGGGAAAGGTGGGATATGGAGTGGGGGGAAGCACAAGAGAATGTTCTCTGTAAACAGTTGTGTAGCCTGCATAGCTAATGGACGTAGCCTCTCCTCAGATTTTCAGGGGGTTAATTAGGAAGTGGGCTGTGTTAGTTCTTATGGGAAATCATAGCAGTCAAATGAGAGACATGTCCCATGGAAGATGACAGTGACAGTGTACTCACATTCATAAAATAATAATCATTTTTTTAAAAAGATTTTTTTAAATTTATTTTATGTATATAAGTGCAGTGTAACTGTCTTCAGACACACCAGAAGAGGGCATCAGACCCCATTACAGATGGGTGTGAGCCACCATGTGGTTGCTGGGATTTGAACTCAGGACCCCTGGAAGAGCAGTCAGTGCTCTCAACCACTGAGCCATCTCTCCAGCGCCCCCCCCCCCCTAAAGAACTCTTAAAAACGAGATTTACTTTTATTATTTGTGTGTATGTGCGGGTGAGGGTTTGCATACAGAAGCCAGAAGAAGGTATTAAATCCCATGGAACTAGAGTTAGCAGGTGCTGCTGGCTGGGAACAGAACCCAGGTCCTCTGCCAAAGCAGCCAGCACTCTTAGCCACAGTGCCGCCTCTGCAGCACCCTCCCCTTCCCCCCAGAGAGTTTGTAAAGATGGGGAAACACTTGTACATTAAGCGTGGGGTGGGGTGGGGGGATGAGGGGAACGACAGCACACCTCAAGTGAGAGAAGCAAAACCATTCAGATGAAACAGAAGGAAGAAATGACACCCAAATGTCCCAGTAGCCCTTCCCGTGGGTGACCCCGTGCCCATGCCATGCCTCGAAAATGTTGCAGAGCTCAAGTCTTTGTTGGTACCCAGTTTAAAATTGGGGTTGGGTAAGGGGAACGACACAGGGGGCAGCTCTCTGCACTCATCACGTCTTATACAATGCCTATGTGGTGGTTTGATTAAGAATGCCCCCTCCCCGGGTTCAAGTATTTGAATACATATATACTCGGTCCCCAGTTGGTGGAACTTTTTTGGAAGGATTAGGAGGTGTGGCTTTGGAGGAGGAGAAGTAGCACTGGGGGTGGGCTCTGAGGTTTCAAATGCCCAAGTTAGCACTCCCTGCCTAGTGGTTTGGATCAAGATGTGAGCTCTCTGCTATTGCTTCAGCATTCTGCCTGCCTGCCTGCCTGCCTGCCGCAATGCTCCCTGTCATAACGGTCATGGACTCTACCTCTCTGAAACTCCAAGTCCCAGCCAACCAAACTCTAAGCTGCCCAGGTCACGGTGTATAATCAGAGAGATAGAAAAGCAACAAAGACAACCTCAGACAATCTGCATCTTCCCAGCAGAACTCACTGACCTGCCCTCCCTCCCTCCCTCCCACTCCTGCAGCAAACAGCAGGCACCCAGGGAGTAGACTTCAGTGCTCGCTCCACCTCCATCCCCCATGCACAGGCCACCCGGCGCCACTCACCATCCCCAACACTCTCCCCTGATGGCATCCTCTCTGCCCTCCCATCTCTCTAGCAATTTAAATTATCCCCTAAAGCATTAATTAGGATAAAAACCAAAGAAAAAAGGCATCCCAGGATCCAAGGCAACGGAGATCAGCAGCTGTCTGGGCAGAGACTGTTGTACAAGCTTGAGAAGTCTCAGGGATGCAGAGCCAAGGACGGGGGGCGGAGGGGGGGGCGCGGGAGGGAGATGACGACTATCTGGGATGAGCATCTTTTCTTCCTAGCCCACCTCCACATCAGAGATTTGAGGGAAAGGCCAGGCCAAGTGAGACCAGCGGGGCACCCAGCTGCAGGGTAGCAGATGGCAGTCAGCCAAGCAAGAAACCAAGTCAGGATGGGACTGACTCACAATGGCAGAGCACAGAGAGGAGCCTGTGCAAGAACGACTGGTCCAAGCCAATGAGGACCCACAGTGAGAGCTCGTGCCTACAGATGGATTCTCAGAACTCAGTGGGCTTAGTGGGTGAAGGTACTTGCCACCAGGCCGGACAACCTAAATTCAATCCTGGGGGACAGACATGATGGAAAGGAAGGACTCCCCCAAACTGTCTCCTGACCTTATGCACTCTTTCCTTTCCCACAACACTACACAAACACACACACATAAATAAATAAGAATGCAATACATTTTCAGACAGGAAGTCGACTGGAGACTGTTTAGGGCTGAGAGGGAGAGCAAGTCCATGAAGGTGTCCTCAATTGTGACTGTGGTAACAGCTACCTCACTGTGACCTTACTAAAGCCACTGGGATATGCACTCGGGTGAGCTGTGTATGGCTTTGGAAGGTGAACTGTAGGTCAGCGTGCGCACATGGGCTCTGAGCATGGCCTACCCACTCACAAGCACTCAGTAATGTCCTGCTCTGTAAAGAGATCTTCGCAGATCTGCCAAAGGTTGACACATTTCTGTCACATTATATACCACACTTGTTCATGTCACAGCTAATGGAAGTTAACAACTCAGGGGAGGAAACAAAGTCTCCAAAAGTCTGATTTTTCTCTCGAATTCCATTTTATGTCTGGCAGTGGAAGACATCAACTGTCTCTGAGGGAGCAGGCTCTCTCCTAAGTCTCTTTATTTCTTTTTTTTTTAAAGGGTTGCAGCATTAGGGAGGTTGAGAACTGCTGGTTTATTTATTTTATGTATATGAGTACACTGTTGCTGTCTTCAGACACACCAGAAGAGAGCATCGGACCCCATTAAAGATAGTTGTGAGCCACCATCTGGTTGCTGGGAATTGAACTCAGGACCTCTGGAAGAGCAGTCAGTGCTCTTAACCTCTGAGCCATCTCTCCAGCCCCTCTCCCAAGTCTTATAAACAAGCCATTGACCACTCATTCCTCTAGGTGAGAAGCAGGGAGGGGTAGGGCTGGCTAGTTTAGCTGGTAACTCAGTTGTCAGCCAGAGTTCAGTATGCAGAAGAAGGCAGCACAGGCTGCCTACCTCCCACCTCAGCAGAGTAGTTGAGAGCTTTCAATCGGTCATTTTCCCAGCCTCCTCCTCAGTGAGCCAGCAACTCCATCTGTCCAGGCAACAGGAAAGAATCTGCTCTAAGGCAAATGCTAATGGCTCATGCCCTAGTGTGCTGAAAGCACTTTCCACCATGACCGGTTACTGCTGGGACAAGTGTCACCACAACTGAACACAGCCAACATGGTTTATTAAGTGTTATTTCAAAACTAACTCGGACCACAGACTCCTTGAAGCAGGCTCTCTTGGGGTGTGCAAACTAACTGGCTAAGTTACTCTGAAAAGCCCCAAGAGCTTAACACAATACACATTTCTTGTCTGTGCCACCAGTGGTGTCCCTCGGTGAGCAAAGACAGCACTACAGGGTGGGAACTACAGATGTATCTAGACCAGACTCCTCCCCTCTCCCCCCTCCTTATCTTTACAGAACTCTCCCTGTAGACTGGGATCTGCTACTATGTAGTTACTATGTAGTCACTATGTAGACTCACAGCGATCTGCATGCCTCACCCTCCCAAGTGCTGGGACCAAAGGTGAGTGCTTCCATTCCCAACGGTAATCCCAACTTTAAAAACACTTCACTCTGGATGCTGGCTTACATCTGTCACCTTGTCACAAACGAAGAACCTCGGTTTGAAAATCTCAGCTGGTCTGCATCACATTCACAATCCACAACTCCTCAAAGAAGCCTAATTCCTAGCCACACCCAAGTCCTAAGAAAAGGACTTTGCTCCACAGAGAAGTAGTTTGGCCACAGGACCTGAAGATGAGACAGATGAGTGACACCCAGACTGTGGCTCCACTTCACAAACAGAAGGTCAAGCAACACAGGCAGAAAACAGCCTGAAACCAGAGAATGGAAGACGTGACAGCCACAAAGGAGTCTTAGGCAAAGCAACCCTAACAGTCTATAGGAATGCCCCAAAAGCCACACAGGAGAGTGCTCCAAGAGCCACACAGGAGGGTGCTCCAAGAGCCACACAGGAGGGTGCTCCAAGAACCATTATGAGAGTGCTCTAAGATTCATCAGGAGAGTGCTCCAAGAGCCTCATAGGGGAGTGCACCAAAAACAGCACAGGAGAGTGCTCCAAGAGTCAACAGGAGAGTGCTCCAAGACCTTCATAGGGGAGTGCTCCAAAAACAGCACAGGTGGGTGCTCCAAGAGCCAACATGAGAGTGCTCCAAGACCTTCATAGGGGAGTGCTCCAAAAACAGCACAGGTGGGTGCTCCAAGAGCCATCAGGAGAGTGCTCCAAGAGCCAACAGGAAAGTGCTCCAAGAGCTGCACAGGAGAATGCTCCGAGTCAACAGCAAAGTGCTCTAAGAGCTTCACAGGGGAGTGCTCCAAGAGCCAACAGGAGAGTGCTCCAAGAGCCAAAAGGAGAGAGTGCTCCAAGAACCAGTGTTAAAACACAGGTGAGGGCTATTCTCTGTACCCTAGGTAGGGCAAGAGCACAAGGCTGGCTGAGGTATCAGCCGCTCTCTTAGAAGTATCACATCCCAACCTGATAGTACACCCCACCAACCACTTCTAAGACCTCCACTGCACAGGTGAAAGCCAGGTAGACATGCAACAGTTCCAGGACCAACAGAGTTGCATGTAGCTCTCCAGTGGTGAACTGACTGCCCACCCCCATCCCCAAATCAATGTTAAACCCTTCACACCCAAGATGACATTAGCAGAGCAGTGAAAACACAGACTGAGAAGTAGGGTGTCTCCTATGTAACCAGAATTCTGTGAGATCATGGGGTGGAGTCCCCATGAATGGACTGGTAGCCTTGAGAGGAGCTGAAGGGACCAGGGTGCATTCTCCACTATACGAGAATGAAGCAGGCCAGGGGGTACCACCACACGTGGAATCAGTTGGCATCCCCCGTCTGATACCTCCCAGCTGCCAGAGTGCATGTGTGGTGTTCAGGCCACCAGAGTCCATGGTGGGGTTTCAGTTGCCCACACTAAGCACACAAGTTCTTCTCACCCTCATGGAACTTTATCTCACACAGGTTCTCCACATGTCCACAGAGTTTAGTCATCTACTGGCCAAAAGCCCCATCATGACAAGGGGACAGCACAGGATGGCAAAGATAATCAGTGCTCTGGCTTCAGAGGAAACAGAACAAACAAACAAACAAACAAACTAGAGGTTTCATAATGACCCTTGTATAGTCTTAAATCACAAGCAAAAAAGCAAAAATGAATGAATGAATAAATAAATAAATAAATAAATAAATAAATGCAAGCAAGGCAGCCAGGGGCGGTGCATGCCCTCAATTCCAGCACTCAGGTGGATCTGTGGGTTCAAGACCAGCCTGGTCTACAGAATAGCTAGGGAGATACTTATACCTACCCTACCACAGACAGACAGACAGAAAGACACACACACACACACACACACACGTCAAGTAATTAAAATGGGGCTGTAGGAAAGGTCACCACGTAGACAGCATCTGAGCCAAGATTAATAAATAAATAAATAAATAACCTGGCTTAGGAGAAAAGTCAAGTCACCCCAACCAAGACTCACGTGAACCAACATCTGGTCCCCAGGAAGTGCCTGGGGGGGGGGGGGTTCGGGCAGAGATGAAGGCTGCAGTGTCCGAACAAGACACACAGGTCTCTGTTCTCAAAAAGCATTATGTTGAGCAAGAGGGTGAGGTAACATACACAAACAAACATACAAACAAGAAATGCTGGGTCAGTAATTACCACAAAGGCAAGTGGCCAGACGGTGGGCAGGAGACCGCACTACAGTAGGGCACTGGGCATGGCTCGAGTCACTGACTACGGTCAGTTAGACCCAAACTGACCAAAAGTAGTTCAGTCGCACAGACAACGCAGATGAGCCCTCTTCGCTTGAGCAAAGGGTTACACATTTGAGAAGGCCTGTGGTGGAAACCTTGTCTAGACTATCACCCTAGGACAGGCTGTGAGACAAAGCAGAAGCAGACTGGCCGGGCTACGGCACCGGACCGGGAACAGATGACAGTGTCTTGCCCCTGAAGGGGCATCAGAAGTAATTCAGGCAATGAGTGTCTTAGTTAGGGTTTGACTGCTGTGAACAGACACCATGACCAAGGCAACTCTTATAAAGGACAACATTTAAAGGGGGCTGGCTTACAGGTTCAGAGGTTCAGTCCATTATCATCAAGGCAGGAACATGGCAGCTTCCAGGCAGGCATGGTGCAGGCAGAGCTGAGAATTCTACATCTTCATCTGAAGACTGCTAGTGGAAGACTGACTCCCAGGCAGCTAGGGTGAGGGTCTTAAGCCCATGCCCACAGTGACACACCTCCTAATAGGGCACTGTAGAGCCAGAGTTTTGGGGCCTGAGGTGACAGGAAGAAATGAACAGCCTAACTGTGTCAACAGTGATGACATATGTCACTTAGTGAGATGCTGAGGACTGGAGAGGTATAAATCTGGCAGAAGAAAGGCAAGAGTTCTGTTCCAGGTGGGTGCAATGGAGACAATTATCAGAATGTGGAAAAGCCAGACAGGATTACAAGGTCAAATCTGGGCAAGAGAGTAAGACCCCCTGTTAAAAGGAGTGACCGTGCAAAAGCGCAACCATTCAAAAGACAGACTGTGATTCAGAAAACCAGAGAACTAAACGCATAAGAACAGCAAAACAGGGTGAAAGGGCGCACAGGAGCAGAAAGGCGGAGGGGCAGGCGACCTACAGAATGCAACTCAGTCAAGTGTGGTTTCTAGGCAAATGCTGGGAACTGGTTCCTACTACAGTGGGATGCCAGGTCTCTAGGAACTCTCTACCAGGACAAAAACGGGAAAGGGAGGTTGAGAAATTAAAAATAAAAATCTACCCAACCAAGTTGTGCCCCAAAAGGGAGCCTGTTGGGTCACCCAGGTGAACAGGCACAGAGAGCCCTTGGCCACTTCCTGGTCTAGCCATCTCTACCTTCTGCCCATCAAGAAGCCTGGGGCTGTGCGGAGCAGGGAACGCTACAGAGGAGGGTGCACAGGTCTGAGGACCCCATTCTGCCTGGCCTACCAGCCAGATCCCTCACGGAAGAGGGGCGGTACCAAGACCTGCAGTGGGACGCCTCCCTTAGCGGCCTTCAATTCACAGGAGGACAGGAGGAGGATCACACAATCGGAGGGAGGAGGACTAGAAGGTTGAGCACTAGAGAGCTGGGGGGAGGACTAGTGGATGATCCAGGGACTGAAAGGAAGAGGCTCAGAGAGAGGACTGAATGGCTGCATATCAGGAGGACTACAAGGTGGAGGACAGGAGAGAGGAGCATCAGAGGACAGAGGATCAAGGGAGGGAGGAAGTGTGAGGATCGAGGAGGAGGGGTTGTAAAAGGACTGAGGGTGAGAGGTAAGAAGTTGGAGGGCAGAGGAGAACAGAAGATGGGGAGGCAGAGAATTCGAGGGAGGAGGAGGAGTGGAGGACGGAGGGAGCGAGGAAGGGGAAAGGAGAAGGGCAGAGGAGGACAACGCAACGGAGGGAGAAGGGCTGAAGGAGGATTTTAGATCAGAGGGAGGAGTGCTGAGGAGAAGGATTAGAAGAACGATGGGGAGAAGGACATAGTATTTGTGGGAGGAAGAAGGATCGGAAGGACGGAGGTCCTGAGAGAAGTCGCTTACCTGCTTGAAGGTGCTGCTGAGGAAGTAAACCAGCGAGAGCCCGAAAACCAGGGCGAGCACCCAGCGCTTGCGCAGGAGCCGGCGCCACAGCAGCGCCGCCAGGTTCAGCATCCCGATAGGGCGCAGGCGCAGAGGCGACCCCACGGCATGACCCCTGCAGTCCGCTCCCAGCACTGCTTTACCTTCCCGCAGCCAACGCGCCGGCCACGTGATCCGCCGCACGCCCCGCCCCACCTAGTGACGCCAACGCCAGGCCCCTCCATGCCTCCTCGCCATTGGTTCTGCCGGAGCCTCGGCTCTCCATAGGCTGAATGTGACGGCAGGGGCGGGCCTTCTCGGACCAGAGGCAAGCCTCCCTGTGCGAGGGTCCTAGCGCCGTCCGTGTTCTCGGTGGCACAGCCAGCCGGAAGTCACGTGGCGCCCTGGCCACGCCAGGGATTGGCTGGGCTGGATTAGCAGAGGCCGTGATTGCTGCAGTGTCTGGCAGGTAAACGAAGGCGATGCTCGGCCGCCTCTACCCTGTGACCCCGCGAGCCTAGCGGCAGAGGCGCTTCGCCGTCGGGTCTGGGGACGCCGCTCGCGCACAAGCGTCCTGTAGGGGACCGTACAGCCTCCTAGGGAGGACCAGGGTGTGTGGGACGGAGATGGTCCATTCATTCATTCTGTAGCATCCTGTGGGCTCCAGTAGTCGATAAGAGCATACTTGTACCGCCCGCTTGCCACAGAATTGTGGGCATTTAATTTATGACGTTTTCTCAAAGCTTGTAGGTGGAAACTTGGGGGACACCGTGTTTTAGTTTCCCCGAGGATAAGGAGTAGTGGGGCCACCCGGAGTATCAAGCCAGATTGCAAATTCTTGAGACATGTTATCTGATGGATGACAGTTCCTTTATGAAAATGGCAGGGTTGAGGGTGTAGCTAGGTGATAGAGGGCTTGCCTGAATATGAAGATGATGCCAAGGAGTCTTTTCCTAGCTAATGTAACCTTGCAGAAAAGACAGGCACCTTAGCCTGTGGCTTCCTAGCTAGCTGCAGCCGAGAAGGCTGTGCAGAATTAATTAATTCCGCACCCATTTGTGTTGGCCTGGGCTAAGAGATGGATCTTTCTCTGTAGGGAAAATATGCCGGGAAACTGAGCCTGTTCATGGAAGCATATTCTTTATTTCTTAAAAGATTTTATGTATGTATGTATGTATTTTTTAATTACATGTGAGAGTGGGTTTGCCCATGGGAGTGCAGGTGCCCTCCGAGGTCAGTAGAGGGAGTCAGATCACTTAGAGCTGGAGGTACAGGTAGTTGTGAGCCACCCTTGTGGGTGCTGGGAACTGGACTTACATCTTCTGCAGGAGCAGTAGCTATATGGAGTCTCTCTCCAAGCCTTGCCCCTTCTTTCTTGGCTTTTTATTGGTGCGGGAGGTAAGACGAGGTGTGTGCTGATCTGTCGCTGGGGAAAATCAAGGTGATCTAATCTCTGCAGAGACATTGGCCTTCCATCTCTGCAACTCCAAGGAGGAGGGGCAGCCCAGACACAGGACCTCTCACGGGTCATAGTAAACAAACCCGCATGTCAATGACTGGTAAGTGCTGTGAGGGAAGCAGCCAAGACCCAACAGGAAACCCGAGAGAAAAGGAGGCCTCTGGAAGGAGCTGCCATTAGCCTCAAAGGAGGTAGCCTGCAACCCTCAACTGGAAAACCATGCCAGGGAAGGAACAGCAGGTACAAAGGCCCAGAGGCAGGAACTCTTAACTTTAGAGTGTCCGGAGGTACCTGGAGTTCTTATGGCCAGAGATAAGTCACAGAATCAAGGTTGTAAAAGGGTAATGATAACCCCCAGCACAGCCTGGAAGCCTCCAACGACTCTGATTTTTATTCTGGTTTCACTTACAAGCCAGTAGAAATTCTAAATCATTTTTATGCCCCCCCCCCGAGTGTGTGCTTGTGCACATCTGTGCGTGTGTATGTGTGTATAAGCGTGCATGTGCATATGTATACATGTAGGTATGTATGGATGCTCGGGGTGGGGGGCCATTGCAAATGTCTAAGGAGGTCAGAGGTCACCCCCAGGTGTCATTCTGCCAGAACTGGGCACCTTATTTTTTGAGATAGAATCTCTCACTGGGACCTAGGGCTCCTCAGCTGGAAGGACTTGGCCAGGGAGTACTGGGAATCCTGGTTCTGCCTTCCCAGTGCTGAGATTACACAGTGCAATACCATGCCTGGCTACTTACAGAGGTGCTGGGGATCAAAGTCAGGTCCTCATGCATGTGTGGCAAGCACTTTATCCACAGAGCTCTCTCTCCAACCCTCAGGATGCATAGTTTGCTGATAGGACAAACCTAGTAAGGCCATAAGCCACCATCAGCACCTCAGGGAGGATAGCTCCAAGGCTACCAGAACTACTGGGCTATTACAGTACCCAGTCACATCTGACAGCTTATTCTGTAACAAGTCATCCCAAGGCCTGTTCACACAAGTGCTTTGTGCCACCCAAGGTCTGCTGTTTCCGATGGGTCTCCTTCCCTGTGCTTCCCTCTGAAGAAGAGGAGGAAGAGGAGGAGGAGGAGGCCTGCTCTCTCTGGGACCCAGTGACCACATCCCATCAGGAACCCTGAGTGTCCACGGCACATTTCGTCAGCATGGAGTTCTGAGGTCCATGTGGCTCCTTGCTGCGCACCAGGTGACGTGTCTCCAAAGGGATTTCTACCTTCACTTATGAAGTGATGGAACCCTGGGTCCCACCGCTCCATTATCTCCCCAGGAAACAGATGGGGAGTGGGGAAGCCACAGAGAGGTCCCTGGCTTCTCTGAGGCCACATAGCAAGTTAAAGGGGGGCAGTGTCTGCTGCTCACTGCACCCCAGCAAACACCAGTGTCTGCGCCCCTATTTGTTGTTTTCTCCCTTTTGGGTAGGAGCCACCTCCACCTGTGACTCTCTGTATTCTCACTGTGAGATGGGGTACTTATTTACAGTCACCATGACAACAGGCAAGGAAGGGGTGTGTCCAGAGATGTAGCTCACACGTGTGTGTCGCTTTCAGGTGCTAAGGAAAATGCAGAGACGCCACAGTAGCAACACGGACAACATTCCACCTGAAAGGTAAGAGTCTCTGCCCCCCCCCCCCAATTTCCTCCCATCTGGGGAACCTAGCCTTTTCAATATTAGTTATTGGGGATATAAAACAGACCCAATAGAGAATTGCTTTGCAGTGTATTTGGCAGCTTCCCCTTCCTATAAGAACGCACCCAAGGCCGCCGGCTTTGTAAAGAGAAAAGGTCTGTGAAGATCACAGTCTTGGAGGCAGAGAGAGCCAAAGGCAAGGCCGGCTCAGTGGCCATATTTGACCTCATCACCTAGTGGCGTGGTTGTCGGTGGCGGCTGCATGCGTGGGTGACTGTGATTTACTTCTCAAACATGATGGAGAGGACCAGGTAGCCTCCGTGGATAAAGTGCTGTTGTCTTAGGACAATTGTCAAACTTGTGAGACAGGTCTATGTGACTCAGATTCTTCCTGCCAGGTTTTCATATATAGAGACACCTGGCCTCCCTCCATGAGCTGCTGCAGCAATCCCCACAGGGTCTGGCCTGCCTACTGGAGCATCCCTGACCAGTAAGGAGGCTGCGAAGCTCAAAGTCAGGGAGCTGGCAGATCGGTGCCTGGTGAGAGCTGGTTCCTGGATGGCTGTCTGCTTGCTGTGTGAACCAATGTGATTACTGGGGTCACTTTCAGGAAAATGAGTGTTTCAAAGGCAGCGGCATCACCAAAAAAGCCCAGCCCAGCAGGGCTGAGACTCACACTGGGATCCTCCCTGGAGAAAACTGTCTAGGTCTTCCTGGGGCAACATGCACGCAGCTGTGGAGGTGCATGAGGCAGGGGAGGGGGCAGGGTCTGATGACCTCCCCCCTGCTCGCTCTTTCTCTGTGAGGAATGTGTGCAGCTGTTCTGATTTCCGGAAGGTAACAGCCACATCAGTCCCAGAGGACCGTGTTGTGTTGTACACCAATATCCAATCTCAGGCATCTATCGTGAACACGGATAGGGAACAGATGCGCCAGCTGTGGTGCCTTTCATGGGAAGCAGCAACCTCCAGGTCTCAGACTCTCCAGCCGTAGAGAGGTGATACAGGTGAAGTTAGAGCCCCTGATGGAACAGTGTATTCGAGAGCCCAAGGACACACACACAGCACCCGTCCTTCGGTTGACAAGCCGGGTGGCATCTTCTGAGCTGAGGGCAGCTTTGCTCTCAACTGAACCCGGACAGATGTCTCTGGGGACAGAGACAATGGCAGATAGAACACTGCCCACCGTGCACTGAGGGGCCAAGCCACACCTCCCTAAGAGCCCCCTGAAGATAAGATGTTTGAGAGGGCAGGTCCGTTAGCAAAGACACACAGCCAGGAAGTGGCAGGGCTGAAATTTGATCTCTGGTCCATTTGTTCCTTATCAAACTTTGTGCTTTAATCTTTAAATTACATTATTTATTTATAGTTTTTAATTACATTATTTATAATGTAAAATTACATTATTTGTAATGTTTAATTATTTATTTGTAATTTTAATTACATTTATTTATTTACATTATACATGTATTTGCCTCCAGCTACTGGTATCACAGGCAACTGCTAAAACTACCCAGTTTTTACATGACAGCCTCCACTGCCAGCCACAGCACTAGGTGATAGTCAAAAATGACCACTGAGCCGGCCTTGCCATTGGCTCTCTCAGCCTCCAAGACTGTTGTTGTCTCTTATAAAAAGATAAAGAGAGAAGGGATATGTTTGGTGGATGTGCAGTCAGGTGTGGGGGGAAGGGATGCCTCTGTGGGCCCAAGCTAAGGCATCCCTTCCCCCTGAAGGACCAGCCACACAACTACATGACAGTAGAGTATAGAATAGAGTTTATTCAGGGCATGGGGAGGGGAGTTAAGAAGAGACAGAAAGGCAGAGAGAGAGAGAGAGAGAGAGAGAGAGAGAGAGGCCAGCCATGAGCACGTGGTGGAGTGGGGGGGGGAGAGGGAAATGGGGAGAGAAGGAGTAAGAGGCAAGAGGACAGAGCGAGAGCAAGAAGGCAAGAGAGAGAGGAGGGGGCAAGCAGCCCCTTTTATTGAGAGTCAGGCATACCTGGCTGTTGCCAGGTAACTGTGGGGCAGAGTGTAGACGAAATGCCAAAATGCTAACAACTGTGATCTATATAAACCTTTTCTCTATAAAGCCAGCTGCCTTGGGTGTGTTCTTACAGTGAATGGGGTGCCTGTGTCATGGCATGTGTGTAGGCCAGCTTGTGGGAGTTCTCTCTTTTCACCAGGTATCAAACTCAGTTTGCCAGCCTTGTCTGCAGACACCGATACTCAATACTCATGAATGCATCTCATGGGCTCTTTCAGATGCATAGTTGGCCTTCTCACTCCCCTGGGCTGTGAGCTCGGCTGCTCTTAAGTGGTTAAGTTGGAAGTGCGTAGTCTCCAGCTCCCTAAGGAATGGTCTTTCCCATTTAGGCTACAGTCCCAGCTGGATACAGGAGAAGCTGAGGGGGAGGGAGACCAACTAAAAAAAACCCCTTGGTGGTTTGAGCTTTCCCTATTTGTCCCGAAGTTCCCTGGAGCCTCAGGAACTCAAGTGAGCTCAGGGGTTGCGGGAGGCTTTCCAGAGTCGCCTGGGGCGGTGGGGTCATCCATGCAGGCCTGAACACCAGGCAGGACGTGGGCTTCATGAGCCAAGCTCTTGAGATGCGGAGCGAGCTCGGTCCCTCTGAGACACATAGCCATGGTGTCTGTTGTTGTTGCCGCCGCTAATATCATCAGTATTTTTATCCGGAGCCCCAGGGAGAAGGACCACACAATTCCCAGGCTTTGGAGGCCACCAGGGAGGGGGCCCAGAGGGGAGAGTAATGAGGCCACGCCAGGGTTGGGATGACATTACCATGAAGCCCAGTTTGTGAAGGAAACAACCCCGAGGTTTCTCCAGACCAACCTGTTCCTTTACCCTCGGTGTCCTGTACAGCAGCAGTAGGCTTTCCACAGAAAAAAAACAAAAACAAAAACAAACAAAAACAAAAACAAAACAATTGACTCCATGATCAGGTGAGTTTTGTAAATACCAACCTCAATCAAATGCTTTGAACAATCCCACCTATCTGTGTGTGCTGGGCGTCCTGCCAGAAATGGTTCTCTCCTTTTAACATGTAGGTCCCAGGATTTGAACTCAGGCTTTGCAGCAAGTACTTCTACCCACTAATCCATGCAGTTGGCCCCTAAGATGTACTGTGTTAATTACTGGCCAGACTAATCCCTCATTCCTCCAAACAGCATTGGTTGAGCAGGCCCTGTGCGAGATGGATGCATTGTGCTTTCTGGAGAGGTACAAAGGGAGTGATCAATCAAGGTTGTCCCTGTCACTCAGATCTCCAGGAGATTTGTCACGGTAGAGCCCCCTCCCCGGGCTTTGATGGGTCTGGACCACTGGCAGTTTTGCTGGGCTCCGCACTGTAACCACAGCACACAACTAGGATTGAGCGCCGTGAGTCTCTAGGGAAAGGCGGGCAATAAATTGACCACCAAGTCCCCTGCAGGCAGGTGCAGGCTTTAGAGGTAGCCCTGTCTTCCCATCAAAGAGGAGCTGTGTCGTCTGACATCTGATGGAGAAATGCAGGGAACCTAGACAGGGTGGGGGAGGGCTAGGGGACAGTCTAGTGCCCAAGGCAGCTGAAGCAGGAAACTCTTGACAGGTAAGAAGTCCACTGATAAACTGGGGCTTGGGGTGCTCATCTGTAACCTCAGTTTTCATCTGTAAAATGGGAATGCACTTGGTATCTGTCTCTAGAGCTTAGCAGAGTCTTCTAGAAATATAGACTGGGGGCCTTAGAGAGCTTTTAGTGTGATAGTGAAATACTAACTCTACCTATATTTAATAATTACATGAATTAATGATCAACTAGTAATTAAACAACTAATCATATCCATATAATAAGTAGAGGCTGGGTAGCACAAGGTCAAGGCCAAAGCAGCTTTTATGGGGAGTGACTGAGAGTGAGAGCCCAGGGCTGGGTTATGGCTCAGTGCAGAGAACGTTCACCTTGCACTCAGAAAGCCCTGGGTTCAATCCCCAGCACTGTATAAACCTGATGTGGTGGCACACACCTGGAATCCCAGCATTTGGATGGTGGAGGCAGGGGAACTGGGAGTTCAGTTTGAGGTCAGCTTAGAGAATAGATGAGACCCTGACTCAAAAATACACAAATGTAGGCTGTAAAGTTGGTCCACCTGGGACCAAACCCTCCTTTCTTATTCCTCACCAGCAATTCACCAGTGACCAAGTGCTTGCGTCTGTGTGTGCCTCAGTTGGTTTATCTGTGAAATGGGGATATTATGTATAGCTGATGTAGGCTGGTAGGAGGATTTCATGAGTCATTTAGAAACACACAGGACCGCATACAGGACCTCGAGCAACAATACCCAGCCTTCTTCCCAGTTTCCCAAGACAGGGTGAGTTGCCCAGCCTGGTCTTGAAGTTGGACGTCTCTCAGCCTCCCAGGTTCTGGGATCACAAGCCTATTGGAGCTGGTGCCACTGGTGGCTTCCCACACAGAGATTTGATTTCTCATGATACCCAAGGCAGCAAAGGGCGGGGTCCACTTCCTGGAGTCTCTCTTCTCCATCTGCTGTGTGTCTGTCCCACAGAGACATCTGCCATTCGGGACTGGGGTCCACTATTTAAGACCCTCCCCTAAATAGGGTCACGTTCTGAGGTTTGGATGTTAGGGTTATCTCACAGTTCCGGATGTTCGAGGTGCATCTGATTGTGGGGTTTTCCTGGTTCACTCCCTCTTCCCAAAAAGCTTTCAGGATTCAATCCTGGGGATAAACTTGATATCCTCTAAGTGTGCAGACCCCCCTTCCCTCTAGACATCATAGTGGAGTTAAGTCTGCTCCCTCCCAGCACAGACACCGATCTGCTGTGTGAGTTTGGGGCCTGGTCTGATGTGAGCTTTGTTTGTCATCTTGTCTCGCAGCAGAAGTCGCAGCCAGGCGCTCAGCCCCGAGGCCAGCGTGGATGAGGGTGGTGTATTTGAGAGTCTGAAGGCAGAGACGGCCTCCCCTCCTGCGCTTTTCTCAGGCCTGGCAGGTAGCCTGCCTGCCAGCCCCTTCCCAGCAGGCCTGGTGCTGGGCTCCACAGCGGGTGGCGGGGATGTCTTCATCCCCATGCCAGCCACCAGGGATGAGGCTGGTGGCCGCAGCGCTGAAGGAAGCACCTACCACCACCGCCAGGCCCACCACCACTTCCACCATGGTGCCCACCGCAGTGGCTCCCTGCTGCAGCACGTGGGTGGGGACCACCGTGGACACTCAGAGGAAGGGGTCGACGAGCAGCCCGGAACTCCAGCACCCGCACTGTCTGAGCTGAAGGCTGTGATCTGCTGGCTTCAGAAAGGACTGCCCTTTATCCTCATCCTGCTGGCCAAACTGTGCTTCCAGCACAAGCTGGGTGAGTCCCAATGGGCCCTCAGCGCCAGGGAAGAACTGCACATGCCTAGAGCTAGGTCCAGACCGTGTGCCAGGGACTGCGCATGCCTAGAGCCAGGACCAGCCTGTAGAGGAACCATGGAGTTTTGGGTCAGCCCTGGATTCAAATTTCCAGCCTAACTGTGTGACCTTGATCAAGTGGCCTGACCTCTCTGACCTTCGGTTTTCTCCTCTGTCCAGTGGGGTTGAGATAGAAACTTCTTTAGCTGGTCTGTCTGTAGGTAGGAAGGGAAGAATAGAGCGTTAGGCTTTGGGGAGCACAGCTCTGGCCCTTTCTAGCTGCATGACACTGGGTATTTTATTTAGCTCTCTGCTTTGGTTCTGACTGTCTTTCAAATAGGGGTTAAATACAAACAGCTGTTCCTCTCAATCTCCCAATTCTCCATCTGTGATTCAGCCAACTACCCTAACAAGACAGTTAAGGAAGAGATGGGGTATCTCAAGGGTGTAAAGTGCCTGCTCGTAGACACGGGGACTTCTGTTCATCACTAGTAAACCCATGTAAACAGCTGGGCAAACACTAGCATCCCAGTGTTGGGGAGGCAGAGACGGAGAATCCCGGCAGCTCACTGACCAGGTTCCGTCACTGTGAGTGTTCAGAGGTGATTTAACCTATTGCAGAGGGGAGGGGTGTTGGGTCTATGCAAATATCGTGCCATTTCCTGTTCAAAGTGAAGCAGCCACAGATTTGGGAGTCTACAGGGATCCCAGAACACCCCTCACAAACACTGAGGGGTGACTGTACTTTGTGGAGTCCCAATGAGGAAGCCTTTAAAGGTCATGCATTTAAAACACATAAAGGAAGTGTTCGTTACCGCCTCGTATTCAGACCACCAGATCCGGCCAGATGGCTCAGCAGGTAAAGGCCCTTGGCACCAAACCTGATGACCGGAGTCCAGTTCTCCCGACCCATTGTAGCACGAGAGAACCCACTCCTACAGGCTGTCCTCTGATCACCCCACGAGTACCATCTCACACACATGCACACACTGACAGAGCCTGGCACATAGCAGGTACTCGGCATGACGGGGCCTCGTGTAGCCCTTAGCCAAGTACCTAGCGTACTCTTATGAGCTATGCTCTGCCGCTCTGCCCTGCAGTGTTTATAGACTGTGACTCAGTTACTTCTTCTCATACAACCTCCAGGGCCAGAGAGGTGGCTCAGTGGGTGATGGTGCCAGCCTTGCAAGCACCCGTGGTCCTGGGGAAGAAGACAGCTGTGGAGGGTTGTCCTGACCTCCTTACATGCACTGCGGCGACAAGTGTAGCCTCACAGTCAGGGACTCACACACAATAATAATAAAACCAAAGCAACAAAAAAGAGAATCTCAAGATGAGACCATCTTTTGTGTCTTATTTTCCCCTCTCTGGAGAGCTCCAGCCAAGTTTATCACCCCCTTCCTAGCTGGAGCCCCTATGTCACCACCCATCCCTTCTGTCCCTAGGAGTGGAAGCCAGCATGTCCTTAAGTCTCACCCTAAATTCTGCCAAACTTGTGTCTAAGGGTTTTTTGTTTTGTTTTTTATTTTTTGAGACAAGGTCTCATTTGTAGCCTTGGCTGTTGGTGTGAGTTTGTAGCTGAGTGTCACCTTGAACTTGCAGCAATCCTCCTGCCTCCACCTCCTCAGTGCTAGAATGATGGGCTCGTGCCACTGTGCCTGGCTCTTGCAGCTAAGTTGTCCTTGAGGGTCATCATTGGGTGGTGTTGTTGTTGTTGTTGTTATTTATCAGTTTGTTTGAGAGAGTGTCTTCCTCGGCAGACATCAAACGTGGTGTCCTGCCTCAGGTTCCTGGGTGCAGAGATCACAGGTGTGCTATGTGGTTGTTTTTAATTTACATTTGTATACTTAATACATTTGTATATGTGTGTATGTGTGCACAAACATATGTATGATGGCATCTATATGGAGGTCAGAGGACATTTTTCAAGAGTCTATTCTGCCGTACATTGTGGGTCCTGGGGATTGAACTCAGGTTGTTAGGCTTGGCTGCAAGCCCCTTTACCAGCTAAGCCAGTTCACCATTCCTTTTGTTTAATCCCAAATCTGCCTGCCTCTGCCTCCCAAGTGCTGGGATTAAAGACATGCGCCACTACAGCCTGGCTAGAGTTACCATTCTTATGTATTCCTAACGAAGATAAACACTTCTATGTAGTCGATCTAGAAGAGTTGAGAGCACAACATTGCAACGCCAGCCACATCTCAGTCCTGTCTGAAACAACAGCAGGATTGGAAGTCATTCCACAGGAGCAGACCTGGGCCGCAGCTACATGGACATTGGTGATTAAATGAGTGGTGGAACCCAGTTCAGTCCTCTCCTCCCTTCTGCCCCGCCCTCTTCCTGACAGCAGACATTCCCATCTTCTCCCTTAGCATAGCTTCACCCTATGGTCATCTGGGTCTGTATTACAAATAACTCCAGGTTCATTTCAGAGTAGACAGGGTCACTGCTGGAGGTTACAGCCTGTGTGCCTTGCCCCACTGTGGGGTAGCTGCTGTCAGCTGTCTGTCCATCACACAGATGAGGGTACTGGGGCTCAGAGAGGGGCAGCAGCTTGCCTGCAGTCACACAGCAGAAGTTACAAAGCTGGAATTTGGACTCTAGTCTGGCCATGCTGCACAGCTCTCTCTGGCCTCTCTAAGCTCTCTCCAGATGAGAGATGCTCAGCATCCTTGCTGACATCTCTGCTGGCCTAACCCCCGGAAGCTGGCCTTCCTTCCCTCAGTTCTTCCCTTGCCAACTCCAGAATCATGGTGGATTTCTTTGCCAGCATTGCTCAGGGTCCTGGGCTAGGCTGGAGGCTGAGTGGGTGGAAGCCAGAGTGTCCCCCATGTCAACCTGCTGTCCCCACAGGCATTGCTGTGTGCATCGGGATGGCCAGCACCTTTGCCTACGCCAACTCCACCCTCCGGGAGCAGGTGTCCTTGAAGGTGAGTTCCCTTCGGCTGCAAGAGCGATTGATTTCCTGTGTCGCAGCTTTGCAGACTCGAGATCTGACAAAGGTCTGTCTAGGCCAAGGTCACAGCAGCCAACAAGGTGGAAGGAGGACGAGGACCTCCAGCCAGCGTTGTCCTCTGACTTCCACACGCACACTGTGTCGCGTGCACGCCTGCAGTTACAAACACACGCACATCTTTTTCTCTCACACATAAACACAATTAAAAAAAAAACCACACTCATCTTCAGGCACACAGTAGGTGCCTTGGCACTGTCAATAACTCAATGCCCCTTCAGACCCACAGTAAGTGCCTTGGAGCTGTTGGCCACAGGTTTTTTTCTCCAGATTGCTCCCTGACTTCTGAGCCCTTGAGTTTTACTGTCTCACCTTTACGGCAGTAGCTGAACAACAAACAATCTATCTGTCGCCGACTATAGCAGGGTGCAATGGCTGTACCTTTAGTCCCAGGACTCGGGAGGGTAAACTGGGAAGATCTGAAAGCTGGAGTTCCAGGCCTACTACCAGCCAGCCCAGACAGGTGACAACCAATGTGCTCTGTGTGCTGGACTACCAACCAGGACTGCCCAGCAGGGTGGGTGTGATCCAAGTATTATCACTGATTATTTACAACTTAAAGTGGATTCATCAGCACAGGTTCGTCGGGTCTTAAGTCAAGGCCCTCTACAATCCAGACCCGTCAAGGTGATTAAATGAGATAGAGCTCAGAATGGGTTGAATGTGGTGTCCACTCTGCTGGGAAACATTTGAGCTCTTTTACAAAACTGCTCTCTGCAGAGCAGGCTTATGTACACACTACTCCACCCCATAAAGTGGGTGCTGCTGTGGACCTGTGTGGAGTGGGAATTCTGGAATTTTGATTCCTTTTAAAATACTAAAATATTATAAGGTGTGTTTTCATTTTAACCCCAGGTGTGGGCTGTGGGGCCCGCTGTGCAGCAGCTGACTGTGATTTGCCTCGTGCTCTAGCAGAGGCATGATTTTGTCAGCTGCAAATAAGTTCTGTGATTGTGTGATTGGAATTTTGGGAACTTTTCAAAGGGTGTGGCCCTGATAGGTAGGATCAGTGCTTGTTGATAGTTCAGGGGGGTTGGTTGTAGTTCGTTGGTAGTCATGCTCAAAGAAGGAACAAGAAGAAATTAGGTTCAGATCTCTCACTCACTCCTTCCCTCCCTCCCTCCCACTCTATCCTTTCTCTCCTATCTAGTGATGGGGGGAAGTGGGGGTGTGGAGGATAAAGGATAGGAAAAAGAAGAACCCACAGAGTAGCAAAGACAGGCTACACCCATTCAAGAAGCGTGTTCAGGACTGGGCAGCTCCCAGATGCGATGGAGCCAATGGGAGTGTGTCAGATGCCAGCCCATATCACTCCTGAGCCTGTGCTCTGAATGGGAGCTCTGGTCTTTGTGGATGGCTCTCCAAACAGGCGCCCTCCTCCCTGTCACCTTTGGTGTGGCTCGTCCTTGAGTCTCAGTGGGAGGGAACGACACCAGAACCTTCCCTCACCTCCTGCTTGCTTTAAGACTGTGAAGTTTGCACATACCCCAGACATTCTAGAATGTTCCACCACCAGCACTGTTGGCCTCACAGCACCCTCACTCTTTCTGCAGGAGAAGAGGTCGGTTCTGGTCATCTTGTGGATTCTGGCCTTCCTGGCAGGGAATACCCTGTACGTCCTTTATACCTTCAGCTCCCAGCAGCTCTACAGCAGGTAAGGGGGGCCATCTTGGGGATTGGGGTGCACAGCTGAATGCCATTACGTGAACAAGGATGCCAGACTCAGGCCCTGATTAAACTCAGATTCCACTTACACACACACACACACACACACACACACACACACACACACAGAGAGAGAGAGACAGAGAGACAGAGAGACAGAGACAGACAGAGAGAGAGAGAAAGAGAAAGAGACAGACAGAGACAGAAAAAGACAGAGCGAGAACACCAGTCTGTATGCAACTTTACATTTCATAGTTGTCAAAGAAGAGTACGACCACGTGGAATTAATTTTAGTGATAATTTCATTGAGCCATCAGCCTTCCATAGCTGTGCATTCTGGAAACGCAGATACAAAGTACTCAGGAAACGAACAGTTCTGTCTGAACTGAACCCATGCAGGCACTGTCCTGGCTACTTCTCCCTGAACCATACAAGAACTGTTTGTGTGACATTTACATAGCATCTCATATTCAGAGTCTTGTAAAGACGGGCTGGTGAAGGCATGTGAGGATATTTGCACATAGTAGGCTAGAGACTTTGTATTTAGCCATCTTTGGGACTCCCAGGGACAAATCCTTCACGGGTGCTAAGAGATGACTCTGTGTGTGTGTCCGTGTCCAAAATATTATTTCAATACTGGAGGAAGCTGAGGCAGGAGAATTTTAAGTTAGAAGCTAGGATGGGCCACATGATGAAACCTCCTATCAAAGAAGGAGAGAGGGAGGGAAGTGAGAGAAGGAGGGGAGAGAAAGAATGGTGGTCAGCAGGAGGTGTGTGGCTGTGCTGGCTTTTTGCTTAATGGGTCCTGGGGTTTTGTGGGAGGAGGTGCGGATGGGGTGAGTGCTGTCCACAGTGGGGTGCGCTTATGTTAGCTTACATGATTAAGGGAGGAGATTTTTCCATTCCTTGTGTTATACCACGATGGGAAAAGGAGACACACGTATTCATCCCAGTACCCCTTCCTGAGTTGGGGGTGTTTTAACCTCAGCAGTTTGTTAAGGATAAAGAATTGTACTGTGGGTAGGATGAATATCTTAGGACATCTCTGAAAAAGGTGTCTGGGTGTCTTAGGTTCAGAGAATCTCCCCAGAATGTTCTCACTGTGTGGCAATGGTCAGAGGATTCCTGTGGGTGGAGAGGAGGGTTACACTCTGGACAGGGTGGAAATAGGTGGGCTCCTGGATTATGGGTAATGAACGGTCCCCTCCTGTGAGAACAGGCCTGCAGTGGTGGCGGGGGAGGGAGGTTCCAGAGCAGTCTTGGGAGTCAGCCAAAGCAAGGCTCACACTCTGCACTGGTCAGGTCTGTTGTCCAGAATGCTAAGGTCCTGCTGCAGAAAGGAGGAGGTGGGGTTTCCCAGCAGTCGGGACCAGTTCCCGCCCATGCTGTTTTCTAGGCACCATCTTGTTCCTGGACGCAGACTCAGGGTCTCTTTAGACCAGGGCTGAGTCATGGCAGCTCAGGAGACTGGCAGAGAGGACGACAGAAAAGCCACAAGGCCGTGACCTTGTCTTTTCTGGTGCCACCAGTCTCCAGTTGTATGTGAGTGGTTCCAGCAGCCACTGTCATATGCTTGGTGTTCAGCCCAAGTGGGGAAACACTTTTGTATTGCCGCCCCACCCGCCGCCACCAAAAGCTAAAAAGAAAAGCCACCGAGTTGTAGGCGCACACCTGTCATCCCAACACTGGGGACACTGAAGCTGAAGTGAAGCATGGTGAATTCGAGGCCAGCCCGAGGCACTTAGGAAGACCACGTGTCAGCAGCGTGGTCAGCCTGAGGTTGGGGTCCCCAGGAAAGGATGAGAGGCCACGGAAGTTGCTGAGGTGTGGTGTGGGGCCTACCCCACACCGATTTGTGCCCTGTTAGGTTTCCCCGGCTCTTAGAAAACATCTCTCCATGTTTATAAGTTTCCCTGTGATGACAGAAGCAGGTAGCAGCCTTTTAGGCCATCTAAGCCTCTAAGCCAGTGCCCACCAGCCTGGCCCCACTCCTAGCACCACACTCTAAAGGCACATGAGCAGGTGACTCTGCCTTTCGGGGCCACGGCATCCTCACTTGGAATGGCGTACTCTCTGTGCCTGCCTCATCCCTTCAGAGCCTCAGGAAGGATAAAGTGAGTTGAGCTGAATAGAGCGGGAGCTGGAACCACAGAGGGAGACAGAATGCTCTCCTGCTGTAAGAATTATGAATGGGAAGTTGGGGAGCAGAGCCAGAGTGTGGGCCGTGGACTGGGACCAGTTTGGAAGCTGCCTGGTGTTGAGGTAAGTACAGCAACTGAGCATGAAATTCAGAATGCGGGGTCCTAGACAGCGCATCATCGTGTTCACAACACGCAGATGAACCGGCCCCATCCGGCACGTGGGTTTACGTCCTCCCTAATCACAGGTGCAGACTTTCCTGTGCCTCTGTTTTCTCGTCTGTAAAATGGGAGTGGATGACAGAAACTCAGGGTTTCTGTTGTTATTGTCACTGCTGAGTGGCAGGGTCTACAGTCCCTCTGTGATCTCATCCTGGCCTGTCAGTTAAGCTAGGAGAGAGGGAGCAAGCCCTGATATGCTGATGGCACTGAGGTAACTCAGCAGCCAGCCTAGACGTGAATACAGGTCTGTCTGGTACTGATGTTCTTGTCTGGCTGGCTTGTGGCCTTGAGCTTCAGCCATGCTCACTGCAGAGCCCCTTGTGGTGGGGTAGTTATGAGATAGGGCACAGGGCATGGGATAGGGCACAAAGCTCCGCCCCCGCCCTGCCCCTGTGCCTCCTCTTTTCCTCCTTTCTATGGAGATGATTTTGGATAAATGAAACTGAAGGGGAGGGTGGCAGAATGGTTGGGGGGGAGGTGCTCTGTAGGCAAAAAGCAAAGACCTGTGTTTCCCAGAACCCTAGCAAAGAGGAGGTGGAGGCAGGGGCATCGCTGGGGCTCATTGGCCAACCAGACTCCAAGTTGCCAATTGGCCGAGTTCCAGGTCAGCGAGTGATCTTGTATCAACAAAAAGGAAAAGAAGAGAAAAGGTGGATGGCTCCTGAGGAACACCTCAAGTTGACCTCTGACCTTCACATACATGTACAAACTCATCTGTACACACGTATACATCTACACACACATAAATACATACAACACAGACCCAAATGGTGGGGACCTTTATGATGCTCCAGCCCAGTATCGTCATTTGATCTCCAAGGGAAGTAAGCTCAGAGAGGTTGAGAGTCCCGTCTGAGGTCACACAGCAGGTCAATAGCAGATGGAGATGCAGGCCACGGAAGTGTGACGCCGAGGACGGTGTGCTTTCTGTTGGTGATATTTGCAAGGTTGCCTAGTGAGGGAAAGCTGCCAAGGACTAAATGCCAGGGTCTAAATGAGTAACCTGGTTCTCGGAATGTCCCCCAGCCTCATATTCCTGAAGCCCAACCTGGAGACCCTGGACTTCTTTGACCTGCTGTGGATCGTGGGGATCGCCGACTTTGTACTGAAGTATATCACCATCGCCCTCAAGTGCCTCATCGTGGCCCTGCCCAAGATCATCCTGGCTGTCAAATCCAAGGTAAGCCTGCCCGCTGCCACCCAAGGCCCCAGGCACTTCAAAGGAAGAAAGAACAGGGGCAGAGCTGATGTAACCCTGCCACCCACCACGATGTCCCTACATCTGTAGCCCTCGGTGCGTTTTCCTCAATAGAGCCTGCGCACCTGCCCGGGTCCCGTAACTCTCAGAGAAGGGTGATGCTAACAACTTTGACTCTGTACAATCCAGGAACTCTTTTTGTAAAGGTAACTGAGGCTCAGTGGGAAGGGGCTCTGTGATCAATTAGTAATGCCTGCTGCGGCAAAGGAGGGGGTGTGTGTGGGGGACCAGTGGTGCTTTGCAATGTGCAGCAGGGAGATGCTTTGGGCTGAGGAGTTCTTGAGGCATGGCCTTTAGAACTCAGGAGAACTGAGCCACTGTCACTTACACCAAGGACAATGGGTTGAATTAGCCCTCAGCCTTGAGTGACAGCTGACCAAGCCACTAGGGGTTAATTTTTTTCTCTCCACCGTGCACTGTCTCAGGTGAGCCTAAACCCTAGGATGTTGAGGTTTGCTCAGATGAGGCCATATCTCTGTGCCCTAGACCTGTCTGCATTCCTCGGGAGAGGAACCACTGGGCATAAAGAGCCCTGAGCTACCTCTCCAGATTTGCTCAGACCATAGTAACCGTGGTCATGGTTCATGCTGTGTTCCAATCAGCACTGTGAACTTGATACAGAAAAGCAGCGTGACCAGTGGTTAGGTACAAGGACTTGAGCATCAGGCACACTTGTGTCAGGCTCCAGGTAGATTCCTGTCTGCCTGTGTGATGTTGGGCCGGTAACAAAACCTCTCTGAGCTCCTCACCCATCTACTGTTGGAGATCATGCCTTCCCTCCAAAGTGCTGACCTTGTAGGAAAGGTTGCTTTGGGGAAAGAGAAAGTGCCGTGCCTGCACCCGGTGCCTGAGGAGATAGACGCTCAAGGAGCACAGCTTCATCTCTTCCAGCCAAAACGCTCGGATCACAGTCCTTCAGATTCCATGTAGGCTATCTGCATATTGATAATGAGTGTGTCAGGAAAGTGATCCAGGCAGGAACATGAAATTCACCTCCATCTTGCCCACATGGCAAGGTGGCATCAGACAACGCTGTTGGCAGCACCTGCTTTCTGCTGCACTGTGTCATGGGAGGTCAGGGTGGAATTTTCCACTCGTGTGTGTCTTCATGTCTGAGAGAACAGTTGCAGATTCTCGGGCATTTGGGATGCTATAGTCTTGGTTGGGGTGCTCCACCTGCAGGGATACGACGTAACCTTCATGTCACCTGATCCTTTTCCAGCCGACTGACGTTGCAGAGTCCTGACCTGTTTCTCAGGCTCCGTGTGCACTGTATGGTGGCTTTGTATTCCAGGACTGGGAAACCCAGGGCTTTAGAAACTTCCACTTTCCTGCCCCCTCCAGGCTCTGACAGGCCTAATGAGTGACATTTCACGATGCATAGTGTCTGCCTCCTGGAGGCCATGCGCCTTGACAAGGAATAGCTTACAGCCATTAGCTGCTTGGACAAAGTAGGTCATTTCCTTCAGGAATACAGGCTTGGGCAGCCACCTGCAGATACAGAGCATTTCACCTTTGTGATCCTCTTGTCCTTGCCCATAGCCAGCGTGGAGCACAGCAGTGCAGGCTGGGGAGGAGCCCAACTGTGGAGCACAGCAGTGCAGGCTAGGGAGGAGTCCAAGCATGGAGCACAAGCTGGGAGGAGCTGGGGCCAAAGCTAGCAGACACAGCTCTGCTCTCCCTCCACTCATTTGAGCAGCTGTCACTACTGGATTGTCCTGGCTCTGCACAGGATCCACCTGGGACACAGGAGAGGCAGAGTCTCTACCAGAGCTTGTGGTGGGCGCTAAATGATGCTGAGAACAGACTGTCAATAGAGGTTATTTTTCCTGCCCATTCTGGCTGCTATCGGGAGCAGCTGCTAAACTGTCCACCACTGGGAGGGCCCTTGGCATTTGCTGGTCATAAACTTGATCTTGCCGTGACTACCACTCCCTTTCCACATACATAGAGACTCTGGCACAGGGTGGTTTTGTGGCTTGCCCAGGACCACAGTCAGAAGCTGAAGAGCAGACAGGACTGTAGGAAGTCACTCCTAAATCAGAGCACTGTGGTTGGACAGAGGTACTGTGCACTGCTTCAGATAGTAGCTGGTGGCACAGAGGGTGACAGAGGCAGGAAGACTGTCTAACTCTGGGAGGACTCTGGAGGCCCAGCTGATAGTCACGATGGAGGAGCATTGCCAGGCCATCACCACAAGCCTGTCAGTGGATCCTGAAGGTTCAAGAACTCTACATTTGCCAGGCGTGGTGGCGCATGCCTTTAATCCCAATACTTGGGAGGCAGAGGCAGGTAGATCTCTGAATTCGAGGCCAGCCTGGTGTACAAAGTGAGTTCCAGGACAGCCAAGGCTACACAGAGAAACGCTGTCTCAAAACAAACAAACAAACAAACAAACAAAAAAAGAAGTCTACATTTGTAGTGACACATTTGTCAGTTCCACTGTCATGTGCCTTGTCCTCTGGAATTTTCCTGTTCTTGTCTCTGGGAAAGAGGTTTGTTCTACCAAGTTCCCATTTTGAATCGGGCTCTTTGTAGCTTAGGGAGAATTCATGCTGTGTACACACACACACACACACACACACACACACACGTACACACACCAAATTCAGCTGCCAGCAGGGAAACCTGGACTATGACCACCTGCAGAAGGTTCTTCCCAGCACGGCTGTGGCTGAAACAGGCAATGTGCTGGTTTCCAGGAGTGGGCAGGGGACCCCCTTCAAGCCTGGGTGTGTGGGCATCTTCTGGCTACTCTAGATCTCAGAACATGGCCGGTCATGAGCCCATGGCTTATGTTCACAACTTGGGAATGGTCTTAAACACCTCTCCTTGCTCTTCTCGGTGGCCATCTGCTTCTGTCCACTTTGTACTTTAAGTGACTCTGAAGTCCCATGATGGTGTAAATAGTGAATAGCACCCTGCTATCTGCTGCTGTACCCTAGACTTTGCTGCCATGACACCCAGTGGCTTTTCAGTTTCTCCTCTGCCTCCCTTGCTCTGCTCCTGCCTTTTCAGACAACTGACATGATGGTTCAGTTCATTGCTTTTCTCTGCTCCCTATGGCTAAACCTCCTGTCCCTAGACGGGAGTGATCGCATCTAAAATAATTGTTGTTGGGACACAGCATCTCTGTGCATTCACAATCACAGGGGCATGTGTATGTGTGTGTGAATGGGAAAACGAATGGATGAAGTATACGAATAGGAAAGTAATGGGTAGATTGTGCATGGTACATGAATATATGAATGAGGCAAAGAGAAAAATGGATGAATGGATGAGTGGATGTGTGGATGGATTAGTGAATGGATAAATGGATGACGGTGTAGACAGAAAGGTGGATAGGAGGATGGACAGAAAGACAGACGGGTGGTGAATGAGTTGGATAGACAGGCGGATGAGAAGACAGACGGAAGGAAGGAAGAAAGGATGGGTGGGTGGGTGTATAGCTGGACAGGAGGATGAGTGGAGGGATGAAGGGAGGAAGGACCAACCCGGCTGTCTCCTCACTTTCTCCACTTAGAACAGTGAGAGCTAGGATCCCATCCTTGGCCCTTTTTATTTGTACCCATGCAGATGTCTGAGCATGGCAGTCATGAAGACAGAAACGCACCACGTCACATTCTTCTCTATGCTCTGAAAGGCAGTAGGGACTCTGGGAGGACTCTGGAGGCCCAGCTGACAGTCACAATGGCGGAGCATTGCCAGGCCATCACCACGCGCCAGGCAGTGGATCCTGCAGGTTCAAGAACTCTAAAAGACTGACAGGGGCCCCAGCACACCCTCCCTCACCTCCAGTCTCATCAGTCCTCAGAGAGGAGAGGCTCTGATCTCTCTCCACAAAGACTGAGCCAAGTGCTGTGGCAAAGTCTGCAGACTTGGAGCTGAGCACGGGCCAGCTGCAGGAGAGAGGCTGTGGCTCAGCCCTTCGTTAGCCCTCGTCAGCCCCTGCTCACAGCGGCCTCATAAGGCAAGGGCAGTTGTCTTGGACTTTTAGAATATTTTATTTGAGGTAAAATTCACATAAAATTAACCAGCAATTATTTAAAAGGGTGCCTTTGACTCTGTGACATTTTGTACAATGACAGTGTACCCAGCACTCCTGTATAGTTCCAGAACATTGCTGTTACCCCAGAGGGAAGCTTGTATTCATTAAGCCACTTCCCCAGGCTCCTTCCACCAGCCCTAAGCAGCCCTAAGCAGCCCTAATCTGCCTTCTGGGTACAGAGTGGATTTGCCCGCTCTGTACAGTTCCTATACATGGAATCACATCATAGCTTTTAACCGATATTTATTTAACTTCAAGTTCATCAGTATTGTGCGTGGGCTGGCATGGTCTCACACACCGTAATCCTAGTGCTCACAAGACAAAGGCAGGAGGATCAGAAGCACAGGCAGCTTGGGAATGCAATAAGACCTTACTCAAAAGAAAACAAACAAACAAACAAACAAACAAAAAACAGAGATTAGGAGATGTCCCAGTGATGTTAGAGCACTTGCTCTGCAGGCAGGAGGTCCTGATCACAGGATAGCCAGGCATGGCTGCAGATGCCCGTAACCCCAGCATTGCAGGTCCCCAGTGAGTATTCTGTCCCATGAGAGACTCTGTCACAGGCAGTAAAAGATAACTCCTAAGGTCTTTCTCTGCACTCTGTGGCAGAGTACCCCACACTCATATTGCATGCCCCTGCCCCCCCCCTTGTACACACACATGTGCGTGCAAGAAAACACAACACCATCACATGGGAGCGTGGCTCAGCCTACATTTCTTTCCCTGACAGGTTCTCATCCCACAGTGTGCACAGGCCACCATTCACTTAGCCATCTGTCCCCCAAGGGACTTTAGGGTGCCTACCACTTGGTGTGAGGAGTGCCAACAGGACATTCCATGTACAGGAATGCAAGCATGGTAAGTCTAGTCTCTTAGATGTGTTTAGTGAGCTAGTTAAGAGTCAGGTTTGTGGACACAAATCCCTGCCGTAATCACCAATCCAGGCTGGAGAGTCTGTCTTTTCTCTCCTTCAGACGGTACTCTGTCAGTAGGCCCAGGGGGTGGGGGTGGGCGCTGACACCCCTTCCCCATACCTCTGAGGTGTGGGTGACAGTTATTAATGCCTCTCTGGCACTCGTCCAGCTCCTTCCTTGATGATTATTATTTTATTCCAAGAGATTAATGTGCTGGGTCAGAGCGTAATCCAGTCTGTAACAAGTGATGTGAATGGCCCTCCCAAGATAAATTGCAGGCTGGGAAAAGGTCTGCAGCCTCTCCTTGCCTGTCTGAGAGCTCTGGAGAGTCCCCATCAATCCTTGTCCTGGAGGAAGAAAGCCACGGGTGTTCCTCTGCAGCTGGGGTGGGGTGGGTGTGGGGGGAGACACATCTGTCAGGGACCCCTAATGGCCCTCAGCACAGATGCTCCTCCACAGGCCTCCATGCCAGCCCCTGAGAGAGTGGGCTGGCAGAATATCGCAATTATGATATTGGAGGCCTCTGGTATTTGGCTCCCTTTGATGGCCTGACTCGAGGCTGAGTAAGCCACCTTGCCTGGGGACTTAGGGAGCGTCTTCATTTTCTTCCTCTTCTTAATCATCCTTCTGCTGTGACCAATTCCCCAATCCCCTCATGCCTCCTAGCACGACAGGGTCTGTCAGGGACCCTCACAAATGGGCCCCTTGGTAAGTCAGGATCCTCGGGTTAAAGATGGCGGCCACTGATCTTCAAGCTCAGCTCCAAACTGTCACCCTGGTCTGGTGTTCTGAGCTGACACTTGCTTTTGTGTGTTTCTTAGAGTTTCATTGTGTATCCTGGGCTGGCTTTGAATTCTTAATCCTCCTGCCTCAATCTCTTGAGTGCCTGGAATCTGGGTGTAAACCACCACACCTGGGGCTGAGCGTCCACTTGTCATTATAAGCCCACATAATAGGCTAGGGGTGTAATTGGGTAGAGCGCTTGCCCATATCAAATCAATCAATTAATTATCCCCATATAATATATACAGCGCATGTAGCTTGGGCCTGCCAGATCTGACTTCTACTCCACCTCTCTCCTCACCATACTTTCTCCCTCCCCCCTCCCTCCATAGACCAGCTTCCTTGGGGACTTTGCATTCTCCTTCTCAAGTCCTTCACATTTCCTGTCCCCTCTGCCTGTGACAGCCACCCCACTGTTCCCATAACTGTTTCCATCCCAGGTACCGACAGGTAGGCAGAGACAGACACACAGGGAGGCAGAGAGACAGACACACAGGGAGGCAGAGAGACAGAGAGAGAGAGAACTCATCTCTCTCCTTCCTAACTGTGGCCAGCCACTTGAAGCTCCTGTAGCCATCTCTTCCTGCCACAATGGACCACATCTTCCAACTGTGAGCAAATAAACCCTTCTTCCTTTAAGGTTGTTCTTCTCAGGTCTTTGGTCACAGCACTGACTAAGGCGGCCACTGCATATGAGTAGCTGGCAGGGGTGGTCTGCTCGACCCTCTGGTGGAGAAACATAAAAGAGTTGTCATAAGAACTCTGCAAGGCCCCTTGCCAAGGGAAGCCATACCACAGGGCGGATGCCACCCAGGCCTTGAATCCTCATCAAAGCTGGACTTCAGTCCTGGTTCCTCGTTGAGTTCAGGGAACCTCGGCTTTCTGCTCTCTGTGCTGGTCACATGTATCCCGTTATATGCTGAAGACAGAGTCAGGTGTCTGTTGTGCTACCACAGTGGACCAGGGCGAGCCAGAGCATGGTGAGGTTGGCTCTGCCAGTCTGACTGCTCTGAGGGACCCATCATTAGGTTGCCTGCTGTCTCCCTGAGGGCCAGGGAGGAGAAAGCCACTGCCACTGCCAGCAGCTACTGCTAAGTGGGGGCTACTTAGCAATGCCTCTAAAGCTAAGTCCCCAAGCTGGCCCCTAAAGTAACAGCCTGCAGTGTATATCTCAGAACTTTTCATGTATTCAAGTCCTAACCCATACTACATCTGCATGAGGGTGTATATGCATTTTTTTTAGTTTTAATTTTTTTTAAGTTATACTTATTTAGTGTGTGTATGCACATACACCACAGCTCACGTGGTGGTTAAAGGACAACTTGCAGTTGTGTTTTCTCTGACTCATGTGGTCCTGGGCATCGAGCTCAGTGCTTCAGACTTGACAGCAAGTGCTTTACCCACTGAGCCATCTTGCCACCCCAAGGGATGGAATCTCTGAAGAGTGGTGAAGAAGGTATGTCTGTTATGTTTCTTATTCCCGTGACAGAACACCGGACAAAGAGACCCAAGAATGGAAGGCTGTGTTCTGGCTTGGGAGTCAGGGTAGAGAGTTGATGACGGAGATGACACAGAGGCAGGGGCTGCCCTTTGCTGTGGCAGAGGGATCCTGAGGGGACTGATATATAAGGTAGGATGTAAGGAATAGGGGGTACAGCTTAAGTCCTCATGTTCCACCCCACATTCCAATCCTGGTCTAAAACAGCACCATCAGCTGGGGACCAAGTGTTTAAATACACAGTCACAAGAGAGTCAGAAACCACAGGGGTGTGCCCTGTAGTCAGGACCATAGCAAGCATTCTGGCTGATCTGAACATACATCATTGACCCACATGGTTTATTCCTTATTCGGCACTGTGTAATATTCCCAACATTAATTGACCCAATATAGTGTGATAGTTAGATTGTCTCTTCGTCTTTGCCATAATGAAAGATACAACGCCCAGCATCCTTGCAAGCACACTTGAGCTTTCTCCAACGTGGCCATGCTGGATGGAGCGAGTATCTTCCACTTTATAGGGAATCCCAGTGGTTTCCCTGTCTCCCATTGACTGTAGCAGTGTGCATGCCTGCAGGGCTGGATTGGAGCTGCATTTTCCCCATGCCTGTCTCCCTGCTTTAGCTGACTATGAAGTGCTTCATCTTCAGGGCAGACCAGGATCCCATCCTAAGGAAGGCTAAGCTAGTGTCCTTTGGAAAGGACATTAGGGTGAAATGTGGACCCAGCATGACTCCAGCAGTACCCTCTCTCCCAACCTGCTGGCTCAGTAGCTCCCTTGTTGATTTTTGCCAGAGCAGTGGTCTGCAGTGCAGTCTCCCTGACTCTGTCAAGGATCCGTATCAGACAGATTCTCTTTCCCAAGAGACAGAGCAGTAGCTTGCTTGTGCTTCGAGAGCTTCATTTCAAGGAATGGGCTCCATGGTGGCAGGCTGAGTAGATCTGAAATCCTCACAATGGCCTGGAAGCCCTGGCAGGAGTAACACAGTAGCCAAGGAATGGGCTCCATGGTGGCTGGCTGAGCAGATCAGAAATCCTCAGGATGGCCTGGAAGCCCGGCAGAAGTAACAATGTAGCCAAGAGCAAAAGTCCCTCCTTCCCAGGGAAGGCCTTTGCGTGGGCCAGATGATGAGGCATACTCACAGGATGCAGAAGGTCCGGTCCCTGCCACGTCCTGACAGAGGTATCAACCAATCTGCACCTCACCGTGACGTCTAGGAGAGTGCTAGGTGGCAGAAGTGGACACTGGCCTCCTTAGCAAAGTGGATGTGAGATGCCTGATGCTTTCCCCAAGGCAGGGCAGCATCCCGATGCACACATGGGCTCTCCATTCCAGCTGGGGGATTCAGTTCAAAGCCAGCCTGGGCTTGAACAAACATGCAAAACTACATGTAACTCTTCCTTCTATGCCTCTCTCTGGTGTGCATGCATGTGGAATCAGAGGGTTACCTCTGCCAATCCTCAGGTCCCATCCACCCTTTGCTTGACAGTCTCTAGTTTGGCCTAGAACTTCACATCTAGGCTAGGTGGGCTAGCCGGGGAGCCTCGGGGCTCTGCAAGTCTCTGCCTCACTGGGATGTTGGGCACTTTGCCACTAAGCCTGGTTTTTTAAGTGGACACCAGGGATCTGAACGCACATCCTCTTGCGAGGAAGGAGCTTTACCAAGCTAGCCATCTCTCCCGCCCCACAGACAACAGAGAACCTTTCAGAAAAATGTATCAGGAGGTGGCAATGTGCAGTCACACAGTTGGGGAGCTGAGGCAGGAGGATGGCCATGAGTTTTAGACAAGCCTAGGCTACATAGTGAGACCCTGTCTCAAAAAAACTAACCATGGAGGAAGGGGAGAAAAAAATGCCCAGTCCAATTATCAGCACTGAATTTGATGAACAGAATCTTATTTTTGTCATTGGATCTGTGTCTGGGAAGCATTGTATCATGGGGTCATGCAATTTCCTATTATAAAGCCCTCATTCCCAAATAGAGAGAGAGCCACCCACATGATGTCAGGGCTGTTCACACTCTTTATTATTGTTGTTGTTGTTACATGTATTCTGTGTGTGCAGGCATATGTTTGCCGTGGCATGTATGTGGAAGTCAGAGGACAACATGTGGGCATCAACTTCTCTCTTTCCAAACTGCCGGTCTTAGGGATCGAACCCAGGTCCTCAGGCTTGGCTGCAATCACCCTGATGCACTGAGCCATCTCACCAGCTAATGTTCCTGCCGTAGGGTTTTGGCATTGATGTTCTCGTTTATCTCCCCACCCCAAACAGCTCCCGTCTTGCTTAGATCCCATTGGCTTTGTCCAGCCGTACAAACAGACCACTGACCACTGGCATACCTTGTCAGTGTCATGAAGCCAGTGCTGTTGAAGCTAAGGCCATGTGGAGAGTCTTCTGTTAAAAGAAGGGGACAAGGGACACGAAGAGACACAAGTCTCTGCCCCAGGACCCTAACACTTCTCTGCCGATGAGCCACCCCAGCAAGATGTATTCATTTATCTAGGGTCACACAGCATCCTGTGACAGAACAACAGTGTGAGACTCCAGGCCTTTCAGATAGTGAGGGGCATGCCCTTGGGGGTCCATGGTATCAGTCAAATGATAAATGTCGTGTTAATCCACTATAAACATGGGAAAGAGCGGATGCGTCTGCACCCATTCTTGGAGCATCATCTATGGAAGCTCATTCTAAGTTTAGTCACTGTTCTATAGCTGTGAGGAGGCGCCATGGCCAAGGCAATTCCTATAAAAGAGAGCATTTAATCCATGATCTTCATGGAAGAGAGCAGACAGGAGTGGGGCCAGAGCAGTAGCTGGGGCTTTACATCTTGAACTGCAGGCAGCAGGCAGAGAAACACACACTGGGCTTGGTGTGGACTTTTAAAACCTCAAAGGGACACGCCTCCTCCAACCAGGCCACACCTCCTAATCCTTCCCAAGGAGTGTCACTAATTGGGGACCAAGCGTCCAAATATATGAGCCTGTTGAGGTCATTTTCATTCAAACCACCACCCATGCCCATAACCCATTGTGAGGCAGATAGTCTTATATGCTTCACTTGACAGAGAAACTGAGGCACAGAGAAGCTAACTGACCTAATGGGTGTTAATGGGTGGTGAGGCATACACTTGAATTCCATTCTTTAGTTTCAGAACTCAGTTTCTTGACATGTTGTCTCACACACACACACACACACACACACACACACACACACGGCACACATGCAAACATGCATGCAAGCACACAGTAGTGCGCATGCACACATCCCGGTCCCATACTCCTACCAACCTACCACAGGAGAATGATAGCCACTGCTGCTCAACACAGTGGGAGACAGTCATCATTGCCCCCTGTCAACTCAGGCCCCACACCCACATCAGCCTCTCAGACTCATGCCCCAGCCCTCTGCCGCTCAGCACCCCAGCTTCTGGCTCAGGGGACTATTTTTGTTTGTTTTGTCCCCTCCTGCACCTTTACTCTGTCCCCTGGGAGACTCTCAAAAGCTCCAGTCAGCCACCAAGGGAGACAGCAAGGACAGGACCCAGTGAACACATGGGAGTTCTCACACCTTGCACACCTTAGCTCACACATACGTGTGTGTGTGTGTGTGTGTGTGTGTGTGTGTCTGTGTCTGTGTGTCTTCGGGGAGGAAGAGGGGGAGGAGTTTACATTATTTATTTATTTACCCCTCTCTGCCCTACTCCACACCCCCCAAGCTGTTGTTCCCCACTGGGAAAAATGAAAAACAGCCTCAGACAACAGCAGACAAAGCAGACCACATGGCCCCCGCAGTTTAATTTCCTTTAATTCATTTTATATTGAACCAAATGATACTGTTTGTTTTTAATGGCAAACACTCAGCACGGAGGAGGAGCAGCCGGGATCCTGGGGGAAAAGCAGGAACACAGCTGCTGTTGAAATCCTGGCTCCTTCTATCCCCAGCCCCCAATCCCAACTCCCCATCTCCCTGGGAAATAGGTTTCCAGGTTGAAGGATGACACCCTTCTCCAGCTCGGCTGGTAGCTGTCTAGGGGCCAGCCCTGGCTGTGCCCCAACTCCGACACCCAACCTAGGGTGGCCCCAGTGGAGAAATGGAGGCCCAGGCCAGGCTGCTGTGGCTGTTCTTTCTCAGTGCTGCTTCTTGCTTATCACTGGCAAGCAGGACCTACCCCATGCTCAACCCCAAGGCATGGACAGTACACATGGGAGACACAGCCCAAGCACACTCCCTAACTCCAGAGCCCGAAGCAGCCTCATAAGGGGATCCACAGCAGCTCCTGTGCTCAAGAAACAAAAACGGGCAAGAATAACTGCCTACATCCAGACCAACTATCCAGGGCCTTCCCTTCTGTGGGCTGGTTGGGGTCTGGTGCCTTCTATGATCCTAGCTCTTCAAGACCCCTTTTTGCCGAGCTGTGCCTTAGCTGATAACTATTCTTACACGTGAAGAGAACTCAAACTCTGAAGCTCTGGGGCAAGGAGGCAGAGGCCTTGGGCCTGATCGTGGTCTTGGTGAGGCCAAGCCAACATGATAGATGCCAGAGGAGCTCATACCTAAGGCCTCCTCGTGCTGCAGGGGGGAGTCACTGCCTGCTCTCTTGTCCACACTCAGAGATTCAGACAGGCCTCTGTTCTTCTGGTAAGAAAAGCAGGGTAGTTGTGGGGTCGCATGACTCATTCACAGGTGTGATTGTCTAAGATCGGCTTCTACCCTCCCTTCGGCCAGCTGGAAGCCGTGCTGGAGCTGCCCTCAGAGTTAGGGCTTCCAAGCTCAACCTTCCAGTGCAGCAGGGCTGGGTAGGGGAGCGGGCATCTCAAAACAGCCACCCACAAGGCTGCTCTAGTCTCACTCACTCTGTAGCCATGGATGGACCCATGGCAAGTCTCCTGCCTCAGCTTCCCAAGTGCTGGAATTGCAGGTGTGTGCCTGTAATGATTGGGGCAGAATTGGCAGTGGGAAGCCAGAAGGTCCTTCCAGAGGAGCCAACAGTCACAGCACAGGCGTGACTTTCCAGATGATAGTAGAAAGGCGCATTGCTTACAGTGATGTCTGCCAAGCTCTCACCATGAACACGTACGGTCACGTTATCCAGAGGCCAGGAAAGCCTGGTAATCTGTACTTCGAACAAGGCAGGGAGGCCAGAGTCAACTGTATCCTACCATGCTGCTCATCCTGTGGGTACAGGGTGGCAGCTTCCCAGATGAGGGGATCCACATGCCCCTCTAGTAAATGGCAGCAGCTTGCATCTAGGGCGTGGCCCTGCTCCCGTTTATTCTACCAGCCCTCCTTCCCAGAGCTGAAGCTGGCCTGGGAGCCCACTGGTGTGAGCCTCCACTTTCTCTCCTGTTCACAAAGGCTCCAAGGTGTTAGGAAAGAGCAGGGCTCTAAGCCACCTGCCATGGTGCATGCCTTTGATCCTGGCACTCAGGGAGCAGAGCTTTGTGAGTTCAAGGCCAGTGTCTAGATAGTGAAGTTCAGGCCAAACTGGCCTACATAGTGAGGTTCAGGTCAGCTAGGGCTACATAGTAAAACCGTCTCAAAAAAAAGAAAAGAAAAGATGCAGAAATGTGGGCCAGGCAGTGGTGGTGCACGCCTTTAATCCCAGCACTTGGGAGGCACAGGCAGGTGGATTTCTGAGTTTGAGGCCAGCCTGGTCTACAGAGTGAGTTCCAAGAGAGCCAGGGCTACACAGAGAAACCCTGTCTCAAAAAACAAAAACAAACAAACAAAAAAATCAGAGTGTGCAGATTTTAAAGGAAAGACATAATGGAACTCCCATGACACATTCTGTGGCCATCTATCTCCCTTTCCGTTGTCCACATGTCTGTCTTTTGTACATTCGTCTGTCTCCATTCTCAACAAGCTATTGGTCATGGACGGAGCAAACATGGAATATACCTAGTTTTACTCCCAAGTCAGACTGGAGTTTGACTGTCAACACTACCCAAGTCCATAATTTTTTGCCTTCACCCCTAAAATATTTATCATGCACAGTCTGACAAACACTTGGTGTGGTGTAGGGACTGAATAAAAGTTCCAGGTGAGGAGGCAGGGCCTGCCCCCTTTGGTGGTGATCATCATTAACCATAAGCCATCAGATCACAGTCTGTACTACTCAAGGGTGAAAGTCAATCTTGGGCACTGGAAAGATGGCGCAGCAGTTAAGAGCCCAGGCTGCTCTTGCAGAGGACCTGGATTTGACTCCCAGCACCCACAAGGCGGTTTACAGCTATCTGTAACTCCAATTCCAGGGCACCCAATACCGTCTTCTGGCCTCCGTGGGTGCCAAGCACACATATGGTGCGCATACCTAATGCAGACAGACACACATGCATACATACATTCATACACATAAAACCGCATCCTGGAGGCTTGGGTCAATGGGAAGGGCTCTCAGTTGTGACTACAATGGTCAGGTTTCTCTGCAGTGGGCTTGGCCCCGTCCTGGAGCTGGGACACCCGGCTGCCTTAAATGTGAAGCCTGCTAAGGACCCAGTACAGCCCCAAGTCTGAAACATCGCCTAGACTGTCAGTCACCCCAAGAGCTCCGCACTCCTTGGGCTCCGAAGTCTCTTGGCGCGTGAGTGATGTCATCGTCCTGCGCCGTCCCGCGGGCCAGGGGCACTCCAGATGCTGGCAAGGAGCCTGTTGTGGGGAGCTGGGGAGGCCACGATGATCTCATCCACCTGGGAGAGGCTGGCCGGGGCTGACTGCATCGCAGCGCCCGTTGCCAAGCAACGGTGGCCCCACCCCAGCTTCCTAGATTCTGGGTTGCTCTCCCCTTCTTTCTCCTGCCAGCGTTCGCTTCTTCCTCTTGCTCCTTCTTCCTCCTCTCCCCTTCTTCCCTCATCTTCCCCTCTTCTCACATCTCACTATATTTCTTAGGCTCTTGTTTTCTGACTAACTCACGGATGTCTTGAAGCACCCCACAGAATTAAGTCCTTGCTTCTCTGCCTGTCCTGTCTGAGCCAGCTTCCTCACCTGATAACAGTGCTAATAAGAACAGCCTCTGATCAGCCGTGGGGACAGCGTGAGGGCGCTAAGTTTTCCACGCACAGCCTCTCCTCACCCACCAGGCAGCCCATCTCCTTTACTGTCCCTTCACTTTCTGCTCAGATAGTCCTCTAAATGGTTTAGTGTTTGAGTTGTCTAATCTCGTGCATGGATTTAGTCATAACCACCTCCCTCTCAGAGGGGCTCTGGCTGTGCAGTTAGTTCCTGCTTGACATGTGCTAAAGAAGGAGATTATAAAACAGGCCTGGTGTGGTACCTGTAATCCCAGCCCTTGGGAGTCTGCAGCAGGAGGATTATAAACTCCTGGTCAACCTGTTCAGTGGCCTTTTCTATCAGGCCTCTGACTAGCTCATTTCTCTCCTGTCTTTGGCCCAGTCTTTTTTTCCCATGGTCCTCTCTGCCTCTCCCCCCCCCCCCCCCCCCCCGTGTTCCTCTCAGCAGCCTTTCCAGCTTCTTCTCCCAGAGCTCAGAGGTCAGGTAGGAGCCTCCTCTCTTGGAGGAGTCCTGATGCGCCCCTACGTCCCTGGCTTTGCCCTTCAGATGATCGTCCCTGGCTTTGCCCTTCAGATGATCGCTGGCATTGTTTTGTCCTGAGGGTGCCGGCAGCTGAGGCCCTAACATCCCAGCAGCCTGGGAAGTCATTTTCCTAGGAAAACAAGCCTTTATTTTCAGCCCTCTGTGTCTGCTTGGGGAAAAAAAATGCAAACAGGAAATGGGGCTGAGGAGCCCCTCTGCCCTCAAGGCTACAGTATTTTTCATTTATTCTCCCCCCACACACACACATTTGAGGAGGCTTTGGGGTGCATCCAGGCTGTAGACGCAGACAGTGGAGCTATCTACCTGCCTTTGCTGGACCCTTAACTTCCCAGGGGGAACCCCTGGCTCTCTGTACAGTTTTGAAAGAACTGTCATGGGGCCTTCCCCACCATGGCCATTCAGAGAATCAGGTGACCAGAAGGAGGCTTAACTGCAACTGGACCCTTCCAACATTTGCTATGTACTTTGGTGCCCAGGCTCAGGAAGAAACACAAAACCAGCCCTTTCTGTGGGAATTCAAGCTATTAAAACTATTGCTAGCCGGGTGGTAGTGGTGCATGCCTTTTAATCCCAGCATTTGGGAGGCAGAGGCAGGTGGATTTCTGAGTTTGGGAGGCCAGCCTGGTCTACAGAGTGAGTTCCAGGACAGCCAGGGCTACACAGAAAAACCCTGTCTCAAAAAACAAACAAAACAAAACAAAAAAAGTATTGCTACTGGCTTCCATCATCTTAACAGATCTGCTAAGTCCAGCATTTTTTTTTAAGCCTGGGTGACTTAGAGCAGGTTCCCTTACCACTCTATGCCTCTGGCACTGACTCTGTATGAGAGTGTCAGCTGTAGTTGGACTTTGGTTACTTTGTGGGTCCTTTTTTGATTCCATCCTTCTCCATTTCTCTTCTTCCACCCTTTCAACCCCTAACACTAGGTAGGAGAGAAAGGATCGAGGGGAGAGGGAAGAAAGAGATCCCTGAATAAAGTTGGGGTAGGAAAGGGAGTGGCCATTAGACTATTTCCTGCCGATTAGGGGAATATCAAGTTCCTTGGGGGCAAGTTTGATCTTCGCTGTCAGGACATCTCATTTCTTCTCCTCTCTTTGCACACAGCTACTTAACAAACAGCAACCCATGAACAGCCGCACTCTCAGGGCCCTAACATTGATTCATGTATCCTCTGAAAGTCCCCAGAATTCTGTATGACAACACACTCATGAAAGTTCTCTGCAGCTGGCAAAACCACACCCCTGCCTGAGCGCTAGGCGAATCACAGTCACCTGCTGTGAAGCAATCCCCACATCCGGACACCTGGGACTAAAATGAAAACACATTCACATAATATTTCTGTGTTTTTAAGAGAAACCCAAGTTCTCACTACAGCCAGCAGCACCTGCCTCTGTGGTGCTGTGTGCAGAGTGGTACCCAGTATATATGACCTCCTAAGTATTAAGTCATCAAAGAAGAGCAGAGACAACCACAGCTGACAAGTGGGGACGTGAATAAGGGAGTCTTGACTCCATGTTTGAGCTCCTGGATCCACCTGTACTTGAAGCTGCAGCCCTCTTGCCTCCTGGGCTCTGAGATAAACACTTATTTCTCCAAGCGACTTTGTTACTTCTCTGACCCTCATAATCCCAGGGGACTCTAGTACTTGAGTTAACAGTGACTAGAGGTTCAGAAGGCCAGAGCTGGGTTAATACCTCTGGAATACAGAGCAGAGGTGGAGAGTGGGGGGTGAGGGGAGCAGCCCTCACTTGGAGTACCAGAACCATGAAAGATGTTCACCAGACTCTTGGACTCATAACCACACACATTTTTGCATTGATCTCAATCAAGAAGGCTTGATGCAAGCCAGGCGGTGGTGGCGCACGCCTTTAATCCCAGCACTTGGGAGGCAGAGGCAGGCGGATTTCTGAGTTCGAGGCCAGCCTGGTCTACAAAGTGAGTTCCAGGACAGCCAGGGCTACACAGAGAAACCCTGTCTCGAAAAAAAAAACAAAAAATAAAAAAGGAGGAGGCGGTGGCGGCGGCTTGGTGCATTCCCCACAGGGCCACAGCAGACCCTCGTTGAATGAACGAGGATGAACCCCACACCTCTCGGGCCTTAGCTCATTGCCTCCATCAGTCCTAAGGCGGGGGGGGGGAAGAAGGGGGGCTCCCACTGGACCTTGTTATCAGCTCCCGTTGTTGGCATTTGCCAGGAGAATCTCAGGAAGAACGCGTTAGAACTCTAACCCAGGGCAGAGGAGTGGAAGTCCACACCCTTTACAGATGCCGGGAAGGGTCCAGTTGAGTCCTGCCTCCACCCCAGTCACTGCTTGCTTCTCTCCTCACTGGGTACTTTTCATGATAATCTTGTGTCTGGTACAGCAGTGTCCGCCAAACCATCTTCCTCACCCAACCTCAGTGATTTCCTTTCCAAGTTGTGTTGGGATACAAGGATGATCTGGCTGTGACATCTCTCACCCCACTGATCACCAGGGGTGACATGTATCAGCTGGCTGGCTAGGTGGATGCTCACTCTCTCTCCCCTCACCACTCCCTACGCGCCCCTTGAAAGGCTGTGTGCTCACTCAGTGGGGACCGGTCCTCTGTCAAGAGTATATTAGTAGCTGCCTCTCCTGCTAAGAACAGTGGTTCTTAACCTTCCGAGTGCTTTGACCCTTTAAGACCGTCCCTCGTATTGTCTGCTAAGAACAGTGATTCTCAACCTTCTGAGTGCTTTGACCCTCCTTCCTAGTGTTTGTGACCCCCAACTGTAAAGTTGTTCTTGTTGCTGTTTCACAACTGTCATTTCACTATTATGAATCACAATGCAAATATTTGATATGCAGGATATCAGATATGCGACCGATCCCGAATGGTTCAAGACTCACAGGTTGAGAACCTCCAAACAAGCTCCTAGAGTCGGGTTTTTTTGTTTTTGTTTTTTTTAATTTTTCAGTTTTTCGAGACAGGATTTCTCTGTATAGCCCTGGCTGTCCTGGAACTCACTCTGTAGACCAGGCTGGCCTCGAACTCAGAAATCCGCCTGCCTCTGCCTCCTGAGTGCTGGGATTAAAGGTGTGTGTCACCTGGCTCGAGTCATTTTTTTCTTTAAAGTTCCTTATGTTCAGAGAGTCCCTGACGGTAGCATCTTTGGCATTAGAGTCCTGTGAAATGATGGCCATAGGAATCCACCTAGCTGTTTGAACCATAGCTCCACCCAAGCTGTCCACCAAGACTCAAGTGAAAAGGCCAGCCCAGTAGGGAGCAGGTGCTCCAGGAGGTGGGGGGGTGGGGGTGGGAGGAGCCAGTGCAAAGGCCCTGGGGTTTGACTGTGCCTGGCTCACAGGGATGCTGGCTGATGGTACATTGTGCAGACAATGGAAGACATGGTGCTTTAGACACCTCTCTGAGTGTGCCAGAAGACACTGGTCAGAGCGAGTCTGACACAGTTTGGGAGTCCAAGATGGGCCTTGTATTCTGAAAGCTTGGACTAGCCACCATGCGAGGGATTTACTACAAAGAGCTGTTTGTATTAGGATCTCTAAGTGAGTTGAACATTGGTCATGACAGCCAGAGACATCAAGGGCGTGGAAGGGGTTTGGTCACAGAGAGGAGACATACTTCACTAAAGGTGCCCAGCTGGGAAAGGGCAGGGCTAGGATTTGAATCTGGCCGATAGGAACATACAAAGACCTAAGCTTTAATCACAGGTCCACTACTGGCCGGCCCTACCCCTCTGTTCAGGTTGCTATGACAACCAACCTGATACCAGAAGGCTTCTCACAGTAGGGAAGGCTGTAGAATCCAAGATCAAACCCTCATATGATTTAGTTCCGGTGAGACCCCTTATCCTGTGTTCTCTCTGTGTAGGACAGGATGGCCTCAAACTCACAGCTACTTCCTTTCTCAGCCTCCAAGACTCCATGAGGATGAGGCTGAAATTATAGGGATGAACCTATTAGTTTTACAGGTGTGTCTGTGTGAGTGGGTGTGTGTACCCAGAAAACTATGTAAGGTCTCTAAGACATTGTAAGCCCCCTAATATGGGTGCTGGGAACCAAACCCAAGTCTCCTCTACAAGAGCAACAAGGGCTCTTAACTGCTGAGCCAGCCGCCTTTCCAGCCTGTGGTATCTCTTTTTTTGTTTGTTTGGTTGGTTGCTTGGTTGCTTGGTTGGTTGGTTGGGTTGAAACAGAGTTCCTCTGTGTAGCCCTGGTGGTCCTGGAACTCACTCTGTAGACCCGGCTGGCTTCTAACTCATAGAAATCTTCCTGCCTCTGCCTCCCAAGTGCTGAGATCAAAGCTGTGCACCACCACTGCCTGGCCATGGTGTCTCTTATAATGGCACCAATCCTGTCACAAGGTGCCACCTCATGTCCATATCACTTCCCATGGGTCTTGTGTCCCAGTACAGCTGGCTGTGTCTCCAGGTTCCACACCAAGCATTTAAGCCTACTATGGCTCGGCATTACTCAGGGGGCTTGTGGCTATCCTGGAGTGGGCAGACCGTTTGTCATTGTTTCCTAAGCAACAGAGTCTATTTACATGGTGTTTACATTGTATCCACATCAGAAGCCACTGCAGCCTACAGGGTGTGGCTTCTATGCAGACATTCTACTGTCTTGTATGAGAGACTTGAGCATCACAGATTTGACCATGTTTTGTTTGGAGGATTCTAGAACCCTCCCCGGTGGACACTGAGGGATGGGGATTAGGGCTTTGGTGCGTGAGTTTGAGGAGATGTAGTGTGGTCCAGAGACTGCAGAGTACCCTTGCCGAAATGCTGCTACTCTCTCCTCCTCCTCCTCCTCTCACCCTCCTCCCTCTCCTCATCCTCCTCCCCTTATCCTCCTCTTCCCCCTCCTTTCTCCTCTCATCCTCCTCCCTCTCATCCTCCTTTTCCCCCTCCTCTTCCCTCTCATCCTCCTCTTCTCCTCCTACTTCTCCCATCTTCCCCCTGCCCCTTCTCTTGCCCCTTCTCCTCTTCTTTTTGTTCTTGGCTTGAAACCAAAGTCATTAATTCTCTCTGTTTTGTGATTCCCAAGTTTATTTGGGGTATGCTGGGGACAGCTCATCTCTCTGCCATGTGATATCCTCCTGGCCAGGACAGCCCATCCAGGCCTGGTCTCTTCATTCTGCTCCCTCAGCTGAAGAAGCAGAGGTGGCTGGCTCAGGATCCCAGACTCTTCTCTTGCTCCCCCTGCCCCACCCTGCCCCCAGCTGGCCTCACAGACAGCAAAAGCAGAGAAGGGAAAACTGCCCCATCTCCTCAGGTCTGGACAGTCTACACATGTCTGCCTCACTTCTAACCTGCTTACCTTCCTTCCTTTCTGGGTCTCCTCCCACTCTGATGTTGGGGTTGGAACTCAGAGTTTCATATACGAAGCCACCCTGCCCCACTGCATCCCCACTCATTATTTCTCTGAACCTGAACTCTTCCATGTCTCTTTCCAGTGTAGCACTAGCGTGTAACACTCCCAGGCCAGGGTCAGCCTGAGGCCAAGCATTGGCTGTAGCCATATCCTGCACTCTCACTGGGAACCTGTATTATAGACCCCCTTAGTCCCGCGGATCTTCACGGTATCTGTGATACCATGGTCACCTGGCAGATCCAGGCCACCTGGGTTCCTGAGAGTGGAAAGTTGAACTTTCAGGAAGTTTGCAATGGACCTTATGGGAATATTTACACTACGGATATTGGCAAACACACAAATCAGGGACTGTTTACCCCCAGGGGCCTGGTTTACCAGAATGCCACTGCATGAAGTTGTGCAAGTGTGAGTTTATGTGGATGTGTGTGTGTGAATGTATGAGTGTGTGTATCAGCATATGAATATGTATGTGCATGTGTGTGTGTTGTAAGCATCTGTGGGAGTGTGGGGGTGTAGGTGATGATAGTGAATGTGTGTGAGTGCGGTAGGTGGGTGTGGACTGTGTGTACACATGTACATATGTTTGTCTTTGTATGTAGATGAAGCAAGGCTTAGGGAAGTGATATTACTGTCCAAAGTCAACCCATTTAGTGAGTGGCAGACCAGAGTGTGTCAAGTCTCCTACCATGAGCTCTGAGCTGTCCTGCCTCATCAGAGAATGCTCAGTGTGAATATTTGTTAGTCTCAGGACACATGGACAACCAACCCTTCCCCTCTATGTCCACATTGATGTCTCAAAATGGTCCCTCCCCTCTGTCCTCCTCACTCTTTAGACCAGCATCTCGTACCCTGCCCTCTCCTCAGCCCCAGGTTCTTCAAGCTTTTGTTCTTTCCATGTTTGCCTTCTTTTCTGTGTCCCAACCCATCCTGACAGTGAGGAAGGGAGACTGCAGCTCGTCTGGGACCGCCCCTGCCTGCACCCCCTTCCCCCATCACAACCCCAAGCCTAGAGCCCTCCCATCACTTCCCCACCCCTCACCCCACAAGCCTTATAACAGTCTCCATGTGTCTCTCCTGGTGACAGGGAGGAGAGGCGCCCGCAATCCGTCGCCCTCCCACTGTTGGACATGCCATAGAAACTCCGCCTTCTGTTTGGTGGTCGTCAGAAGTAACATGCAAGAAACCTGGAATTAGGAAACTGCTTAATTAGGGAGGATGTATGTTCTCCCTCCCTGGATATGCACAGTTCCCAGTGGCCACCCCACCCCACAGCTAATTGCTACTTTTAAAATGGTTCCGCTAGGCTCTCACTCCCTTGATTTTATTCTCCCTGACACAAGGGCTTGCTGATGAAAGTGTTCTTTCCCACATTCCAGCTCCGACTATCTGTCAGCAAAGTGTAAGAAAGAGCCAGGAGTAATGAGGGTGGAGCCTTCTGCCCTACTGTGTGCAAGGATATGCCCTGAGTCAGAGATGCAGGGTGGATGACCTGAACTCAAAGATCTCTGATAGCCTTGGAGTCCAGTGGGAAAGATAGGGACTAAGGCTGGGAAAAATGAGAGAGAGGAGGGAAGATGGATATAAAGAAAAGAAATATGCATGAATGGATGGATGTATGATGGATGGATGGATGGATGCATTCAGTCTCAAGCATTCACATTCAAATAAATAAATAGGTCAGGGCAGTCAGTGCACCCATAATTCCATCATGATGGAGACAAGATGATGGTGAGCCAGCATAGCAGGGGAACCCCAGATTCAGTGAGAGACCCCATCTCAGAAAACAAGGTAGAGACTGATTAAGGAAGACACTCAACCAACATGCCTCTGGCCTCCACACATGCATGAATACACACGTCTGCACCTACATGCATACATACTTGCATATGTACCCACCGACACACACATATACACACACTGCACATGCATACATACAATGTGATGCAGACTGAGGCCCACCTCCAGGTTTGTCTGTGAGAATGTTGTCCCCAGGAATGGTTCCTACATGATGGATGAATGGATGGGTTTCTTCATGGGTGCGTAATTGGGTTCCTTTATTGGAAGGTGATGAACGATAGAGGTGCGGCCTCGCTGGGAGAAGTGTCACTGGGCCCTGTCCCTGGAGGATGCATCTTACTCTGTTCCCTTTTTTTTTTTTCTGTTTCCCGTCCATCCTGAAGAAGCTGCTTGACTTCACACTCCAGTTGCCATGGTACCCTTCCTCACAGTAGACCTAGAAACACAAAGCCATTGTCCCCTCATGGAGACCTCTGCTGGCTAAATAGTCCTCGCCTCCAGTCATTTTTGTCAGGGTTTTTGTGTAAGGCCAGCAGTTCTCAACCTGAGGGTCGCAAGCCCTTAGGGGTCGCTTATCATAAATCCTGCAGTCAGACGCGAGGGAAGCATGGAACAACTAAGCTTGGATAACCAGGAAAGCAGTGGGTTCTGCAGAGCTTGGGACCTGCTGTGAGGGCAGGGCCAGGTGGAGAGAGGGCAGGGCCTGCTCGCCATCCAGGGGTAGGTACCATCAACACATGACAGCCATCCCTGACTTCCACAAGTTCCCAAAGGAACTAGAATTGCCTCCAGGTGATACTTCTGGGGTGAGAGACCATATGAATGGAGCATCAGAGGGAAAGGAAGGCCCTTCAGAAAACAGGGGACCCCACACACACACATACACACACACACACTCAGGGGACCCCACATACACACACATAAAGGGGACACACACATACATAAAGAAGACCCACACACGCACATATAGAGGACCCACACACATACTTGGGACCCACATACACGGATACACACACATCCAGGGGACCCAGCCCCCCCCCACACACACACACACATACACACATACAGGGGACCACACACACACACACACACATACACACACACACACAGAGGGACTCAGCCAAACAGTCACAATGGGAGCAGATGGCTAGATGACCAGTCTTGGTCCTTACACGTATCTGCTTCAAGGAGTCGCCTTTGGATGCTGAGCGCCTAGCCGTCATGGCCAATGGAGAGCGTATAAAGCCTCCCTTTGGGCCTTTGGCTGGTGAAATGGCTTGGCTCATAAAGATGCTCACTGCTAAGACTGATGATCTGAGTCTGACCCTGGAGCCTGCGTGGTGGAAGGAGAGAACAGATTTCCTCCAAGTTGTCCTCTGACCTCCCCGCACAAGCTGTGGCTCACACAAGCACCCTGCACTAGAGAAACAACAGGCAGTAGTTTCTGTAAAGAACTTGCGCTCATGTCCTGCACAGGCTTATTCCTTTTCCTGGGCCGTCTCCCATCATCCTTTTCCTGGGCCGTCTCGGCCGTCTCCCATCTCCGAGTCCTTCTTTGTCTTGAAGAGTCCTGGGTGGTTATTCTGCAGGCTCCATTATTTGAATTTGTCTCTCTTTTCCTCGTGGTTCCACTGAGGACAACAGACGTGACACTGTCCTTCCCAGTGTGTCATAGTCCAAGATTTATGGCGTTAGGGTGACTTATGTGGAGGGTGCTGACCCTGGTTGCTGGGGTAATATGGAGTGCGGTTAACCACAGAGTTGGTGTTTCACAGGGTAATCTTTCATGGCTGTGTGGCGCTCCATCATACATCTCCGACAGTCAAGCCCCGCCTCTTGTGTGTTTCCTTTGTAACCTCTTTGCTGTTACAAAGATCGTCCTGGTGACAGTCTTTCTTGGCACATTCTGTGGGAAGCCTTGGTTACTTTGTTAGAGGAGTTACAGGCACAGAGCTCACTGACATTTTTAAGGCTCTGGACACCCAAGGAAGGGCTGTTGGCTTGTGTGTGTGTGTGTCTGTGTGTGTGTGTGTGTGTGTGTGTGTGAGACACCCTGTCTTATCCGAGTGTGATGTACATATAATAAAGTACACAGCTTTGCAGCATAATTTCTGTGAGCTGAGACATGTGACCACACCCACATAAGCACCATTACAATCATCGAAGAAGCCATTTCCCATAATCCCCTAGTGTTCCTTAGAGTCTCACCCTTACCTTGGACAGCCACAGTTCTTCTTTCATCTCACTCTGGCTTAATGTTACCTGCTCTAGGACTGTGTATAAACAAGGGTTGTCAGAGAGAGAGAGAGAGAGAGAGAGAGAGAGAGAGAGAGAGGCATGTGTATATACAAGTCATGTGTGTTTGTGTGCATGCAGACTCCCCAAATTGATGCTGAGTGTCTTCCTCAATAACTCGACTTTATCCCCTGAGGCAGGATTTCTCACTGAACCAGGAGCTCACTGATCCAGCTCCAGCTTCGCCTGGGACCCCTGTCCCTGCTTCCCAAACACTGGGATTGTACTGCGCCTGCCTGGTTTTTTATGGGTGGGAAGAATCTGAACTCTGGTCTTTACGTTTGTTAGGCAAACCCTTTATCCACTAAACCATTTCCCTAGCCCAGTATGAAGGCTTTTGAGACCGTCTTCAAAGCAACATAATCCCTGCGAAATCCATACAAGTTGATAGGAGTATCAGTTCTCTGTTAGCTACACTCTCGGAGCAGTCTCCGATTTCATAAATATTGCCTGAATTGGTGTTAGGTGTTCAGCTATGGGCAGTGCATTTGGGCAGTTTCCAGTCAGTGGCTCTTGTGATTACAGGTATCTAGAATATTTTCTACAAGTGGGACCTATTTCCATTTCTATCAGGGAACGTCCTTGGAGGGGTGTCAAAGGCCCTCCCCATCAAGGTAGCATTTACATAAAGGAGGAGCTTACCCCCCCCCCAGAAAAGGCCCTGCCTCCGGAGGCTTGTTCAAGGTCAAAGGATAGCAGGAACCTGTACCTGTAGCATCCCCGGAGCACAGAAGAAGGTCCTCTTCCTGCTCAGTATCTTTACTGTACATCTCAGAGCAACCCCTGGGGTGAGAGACCAGAAACTTATTCTGAGAATCAACCATGCTGAGATATTTCCCAAGTCAGAACTGCAGAAGTAGGTGCCTGCTTTGGCTCCCAGCCTGGCCTTCCTTGCTTCTATCCTGGGTAGTGTGGGGAGGCAGTGAGCTACCCTGTTCCCTCCATACTGCACTGAGGCAGACAGTTGACCACACCCACACCCCATTCCTGATACCTGATCCTGACACTTCCATCCTGGGGACAGTGGGCAGTGGGTGGTGGGCAAGGACTTCAGGCAGGAGCCACGTCTCCCTGGCCACATCCATTGGTCCCCATTAGAGCCAGCTTGAGTGCTTTCCGAAGCTGATTAATGGCCTGCCTGTGACCTGGACTGTCATTACGGCCCTGCCTGGGCCCCAGCTCTGTCCTCTGGGTCTTTGCTGCTAACACTAATTGATGCTTTTTGTGTGGCTGCAGGGAAAGTTTTATCTGGTCATCGAGGAGCTGAGCCAGCTGTTCAGGTCGCTTGTCCCCATCCAGCTGTGGTACAAGTACATCATGGGGGACGACTCCTCCAACAGCTACTTCCTGGGAGGAGTCCTGATCGTCCTCTACGGTCTCTGCAAGGTGAGCTGCTTGCTGGGCCAGGCTTGGGGGGCTGCCGAGCAGATAGGACCAGCCACTAAAGTCTGCCTGTTTTAAATCAAAACGTTATTTCATATAACATAGAACTAACCATCCATCAGTCTATCCTTTTCTCCCTTCTTTCTCTGGTGCTGGGAACTAAACCCAGGGCTTCGCTCATAGCAGGCAGGCACTCTGCTGTTACACTGTCTCCCTCTCTAAAACTCTGTTACAGGGTCTCGCTACATTCCCAAGCAATCCTTGAACTCCCAATCCTCCTGCCTCAGCCCCCAGAGAAGCTGGGAAGGATTGCAGGTCTTCATGATCAGGGCTGGCTAACCTTAGGCCGTGTACAGTTGATGGCACTTGCTGTCACAGTGTGTTACAGCCACCTCCCCTATATGGTTCCCAAGCATGCCCTGATTTCATAAACAAACCCAGTACCCAGATCTTCTCTTCGGGACAGCGGCCATTCTCCATCCCTCCTGCTCCCCAGCCTCCAGCCGACCGACACCAATTCTGTCTCTATAGATGCACTGATGCTGGGTGTTTGCTCTCGGATGTACAATGACCTTTTGATTGTGGCTCATTTGATTTATTGAGATTTATTGAGATTTATTGACATTTTTTGAGATTCACCCACATCATAGCATCATAACATATACTGATACTTCCAAAAATGCCTTTAGTGTTAACGGTGGGACATGCATGCCGTTGTGCATGTAGAGGTCAGAGGACAACTTGTGGGAGTCAGGTCTCTCCTTACTAACCCCTCTGGGTTCTAGGGATTGAACTCAGGAAGTCAGGCTTGATGGTAAGTACCTTATTGAAGCATCTTACTGGCCCTAAAATGTAAACTCCCATTCTCTCGCTTGCCTCTCTCCTCACTTCCTTCTTTGTTTCTGGCTTTAAAGGGCCTAGGGACAATGAATGTGTCCTTCCAACAGGACCAGCCAAGCAATCCGTGTAGAACCAGCCTTGGGGCCTTATCTTGCTCACTGTGATCAGCTAGCAGTAGCTGGCTATAGTGCGGGGAAAGTGATGCGGTTGATAGTAATGCCTGCCCTGGGCTTGGCAAGGGGAAAGAGTACTTTCGCTGTTTGGTCAGAGTAACGGAGGAGACTGTTGATACCGGCTGTCAGGACAGAAGTCTGTCAGGACAGAAGTCGGGCAAATGGGAAGATGTTTTCCTGAAATGGTCAGTCAAAGCTGAAGGTGAGGACTGCCAGGAGACTGTTCTCAGCCTTTGCTCTTCTCTCCTTTCAGTCGTTCGACATCTGCGGTCGCGTGGGCGGACTCAGGAAAGCATTGAAGCTCCTTTGCACCTCACAGGTGAGTGAGTCCCAGGCCCAGGGAACCAGATGGTGCAGCCCACGGCAGCCCTTCCTCATCTCGCAGTCACCGCCTCACGGAAGGGCTCACGGCTATGTTTGTCTCCCCCTCTTCCTCAAACAGAATTACGGGGTCCGAGCCACAGGGCAACAGTGCACGGAGGCTGGCGCCGTCTGCGCCATCTGCCAAGCTGAGTTCCGAGATCCCATGATTCTCCTGTGCCAGGTGAGAAAGCAGTGCCCCCCATGGGACCCCACTCCAGAAAAGAACTGATCTGTGAGCACATCTTTAAGGGCGACCTGGTCAAGACCAGAAGCAGCTAGACCGAGGTTCAAATCTCTGTCCTGCTTTTTTTTTCTGGCTGAGTAGCCAGGGGCAAGCTGCTTTTCCTCCCCGAGGCTCAGTGTTGTTGGTAAATAAGGAACTTGTGCATCTTGGTGTGGTGTAATATCAGACTGTTCTGAGTGCGGACCCCAGCCACATCCATTCTGGCGGTTATTCCCGGCTGGTGAAATGAGCCAATTCAAGCCAAATGAAAGTATACTGGCAGGTTTATTGGGGGCACCTCTTAGTGAATTCACCGACCACCCAGGAGTTGGACAGTGAGGTCGCCAGGGAAAGGGAAACAGAGGGAAAGGGGAAAAGAGAAACAGTCAGATATGGGGGGCAGTGATCAAAATGTCTGAATTATGCACTGAGGAACTTGAGCATAGAGGGTGGGGTACACTGGGAGAACCTAGAGACTAGGTCTACTTTGGGATGTAAAAGATGCACCTCCACCTCTGGTCCAGGGTCTGAAACCCATTCTGTAAAAATGTCCACGGTAGACGTAGCTCAGCCTGCTCATGCTTACTGTGCATTGTACCACCGAACACCGCTCCCTCTCCTCCTAGCAACAGCTGGCGGTTTTGCTGGTATTTGAGACAGGGTCTCACTCTGTAGCCCAGGAATCCTGGAACTCAGGATCCTTCAGCCTCTGCCTCCCAGCCCTGAGATCACAGGTGTGCGCCACCACACCCAGCTTCTCGAAGTGTTCCTGATCCCTGGGCAATGTGGGGGTGCCACTCCATCTCCCACCAAATGATCATGATGCCGTTGTGTACTGCGTATGTGTCTGACCGACTCCAGTTACAGGCATATAGTACTGCCTGTACCACCTGCCATGTAGAGCTGACCCTGCGTGGCTCAACACAGCTGTTGCCAGCGCTGTCTTTATTATTCTCAGTAAAGTTATCATTACCCTTTGTTTTCATCATTATGGAGGGGGGGCGTCCCCAAGCCACAGTGGTAAGTGCTTTGACTCTCTAATGTGCCCCTTCCCCTCTTCCTGACTCCAGGGGCCATGTGTCAATTAAGTAGATGTGAGGGGGGCAGGTAGGGGCAGGCAGAGTTCAGGGGAGAGGCGGAGGGCACACAGAGCCTGTCCCCTCCTTGGGAAGCTTGTGGTCTCCTTAGGGACTCAGAGACATATTCATAAATAACTATGAAACAAGGCAGGCAGTGATAAGAGCTGTGGAAGAGAGATTCATGTAACGTCCCCAGGGACCGGGGCAGAGAGGGAAGTGCTCCAACATGGGGAAGCTTTTTGCATAAGCCTGGGTTCCAGAAGGAATGAGAAAGAAAGGCAGATGGCCTCCCTAACACCCTCGGAAGATGGGATAGGAGGTGGGGTCCTCTTTTAGCATTAGCAAGAAAAATTTGTTATTGCTGTTTTAGAAAGAGTTTTTGAAGAAGTTTGGTTTTAATTGAATTTTTAATGCTCTTTCTGTCTTTTTTTTTTTTTTTTTGAGACTGGGTCTCTTATGTAGCCCCAGACAGTCTCAAACTCACTATGTGGCTGAGAATGGCTGAGCCTGATCCTTCTGCCTCTGCCTCTGCCTCTGCCTCTGCCTCTGCCTCTGCCTCTGCCTCTGCCTCTGCCTCTGCCTCTGCCTCTGCCTCTGCCTCTGCCTCTGCCTCCTCTGCCTCCTCTGCCTCCTCTGCCTCCTCTGCCTCCTCTGCCTCCTCTGCCTCCTCTGCCTCCTCTGCCTCCTCTGCCTCCTCTGCCTCCTCTGCCTCCTCTGCCTCCTCTGCCTCTCGAGTGCTGGGATTGCAGGTGCTGTGGCCAGGGCCTCAAGTGTGCTGAGCAGACAAGCTACTAACTCAGCTGCAGCCCCACCCTCTTATTGTCATCTGCTTTTAAATGGACAGTGAGGCCAGCTGTGGTGGTGTACATCTTGAATCCCAGCACTTGAGAGGCAGACAGAAGGATCTCCCTCCACAAGTTCAAGGCCAGCCTGGGCTCCATGGCCAGCCCGGGCTCCATGGCCAGCCTGGGCTCCATGGCCAGCCCTGTCCAAACAGGCAAACAGAATGACAGGTTGTGTGCCTGAGTCAAAATTCGGAAGGGAGACCTGACAGCTAGCTAGAATGTGCAACTGGGTTTGGATCCCAGAACGGGGAGGAAGATAAAAGTGCTGTTTGATGAAATTTAAATCAAGTCTAGAGTCCATCCATAGTAACATGTCAACCTGGTTCTCTTGACTTTGGCAAATGTTCTTCTCAGGCATGCAGTACTTGGAGGGGAAACTGAGGCTGGGTGAGGGCCATGTTTCCATCACTGAGCTTTCCCATAACTCTGAACTGATTCCAGAAGAAAATATTCTGGATTTTTTTAAGAAAAAGATTGTTTGCAAGATATGCAAGGACTGGAGCTAGTGAGGCAGCAAGGTGCCTGTGTGGTTGAGGGTGTTGGCTGTGTAGCCCAATGGCCCTAGAACCATGTGGTAGAAGGAGAGAACTATCTCTCATACATTCTCCTCCAACCTCCACATGTGCACCATGGTCTATGCACACACATAAAATAATACATATGTACATACATACATGATACATATATGCATACATGATACATGTATACATACTTACTTGCGTACAAAGGCTAGAGACAGGCTACTCATCCTTGTCACCAGGTCTCTAATACATCTGCGTAATACATACATACATACATATGTACATATATACATATGTACGTACATACATGATACATACATGCATATATGATAGATACATATATACATATATGATACATACATGTATACATACATACTTGCATGCAAAGGCTAGTGACAGGCTGCTTGCCCTTGTCACCAGGTCTCTGTCCTGTACCAACCACAGAAACAACACAGTTACCAGCTTCCTTTATCTCTTGCCAAAGACATTTTATAGAATTCAAAATCACGTCAAACATATCATGTTCACGTGTTTAGTGTGCACGTGTGTCTGTGTACACATATACAAACATATACACCCATAAACGTCTTTTAAAGCAACCTGAACTTGCAGCATAATCTCCCCGAGCTACATGCTGCTCAGCACCATTGTAACCTGTGGCTGGCGCTCAGAGATCACAACTCAGTCTGCCTTACAGCCACAGACCTGACATTCAGTGGATAGACCACCATTTGTATGGCTATGTCCTGAGAGGCACAGCCTCTTACCATCTCTTATTACTGTGAAGATGGCTGTCACAAAGGTGACTGAAATAGATTGATCGTGCCTGCCTGAACCCACGTTGTTGATTAAATGAGTTCTCTTAGGTAGATCCTCAGAAGCCTGTGACAGGGCTCAGCACATGGTAGCTGTTCCCAGCAGACGCTCTGTCTTGGTGGTGGGGCTCTTGGTCACATGAATTCCTACTTGGTAGAATTCCTGGGTGAGGGGTCGCTCGTTTTTGACGGGTCTTACTAAATTGCCCTCTTTGGAGAGACTACCTGCCTGTTCCCCATTCCAAGCGTGCCCCAGCCGCTTGCCCCCACCCTCCCTTGCACGCAGCATTCCCGAAGCCCTCAGCTTTGCCAGACTGACAGGTGACAGTGCTGTCGAGCTCCGCTTTCATTTGCATCTCCCTAATTATGAGCGTGGCTGGGCAGCTCCGCGTGTGCTTTGGAGCCATCTGTATTTCCTTCCCTGTGACGGGGATCATCTGAACATGATGGCGAGGTGGAATTCGTTCTCCTGGCAGTCTCCTCCGGGCCTCAATCTGCCTGTCTCTTCCATTCTTGCACCACATCTTCCCAAAGGTGGAGGAGGAACACTTGGGAGGGGGTAGACACCATTGTCCTAGAACTAGAAGTGACAGCCACATACAGCAGCTGAAGGTACAGAGCATTGGCTGTCTGAGCTCACAGCCCCACCTTGCTCTGCTGCAGTGTGCTGGGCCTGCAAGTGCTAAGGTGACCCGTAGGTGAAAGGGCCTTACTTCATTGATGAATGAATGAGCTCAGATGTCACCTAAGAAAGGCTTCCCCATTTGTGCCTCCCTAGACAAGCTGTGATCCTGGCTACTGTGGTCTTACATAGTGTGTTCTATACACTATAGTCTTACAGACTGTGGTCTTATACACTGTGGGTTTTCACCACAGAGACCTTTCCAGTTGTTACCATGAGTACTTATGGAATAAATGGTTGTGTAAGATCTCTCTCCCCTTGGCCAAACTGCAAGCACCTTGATAGTGGAGGCTACAACTCTCTTGTTTAGCAGTAGAGACATAGTCTGGGCACAGTGAGTGGGTGGGTGAGTAAGTGTGTGGGTTCATGGATGGATGGATGGATGGATGGCCCTCCTGTCTCACCTTCAAAGAGTTACCAAGCAAAACTCAGCACATCACTTCCTCTGCCTTCAATGTTCCCTTTGAGGTAGTACCTGGAAAGATTACAGGTGGAGGGTGGTCAAGCAGTGATATCCTCCAAGGCTGCAGCTCTGCTCTAGTGCTGGTCCAGGAAGCCTCCCCACATGTGCTCCTGGCCTACCACCCACCGAGATACAGGAGCTCGGGAACTGGAGATGCTCAGCTTCAAGTCAGACTTCTTTGTTTTGTTTTAAAGATTTATTTATTTATATAGGTACACTGTAGCTGTCTTCTAGACACACCAGAAGAGGCGTCAGATCCCATTACAGATAGTTGTGAGCCACCATGTGGTTGCTGGGATTTGAACTCAGGACCTCTGGAAGAGCAGTCAGTGCTCTTAACCGCTGAGCCATCTCTTCAGCCCCGAAGTCATAGTTCTTGGAAGGGCTCCTTTGCCAAAGAGCAGAGAGTGGTCAAAGAACAAAGCACATCCCTAGTTCTGGACCACTGCGAGCCTGGCTGAGGGTGTGACCAGCTGACAAGACACCCATTGATTTGGACTTAATATGTGTAAGAGGCTGTATCTTTCTCTATCTTAAGACTACCCGTGGGGAGAGAAGAGCTCTGCTTATTAGCAGAGCAGAGTTGGGGTCAGGAAAGCAAAGACATGCTTGCCCAAGATACAGAGCCAGGATTCACACCCAGGGCCTCTAGTGCTGTTGGCTCTGTCCTCTCCAGTAAGCCTTGCCTGGAGTCACAGAAGGCTGTGCTGGGGCGGGGGTGGTTAGGGCACCTCCCCTAGGATTCTTGCCAACATGCTGAGGTCTGTCCAACAAAGCCTGTCCTCACAGTGAGGGAATAGCCCAGCCGGGATCCAGGCTGTGTTTACCTGCTCGTGACTACTGCATCCTTTCCCTTACAGAATGTGTACTTCCTAAGCACCAACGTCCCCTAAGTCCTAGCTCTATAACCAAGCAATACAGCTCATGGTGGCCCTGGCCCTCTAGGCCATCATCCATCCCAGGGTGAATGACCTTGCCCTGGGCAAGTGTGGCTCTCCCAATGCAGTCAGAGGTAATGATGTTTGCAGCTCTGTGTTTAAAAAGCAGACCATAGCCGGGCATGGTGGCACACGCCTTTAATCCCAGCACTTGGGAGGCAGAGGCAGGCAGATTTCTGAGTTCGAGGCCAGCCTGGTCTACAAAGTGAGTTCCAGGACAGCCAGGGCTATACAGAAAGATCCTGTCTTGAAAAACCAAAAAAAAAAAAAAAAAAAAAAAAAAGCAGACCATGCCTTAGGCTGCGGTTTAATCCCAAGTCTGGACATGGCTGGCCTAGTTTGTGACTTAAGAGGATCTAAGATTGATTGATTGATGTGTGTGTGCATGTGTGTTTGTGTGTGTGTGCATGTGCATGTGTGTGTGTCTTATGCATAATAGTCACATCTTCAGCAATGTTTTTATAGACTCAGTTGTTTCTGACCTTGTGTCTCAGACCCTCCCAGCATGCACACTATACACATAGCACAGAATGGACCAAGAGTGACTCAGACTCAGGCACTGTGTATCAGCTGCCGCTGCTACAGAGCAAGTTGTTCCAAAACATGGTAGCAACACTATAGACATCTGTGATTTCACAGTTCCCATGGGCCACAAACCCAAGCCCTGATTCGCTATGGCCTCTGCTTTGAGGTAACCCACAGGGTAGCATTGAGAGTCTCCTAGCTCCTGGGGGAGCAGCCTCTTCCATATTCTTTCTTTAGGATATGGTTGTGAGCTGGACTTAGATCCTTGTGGCCTGTAGGACTGAAGGTCTTTGATGACTCTTATGGCCACAAATAGCCCTGGCTTCCTTGCCAAGCTGGAATCGTTGGAGTAAGCCCATGAGGACCTCAGAGAGTACATAAGCAAGGTGAAAGTCGTGGGTTTTGTAATCTACTCCAGAGGTGACTTCCATTACTATATTGTCCCTGTAAAAGCAATGCACTATAGGTAAGGGTCCTCAAGGGGGAAAAGGTCACATGGGCCACAATACACAGCTGCATGCGACACTCCTGACTCCCACTGCCTAGCTGCTGTGCATCCTTGGCCCTGTGTCTTCCCCTCTCTGAGTCTCTTTGCTGGGATGTGATCACATGGGTAGAGAGCATCACAGTGGAGGGATTGTATGGCTGCCCCTGTCTGTCACCTGCTAGACCCACCTGTGTCTGTCTGCTTGCTCCAGGCTCACACGGATGTCCTGGACAAGAGACGCTGTCTCCCTCCACAGCCCCCTTCTTCCACGCAGGCAAAGCAGCATGGTGGTCCAGTACCCCTGTGCTGCTTTCTCTGAGATTGTAATGAGACTGAGACACCCGCCGTATGAACACAGTCCCTAGGGCTCCTCTCCCGACCCCACGATCCGTGAGTCACAGCCTAGAGAGGAGAACCCTCCAGTGTCCCGGCTGCACTTGTGCCCTCTGACCCCAGCCGGGGAAGGTCTTCATCCCATCCTTCATAAGCCTCCTCCCTCTGCAGAGGCAGGCCAGGGCTCCTTAGTGTCTCTGAGCAGATGGGGTTCCCTGAATTCCTTCACCTGACCCTGTTCTCGGCCGAGGAAGCAGGCACAGGGTCTTCCTCCCACTAGAGTCTCATGAGTCTCTGTCCTGACTCACATTAATTTCTCAGACACAGTGACAGAGCTCCTCTCGACTCACAGTCACCTGTAACTCCAGTTCTGGGGAACCAACACACATACATACATACATGCAGGCATAAAAGTCTTTTAAAAGGCTATGAAGTCCACGTTAGTATAAGATGGTTCATATGTGAAACAAACTGTAAAGGCAATTTGAGCTAGGCTTGGTAAGGAATGCCCTGTCTGTCTGTCTGTCTGTCTGTCTCAGCATCCTCTTGCCCCTTGGACTCAGCCACATGTCCTGGCCTCAGGACATACTGTCTTCTGCCAGGTGTGCCCCACAGCTCACTCCACCCTCCCACAAAGGGTGCTACTTTCTCAGGACTGCTTCTGGAGGCCCCACCTCTGCCTGACTTCCAGCCAGGGCACCAGCTACCGATATGTCCATTTTAAAGCTGATGGGGCTGCTGTCTGTCGCTCCTCCTGGAGGGCATGCATGGATGACCTGGCTAGTTGGCTGCTGTGGCCAGGCTCCCGGGTAACCCTCTTTCCCTCTGCTGTCCTCCCCCACCCCCAGCACGTGTTCTGTGAGGAGTGCCTCTGCCTGTGGCTAGACAGGGAACGCACCTGCCCGCTCTGCCGCTCGGTTGCCGTGGATACCCTGCGATGCTGGAAGGACGGGGCCACGTCTGCACACTTGCAGGTGTACTGAGCTAAACACGAGTGTCTGGGGAGCCCAACCCCGAGGATGCCTGGGAAACAGCCTCCAGGACTTTCTCCTGCCTCCCACCACCTCTACCTGATGACCCCAGGGCCTCCACACCAACATTTCCTCAGCGCCCTGGTACAGTGTGTGCATCCTACCTCACCAGAAAGGGGAGCCCTCCTCACTCAGACTTGGCTCCCCCACAGGTAGGTGATCCGCCCCCTCTAAGTGGAGGAGTTACCCATACACAGTCTCCCCTCATTTAACCTGCTTCCAGCCGCTGGTGCTCAATGCTACGAACTAGTATGAGCTCAGAGAGTATAGTCTGACCCAGGTCTGCACACAGGAGCCGCTGGGAGAACGTCCAACATGTGAGCACCAGGCTTCACCCACCTAGCTGACCTTCGAAACAGCAGGATGCACCAAGCATCCTGCTCATGCCGCCTCCTGGCATCTCCACATCAGCCCTAGGGTGGGGGTACTCTCTCTCTCACACACCATTGGCAGATGAGAAGCTTGGTGTGGCCGCCCAGCTAGTAAGGGGCCGATGCGTCTCCAGCGCTGCCTGGTGCTGTTGCTGCAAGTGCCCCTCGCTGGCTGAGCATCCGTGGCCTGGGCATACAGCACATCAGAGACAGACTGCTCTGAGCATGCAGGCAGCGAGGTCAAATGGCAGGAGCCATGGACAGACTGCACCTTTGTGATTCCTTTTCTCCCGGGATCCGCCTGGGACAGTCAGTCTCAGAAGGGTCAGCTCTGGTCCAGAGTGCATGCCACCTGCCTTCTCTCTTTCTTCTGTCCTTATTCTCTTCTACATTGTCCCTCACTGACAGCTCAGGCCTGTGCAGAGCTGTGGACATGGCTGCCTCCCCCTGGGAGGCTTCAATCCATGTCATAAGTGGCACACGGCTCCTCCGGAGCGATCCATGTCCTCCCTACCCCCTCTAGTGAGGTAATTAGCTCGGAGAAACAACAGTCCTTCCAGAGTCTCTGAAAACACGGCTTTATATCTTTAACTAACCACCCGAGCAAGCGAGCGGGAACGCTGGGAGCAGATCGCAGGTGTGCTTTCACATCCTTCGGTCTCTAGGACACAGCTGCTTCTCCCCCCGGGGAAACTCTCTGATTGGAAACCTGGGACGAAATAGCACAGGTGACCGCACAGAAGCCTCTGGAATTCTGCCTGCCTCCACCGGCTCCCAACTCGGTTCTCTCACAGCCAGCATCCGCACAACAGGCTGGCCCAAGCCACGTTTGAGATTAGCACCGAGGGGGTTGGGGAAGGGAGAAGGGAGCCTCTGTAGATTCAGGGTGCTCTCTCCTCCCCTTTGTAGATTTAGGACCCATGCCTTGGGCACCCCTGCTGGGACTGCTTCCTCTGCTTGGTCTCCGGGGCACTTTCCTGGTACCAGTAACACACCCACCCTTTCCAGGGGACCAGGGCATCCTTCAAGCTTTGTTACTATGGCAATGGCCATGATGTTAAGCAATCCCACTGCCTGGATGTCCTAAGAGGGAAGGGAGGATGGGCCCTTCTGTCCTCTCTGGTTTGAGGGGGTACCCAGGAGAGTGGTGGGACTGCCTGCAACTGGTTTTTATCAGAGAGATTGCTTTGCCTGAGATGCTGTCAGCATTGTGGAGGGGTGGGAGCTGCAGGAGGTGCACAGAAGTGTAGGGTGGGATGGATCAGAGGCAGCCACTGGGAGTCGGGCTTGGAAACCTGACTCCAAACTTTGTGATGTCCCTATACCCTGTATCCCCCCCACCCTCCGTGGAGCTACAAAACCTAGTGTGTTCCTTGCTGGGACCGAGAAAACTAACAACAGGACTGAAGATGTAGGTCAGTCGGTAGAGCACTTGCCTAGTGTGCAGGAAGCCCTGAGTTCCGTGGCCAGCACCACATGAACTAGGCATGGCAGTGCACACCTGAATTGGCAGCGCTGGGTGGGAGAGGCAGGAGGATTGGAAGGACAAGATCATTCCTTGGCCACATAGTGAGTCCCAGGGTAGCCTGGGCTCCGTGAGACTCCATTTTAAAAGGGAGAACAGGTGAACTAACAGTGTGGGTTACTGGAGAGTGTGCCAAGGGTTTTGCACCCCCCTCCATTACTTCTCTGACATCTTGTAAATATATACCATATCCCTACCACACATGGAGCATCCCCTGGGACAGTGAGATGCTCTTCAGTTCCCATCCTTCCAGGGAACACCTCAGCTGGCCAGTGGGGTTCGTCCAGTTTAGAGGGCTCAGGCAGTTTCCTAGACAGCAGGCTGTGGGAAAGTGTCCCCTGCAGTGACATATCAGTCCTTTGCTTTGAGCAGGTCAGTGGAGCATCAGGGGCCAGATCTGGCTCCCGGTATATTGTGGGTCACAGACTCAAATCCCTCTGAGTCCTCCAAGTCTTGTGTGTGTGAGGACCTGAGATTAACAAGGTAGGGGAGGCTGGTAAGAGGGCGGGGGGTTTAGAGTGCTTGGCTTGCGTCTTTAAGAGGACCCAGGACTCACACCAAAGGGCTCACAACTCCAGCTCCAGGGACACACACATCATTTAAAACAGAAATCTTCAAGAACCATGTGGGAAGAAGAAAGGCCTGCTTTGGACCCGAGCCTAACAGGCCCAGCGCTTTCCAAAAGAGAACAGCACAGGTACAGAGCCTTGGGACCATTCCCCCTGCTGAAGCGGAAGTGGGCAGCGGCCTGAGGTCCTCTGCTTTTGCTTTGGGACATGTCTTTGGTGTCTTTGAGAACCTTCCACCAATAAACCTCCCCCATGGATGTAACTTGTATCTGTGAGTCACCGTGCCACCCGAAGCCGGGTAGACCTGTGTTGAGAAGTGGCTCGCATAGCCTGTGGAGAGGCAACAGGTGCTTCTCCTTAGAGAAGCCAAGAAGGAAGGAAACCAGGGTGTTGGCTGTAGAGATGCCTCAGTAGGTAGAGTGCTGGTCCCCAGGCACGAGGCCCTCATCTGGATCCCGAGGGTCCATGTACCCTTGTAAACAGCTGGGCCTGATCATTGACCTCTGGCCTCCAAACAGACACATCTGCACATGCGCACAGAAGAGCAGAGGTGAGATGGAGCTGCGAGATTGCTTCTAGCAGCATCCCAAGGGAGGCGCTGCTGGAGCTCAGGGTGTGTCTGAAACTACCTCTCTCTGGCTTTTGTACTCACAAAAACGCACCAGGGGTCCTTGACTTTGATTGAGGGGAGTCTTCAGGGCGTGTTAGTCTGTGCATCTGGGAGGCCCCACATCTTGCCAGCAAAGTGCACCCAGCTGCAAGATCGGGTGTGGAATTGGTGGTAACCCCGAAGGTTTAGCCCCCCTGGGACCCTGTTCTGTGATCTGCTTAGATTCTGCCAGCTAGGGTGGGCGTGTGTCTCCGTGGGAGAGTGCTTGCTGAGTGTGCCCAGGGCTCTGGGTTCCACCTCTAGCGCTTGTAGGTAGAGAGAACTGCTGAAAACTAGGTGTCCTGGTTCACAACTATAATCAGACTGAGAGGAAGACTTGAGGGTTCAAGGCAGTCCTGGGCTTTATAGTGAGCTCCATCTCAAAAACCCAAATAATTTTAAGAAATATAGACCTTGCCAGGGAGGCAGACAGGCGGAAATCTTAAGTGCAAATTATTAGCATAAGGCAACAATGTATCCAAAAGGGTTTGCTAGCTGCCCCCAGGGAGCCACAGGTCCAAGGAAGAGACCCAGTTTCAAAAGACAATGCTAGGCAGAGTATAGCACACCAATCCCAGCACTCAGGAGCAGAGGCAGGAGGACAACCTCTGCTGAGTTCTGGTCTCCTCGTTGAGTTCCAGGCTAGCCCGAACAACACAGAGATCCTGTCTTAAAAAAAAAAAAACAAAAGAAAACAAAACACCCAGCACCTGCAGATGACCTCTGACCTTCATATGCAAGCACACATGAATACACATAAACCTGGAGGATAAGTGTTCAGCCTCTAGGTCTGCACAGTTGCCATGGTTATCTGCTGGTCTCTGAGGACCCACCTTCCCCGAGAAAACACATAGAGGCCTTCGTTAGAGGTGCACAGTCAATTTTTTAATAAAAGTATAACAAATATGTACAAAGCATCCAGGTAGGGGACCCCTCCCCTTACAAAGAGCACGAGGCAACAAGGTCAGGACCCAGACAGAATGTCCCCCCAAGTTACTGCCTCTCCCCCAGGCTCCAAATGCCCTCGCCGCCATCTCTACCATGCTTACGGGCTCTTTGACTCTTCTAGTGCAAAGACCTTGAGGATCCAGGGTTGGGAGAGAAGATAGAAAGAGAGGGGTAGACAGACTTCCCAGGGCCTCCGGAGTAGTTGGGACAAGCAGTTTGTACATCAGATACCCTTTACCCTGGAGTTTTCTGAAACTGGGGACAGTCCCCTGAAATCCTTCAGCCTGTCCTCAAGTGTCCCCCAAATAAGGTATTCTCTCTTTTCAGCTAAAGTAGACACTCCCTGCTGGGCCACAGGGTTGTCCTTGCCCTTGGATTAGCAACATTGGCCCTTGAGCTAAGAATACCCTGCCTTCACCCACAATGCCTGCTTTTCAATGAGCCACACCAGAGCCACTTGATCTGATACAACAGAGCTGGTACTACATTGGCTTGGGGGTGGGTCGGGGGAGCGGCACACAGACTCCCTTAGTTCAGCCATTTGTGTGCCCTCAGCTTCTCACCTGTAAAATGGGATCCATGGTACTACCAATACCAATAGGATGGGGGGGGGGTCTCTCCGGGGAAGCCTTGGAAAGCGCCTTGTGCAGTGTTCAGTGGCTGTGCTCCTGCGGGGGGGGGGGGGGCAGGGGGGTGTCTTTAACTATTGTACAAAAGGGACCAATCCTCCCTCTGAGAAGGAGACAATGTAGCAATTTTTTAAATTGCATTCAGCCCAGAGAGTGGCATGCAGAAAATACTATATAGCAATCTGCCAGCAAGGCTTGGGGTCACAATGGTGACCTGGCAGATCTGTTCTAAATTATGAGCCAGACTGGAAAGGGACATTTCACGGCATCTGGTCTCCAAAAAGGACTGTTGCTGTACCATAACTGAGTCGGTTTGTTCAGACGGGGAGATCTTCAGCTGGCACACTGTAGATGATCAATAAATAGGTGTCAAGTGAATACATTAAAACGTTAAAAAGAAACTTTTGGCTAGAGCTTTCAAGAGACACTGTGATGTCTTAGTGGGACTTCTGAACCAGCTCCTATGGAAATTGTCTGCTGCCCCTCTCCCCAAATCTCCAGGCAGCCTCTGACATCCCTGATCTCCCCAAGTTGACTCCAGACTCAGAATAGAAAATAGCATGAACCCAGAAGAGAGCCCTGTGTTCTGGTCACTGCCGCTTCTAACAGTTCTGTGTGGACATCCAAACAGTCCATAATATAAGCCAGGGCAGTGGCCCATGCCAGTAATCGGGAGATAGAGTTCAGGGTTATATCCTCTGCTGTATAGTGAGTTCAAGGTCAGCTTGGCTCCGTGTCTCAAACAAACAATGATAACAAACAAGCAGTCCCCAATAGTGACCCAGTGTCTCCCAGAGATACTCGAGTAGCGCGTGCCAGGACATGCTGCCTCCCCCCCAGTTCTCAGTGAGCAAGAATGACATTCTGTCCATTTTAGAAGCATGACAGTAAAGTCAGGTGGACAGAAGACGTGAGCTCAGCTCTACAGAGTGTCATCAGGGCATTCAGGGTCTTGTTATCCTGCGACACTGGGCTTCAGTTACCACCACCACCCTCCATCAAGGTAGAAAGGAAAAAGATCAAGGCTATCACAGAGATGGGGAAGCAGCCTCCAGGATAACTGGGAAGGGGTGAGGGATGGGAGTGTGGGGGCATGACCTCCTGGCCCAGGACCATAGACATGGTCCTTCTCAGGCTCTCCAAAAGAAGTCTGGCTCCAAATCCATCTAGTCAAAGGGAGCTGGAACCCCAAATGTGAACAGAGCTCTTGCTGGTAGGGGGAACGAAGTGAAAAGAGAAGCTTCCCGAAGGGAGTGGACCATCTCTCCAAGACTTCGGTCCCACAGACTCCAGGGCTCACCCTCAGAGAGCAGCCAGCAGCTTTGGGCCCGGGTGGCCGATAGCCCCTCAGCTCATCACACAACCAACTCCCTAGCAATGATCTCAGACCTCCCAGGCTTTGTGCACACGAGTACACACACACACACACACACACACACACTGCTGTCTGCTGAAACCCAGTATGAGGTCTTTTTAAAATTTATTTCAAAGCCTCTCTCCCTCTTCAGAGACTCTACATAGAAGCGAGTCAAAATCAATGCGCCTTGGCAGCCAGGGAGAGCAGGATAAAGAGAGTGATCATGCCAGCGCTTCACACACTGTGGAAGTTGGGTTTTTTTTTCTTTTTTTTTTTTTCTTCTTTTTTTTCAATAACACCACCAACAGAAAGGCTGTCCCATTATCTCATGCAGTCCAAGTAACACCACGGGCAGAGACAGTGAGACAATAGAGACACAGCCAGCATGCTTCAATATCCTAATACAAATGTCCATCAAGAAGTCAGATCTCATAGAAAAAAAACAAAACAAAACAAAACACAGGCATTTAAAAAAAAAACAAAAAAACAACCCCATCAAACCCGGGGCAATGGAGAAGCGCACTAAAATGAACTGCGTGCTTGCCAAGACCCGGATTTGATAAATACGTGGTTTCCATTACTACAGGAGAGTATTTACAGAGGACTTGGCTGAAAAGTCCCATCAAGGAGGGTCAGGGCTGCTTGGCTCTCTCAGTAACACAGCTTCATTGAAATGAAAATCACCAGAGATGCCAACCCCCCCCTGTGTTTGGAGTTCAAATCCTCCAGGGAGCTATCATTAGCTAACAGGCCAAGCCAGGCTCAAAAACAAAACAGAAAAGAAGAGGTTTTTCTCTCACCCCTCACCCTTGCGCTGGGTCTCTCCAGGGTCAGCATGTCCCCACTGCGATCTGGACAGTGTGTCTTTAAAGAGGCTGACACCACCGAGTCCCACCATGGCACACATCTTCTCTGGAAATGTGAGGCGTGCAAAGACTCATTTCTTTGCTAGGAAATGGACTAAATACAAGCAGAGGGTGGCTTCCAGATCATTCTGGGACCCTCTATGTAATTCTGGTTGGGCGAGGGAGGGGCACGGCCTGCTGGCTGCTACTTCCCTGCCAGACAAGCTCAGCTCTTTATTTATTTTTCTTTGCTGAGTTCAGTTCTGGTGGATAAAAGCGGGAGGCCTCAGCACTGAGTTTTCGGTTGCATTTTTTTAAAAAGTGGTTATTTAGAGAAATATAAGGCATAGATTTAAAGTGGTGAGAAGAGCCTTTTGACGGCAGACTGAGGAGATGTGCACTTTACTGGTCACGCCCACTTTACTGGTCACGCCCAGCAAAGCTGGCCCTTGTGGCCCGTGCACCTAACCAGCTGATGCTTTCTAGCAGACCCCCTGATCCCAGGTACCTGGCAAGTCACCTGCAAATCCAACCAGGAAAAAATGACACTGCTCCAGTAGCTAGCGTCGCAAATGCTAGATACCAAGGCGGGAGGGAGGCTCAGTCTGGGTGCCAGGGTGAGGCCTTGTCTCCACAATTAAGTAGGAAAAAATAAAATAAAGTAAAAATAAGAGTAACTGTCTCGCTGAGCCCACACAAGCATCCCTCGCCATCTTGGCGACAGAGACCTTGATGGGGGTGATACAGTATCCACGCAGAGGAGTAATACCTGTTCATGTTGAGATTTTTTAAAAAAGACGAAAGCAAAATAAAAATAACCACCAGCCCTGAAGCGGTGAGCCGTTGCAGCCAAATGTCAGTCTAGCACACAGCTTCGTTATATATGTATATATATATATATATATATTTATATTAGCCCTTCTAGAAACTTCTGAAAACAGTAGCTTATTCTGTGTGTTTGGGAACCACGGGAAATCGGACATTTTATTTAAATGGTCCGCCCCCTTTCCCCAACATCCCCTGCTTATAAATCACGCCCCATCAGAACGTAGCCATTTCTTGGCTCTTAATCTATAAAAAACCTAAGCCCTGAATCCCTGTAGGAAATTGGGGGAGACCACAGCAGTCTCTCAAAGTACTGCTGCAAGGAGAGGAGGGACTGCCTTTTCCTAAGCAGCTGCTGTATACTAGCCTGCCCCTCCCCCCTCATAGCCCTCCCCCTTGGTGGTGGGGCTGCTCCTAAGCCCTGTGAGCACCACCCCTCCCCCCATAGAGAGACTTTCCAGTGGCCATCTTGTCACCTAGCCCTTTAAAAAATAATAATAATAATGAGAGTATATCCAAAGAGCAAAATAGAAACCTCTCATCCCCTGGCCTTTCCAGTCCGTCTATAAGACTCTGGCCGTACCAAGAAGGATACACTTAGCACCAAGAAACTGTGAAGTGAAGCACCAGACACACTATATAGGTAAGGGAAGAAAATGACATCCCGTTTCTCTGGATATGACCACCATGAGATCTAGAGAGCTGTCTCGACGGGGACAGAAAGAGGCTAGGACATGTCAAGAAATGGAGGGATCCCAGGCTGCCCCCAACAAAATGGGCCCCACGTCCCCTCTGTCTTGTCCATCTTGCCTTCGGCCCAGTCCCCTCTACTCCACACCAGCATCTGTGCTGAGCAGTTGGTCCACGCTGATCCCACCGGTCCATGTAAGTTTCCTGCATGGGCAGCGACAAGCATCTCTCTCCCCTGCCACCCTAGACATTACGAAGTCTCAGAGTTCACATCGCAAGGTTGCGCGTGTGGAAAGGAAAGGGGCCACCACGTCCCCCGCAGGCATGCACAGGTACGGAATTTTGTATTTTCTCTTGGTTTGTATATATATATAGCTAAATAGCACTGGGGTGGCTCTCTCTGTAGCTGGACCTCCCGAGGGGCTTCCTCTGTCTGTGTTTCCACCATCAGCTCTTTACAATTCTGCTTCCTTCCACGCTCTGGGCTACTCCCTCAGGAAAACAGGAACCAGCTTCCTCCAAGGACACAGGGTTTCGCCAACCTGTAGAAATAAAGATTTGTTTTTTTCTGTCAGTGCAGTCAGCTTCAGGGATGATGTCAGTGCAGAAGGGGAGGGGAAGAGGGGGATTTGAGACACAAAGCTCTGACTGGGGAGGGAAGGACTCCCCAAAGCCAGGCCTGGCTCTTCTCAGCCCCAGAGGCTCTGTGCATGTGACAGTAACAGCCCTCCTTCCCTGAGAGCATACCACACACGCACACGTACACGTACACGCACACGCCCACACACACACACACATATACAGGCACACACCTGCTCTCAGACATTTATATGAGCATCATCTGTGTTTAAAAAGAGACTTTGAGCCAGGCATGATGGCACACACCCTTGATACCAGCACTTGAAAAGCAGAGGCAGGCAGATATCTGTGAGTTCAGGGCCAGCCTGGTCTACACAGTGATATCCAGGATCTCCAGGGCTAAAGAGAGAAATTCTATGTAACCTAGCATGCAAGAGACCTCTGGTTTCCCCCCTTAGCACTGCAGTAACCATACTCAGTCTTGCATGTCTACAATTCAAGCATTGAGAGGAAAAGGAAGAGAAGGAAGAAGGGGAGGAGGAGGAAGATAAGGAAGAGGAGGAGGAAGAGGATCATGAGTACAAGGTCATCCTTGGCCAGGCTCAGAAACTAGAAAGTTCCAGAATCATCTGTGGGACATAAGACGCTGACTGGGCTGGGAAGATGGAATGTATTGAATTTTGGCCCTGAAGGTAGGTACTGTTCTCTGCACCAAAATTAAATAAGTTTATTGATGGCAATTTATAAATGACATGAAGATGATTAATAGATAAATTATGGGTGTAGGATAGGTAAGGAAGTAGGTGGATGGGTGGATGGATGAATGGATGGATGGATGGATGAATGGATAGATGGATGAATGGATGGGTGGATGGATGGGTGGATGGATGAATGGATAGATGGATGAATGGATGGGTGGATGGATGGGTGGATGGATGGGTGGATGGATGAATGGATAGATGGATGAATGGATGGGTGGATGGATGGATGGATGGATGGATGGGTGGATGGATGGGTGGATGGGTGGATGAATAGATGGATGAATGGATGGGTGGATGGGTGGAAGGATGGATAGATGGGTGGGTGGACAGGTAGATGGATGGATGGATTGATGAAAATCTTTTTGCAATTTTTTCCTTTATGTGCATGAATATTTTATCACATGTATGTCTGTGCACAGCACTGTGAAGGGCAGAAGAGGGAGTCAGATCTTCTAGAACTGGAGTAGCAGACCGTTGTGAGCTGCCCAGTGGGTGCTGGGAATTGAACCTGGGTCCTTTAGAAGACCAGCCAGGGTTCTTAACAAATGAGCCATCTCCCCAGCCTAGACTGGTAAAAATCTAAAGGCTCATTACATGACCCTTTCCCATTTAGGAACAAGTTCTTCATCTGTCCCTCTCACACTTCCATCTATCCATATTCCAGACAGAGTTACGGACAGTCTAGTTTCCTCACTCACCCATCATCCCCACACTCCCCACAGCCATAACCCACTGCAGTGCTCCCTCCCCACCCACTGGAAATTCTGGGGCCATTGGAGGCAGAGGGCAAGAAGTTCCTAATACTGATTTCCTGAAGAAGAAGAAGAAAGCAGTCTGGGGAAACGCAGGCTACAGCAGACCAGGGAGAGGCAGCACAAAGGCACAGAGAGATCCCTACTGAGAAAGGAGTCCAAATAACTAGCCAGACTACTAGGAGGCTCTCAGGCAGGGCTGGATATGGGGTGGGGGTGGGGGATAGAGCTAGCAAGCAAGTGAGCGAGCTCATCAAAACCTAGTGCAGGGCTAGAGAGATGTCTCGGTGGTTAAGAACACCTACTGCGCTTTCAAAGGTCCTGAGTTCAAATCCCAGCAACCACATGGTGGCTCACAACCACCCGTAATGAGATCTGACACCCTCTTCTGGTGCTGTCTGAAGACAGCTACAATGTGCTTAGATATAATAATAAATAAATCTTGAAGAAAAAAAAAAACCTAGTGCATAGTAAACACAGCCTGCTATGGTGATATCCCCTGACAAAGGCTGGAGGTGGTACTGCTCCATCAGTATAAACTCGAGTGTTCAGAAAACAGTTTGATAACATGACTAGCATACACAATGGGGACAGATATAACAGCCCCCCAGGGACCCAAGGGGACATCGCCAAAGATGGGGCAGAAAGAATGTAAGAGTTGGGGATGAGAACCTGTACCAAAAAGATGTCTTCTGGACACAGCGTGGCTGTCCAACTCATTGGTTGGGCCCATCGACATTGCATCATGGGAGGGGACAGAACCCACCAGTTCCCACTGCTCCTAGCAGGACCACTGAAAATTAACATTTGTTGGGGGAAGGTGTCACCACCTTCAGTGGTATAGCCACAGATAACTTGTCCTTGTTCCAGGGGGTAATTTTTTGCCCACACTCAGGCTCTAGTTAAACTCAGTGACAAAAAGAAGACAGAATTCTGAGGAGGCCTTGTTGAGAATAAGGGAGCCAGTGGGGAAGGGACATGACTATTTTCACTATATAAATGTATGAAGCTGTCAACAACAACAACAAAAGTACAGGGGACATTTGTACACAGACATTCATAGCAACATAATTCAAAATTAACAAGTGGAAACTCCCAAACATGCATCAGAGATGGATGGATTGAGTGCATTGTGGTTTGCCCGTGCTGTGGAATATTATTTGGCCATAAAAACGGACTTTCTACTGATTCTTACACAAGAGGGATCAAAGGTGGAATCTTATGCTAAATGGGAGATACTAGGGAGAAAATGAGAAACAGCACAGCGTACATTTGTATGAAAGGTTCACCAGACAAGGCAAGTCTTTGGCCACAGAAAGTTGAGCATTGGTTGCTTAGGGCTATAAGGATAGGGCAGTCCTGGAAGTGGTTGCTCATAGACAGTTTAGTTTCCTATGTAGCACAGGCTGGCCCAGAACTTAGAACTTTCCTGTCTCCACTTCCACATGCTGGGATTTGAGGTGTGCACCACCCTGCCTGGCTGATTTCAGAAGCAAAGACAACACAGGTTATCGGAGGAGGCACAGACAGGAAGAACACACTCAGTGGTTTGAGAGAAAGCCCACAGATCTTTATTTTCTGGTTGAAAAAACAATCTAGAGTGTTGATTGAATCAGGGGGTATCTGTAGTTTCTGGCATCCTACTGAGTGTAGCCCACCAGGGGACATAGGTAGACCCTGGGTAATTATTCTTTAGGGGACTTGCCACTGGTCACAGACCAGAAAGCCTCAGCCCCAGCTACACTCTACCCCGTTTGGCAGAGTGGTAACAGCCCCCCCCCCTTTCCAACCTCGGGGCACTACCTCAACCTAAGCCCTGTTTACATCTCTGCCTTGAACCCTTGCCAACCTTTCCTCTGATGAGTCAAGTTGGGGCTAGCCTCTGCCTCTTCCCTGGACATGGACTGATGTCATGATGGTGAGTCAGACCCACCACATGGCCCCCACGGTTCACATCAGTGAGTCACAGGGATCTAGATTGGGGACTTCAGACCATAGACTTGCTTAGCCATTAGTAGAAGATGCTTCAGCCCCCCTCCCCAACCCCCATCCACTAACTCCCTTTCTCCACAAGCAAGGCATGGCGTACCAGGATCCCCACACTGTCCTGGCCTACTTTCTACCTTCAAAGAATCCAGAACTGGAACGATCAATGCACTCGTCAGATACACACAAGGCTACAGGATGAAACTCAGCAGAGCCCATGGCAGTGATGGAGACAGAAGATAAGGGTCCTGTGGCAGACATTTAGTAATCCCAGAGCTAAGGAGGCAAGACAATGGAGCAATGTAGGGAGTGGAAGGAGTATTTACTGTGTACATACTATGTTCTAGGGTGCTGACTATGTGCTAAGCATTGACCTCTGTACTAAAGAAGGGCAGGCTCCCTTGATTTGCCCTCCAGCCTCACTGGGGAAGGTTGAGCAGGTCAGTGCTTGTGAGGGTCTGAATGAGAAATTTCCTCCATAGGCTCGTCTCATTGAACACTTGGTCCCCCGTGGTTGGGGACCCTAGAAATCCCTTCATGGTGGACCTCAGGGTATATGATGAAATAAACCCTCCCCTCTCCCAGTGGCTTTTGGTCAGCGTTTATCACAACAACAGGAAGGCAGACTGGAGCAGCCTCTGAAAAGACCCAGGATGCGAACAGAACCTTGAGATACAGGGATGGTCTCTCTGAATACAGGGTGGATCATTAAAGTGAACTGGAGCAAGCAACCCCAGAGAGAACCGGAGGTGGGAACTGCACCAGAAAGTGGTAGGAACTGGGGTTGTATCAGATGTTAACTGCTTGCAGCTGGAGAGAGGGGGACACTCATGGTTTCTAGATAGAGGAAAAGCCGCATTCAGAATCCATCTGCCAGCTTTCCATCCCTGTAACAAAATACCTGAGTTGATTGACTTATCAAGAAAGAAGGTTTACTCAGGCTCACCGATGTGACTTCATTGTTTTAGAGCTGGGGGTGGGGTGGGGTGGGGTGGGGTGGGGTGGGGGCACAACCAAGACGCTTTCCTTTTGGTGACCAGGAAGCAAAAGAGGAAGAGTCTGGGGACGCAACGTCCTCTTCAGGGTACACCTCTGATGACTAGAAGATATTTCTCTTTAAGCCCCAACACTTAAAGGCTCTACCGTCTCCAAGATGTTAAAGCAATAGAGTAAAACAGGCCTTAAACGCTCAGTCTTTGGGGAACTACATCAAAGCCACAGCCCCACAGCTGCCAAAGGGACCAACTCGAAAGCCCATCTAAGCACTGTTTACTGAGTGACGTCCACAGAGACATGAGCCCATGAGTACCACTGATGAGCCTGTGCCCCTCAAGCCGCAGATGCCACGTGACCCAGTCCCAAAGTCAGAGACTGGCCTGGGTGTGCATTTTTATGAGGGTTGACAAATCCCATAAATATACCCAAAGTACTGCGTCTACCTTGATCCGTAACCACGGCAGCCATTTGAAAGGACTTGAGTGGCTCACAACCATCTGTAATAGGATCCGATGCCCTCTTCTGGTGTGTCTGAAGACAGCTACAGTGTATTCGTATACATATAATAAATAAATAAATCTTTAAAAATAAAAAAGGCAGCCAGGGGTTCCCAGAGTACCCTGTCCAACCAGTGAGCTCTAGGTTCAAGTGAGAAACCCTGTTTCAACACATGAGATGAAGAGAGATGGAGAAAGATATCAGACATTAACAGTGAGCCACCAGTGTGCACACACGCGCGCGCACACACACAAACAGTGTTTTAGAGTTCACATTTTCAGATTAGGGTTGCTCATATGATCTAGCTAAACTTGTGGAGACACAGACAGCTCACTGACAAGACATGATCTAGCACATATGTGTATAATTTGACAGAAGGACGAGATGATACAAGTTCTTCACCTCCCCTTCTGTGGCAAGGGCAGGTTTTCTCTGTGTAACCCTGGCTGTCCTGGAACTCACTCTTGTAGACCAAGCTGGCCTCGAACTCAGAGATCCACCTGCCTCTGCCTACCAAGTGTTGGGATCAAAGCCACCACGGCCCAGTGTTTTGTTTCTTGCCTACCTAACTTTCTGTCTCCAAAGCCCAGCCATATGCTAAATCCCACGTCTGCTGCACACTGGTGAGCCCAGGCAGGTCAGCTGCCAGCGGCTCCTTATGTTTGAAGGAGTCAGATGGCAGCAGCGCTCCTGATGCAGGGATTCGGAGGAAAGCTGTTTTGGGCAGCATCCTCGAAGATGGAAGATGACTCTAGTGAGTTCTCTTTTCAGTTCCTACCTGAGTTTTTCATGCTGGAGACTGAGGGGAGCTAATGGGACTGAGAGACCTCTGGGAAAGGTGTCTGTTCCCCTTGGCCTAGCCCCTGATAGCAATCAGTAGATGTCCACACAACCTGCTAGAGACTAAATGGCTCTAGTTCCCACCAATGCCAAGCACAACCACTGACTTTCAGGAGGGCTCGCTCAGCCTAGAATCAGCCCAAATAAACTGGGCATTCCTTTTTCTCTTTGATACATTTCTTTCTCTCTTTGATACATTTCTTTCTCTTTGCCCAGATGCTCATGTTAATCTCAGACTCCTGTCTCAAGCAATCCTCCTGCCTAACACTCCTGAGCTTACGCTACCACAGCTGTGTGCCACCAAGCCCAACCTGGACAGGCCCTTCATAAAGCAGACTAACGGATACAAAGATGATCGTGCCCATATGTGTCACGTGTTATAACATGGACATGCTTTGACGAGACGATGTCACCTCTGAGAACTATGCCTTTTGCTTGGAAGGTGTCCAAACAAAAATGTTCACTGCGAGCTGGTTTCCAGGGTTACCAAGTGGGAAAGGGTGGATGTCCGTGGAGGAGGTGACTAGCTAAGTCAGCGGTGCTTCCTACAGACAAAGGAACGGCTGGCAGCCATAAAGAGGGTAATGCCCACCTTCCAGTGTTTGCAGGGTGAGATCTCAGTGGATGAGCTCAGACACTTAAAGTAGGATCTGCACAGGTGTGCGTGGGCCTGGAGGGAGGACTGCCAGGGAGGAGGAACCTCCAGGTGGAGGGAGGACTGCCACAGGTATGCACTGAAATCCATTGAGCCCCCTTTGAATCAGCCAGGAGGAACCGTGGTATATGGATGGGTCGGTAACTCACATACAAAGGGGGGTCTTACTGGCCCGTAGGCACAGAGACTCATTGTCACTAGGACTTTCCATAATTTCAAGAAAAACTGGAAATATAAGCTTCTGTAGGGGAGTGCCTGCTTTGTAAGTATCTCAGGGAAATCCTAAATCAAGCAGGACCGAGGCCTCATTCCACGTGGAGGTCACTGTACATAACCCATACTTGGGAGCAGCTAGCTGGCTTTTAAACCTATCACATTTTACCACCAAGAGTTTCCTCTGGGCCTCAGTTTCCCCATCTGCAAGGTACAGGAGATGCGTGGAATGGTATCTATTGTCCTAATATCAGGTCTGGATGTTTTTAGAATACTAGTATTTGGGTGGCTCACAGATCTTTTGGGAACAAATCAGGACAATGGCCCTTTTCCCGAGTAGACCGGAACCCATAAGTATGACACCAGCGCCAGGTTTACTGACTGTGTCGTTTCCGGGAATTGCTAAATCCCTGCAGACATTCTCAGTTCTACACACCTTAGGGAGGGATGAATGCACATAGTCACTTGATCCCCATGACCCAAGGCACTAACCATACAACCACAATCTCAGCCTAGACCTGCTGACTTTGGCAGACTGCTAAGGCACAGATCAGGGGCGGGGCAGGGGGGGGGCAGGGAGGGCAGCGTGCTTTAGACCAGGCTCAGAAAAGTCCTGGAGTCCCTTCCCACACCATGAATATGGGCACACAGGCTGACCTCCACCCCAGAGAAAAGCCACACATAACCCCAAACTGTCAACCAGGTTCATCCATGCCAGGCCATGCAGGTTAGACCTGCCTGTCTCCTTGACACCAGACACACACAGTGGGTTCTCACAGTTTGGTGATATGGGGCCAGGCCCTCAATACCAGGACCCACGTGTGCTAGTGTCCCTGGGATCCCAGTTCACAGAAGAGCACCAGGGCCTGGAAGGTAAATGGATGTGCTTAAAGTAAATGGTAAATGCCAGGTGGGAACTTGAAGTTAGAGGGACTCCAGGATTCATGTCACCCAGATGTCCCCCCTTGAAACAACCCTGGAGCATCAAGACATATCATAAGGATGGGACAGCGAAATGGCTCAGGGGGTGAAGGCGCTTGCCACTAAGCTTGAAGACCTGAGTTTGACTCCCCAGGAGGCACATGATGAAAGGAGAGACCTGACTCCAGCAGGTTGGTCTCTGACCTCCACACCTGGGATGTGGACACACACACAGACATATACTTACACACTCATATACATACATGTATACATACATATAGACACACACGCACAATCATACATACTCATATACATGCATATATACATACACACAGACACAATACATACATAAACACAAATAAAGAAATACAATAATTTTTAAATTTTGATTTCTTGAGACAGGTCTTACTATGTAGCCCTGGCTGTTCTGGAACTCACTTTGTAAAAGACCAGGCTGGCCTCAAACTCACAGAGATCTGCCAGCCTCTGCCTCCTGGGTGCTGGGATTAAATGAGTGTGTCTGTCACCATGACTTCTCCACATTTTTTTGTTTGCTTTGTTTTTTTGAAAAAAATAACTTTAAAGAATAGAAAAATATTGTAAATGTGAGGAAGTATGTGCTGTTGATGTTAGTTCTTTGTATCTGCAGCTTCCCCACCGGCAGGCTCTCATACCAGTGGATTGAAAATACCCAGGGGAGCCAGGCAGTGGTGGTGCACGCCTTTGATCCCAGCACTTGGGAGGCAGAGGCAGGAGGATTTCTGAGTTCGAGGACAGCCTGGTCTACAGAGTGAGTTCCTGGACAGCCAGGACTACGCAAAGAAACCCTGTCTCAAAAAACCAAAACAGAAAAAAAAAAAAAAAGATAAGAAAAAGAAAATACCCAGGGGAAAAAATGGGCATCAGCACCCAACATGCACAAGAGTGTTTGTCTCCCTAAACCACCATGAGCAACTGTTTGAGCAGGAAGACTCTACATATCCTCTCAACTTAAAGCACACCAGAGGGAAAAGATCCACTGGTGGTGTGCAAACATCATCCTGTTTTGTGTGTCTTAAGCTTATCTGCCTATTGATATCCCAGGGATCCTGAAACAGGCCCCTGCGCATACAGAGGAACAAATTAATTTTAAGGGGCTGGTGGTATAGCTCAGCTGTCATAATGCTTGCCTAATGTGCACAAAGTCCTGGATTCCACCCCTGGCACCCACAAAACAGCTGTGGTGATGTGCACTGTAATCCTAGAGACAAGGTTTCTCTGTGTAGCCCTGGCTGTCCTGGAACTAAAGTCACAGGCTGCTCTGGGAGGGGACCTGGCTTCAGTTCCCAGCACCCACACAGCAGCTCCAGTCCCAGAGGCTCTGCTGCCCTCTCCTGGTCTCTGCAGGTACTGATGTATGGGGTGCCCAGACATACAGGCAGGGCAAACATTCATACACATTAAAATAAATATTTTTTTAAAGCACACTGCCTGTTGGAGCTGCCCTCTCATAGGACATGTTCCCCCCTAGATGCTATTTGTCTAATAAATCACACATTTATCTGTGTCTCTTAGAACGCAGCCATCTCTCCCCAGTGCATAGCCGTGCAGCAGGGACCAGCGAGTCACCAAGGGCTGAGCAGCACTGGTTCACACAAACTTTAGTGATGCGCAGTGGGAAACCGAAGCTGGGTCCCTTCCTGCCTCTATGGTACAGCCAAATCTTAGAGATGGAATGGCTGAATCCACCTGGGCCGCATCTGGAGCATACTCCAAGTACCCAGTGAAGCTCTTCCTGCCTCAAGGCTAACTCGGGGCACTTGTGCTCTCGTGGCCTCTCACTAGGGGTGAGAATGGCTCAAAGACAAGGATCATGTGGCCAGAAAGCTGGGCTTCCGGCACATCCTGGCCCCAGCCCCTTCCTCTTCCCGGAGTTCACCCTTAACAGCTGTCCTCCTGTGGTGACTGTCTCCCTCCCCAGCTAAGCTGGAGCCTGGGCTTTGGTGAGCCTAGCGCGCAATCCTGGCGAGAGGGCAGCCAACGGACGCACCTCCAGATTTAACCACTTAATCCCCGAAGTCCCCTGTGTAGCTGGCCGACCAACCTGGCATTAATTCTTTAAGGCTTCCCTATTATTTGTCACCTAGACTGGGGCTCCTTTCTCCTCTTCTAGTCCCAAGGCAAGAGTCCGCTGCCCTTCCCTGGTTCCCCATCCTCTCTCTTTCCCCTCCCCCTCTCGAAGCAGGCAGCTCCCAGCTCTCTCCCTCCCCACCCCCCAACACAGCCTCTTTTGTTTCTCTCCGGTATCTTTGGGCAGTGACTAAGGTTACCTCACACACCTCCCCCTCCCCCCCCCCCCGCCACCCTTTCCCCACCACCCCAGCCTTCGAGGTGCAGAATGTACGGTGGACCCTCCCACCCCCACCCCATTACCTTACCAGATGTCCCCCTCCTTCCATGCAGCCCCCCCCCCCAAGCCAAGGCAAGGGGTGGCTAGCCTGTCAAAGCTTGACTGTTCAGTCCAGTTCATACTTTGCAAAGACTCAGGTCGATGCTCTCAGCCTCAGTTTCCCATTCTTTTTTGAAGTGATAAGAATGAACCTAACTATTTCAAATGGAGTGAATTAAAAGCTAGACACAGCCCTGGCCTTAGCGCCCCTCCCCACAACACACCCTGGAAAAGGGACCGCTCTCCTTTACAGCCAGGTTGAGTGCAGCAATGGCTCTTACCTGCCCACAAAGGACAGGTACCCAACTCCCGTGCTAGGACTGGAACCCAGGGCATCCTGCATGCTGAGCAAACCCTTTAGCACTGAGCTGCATCCCTAGCCCTTCTGGTCCCTAAACCTACCTCATATGTATGCAAATTCAGACCAATCAATCCAAGTGTGTGCATACAGAGACCAGAGGTGGAGGTTAAACACCTTTTTTTTTTTTTTAATTTCTAGAGTCCCTCCCTGCCCCTGTCTCCTCCCCATCCCCAGTCATTTTAACTCAGTCGGCTGACCAGGGAGTGCCAGGACCACCTGTCCCTGCCCTCACTCCACCCCTCCCTCTAGAGCAGGGGTTACAGCCTCCCTCTCTCCACAGGGCTTGGGTCCTCATGTCTGCCCAGCAAGCACTTTGCCCACTGCCCTGTCTGGCTTAGAACTCTACCAGGTTTTAAACTGACTTCCCCAGAGGGCTTGGGGTGGGAGGATGGCTCAGAAGGCACAGACATGGTCACCCCTTACACTTGATCTCTCAGGACATGCTCTGAGGAGAGAATCCACTCCTCCAAGCTGTCCCCGGACCTCTGGACTCGTGCCATGGCACTTGCGTACCCACACACAATAAATAAGTTAATAAATAAAATAAATAAGTTTTCAAAAGAATAGTGCCCTTCATCGCAATGACCATGGTAAACTATGGCCAAGGGTGGAAAAAGATTCCAGCTGTTAAATGGTCAGTAATGGTCATGGTAGCTCACATCTGCAACTGCTTTATTTATTATTGTTGTTGTTGTTATAATTAATTTGATGCGATAATCCATCACCCAGCCACACAGGAGCCCCATCCCTTACAGCCACCTCAGAAGCAGTAAGAATTATTCCTTCAACCCTCCTAAAGTCACCTGTGCTGTAAGCTCATTGCTACTATTATTGTCCCCGTGTTGAGTATGGAAAAACTAAGCCTTTGGGGCTTTATTTATTTATTTGTCTCTTTTATTGGTAACTTTGTGGACCAAATGTTACTGGCTCACAGTGGGGGCAAAGAACAAATTTGCTGGGCCCACTGACCCTGGTTAAAGCTAAGCTCTTAAAAGATACCCCCCAACCCAACACCCTCCCAGAGTCACACAAGGTAGACCAGAGCATTCTCATCCCCACCCCACCCCCCACCCCCCGCAATGCTGAGCACCAGGAGAGCATCCCACATCTAGTACACAGAACTCAACCGATTACCCTCTCGGCGGGCTTTCCTGGCTCTAGCCAAGTAGGGCAGACTGGAAAATGAGGGTGTGGTCATCTTGTTACCGGATGATGGGAGTACCCCCGACAAGGGCTTCAGGGATGCAAGGGACCATCTAGAGGAAAGCGCCGGCACTTCCAGGGGTCAGGAGCACAGAGAAGTGAGAACCCTGGTGGGTGTGGCAGCTAGGAGGGGAGATGTTCTAAGCAGAAGCCAGGAAGGAGGTGGGGGCGGGAGTCAGGACGCAGCACGGAGCTCTCTGGGACGGAAACGGAGCTGGAATAGAAAGTTAATTCTAAGGCGAAAGTTATCTCTTATTTCCCCTGCACACCACATCCATACCGTACCACCGGGCTCCAGTTTCCCAACTTCTCCTTGTCAGAGCTCAGAGTGGAGCACCGGGCCTGCGTAGACCGCAGCCTCTTTTTCGGGTTCCCTGAACACCCCAACTCCCGACATGCATGCACACCGATACCGGCTATCGCCCTCGCCCGGAGTCTTGAGTGGAACGACACTAACAGCACTTCTGCCATCCCGCCTGTGCTCCAAGACTCCAGAGTTAACATCCCTGCCCACCCCTCGCTTCTATTAGAGATTTCCTTCCCTCCCCATTCGCTTCTGCACCCTCCATTTCTCCCCCACGCCCCACTCTCCAATTCATAACCAGTATGAACTTCCCTTTTCTTCCTCCCTCTTTCTGCCTCCTCCCAAAGTCTACATTTTGGGCGTCAAAGCTGTGGCACCCTCCAAAATATTAGCCCCACCCCCACCCCGGGGATTCCGCAGCAGCGGTACTTTTGAAAGGGAGAACAGAGAGGAGGCGCGCAAGGGACCTTCAGAGCCAGGGAGCCGGGCCGCAGGGCGCCCCGAAGCGACAGTTCTCTTCGCCAGCGCCCGGGCTGCGCGGGCCCACGCGACATCTGTCGCCCGCGCTCCCGGCTCACACCCCGCTCACCCCCGCAGCTCCTCGGGCGCTGCCACCCCCCACGCTCCGGCTGCCGCCTCTCCCTGCGGCGCCGCGCCAGCTTCCTAAGGTGTCTGCGCTCCCGTCGGGCAGGGCTGGGATCAGTCCAGAGTATCTCTCAGGGTCTCTGGCTACCTTACCTGTGATCTTCACATTCCGACCCACTCTCGGAAGTCAGCCTAGTTCCCACCCACCCACCCCACCCCGTTTTCTGAAGCCTCTGCACTCGAGAATATAGAAAGGCGACCCCGACCGACACTTCTTGCTCCCCCCAAACCGCCTAGCCCAGTACCTGGCACACAGCGGGTGCTCACAGGTCACCCTACCAAGGACCCACCTATAGCCTCCCGATATCAAACATTAGGCGCCCAGCATCCTGGGACGGTCCGGAGCACACTGCAGGCGCCCACACTTCTCGCCGTAGCTGGGGAAGGTGAGAGGAGGCCAAGCTGTAAACCGCGACACCTCGTGGTAAAAGGAGCAACAAAGTTACCCAGGAGATGGGACCCTGACGTGCGCCTGCCTTGGAGAGAGGACCACGACCTACCCCCGAGAAACTTCCACGGGAGCTGGGGTAGGAGGAGTTGAAGGAGGTCATAGAGAATGGGGATCACCATAAACTGCAGACCCTTGAGACGGGAGTTGGCAGTGGAGATATGGAGACCTGGTCAAGTTGGAATACCAGGCGGTTTGAAAAGGGCCAGGGACTCGAGAACCTGTGGTGCATAATTAGGGGAGACTCTTAGCTCGGACTGATGCAGTTCTAATGTGTGTGTTTACTGGGGACTGGCAGCGATTGTGGTGGCTTAAGTCCTTCTAAAACCACTATGCTGCAGAGGAAGGAGGGGGAGAGAGAAGAGGGAGAAAGGAGAGAGGGGACAGAGAGGAGAGAAAGGAGAGAAAGGAGAGAGAGAGAGAGAAAGAGAGGGAGAGGGAGAGGGAGAGGGAGAGGGAAGAGGGGACGAAAAGACACGGGGTAGTGGAGAAGAGAGATAAAGCAGACTGGAGAAAGGGAAAACAGGAGAAAGGGAAAACAGGAGAAAGTGGAAAGGCAGAGGAGAGCTAGACAAGGGGAAGAATAATGTGAGCCAGGGGATGGGAGAAAGAAGAGAGTGAAAACACTGAAGAGAGATGAGAGTGAGGGAGAAGAGAGAGGAGTGGGGAGCGGGGAAAGAGTGAAGACAGAACAGAGACAGGGGAGCGGGAGGAGAGGGGGGAGGAGGGAAGGAGAGAGAGGAGAGAGAGGGAAAGGAAGGAAAGGGAGAGGAAGGAGAGAGAGGAGAGAGGGGAGATGTAGAGGGGAGGGAAAGGGAGAGAGAGAAAGGAGGGAAGGAAAGGAGAAGAGAGGGAAAGAAGAAAGGAGAGAGATGAAGGAGGGAAGGAGAGAGGGAGAGAGAGGAAGGAGGGAGCAAGAGAGAGAGAGGGAGAGAAGAGAGAGGGGAAGGAGAGGGGAGGAAGAGAAGAGAGAAAGGAGAGAGGAACAGAGGGAGGAGGAGAGAGAATGAGGGAAGAGAGGGAGAGAGAAGGAGAGAGAGAGAAAGAGAGAGTAGGGGGACGAGGCGGAGCAGATACTCCGGGTCTGGATAAAGAGGGACAGAAGGCAAGCGAGGAGAAGGAGACCGGGTCCTCTGTTCCTCGCCGAGGAGCCCTGGCTCCCGCTGTCGCTGTCGCTCTCCCGCCCGCTTGCCCGCGTACCTGTTGCTCGGTCCGGGCTGGGTCTCGGCTCCGGTCCCCCCCACCAAGAAGGCCCCGCTCGCGCCGCCTACGCGCTCCGCCTGCCGAGCAGCCAGGCCGCCAGCGCCGCCACCTGCGCGGCCGCGCACAGCCAGGGCCAGCGGGCGCGGAGCGCGGGCAGCAGCGCGGGCAGCGGGTCCCGGGGCCGCGCGCGACGCCGCATGGCGCGTCGGTGCAGCTCGTCGCCCAGCGCCTGCAGCCGCAGCGCGGTCACCTGCGCCGCCGCCCAGCGCAGCCCGGGGCGAGCGTCGCCGCAACCGCACACGGCCGGGGGCCCGCGGCCGCGATGCCGGGGACACGGGCACATGGCGTGCGGAGGAGCCTCCCTGGACCCCAAGTTTCGCCCTTCGCCGCGCGTTTGTTGTGCTGACGGCGCTATTATTAATTAAAGTGTCACATGGTGGAGGGGGCGGGGAGGGCGCGGGGAGGGGGTTACATCATCCGGCCCGGGGGGTGGGGAGTGTGTGCAGGAGAAAAAGCCGAGAGGTAACTTTTAACCCTCGAGACGCCGGCAGGGCAGGGACAGGCAGGGATGCGGGGCTTCGGGAATGCTGGCCCAGGGTCCGCTGTTTCGCATCCCGGGCTGCGGGAGGCTCCAGCTCGGAGATAGCCTGGAAAGCCAGCTCGGTGCGCACTGTGGATTGAGCTCCGGGAGAATTCGGCCGTAATGCGAAAAGATCCCGGGGCTGTTGTGTGGCCTGGGTGGTGGGAGGCAGGGTTCAAACCGACTTGCCCTGTTTCGGGGCAGCCTCGGCACCTGTCAGCTTCCGGGTGGGTGCACACATTCCTGACACGCGTTCGCACCCCCTTCTGGTGACCTGACTTAAGCGCACCCCGGGGTGGGAGCCTGAACCCTGAAATGAAGGCGGGGGACCCGGGATGGGTTGGACTCCAACTTGGGCGAGTCGCCTTTGCACTCAAGACATCCCCCACCCCCCCACCCCCCACCCCACCCAAGAACATGGTTCTAGAGAGAAGTTCTTGCAGCCTGCTTGCTTTTGTAGGCTTTATCTTTTCAAACGGGGTCAGGGTTTGCCGGAGACCCTGTAAGGCTCTGGCTTGGTGCCCAGTGAGGTTACCTAACCCAAAGGAAGACCAATCCAATTCCGCTCCAGCCTGGGAAGTCCTCTGAAGAGGGCGCCGACCAGCGAGGAGGCTCCTGGGACTCCTTAGGGTGCTAGAGAGACCCGCCCACCATGTCCAAGCCGCTGGATTTTGGGCATCTTTGGGATTGGGGCCTGGAGGAGCAGGGAAGTGGCCCCTTCAGACCTGTAGAGTATTGATAAGGCCTGGTGAGGTCTCTGGTCCCTTGGGAAAGATTCTTCATGACCATCAACTTGGTGGAGTAGCACCCAGCGGTAATCCTCCAGTTCCAGCACTACAGAAGCAGAGGCAGGAGGAATCGAAAGTTCAAAGACAACCTGGTCCATATAGTGGTTTCAGGCCAGCCACAGTTACAGAGAGAATCCTTTATTTAAAAACCCCAAAGAGTCAGGGATGCCTCTTTGGGTAAAGGTGCTTGCAACCAAACCTGATGACTTAATTTCAGTCCTGTGAGTCCGTGTGTTCCAAAGACAGAAATCTGATACCCACAGATTGTCTTCTGACCTCCTTATGTACTACCCTATGTGTCTGCACATAAAATAGATAGATAGATAGATAGATAGATAGATAGATAGATAGATAGATAGATAGATAGATAGATAGGAGACAGACAGACGTATTCAAAAAGAAAACAAGCCAGGCAGTGGTTGTACACACCTTTAATCCCAACACTTGGGAGGCAGAGGCAGGCAGATTTCTGAGTTTGAGGCCAGCCTGGTCTACAGAGTGAGTTCCAGGACAGCCAGAGCTACACAGAAAAACCCTGTCTCAAAAAACCAAAATAAATAAATAACCAAACCCCAAAAGATAAGAAACTATGAACTCACCTTTTTGGAGTTCTGTGATGTTATTGTGACTTTCCTTTTGTTTCAAAAACTCCTGCTTTGTAGTCCAGGCTACGGTGTAACCGGAAACTCTCCTGCCTCATCCTCCTGACCACCAAATGACAGGAGGGCTCTGCAGCTTGACCGACTTTCAGCCACATCAATGGGCTACGAGCTCCCTTGGCAGCTTGGTGAGGTGATTGTCAGAGCTCAGCACAGCCCAGCTGTGTGCTCTTGGTGACCCTCGCTCCCACCCAGTGGGCAGTCACTGTGCCCTTACTACCCACACTACAGAGTACCCCCCATGCCAGCTGCCTGCCAAGGTCCTGGCCTGTGCTCCTACAGAGAATCTTTCGGTGCCCTGTTTTCAACATGAGGAAGCCAAAACCCAAGTCCATGAGGCCTCTTACCCAAGATAGGGGTTAGTACAAAGCAAAGGCTGGCCCTGAACCAGGGCACCCAGTAGCAGGCACAAAACTCTAGCTATGGCTTGACACTGGCCTCTGTATTCTGAGACTGATAATACCTCCCTCCCAGGACCGGGGCCCAGATTAAATGAAAGAACCTTGTGCCAAGCGCCTGGCATGCATTGGGCTCAAATAAACCTCCGTCCCCTCTGATTCTGGCCAGTACTCCTTCCCCATCTCCCGGGACTCCCCCTCCCTAATCCCAGCCATCCTTAACAGAGGGGCAGCTGAACCGTTGCCCGAGTGTAGTGGTCCAAGATTGAAGATACAGTGTCTATTTAAAAAGCCCTTTGGATTTAAATTGAACAATCCCCCCTCCCTTTTAATCTCCACGCTTTTAACGGCTCACTTCATGGACATTAATTTTAATGGGACGATTATTACCCTGTTTGGAAGCCTGCCCCTCGAAATGCTGGGCTCACAAGGTGGCACTGGGTTGGCTCCCAGCAGCTTGGACTTTTTTTTTTTTTTTTTTTAAAGCAGAGAGTACCGCTTTGGCAGTGGGGAGGAGAGGGGAAGAGAAGAGGGCTATGGGGAAAGAGGGTCAGGGAAGGCCTCTGTCCCCTCATCTCTGAATCAGAGTCTCTAAAGTTACCCAGTTACCCTGACCCTCTCTGCACTTGGTCACTGGACCTTGAAATGTAGCCTTTAAAAAGTTCTCTCTCTCTCTCTCTCTCTCTCTCTCTCTCTCTCTCTCTCTCTCTCTGTGTGTGTGTGTGTGTGTATGTGTGTGTGTGTGTGTGTGTGTATGTGTGTACGTATGAGATGGAGTGCATGTGGAGGTCAGCAGGAGTAAGTTCTTTCCTCCCACCATGTGGGTCTTGGGGATTGAACTCCCATTATCAGGCTTAGTGGCAATCACCTTTATCCACTGAACCCAAGATGGGTCCTTTTGAAGGATCCATTCTTCTCTCTCTCTCCCTCTCTCTCTCTCTTAAAGAATTATTTATTTTATGTATATGAGTATACTGTAGCTGTCTTCAGACACACCAGAAGAGGGCATCAGATCCCATTACAGATGGTTGTGAGCCATCATGTTGTTGCTGGAAATTGGACTCAGGACCTCTGGAAGAACAGTCAGTGCTCTTAACCTCTGAGCTATCTCTCCAGCCCGAAGTATCCATTTCTTTAACTGGGAAGTAAAGATGACATCTGTATCTGCCACACAGGCTCAGGACTCTTATAGGCCACCACAACCAAACCCCACAAGCCTGGAGCCTAGCATACCACGTTCATTTAATAAAGGAGCCAGGCCTGATAGCACATGCCTGTAATTTCTGCTGCTCAAGGAGGCTGAGGCAGGAGCATTGCCAAGACCTTTCTGCACGACCGAGTGAACTAAAAGCTAACCTGGGCAGCTTACTGAGGCCCTGTCTCAAAACAAAAGCTGATCTAAAGGCTAGGGAAATAGTTCAGTGATAGAGTACGTGCCTCAAATGCAAAGGGTCCTGGGAGAGAGAGAGAGAGAGAGAGAGAGAGAGAGAGAGAGAGAGAGAGAGAGAGAGAGAGAGAGAGAGAGAGAGAGATAGGCTTTAGAGTTGGTCATGTGGCTGTCACTCAGAGCCTTCAGAAGAATGCAGGGCATGTGCAGCCTCCTGTCTGTCTAGCTCTTGCTCAGTCCCTGAGGTCTAGCTGTTGACCAGGGAAGCAAACTCTTTGGTCAGCAATACAAGGCTCTCCCAACACTTCTGTCAAAATTGATGTTGCTAGTTGCAGGCTCTTGTTTGACACCCCCAGCACCATATACAGGGAATTTGAAGCTGACCTCGGCAACATGGCAAGAAGGAAGGAGGAAGGAAGGAAGGAGGGAGGGAGGGAGGGAGGGAGGCAAGGAGGGAGGGAGAGGAGGAGGGAGGTAGGTAGGTAAGACAGGAAGCTTTAAGAAGTTGTTTCAGCCAGCATAAGATTAAAGGCAGTGCACGCCTTTAATCCCAGCTCCTGGGACAGAGGCAGGAGAATCTCTGAGATTTGAGGCCAGCCTGGTCTACAGAGGTAGTTCCAGGACAGCCTGGGCTACACAGAGAAACTCTGTCAAAAAAAAAAAACACCCAAATAAACAAACAAACAACAACAAAGTCACCTCAAAAAGCAGTTCATAAAATTCCAAATGAAATTTTTTTTCCAGGGAAAACATTCCTAACAGTTGCAAGGGAGTAAGAACTGAGGAAGATTCTAGTCTGAGTTGATTCCTCTTGTGTCCAGCAGGGAGCACAGCTGGTTGACACAAAGACTGACTAGTTGAATGAATGACCATCTCACTAGATGACTGGCTGGCTGACTCTCTGACTGAGTGATTGAGAATGAAAAATGGATGGATGGAGGGATGAAAAAAGGAATTTTTATTGGTCTTTTCCTCTTTTAACATACAATGTGGGAGCTGGAGAGATGGCTCAGAGGTTAAGTACATTTGCTGCTCTTCCAGAGGACCCAGGTTCAGTTCCCAGCACCTGAATCTGATGGCTCATGATCACCTGTAAAATCCCGGTCCAGGGGATCCAGTACCTTCTGGTCTCTGTGAACATCTGCACACATGTGGCATATATTTACACACACACACAAACATACATATACATACACATATAATACATGCATACACACATAAACATACATACACATACAACACATGCATACACATACACACATATATACGCATACACATGCATACACACACGTACACACATACATACACACATACATACACACAATTTAAAAATTCTAAAAACACAATGACGAATGTAGAAATGTTATAAAATAATATACAACTGTGTCTCTGTGAGTATGCATTTATAAGTACATGTATGTATGCATGCATATACAGGTATACACATGTACATATGTCTTGCCCAGGTCAGTCTTTTATTTCCTACAGAATACAACACTGTCCTGGGGCTGGAAAAGGTTTGATAGTTCTTTTCATTGGTTAATACATTTTTTACTCTCTCTGATGTTTGAGAGCCAGGGAGCCTTTCCTCAGGTGTTTTACCGTGTGTGGCCGTGTCAGCGGCAAATGAAGGGACAGCTGTTGCCTCTTCCACACAGCTGTGTTTCTGGAAGACGTCTGTCCATGCCAAGTCCAGCTCTCATACCAGGCGCCAGCTCACAGTACCCTGCGTTCTCCACTCGAAGCTGGGGATGGCAGGGTGTTGGATTCAAGTCGGGGAGCCAGAGGGAGCTGGGTGACAGCCATCCTAAATGGCAGCTGGGTGCCTTGGCAAGTTGTGCTTCTCTCTGGGCCTCGGGTTTCCCATCTCCAGATTGGGAATGCCAAGCCTACCACTGGGATGGCTGTGAGTACTGAATCGGAGAATTCATGCGGGGAGTTAATGACGTGATCGACGCTAAAAAAAAAAAAAGTGACTTGTGGCCTTTGTGGTTGTCTTGGGAATAGTAAATATCCTTAAGAAACAAAATAGGGTCCGTGACCCAACCCCACTGAGAAAACAAGGAGAGTCAGTCAGTGCTCAGAGATCCTGGGTCCTCTTCATCTCACAGCTATTCCCAGGAACGTCCCCTCCACCAGAGCAGCGGAGCAGCGTGGCTCTTGTCCTTCCTGGCTATCCCAAGAAGATGGGGTAACCCTTCTCCAGGGGCTTCCTAACGACCCCTCTGGTGCCTTCCGGAGAGCCTTGTTGAAAAAAAAGAGCAGGTGAACAGCCACAGCAGGGAAGACACGAAATTAACCAATTATAATCTAGTGAGTATAGTTGAAGAAGTGGTGAACCTCCCTTGCATAAAGCCTAATTCCTTGATTAGGAGTCAGGAGACACAGGGTTGATTCCACTCGGGCCCCTGCTGTGACATTTTCGCTGTATTGCCCCTCATTTAGGCAATAATCACCTTCCTGAGGTGTGACAGACTTGAGCTGATAAGGATGGAGTTCAGGGTGACTGTCATGCAGCCACCCAGAGAGTCCAGGGACTGAACACCATCTTCTCTGACCCCGGAACCACATTCTAGATATTCAGTCAAGACCAGCAGGGGTGGGAATTAAAGGACTAATTGGTATCTCGCAGTCAGTGGTCAGAGCAACGCCAACACCCTGCTGTGCACAGAGAAGAAATCTTAAGGCTCCAAATGTCAATACACTGCCTTTAAGAACCTTCCACCAGGTAGGTGGCTCAGCATGTATCTGGTGCTAGAAGCAGCAGCCTCAACCACACAGCTTTCTATTAGTCACTTGACAATCTCACCAGAGGGGCCTGTGTGCCCAACCGGCCTTTGCCTGCTTTTAGAATAGTTGTATTGCCACACGGGCATCCCATTCATTTTCATTCAGTAACTCGGTGTCTCGGTACCACGGTGGCAGAGTTGAATCCTTTTGCAGTAATGTCTAGTTCAAGAAGCTGTTTGTCATCTGGCTCTTTCCAGAAAAAAATAAAATAAAAAGAAAGAAAGAAACATGTCAAATCTTGGCTCAGAGGAAGGTTGAGGGTGCGGTGCTAAGATCTCATCAAGGTCATATTGATGCAGCCACCTGGCATCCTCTGTAAGCCTCTATCTATCTATCTATCTATCTATCTATCTATCTATCTATCTATCTATTGGCTCCTAAGTGCTGGGATTAAAGGCGTGTGCGCGCCACCACGTCCAACACCTTTTTTTTTTAATTTAAAAAAATTTTTATTTATTGTTATGCTTCACGCTGTACACTGTAGCTGTTTTCAGACACTCCAGAAGAGGGCATTAGCTTTCATTAAAGATGGTTGCAAGCCACCATGTGGTTGCTGGGATTTGAACTCAGGACCTTTGGAAGACCAGTCAGTGCTCTTAACTGCTGAGCCATCTCTCCAGCCACTCCCAGTGCCCTTGGGGAGAGGCTCACAATTATGTTTAGCAACCATAACTCCAAGGGACCCAGCACCCTCTTCTAGCCCCCTTTGGCACCTGCATGCCCATGTTCATGCACACACACGCACACACACACACTCACACACACTCACACACACTCACACACATATGGAAGTAGAAATAAAATGAACAGCTGGGTGTGGGTGCACACACCTATAAGCCCAGTGCTTTGTGGGAGCACGACAGGACTGAGCCCTGGATAGAAAGGTTCTTGCTCCTTTTCAGTCCAGCGTGTGACAGGTCTGAGGATTAGGAGACAGAGGAAGTTTTTGGATGGGAGGATGATGGATGGATGGATGGATGGATGGATGTCATCCTACTGGGGTAGCCGCAGAAACTATCAGGGGGTTCCTGGGAGAGCACACTAGTATCAACAGAGGGACCAGAAGAGCCTGCTGACAAGAGAGATGCTACTGCTCCATTCCAAGGGTTCCCTCTGTGTCAGGGCTCTCTAGAGGAACCAAACACATAGACCATGCGTGTATGTTTCAAAGAAGAACAATCGGGTTGGCTTACAGAGATAGGGGCTAGGAAAGTTGACAAAGGCCGACAGCTCAGTCTGAGAAGCTGGGCACCTCGGCAGCTCCAACCCAGTGCTGAAGGCCCAGAAGGTTGCTGGTACTGATTCTGATGTGGAAGGCTGAAGAATCTGGGGTCTGATGTGAGCAGGCAGTGGCAGGAGGCACACTGGCTCAGAACAACAGAGGGCCTGCTTATATGGGCACACTGCCTTCCTCTATTGTCCAGCCCGTTGGAAGGATGTGACTCCTTTAAGGCGGGTCCCCTCTACCCCAGCTACTGTCTCATGAGTCAGTCCTATTTGGAAACATCTCCATGTATACAGAGATGTGTTTCACTAGCCTAAGGGACAAACAAAACCTATTGTCACCTTGCCTGAGGGGGATACTCTGTCTCCTTTAGGTTAAGCAGTTCTGGAAATCCAGTTGATGGCTATCCCTCCCCTCTGCAGCCCCTACTGGGTCAAAAGCTGACCTTGTGACTCAGGGCAGCAGCAGTCTGTACTGAACACCGGAACCCTCTGGAGGCCACTGGGGTTGCAGAAGAGTCTCTGGCCTGAGGCAGCTGCGCAGAGGGCTAACTGGATGGGCTGATTCAGGGCTGAGCACTCAAGGTTGGGGCCAGAGGATCTGAGTCCCAGAAGATGGAGGGCTGGGGCAAGTGTACTCTGCAGAGATGGCTTCCTGGGTTTCTGTAATGACGGCCATATGGTCCAGACCTGGGCATGGCATTCGGAGGCTCTCTCTTGGCTTGACTTTCTTAGTCATCCTTCAGGCTCTGCCCTTCTCTAAGTCCACAAGGCTTGGAGTCCTGTGCTTGTAAATGGAGGTCTAGGCTTCTAAGGAGCGAGGATGCTCTGTATGGCAGAAGGTGGCCCACATAGCCTGACATTCATAGAGCTCTATGGTTGATGATGTTGCTGTCTGCCAAGACTTATGGGTCAGAGTTTGTCCTGCCTGCCTGCCTGCCTGTCTTTCCTCCCTCCCTTCCTTCTTTCCTTCCTCCTTCCCTCTCTTCCCTCTTTCCTCTCTCCCTCCCTTCCTACCTCCCTCTTCTCTTCCTTCTTTCCTTCCCTTCCTCCTTCCCTCCTTCCCTCTTTCCCTCCTTTCCTCCCTCCTTCCCTCTCTTCCCTCTTTCCTCCCTCCCTCCCTCTCTCCCCCTCCCTCTCTCCCTCCCTCCAACATTCTTCCCATCCTCCTCTCCCCTCTCTTTCCTCCCCTCTCCTTTTCTTGCAATTCTCCCATCTCAGACCCCTGAACTCGACAGGTGACAGGTGAGCCCTCACCCCAGGCTTCGTTTCATTCTTATTACATCATGGCCACACAAGGCAGGTAGCCACACACGGTTCTGTGTCTCCAGGTAACTATAGAACCCAACAAGGACCGCAGAGTGACCAGGGACCCCCAGCAAGCCCAAGTGTAGCTTCTGTGACAGTTCCTAAGCTAGACCCACAGGGGTCACTTGAGACATCTCCAGAGAGGGTGTGGCTTTGCCTTCCTCTTACAGGTGGCACACCTCGGAGCTGCTTGGGATCTCCAAGGACAAGGGGGTTTTCAAGTTCATCAGGAAAGGGTGGGGCATGCCTATGCCACCGAGAACAAACAAGAGCTGAACCACAAAGGTCCTGACCCTCAGGAGACAATCCGTTGCCCAGGACTGAGCCCTTTCTCCGACTGTGACTAATAAAATCCTCACAGGAAAACATTACTTGTTGTCGATACTGCTTCAGCAACCAGTTTTGAGCACGGGCAAGCAGTCTTTATTGTTAGCTGCATGGAGTATCCCTTACTTTTTGCCCCAGGACATCTTTGCTGTATTGGTATGGGTGTCCGGGGCAACCCATTTACTGCTACGCCAGGCTGGAATGAGAAGAGAATCGCTTCCTCTTACCTCACTGTGATCTTCGGGCATCCTTAAAGTACCTATTGGGCTGGAGCTCAACCTGCACACAGTAGGACCAACTCGAGATATGTTCACTGTGGGAAACCACAATGTAGAGATGATAAAGAATGCAGGCTTGGATTTGTAATCGTAGCTCTTGGGGGGGGGGTCTGAGGAAGGGGGATCTCCATGAGTTCAAGGCCACAGAGGCTACAGATTGAGCCCTTGTCTCAAAAAAGACAGTCACAGAGTCCTAATTCTGTCCTCTTTGGAAAGTTCTTTGGTTGGCATTTGGGTGTATATCGTCCCTCCCTTCCTCCCTGTCTCCCTCTCTCCCTTCCTTCCTCTCTTCCCTCCTTCCTTTCAATTCACCCCCCTACCCCCATCAACATATAATGTCCCAGCACTTAGAAGAAATGGGCATATTCCCCACTTCTGGCCAAAAAGCTGTTTACAATTGATAGCTTTTGGGAGAGGAAAAAAAAATCAGTTTACTTCAATGGAGTGACTCTGAGTGTGTCAACCATACTACAGGGGCTACAGGCTCAGGCTCAGGCTCAGGCTCAGGCTCAGGCTCAGGCTCAGGCTCAGTGGATCAACACAAACTGGACTACACCACCCCCATTTTTAAAAAGATTTATTGATATGTGCATTGGTGTTCTGCTTGCATGTCTGTGTGAGGGCGCCAAATCCCCTGGAACTGGAGTTTCAGACAGTTATAAGCTCCCATGTGGGTGCTGGGATTTGAACTTGGGTCCTCTGGAAGAGCAGCTGGTGCTTTTAAACACTGAGCCATCTGTCCAGTGCCCCCATTTTGTTTTTTGTTTTCATGTGTTGTGACTTTTTTGTTTGTTTGTTTTTATGTTAGCTTTGGCTACTTATTTATTTATTTATTTTAAAGATTTATATTTCTGTGAGTTCAAGCCAGCCAGGACCACCCAGAGAAACTCTATCTCAAGAAACAACAACAATTTTCTTTCCACAATGGATATCATGACAATGTATTGCTAAGGGTCGGATATGGTTTCAGTGTCCCTCTCTGAGGTTTCTATGTTGATATTTAATCCCCCACATTAGGCACTACAAGTATGGAAACTTAACAGACTATGCTGTTTTGGGGCAGGGTTTTGGGGAGAGGAAGCTACAGTGAAGGCCACTAGGGTGGGGCCCCCAATACTGAATCCTGGTGGGTAAATAGAGAGACCAGAAGAGATACCTGCAGACTCAAGTGCTCCATCTCTGCCATGTCAGAGGAGGGCACTGGATCCCCTGGACTGTGGATGCTGGGTATCAAACTCAGGTCCTTTGGCAGAGCAGCCAGTGCTTTTAAACATCATCTCTCCAGACCCAGAATTCTGTCTTTTCTTAAGGCTTCAGTTCTCAACCCATTCCAATCCCATATCCCATCAGATATTTACATCATGATTCATAAGAGTAGCAAAATTATGGTTATGAAGTAGCAATGAAATAACTTTATAGTGTGTGTGGGGGAGTTGCCACAACACGAGGAACTGTATTGTAGGGTGGCAGCGTTAGGAAGGTTGGGGCCGCTGCAGTCAGGTGACGTGCGGGCTTACTTCCTAGTGTTTGATTCACAGCATCTTTTTCTTTTGTTTTTTGTTTTTTGTTTTTTGTTTTTTGTTTTTTGTTTTTGTTTTTGTTTTTTCGAGACAGGGTTTCTCTGTATAGCCCTGGTTGTCCTGGAATTCACTTTGTAGTTCTACCTGCCTCTGCCTCTCGAGTGCTGGGATTAAAGGCGTGTGCCACCGTGCCCCGCAGCATCTTTTTGTTTTGTTTTGTTTTTTTGAGACAGGGCTTCTCTGTGTAGCCCTGACTGTTCTGGAACTCTGTAGACCAGGCTGGCCTCAAACTCAGAAATCTGCCTGCCTCTGCTTCCCAAGTGCTGGGATTTAAGGCATGCGTCACCACCGCCTGGTGCTACTCAAACTTTTATTCCTGGGTTTCCTGACCGTTAAGTAGTCACTCTGCATCTGGTAATTCATTACTCCTTTGCCTGCTCATCACCAGCTTCCAAGCTAATGGCTGATCACCTACAAGCGAAGGGAGACAGCTGCAGCTAACTGTGCTAATGTAAATTTACCAACTGTGTTATGTGTTGTGATGGGGCAGGCACGATCTGGGGGATGGATGACCATCATGGAGACGACAAGATAGCTTCAGAACCAGGAGAAGGAGAATCCAGTCATGACTTGAGATATAGAAGACGTGTGAGCCAGTGCTCACCAAGCCAAGGTGAGGAGATATCCCTGAGGCGGGCAGGGCAGATGCCGGGCATGACTGTAAGAAATAACTTCTGGGGCTGGAGAAATGGCTCAGCGGTTAAGAGCACTGACTGCTCTTCTGAAGGTCCTGAGTTCAAATCTCAGCAACCACATGGTGGCTCACAACTCATATACATAAAATAAATAAATAAATCCTATAGACCAGAAAATTACTCATAGCCGAGCTGGCCTGTAAGGCCACATGTCTGACAGGCTTTAAAATAAACAGGGTAAAAAATGCAGAGATGACCCACACATGGCTTTTGTTGATAAAACGTTGAGGGAAGCAACAGAAGGGAAGGAAGATAAAGCCCAGACGGCGTAAGTGTGTACTCAGTCGATGAGGAAAGGAAGGGGTTTGCTCGCCTTTAGGTTTGAAACCTTTTTGTCCATTCAGCACACCCAGCTTTGAAGTGAAACTGACACAAGCTCACTGCCCCGACTCTCCAGGGCTTCTATTACAAAGCAAGAATCACTGTGTCTCTCAGTTATGAAGGTGGAGGGGCACCATCTTATACATGTCAACACAGAAACAGTTCTCACCTTGGATGGGGAAAATACATAGTTTATTCTGGAGCCAAACAGGGGTGACTGTGGTGTGGGGATCGTCGTCTGATTCCAGGAAAGGAAGAGGGTCTGGGGAGGCTGGAGGTTAAGGAGATTGTGATGAGCAGAGGTCAGATTAACCAGCACACAGGCGGTTAGGCAAGCAAGCACTCAGCTGTCTGCAGGCACCCAGGCACACACTGATGTCCGCAAGTCACACACAGACTGGCACGCAGGCTACACAGAGTTAGGCACACAGGCCTACAGACACACACACACACAGGCCACACAGAGGTAAGCACACAGGTTGACAGACAGTCACAGAGAGATAGGTGCACAGACCTACAGGCACACAAACAGGCCACACAGTGGTAGGTGCACAGGCCTTACAAATGGACACACAGACCACACAAAAGCATGTACACAGGTGTACAGACAGACATGCAGGTCACACAGAAGTAGACACACAGCATAACTACACACACACACACACACACACGAGCCTACCAACAGACACACAGGAGGACTGATGAAGGCTCAGGCCTCTGACCTCAAGGCTATATTTATAGAGTCCATACAACATTGGCTGTCTGCCAGAGGCGGCTGTGTAACAGATGACATCACTGTTTACTTTTGGGTGACCAGGACAGCTAGTGACAGCCATTTTGTGCTGACTCAGAGCGACCCCTCAACCGCATGTTCAGCCTTAGCCACCCTTGCCTACATCAGCACCCTGTTGTTGAAACATAAACTGGCCCTTATGTCTTTCCATTCACAACACACATCTGGGAACATGGACTTAGGTCACCCCAATCTCACGCCCCATTGTGGCAGAGATTTCGTGAAAAGAACAAGGAAAATTAAAAAAAAAAATCAAGAGCAGTTTAAAATACATCGGTGGAAATATCAAGTAGGCAGTTACAGCAAGGTGGGGACTCGCTGTTGTAGGTACTACCTGGTGACATTCTGACGTTTTGGGTTGGTGGAAGATAGGAGTTGATGAGGCTAATATAGCAAATGGTTTCTCCTGACAGTCACAGGGGGGCTAGGTTTGACACAGAGGTGGGAACAGAATGGGGGCGCTAATGATAGCCCAAGACAAACCATGATTACACTCTAGACTTGCAACATTCCAACCTCCCCACAGTGACTGCAGTTCTGATGAGCTAAGCAGCCTTGTGGAAGGCTCAACGGAAGGTAGGGGTTCCTTCCAGAACATTCCTTCACAGATCCTTTCTGGCTTCATGACAACTTTTAATCACTAATTGGCTCCTCCCTCTGTCCATCACTTTGTTATCTGACCCGATTTCTTATTTTTCTATATAACCTTTTCTGCGGATTCAGACTTTCACATTAAAAAGATCTTTATCGGGAGGCAGAGGTGGGCGGATTTCTGAGTTCGAGGCCAGCCTGGTCTACAGAGTTCCAGGACAGCCAGGGCTACACAGAGAAACCCTGTCTCGAAAAAACCAACCCCCCCAAAAAAATATCTTTACCTCTGTTTTATTGGAATGCCAGTTTTAAGAAGGCAGAGATGTTTAATTGGGTGTGGTGTGTGTAGATCTGAAGGGTAACTTCAGGTTGGGCTGGCTCCGCAGAAAAGAATGCTTGCTGCGGAGCCTGGCGACTTGAGTTCGATCCCTGAGACCCACTTGGTGGAAGGCAAGAACTGAATCCTCCAATTTGTTCTGTGACCTATACACACACATACACACACACACACGCACGCACGCACGCACTAAATAAATAAATAAATAAATGCAATAAAAACCGCTACATTAAAAAAAACGCGACCTTCGCAATATGTATATAGCAGCCATTTAAAGCCTGGCTTGCTTGGTACAAAGGTGCCAAAAACAAGGGATGTCTAAACGGAGGGGCGTGGCTGCCCGGAACCTACAAGCCGCGCTCCCGGAAGTCTCCAGGCCGACTACGGACACTTCCGGCGAGTGGACAGTCCGTCCCCATTCTGGCAGCCCCTGGGTGCCGCGTCGGCCTGGGCGCGTCAAGCATGGACGACCACAACCTGGAGGAGTTCCGCCGGCACTGGCAGGAGGAGTTGGCGCAGTCGCAGGCGCTGAGGCGACGGCGGCGGCTCGAGGCTGGGGAGCGGCGGTCGCCGCGGAGGCCCGAGGCGGGAGCGCGAGGCGAGCCGGCCTCAGGCTACCTGGGGCTGGCGCAGGGGCTGCTGGAGGGCGCGGGCCGACCCCCGGCGCCCAGGCCTGGCCGGGGATGCGACAGGAAGGATGCGTCCAGCCGATCGCGCTCACCCCCGGCCCGCGACGCCACGGAGCCCGAGCCGTTGGTGGATCAGCTCATCCGCGACTTGGTGAGTGGCCGGGGACAAGATGTCTCTCCCTGTGGGCCCACCATCTATGGTGGGGAAGGTCGCGGACGCGGGCACAGCGGGGACCCTTAACACCCATGATGTCCCTGGAACGAGTGGTTCTCCTCCGGCAGCTTTGCCTGTAAACATCTTGAGGTGTTGACAGTAGGTGTGTGCGCATTCTTGGGTTTGTAAGAAGGTAGAGGAATGTTCGCAAACATCCAGGACACCCTCCCCCCTCAAAGAGAATCCGCCCATAAAGGACTACGTGTGAGTTGGAGAAATACTATTCTAGAAACGTCCCAAAACATGGAAGAAAGGTTGACTTCGGAGAGGAAGGTCAAGAAAAAGCAGAGGACGGAATTAATGTTCATTTTTTTCTCTGTATTTTTTGATTTTCCTAACGTAACATGTTATTTAAATAAAAAAACCCCATAAATTAGAAGAAACGAAAGGACTACGGCGAAGAAGAAACCTTTGGTCAGTATTTTTAGGAGGCTCTTAGCCTTTGGAGGGTATGTGTCCCTCGGAGAATCAGTAAGCTCTTTCTCGGGCCTCATTGACCAAGTCGGGAGAATTAAATCAAGACCCGTCCTGACATGATCCATGGCTTCCAGGTTAAGAGTTAGGTCAGAAGAGAAGGCTTTAATGGTTTCACTCAAACCAGGTTCAAAGAAAATTTCTACAGCCCAGTGGGGGGATACTTGTCTGTAAGTGAAAGTTGTTTAGAGAAATGATGGGAAAGAGCTGGAGAGATGGCTCAGTAGCTAAGAGCGCAACAGGCTTTTCTGGAGTTGGGTTTCTAGTACCCGTGCCAGGTGGCTCACGACATCCTGTAACTGTAGTTTAGGATATTTAATGGGTCTGGCTTCCATGGGCACTTGCACACACAATTACTCTCCCTGCAGACATGTAATTTTTAAAAAATGGTTAATTTTATGCAATGGAAGGTTTTATTTAAATGACACCATTAGCTTCTATTTTGAGTTTTAAGGCCATCTTTTTTATTTATTTATTTATTTATTTATTTATTTACTATATGTAAGTACACTGTAGCTGTCTTCAGACACACCAGAAGAGGGCATCAGATCTCATTTCGGGTGGTTGTGAGCCACCATGTGGTTGCTGGGATTTGAACTCTGGACCTTCGGAAGAGCAGTCGGGTGCTCTTACCCACTGAGCCATCTCACCAGCCCCTAAGGCCATCTTTTAAACAAGTGTCAGGTGCTCTGCCTTGATTCTAAGATGGCCATATATGAGGTAGATAACTATTTCCTTTTACATATGTTTTTGTTTGTTTGTTTTGTTTGCAGTTTTCTCAGGATTACCCAACTGAGAAAATTTGGGGATTGAATTTGGATTCCTGTGTTTTAGCTTCACCAACTGAAGCTTGAGTCCTGCCCCCCCTCCCCCCTCCCCCCTCCCCCTTCCCCGCCCCAGGCCTTGGTGTTGTGTAGGTTCCTGAGTCCTCTCAGACCTGCTAACCAGCAGCCCAGGGAAGTAGCTCCACCTCTGCTGCTGAGAACCTGTCAGGGTTTAGACATAGTCAGCTGTGTAGCCCCTGTGCTCGCTAGTTTTTACATCAGCTTGACACAAGCTTGAGTTACTGGAGAGGAGGGGGCCTCAACTGAGGAAGTGCCTCCATAGGCTTGAGCTGTAGGCAAACCTGTAGGGCGTTTTCTTAACTAGGGATTGGTGGGGGAGGGAATAGTTCACCGTGGGAGGAAACACCTGTGGCCCACTGGTCCTGGGTTCCATAAGGAAGCAGCACCTCTCCGTGGCCTCTGCAGCAGTTCCTGCCCCCAGGTTCATATCCTGGCTTTCTGCAATGATGGATGATGATGTGGAAGTCTAAGCCAAATAAACCCTGTCCTCCCCACCCCCCAACTTGTTTAGGGTCATGGTGTTCATCACAGCCTTGATTAAGATAGACCCTAAATCCTATACATGAGACTTCCCATGCCTCACACTCAGGCAGCACCCCATATCAGAAATAAAGTGTCCTAAAGTGGAGGGATCTGGGGGGACGATGGTCCAGGCCATACCAGAATCTCAAGTTTCATATGGATTTGGCAAAGGCCTTCCCTGTGTCCTGTCCCAGGGTTGAATGATAGTAGGTTCCTCTGCCCAGTCAGAGGCACCACATTAGGTACTGTTCAGGTTGGTTTTGAGCAACAGCCAACTGCTGTACAGATTGAGAAGCAGTAGGTCATTATGTGCTCAAGTAACTGGAGTTACAGTGGTTGAGTCATCTTACATGAGTGTTAGGAATAGAACTTGGGACCTTAACCATCAGGGTGTTGCTGTGTAGCTTAAATGGGCATCAGACTGTCATTCTCTTTGTATGGTGTCTTTCTCTCATATTCTCTGTGTGTGTGTGTGAGAGAGAGAGAGAGAGAGATCCTGCAGATGTCTTTGTGCTGAGCCTGCATGTGGAGATGGGAGGACAGCCCCAGATGTTTACCCTCAGGCACCTCCACATTTTATTTGGCCTGGAGCTTTGTCATCAAGCCCAAGCTTGCAGTCCCTTGAACTTGCAGAGATCTGTTTCTTCCCTCTCCTCACCTTCTCTGGCATCCCAGGCATATGTCTCCATGCTTGGCTTTTTACATGGGTCCTGGGGGTCTAAACCGAGGTCCTTCCACTTGTAATGCAAGTGCTTGACTGACTGAGCCATCTCCCCATCCCTGCCTGGCCTGTAGCTTTTTATTTTCACAGCTCCACCTCTCGAGTGCTGTGATCACAGTGCTAGCTTGGTGCTGGTTGTCCAGTGCTTTATAGCCAATATCTTCATCATTCCCAACAACCCTTTCCCGTGGCCATTTTCAGCCCATCCTGGTAGCTGAATAGGAGGAAGTAGCTTGGCTTTTAAAGGACAGGAAACTCATCTTGTATCTTCAGTCTAAGACATGGCAGTAACTTCTATTAAAAATCCTCACATACCATTGGCAGTAACTGTGGGCCGCACAGTGCCTGGGGGTCGGAGGTCAGCTGAACAAGTGTTGGGGCTTTGGCTGGTTCATCAGGAGCTTTGTTCTGTGTCTCACCAGACAGCTTTGGGATGATTTGTTTTGATTTGTTTACGGTGGCAACCAGAAAGAAATACTAAATATGGTGGGTAGAGTAGGGTGTTCTTTCCAACTGTTCAGTTTTTTTTACTTAAATTTATACATGGTCTGAATAAAACCATTCTGTGTTCCAGTATGGTTACTGTCGAAGTACACATTATGTCAAGGAGTTTTGTTTTTTTAAAGATTTTATTTATTTTATACGAGTACACTGTAGCTGTCTTTAGACACACTAGAAGAGGGCATCAGATTCCATTACAGATGGCTGTGAGCCACCATGTGGTTACTGAGAGTTGAACTCGGGACCTCTAGAAGAGCAGTCAGTGCTCTTAACCACTGAGTCATCTCTCCTCCCCCCCCCCCTTTTTTTAAACAACAATAAAAATCCACCGACACCAACAAGAAAAAACAGGTATCTTAGTTCTATTGTTGTGAAAAGGCACTGTGACCAAGGTAGCTCTTCTAAAAGAAGGCATTTAATTGGTGGCTCGCTTACAGTTTTAGAGGTTTTAGTCTATAATCCTGGCTGGAAGTTGACAGGCAATGTGCTGGAGTAGCAGCTGAGAGCTTTACATCCTTTTGAACTGCGACAGAGAAGTGACTGTGGGCTTTTGAGACCTCAGAGCCCCTCCTCTTGCCAAGGCTTCTCACCTCCTACAAGACCACACCTCCTAATCCTTCCTAAACAATTCTAACTGGGGAGCAGGTATCCAAATATCTGAGCCTATGGGGGTGGGGTGGGGAGTGGGGCATTCTCATTCAGAGCCCCACACAGGTGTCACTATGCAGACCAGGCTGGCTTCTAACTCAGAAACCTTCCTGCCAGTTCTGGAATGGAGGATGTGGCCGATGTGTTGGGAAGAAGTGGGTTTTGATTTGTGGTGGTTGTGGTTGTTGTTGCTGTTTTTTATATATGCTACATGTTAGGGTTGTGTTCTTTCAGTGGAATTGTCTTTTGTGAAAATTGTCCCTGACGTTTTATTATTCACACTTTGAAACGTACAGATCTTAGTGGTACAACTCTACACCTTCTCTAGAATGTGTGCATGCACACATCCGAAACAGCTGCTCCCAGGACTGGGTTCCTAGCCTGTCTGCACCATGCTCCTCACTGTGCTCTCTCTCTCCTCAGAGGGGCCTGACTCCTCGCTCCACGGTTGGCTCCCCTGCAGTGGCTGGCATCAGGCAGCTTTACTCTAGTCTGGGTTCTTCTTTTTTTGTTTGTTGTTTTGGTTTTTCAAGATAGGGTTTCTCTGTATAGCCCTGGCTGTCCTGGAACTCACTTTGTAGACCAGGCTGGCCTCGAACTCAGAAATCCACCTGCCTCTGCCTCCCGAGTGCTGGCATTAAAGGCATGAGCCACCACATCCAGCTCTCTAGTGTGGGTTCTTGTGCACAGCCTTATAGACAAGTTGTCCAACACTGAGATAACTGATTAGATGGTTTGGGGCGTAGTGCTGCCAGGAGCATTCTGCCTGACCCTTGGGGTACGTACATGTGTCTCTTGGTTATTTACTCAGCAGTGGAATCCCAGGATTGTGAGCGTGCCAGTCATAGTTACAGCAGTCTGCCCCACAGACTTCCCGTTTCTACCTGTTGGTACTGAATAGAGCTAAAGCAACAATGGTTTAAGTGTGCCAGTACTGCAAGGTAAACTCCATCTGGCAGGATCTGATTATTGTGCACATCTCCCAGAGTTTCTAAAGAAGGAGGAAGTCCTGCAAAGGAAGGTGGGGTTCCCTGAACCAACAGGCTGATGCAGCCAAGGCAGGTTGTGCAAACCTGAAGCTGGTTCTTGTCTCATAGCTGTGTCACACTAAGACCTCCTGTTTGAGACAGGGGCTTCTGTAGCCCAAGCTGGTCTTGAACATGCTGCAGCTGAGAGTGAACTTGGATTTCTGATTCTTCAGCCTCTACCTCCCTCAGTGCAGGGAATATGTTTTCCTGTACTGTGGGTTGAACCCAGGACTCGTAGGGAAGCACTCCTCTAACTAAGCTACATTCCAGCCCCTGTCACGTTTTTTTGGTGCTGTCTCCACCGCAGTATCACTAGTGTGAGGGCAATCAAGAGAAGAGTTGCCGTTCACTGGGCACAGCTGTGCCAGAGTATCTTTGGCTGGATATAGGCCAGAATATTTGACAGACAAGCACAGCTGGAGTGAAACCGTGAAGTGCCTCTGTACAGCCTTGCCTTCTTACAAGAAGCTTTTCATAGCAGCTCTTGGCCAGCTTGCTTATGGGAGTGGCTAGTGAATACCCATACTGGCAGTTGGCAGGTTTGGGTTGGCCAGTGCAAGGGATAGTAGGCCCTGATTCGAACCCCAGAGGCAGTAGTTACTGTCTTTCATGCCTCCCTCCAAAACCAGGTTCTGTGTGGACAGTGGTGGCATTTTGGTTATGCTAATGCCAGCTTCGCTAGTGCAGGTTTGTGACGGCCAATTGCTTGGTGGAATTATGTTTAGGTGGTTGATCACATCTGACCCACAAAGACACAGATGCCCAACTCAAACTGGCCTAAAAACACTCACTGGGTTCTGTTGGTGCATGCATTTGGATCAATGGAAGTGCTCAGGAGGTGGTGCTCACTCTGGGCAGTGGTGTCACCCAGCTCGGACTTCATGCCCCAGTCCTGCTTGTCTGCTGGCTTTCCCCATGGGAGGTTGTCCCTGCTGTCTCTCTTCAGGAGAGGACGACTAGCAGCTGCAGGTGGATCTTCTTCCAGCACAGCAGTACTGGGAGAGCACAGCATCTGTTCTGTGTTCTCATTGGTCCAGACTGGGTCATCTGAGCACTCTCGAGCCAGTTACTGATTGAGCTTGGTCCAGATCTGTGTTCGTCCAGCAGGTCTGCACTCACTGTTGAGCTAGAGCTGGAGAGTCAGCAGTGTCCAGCATGGGCTCTACTCTGGCCTCTCCAGCTTCTCAACTGTTAGAATACTGTTAGTGGAGGCAAGCCAGTCCTGGTGGGCTCTGGATCTGCTCAACTCAGACCCCACTGCTGGCTAGCTGGAGTGACTGACTCCCCTGCCTCTGCTGTCCTTTCCTTTCCTATTAAGGCTCAGTTTAATTCCATCTACTGTGTTAGCTCCAATTCCCCCAGTCTAACTAAAATGTTCTTATCAATGCCATTCATTTAAAAATGTTACTCTGTGTGCTCGCTTCGGCAGCACATGGAGTGAAGCTGGTGCGATACAGAGAAGATTAGCATGGCCCCTAGATTGGGTTAGAAATTTTGTACTTGAAGAAAAAATACATTTCATTGAGCTGTGATATACATACATTTTTCTCATAGCTGAAATGTGAAGAAAAAGGACACATGATTAGAGAAACATGGAGAGACCAAGATGATTATCCCACATCATTCTCACCATTATTACTGGAGATGACTGTCCCATCAGCTACAGAGAGAATATTGTGTGCAGTGCTGGGAACTAAGACCCAGGTTTTCTCCTCAGTTCACAAATTCTGTTAAATCTTTGTTTTGATTTTAAATCAAAATAAGTATGTTTATGCTTTTATTCTGGGATGAAATATAGGAATTAGTATAAAAAAGTTATTTATGAACTATGAGGCCCTTGCTTGGGGGCTTCTTTCCATGATCTGTCTGTGTATTTAATAAAACAAATTTGAATGTCTTTACTGGAAGGTTCTGCTCTTTGAAGAAGTATGGGCTTTGTCCATCCATCCATCCGACTGTCCATCCCACCCACCCACCCATCCCCTCCTCAGTCCCCCTCATTAAGTGGCTTGTTAGCACCAGGCATTATTCTAAGCTCTGGGGATACAGCAGTGAACAAAGACAAAGTCTGACCTGTTTATGTGGATACTTGCCGGGCAAACAAGTGCTCTGGAGAGGAAAAACCCTAGGCAGAGTGGAGAGTGTCTTCAAGGAGAGGCGCTCAGTCTTACCTAGTGCTGCAAGGTTTTCTGGAAGGGCGAGGGGCTTGCAGAGGATGGGGGAGGGGCTGGCAGAAAGTCTCTGGTGCCAGTGGCTTCATGGTTATGCAAGCTGAGTGGTCACATGGGTCATACCCTGCACTTAGTTTAATGCTTTCAATTGTTATTTATTTTAAATGATGTATGTATCTGTGCACGGTCAGTCTGTGTGTGGTGCCAGGAGAGGCATCACATTCCCTAGAGCTGGAGTTGGGGGGTTGTGAGCTATCTGACAGAAGGTCCTAGGGATTGCAGGAGCAGTGACTGCTCGTAACCACCAAGTCACCTCTTCAGCCCCTGCAATTCTATTATTATTATTCCCTTAATTTGCTGCTCCGCCGTTGTTAACGTTCTCTCTCCTTAGGAGCCCTAACACACTCTCACGCCGAGCTCCACAACATCTCAGACGCTGACGGTGGGCTGTGCTGTCACTTACCAGCAATTCCCAAGCATGGTCCTGTGCTTCCTGAACTGAACCCTCTTCCTGCGACCCTGCCGCCATCTCTTCTGCCTTCTGTCCAGCCCAGATCCTGAATCTCCGATCCCAGTGTCGTCTCAGCTGGGCTCTGAAAGCAGAGGCTGGCCGGTTTGCCACAGAGATTTTTTTCATTGCCACACCCAGCCTCCTGGGAATCCTCGGGTTCATAGCTGCCCTTCCTGCCTCCCTTCTGCTGACCCTGGGATGGAGAGACCTGCTGTGTACAGGTCTTACCTCCACCCCACATACTGCACAGTCCCACCATGGGACTGGATAGCATCCAGTCTCATTTGTGGCTTGAGAAAATAAGCTGGTAGACTGGGGAAAGGCTCAAAGTAGTCTCATGTATTTGGAAAGAGCAGCAGATATTTCCTGGGAAATTACCAGCAGGTGAGGAATGAGAGTGAACCTCACAGTTTTAAAACCAGTTCTAAATAAATCTATCTCAGGCGTCTCCCAGGCATGAATAGTGTGCAAGGTACTGGGCAGGTTCCCTTCTGTAGGTGGCATTTGTCTCTGTGGGCAGTCCAGAGCTTGATTGACTACTTCTGCTTGCTCTTGTAGTTGGGTTTGGGATTACGTTCGATGTGAAGAGATAAATCAGCTTTTTGTGCCCTGCTTAGGAACTTAACCTCTCTTTATAGCAAGAGAAAGGATTCCTAAGCTCTAAATAGCTAACTTACTAATGAGACCTGGATACCTTGGGGACCATCTCCTGTATTTATTCTGTTTTATATGTGATGAATTAGCTCCATAAAAGATTTACCTCTTTCAATATAGAGGCCGTTTCTCATACATCTGCTAACAGCTCCTCCCTTCCTCCACACTAGGCATGTTCCTGAAGTCACAGTGTTTTGCACATACATTAATTTAAGCTGGGTGGTGTGCCTCCTGTACTGCTATCTAGGGACTTGAGAAGAACAGAAGTCTGTGGAGTTAGCTCCCATGCTGCCTCTGTTGATATCTTGATGCACTTTGACATTCCTCTTTGCTTGTGCAGGAAAGGTATTTCAAGACAAAATGGGTGCTGATTTTGAGAGTGTTTGAGCCTTTCCCCGGTCTACCAGCTTATTTTCTCAAGCCACAAGTGAAACTGGATGCCATCCATCCCTGCAGTGGGACTGTGCAGTATGAGGGCTTGAGATAAGCTGTGCAGACAGCAGGTCTCTCCATCCCAGGGTCAGCAGAAGCGGCCTGGCCCAGCAGATCTGTTTAAGCACCATCTTGAGAGAGCACCCGAGTGGCAGTTGCCCCAGAGATACGTGTTGGGAAGTGCATCTCGGAGTCGGGTTCTTCCCCCTGCACTGATTTGGTCTTAGTAATTATAATTCCCCCTTTTCTGCTGAACAGGAGAAGGCAGATTAAGTTTCTAACACGATGGTACAAAGGCTGTCCATTTATGGAGTTAGGCTTATAGTAGAACGTCAGCCTCTCTGGGGACAGATCCTGTCACAGTTTGTCTCAGCGCTTTTTTGGAGTGAGGCCAATAGACTTGGGAAAATCCAGTATGTACTGACCTTAGCCATAATACAGCCCCTTTGTGTGATTCCTCTATCTGGATTTTTCTATCTGCCCATGATTTAGGGCCATGGTTCTCAACATGTAGCTCACACAAAGCATCCCTGAGAAAGAGCTGTGAGCCCTGCCCATGGAATTTTGGGGCACTAGTTCTAGGAGGTGCCTTGGACATTAAAACAATGCCATGTGTGATTTCAGTGTCACACTGGGAGTCACTGAGAGGCAGAGACTTGTTTTTGGCACCATGGTCAAGCCATAAAGCCACATCCTCACCAGCAAGGTGCTTTCTTTTGTCTAGAGCTTGAGTTTGGAGAGCTGTGCTGTCCCCTTTGTCAGCTGATGTTCTTTACAATGTTGCATTGCTGTTAATATTTCTGTGCCATTTTTTCCTGAGACTATCCGTGTTGTCTGTCACTGGGTTGTCCTGGCGTGGCTTGTAACTGCTGGCTGGCGATGTGTGCCAGGTGTCTAGGTGGCAGCCCGACAGCATCCTCGGTCTCAAGGGCTTTCTCCACACACAAATACAAGCAGTGTCTGCAGGGAGGAATGGCTTTGTGTCATCATAGGGCAGTTTATGGTGTGGCCCACTGTAAAGAAGCCCACAGCTTGATAGAGCATGCCTCATCCTATCTCAGTGTGTCTTGCTTAGCCTCACCCTGCGTTAGCTTTGGCTGTGTGAGGATAAAGAGACTTTTTCTTCTTGTTTCTTTACCATGTGGACAGACACAATAATGTAGAAGAAAAGGCAGGAGGCCATCCGGGGTGGCTTTGTGAATAATAGCCTCTTACCCGGTGTTTGCCTGCTAGGTCACAGACCAGCAGTGACTCCCACAGGGGCTTGAGGTGTCTCCAGTTGCATCTGGTTGTCTGTGGTACTCTTCATCAGTGAGTTAAGGTAGCCATTAGGCAAGGACCTTGCCCGATGTGAGTCCTGGCAACTGTTTTCTTAGGCGGGACCCATGTCTTCCAATTATCCTTGCAAATTTTTTCCTGTTTTTCTGCACGGCCAGCATCCTTCCACTGAGTGAACATTCTGTTCCTCCTTTGTCTGCAGAGACCTGTCAGCATCTTTTCCCGGGAGAGCCTTTTGGCCTATGTGCTTAGCCTGTTTTTGCAGCCAAACACGCTGTTTCCTCTAAGGCTTCAGATTCTCCTTCAGTGCTGAGACTCCTAGATGAGTAACATGACTCGCCAGCATTCTTTACACTCAGTCTTGGGGGAGTCTGACCAGTGCCCACACTCCTTAGTCCAGCGGAGACTGTTTTCTGAAGTGGACCCCTCTCACTGTGGAAACTTAGAGTGAGCTTCCAGCCTTCAAGTCAGCGATGTCAGCCAGAGCTTATTAAACATGAGCTTCCTTCCCATGCTTAGTTTGTTGGGACAAAGGGCATGCTCTGCAGCTGAGAAGCAACGCTCTGATGGCTGGCAGGTGGACCTGGGGTGTTCCTGTCACATTTGGCCTTTGCCCATCCCTCTTGGTTTTCTGTGTGCTGAGATCCGCTTGACCTTATCCTTCAGCTGAAGCTCTTACCTCATCTCTGATTGCTTCCCCTAGGGCAGGCACGCTCTTGTGGCTGTGCCTTACTAAATAACACTGGAGAACAGCTTTGTTTGTCCTGGCTAGCTCAGGTTAACTAACCAGCAGGACTCCTCTCCTGAGGAGAGGTGGGCCTGCCCTCCAGCTGAGCAGCCTCCACCCTGCTCTCTCCCCATAAGAACATGTTAGTGACCTGGTCAGTACTTCTCCACCCTGGGTGTTGAGGAGGCTTGGCTGGCCTGCTTCCCGCTGGTGCCTCAGCTTCTTTCCTTAGAAGTCAGGAGGCTTCTGCCACACCTTTGTACCCCTTCACCCAATCCCACAGTATCTGTGCTTCTCCTGGAGCATCATGGGAAACAGTCACATGGATTTCATTTCATAGTGACTGAAAGGAAGGTGGATGTGGGGGGCCAGAGACCCCATTTCTTCAGGTTCTCCCTGTAACAGCCTCAGCTGTGGTCACCAGCAGGAGTGTCCAGTGATGGAGGCCTCGAAGCACAGCCTGCTCTCAGCCTCACCCTGAACGACTTCCTTCTTTCTCCACAGAATGAGCTGGATGACGTGCCCTTCTTTGATGTCCGTCTGCCTTACGAACTGGCCATCAATATATTCCAGTATCTGAACAGAAGAGAGCTGGGGCTGTGTGCTCAGGTAAGCTCTTGTCACATGTGGCCCAGGGTCCCCAGAGAACTGGGGCTGTGTGCTCAGGTAAGATCTTGTCGCACGTGGCCCAGGTCCCCAGCTCTGACCCAGCTCAGGAGCCCCATGAACAGTGGATCTGCAGAACCACACAGTTGACAGAGCTGACAGAAGCAAGCATGCCCGCTTCCTTAAAGGAAGGCCACCAGGAACTCCAGGCTCCCGTTCCACATTCCCACTTGATTCCTCTTCTGGTGACCGTCTTCTGTACCAAGGCTGAATTATGGCTGACATCCTGGGCTCTGCCTGCAGCGAGCTAGCCTGTGTTAATATATCACATGTACTAGAACAAAGATGTAGCTCTTAAATCAGACTAGTCATTAGGGTCAGCCCAGGGACAGGTTGGTGAAGTCATGTTTTAGACAAATAGTTTAAATTACCCTTTAAATAGCAGAACCCCGCTCCTGAGGCAACTGAGAAGGGACACATTGGAGGAACTGCCCAGGAAGAAGCGTTGTGCACGCCATAGGCCCGTGGAGTGGAACCTGGGCTAGCTTGGTTGTGTGTACGAGTGTTGTGGGAACTCTTTCCCTGGGGAGACATAAACGCATATCAGGGCACTAATGACAAGCCAAAGTACAATTGCACCAAAGTGTTGCCCAGGGAGCCTGTGAGTCTACTGGGCTTCCTTACAGAGCATGAGTGAGGTAGACCTGTACGGTATAGGGAACCCCAGAGTGGCCACACCCAGAAAGCCCCACCCCAGCATGGATGTGCACCCCAGCTGCATAGATGGAGCCCCGCTTCAGTTGATCTGATAGTTCATACTCCAGTTCCCTGGAGACTTCCTGTGTGGCAGAATTACATACTCCTGGCTGGGAGGAGCATGACTCTCCAGTGAGGCTCTACTGGCCGGCCCCACCCCTCTGTCTCTGAGGGAGGTCAGTAGCTTGAGTCAAGCCCCTGCCAGTGGTCCCAGCTGCCCTGATGATGGTGACAGTTGTCAGCTCAGTGGGCAGTGCTCTGCAACAGGATACCATGGAGGGCTGAGGGCTGCAGTGGTTCATATTTTTGACCAGGTACGCCCTGGGGAGTCTGGGGTTTATGCCCTTAAAATTGCTCTCATCTTTTTGTCCACAAGCATGTAATTAAATCACCTTTTTTCTTTATTTTTTGTTTGTTTGTTTGTTTTTTTCAGTTGTCAAAATCTGTGTGTCCATTAAATCTGAGTGAGTGAGTGAGTGAGGAGTGAGTGAGTGAGTGTTCAAGGCCCAATCCCTAACGCCACACCAGAAAGAGAAACAGAGTTGCATTTAGCTAATGATGGAGCTCCCTGTTAGACTGCTTGCTTAGTGTGAGGCTCTGGGTTTCAAGCCATCAGTGCAAAACTACACATCATTCTGTGGGCATCTGCGTGTGGTCAGTATGACTAGCATGGAAGTCACGGAGTATGTCACATCTCAGTGCATACAGAACAAGCACTCGGTACACTTCAGCATCCTTGTTCACAGTAAACACCGCCCAGAAGTACCTGCTTCATCAGTTACTTGGAGATGCTGAGCACCTTTGGTGTGTGATCACAGCAGTGTGGTTAAGTGCAGATGCTAGCATGTGTTCTTGCTGCCGTGGGTGCATAGGAAATGATGTCAGGGAAACCTTGACACTCAGGGTGTGAACGGAAGAGTGAAGAGCACCTGTGAGGTCGTCTCTCCTCCTGAGAATTTGTTGTTTTCTCATTGGCTCTGCTCCCAAGAGTGGAGAACGAGGGCAGAGAGAGATGAGCCTGGTGCAAGGGCCGGAGCCCTGGACTCTTCTTGCCAGCTCTGTCCTGCACAGATGCTCTGATCTGCTTTCTTGGTCGTGGGCTCCTGTTGAAGGAACAGTGCTTTCATATTGATGCTCTGTTCTCCCGTTTTGTGGAGAGCCGTACTCTGTTTTTCTGTCCAAAGAGTTCATCAGGGCATGATAGGGTCAGGTGGGAGGGGGCCCTTTCGGTACAGTGGGGCTGCTCTTCAGGAGAGCTGGGCTCTGCTGGGCACTTATCCTGCAGGTGTGAATTACTTAATGTGCAGCACACTAGTCTAGATCTCACTAATGCTTCCCAGTGTGTGTGCATGTTGAGTCAGTGTGTGTGTGTGTGTGTGCGTGCGTGTGTGTCAGGGTGTATACCGTGGAAGCGTGGAAGCTATTCTTAACCAGAGCCTCTTCATGGCTTTATCAGTTGGCTGTGATGGGAAGCTGGGCTTTAACAGTTTTTCATGAAGACAACAGTGGACAGACAGCCTGTAGTCAGTAGCATTGGCTTGGTTTCCATCATCATTAAAATAAACTACAAAGTAATAAAAATAAGCAGTGTTTTCATTTGTTCTTGTGGTGTGTTTGCTTTTGAAGCAGGGAGAAAGCCATTCTGTTGAGTGGGGACCTGCTTCTTTATGGGCTCCCTCGGCTCTGTCTCTCTCTCTCTCTTTATAGTCTTAGGCACCTTGGGACAGTACTGAAATGAGACCATTTTGTGTGGAATTGGCACCCTGAACTAGCTTTGTGCTTGTGGAGAAACTGGTTGCTTAGCTCTTTATGCCAAGCTGCTCTTGGACTAACTGTAAGGAGGCCTGCCGAGGGAAGCCTCAGAGATGTAATGTCTGCCCTCTGCTGAGGCTTTGCCTCCCCTGCGTCTCTTCTCTCTGCTTTCTGAGTCCCATGCTTTCAGCACCAAAGTGCTTCCCCTCAGCTGGCAGCCTCCATACTGACCCTCCACCGTTGCTAGCAGCCGACCCCTGGGTGCTGGCGTGTGAGCACTGTTTGTGCTGGGAGGGCTTCATCCAGAAGGCCATGGGAGTGGCAGGACCTTTAGGAAGCACGTTACTGTCTGACAGCTCTAACACTTGGCTCTTTGTCATCTTGTGTCCATTCTTTTCCGTGCCCACAGGAGTCCTAGCATTTTAAAGGTAATATTTCACCATGCATATCGAGACGTTTGCTAATTTTAGAATTACAAAATGGTTTCATTTCTATGAGAAAACTAACTGCTGTTGTATAGCAACATGAGTAATTCTGAAGAGGAATGGTTTCAGGGGTTTATTCCTTTCCTCTACCCCCAAGACCGGATGTCTCCCTGGCTGTCCTGGAACTCCCTCTGTAGACCAGGCTGGCCTCAAACTCAGAGATCTGCCTGTTTCTGCTTTCTGAGTGCTGGGATTAAAGGCATGTGCCACCATGTCCAATTCAGCATTCTCTTCAGTTTTCTGATGTATTTTGTGTGTGAGTGTCCTGGCTGCAAGCTTTCATATGTACCACTTGCATGCCTAGTGCCTGCTGCGGTCAGAGGTAACGTGGATGGCTGTAAGCCATCACGTGCGCACTGGGAACAGAGACCTAATCCTTTGCAAGAACAACAAGTGCTCCCAACTGCTGAGCCATTTCTCTGGCCCCTCCAACATTCTTTTTTAAAATGTGAAAGTAATTCCAAGTGCACAGGCAGCTGCAGCCAGGCAGGCAGTGGCTGTGTCTGTGTCAGCTCCTCTCCTGCATGATCCCTCATGTGCCCAGCAGCAGTAGTGTCGGGGACACTGACATTGGTCCTCCATCGTGTCCTCTCAGATTTCCCTGCTTTCCCGTGCTCTGCTCTGTATTCCTAGTTCCGTTGTTTGTTACTGTGGGTGTAGATATGAGTGATCCCCACCACTGTCGTCATACACAGGGCCCACTAAAGGGATTTCTGTACCCTTCACAGCCACACCGACCTCACTGCTGCTTCTTCTCCACTCCTAGCCCCAGCAGTCCCTTGCAGCCTTTGGTCAAATGTTATAGCTGTGTGTATCTCTGAATGTGTAGTTTTAGTGATAGAGTTGCATACACAGTAATGTCACAGTTTTCAAGTAAAGGCCAGGAGGTTGCACGTAGAGATCCAAGGCACGGTGGTAAACACCTGTAATCCCAGCACTTGGAAGGCTGAGGCAGGAAGCCCGTGTAGATTGAAGACCAGTCTGGGCTACATAGTAAGACTCCGTCTTCAAGCCAGTAAAGGGAAGGGAAGATGGAACAGTGAACCAGTAAGCAAGAGGCAGCAGGACCAAGACAAGCTAGCAATTCTGGAGCAGAATCCTAGGGTGTCACAGCCAAGCTGTCGGCTGTCGTGGACATGTAATGTCATGAGCTGGCCAGACGTCCACGTCAGAATGCTAACATTTGCATGTTCTCCGTGCAGCTCTGATCTTGAAGTCTGCAAGCCACCGATCTATCACCAAGTAAGGCCAAGCAGTCTCTCACACCATGATGCCACAGGCTTCAATTCCAGCAGCTCTGGTGGCAGGAGCCTCTTCTAGTCCCTGGCTTCTGTGGCTGTCTTTACACAGAGGCTTAGAGAAAGGTGGAGCCACTCCAGGAGGGTCCTGAGCTGCAGGAAACAGAATCAGTGGACTGAGTGGTGGCTACTGGAAAGCCTGCCTACTGTTGGCTGTACCAGTGCGCAGGAAATCTTTAGGACTGAAACATTAGAAAGAAAATGTAGAAGGCAGGAGAAAATCAGAGCCTCCTTGGCACAGTGCATGTCAGGGCTGTAGGTTCATAAAAACAAAAGCGGTTCGTCCCTGTACTGGCTATTTTTGTGTCAACTTGACACAGCTGGAGTTATCACAGAGAAAGGAGCTTCAGTTGAGGAAATGCCTCTATGAGATCCAACTGTAAGGCATTTTCTCAATTAGTGATCAAGGGGGAAAGGCCCCTTGTGGGTGGGATCATCCCTGGGCTGGTAGTCTTGGGTTCTATAAGAGAGTAGGCTGAGCAAGCCAGAGGAGGCAAGCCAGTAAAGAACATCCCTCCATGGCCTCTGCATCGGCTCCTGCTTTCTGACCTGCTTGAGTTCCAGTCCTGACTTCCTTGGTAATGAACGTATGGAAGTGTAAGCCGAATAAACCCTTTCCTCCCCAACTTGCTTCTTGGTCATGATGTTTGTGCAGGAATAGAAACCCTGACTAAGACAAATTGGTACCAGCAGAGTGGGGTATTCCTGTGACAACCTGACCATGTTTTGGGGAGGACTGTGGAAGGACTTTGGAACTTTCGGCTTGAAGATCCATTTGTTGTTAAGAGCTCTGTCAGATGTTGTGTAGGAGCTTGGAAGATAATGTTGAGAACAGTGCAGAAGATGGAGGCCTGGTTTGTGAAATTTCAGAGGGAAAATAAAAGACTTTTTCAGGGCCATTGTTACTTTGGTTGTGAAGATTCTGTGGTTCTGGTTAGCTGGGGCTGAAGAATCAGCTGTGATTAACAAGATACCAGAACTACTAAAGCAAAAACTTTGCATTACTGGGACTATTGATGCTGGTTAGCTGGAGCTAAGAAATTAGTGGTGATTAAGAAGAGACCAGCATCGTTAAGGTGACATCTTCTGGGAAGTGTTTTCTGAAAGCACAAAGAGGCTGTGTTCCAGAGATAGGCAAGGTTGTACTCCTTCTGCAGCGGGACTTGGTAATGTGTAAGGGTTACCCAGGTGGTACTGGTTTTGAAGGCATGAAGGGGTCATGCAGAGCAGCTGAGGCTCCGCACTGTGAGAGGCCATGGAAGGCCATTGGTGAAGGTGCAGCCTCAGTTGTAATTGAAGGCCCAGGACTGAAGGGGTCATGCAGTGTTTTGGAGATGCCAGTACCATAAGATGACCACCAAGAGCAGCAGCAGCAGTGGAGTACAGGCATCTGGAGCCCAGAGGACGATGTGTGTGCTACAAAGGGCATGGCTGGAGAAGTGACACAAGCCCTTGGAGGAGCCTAGAAGATTGTGAGTTGGATCCCAGACGTTGGACAGTTGGAGATTGATTTTTCCTTTGATTGTGACTGTGCCCTGATATTTTCCCCCTTGAAGGAAGACACTGTTTTAGTGGAGCCCACAGTTAAGAGACTTAATTGTAAAGAGACTTTGGATTTTAAAAGAGATGGATATTTTAAAGAGATTGAAAATTTAAGATTATGTAAAGACTGTGGGACTTTTAAAGTTATTTAGATCTTGGGGATGAATAAGAATGTAAGAGTTGAGGCTTACTAGTGATGTGTTTGTGTGTCAAGTTGACAAGGGGTCAATTGTACTGGCTATTTTTGTGTCAACTTGACACAGCTGGAGTTATCACAGAGAAAGGAGCTTCAGTTGAGGAAATACCTCCATGAGATCCAGCTGTAAGGCATTTTCTCAATTAGTGATCAAGGGGGAAAGGCCCCTTGTGGGTGGGACCATCCCTGGGCTGGTAGTCTTGGGTTCTATAAGAGAGTAGGCTGAGCAAGCCAGGGGAAGCAAGCCAGTAAAGAACATCCCTCCATGGCCTCTGCATCAGCTCCTGCTTCCTGACCTGCTTGAGTTCCAGTCCTGACTTCTGTAGTGATGAACAGCAATGTGGAAGTGTAAGCCGAATAAACCCTTTCCTCCCCAACTTGCTTCTTGGTCATGATGTTTGTGCAGGAATAGAGACCCTGACTAAGACAGGCCCCTTTGTCTGAAAGTTGCATTTTTGAGGAGTTGAGCTCACCCTTTCCTCTCATTCAGAGGGTTGGTTCACTGAGGGCCAGGTGCTCTTCCTGTGACAGCAAGTGCCAAAGTGAAGAACTTGCTTTGCAGGGCACCAGTCCTGTGGATGAGCACCTCCTAAGCAGGGTAGAGTTGGTAGAGAACAGAGAAGGGGCCTTACAGTGAAGGTGGGACAGGGAGGGGAAGCCATGGAGACGTCCCAAGGCAGGTGCCTCTTGTGAATGCCGAGTGGCAGGAGAGTCAAAATGGCTGGGCTGTGGTGTGTGCACAGTGGCCGGCTAATGTTTTCCTCTTACAAAGACATCACTGGGGTCCTGGATCTGTGTAAGAGGCCTTTGCAGATGGGGCCGGACAGAGTCCTGATGAGTGAAAGTGGCCACGGGTACCTGGATAGGCAGGCTAGTGTAGGTAAAAGGCAAGAGCGCAGCTGGGGATGGGTACTGTGCAGTCTCAGAGAGGAGAGAACATGTGATCCACTGAGAGTTATACCGTACAAGTGGGTCGAGTCTGCACTGCCTAGGGGCTGCATCAAGGAGTGGTTGGTTAGGACGGCTGGGAGCATGAGTGCCATTTCCTTGGGAGCAAGTTTGTGGACAACCTGGAGTAGGGCGATACTGTGGTTGAGTCTCCAGTTGAGCCCTGGGTGCTCTCAGAACATCAGCAGTGTTAAAGCCAGAGACCAAGAGAAGGGACATGGTGAAGTGAGTATCAGGAGGGTGCTCGGGATGACGGTGATGAGGAGGCATGGGATCATCTGTGAAGCAGGAAGAAGACAGCAGTTCAGTTGCCTTTCTTGTCCCTGTCACCAAATGCCCAACAAGTCACCTAGGGAGAAAGTGTTGACTTTGGCTTACAGCACGAGGGGACAGACCCTGGTTACAGAGTAGGCATGACTAAAGGTGGCCCTGTGGCAGCAGGAGGAGAGAGGGCAGGAAGAGGGCTGGGCTGTAAACCCTAAGGCCCTTCCTATGTCTAGCTATATCCCACATCCTAAAGCTTCTTCGCCTTCCAAAGCAGCTGCTCCCTACCAGCTGGGGCCCACAGAAGCCTGGCACTAGGGCATGGAGGCTTTCAGGCCAGCAGAAGGGACTAAAGGTATAAGTGGTGCTGTTTGCCATGTGGGTCAGGACCCCAAAATGTCCAGAGGCATCGGCCTCCTTGAGGGTGACCTCCGTGTGTTGGGGTCAGGAGCCCACAGGTAGGTAGCCGAGAGAAGGAGTGCACAGAACGGCCTGGCTCCATGGTGCCCTGCCCAGGTGGAGAGAGCCATGCTTCCCTGCCTACTGGTAAGCCTAGTCCAGGCACAGCTAATACAGCCAGGTTTTTAGCCAAGGGCTTTTTTCCTCAATGTGGTAATTCACAGTGGTGCTATAAAGCAAAATGCTGGAGCCACTTTTACTAGCAAGTTCTTGCAGCTGAGGCTCGCTCAGTGGGGCTTTGAGCTGGGTATTCCAATCCTGGGCTATTAAAGACCATTAGACCTTTGGAAATTCAGGCTTGTAAAGTTGCTGGGTTGTGATATAAGAAATCAAAACCATTAGAAAGGCTTTTCTTTGGTGGGACCCTTTCAGATTCGCTTGTGAAAGTTTAACTGTGTCCTTCTGTTTCCTGAGTTAAATCCTTTAAAGACGGTCTCGCGTTTTCTTCTTTAAAAGAACGAAGCCCCCTGTTTTGTACATGATGGCTCTGTTGGTGAATGTCTCTGTGTAATCCCTGGTTGTAGGTACAGTCGAGACCATCGTGGAGATCAGTCATAACCCCTCTTTTATAAATCCTCCAAGAGATGTGTATGTGTGCATCTAGAATTTAGGCTTTATTCTGAATATTTATCTTGCAGAATATGGTCACGAAGCATCCTTGTGTTCTCAGTTTCTGTGCCATCACTGCTGATGGACCTAGTACAGCATGGTGCTTTTCTTGGAGATGGCTATAAAGGTCTTCTGTGGCTTCCAGAACCCTTCAGGTTCCCATGGCTGCTTCAGACTGTCTCAAGTAACCAGTTCTTCCCTTTGCAGTCTCTGTGCCCCAGGTCCTGATGCTCCAGAGACATTGGGGCCTCTGTGGAGGAGCAGTGTGACCCGGTTGCTGATAGCTTTTCAAGGGTCCTTCCTCCGGTTTAGTCTTGTGATCCAACCTCCCCAGGCAGGCAGAGACAAGCAGCGCATGCTTGCAGAAGGCCCAGTTTGGGGAGGTAGAGATGCGGGGTGGGGGGTGGGGCGGGGGGGGGGGGGATGCTGCCTCAGGGTAAGCTGCAGAGCTGGGGCTGAGGCAGCTGGGTGTGGTAAACTCAGTCTCCTGTGCCTTTCTCTTAGAGATACACATTGTCAGACTACGGAGGCCCTGAGGAGTCCCAGCAAAAGAATTTGTTGCTCAAACCAGACTTAACTCATTTCACTGTGGGATCTCTCCTCGGAAGCTCGCCAACACTCCAAGAAGCCTTTTTTTGTGCTGCGCCTGTCAGCCTGGGGCTGCATGTGTGGGGCTGCGCCTGCGCCTCTGTCTCTGAGCGTCTGTGGCTTGTTACAGTAGTTGGAGCACAGGTTTCTCATAAAAGCTAGCTTTGAGCTTTTTTGTCAAAGGTGATGATGAATTCTAAGGTAGTTCATAGCCTGTGCCAAGCTAGTACCTTGTCCTTAGAGAACCCAAGCCTTTGCTGCTCTTGACCTCATGAGATCCTGAGTTCTAGAAGCCTAAAGGGAACACCTTCCACTCTGGAGTTGAGTGTGGCTACTCTGCGACTGTCTCTGCTTCCTTCTCTCCCTCATGTTCAGTGTCATCCTGGCATGGACAGAGACACAGACATTGTTTCAGTAGAGTCATGGGTCGGCTCAGCTGTGGACCAAACAAGGCAGAAATAAAACCACAGTGTTCTGTCTAGTACAAACTCAGGGCTCCACTTTCCTGGGTCTTTTCCTGCTCTTTCCAGCCTGACCACGTGTGCTCAGATGAGGGTTTGTGTGGGCCCTATGGCTGAGGTAGAGGACTGTGGCCTGACAGTTGCAGTTAAGGGGATTTGTGACTGATGGTGTGGCTGTGTCAGCATGGTTGTGTAATGGATCCACGGCGGCTGTGGGCTAGGGTCCGTGGTTTGTCTTAAGCCCTGTCTTGGTTAGCTTCCCCTCACTTTCATTCTTTTAAAAGTAAGACACAAAGACCCACGGTTCACATTTTCCCAATGACTGATAGATGTGAGAAATAGCTATTTCTGTGGAGGACACAAGTGGGGCTCATGTTATCTGAGGAGTGGGCAGAGGGGCGGCATTTAATATAGGCAGGGTATTCAGAAATGTAGGGATTTAGGCCTGGAACAGCAGGATCATGGAGGTGAGAGATGATGGAACTTTGTGTATGTGAGGGATGAGGTATACATTGCACAGGAATACATGTGGAGCCAGCATGGGGTCAGGCCTCAGGTGCTGTCCACGTCTACACTGTTTAGCTCCCTCCCCTCCACTTCCCCCTCCCCTCCCCTCCTCCCCTCCCCTCCCCCTCCACTTCCCCCTCCCCTCACCTCTCTTTTCTTCTCTTTCTTTCTCTCACTGGTCTCATTGGCCTAGGGCTCACTAGACTGGCTAGGCTGGCTGGTCCCCAAGCCCCAGTGACCCTCCCTCTCCTCCTCTACCCCTGTTACCACACTGGGGTTGCAAATGCATGTCACCATGGCCAGGGCCCCATGCTTGTGGGATGGAGCTGACTCAGCCCTGTTTAGAACTTTTAAAAAAGTATTTGTTGTATGCTTATGAGTCTTTGCCTGCGTGTATATATGGCACCATGTATGTGCAGTGCTGGTGGAGGCCAGAAGAGGGCTCAGATCCCCCAGTACTGGAGTTAGAGGCCATTGTGAGCCACCTTGTGGGTTCTGGGACCTGAACTCTAGAAGGAGGCATAGCCAGAGCTCTTAAACAACTGTGCCACCTCATTAGCCCTACACACCCTTTGGAACTTTGTAAAAATTGGACTCTAGTTCATGTTTTGAAAGACCTTAAAGAATGATGACTACTAACTTGAAGTTCCTGATGGGAAAATGAGAAAGTACAGCAAGAAACTTTGTAGTAGCTGCAAGCTCCTAACAGTATTTTAAGTAAGTGGTGTAAGTACAAGACTGTCCATAATAAAAAATGTCTGCCTTTATTAACGTTCAGTGCATTTAGCAGTTCCAGGGGCTTTATTTTTAGTACACTGTCCCTGAGAAGCCATGATGATCTGTCTGTAAGTGATAAACGGACTAGTGTCTAAAGGGCAGTGAATGCCATTGGGGGTGGAAACCAGCCTATGACACATATGTCCTCCACCCTGTCTCAGGGTCAAGTTCATGGTATCTGAAAGAGCATGGTTTGGGGGGCTGTGCCGTTTTGAGTATCTTGATCAAAGAGGGGTAGTCTGGATTCACAGATGTTAAGTAGTTTCTGAGAGGTAGCTATGGAAACCAGCCATGTGACAGTGACTGAAGGAAAAGGAAGAGAAAGGACAGTGCTTAGCCTAGTGGTAGAGTGACAGGGCATGGTGAGGACTGAGGAGGAGTGCTGAGTGGGCTAGTGATGGGCAGGAGTTGCTGTCCTCAGGGACAGCCGGGGGCAGGGTGGGTCAGCAGGCTGAGCCAGACTGTTGGGAGGGATGCTCCAGGTTGTCTGGACACATATCTACCAGCCAAGGGTATGTGTGAGGCTGCCTTCCTGGCTTGGGGTGTGCCAGCTGATCTGCACAGCTCCTCTTAGCTCTCAGTGAGAGCCTGTGTCACTGGCACAGAAGACTGACAGATGCTTTGCAACTTCTTAGTCATCTGCTCTGACCTTTTGCTGGGTCCCATGTGCTTGTGCCTATAAGAAAGTGACTGGTGAGCCAGGCAGTGGTGGTGTATGCACTTGAGAGGCAGAGGCAGGCGGATTTCTGAGTTCGAGGCCAGCCTGGTGTACAAAGTGAGTTCCAGGACAGCCAGGGCTACACAGAGAAACCCTGTCTTGAAAGACAAAAAACAAAGCAAAGAAAAGAAAGAAAAAAAAAAAAATGACCGCCATGTGGTCCACACACAGAGCTGTGGTGAAGCCTGAAGTGTGCCATGGCACTGGTGTCCTGCTCATAGTGCTTGGCCCGCGTCCAACAGTGGATAAGCTGTGGTGATGTCTGCCGTGGGGCGGGACAGCCAACCACCTTTTACTTTGTAAGTTTCAGCTTCTTTTTGAGTGGCTGTCCTGGAACAGTAGACCAGGCTCGCCTTGAAGTCACAAAGATCCACCTGCCTCTGCCTCCTAAGGGCTGGGATTAAAGGTCTGCACTACCACGCCCAGCCTGCATCTCTTTTAGATTTATTTTTTGTGTATGAGTATTTGCCTGCGTGCACGTGTGCATGCCCCTTGTGTGCCTAGTGCCCATGGAGTTCAGGAGACAGTGTCAGATCTCATAGAGCTACAATTGGAGATGACTGTGAGCCACTCTGTGGGTGCTGGGAATTGAACCCAGCTCCTCTGCACGAGCAGCCAGTGCTCTTACTTGCTGAATCTGCTCTCTAGTCCTGTTCATTCCTGTCAATCTGTTCCTCCATTGTTTCTTGAGTTAAACATATTTTCTAATGTGCCATTTTACTAGCAATCTTGAGTATTTTCTTTGTTATATCACTATATTCACTATTATTATTTTTGGTGTTTTGAAACAAGTTCTCACTGTAGACCAGGCTACCTGGAACTCTGCCTCTCTACCTCTGCCAGAGATCCCTCTGCCTCTCTACCTCTCTGCCTCTGCCTCCAATGTGAGCATTTTAGGAGTGCTTCACCAGCCCTGGCTTCTCCTGCTCTTGCCCAGGTTACAGTGAACTGTAATCTAGCCACTGAGATGTCTCATAGCACCTCGCTTGGGTCTCTACCTCTGGATGTGTCCATCCCCCCTGACCCCCTGTTTGCAGAATTTTGGGCACTTTGCTGTTGCTGTCCATAGCCCTTGTTCCTTTTCCTTAGAGTGGATGATCTCAGCTGACCTGGTTCTCCAAACTCTCATATTTGTCAGTGAGCCCTCTAGTGAATGTTTTCTGCATTTTCTGCAGTTACTTGCTTGCAACTCTGAAACATCCCCCTCATAGCTTCAGTGACTGTTGATGATGCTGTGAGCCCCTGTCCAGGCATCTGGCCTTCAGTTTGTCTTCCTGCTGCTGTTTTGCTGGGTTAGGGTCTCCTGTCATGGTTGCTTACATGTTTTATATTTGATTCTTTTTGTTTACAGCATCATTCTTCCCAGTGGCATACATTCCTTTAAATTACTATATATTTTAAGTGCTCTTTCATTCATCTTCCTCAGTAGGGCGAGTGCTGTGGCTCTGGGGCGGGCCCCAATCCTTCTGCTTGGGTAGCTCTTACGCATGTCAAGGAGCTGGAGGAAGAGAAAACAGGTTCGTGGGCTAGTGCCTCACCTCTTACTGAGTCCAGCCTGCCTCTTTCTTTGTATTTAAAGACAAGGTCTTACTGTGTAGTTCTGGCTAGCCTGGAACTCACTATTTAGACCAGGCTGGCCTTGAATTTACATATAACTGCCTGCCTCTCATGAGTTCTGGGATTAAAGGCATATGCCACCATGCCCTGCCTTCATCCTTTATTTTTATTTTACTTATTGGCTTATTGGAGTACTTGGTCCTTAGAAGGTTTCAAGCTTTTCATTTCTTTCCAAGATCCTTAAAATGTCAATAGAGAATGTGTTGATACATGTTTGGTGTGGGTGCTTGGAAGCCACAGTTCACACAGGAGGTCAGAGGGCAACCTCAGGTTTCAGTCCTCCCCTTCTTCCTCCAGGTGAGGTCAAGTGCATGTATGCACATTTGTTTGTATGGTGTGCACGAGTGTATGGTGTATGTGTGTATATGGTGTGCATGAATATATGGTGTGTATGTCTGTTACATCTGTAGGAGGAAGTCAGAGGACAGCTTTGTAGAGTGAGTTCTCTCTCACCCTTATGTGGGTTCTGGGAATTGAACTCAGGCTGTCAGCTTGTGCAGCAAGCACTGTACCCAATGTGCTATCTCACTGACCCAGGTACAGTCTCTTCACCACTGTGTATAGTATGCTAGGTAGCCCTCAGATACCAGCGGTTCTCTTGTCTTTCTTTGTCTCCCACCTTTCCAGAGGAGACAGGCTGCTGTATCCAGCTTTACCTGGGCTCTGAGGACCCAGACTCAGGTCATCACACTGCCACAACATATGACCCACTGACCCATATCCTCCACCCATTTTCCTTCCCCTCTGCAGTAGTAGGTATCAAGCCTAGGGCTCACACATACATGCTAGCTAAGCACGCTACCACTAAGCTACAGCACCAGCCCAACCAGCAGATTTTGAGACATCTTCACACCCCTGTCCCAGCTGTGTTCTCTTACCTCCTCCTCCAAAGTCTGACATGGTCCCAAAAGAGTGTTAACAGCATAGGATCTCGTAAGCTTCCAGGCCCCCCTGTTTACCAGGGTGCACTTCAGCCTTGGGGTGGCAGCAAACATGACCTCCATCTTGCATCTCCAGTGCATGCTGCAGGCTGGTTACGGTGGTCTGTGGGGCCCCGAGAACTCTGACCCGCTTCATACGTTGTCCTGTGATGAAGTATGCCTGTTGCATCCCTAATGATACTGGAAAACAATATCCTGCATACTGTTGGGGTTGGAGAGTTGTGCTTTGTGTGGCAGTCATTTGTCCTGCTCAGCAGCTCGAGGAGTTTATTATTGCAATTACTATTTTTTAATGTGTGCATATTAGTGTTCTCCATATAGCATAACTTTAATTTTATACCGTCATCGATTTAGTTTATTAAAGCCTTCCACCTCACAGGCCCTCAGACACGCGCTCTGTAAGATGGCCATGCCAGTGCAGTCCACAGACCCTCAGACGCTTCTGGAAAGCTGTGTGCTTGTGTTCTTACTTACCGTGTTCAAGTTTGTTGGATAGCATTTTGTGTAATTTTTTTTCTCTTTCGTTTGTTAGATGACAGTTTATCATGCCATCTAAAATGTGATGTTGTGGTGGTATAACAGTTTTGAAATCTTGAAAGATAAAACTGGAAACATTTGCTCGTATTTTTTCCACCTCGGAGTGTTTTGTTAATGAGCCACTGTCTGCTGCCACGAGCCTGGGGCTGTGCTATAGGTGTTGATTGATTTTGGACGGCAAGGCCTCTCTAATTGCAGATCTTGACATTTGCATCACTTGTGCTGTTCTAGGTGAGCAAGACATGGAAGGTGATTGCTGAAGACGAGGTGCTGTGGTACCGGCTGTGCCGACAGGAGGGGCACCTTCCCCACAGCAGATTCTCCGATTACACCTGCTGGAAGCTCATCTTGCAAGAGTGCCTCGCCAAGGAGCACACATTAAGAGCCAACTGGAAGGTAGGCAGTGGCTGGTGGCATCCCTGGAGACAGGCAGGCAGGCAGGCCTGCAGTTGCGGTCTGAGGTTCATTCCCAGAGTGGAGGGGGCAGGTATGCTGAGCAGCCCCAGGCCCTGTGGACTCCGCCGATTTCAGCATCCGCCTTCGAGTTGGCCCTCTCCCAGCCTCAGGCCTAAAGCTTCCACCTGCTGTCTAGGAGAGGGCTGAGGTGGGCTGTCTGACAACCCCTGGCCTGGCTGGTTCGGGTCACTGGAGTCCTGCTCTGTCAGCCCCGTCCCCCTTTCTCTTCCTTTACTTCCCAGAGGCTGACAAGGCAGCAGCCCCATACACACAGGCCAGTGAGCTCTTGGAGGGCCTGGCGGATCTGCTGCTAGAGAAGTGGAGAGGTGCTGAGTGCTGTCTGCTCTCCCCTCACGTAACCCTTGGCTTGCCGCCCTAGCATTTATCACTTTGAGGCTCTGCAGAAACATTAGATCACAGCTAAGCATTTGCAGAGAAGCGTTTCTGGGGGAGCAAGCTGTCGAGAGTTGTGTTCCAGGGCTCTATGAGGCTCAGCAAGGTGCTTGCATGGCTAAGCTGCCTTCCCACCCAGGCAGCTGTGAATTCACCCATTGGAGATGGGGTAGAACTCAGCCCTTCTCCTACTTAAAGGTTGCTGGGAATAGACTTTGAAACAAGAAAGACTGTCATGACTGGGCCAGAGTGCATGTCTGTCCCTAGTCACCTTGTAACCTGAGTAATGACCAGTGCATGAGATCTATAATATCAGTGAGCAGGTACTGCTTCCCACTGTGGAATGGCTGGCCAGCTTCAGCTCTGGTGACATGAGATCCGCCCACTCATGCCAAGCAGCACTCCAGGACCCCTACTAGATGTCAGAAGCACTCTGCCCCTCTTGTGGCACTACAAGAGGTCTCCAGGCATTGCCAGGTGTCCCCTGGTGGCAAAAATTGCTCCTAGTTAAGAACCAGTCATCACTGGAGAGTTGGCCAAGCCAGTCTTCCTTAGCCCATTAAGACATTGCCAACTAAGTCAGATCTAGCTTGCCCATGATGTCTGCATCCACAGAAGGTAACAGGGAGTAGGCTCATTTGGAACCTGTGCACCAGCCCGATGAGGCCTCTGATGGATGGACAGGGTGATCTATGGAGGAAAGCTGCACAGAGGAGCCCGGAGCCTGGCAAAGGTGGGTGGAGAGAGCCTTAGAGCTGGCCTCCCTACCTTCCTTTTTCTAGAAAGGAGGGAACCAGGAGAGTGACTTGTCCCTGGCTTCGAAATCAGAGATGTCTGACTGAGGGAGAGCAGTAGCTTTGTTGTGCTTGGGAGCATGGTGTTTGTGCATGAGTGTGCATGTGCAAAGGACAAGGGGAAGAGGGCAGGAGGTCCTCACTCAGCTAGACTCAGGAGAAGTGAAGAGCATTTGTCATCCCATACTAGTTTACAAAGATGATGTGATGTCACCCCATATCTGTTCACTGGTTTTCTCTAACCAGTGCAAAGCCACCAGATATGCGTGGTGTGCAGTTGTCTGTCAGGTCATCTGGCAGACGGACAGCAGTGAGAGGGACTTGTGGGATCCCGGGCCCACTCCAGACCTGTCAACAGTGAGGACAGCTTGGGTGACATTTAAGTGACCTTTCACTAAACTGCAGTTTAAAACAGAACCTTCATCAGTACATGCCAAGGGCATCATGGCAGGTGTGAATCTTCTGAATGCCTTCATTCTAATCGGGTGCCTCACAGTAACACTGTACCTTGGCCTGTGGCTGTGGGAAGGTAGCCCTAGGGATGGCCTGATGTGTCCCCTGTGCAGCTTGCCTGTGTTCAGGGCTCTGGCCAGGTGGCAGGTACAGTGATTCTGACCCAACTGGGATTCATTTTAGGAGGGGTTGGGCAGGTGGTTGGCTTGGTAACTCCTCAGTCAGTGTCCAGAAACTCCAGAGAGGACCCTAGGTCTCTGAAGGCCTCCTCCCAGGAAAGGGCTATGAGTGCAGGTCCAGAGCTGAGCTGGAAATAGGTGGACAAGTGGGTAAGCCTGCCATGATGCCATTCTTCCTGGTGGTTGCTGCCCTTTGCTTTCTAAGTCTGTCATGAGTAACAGTAACAGTGTGACTTGGTGCCCAGGGTGGGAAGGCAGCTACTTCACCGAGCCCACTGACGCCCTGGGATGCAGCTCTCATCTCAGGCCCTCTGCTTTCTATCAGTACCTTCCCCTCAAGAGAGCTCTTCTGATCCCTTCTCCCAGGTTGCTGAGGTCCTCCCTTCCTTTAGCTCAGTTCCACCTGACTGCCCTGAATGTCTTCTGCCCCTGAGCTGTAGACTTGGCCTAAGGACTAAGTTAGGGTCATTGTGTAAATTTTCTCATCCAGTTTCAAGGGCTTAGCTGCTTAATGACCGTTGGCTTTGATGGAATAGGTGCCACCATCTCTTTCCTAATAGCGTATCCATCAGTGTGGCTGCCAACCAGGTGTGGCATGTACGCTCCTTAGTGTGACTCCTTGGGCCAGGCCAGCAGAAGTGACAGAGAATGGGGTAGTGTTCCTGAACACGGCTGCTGTCTGTGCTTCCCGTGGAGCTCACCCGTCTTACTGTGTTCTACTCCCTACGCAGAGATGCTTACATCCCTTCAGAGTCCCCTTGTTTGATTTAAAAAATAATTGATACGTTTTCTGGATTAATGACAATTGAGCACTACAGATTGGAGCGTAGTGTCTGATACCTATACTTTTGATGTTGAATGAATAAATTTAAGCAAGAAGTAGCAAAGGAATAAATGGTGTGTCGAGAGAGACAGCGGACAGCAGACAGACAGCTGATGGCTCACAACAGCCAGCACAGGTGACTGCAGCAGCACAGTGGAAAGAGCAGACAAATGGCCTGGGACGCGGAGGCCATCAGCTGGGGTTCCTGGTGGAGAGCTGTCTGCGTGGGTGAGCTTCCCGTGAGAGCGCTGACCTAGGATGGGCTTCCAGCTCATCTTTCCCAGGGTTTGTATGCCATCGGAAAATGGAGCTTTGTGGCCTTGTGGAGGTCATTTACCTTCATGCAGCTAGTAACTCCTTAGTGCTCAAGGGTAAGGGGTTTGTTTTTATTTTTGTGAAACAAGGTCTATCCTGCAGCCCTGGCTGTCCTAGAGCTTGCGGTGCAGACCAAGCTGGCCTCAGACTCCCAGAGGGCCACCTGCCTCTGCCTCCCACATGCTGAGAGTAAATGTGTGCACTACCACACCCACTTAAGGATGAGTTGTTAAGTACCCTAGCTGCTTGCTGCCTTCCCCTCTCTGTCAAGGGAGACAGGGCCATGCTTGGGTTTACAGTGGGGGGGCAGGTGGGGGGAGCCAGCTTCTCAGTGTGTTCAAACAGCTCATGACAGTTTACCAATAGAAAGTCCATTTCAGTGATCATGGGAAACAACGCAGCAGTCACACAAGGGCACACAGCTGGAGCCTGCTGCATCCCACCTCTCTCAACACCCCACCTACTTTCCCAAGGAGCAACCCAAGTTAATGGTCAGACTGTCCCCTTGAGGAGGCTGACGCTGACTTAGACTGCTATCTCTGTCCTTCCCTGTCTGTCTGCTACGACACCTTTCATTTATTCTGGGAACCCTCTTGTGGATCCACTAAGTGCTTTCCTGCAGGCTGAGCTGATTAATATGTGACACACCACTTCAGGCCCTGCCATGGGGGGGCACACTTACCTGTGTGCACACACTTCTTTCTACCCAGTGACATTCTGGGGACACACAGGCCAGCATCTCATGTTCACTGCTCCACACAGACCACACTGCCTCTGGTTTAGAGGCTAACCTGGGCAGGCTCCCTGTTTTATCCTTCTGCAGCCCACTGACTGGAATGTGGTCCACACCATAGAAGATGGTTATGGCATGTAGGTGAGAGCAGAGCATATTCCTGGGGAGCTACCCCAGGAATAGTACGAACCACACCCCTTTTCCTCACACAGAATCGCAAAGGTGCCGTGAGCGAGCTGGAGCATGTTCCTGACGCTGTTTTGTGTGACGTGCGTTCTCACGATGGTGTTGTCATTGCTGGGTAAGCAAAGCCATATCCTTTCAAGTTGCTCAATCCTTATCTTCACCCCCTGCTCACTGCTCAAGTACCTCAGCTTCAGCTACACACACAGACCCTGCTAAACTCTCCGGTTTGAAGTCTTCACTCCCAGCAAGGCTGTGGCCACGAGCTCCTTTCCCTCGCCTGCAGTCGGGCATTTGTGTGTCTCCTGAGTGAGAAGTTTAACATCAGCTCCTGAGAGTTCCCTCAGCTGCTGTTCCAGAACCCAGCATGAAGAATTCTTCCTGGTTGTTACTAGAGATCTGGATATGCACTTCTTTACTGTGCAATGAAATCAACTTTATTTTAGGGTTAGATTATCTCTTGAGCTAATGTCTCAAAATGTAAACTTTATATATTTTTGCTGTGTGTCAGATGTATACAAATATTGCACAGGCTGTGTGCCAGAAAGCAAGTCCAGTCGATTGGCTTTGTGGGAGCTGCCTCAGGGCTGCTGCTTCAAGGAGACCAGAAATCAGGGCCAAGCTTGGACTTAGACAGCTAGCAGTCACTCGCCTTTCCTTTACCTTCTCTCCTTCAGCATTACTCAGTGAGCACCATTCGAAGGCCAGCAAGATGGCTCAGAGCGTCAGAATGCTGAGTCCAAGACTGACTAGCCCCAGGGTTGACCCTGGAGCCCACACTTGTGTTAGGGAAAGGAGAACCTTTCTATTTCTGCCAATTGTTCTCTGACCTCTGTGTATGACATGGCACCCCCAAATGAATGAGATATTAAAAAGAAAGTTATAGCACCTTTGAATTGAAATTCTGAATAGATCTCTGAAATATTTTATGGCAGGCCCGTTCATAAAAAATTGTTTGTTTGTTTGCTTGCTTGTTTCTTGTTTGGATTTTGTGTGTATATATGGGTACACATGTACCACACTGCATGTGTACAGGTCAGAGGACAACTTGCAGGATTTGTTTCTCTAGCCACCGTGGGTCTCAGGGATTCCACTTCGGGTGTAAGGTTTGGTGGCAGATGCCCTTACCTGCTGAGCAGGCTTGCTGGCCCTTCTGTTTTAGGAGAGTCTGGCCAGGAGGGCCAGCTTTCTTTAGCGTCTGTTTACTGGCCTCAGCTCTTACATCCCCGTGGTTAACCTGTCCATCTGTCTGTTAGGATGCTGTCAGGCCTGCAGCTTCATTGTGAGGTGTGGCAGAGTGCTTTATTCCATGTTTGAGGGCCGGTGGTAACCACGCAGGGTTACTTTATTCCCACTTCAGGTTTCTGCCTAATCTTACAAGATGGTGCTGGAGGCCCTGTTGCAGAGATGGGACTAAGAGGCCTAGGAGATTACAGATGTAAGACACTCCTTCCCCAAGTCCAGTTAGGAGCATCTTTGAGCATGGAGCACCAAGAAGGGACCAGCTCTGAAGGCAGCCACCCCCTCCCCCACCTCCTTCTCCCTGGGGATCTGCTCAGCACTAGATAGGCCACCAAAGGCGCAGTGTTGCCAGTGTTCTGGGATCGATTGTGTGAAACTTGAGCTCTGGGTCAGAGAGGCTCCTCAGCTCCCTTCTCTGAGAGAAGCTCCAGTTGATGGCTCAGTCCGAGACCCTGCCATCTCGCTTGTATGCAGAACATCTTGTGTTTATCATTAAAATTTCATCTGGCGGTTACGATGCTTGTTTTCTAGGTCAGCTCTTGAATCCCTTTTCATTTGAGACAGTGGTGTTTGTGGTTACCTCATTCCCAATCAATGTTGTATTCTCCAGGCTTTCTGCAGTCGAGCATCTCCAAGGAGCCTCTTAAAGAGACAGGACTGCCGGCCGCTACTTGCTCTCACTCATGCTGGTTTCCCTGTTTTTCCTGTTTCTCTTTGTTTGACCAAAAGGCTGGCTTCCTTGTCCCCCCCAGCCTGTGAGATAACCCCCGTAGGGTCAGAATGCGGGCTTGCTTCTCCCCAGTTAGTGTTCTCTGTGCACTGGCTTTGGGCTCAGGCTATGTAGGCCCAGTCCTGGTTCAGCCCGACTCCTCTTTTCACGTAAAACCAGAGAGACTGTGAAGTCACTGCCTGCTCCTGGGCTTCCTGGCTGAGCTAGGCCCCATGTACAGTGTGTTCCACCTGCTTCCCTCCTTACTGTCTTGGGTGTGCTCACCAGTCACCTTTCTGATACTCAAGTTGTGCACCTTGTGTTTGCTCACAGTCTGCTGAATTACTGGCCACATCTGTTTGAAAATTGAGATCTGGTAAATATACCATGACATTCACTCTTTCAAAGAATTGAACTCAGTGAATTTTAGTAATTTGCAAGACTGTACAATGGATACTGATTCCAGAGTGTTTTCAAGACCTACACACATATCCAGTGCCCATTTTTTTTTTTTAAGACAGTGTTTATCTGTGTAGCCCTGGCTGTCCTAGAGCTCTGTTGGTAGACCAGGCTGGCCTCAAACTCAGAGATTCCCCCAGCCTCTGCCTGCCGAATGATGCGACTAAAGACCTGTGCCATCACACCCAACATCCCCAGTCCTAGTGTTGATGGGCCAGCTAGCTCTGCCTCCCTGCAAGACTTGCTCCTGAATCCCCTTGGCTAAGCACCTCTTTTCAGTGCGGTTTCCCCAGTGTCTTTTCATTACTTTATTAGATTTACTACAAAACTCCGCATATAGTTCCAATTTTCCCCTTTGTTCACCCAACAGAAGACAAATAAATAAGTCACTTCCTGTTTTCTAGATGTTCTGAGAAGTGGGTTGGAGGATGCCATCATTGAATAGACAAGCACAGGTTAGAAGGCTATGATGTCACTAGGCTACACAGTCTCTTAGGAACACAGGTGTGTGGGGGTGGGTAGGCCTGCTGCTGACCAGACTGTCCTGTGGCACTCGATTGTGTTAGTGTTAGGATTATCTCATGGTTGGGCCTGCAGATTTTTCTGTTTCTGTTTTGGTGACACAGTTCATCTTTAACCTTAGAAAGCAGAGGCTGCTGGAGAAACTCCATGTTCTCTATAAATAGTGTCACCACGGCTGTGTTCATAGCTTTCTATCTGGAATCCCTTATGTGGGATATTCCATCCCTTAGAGGAATTTTGTATCTTCCACACTTAGAAACTTTGAAAATTCTTTCATAGGCCAGTGTAGTTCCAGTGTAACTTTGTGATTTGAAGTCCCCAAACCATCCCTTAAATTTGTTCCAGCACATAGCTCCCTACTCCATGGTATTGCCAGAAACATGGCTGCCCTCCGGGTGTCTGCTGGCTGGTGCCTTTTGAGCCTCTTGATGGTTTGACCCTGTTGACTGCATCCTCCTTGAGATGGTATGGATCCTGTGTTAGACTACTTTGGCCCCACAGAACCTGCTTGAGCCTAGCACCCGGGAGACTTGGAGAGCAAGTCCCAGAGTCTCAAGAGAAGTTCTCCCTGGGGCCTTTGCCCCTGTCCTATTGAGTCTCCATAGGCCCCCTCAGCCGTGAGACAGCATTCCAGAAAATGTGAGGGGCTCATCCACAGGACAGCGTCTCCCACTGCTTAGGAAGAAATGGTTTTCACGGTTCCCCCCAAATGCAGCTCCTTTCTGTCCTCCTGGGCCCAGTGTCCACCTGCATTCTCTGTGCTCTGCCCTTGCAGTACTGCCTGGGAGGCCCCAGCCTGCCTTCTGTGCCACACTTCCATCTGTAGTGATGGGTGCAGTGCATCAGGAAGTGTCTGCGCACGCTCTCTCTCTCTCTCTCTCTCTCTCTCTCTCTCCCCCCCCCTCCCTCTCCCTCTCCCCCTCCCCCTCCCTCTCCCTCCCTCCCTCCCTCCCTCCCTCAATTTTGACTTTTGTAGGTGACAACTCTTAAAAGTCTTATGATGCTGGCTTTATAATTATACAAAGGAGTTACATTGTGGTTATGTGTTGGAATTGAAGGTGTAGCTCAGGATAAGTGTACTTGCCTAGGAAACACAGGGGTTAGGGTCAAGCTCCAACCCAAAGACAAAGCCCGATCAGGAATGTGCTGTGTATCTCACTGAGAATGAATGAATAGGAGCCAGCATGATGAGAGCACCCTGCTGTGGAGCTTGGGCCACACTCTTCCCCGTGTCCCTCCCTGCACAAGTTAAGACTTGCAAACAGATGACATCATGGGCCCAGAAAGGTCACAGCACCAGGCCAGGATATGGGGCCAAGTAGAGTTTGCTGAAATGCTGTGGAGAACCACCTAGTGAAGAGCCTCCCAGGTAGGGCCTGGAGGCCTGGGGAGCCAAGCCTGGGCTCCTGTGAGGCCCCATGCCAGCTCTGCCGCCATTAAGCTATTAGCTCACCAAAAGCTTTTATGCATGCCCAGGAGTGTGTGGTGGTGTGCAGTTAGCTCCCCCACTTAGTATCACATGTCTGAAGTGTCCTGCTCCCATCAGCTGGCTCAGTTTCTGCTCCCACCAGAGCATCGCATCTCCCAGATGGTTCAAACTATTGAGCCCCTTTCTATGCTGAGGGGTGTTTCAGTCTACTCAGGTGTTTCTTCCTGGTTTCCATGGTCACCTTCCTTTCCTGGAGGAAGCCGCAGCTGTGTGTCCATGTTTCTCCTCTGCAGATGGGGCTGGAGGAAAACTGCATCAGTCAGTGTTCAGAAGTTAACTCTCCCTTTACCTAAAAGTGCTCTTCTGTCCTGTCCTGTCTCTCATCCCTTAGTCAGTGTCCTCAGCCCTCCTAACTGCCTCGTCTCATAGTTCCTCACATCTGCTGCTTCCTAACTGTAATGTCGCTACTGTTACGAATCATAATGTAAGTATCTGATCTGCATGATGTCTGTTGTGTCACACACACACACACACTCCGAGTGGAGTCACGACCCATGGGGTGAGACCCACTGCCTTAGAGTCAAGCTCACTAGAGCAGATTGATAAGAAATACGGCCGCTTCCTGGCAGCCAGGTGAACTCTGCCTGTGTCTCAGCTGCAGGCCTCCTGTGGGTTTATTTTGTCGTCTGTCCACAGGATCTGGGATCTCAGTGTTTGCTCTTGGACCTGGAGCTTTTTTGGTTCCTAAGCTTTGAGGTCTGAATTGCTGCTTTGTGTCATCTGTCTCAGGCAATGGTCGTTTACAGTGAAAGATTAAACTTAGAGATGCACATTTAAACACAGTTGTCCAAGGTAAGTTAACGGAACTTAATGACAGGCATCTTTTCTCCACTTTCTTAGTGACTGAAAATCTCCTTTGCTTCAGCTGTGTGCCAGGATCAGTAGAGGCTGTGTTTGGAAGCAGTGTGCATTTGCCCTAAATTTTAAAGTCTTTTCTGCTTGGGAACAGAAGGTCTCAGGTGTCCTGGGCCAGCAGGGCTTGTTAAGTGCAGACTGGTGGTAAGGTTCTTTTATGTCCTTGTCACCCATCTTTACACTTAACAAGGACGTGCATTCCAGCCTTCTCCTTGTCAGAAAGCCTTCTCCTGGCAGTTCCCTCTCAGCCTCGCCTTGTATGGATTTTGTGCTGCTGCTTATGGCTCTGGACTGCTTCCCTCCCATAAGGGGCTCCGTCACGACCCACTAGGGATCGCTTTTTAAAAATACTTTGAAATTTATTTATTTTCTGCCGTGAGGCATGCATGCTTTTCTAGTAAATAAGTCTGAGGTAACCTGCTGGTACGCGACTGGAGGAGAGCTTTGCATTTATTACATCTTTAATGAAGGCGCTCCAGAATGTCCTTAATAAATACTGATGAACTCATGGCTGCATTTATCCATCTCTGCTTCTCCAGGGAATTATGGGAAGGGCCACAGCTCCAATAACTCTGCATAATCATCATCGACTCTGACTCTATTGATTGTCATTAACCAAGATGTATGGAAAGCAGTTGTAAGTGTGCAGTGCATGTACCACACAAGGGCCATTAAGATGTTCATTATTTTTCAATTGCTACGTCTTACGTTCCCCTCGATGTTTGCTCTAGTGCATTTCCACAGAGTGGCTGCACTGTGGGGCGAGTTCATTTTGTTAATTGTGCAATACAGCAGTCATGTTCTGTAGAAAACAGTAAATACCCTGGATTTTATTGATCACAGCAGAAGTACAGAGCAAGGGTAGAATTCTCAAAACCTCTGTGCCGCGTCCTCTGTGTGGGAACTGTACCTCAGCAGCTTTCAGCCGCTTTTCCCTTCCATGTGGAAGCAGCAGATCCCCATTCGGCTCACGGTCAGCATGGGCAGACTGCTCAGAGCACATCTTGCACAGGAGCGCTTCCTAGGCTCACAAAAGCTGCAGCTGCTGGTGGCTATGGAACTGCCTGGGAGGTGCTGGGCGGTAGGATGGGAGGCAGGGGCCAGGACACCATGGAGAACACTGCAGACAGGCCAGGTTCCTCCCAAGGATTGTCAGCACTTAGGAGTCCTCTGTTGGGGGTGGGGGAGTGTCCCTCTGCACTCTACTGGTTATTAGTAATCCATTGTAGTATTTGTCTGTCTTCCTAGTCGGAGTGAGCACAACAGCCAAGTCCTTGGCACAGGGATCCAAGTGTTCAGAACCATGAACTGTGTGCTGCTGAGGCCTGATCACAGTAGAGTTGGAACTTCATTTGGGAGCAGCAGAAACAGGGTCCCATGGAGGAAGAAATCCACCGACTTTTTTTTTTTTAAGATTTATGGTTAGGCGTGGTGGCCCACGCCTTTAATCCCAGTACTTGGGAGGCAGAGGTAGGCGATTTTTGAGTTCGAGGCCAACCTGTTCTATAGAGTGAGTTCCAGGACAAACCCTGTCTTGGAAAAAAAAAATTATGTATGAGTGCTCTGTCTGCATGTGCACCTGCATGCCAGAGGAGGACATTGGATCCCATTACAGATGGTTGTGAGCCACCATGTGGTTGCTGGGAATTGAACTCAGGACCTCTGGAAGAGCAGCCAGTGCTCTTAACCGCTGAGCCATCTCTCCAGCTCAATTCCATTGATCTTTGTGTATACTTACCCAGGATATGAAATTAAGTGTAGAAGGCTGTCTTGGGTCAGCCCAGCCCTGTGCTCTGGTGCCGTCTTCTGGGGCTTTGGTTGCTGGTATCTGACTGCCCATGAAACAGGGTGGTGGGACTGATGGAGATATGTGGGGGGACTGTGTCCTGCCCAGCTGAACACACTGTGCAAACCATGAATTCCTCGTGTTTCACTTAAATGGGGCTGGCTCTTGTGAGCAGTGTCTGTTGAAAGTCGTAGTTTCAGGGTGTGGAGTAACTTGTTGGCGGCAGACTGAGGGAGGCCTGGGCACAGTTTGAGCCCACTTAGCTCTGGGCCTCAGTGTTCTTCACAAACCCTCCTCCACTTGTCCAGGTGGCTTGGAAGAGCCTCGAGCACATTGGTTTTGAGTGACTAAGAGCTGGCCCTGGGAAACAGATGCACCCTTTGCTGCTGGATGTCACATGGGAGGGGACTGAAAGGCTATGTCAGGTGGGACTGGTCCCTCTGCCCCCCTTTTCTTGTGGCCTCTTGCTTTGAATAAATCTTCTCACAGAAGCACACATTAGAGAAAGCTCTAGAGTTGTAATCATTTTAAACTGGCAATTGCCCTGGTACCAAGGAGCTTGGCATGGGAGCCAGTACCATTCTCTTTTAATAAAGAGTCAGCGGCCACCTCTGACCTCCATTTTGCCAGGCATAGCATGACTGGGAAAGCACTTGGTTCTTCATGTCCCCAGCCCATGTGCAGCTGGTTCCATTCTGTCTCTCTGTGAAGAGGCCTCCTAAGTTGTGCTCCTACGGCAGCTAATGTACTGTAGTTGTCCTGTGCACACTGTAATTACAGCCATCAGTGCTGAGGTTCAGAGGCTTCCAGTGTGAGTGCTTATGACGGTGCCACTGTCATAGGAGTGTCTGAATCGGTTGAGTGTAATTGTCCTTGGGCAGCGAAGGAGACATCTGGAGCCTTTTCCACCTCTATCTCTGCATCTTCCTTAGCTCTTCCTGGCCCTTGTGGGTGAGCACACCCAGACCACGCTCAGGAGTTTGTGCAGGGCCCTCTGATGAGCAGTGTTGTCCACTGGTGACAGTGCCTGTCTGCAGCAGGGCTCAGCAGCACCAAGTTCTCTCTCTTAGCTGTCAGAGCCTGCATATGGGTCTTGCAGCTCCTGCTCAGATTCGAAATCTGCCCCTATCAGGGTGAACCGCCTGATTCTCTGCTTCTTTAGCTCTGAAGAACAGAGTTAATTCAAGTGGCTGTCTGCAAAATTCCATGTTTATGCAAATAACTGGGTTTGCCTGATGTCTCCCAGAGCTACAGTTCAGACTGTTTGGAAGGAGATGCTAAAGTCTGAGGAGATCATCTGTGTTCTGGGTACTTCACTCCCCATTACTAGTGGGGGCTGCTGGTTGGGAGGGAGGGGAGGGCGCTGCCAGTGACCTGCTCTTTCCAGACACCACTTCTTTATAGCATTAGCTGTGCATGAGGTACAGAGGTTCAGGCCCAGTGAGGATGGGCCTGCACGAATGGCCAGTGGCGGTAGCACAGAGCCCTAAGTCAGCAGGCAGGATGGGCAGAGAGCCTTGGATGCTTCTTGGAGTGACTAGGATTGTGAGTCAGTGTTGGAGGGACCTGGTTTGTCCTATGATGGGACTGGTGACAGCACTGACAAGGCAGACGTCTGTGAGGAGCTCAGGAGCCTGCGAGCCAGCGCTCAGGAGAAGCAGTGTACGTGTTTTGGTATGCAGGGGCAGTGTGAGTGCTATGACTTAGCTGTGCCTGTGAGTCCCTTTCCTGCCCCGTGGAGCCCCTGCCCTCCTCCCCTGCCCTTCTCCCCTTCCCTGTGAAGTCCTTGCCCTGTGGGGTCCCCACTCTCCTCCCCTGCCCTCCTCCCCTGCTTATTCTTCAGATGAGAACATAGCAGCAGTTGTCTTGCACAGCACTCTCCTGTGCAGCTCAAAGGTGAAACATGTTTTCCTTGTGGTGGTTGTTGCTGGTTTACCTCAGAACTCTCTGGAGAAGGCAGTGAGCTGTAGCCCTGGTCCCCCAGAGCCTGCCTTTCACACCCTGCCCCTCCTACTCTATTCCCAATGTGGCATCATGAAACACAGCATGAAGACCATGGATGTGCTGAAAGAGTCCAAACAGGGCTGTCTGCAGCAAGAACAGCTCATGGTTTCTCTTCATCTTGCTTTCCTGAGCCATGCGTCCTCCCCTCTTCATGTGGAACTGAGCCTGGAGAATAGACTCATAGTCTGGACTCCTATACCAGCCTTCCTATCATCTCTGTAGCAGAAACAAGCGGCTTAGCCTGTTCCAGTGAACAAACTGAGTCAGGTTGAGGGGGCCGAGCTGATGCATTGTTGCAGCTGTGGGGAGCAGCTCCTTCTGGGGTTCCTCATCAGTGTGGTTATCCAGATCGCTTCCTGAGGAGCCTGGACCCTGTGGGCCATGTCAGTGTGCAGCTTTAGTTATTTATGCATTGCCACAGTTAAGGACAGTTAGGAGGGGTAGTGATCATGATAGTGGCAATCCAGTGTGGGGAGGCCTCTCTACTGTGTAGTCCTCTTGACAGAGTTGTCTATACTCTGTCCTGCAGAGTGAGCTCACCCACAGGATGACCTGGGAGCTGTATAACCTACATGTTTACAGGTTACTGTAGATTCCTGGGTGGGAGGGCATGCTGCAGTGTTATAAAGAAAATGACCCTGAGTCAGGGCACTCATGGTTGTCTCATTAGGAAATCTTTCCAGACAATGGAGGCACACACCTTTAATCCCACTACAAGCAGGTAGATCTCTGAGTTCGAGGCCAGCCTGGTCTACAGAGTGAGTTCCAGGACAGCCAGGGCTATACAGAGAAACCCTGTCTCCGAGAAAAAACAAAAAAAACCAAACAAACAAAAAAAACAAATCAAACCAGCCGACTGACCAACCAACCAAAAAAACCAAATCTCGCCCTGGGTGGCTGATGGGACTGAGGGAGTAAGAAGTACTTGTCTAAAAAAGCTTGGTGTCCTGAGTCCATCTTGGAACCTGCACAACAGTGGAAAGAGAATCGACTCCCCCAGCTTGTCCTCTGGCTGCCACACAGGTATCTAGTATGCATGTGCACAGCGATACATAGACATGGGGTCTCACCAGAGGCTGGCCTTCTGTAGCCATGTCAGACATGATCATGTCCTAGGTTTCAGAGGTGACTAGATATTTTGTTTCTGCAGTGAGATTCTGAGGGAGTGTGATTAGGGCCTTAGGAACACTGTCCCTTGGAATCCCTGCCTCTCTGTACTCAAGAGGCCCCTACATACAGCTCCTTCTCCTCCACCCTCACCCTCCTTACCTAAGGGATTCAGCAGGAGGAATGTGGACTCTCAGCGACAGGCAGGGTGCACCTTCATTTGGCTACCCTCTCATCCTGAAGGCCTTAAGACAGTGGACTATCCAGGAAGTGGTCAGAGCTAAAGGCCTGAACTAGGGCCCTTGCTTTTTTAGTGGGCAGTGCAGGCACTTCATTCTCACAGGAAGGTGGCAGTGCCTGGCTCTGCCGCGGAGTCATTTGAGCAGATTCGATGTCCTTAGGGGCCCTAATGAGTTAGCTGTGCTCCTGGAGGAGGTGTGAAGAGCTCGTTGGGGCTCTGTGTCCCAGCTGCATCTGTGTCTCCGCATGCATGCCTGCTGGGATGCCAGCACGGGTCTATGGTTCTGTCTGTAACTCCTGGAGTGGGAAGGGTGAAAGGGATGGCTTGGTTATGAGGCTGGAGAGGGCATATCACACTGCTCATTCTCCTTCCCTCCCTTCCTTTCTCTTTTCCTTTGAGACAGTCTCACTATGGAGCTCTGGCTGTCCTGCAACTGTGTACACCAGGCTGGATTCGAACTCACAGGGATCTGCCTGCTTCTACCTCCCGAGTGTAGGGATTAATGGTGGTCACCATTGTGTTGTAACAGCGTGGGCTGTGTCCACAGCCTTCTGCAGTCCAGCCGACAACTTCCTTACTCAAACCACTGTAGGAACAGCGCCTCCCGCCAACCCACATGCTCCATTCAAACCACCATAGGAACAGCGCCCCCGCCAGCCCACATGCTGCCATGTATAGCCTCCAGATTTCTCTTGGAACCAAGAGCATTATTCTCTTCCAGATACACGTCAGGGGATGTGCGGGTGTGGGACACCCGCACCTGGGACTACGTGGCCCCCTTCCTGGAGTCTGAGTCTGAGGAGGAGGATCCTGGAATGCAGCCATATGTCTCCTTTGTGAGGATCAACAGCTCGCTGGCAGTGGCGGCTTACGAGGATGGTGAGTACCACCGTCCCCCTCCACCCCTCCACCCCCCCCCCCCCCCGTCTCAGAGAAAGCCTCACCCAGTGTCGTAGCTGCAGCTGCTCCCTCCTCCTCTGAGCATGCACACACTCACATAATCACTCACTTACCTCCTTACACAGGGTGTATGTATATTGGCACACACCCCTGCCTCCTTACACACACGGTTATGCACTCTGTCCTGCTTTTAAGTAAAGAATCTAGCCAATAACCCTGTGCATTAGTAGACATTGGAACATGATACCCATTAAAACTGGTGTTTAATTCATCCTGGAACCACTGAGCCGGGCATGAGTGCCAGGCATGATGAGACTGGCCAGACCATCTTAAGCAAATGCTGTGTTTAGTTTAAAATAGTAAATGTACTCAGCCTGTGTCCTCGGCTGAGTCTAAAAAGAATAGTGACAAGGATGGAGAGGTGATCTGACATATGTAAGCAGAAGCGGGACGTCAACACCAGCCTTCACCTGCCACTCACACCGTGTACAGCTCCTGATGGCCTAGACAGATCCTGAGTGCATGGGAGCAACCATGGGTTTGCAAACTGTTAGAGGAACGATGGGACACATGCATTGCTAGTGATAGAGTTCATCACACCTCTCACATGGCCTCCTGCCTGTCCCCTGCTCCCGGGCCTGATGTCCATTGCAGATTGCCAGGCAGCATCGTGTCATTTGGCACAGAGGGCAGAGCTACAGGAGCTTTTAAGGAGCTTTGTAACCACCTAATACTTAACAACGAGAATTCAGAGCTAAAAGAGTAAACGTAGAGATTTTTAAAATTGACCAGAACTTTATACTCTATTCTTGTGGTTTTAATGACAGTAGACACCTCAGATGGTCATTAGCTAAGTTGAGATTGGAGGTGTGGCTCAGCACGGTACTTGCCTGCCATACATGAGGCCCTGGGTTCAACCTCAGCATCCTCAGTGCAGCAGCAGCAGCACAGTGCATCTATGGTGGTTAGGCTTTTCCATTTTGCTTGTTGCTCTCATATATGCAGCATGGCCTCACGCTTGCTGCTTAGTCTCCAGCTGGCCTTGTAGCTTTGGAATGCTCTAGCAGCACTTCCTGTCCTGCATACTTGATTGGCACAGACACTTCCACCAATGGGAAACTGAGGGCTGGAGGATGAAGGTGTTGAAGCCATAGCTAGTGTTGTCTCCTAGCCCCGCTGTTGTTGGAGCTGAGTCCCTGACAACAAACATGGAGACTCTTATAAATCGAGCACTGGGCTCACTGTAGTTTTAAATTTTCTAACATTTACTTTTAATAAGGGTTCTTAGATGCTTTAACTTCCCTTCTAGCCCACCACCCACCAGAGGTTAGTGGAAAAGAAAGGGAATTAGGATATGGGAGAAGTGGACCTGTTTAGAAATTGTTCTTTGGAGCAACTCCAGTTTGCATTGTCAGGGAGTCAGCAGTTCAGTTCACAGGTCAGCAGCGGCAGCTCTGTCCACTTGCAAACCCTTCATGAGTATACCAGCAGTCCAGTTCAATAGGCTCGTGATAGAAACATGAGTCAGCGGACACAGCCAGGCCGCTGCCAATTGGCACAAGTCAGCAGGAGGGACCAGGACCAGCAGGGAAGTCAGGAGTTCTACACAGTACCTCTCAACAAAGTGAAGTTCAGTGAAGCTGAAGACTCCAGACCAATGAAGTGTTGCAAAGCTAGCTATGCAAGCAAGCAGTCACTCTATTTGGTCTTATTTTTACTCCCTCCAAACATCACGTGTCCTCCCATGGGTCTTGCCTCAGCAAAACACCACATAAGTCTGTCTGTCTTAGCAAAATTCCATGTGAGTCTGCATCAGCTGACATCACTGCCAGTTGGTCCGAGGAAGGGGGAAGAAGCTATAAGAAACTTATGGGAAGTTCTTTGGTGAGTTTCTCTCTGGCGTCACCACAAGCAGAGCTCAGCAATTAAATGTAAGGCCAACCAATACACGTATGTCGTTAACAGAGTCCTTCATCAGAGTCCTTTCATGTGCTTGCTTTAGCAGACCATCCTTTCACCTGTGTCTGCTTTAGTGAAACACTCCTTCACTGGTCTGCCCTTGCAAAACACCATGTGACACATCTGACTTCCCAGAGAAACCAGAGGTTTCCGCCCCAGCTCACCACATCTGACCAGCTTGCAGATAGAGCTTGAGGGAAAATATAGTGTGCTGCAAGTTAGGTGTGCACGGAGACTGCACACGGATGTGCATGCTAAGGAGTGCTCCTCCACTGCTGCTCTCGCTCGCTCAGATGGATGAGGCCGTCTTCATAGCAGTACAGGGGCAGTGTAGATATGATGAAGAACTTCCTTCATGGTAAATACTCGATAGAGGTTTTCAAAACTTAGTTCAAATGTTCCACGTTAAAACTCTAACTTATAAGCCGGGCAGTGGTGGCTCATGCCTTAATCTCAGCACTTGGGAGGCAGAGGCAGGCGGATTTCTGAGTTCGAGGCCAGCCTGGTCAACAGAATGAGTTCCAGGACAGCCAGGGCTACACAGAGAAATCCTGTCTCAAAAAACCAAAATAACAAACAAAAAACCAACCCTAATTTATTCAGAAGTGGTGAACATTTACTAGCAGCACTTGGAAGGCAGAGGCGGGTGGCACTCCCAAGTGTCAGGCCAGCCTGGTCTACTTAGTGCGATTCAGGCCAACTGGGGCTATATGGTGAGGACCTGTCTCAAAAAAAAAAAAAAAAAAAATCAGTTAAAATTTAAACAACAAAGATTGTGTGTGTGTGTGTGTGTGTGTGTGTGTGTGTCACATGTATGTATATATACATACATGGTAAAAAACAAAACCTGCTGAAAGTGCCCTTCAACTTCTAGGTGCTTTCTGCTTTTAGACCAGTGTTGTACACTCTGTGTGTCTTGTTCTTAACCCAATGACATACCTGGGTGACCTGTGTTACTCTCCTCAGTGTTGTATGGTGCCACGCTGCACACTGAAGTGTCCACCACTTCTGAATAAGTTAGGCTCTTTAAGTGACTATTTGAACTAAGTTTTGATCTGTATTCCAGTATTTACCATAAAGGAACTTCTTCTTCATACTACACTGCTCCTATATTTGTACTGAGCCATCGTCACTGGACTGAGGCGGACATGCTCGGTGTCATGTCAGGCATGCTGCTGAAGTGTCCTCAGAAATGTCCCTGTCATCTGTTAGGCTTTCAGTTTTTTGTTGTTTTATGTGTGTAGGTGTTTTGCCTGCATGTGCCGGTGTGCCATCTGCATGCAGTGCCCTCCTGAAGCAGGAGGAGGACATTGAGTCCCTGGAACTGGAGGTCCAGACAGTTGTGAGCCACCATTTAGATACTGAGAACCAAATCAGGGTCCTGTGGAAGAGCAGCCAGTGCTCCAGCCACTGAGCCGCCTCTCCAGTGCTCACTCTGGCTTTGTGGCGGAGTGACCCTGAAAGCTCACACCTATGTGATGATCCTTCTGTGCCAGCCTATGGCTCACCCAAAAGCAGTGTGTCTGCATTTGCTCTCAGTAGCAGTGTTGTAGTGAGCAGCTTTGCACAAATGTCTTCTCATATGTATGCAGGGAAGTCGGTTGCTATAGGAAGGGTCTCCAGGTGGGAGAGTACAGATCCCATGCTGTCTTCTGCTCTCCAGCAGGTGTGAGCTGTCCCTGTGTTCTTGGGTAGGGTTATTGGTGGATTTGATAGGGAATGGAACATAGTGTGGGAAGGGTTTGATAGTTTCTTACGCATACCTGCCACTTGTGGTCCTTGTGTTTCCTTTATGGTTGTGTCGCAGTTAAGTCCTAGTCAGTACTGAGTCCGCTGTGGATCAGTAGGAAGTTGACCTGAGTACCCATGGTCTCTAGCACCATGAGACAGGTCTGCTCAGGGCACGATGGCGGGCAACCACTTCGCTGTCAGGTAAGCTGAAGTCCTTCAAAACATCAGCACTGTCCACTTAGGTGTGCAGACCATTTCTCTTCCAGCACTAGCAGGCCTTCCCTGCCTTCCCAGCTGGGTCATGTTGTCAGGATTTCTGTGGAAATCACACCTTCTGGTCGTTTTCCCAACCCAGGTGGCCTTGTCCCCAGTCTCACCTGGGTGACAGACTGCCAACCCTAAGAGCTGACTCAGGTCTAAATATCCAGTGCACATTCCCTGTTCCCCTCCAAGAGCAGTGGCTAGTGCTTCTTGGGCACAACCCCTGTGGAAAAGGACCTTGTACAGTCTGCGGTGTGTGTGCAGTTTGTGGAGGGAATGACCTCCAGCCTTCCCATTGCGCCTAGGTGCTCTCCTGAAGGCACTGAGGCTCAGACCCCTTGTTGAAGCTGCCACGTCCACCACAGCAGGAGCCTCCCTGCAGGAGGACTCTAAGAGAGAGCCCTCCACCCCATCCTTTCTGGAGCTGGGCCCCAAGGAACCCCGCATGCGCACCTGGGGGCTAGGACTTGGCAAGGAGAGCCACAGTTGTGATTTTTTGAATTCCAACCCACTGGCCTCATATTTCTTGTGCCTTGTTTCCAATTGTCAGCACTGGCCCCTCTCCAGTTTGATTTTCCCACTAATTGTGCTGCACGTTACCATCCCAAAATGAATCAAATCAGAATGCTTTCCTGGAGCATTAGCTAAAGCAAGCGAAGGCTCTGAGTAATGAGCAGCTGCTAGTGCGGGGACAGCGGGGACCTTGCCAGGACTCCATCTGCTCCATGCTTGCCTGCCTCTGGCCTCAAGCCACGACATTAGGGATGGCAGTGTGCTGGGGCCCCTTTCCCACTTGAGGTTCTCTTCAGAACTCAGGCTTTACTGAGAAAGGAGATTAGATGCTTGTTCCGTGAGGGAAGGCTCTCGGCCTGTCTGCCGGGAGGTAGAGAGAATGGGCCAGACCTGGGGGCACCAGCCTCAACCTTGATGAGTCAGTGTTGCTCTCTGGGGCCTCCAGGCAGGGTGAGGCAGCTCATCTCCTCCTTCAGCACTTCAGCACTTCATGCAGTTGTTACAGTTGTCACGCACACATGCGCACATGGCCTCATTGTCTGGCTGGAGCCTGGGAATCTTTTTCCATTTCCCAGTGGATGAGCATAGGTGAGATCCAGTCTGCATGCTCCAGGGCCATGACTGACTGACTGTGCATGGAGACTCGGTACTTGGGTTTTAAACAGAGTGAGTTGTCTGATGGCTTTGCCAGTGTGTTTGATGGTGATGTCTAAATCCAGTATGCAGCTTCCTCCTTTTCTGTGACTGGTGCTGAAGCTTTAGAAATGGAACAAAATAATTGTGATGCTTGTGTGAGCTGTGAGCTGCCTCCACCTCTGACCATGGATTGTGGAGTTTTTTTCTACTCATGGGCCTTTTTCTTGTCACTTTTCCCTTAATCTGTGAGTAATCGGCTCTTGCCTGCCATCCCGACTGCCTGTGGCTCAGGAGCAGAGTACAGAATTGAAGCTCCTTTCCAACAGAAAGTGAAAACCGCCAGGCATCATCCTTTAGAAGGCAGGACACACTTCTGCAATCACACTGTCGCACAGTAGTGGGGATGCTCACGGTTTGATCATAGTCAGGGGAATTGACAGACTTAGGTGTGGGGTGACTGCTGATAAAGCTTCCATGCTGCTGGCTTGTGTTCTTCCCATAGCCACATGGTTACAGAGAGAACCAAGTCCAAGCTGCCTTCTGACCACCGCACGTGTACACACACACACACACACACACACACATACACACACACAAACAATGTATTACAAATTGTAAATGCAGAGTCCAGAGCTGAAATGGTTTAGAAGTATTTAAGACATTGAACCTTTTTATTTTTAGACAGGGTATTTCTATGTAGTCCAGGCTATCCTGAAGCTCTCTGTGTAGACCAGACAGGCCTCTGAAATGCTGAACTTTTGACACCCGGCACATCCCAAGGCCGTGGAGACTGTACTGTGTTGAGCTGCTGACCCGACTGTTGCTTGGAAGGCTTATCTTCCTGCCCTTGGAAAGAGGAGCTCAGCACAAAGCCTGCTGTGTGTGCCTGAGGCAGGAAGCTGGCAGGCGGCTCTGAAGAGAACTCTTTTGATAATATATAAGTGACTTTTATTATCCAGAGCTAATAGTGACCTGCTCTTTGAAGTGAGTTGATATTGAAGAACGCATAGTAAACCAACCTACATTGCTCAGAGTCACTCCAGATATGCTGTGTCATTCACTCTCAGTGAGCAGGTCACAGGCACCTGACAGGACGCCCCTGTCCCCAGCAGTGACACTGATTCCACATTCTGTGCCTCTCTCCCTGACACTGAACTGTACGGGGACTCTGCCTGGGCGTGGCGGTGTGGGCTCTCTGGTATCCCATGCTCACCCCACAGATGGCCTGCTCGTACAGGACCTGCTCGTACTGTCTGTCTCTCTTCTGCTCTTTACCCTTTCTAAAGTGTCAGCAAAGCAGGATGATGGGCCAAGGCAGATTCCCCACAGAGGACAACAGTTTGGAAAACCATTTTAGGAAACCCATTTCCCTTCCTGTCTGCCTCTGGAGCTCCGAGAACTGCTAAATTCAGCCTCTCACCGACAAGGCTCATTGACGCTTCAGGGTAAGGGAGAACCATCTGGCCTGTCAGAATTTTTGTTGTTGAAGACATTACTCAAGGTAAATGCAAAGATGTTCCTTGAAACAACTATAAGTAAACCCCTGCTGCCGGCCCATCTCCCATATTGGCTTTCTCGATGAGGAGGGAAGGAGCTACGCGTGCCTGTCCTCCCTTAACATGGACAGCCACCAGCCGGGATCAAGCCTTTCCATTTGATCAGGGTTTTATCAGAGTGGCAAAGATGGGACCAGAACAGTGTGTCCTGGCTGGAAGGTCAGCAGCCCTGCAGCAGTGACCACAGCTTGAGCCCTGCTTTTGAGGGTAGGGCTCCCACCAGCAGGAGCCAGTGCAAGGAGGGATGGCCAGCTGTGGCCTGTGGGTGGGGAAGGGTGAGGCCAGGGATTGTAAAGGCACATCACGTACAGTGAACATGAGAGCTAGTCTGATGGGGTCCCGTCAGTCAGATCTGGCCAGATCAGACTACCAGCCTGAGTAAGGACAGAGACAGATGATGACCCACTGGATAGTCCCCAGCCTTCTGTGATGGGAGAGAGGAATAAGAAGAGAAGGAGAGGAACACTGTGAGCTGGGGCACCAGCTCTTAAGCACATGAAGGATGCTAGGAGTAAAGCCGTTGCTGTTTGGTGAATAGAAACTAGATCAGGAGAAAAAGTAGTTTATGCTAAAACGAGCGGTAAGCACAAGACAAGATCAGAACTTCCTTTAGTCCCAAAGAGTAGCATCCATTAAAAGAGTGAAACACAGTGAGTTCCAAGACAGCCAGGGCTATACAGAGAAACCTTGTCTCAAAAAAAACAAACAAAAACAGAGTGAAACACATGTGCGGTGGGGCAGTGAAGCCGATTCTGTTGTAGCGAGGGCCTTCCTGACATTGTCACCACACACATGAAGACGCAGCAAGAGCTGCTCAGTGCAGCTATGACCTTCAGCCCCACACAGTCATGCAGCAGTAAAGGGCAAACCCAAATGGAGGGCTAGTCCGTTACATGGCTGCCCTTCTTGCTGGACGGTCAGTGTCATGGAGAGCTAGGACAGTCTCTCCAGGCTATTCTCCACTAAAGGACAGTCTGCGCTGAGCTGAACAAACCCACACTGAGCTGAGTTCCATTCATCCTGCCCTCTGGGCTCGGGGAGAGCACAGCTGAGGACTGAGCCATCTTGGCTTGGGTCTCGTGAAAGGTGTGTTCACACAGTGACAGGCATGAGGACAGAGGTCACACGGCTTCTTGTGACTTTGAAATTGTTTCAGAGTAACAAGTTAAAAGTAAAACTTTTGTCTCTTCTCAAGATTGTGCATTTGGAATTCGATTTATCCTTAAGTCTCTGTGTGTGCACATGTGTGTGCATCCATGTATATGCATCATGTGCATGCTTGTGCACAGGATCTGATGTCCCTATGCTTATGTGGCAGCGACTTCACTCACTGAAGCATTTCTCCAGCCCTTCTGTTACAAGGATCTCAAAACCTGAATAAAATACACGAAGCTGTGAGTTCCCAACATTGCCATTCCTTAGAGAACAGTAAAGGTGAAGCCCAAAGTTGCACTAGTACAGCGCCAGGCAAGGCAAAGGGACCGAGCGTGTGGGCTGTGAGGTTTGCAGACAGCTGTGGGAGCTCCAGGATGTACGGTGGACAGAAACCTGCCTAGACCATGGACACGGAGATGCTTTTATTCTTTAAACAGTCTCTTAAGAGTGAGTAGTTGCCTTGCACACCATAACAGCAGAACATTATGGGGTAGCACATATGTAGAAGCTGGGCAGAGATTCCGTAGACAAAACAAAAAACAAAAAAAACCCCACAAATTACAAAAGAAAAAACATTAACTTCATCAGAATTGAAAATCCTCATTCATTGAAGATACCACTAAGAAGTGAAAACACAGGGGGAGGCCCAGAACCCTGGCAGACTGAAGTCTCATCCAGTACCAACTCTATTCACTGCATCAGATGGTTTATATGCCACGCGTTTCCATAGAGGCACAGGAATAATGACAGCTGAAGTAGACTCCATTATCTGCTACACCTCACTCCAGATTCACTGTGTAGCTCTAGCTGGGCCTTGAACCCCCACCTCCACCTCCATAGTGCTACAGGTACAGACCTGCACCTTCATGCCTGGCCTTCTGTTTTTAATTTACTATAAATTACCCATAAAATTGTATTCTGAAAGCTGTACATGAGGGGGTGGAGAGATGGTTTACTGGTTAAGAGGACTGTTTGCCCTTCCAGGGGACACAGGCTCAGGTCAAAGCATCTGTGTGGCAATTCACAACCACCTGTAACTCTAGTGCCAGGGGATCTGACCCTGCAGGCACCAAGCATGCAAGTGCATAGAAACACATGACAAATTTAAAGTCCAATTAAGAAAAGGTTAACACAAAGAATAGAAATGACGAGTGTCCCGAGCCCGTATCCCTGTCTTCTGCTTCAGTAGTGGTCAGCACATCTATACCACCCAAAATATGCTTAACTTAGAGGGTTCTGAGTTCTGTGTAGCCATGTCACGACCGAGAGCAACTCAAGAAGAAAGTTTACTGGGCTTACACTTCCAGTCACGTTCTGTTATGAAGGGAAGTCAGGGCAGGAATCTGGAGACAGGCCTGCTTGCTGTCCTACACAGCCTCACCACCAGCCAGGGAGCTCATAGCCAGAGAAGTACAACAGGAACCACGGCTCACACCAAGACCCAAGCCCAGCTAGCCTTTTTATACAGTCCAGGACCACCTGCCCAGAGAGTGGTACCGCCCACAGTGGGCTGGGCCTCCTTTATACATCAAAAACAAGACCATTCCCCATAGATGTTCTTCAGTTGAGACTCCCCTCTTTAACATTTTTTTGTTAGATGTATCTTACATGTATGAATGGTTTGCTCTGTGTGTGTGTGTGTGTGTGTGTGTGTGTGTGTACCACATGTTTGCTGAAGCCTAAGAAAATTAGAAGACAGAGCCTCTGGGGTTGAAGTTACAGACAGTTGAGTTGCCACATGGGTTCTGGGAATTGAACCTGAGTCCTCTACAAGAGCAACAAATGTTCTTAACCACTGAGCCAGCTCTCCAGCCAGGGGACTCCCTTCTCTGGTGCCTCTAGGCTGTGGCAGGTTTCCTATTAGAAATAAGCAGTCTTAAACTGGGCGTGGTGGCGGACGCCTTTAATCCCAGCACTTGGGAGGCAGAGGCAGGTGGATTTCTGAGTTCAAGGCCAGCCTGGTCTACAGAGTAAGTTCCAGGACAACCAAGGCTATACAGAGAAACCCTGTCTCGAAAAACCGAAAGAGAGAGAGAGAGAGAGAGAGAGAGAGAGAGAGAGTCTTTTAAAAGAAGGGGAGCAAGGCCAGCGGTCTATCCTGAAGCACCTGGCCTGTGGGAATGGCCTGCTCCTGATCCAGGGAGGTTGTGTCAGTGATCATTTTGGACTCTTGTCAGAGTTGAGTTCACTTGAACTGATTGATACACCTTTTAGAATTTGAGTTTCTAATTTAATTTTGCCCACCTGAATTAACTATCCACTATAAAATGATGCAGATTATGATTGGGAGAAAAAAAAAATCTCATCACTAGTCAGATTGTCATAAGGATGTGCTACAGATTGTCGGGATTCACCGGTCAGCATTACCATGATGAGTGTGCCTCAGGCAGAGCCCCGAGGACAGTGGCCTGAGGACCTCGAGTTGGGCTTGTTTCTCCCTAGTCATCGGGTCCCTCCTAATCTCTGAGCTCAACAGAAACTCTGAGGGGCTTCTCAGCCCTCACTGGGCAACCACTGGAACCTCCAACAATAGTGGCTGACTTTCCAGGGACTGCTGCTGGAACAGATAATGATTCGGTTACCAGCCTCAGAAAGGACTCAGAGATGTAGACCGTTAGCATAGCTAGGGTAAGATGGTTTTGTTAGTGCCTTTGTTGTAGAGAATCTTGGTAGTTGTGCAAGGGGTTCTTTTGAGGTCAGGGAAGAAAACAATGGCAGCCTGGCTGGTACTAACCGATGTGCCTTTCTTGCCAAGCTGGGCTGGTGACCAGGGTGATGATTAATTTCTTGTACCCATTTTTGCCTTTGGCTTTCGGATATGATTTAATTTTTTTTTTTAAGGTTAATGGATAGGTGTACACCCTGAGAATTTAAAGTAGAAATGCCTGATTGTTTACACTGTGGTTCTTTTAAGACTTTTTAAAACAAGATTAATTTTTAAGATAAATAATAAAATGATTGATTTTATTTTTCTTTGTAACTGCAAAATGTAGCCTTGCGGTAAGAGACCCTGCTGAGAAGAATCCCCCCCATCCCCCCCAGCTTGCTTACACCTTGTTACTCTGTAACAAGTTGCTTAGACATGAATGTGTATGGCTCCTTGGGAATAATATGTTTTTCACCTATAATACATAAAACACGTAATCATGTAAGGGTGTTGGGAAGTGTGCTGGGTTTTTTTGGTTGTTTGTTTTGTTTCTTGTTTATTACTTATTGTAATCATTCACTTAAAGAAAACAGAATGTAACTGCATTGCAGTTTTTATACTGAGGGCTATAAGCTGTAGAGGCAAAGCTGTTGGTGCGTTGCCTCATCCACCAAGTGTGTGATTGTGTGCCCCTGCTTTGCATTAGTCACTGAACCCACATCTCCTCCTCAGATCCAGAACACACTGCTGGAGCTGGCCTCCAGCAACAGGTTGTGTATGTATGTGGTTTTTGTTTTGTTTTTTTATTTTATTTTTTTTGGTTTTTCGAGGCAGGGTTTCTCTGTGTAGCCTTGGCTGTCCTGGAACTCATTCTGTAGACCAGGCTGGCCTCGAACTCAGAAATCCGCCTGCCTCTGCCTCCCGAGTGCTGGGACTAAAGGCGTGCGCCACCACGCCCGGCATTGTTTTGTTTTTTTAAATAGCATTGCACGTGAAAAGACTCAAAGCATTGTGAAGTGTGAATGACAGCAAGTGAGTCTGTCTTAGGTGGGGTTGAACACCCAGCATCCATCCTGGCCAGCTTCTGAAGCCCGCTCTCCTGGATGTCATGTGCCTTCTTACAGGCCCTCCAGTCTGGCCTCCTCCAGGCTTTGGGCTTGAGAGCTCATAGGAATCCACCTTCCCTTCCTCCCTCCGTGAGCCTCTGCTGCCCTGGCCATCCCAGCTTCAGCCTCTGCTCCTTTGTCCTAACCTTGGCCCTCAAGCACATTCAGAATCTAATAAAAAATGCACCGTCCAGAATATTTCCTACCAGTGGTTTTTCCTCTGGAGGCAGCAGCATGCTGCCTTGGGGGGAAAGTCTCCTTCACTCTGCCCTACAGCCCTCAGGACTTTTGCTTACACTGATAGGACTCCTGATCTGTGAAGATGACTCAGTGGGTAAGGGACTTGTTGTGTAGTTCTCACATGGGCTGTGACCCCAGCCCCAGTGGGCAGGAGCCTAATGAGAGTAGTGAGCTCCAGATTCACTGAGAGATCTCTTCACACAAGGCAGAGAGATACAGTGACAGAGTGTGTGCTCGTGTGCACGCACACGTCTGAAAGAGCCAGCTTTCACCCTCTGACTTGATGCACGTGTCCAGCCTGAGCCCTGTGCTGTGTGCAGTCGATGAAGAGGTGCATGTTTATGTGCAGTGAGTGCTCCGGGTGCGTTTTAAATTTCTGTTAAAATGGTTTTCCTATGTAGAACTCCTTCTGCATCCTTCTTAACTGATTGGAGAAAAGCATTTATTTCCATAGTGGGAACAGGGCATGCCAGCTGCCTGTATAAATAGTCAGCCTCATTCCGTGTCTCTGAACACAGCTAATTGATCCTGTCTGTTTAGCTGTCAGGATGCTGGGCTGAGCTTCAGGTGTTAACCGTGTAAGCTCAAGAGGCCGGAGCTCACAGAGTATGTGTCCTCAAAGGGAGGGCTCCAGAGACCACAGCACACCTGGTAGGTGAAGGGTCCAGTGTGTGGCTGTCTACACTGTAGCCTATTTTAAACCATAGGTGCATGGAGCAGATCAGAGAGGAGGGGCAAGGCCAGTGTGTGTTTCCAAAACCAGTTGAGTGGTTATTTACCTTTCAGGCAGTTAAGGTAATTACCATTGTGCTGAGAAGTAATTGGGGAAGTTCTGCCCTGAGCTCTGACAGCCCCGCAGGGACAGTTTTAGTTGGGACTTATTTTTTTGATGGAAGCCTAATTGCAGTTTTGGCTTTGTGCACACAAACAGAAGCAGCTAATTGTTTAGGCAAATAGCAGATTAATTTAAATATGCATCCCTAATAAAACAAAAATGGTATCCATTATGGTCCTTGTTCCCATGCCGAGGAATATAAATATTGTGCGCAAGCACCATTAGGCGGACTTCTTAAGGACTGTCATCGCTATTGCACAGTGGTAGCACTTTCCAGATACGAGTAATCTTTACAAAAGCTAACATAAATCAGCTTAAACTCATTTAGATCCCATTTCTACTATGTGCAGTTTCATTACCACACTCTGGCTGGCCTCCTCTGGGAGGTAGGAGGGACATGCTGCACACTGGCATGGGTGCCTGTCCACAGCTGCTTAGCAGCCTTTATGTCTCCTCCAAAGCCTGGCCCTCGTCACTCATGTCACTGCTAATGACTTCCTGGTCTAGGGCAAGTGCTGAGTGCCAGTAGCCCTGCTGCTGCTCATCAAGGTGGAGGCACTGAGCTGGGAGCCGGGGAAGCTGCCAGGACCCGCCCCTGCCGACTTGGGGGGCTTCGGCCTTCACTCACTGTCTTCTCTCAGATGTGCTTTGAAAGACGCAGTGTTTCTTTGTCTGCGCCCTTTCACATTTCTGCTGAGTAAGCTGGTGTTGGGGAGGGCCCCCTGCTGCCTTTGTTACCCTGTTAAGGGTGGGGCCTGAGATGCAGCTGAATATGGGGGCCGCCTTTGGGGTGCCTCCTCACCCTAAGGTCTCTTCCAAGCAGGAGGTGTGGACTGGCTCACAGAACTTGAGTTTATCTTTGGCATTGGCTGGTCAGACCAGTGATGGGGACCTTCTCATGGACCTGGGCTCACATTTTGCTGTGTGCTTGGGTTAGAAGCCCTTGTGGGATGGAGCTAGCTCCTTTAGAGACAGGAAAGGGGAAACAGTTGTAGAGATTAGCGGTGAGATCTGTGGCGTGCACAAGTGGCCTTGATCCGAAGTGTTGCCTGGGTAGCGGGTTCCAATCCCTTGTCAGCTTGTTCTGTCCTGTCCTCGGCCCATGTGACATGGCCTGTGCCTGTCTAGTCAGTTCTCCTTCTGTGCGGCTCCACTGTGGTCTCTTTCTTAGAACTGAACATTTCTTAGAGAAACAGGAGGTGCATGTTAGCCAGGCTCAGCTAGTAGCACGTCTCCCCCTGAACCCACTGTTGGGGAAGTATAAGAGCCAAGCACGCAGCCTGTCTCTTTATGTCACCCAATGCTGGAAGCCACATCAGATTCTTTTAAATATTGTATGTTTGAGAACTGAATTGCTTTGGTTCTGACAGTTGTTGCTGGTATCTCCCTTAATAGTCATATGGTGAATGTGGACCAGCTCAACACAGTGCCTGAAAAGGTCAGCTGCTCTTTGCCAGGGTGTGAAGACAGATGGACAGATTGTATGTGGGTGGGTGGTCCAAGCAAAGTTTATGGCTTTCTTTCTGTTGCTGAGACAAAATACTGGCCAGAAGCAACTTAGAGGAGAGGAAAAGGCTTATTTGGGTTACACTTCCCGGTCCCAGGAGCTGAAGCAGGGAGGATGTTGTGTGCTGGCTCACGCACTCATACACAGCCTAGAGCTACCTGCTAGGGAATGGTGCTGCCCACAGTGGGCTGGGCCTCTCAACAGTCAACACATCCCCACCCTGCTCTCATCACACCCTCTGTGCTGTTCCTGAATTGAGACTCACTTCTCAGGTGACTCTAGGCTGTGTCAAGTTGACAGTTAAATCTTCATGGGTGACTTTGTCCATGCCCTCAGAAATCCGGTTCGTACAATAAGGAACTTTCTGCTTTGTATCACCCTAAGCATGGTGCTAACAGGGCTCCGTGATGCTGCACAAGGCTTGGGAAGCACTTGCTCAGTGTGCAGGACTTTATTGACTCTTTTTCCTTCTGGATGGGAACCTCCAGCTGTAGCTCAGAACATTCTCATAACAGAGCAGAGGTATTGACTCTTCAAGTCTGCAGTTCTCAGCTCAAAACGTACTGTGATGGAGCTCTGCTCACTGAGAAATGATTCGGTCTGGTGTCTGTCTGTCTGTCTTTTCCTTAAGCTCTCTCTGCCCCTTTACTGATGTGTGGACTGGGGTTGGGGGGACAGGGTGAAGGCTAAGCAGACACTGTTACAGCTGCCCAGCTGCTGCCTTGTGTTCTTAGCAAAGCTTCTGGTTTCTGATGTTGGTGAATGTGACGTTGGTGAGCAGAGGTGATAATTACCTCGGGAAACAGAAGTGTCTCTCCTTCTTACAGCACTCTAAAAGATGCTGGCCCTCCCGCTTCTGCAAAAGTAGGACAGAGGTCAGGAGGGTCAGGAGGGGGAAATGACTGTGTGGCTTCCCTGTACTCAGTGAAGGTCAGTAGGTCACTTGAGTCTAGGCTATGCTGACCTGGGCATGCATCTTAAGGTCTTAAAGAAGCTGCCCAGTGATTGCAGGGAGAATTTTGGCCAGTAAGCCAGCAGAGGAGCCATCATGGAGTAAACATATAATCAAAAACTAGGTCTGGAGGAGGATGAAAAGGGTATATAAGGAGTGGGGCTGGAGAGGCAGCTCAGTAGTCATTACACACAGGCACATACATAATTACAAACAAAAGAGATGTAACAATGTGAGTAGTCTTAATTTGTATTTTAAAAACAAGACCAAATACATGGTCTCTCCAAGAAACCCACTCTATGTCTTACACATAGAGGCAGGTTACTGCTCAGCCTGGGCTTGCTGCATTGCTCAGACTGACCTCAGGCTGCTGCCTCGCCTCCCAGCACTGCAGTTCCAGGTGTGTGTCACCATACCTGCCTCCAAGATTCCCGGTTAAAGATAGAGACACAAAGCAAACAGATGGAGAAATCTTCTTGTTTTAGTAAGAGTCAGACAAAGCCAAAGTGCTGGGTCAGTGGGGAAGTGGACTTCAGAGCAGAGACACTAACAGGGCAGAGAGAAAGGGACAGTTAGTCCAAGAAAACCTAAGAGCACTAAATGCTTGCACACCAAAATTGGTGTTAGGGGACTGTGGTTGCACCAATGCCATTGACAAGGGTTGGCTTGCCTGGTTGTACACATAAGAACGTAACTGAAGAAGAGGGTCAACAGTATCGGGGTTGTTCAGAGAGAGTGGCCGTGATGATAGAGGAGCCCTGAGTGTCTGAGTCCGTGGGAGCTCGCTTTGTACTGAGCTGTGTTTGCTACATCCAGTTCTGTTGAGGAAAGGATGCCGGTCACATCAGTCCTCAGCTGAAAGTGAAAGCTGTGTCCAAAGTTAACACTCCAAGTGTGCCAGGGTGCATTGTGTTAAACAGCTTCCATGCCAGGCAGAATGTAGGCGACTTTACTGATTAGCCTGTCCTGTCTGTGTGGAATGGGGTAACTCTGCTCTTCTCACAGTGGAGAACACAGAGTGAGAGGAGGCATGCAGTGCTAAGCAACCAGAGGCTCTGCGTAGCAGTTCCCACTGTGTGATGCTTTAAAACACTTGCAGTCCACACTGTGTGATGCCTTGGAACAGATACAGAGCAGCAGTACTTGGAAGAGGCCATGTCAAGATGAGACCTCCTGGAGAGGAGACCCTAGGTCCTATTTAATGAGCAGGCCCCGAGATGTTCATTTTCTGTAGCACATCATCTCCCTCTGAGGCAGAATAGAGAGAGTTTACCAAAGTATATGCCGGGGGACCATGTCACAGAGCCTTTTGTGGCCTGCCTGTCCTCATTTGATCATAGTTCTTAGAGAAGTGCATGTGTGTTTAAGCCCTTCCATGAAAGAGAGCTCTGTTGCTGTTTGCAGCTATCGGCTGCAGCCATGTGGAAGTCTTGCAACACCTAACTGTATGTGCAGGGTGCTACATCAGAGCAAGAATCTGGACTCGGGCACTTTCAGTTAGAGATGCACAGAGACCAAGAGTGACTCGTGCCACTGTTGGCAGTAGGGAGGTCAGAACTAGGGCTAACTTTATGGGCGAGCCATAGAAGAAATCATGGGAGTCTCCCAAGGCCTGCCCAGTAGTCCTGTGTAAGTACTGCTGATGTCAGACAGTATGCTGACTAGGACAGCGGTACAGGCTCAGACAAAGAGCCATACACTGTCATCCTCACACAGTAATCCAAAAAGCAACTGTATGATTGCTCTGTGTCTGTGCGTACCAGCTTTACCGTTGTTCTCTGCTTTTCTCCTTCTAGGGATCCTTAACATTTGGGACCTGAGAACCGGAAGGTTCCCTATCTTTCGTTTTGAGCATGACGCAAGAATACAAGCCCTTGCGCTGAGCCAGGAAAAGCCCATTGTTGCCACGGCTTCTGCTTTTGACGTTGTGATGTTGTACCCCAACGAGGAGGGCCATTGGCATGTGGCCTCGGAGTTTGAAGTTCAGAAACTGGTGAGCGCTTACTGTGCTTGTTAGTTTGCATTCAGAGGTAGACAGAGTGATGATGCCCAGGGCTTCTGTTCATGAAGCTTCCAACAGCCCCCTGAGACGGGACTACAATTTCCTTCATGCCCCAAGAAGTCAAGAGCACCTCAGAGTGGTGAATTGACTTTCCGTTTTTTTCCAAGCTAAGTTGTGACTCAATCCAATTGCTGGGCTGAGGCTATAGCTTAATAGTAGAACATTCCCTTAGTCTACATGAGACCCTGGGTTCCAGCCCCACTCCTCCTCTACCTCTTCTTCCTCCTCTTCCTCCCCTCCTCCTCTTTTTTCTTCTTTTTCTCTTCTTCCTCCTCTCCTTCGTCCTCTTCCACCTTTTCCTTCTCCTTTTTCTCTTCCTCCTCCTCTACTTCCTCCTCCTCTACTTCCTCCTCTCCTTCTTTTTCTTTTTGTGTTTGGGTATGTGCTCATGAGAGGTTGGATTCCCTGGAGCAGGAGTTGTAAGTGTTATGAGCTGGTAATCTAATTCCAGGCATTCGTAAGAAGCAGTAAATGCTCTTAACTGCTGAGCCATCTTTCCACCCCCAGCTTCTAACACAACACAACACAGCAGCACGTGCAAACACTGAGGTGACTTCAGGGCCAGAGTTTGTTCTTACCATGGTCCCAACCTCCTTCCTGTTGGCGTGGCAGACTCACCCTGTGAGCTCCTGCTTCCTTTCTGGCCTAACAGCTAAGTGAACAGCAGTGGTACGCTACAGTCTGCATGGCAGAAAGCATTCACCCTACACAGTTGTCTCACCTAGAGTCAGGAGGAGCCTTTGAGGGGGTCCACGGACGCCAGTGTAGATTGGGAGCTTGGCTCAGGATGCCACAGGAAGCTGAGCCAGCTTGGGAGGCTTCGCACAGGGCTGCCACCAGTCTTGTTCACCAAGCAGACATGGTTTGGTGATATGGCAGTATTCATCTGTCTTTGCCAAATTTGTATTTAATTTGAGCACACATCATTTTGGCATGAGCCAGGGGAGCAGAAGAGCTAGCCTTGAGCAAGGAGGTTTGGGGACTTGGAACCGGTCCCCTCTCTCCCTTTCCCTGTGGGATCTTTAGATTTGAATACCAAGCACCAAACACCTGGGGTCACTGCTTAATCTCCCTAAGCTTGCTGCTTCAGATCAGCTCTGCGGTGCTCAGTGTTCCTCTAACACGACCTGACGCTGTCAGCTGTAGAGAGAGACTTGGGGTGCAGGGCTTCCATTTGTTCTGTGGACCAGCCACACTTTCACAAGCTAAGAACCCCTCATGAGGTGTAAATCCTGCCTTGGCAGTCAGGTGCCATCCTGGGGCTGACTGGGAGCTTTAGAGGTCGTTTACACCTCCAAGTGAATGGCTGCCACTGCCAGTCTGAGTCTCTTGGCCTGCTAGAAACCCAGCTGGAAGATGAAGTTAAATGGGCAGCCAAAAGGTGTATTTAAGAAGTGAGTTTCTACAGAGACAGGAGTGGACAGCCCTGCTGGGGCGGGTCAGCTCCCAGCATTATTTCCAGTCTGGGTGCCAAGTTACCATAGTGTGTGCTATGCATCCCTGGATCAGGCACCCTTGGCCCATGGAGTCGACCATCTTTGTTCTCTAGCTGTGCTTCCTGAATAACTGTGGCAGTGTTCCCAGGTCTACAGTGCTAGCTTGGAGCAGCTGGCCTTTGTGATGAACCCACAGCCCAAGATGTTGGGCTGCTCAGCATGATTGGGGCCCAGGATTAGCAGAGGCACCGGATGTTTGCTTGTGCTCAGTTCCCTGGGGCAGCCTGCAGAACTCAGGCCTCTGGCAGTGTCTGTGCAGTGCTGTCCCTTCAACCATGGATTTTCCTGATTCTGCAGTGGCTCACCTTCTGCATCCACGCTCTCTGTGATTGCAGTGTGATGGGCACTGCTCTGGGGAGAAGTGGATTACTCCTAGAGTGTGTTCTGCCCCCCATGCAGTCAGGGAAGGTATGACAAGAGTGTGGTTTGTCTGTGTAACTCTCTGTCCTCAGATGGTCACATGGCACAGGGGCGGGGTCACTGTCTGACAGGCAGGCAGGAGAGAGCTAGGAACAGACAATTTAGCTTTTGTAGAGTTTCATTCTGATGCTCACATGTACTTGACAGATGCCTCTGTTCACGCGGAACTGGGGCAGTTTTACTGTTCAGTGTCGAGTAAAACAACAAAACAAGGGATAACTCTAAACACAGCCATGGTCAGGATTTAAAAGACCCAGTAAGACCAAGAGCTGGAAGTTGTCTTTTTGTCTCACAGCCTGACTCCCCTTGAGGGGGGAGCCCACTGGGATTCCTGCTCCCCAGCCCCAGTCCCTCCCACAGTGATCCCATTTGGACCATAAGGAAGTCTTCAGCTTTTGTCCTGTGGTTGGCGGTGTGGCTGTGTTATGTCTGCACACTGACAGGAGTGGCTCTCAGTGAGCACGGTGCACAAGCCTTTGCCATGCAGGTCTGATAGAAGGACCTCCTAGGCCACAGTGAGCTCACACCAATGGTAAGTGCTGCCATCCTTGCCTTAGCAGGAGTTGGACTGGATTAGATCTCCTGGTCCTTCCAGCTGTGTCCTCAGGCTTCCTGAGCCTTGCTTGTGCTGAGTCAGGGGGACGTGGCTTCCCTTCTCAGAGTGCACTTGGTTTTCACTGTTACAGGCATCTTTTCATTGGACAGGAGCCATGCCCATCCCTGTAAATGGTCCCCGTGCTCAACTGTTTCTTGACTGTACAGACCAAGTCGAGATGACTGGGGGGCACTAAACAACTCCTCTCTCCACAGGTTGACTACCTTGAAATAGTTCCGAATACTGGGAGGTACCCTGTAGCAATAGCCACGGCCGGGGACCTGGTGTACCTGCTGAAGGCCGACGACTCAGCCAGAACCCTTCATTATGTCTATGGCCAGCCTGCCACGTGTCTGGATGTCTCAGCCAGCCAGGTTGCCTTTGGAGTGAAGAGTCTGGGATGGGTGTATGAAGGAAACAAGGTATGGAAACAGTGGCATGTATACATTAACAAGGAAGAGTGTGGATTTGATTTTTAAGGCAGCCAAAAAATGAAGCACTTTGTGTTTTGTTTAGTTTGGTTATGGTTGTTTGAAACAGGGTCTCGCATATCCCAGGCTGTCCTTGAACTCATGATGTGCTGGGAGGAGCCATGTGTACCACCACACAAGCAGTGTGTTAACACTCTGAATGCTCTTGTTTTCAGCTGGTTCAGGGCAGTGTATGAGCAAGGCAGAAATGTCCAGGCAATGAAATGGAGCACGAGACGTAGTTCCTCTTCCGCTGCACACAGGTGTCCATGTAGACGCCAGACAGACAGAGACTGAGGATGGATCTTTGTAGACAGAGGGTCATGGTACGTGACCTGTTCTGTGCCTAGCAATGTACCTTGGGCAGTGTTTCACCTCTCATGTCCCCAGCTCCCTCCTGTAGAGTTCCAGCTTGTGCTTAGAGCTCATAGGCCAGAGGCACAGACATAAGTTCCCCGTGTGTATAGCTCTAGGCAAACCTGCTGGTAGGCAGCTCACAGCAGCCTAATGAGCAGCACAGGCACTTTCAGTGCCATCTGAATGCATACGGCCAATTCACAGAGTTCACAAGCACATAGTCACTGAGCCTCCAGTGCATGGCTTAACTGACACAGACCAGCAACCGACTGACATGCGTCTGCTCTTTATAGCTAGGACTCAGATGAAGGCTTTGTGAGAACAGAGAGTTTTGATCTGACTTCATTTGTACCTGATACAGGACTGGGGCTTAACTACAGTCCACTATTGATCAGCCATGTTAAAAGCCCACTGACGTCCAAACACTGTGATAGATTTTAGTCGGGGGCTTAACTCCGTAGCCTGTAGGAGTATCCAAGGGTGGTATTTCTGGTCACTGGACGATGTCTTTGTACCATATGCTGACCACACTGGTGATTTAGGCCCACAGCTGTGTAAACATTGAGTAATAGTGTTTCGGCGTCCACCCTTCATCCAGTCAGTTGGCAGGTCCTGTGGGCATCGCAGGTACTCACGACATCAGTGTGTGACTGGCAGTGGAGTGTTAGACAGCATCACACACAGATTTCTGTGTTAATAAGCCCTCTACAGAGCTTGTCTGTCTGAGCTGGGAGCAGGGCTGCCCTTGGTGGTGCAGGCTGGCAGGCCTGGGAGAGTCAGCGCTCTGTACACCTGGACCCTGATGCAATCGTTGTTCCTGGGCTTGATGTGCAGGGCAGAGCAGGTGCCACACAGCACTTACCAGCATCTTCTTTGGCTATACAAAGTCAAAGAAAAGTTTCTAGTTTATATTTTTGCTTTTACTTTAAAACAGATTTTTAAACACTTTAATATATATGTGTGTGTGTGGGGGGGGGGGGGGTATTTTGTCTGTATGTATGTTTGGGCACTAAGCATGCAGTACCTGCAGAGGCCAGAAGAGGGAACTGAACTCCTGGAATGGGAGTTCCAGATGGCTGTGACCCACCAAGTGGGCTCTGGGAACTAAATCCAGGTCCTTGGCAGAACAGCCAGTACTTTGAACCAGAGCCACTGCTCCAGCCCCTGGGGTACTTTTGTTTGGACTCGATAAAGTTTCTCCTGATTGAGAAGTTCAGATATGGGAAGTGCAAGGCAAGAGCTTCCTCCCCAAGCCTGTCAGCTACTGCCTGTCATTTGGTTTTGGAGCCAAGTTGGTGTTGCCCATTTCTTGTGCATCCTTGTGAAATGGGCCCTCTTTCTGTAAAGTGTGGATGGAGCTGGGTGTGGTAGCTCTCACCTTTCATCCCAGCATCCTGGAGCAGAGGCAAGCAGATATCTGTCTTGAAGGTTAGCCTGATCTATATAGGGAGTCCAGGCCAGTTAGGGCTCTCATGAGTGGCCTGCCTCAGGAAGATGAACATGGATAAGTGCTAGAGCACTCTGCATCACTGCTCCTTGTCTCTGCCCGTTGGGGTGACTTTGTAACACATCACAGAGCCCCCTGCTGCTGTTTGGTTGGGTTTTAGAGCTTTCTAGCATCGATCAGGCCGTGTGTGTGGCCTCATCATTCCACCCACTCTGCAAGAGTGTGGCTTGCACCAGTGCTCACAGGGTAAAGTTCTCTCTGAAGACTCACTGGGTCAAACCTGCTGCCCTGAGGATATTCTTGAGGGGTGACAGTGCCCACCCCACAGACTTCCTGAGTGCCTCTTCTCTAGGCTTTGCGGCTGACTTTGCTGTTCAGTTTATACTTTGTATCTCTCTGCTTGGAAGGCTTCCCCACATGGAGTGGCAGTGCCAGCAGCACTTAGGCCAGTGTCATGGTGCAGAGTGGTGAGTGCACTGCTGGGCACCTCCCTGCTGCTTGCTGGGTACTCCTCTGGGGCCCATGGTTCTGGGGAACACTTGTCTGGCCTCTCTTAGGCAATGAGGAATGGACCATGACTTCTGGATTCGGTGAGTGGGGCTGAGCAGCTGAGGCTTATATGTTGTCTTATATGTTGATGGTGCAGGAATCATTCCCAGTGTCCCAGCAAGAGGGGCTGCTCGGAGGTCTTTAACTTAGAGCAGAAAAGAATTCTGAGTCTCTGATGTCCGTTTTGGTTCTCAGACTTGAGTATAAATGTCACTGAATGGCAGCTGACAGTAGAAGAGGCAGAAGTGTCTTAACCACGTCATTTCACACTGTCGTGCATCCACACAGCCCTCAACATGGCCCCTGATAGTCCAGCAGCCTCCTAAAACTTGTTTTTGTCACATAGTTTGGAATTCATCAGCAGTGCTTTTGTTTCTGTAACGATTTATAACAGCACACTGCCTTTATTAATCTCTTTGCTGCCTGAATGTGCTCTCAGGGTGGATGGCTAGAGGCAGAGCTGCCGCAGGCGAACACCATGCTGTCGATGAGCTCGTGTCTCATAAAGGGATCCGGAGCCCCACTTAGTGCTCTTAGCATCGCTCTGTGGATCTGGACATATTTCCCAATTTAGTTCTGAAGCTCTTGGCATTTGATGGCAGATTGTATTAAGCAGCATGCGGAGTGCATCCTAATCAGGGCAAAGGGTGAAGTCATCGCAGGCTGGAGTGAGCTGGGCAGGGAGGGAGGCTGGCTTGGGCTGCGGCAGCTTACATCACACTAGAAAGTAATTGCCTGACTCTCTGAGCTAATGACTGCCCATGTGCAGCCAGGAAGAGACTTGGGATTGGTTGCCTGCACTGGCCACAAGGGGAGCGTCTGTCTGGAGCCTTGGGTCAGAGTGTGCTGCAGAAGGGTTGCCTTCTGCCCTGTCTGCCAAATCAGAGCGCCATCTTTTCTTCTGTTGAGGTTTCTGCGTGTGAGAGTCAAGACTTAATACTTCACATGCAAGACAAACAAGCCGTAATTGAAAGTTTGTAAAATATTTTCACATGCTCTCCAGAACTCTGTGTCTTAGCTCCTTCTTTGTCGGGGCATTGACGGCTGACTCCTGAAGACTAGTTTTCTGGAAGGAAGAGGGCCCAGCGTTGTTAGATTCCGTCACATCAGTGAGCAGGATCCCATGGGTCAGGCACGCTTTCCTCTCCTGTTCAGCCTCTGCTCTGTCAGAGTAACCAGGGTGCAGAGGTTCTCTCTTGGGAGGCTGGGTGGACACGGGGAACTCTGGGAACTCCAGAGTGCTGAAAATCTCAAAGATAACCAAAAAATGAGAAATGAAGATTCGAGATTGTTTTGTGCAGGTGTTGCTCTTAATGCCAATCCCTGATCTTGTTGATATTACTGTTAAGGAAGGACGAATGGCACACTCTTAACCTTTAGTGGGAACCTTGACACGTCCCCACAGAGCCCCAGGGTCACTTGGGACATTTGGTGCCCAGCAGCTTCTGAAGACTCAGAACTGAGATCTCTAAGGCCATGCAGCATGAAGGGTTCTGTGGAAGCCGTTGTTGTTACTTGCTGGGGAGGTAACTGACTGGGACTTAGGATCTGTGCTTCCTGGAAGGGTGAAGTGACTAGGTAGAAGGTTTGATCAGTGGGCTGAACAGGACTCTCAGAGACATAAACTTCATAACGTTACTTGCCTTGATATTCCAGTCCAGAAATTGTGGTGATGCTTGGTACGGTTGGTGCTCCTGTGCCCACTAGTATTGGGGAGGAGTTAGAGTTGTGCAGACAGAGACAACAGGCTGGTGGAGAGAGGTGGCTCAGGCCAGCTGGAACCCGAGGGATCCCTGGGAGGTGTGGGAGCCCGGGTTAGTTTCTTTTCCTGAGACTGGTTTTGAAAGAGGCCTATGAGTGGAACGGGCCATTTGGAACTGATGTGAGTGAGGGCTGGTGTGAGTGAGGAGGTAATGTGAGTGAGGGCTGATATGAGGAGCTGATACGGGTGCTTTGCCGGCAGGGCTGGCACCACACCTCAGATAATTTCTGTTTGCACACACCCTTCATAGTTTTGTATGCCACTGATATTTGTAGTATTTCTGGATTTTTAAATTAACTTATCAGTATTCTGAAGACATTAACCACGTTTACAAAGCATTATGTTGACATATATCATGCCCACTGCCCTTTACTGGACTTTTGAATTAAGATTAGATTTTTATCTAGGGTCTAATTTTTCCAGTGACTTCCCTGATTATATGTAGACCTGTCCTGGTTCACCATCCTACACACTTGGGAGACTGAACTTGGAGTTGACTGTTGGGATTATTTCCCTAGCACAGATGGGATGGCTTTGATATCTCTGTGCCAGATGAGTCTCAGGGTAAATATTGCCCAGACAGCAGCTAGGTTTGTCAGTGTTAAAAATCAGCATGTTTTTCGGGATCTGGGGGGACCTGGTGGAAATGTTTGCCTCCTTCCAGGTGTGAAAACAGTGGCTATAGGGTAAGCTGCATGCTCCCACCCGGTCCAGACGGTTGAGGCTGATGGGCTGAGCAGGGAAGGAGAGAGGGAGAGTAAGAACACAGCTCATGGCCGGTGTGGGCTCAGCCTCCAACTATTTCAGATGTTTACTGTGTTCAGATGACCCCAGCAGTTACAGTGGAGGACTCCTGCTCTTTCCCCGCAGTTACAGTGGAGGACTCCTGCTCTTTCCCCGCAGTTACAGTGGAGGACTCCTGCTCTTTCCCAGACTGTGCCTTATTAACGTGGCCTGCACATCTGTCTTCTGTCAGTCCTGGGTTAGCAGGGGTGGGTCAGCATGAGCATCAGCTATTGAGTTGTGCTCGTACTTCTTCTGTGGACCCCAGAACTGCTCCTTATATCACCCCCTCAACAGTGAATTCTGGATGGGTTCCTGAATTGCAGCTAGGCAGAGGAAAGCTAGCCCAGCTCACACTTGAGCAGTCTCTTGCCAAATTACAGGACTTGGGCATAGTCATGAGGTTTGCTGAGTGTTAAAGTGAGATTGAGACTGCGTGTCCTCTGAAGGCTAGCCGTCAGTGGCAGCCCTGCCATGACCTGGGTTCTAGCTACTGCATCCCTCCTCGTCAAGCATAGTACCCTGCTGACGTTTGACTTGCTGGACCTAACCCCAGGTCCACACCCATTTTTCTTCAGGTCCCTGTCAGTCTAGGCTGAGGCACTGGCCCGAGCACCTATGTGCCTACAGAGGACTGGGGTTCCACTTCCCCACTTCCTTGAATTGGGAACTCGTACATCTTTTCACAGGAGGTTTTGAAATGCACACTGAAAACGCCCCAGAGCTGTGTCCCTACACCCCTCCTCCCATTCCTGCACCCAGCCATCCCTGGCATATCCACACCCCTGCACTCCTACCCATACCTTTACTCTTACCCACACTCCTGCACTCCCTGGCACACACCTATACCCCTGCATACCTTGCACTCCTTGGTACACACTCATACATCAACTATTTCCACTTAGATCAGAAAAATGGCCCACGCGGAGCATGTGGGTGAGGCCCTCCTGCCTGCCTGTAGCCTGGCTTTCAAAGCCCTCAGAAGTCGGAGAGCACCTCAGCTTCCAACTCTCTATCCTCACCTCCGCGCCGAGTCTCTGTACGCAGCCAGAGGCGTCCACCTCTTGAATGTGGTATGCCTTCCTGCCCAGGATTAGCACATGCCTCCTCTCCCTCTCCCTTCTCCTCTCTTCATGTCCTTCCAGAAGCGTGGGCCTCAGCTTCAGCCTCGTGGTCCCTCCCTTGACCTCGACACACAGGAACCCACAGCTCACGTTTTGACCCTGTTGCTAACCAGCACTGTAGCCCACAACAGCTGGGAAGCAGCCCAGGTAGTTAGAGCACAGAAGTCCTGACATGTCTGAGGTGGCACTCACAGGAGCAGAGCTGGTGATCAGTGTGCCTGGCCAGGGTGTGGCGTTCCCAGAGCTACCATTGACATTCCTGCTAGGACTGCATTTGGGGTGTCCTGGAGTAGAGGTTTAAAGAGCAGGAACATCGAAGCCTACTTCCAGAACTTCCTAGCTGGGTGAGAGATGTGTTCTCTGTCAGCTCCATTTCTTTATAGGAAGTGAGAAAAGTGGTAGTCTCACCTTATAGCATCTTCTAGGGTCAGATGAATGTGGGCACAGTGGAGTCCTGCACACAGAACTGTGCTGGCTCTTGGGAATAGCCAGTTTGGGCTGAGTTCAGGAAGGGGCTCTCCAGTATGGTATCTGGGGTGGGAAGGACTGGGCTCTGCCTAGCCTGCTTCCCAGCTGGTCTCTGTGCAGTGTGAGGCAAGGTATTTCAGGTGGCTTTCAGTTCAGTTTCCTGGTGGCTAAGTGCAGGTGGCAGCTGAGACTCGGGAGTGGGAGAATCGAGTGCCATGCTGCTCTGCAGGACCCCAGGGACAGCATCACAGACTGCACAGTGAGCAGAGGATGTGTGTGTGTGTGTGTGTGTGTGTGTGTGTGTGTGTGTGTGTATGTGTGTGTGTGTGTGTGTGTAAGTGCATCATGTCTATGACCTGTGCACCCGCAGTAAAGGCTCTGCCTGTTACCTGCTGACTTTAGCCCCCTTCAGCTGCCTTTTGTTTCTGTGGTGTGGCTTAGGGACTGGCCGTCGGCCCACCCTCTGAGTCGCTTCTCATCTAATTTGGGGCTGAAGCAGAAGTCAGACTGGTCAAAAGATAGGGTAATTAGGTAAATGCCTGGCTTGCCTGGCTCACGGCATCAGGCCTACAGGCTGTGAGAACTCTGACCACTCTTTCTGTCACCGCCATTGAAGACACTAGCATTTGTACTTTAAAGAGTGGTCCCTGGCCTGCAGCTTCATTTCTCCCTACAAAGTGCATGCACTGACGCCCTGTCTCTCTCATAAGGCCCATGTGGCCTGTGGCCCTAATGCTGTCTGTGCTGCTTTCTGTGATGAGGCGCACCATGCAGGCTCTCAGGCTTCGGGCATGTTTGCATGGTGACTAATCTGCCCTCTTCAGTGCTCATGGTGGGCATGTCCTTACCTTCCTCCCCTGTGCTGAAGCTGCCACTGCTCACTGCTCTAAGGAGGCCATCACCACCCTGGGCATGTCTAAGGAGACACACGGGGACCCCTCAGGATACGCTCACTCGGTTCCTTTCAGGCGTGGGTCACAGTAGGTGTCGATGTGGTCGGTATGGTCCTTTATAGACATCTGCCCACATCACAAAGCCCTGATCCTGGCACAGCCTATGTGATTGGCACTTCCTTCCCAGGAAGAGCCCAGTCCTGGAACAACCAGGGTTGCAGGTGCATTGGCACGTGGTAGGGAGTGTGTAGGCCTTGCCTACCCAGTGCCTGGCGACACTCAGCAACACCGTCCTGTCCCTGAAATATCTTGGCCTTGTGGGTTTGTCACTCCAATTAAAACTTAGGCCCAAGAGCGGCCAGGCTGCTTCTCCTTTGTGTGAGGGAGCGCGGACAGTGCCAGAGCCTGTCATGGAAGCTGTTGGGGGGCTGTTTTCAGGGGGCTGTGCTCATGTCAGGGAGCCATCTCTTCAAGCGCTGCCTCAGGCAGGGGGCTGCTGGGGCACCTGAAAGGCAGCTTCTGTTTGCCAACAGTTAAGTCACCTTGGAGCCGGTGGTGAAAGTCATTCTCCACATGTTCACAGACATGGCTGCGCCAGGCCTCACGCTATGACTTATCTCTGGCAAGGACTTAAAATCGTCTCTCTGGCTGCTTGTCAAAAAATTACATCATATCAGAGTAAACTGCTTTTAAATCAGACATCCATTATTCATGTATATTAACTGCTTTTTTATTTTTTATCGGCTGTTTTGTATGTGATTTACTTTTTCCCAGCCTCCTTGCCCTCCCCAGTTGTCCATCTTCCTCATCCTTTGTTTTAAATCTGAGCTCATCTGTGAAGTCCCCGGACCACTCACTTAGCCGTGTGTGTGTGTGTGTGTGTGTGTGTGTGTGTGTGTGTGTGTGTGTGTGAGCAGCCTGCGCACCTTGCTTTGTGGTGAAATGTAGCAGTTGTTATTCTTTCCCTTCCTGTCTTTTCTGTTTACAAAAATGAGTGTTGGTGGCCGTCTTTGCAGAGCTGCACTGTGGGGCAGAACCGTGTGCTCGTGGTCGCACTCAAAGCCTGTCTTTCTTTCTTTCTTTCTTTCTTTCTTTCTTTCTTTCTTTCTTTCTTTCTTTCTTTCTTTCTTTTTTTTGTCCTGAATTTCCCTTCTAGAGCAGGCATCTTCAGCAGAAATAATTCTTCTTCTTCTTCTTCTTCCTCTTCTTCTTCTCCTCCTCCTTCTATTTAATTTTATTTATTTAAGCCTGTCTTTCTGAAACAGTGTCCCTTGTGACCATGGTCAGACAGTGTGTGGGGGCCGCATGCTTCATCTATTTCATCTGGTGCACAGCCAGGTACTGCTCTGGAATCCAGAGAAGTAGCCCATGTTCACCCTGTGTGGCTGGCATCTGGTGGGTCTGGGACATTTCCTTCCCTTCTGCCATTGCACTGGAATAGGGGCTGGAGTTGTTCTGTTCCTGCTGACGCCTCGCTGTGTGGGGCCAGTGTGTTCTTTCTCTGCAGTTCCTTGAGTCACTTCTCCCAACCGCTCAGACTTTGGCTGGAGTGGTTTTCAGTTCGTTCACTTTGTCAGTGAGGCCCAGGCTGCCGTTCTAACTGAAACGCCCTCATTTCGCTGGCCCTCTTGAGGACAACCTGGCTAGATTGCTGGGGTTCTATGTTGACAGTGTTTGCTCAGTCCCGTGAAGATACTGCTGGTTTTGACATCCACTGACGCTGGTGCAAACAAAGGTGGCTGTGGCTGTGACTGTTCATTCTCTGAGGACTCGTCTCCCTTTTCTGTTGGAACGCCCTATCCTCCAGCTCTGAGCCAGCCTCGGACCAACAGAGCCCTGTGTCAGAAGCAGGGCGGAACCTCTAAGCTCAGCACTTGTCTCATGTTCTATGCTTTCACTTCAGCATCCATGTGTGGGTTTGTGTTCATTGCAAGCACTCAGTGTCTGTTGAAAGCTTCTCTGTTCGCTCTGTGGAGCTCAGGTTAGATGTGTGTTGGACCAACGCAGTAATCCGGCCTCAGTCCCGTCTGTGTGTCTGCAGTGTGTTCTAAGGAACTGCTCAGATCTCGTTTCTAGCTCATGGGGTCTTCCTGGGTTGCCCTCAGTCTTTGCTTAACTCATCCATCAACTGTGAATCTTAGAAATTCTGAGTTCACTTTCTTAAATGTACTCAGTTTGCTGCTACCTGCCCTGCCGCACAGTAGGTGACTGCACAAGCCGACTCCAGGCTGGATGCAGCCGACTCTCCTTAACCTGAAACTGTCACTGCTTCAGAAGCCCGTCCCTGCTTCTTTCTGTGTTTATTGTTATAGCTGGTATTGGTTTTCAGGTACCACAGAGGTCTGGGTGGCTGCAGGTAGTGTGGGAGCATTGTGCTCCTGAGCTGGGCTGAGCTGGGCTGCACCAGGGCAGGTCTCACCTTCACCCCACCAGCTATCTAAGGTCCACAGACAGCTTTATGCAAAGATCTCAGTTGTCATGTCCTCTGTGCTGACAAACACTGGGTCCCTACCTGACATGGTCAGGGGTCCCCAGAGCAGCCCCTGGCAGGTTCCCAGACTCCTTTGCAATCTCAGTGCTCTCTTCATTTTGGGCTCCTGTGGGTTGTACCACTTCCCTTGTGGTAAATAGAGTGTGCAAAGGGCCATCTGGAGCCGACTTGAGTTGCACTTTGAGAAGTTTTCTTTCTACCAGGCATACCGGCCTGCCGCCTCATCAGATAGCAAGAGAACCCACAGGGCTGGTGGTGTACTCTGGGGCTTCTGCCTAGGCAGGATGAAGAGGCTCTTGTATAAACTGCAGGTCACCTGGGGTGGTGGGGGGTGGTGGAAGGAAGTGTTAAGTAGTAAAGGAAAGGCCCGAACTGGAGTGAACTCTAGGTTTCCTTGGTCCCTGTCTGAACCAATTATCACTAATTACAAAAGCATGCACCCAGCCAGATGCAGGCCCACATAAGGACCATGGCGTCTGATATGCGCTGGTCATGCTGAGCGTTGCATCCAAGGTGGGCAGCAGCATTTCTGCTCTGGGGACCATACAGCACCTCCCCCTCCCCAGTTAAGGAAGCGCTCCACTGTGTAAGTGCGAGGGTAACAAAGCTGCACCTGGCATTCCAGACAGTCTTGGGACTCTTTTCCTCTCAGTGTTTGAGAGCGGCAAGCAGATGACACAGTTCAGGGTGGCACTTGGGAACACCAGATGCAGCACACGTGTGAGATGTGTGGTGGTGGAGAGAGCAGAACACACTTGACTGGGTGCAGATGCAGAGCGTGAGGCTGGCTTGCTCTGTTCATAGCTGGCTTCTGCCTGAGCCTTTCCCACAGAGAGCAGAGTGTATTTGGTGGTGATGGGAGGGAGGGGTAAGTGTGTCTGCAGTCCTTGGGTCAGGCCTTCCCTCCCTCTGTGTCTTTGGAATGTCTTCCATCCCCTTTCAGGACACCCGTTGTTTAAAGGGAAGCAGGCAAATTCTCTTCACTTCAAAAGGTTCTTACAATGCTGCTGTTGTGGGGAAAAACTTCACTGCTGACCACGCCCGCTGATGAAGCAGCCTGAGGCTCCAAGGAGGGGATCCAGTCACTCTCTGAAGTTTTGGTAAAATTAAAGTCAGAGTTGTATTCCTTGTTCATCAGAACACAACCCCAGTTCTGTCAGCAGAGCTCCAAGCTCTTCATAGGCATCTCTGTTTGTTGGTGGTTCATGCTTACAGATGGGTGATGTCAGCCCCAGGGTTAGAAGAATCCTGATTTCTCAGAGTGGAGAGGAGAAGGGGATGGCAATCAGCTGACCTCACTGTGAGGGTAGTAGCTACCTTCTGGCACTTCCATCATGATTTGTCTGGAAAGCCATAACCTCTAGGCACCCTCAACAGACCTGGTCACATGTAGAAGATGCAGGCCACCTCACCTAGAGGAGTTGCTGATGCTTTCTAGATGCTGGACCTGTGGCCATCTCCTTCCTAATACTATGGCCCTCCTCCTGCTTGAGACATCAGCTGCTAAGACACTGCATTACGATGGCTCTGTGATCCCAGAAGAGGCAGGTCCCACGTGGGGAAGAGTGGGCCAGCTGGGCCAGCAGCAGCTAGCACAGATATGACTCTTTCATCTGGCAGTATGTTGGCTGCCACACCCGTTCACTCCAGTGCCTGCTACAAAGAAGATGATTTGTAAATGTTTGTCACCCGACCGTTGAATGATTTATCAAGAACCAGATAGAAACAACTTATTTATCAGAATGGAATTATGTATTCATCATGGAAGCTCTCCTAGCCGTTCTTATATATGTTTTGCACATACAGAGCAAGAGAGACAGACCTTTAAACTAAAAATCTATGCATTTATTACCAGACTGTTCAGGGTGGCTTGTTCCTGGAGATGGGCCGCAGTGGGCCACCACATTCTTCTGTTATATATTTTATTGTTAAACCTTAACTATAAGAGGCCTTATATATAAAGCGTGTCTTTAAAAGTAGACTTGAGGACAGTCAGAATAGCTGACAGCTAGGATTCTGAAGCTGTGTTTCTCAGAAACAACGTAATCTTTCTGATGGGGACGTAAACAGAAATAGAAAATTTGCTGCCTGGTCCCTTATGACAATGCAGCTCTCATTCCCAGAGGGTCCCAGTCCACCTGCACTACAGAAGGGAGAATGAGAGCTCACAGTGCGTCGCCTGCAGCTGTCCTGGAGACTCAGCGGATGGCAGCACACGTCTGCCTACACCGTGGTTGCTGCTAACACTGCTGAACCTGCATTTGATGCTCCGCTAATCTATTGACTCGGCGGCCACATTAGTGCAGAGCACCTGCTCCCACATTGTCGCTGGGGGGAGTTTCCCCTTCTCTCAAGCATCTCTGAACACCTCTGAGAACAACTCAAGTGGTCGTGGGTTAAGACTCACCCAACCAGGGCAATAAAGAGAAAAATTAGTCTAATGCATGGTCTTAACAAGAGGGAGTGTGAGCATGAATAATTGATGTCACTAGGCTGTGGCAATCAGATCAAATGAAGTCCCATTTGCTCAACCTTATTAAAAGAGAGAGAGTGTGGGAGGGAGGGGGCCATGGTAAAGGTCGTTAAGGGACTTGTAGCGTGGAAGACCTGCCTTGGAGATGGGAGTGTGTTTTCCAATCTCTGTGGTCTTTAACTAAGCGCAATGGTAAAGGTTCTCTTTGGGTAGTTCTGATCCGTTGAATTATTGAGCACTTTAGAACTACTTGACTGCTGACTTGGATGTCTTCATGAGGAATTTGCAGAGGCCTTTTGGTGGGGATTATCTCTGCACATCACTCAGAGATGATTCATCCACTTGTCAGAAAGGAACTAAAAGAAAGTGGAGGTGGCGGCTGCTGCTGGTGTGTGAGCCTCTTTTGTGCTTCTCCCTCTGCCACTGAAGGCCCGCCTGCCTGCTGTGCACGCTGGTGTGCTATAGAAACAAAAATGTCAGTCCAAAGTATTGAAATCTCTGTGATGATAATCAGATCCAGAATGGTTTCGTTTTTAGAAAATTAATAGATCTTTTAAAATTGTTACACAGAAGCTGTACTGGGTTGGGACTGCAGTGGCATTTCTGTGCATGCGCAGAGCAGGGCCACACCTGGAACACCTTACCTCAGAGCTGCTACTTAGCACTGGGAACATTGTCCAAGCACACCATCAGGTGGCTGGTTTTCACTGTTCCTCGTTCCAGAAGCCTCCTGTAATAGTGTCCAGCTCAGCTGCTGAAGATCAATTTGATCATGTCTGTATTGGAAACAGCACCATCTTAGTTATTTTTAAATTGTTTAAAACATTCTTGTCAGGAGCCAAGCATAGCGCATGCCTTTAATCTCAGCACTCAGGAGGCAGAGGCAGGTGAGTCTCTGAGTTGGAGGCCAGCCTGATCTATACACTGAATCCCAGGATAGCCAGGAGTACCCAGTGAGACCCTGTTTTAAACAACAAACAAACAAACAAGCAAACAAACACACTCGCCTCTCTCTCTGGAACTTTTCTTGTTTGCTGCATCTTGTTTTGTGGATTAGGTGTTGAGAAGGAGTTGTGCTTTCTGCCGCAGTCTTTCAGCAGGAGGTAACTACCCCGACCGTGGTGTTAGACGTCCACAGACTCCTGAAGGTTCAGGTGTTAGAAATGTGTGCCACCATGAGATTGATGGTTCCACAGTGGAGATGATGTAGCGTGGACCGCTACAGTGTCCGCTCATAAGTGCTAAGTGACTGGGTTAGCCAGAGGAGCACCCCCTCTGTTGGAGTGCCATAGAGTTGCTCTGCAAACCCAAAGTGCTCACTGTGTGCTCAGCAGAAGTCAGTGCACGTGTAGTGAGAAGACCTGTGCCCTGTTCACAGAATGCTGCCCAGTTCAGCCAGAAATGTCTTTCATTAAAAACCTAACTGGACAACAGGCTATGGTGGTGTATGTACTCTGGAGGCAGAAGGAAGTACATCTCTGTGAGTCCAAGGCCAGCTTGGTCTACAACGCCAGGACATCCAGGGCTACATAGTGAGACCCTGTCTCAAAAAAAACAAACAAACAAAACCAAACCCAAACCCTGACTCAGGGCCTGACTCCAGGAGGTGTCTGTGTGATCCGTCCTTCATTCTCCTCTGTAGAGGAAGAGGCACAACCGTCCAGGAGGGGGACAGTGTCCAGAGCCTGCAGCCATCGTCTCGCTAGCTTTGACACCCCAGAACCAAATTCCCAGCCCCAGAGGGGAGAGTGGGGAGAAGGTGCTGTTGGAGTGTGGCTCAGTGTGAGATGCCATGTCATGGTGTCTGCATTATGCTTCCCTCAGCTCCTGTAAGCTCTTCAGCTAAGCCCAGATCAGAAGCCAGTGACTTGTTGCTTCTGTTCCTTAAAACAGGTGTGTGGGCTAGCGTTCAGTTGAGCTGTGTGGGGAAAGCTGGCTGGCTGACTGCTGCCCATCCGTCTGTCTCCTGCTTTTGCCCAGGAACTCTTTGCTTAACCCCTCTTGGTCTTTTGTCACTTGATTGGCCGTGTCCCTCTACTTTCAGTGGCCTGCAACTATCCAAGCCATTGGCTGCAAACCGTCTTCTGGGGACAGAGGGAAGTGCACTCCTCAACGGTGGCACAGTGGAAAGTGGATAATGTCCCCTTACCTCTGGGACTGACACCCTGTGTTTCTTCCTCCTCAGATCCTGGTGTACAGCCTGGAAGCAGAGCGCTGCCTCTCGAAGCTGGGCAATGCACTTGGAGACTTTACCTGTGTCAACATCCGGGATAGCCCTCCCAACCTCATGGTCAGCGGCAACATGGACAGGAGGTAGGTCAGGGCTGAAGTGCCATCTTCTTGGCCCTTAGCTGTGAGTGCCTCGTGCTTCCGCCTTGCCCTCAGGCCCAGCCCCATCCTCTGCACTTGGAGCAGCCTCACATTAGGTAATGGTTGGACCTGCTGCACATCCACTCGGCTGCTGAAGCACCCCAGGACCATTCCCTCTGCAGGCAGTTGGTGGCTGGTCCAGAGAGATGACTTGGAATATCTTCTGTCCCCTGCTGCAGGATTTGTTTGGCACTGAAAAGCTCACTTTCCAGCATTAAAAACAATAACCTAAGGGACGGGCTGTGTTCATCACAATAGGGCTGTCTGCCAAAAGAGGCCAAGACTGTATTTCAGAGCGCTGTGTGTCCCCCTGGTGACAGGAAAGAGACTTGATGGGAACAGATTCCACTTTGTATTTCGCTGATTAGCGGCCTTCTCTTTAACACGTTGGCTGAGGAAGTCAGTTTCCCCGGCACACAGGCCCGTGCCAGCCTTTCTCACTGCAGGATTAAAGTGTTTGAAAGACCCTTCCGGTCCAGATTTTCGTTTTCTCCCCCTTGTCCTGTCTTCTCCTTTGCTTTCTCTCTGCTTTTTGGCTAGTTACCTGCTGTGTCTGTTCCAGTGCCCCAGAGAGAGGTAGACTGGATGGGGGCCAAGGCTGCTGGCACCCCTCCCCTGGGCCCGGCCGGGGCTGCAGGTGCCGAGCATCGGCTGTGGGTATCAGCTCTGAGGCGGGCCTTTCTCTGTGCCAAGTCCCAAAGCTCTGTCCCAGTAGAGGAGCAGCTTGCAGAAATGACTGCTGGATCACACACTCTTTCCAACCCTGAACCTCACCCATAAGCCCCGCCCCCACCTACAGGAAAGGAGCCCAGGGAGAAGGCACTCAGTCTCTGGCTCACAGGGCTCCTCAGAGACGCAGAGTAGGGCTTGCATAGAGCTCTGAGGTTGCTGTGCTAAGGCTTGGGGGGCTGGAGAGGTGGCTCAGTCAGTAAATGACTGCTGGGCAAACAGGACCTACAGGTAGATCCCAAAAACCATGTTTAAAACAAAAATGAGGCATGCCAGGCATAGTGGTGGGTCACACCTTTAACTTAGCACTTGGGAGGAAGAGGCAGGCGGATCCCTGTGAGTTCAAAACCAAGCTGGTCTACACAGTGAGGTGTAGGCCAGTGAAGGGTACATACTGAGATCCTGTATACACACACCACCACCACTACCTAGGCAAGTAGCTCCCGTGTGTGGCCAGGGAACCTGATCAGTCCCTGTGATCTGAGCTGACAGTCTCAGCTGTTTACTAGTGGAGCAAATGTCAGGAGCTCTCAGGGACCTCCATGTCTCAGGCCTGGAGCTGTGGACCCTGGCCAGAATGTATGTTCATTGTGAGCTTCTTGGTGCTGGCAGGAAACAAGAGCCCTGCTGCAAAGCAGAGGAGCTCCTTGTATGTGATGACCTTAGCCCAGAGAGCTCCAGGATGTCACAGCCGCTGTCAGCCGTCATCCAGGACATGTAGGTGTTCTCAGGAAAGCTGCCTTTTACTCCAGGTTATATCTATCTCCTCACTCGAGGCACTGCCTGGCCTGTGTGAAGCCCAAGTTTAATTTTGAGAAATCTGTTTATTGTAGGGGAACTGAATTTTTTAAATAAAACAGGGAGGTCCCAGGTTCCCAGCATACCATCAGTCAACAGGTGACAGGCAGGGACAGAGCTCCTGAGAGTTAGCCTGGATGCCCCCACTCTTTAGAAGAAACCCAAGCTACAGGCCTGGGCTCACTTCTCTCCAGTGAGGGCTTACAGTTAGCCTTTGGAGGAAAAGCCAAGCCCCAGTTCACCTGAAAGTCTAGATACTCAGTCCTTCCCTCTCCAGTGTGTAGTTTCTATGGAAGAAGTGAAACATATGTAAGGCCTATTGGTAAGTTCTTGTACATTCTCAGGCTAGCCTGCCAAACAGCTAGGATAGTAACGTGGATACCTTGTTCCCAGCCCCAAGTCATCAGTCTGCTCTGCTCTCCTGAGGAATCAGAGGGCGTGAAGCTCATTCAGTTCCAGGAAAGTGGCCTGTTCAGGGCAGGGCCGCAAGGAAACACTGGACAGAGGGAAGCCTCCTGATGCAGCCACTTCCCCAGGGTGTTTTGCTGTAGTCCATCAGGGTTGACTGCCGTCGCAGAGAGGGGCTTGGTTTTATGATTTCATCTGTGGGTTTGCTGGCAGTCAGACTAAGGGCAGCAAACTGCAGCCAGAGCCTCCATGTCTGGCAGTGAGTGGAGGAAACTTGTAGCTGTTGGCACAGGGCTGTGTCCAGTGAGACCCCTCCCCGTGGCCTCTTAAACTGCATGTCCATCGTCAGTGATAGCCAGGGTCTAGAGTAGAGCATACTCACATGCTGCCAGAGGCAGACTTGGAGCTGAGGGCTGCTGACAGACAGTGTACCCTACAGCACAGGGTGCTCTCACTGCTGACAGACAGTGTACTCTACAGCACAGGGTGCTCTCACTGCTGACAGACAGTGTACTCTACAGCACAGGGTGCTCTCACTGCTGACAGACAGTGTACTCTACAGCACAGGGTGCTCTCACTGCTGACAGACAGTGTACTCTACAGCACAGGGTGCTCTCACTGCTGACAGACAGTGTACTCTACAGCACAGGGTGCTCTCACTGCTGACAGACAGTGTACTCTACAGCACAGGGTGCTCTCACTGCTGACAGACAGTGTACTCTACAGCACAGGGTGCTCTCACTGCTGACAGACAGTGTGCTCTACAGCACAGGGTGCCCTCACTGCTGACAGACAGTGTGTGTGCTCTACAGCACAGGGTGCCCTCACTGCTGACAGTGTGCTCTACAGCACAGGGTGCTCTCACTGCTGACAGACAGTGTGCTCTACAGCACAGGGTGCTCTCACTGCTGACAGACAGTGTGCTCTACAGCATAAGATTTCAATGCTGGTCCAGTGGGATTTATCTGATTTTCTCTTCATTGCCTGTGCTAGCATGCATTTGTAAGAAATGGTTCCTAATCCAGGGTTGTTGATCTGTGTTCTGGACTCTCACAGTTTAATCCCCTATATTTGAAGAGTATGACCTCCTGTCAGGTAGTTTGGGTCCAGTGTCCTGTCAGGTAGTTTGGGTCCAGTGTCCTGTCAGGTAGTTTGGGTCCAGTGTCCTGTCAGGTAGTTTGGGTCCAGTGTCCTGTCAGGTAGTTTGGGTCCAGTGTCCTGTCAGGTAGTTTGGGTACAGTGTGAGGTGGAGTCTAGCTTTGTGCACAGTTGTCTTAATACCGTTCGATGACAAGATTGTTCATTCCTTCCTTGTATGAACTGACCATAAAAATGGAGTGTGTTCCCGTTGCAGGTCTGCCCTGTGGTTTAGTCTTCCCTGTTGGGCTGAGCTTCCTGCATTGTTTGGTTAGGATGCGCTGGATAGGTACATTCCAGAGCCAGTCTTGCTCAGTGTTCGATGTGGATGGAGGGGTTGGCTGTGGAGTCACCATGTGGAGGTTGAGGCCCAAGTCTCAGGACAGCTTGGACTGTACAGTGAAGCTCTCTGTGAGAGTGGGCCAGCAGGATGGCCCAGCTGTTCAGAGCATGCACATGAGGCCCTTCCAGAGGCCTTCGGTCTGATTCTCAGCAGCCACATCAGGCGCTCACAACTGCCTGTAACTCCAGCTCAGGGGACCAGATTCCCCGCTCTGGCCTCTGCAGGCACCTGCACTCGCATTGTACAGAAATGCACACAGACACACAATCCAACATAAAATCTTAAAAGAACAAAACAAAAATGTGCAACATAGGTATGCAAACAGTCTGTAATATTTTTAAATATAGTATTTGTAAACGTATTGTGTGTATACATGATGATGGGGTGCACGGGCCACAGTGTGCATTTGGAGGGCTGAGGACAACTGTGGCATTGGTTCTCTCCTTACACCCTCACTAAGCTTCCAGGGATGAAAGTCAAGTCACCAGGCTGCTGCAGGCATCACCCTTGCTGAGCCTCGCCCTCAGTGTACACACAACAAGCTTCCGGCTTCTGTGCTTCCAGCTCTGCTGCTGTGGCCAGCAGGGCTGTCCCAGACAGTGTCCCAGGCTGGCTTTTTGTGAGCCACAGAGTTTGGGCTTTAGTTGAGTCAGAGCAGTTGGGTGCTAAGAGCTTCAGGACCACACAGCAGGGTTGCTGCTCACACAGAGCGTGCTAAGCTTAGCCCAGCTGGACAGAGCTGGACACGTCCGCCTGCAGACACAAGGGTTCGGTTGCTCTGAGCTTGGACATTCGCGGAAGGCTGTCGGTGCGGTGTGGGTGAGGTGTGGGCTCTACATATGTACTTGTGTGCAGCCTCCTCCACGGCTCAGGTACAGCACGGCCAGACAGAAGTGTGTGCTAACCCTTTCAAAATACCAGTTTTCCCAACTGACGTAGTCATAATTTTATATTTCCATACATTTACCTCTAGTTCCTAGATAGAAATGCAGCCAAGTGTAGATTCTTCCTGAAGAACAGCCAACCCAGAGTCTGAACATTGCCAGCTTTGCCTCCACAGTCTGCCTTGTTATCATGCAGGACTGTTGAGTCCAAACCAATAGGAAGCACGCCCCAAGGTGTGACCCCCAATTAAAGAGTCTCCTCGCTTCCTTCCTGCCCAGCACACAGAGAGTTGTGGTGTGCTCATGTGTGCTGCCTGCTGCCAGGGAGCGTGCAGGGCGCGAACATTGCGCTCACTCCATCTGCAAGGATTATAATGAGTTATTCAGAGCTCTTCGCACAGGACCAACCAGAGCGTGCCTCCCTCTCCGTTCCAGCGCGTTTTCCTGCCCATCAGATGGATGCTCCTCTGCTGGAGTCTTTGGAAGGTTCTGGTGTCTTTTGTTTTAATTGGCGGGCTAAAGCCGCCTCCTATGGTTGGGTTTTCATTAGCAAGGGCTGCAGAGAGGGAGTGTTGGGGCTGTCCTCCAGGCCCATCCATGAATATTAAACATACGACAATTACAGCTTTCAGACCAATTATTTTTCTTTCAGCAGGCAAAGTGGTGATACTCACTAGATGAGGATTCGCAGTTTTTACCATTGGCCCCTTCTTGTCCTGGACTCGGTGGACCTGGCATGTGTCTCTCCCCATTTGTTGGGCTACCTGTCTCCCAGTATGGAGTGTGCAGTTTGAGTGCCGAAGCTGCCGGCTCTGCCAGAGCTGCTGCCGTGTGGGTTGGTACTGCACACTGTCAGGTGATCTGGGCTGATACCTGCTTTCTAGTGTGAATGTGATGGTTTGAGTGGACAGGACACAGCAGCATGAGTTCTGAGACAAGCCAGAGGTCTCAAAACTGGGTTCTATGTGTGGGCTGGTTTCTGAGCCCCTAGCAAACCTGACTGTGGTGTCTCTAGTGTGTGTTGTCTTGTTTGGTACTGTTGTGCTGTTGTAGACACAGCACAAAAAGACAGCAAGCTTTGAACTAATGGACCAAAGGTGCTTGCCCTTGTATTCATAACAGCTGTACTATACTCACAGAGGGGTCCTGGTAGATCTTACTAGCCAGCTTGTGCAGGGAAGCATCCACCTCCATCTGTTTAGGGTTCCAGCCTGAGGCTCTCTCCTGGGTCCCCAACAGCCTTGGGTTTCTCTGCCTATAGAGACCTGAAGCCAGGCAGTCATGCGTGAGACTGGGAGTGAGTCTGCACTCCCATCTTACCATGCAGCCTCCATCACCCCCGCCCCCAGGACTGTGGTCATCTGTTGTTCTGTTGTTGGTGTGCTTTCACAGCAGAATTTCTTATACCCGGGGCCGATATTGAGCTTGCTTTGTTGTAGCCTCATAGCCAAGAATCACCTTGAACTCTTGGTCCTCCTGCCTTCATCTCCCTGGTGCTGGGATCTCAACCTCCATTGTTTCACATTTTACCTACCTACTTCATGGTGGCCAAGAAACCAGTAAACTGTCTGAAACAAATTGAGTGTGTATATGTATGTGGTACCAGGGCAAAGCCAACATCCTCTGAGGCCTGATTTTTAAACAGCATGGTAGTACCTTGAATAAAGTAAAAACCTCCCTTAGGGCTCTGGTTACATTTTCCCTTCCAAGGAACTGCTGTTAGCATTTAACTTCTGAACTGTGCTTATGGGAAGTCTACTTTGCAACTTTGCACCCTGAAGCCAGTGTGGTAGCCTCTATGTAGCCCTGTGGTGGCTCCCTGTCCCTACTCACCCCTGACCCTGGTCCACGATCACTGTCACAGTTGGGCAGTTCTTGTCCCCGTGGTCCATCTGCACCTGCATTTGAGCAGGTAGAGATCTGCACGTCGCCCCATGGTCCACTGTTGGCTTGTCCTGTGGTGGCCTCATGTGGTGCAGTTAATTACGACATCCCACCCCATCCAGTCATTCACATCCAGGGAGTCTCATTTCCCTGTCAGCCTAATGATCACTCCTTAACTGGGCCTTCCTCCTCCCTCGGGCTGCTGAAGACTTCTTGCGTGCTCCCATGTTTAAAGTGGCATCCTCCCATATGTATGCTTTACTCTGATCAGTGTTCACTAGCACTAACCCAGGGCCTCCCTTCAGTGTGATGCCCCTGCCTCCACTCTTCCCACTGCTGGCCATGCCGTCTCATAAAGTTCGTGGTCAGGGTCGGTGTCTTCATTCTGGAAGATGGATGGCTATTTGCGAGCAGGAGCGTAGTGTTCATGTCCTCACTGCCCCTGCGCCCCTGCACTGTGAATGAAGGCGGCAGCCTCACCCCTCCCACAGCCGCCCAGCTCTGTCTAAAAGGTCTGTGATTCTGCAGGGCAGGCAGGGGTGATAGTGGTCTATGGTAGAAGGCTGCCCCGGCTTCTGAAACAGAGGCTCTGGGCCTGTCTTGTCCTACTCATGCAGCCTGTGGCTGACAGCCTGACGACACCAGGCAGGCAGGCAGGCAGGCAGGCAGGCAAGCAAGCTCTCAGTTTCCCTTAGCTTGGCAGTCACTGAAGGTATGGTGGGTCCAATGGTAGCTGGAATGTGAGGCTATAGTCGTGCTGCATCTGCAGTCAGGAGAAAGGGATACATGCTAGAGCCAGACTCCTTCCCTAGCCACTCACCCAGCAGCAGTGTTGAATTTTGGACAGTGAACTAAAAAAAAAAAAGAAAAGAAAAGAAAAAGAAAGGAAGAAAAGAAAAAAGAAACAAAGACAAGCAGAAAACCTGGACAGATCTAGATACGCCGGGACCCGAGAAGTGATAAACAGAGGGAAGAAAGGGAGTTAGGAACTTAATAGAACACCGTCTGTAGAAAGGAAGTGAGCTCTCTTTAGCTCTGGCCGCTGCTCCCCAAGGGCAAGTTTACCAAACTTTTGGAAAAATGTGCTCTGAAATCCAGCTCTTCTGGCTCAGAACTGTAACACCCATCCTTGTACCTTGTGTGCCTGGTGACCACACACTAACAGGCAAGTTTCCGTGATGCCTTCAGGGCCTGGACAGTGACGGAGGCACAACCTCCAGGTTAACGTAGTCCCAGGCCCTGGAGCAGCTTGCCTGCTTCAGTGTAGACAGGGTCTGGACAGCACAGGCTTGCTTCTGCCTTGCCTGGCTTTTTGGCAGATTTGTTTCTGATCTCGACAAAACTCCTCTGTACTGCAGGTGACCCCCCCACTCCCGGGAGACTCCCTCCAGGACGCCCTAGGGACTGCGGTGCTGGTTCTTGCAGGCTTCCTCAGTTACCCTCTTCTCCTGGTGCTCTTCTTCCAGAGTGAGGATCCATGACCTCCGCAGCGATAAGATCGCCCTGTCGCTGTCTGCCCATCAGCTGGGGGTGTCCGCAGTCCAGATGGATGACTGGAAGGTTGTCAGTGGAGGCGAGGAGGGGCTGGTGTCTGTGTGGGATTACCGCATGAACCAGAAGCTGTGGGAGGTACACTCCAGGTAAGCTGACTCCTGTGTACGGACTGTGGTTCCAGGCCACCTATGCCCTCACTGTGCCTTCCTGAAAGCACTTTTGCCGGAGAGGTGACCTCGGCTTGGAACGACACCAGTCCGAGACATGAGCTCCTCTCTCTCCGTGATACAGCCCTCACTAAGCATCCTAGCTGCTTAGGACGCAGTGAAGGCCTCACAACTGTGGCACAGGTTACCGTATGAATGCCTTCATCTTAATTATCAGGGAAAGGAGGGAGCCAGCTTGGGGAGACTGATTTCCAGTGTACAGGAGGATGGGTTGGCGCAGAACCCCTCCCCCATGTGCCAGACTCAATGTGTCTGTCTGTGCCTCCCTTCAGTGTGAGGAAGGGCACTTGGGGTGCAAGTTGAGTGAGCCTCAGCTAAGGGGGGCTCATCTCAGCGTGAGCAGGAGTGATGAGAGGAGAATCCTGTCTGGGCACAGGCCACAGAGTTCTAGGAGTCCTACTGTGTGATTGTTCATGTGAGCCTGCCTCAGTTGTGACTTGAGAAGCAGCCTGGAGTCCTCTAGCTGAACACTGGCTCCTCTGTAATGAGAGGGTGTGACGCTGTAGAAGTGCCCAGCTTGAGAGCATAACATAGCTTTCACCGGATACAAAACCAAGACAGCTCTGCCTTTATTTAAGTGAAGGTCTGTGGCTTCACAAACACTCCCAAAGGTGCAAAGTAAATTTGGGTTCCTTCTTGGCCAGCAAGGTGGTGAATACTTTGGCTAGCAGCTTTTATCAGATCAGAACCCTCCCCCACCACCCCCCACCACCCTCCTCATACCACACTGCCTCTGGCCTTGCCCTTCCCCAACTTCACTGCTGATACACCATGGTGCCACCAGGTGGTGCCAAAAGGCAGCTCAAACGTCCCACACTGGAACCAGCATTTGCCCGAACTTCAGGAAAGCCAGTACTTTAGTTGGTTTTCTGTGCATCCAGGACAGTGCCCATCTTTCTCACCACCAAGGGGAGGCCCCTGTGCTTCACACCCCCACTAAGGCCTTCTCTCTGTAGGCGCCCTGTGCCTGTCCCACGCTCCATCTAGTGCAGCTGCTGTCTGCTCCCGTCTTGAGCCTGCCTTCCCTCACCAGCTCCCTCTCCTTCGTGTGCTTTTGCCAAAGGGCCTGTTCTTGCCACAGGCCTCCTCCTTCCCTAGTGGTCTCAGCCAGCCCCCCTGGGTGTGGTAGTCCTCCTCTTTGCAGAGGTGGGCTCCCTAGCTTCCCACTACTGTGGAACCTCTGGGGGCAAGCACCCATCTTCAGGAGCCTATACTCTCTGTTGTCCCCTGGGTCACAGTATGGCCTCACCAGATGCAGATGCTGTCAACTGTAGCCATCACCCTGAGGATAAGAACTGGCCCATGGCTCGCCGGCTCTCTGTGCCATGTTGTAGGTTTGTCTCAAGCTGAATGCTCTTATATCCCAAATACACCAACTTGTTGAGGCAGGCAGCTAGAATAGGAGGTTAGCAGTGTGTTTGCTAAATGACATGGTGCCAGAGCAGGCCTTGCTTGTGCCTGCTTTGGAGCTGAAGCTGGGCCCAGTTCCTTCTCCATAATGGAAAGTGCCTAGAGGGTTCTGACAGGCCCAGCCAAGGAAGGCTGCTCCCACCTTACAGCTCTCTTCCTCCCACCGCAGGCACCCTGTACGCTATCTCTCCTTCAATAGCCACAGCCTCATCACCGCCAACGTGCCCTACGAGAAGGTGCTGCGAAACTCCGACCTTGACAACTTTGCCTGTCACAGGAGGTCAGTGTGGGGTTGGGTGGAATTTGCGCAATCTGAGAAATGGCTCCATGTATTTCCCTGCTCTGTACCAGTCACACTGGCCTCTCGGGGTATCGACCACGGTCCTGGCTTTGTAGAAATTTGGAGCACATGTCGAGTGTCTGTCTGCAGTTCTGCAGCGGCTCCTGAGGTTGGGGACAGCAGAGATACAATGTCAGCTGACAGGCAGACTCTGCTCGGAGGTCCCTTCAGTTGCTTCTTCAGAGACACTGTCTTCTGGGCCTCCCTACTCCCCTCAGCCCTGGGGTCTGCATATCTGACACACTGTGGCCTCAGAGCAGTGATCGCAGTGAGAGCCAGCCTAGATTATGCCTGTCTCCACACAGCAGCCTTGCTGACTGGTGCTTATCTCTGCTTCCTCTAGACATCGCGGCCTGATCCATGCCTATGAATTTGCTGTGGACCAGCTGGCCTTTCAGAGCCCCCTTCCTGTCTGCCGCTTACCCCGTGACATCATGGCTGGATACAGCTATGACCTCGCACTGTCTTTCCCCCATGACAGTATTTAGGGTGTCACCTCATGTAGACGTGGAAAGGGCAGTTTTACAAATGTTAGAGTTGGAGAGAGGCTCTGCAGCACATGGTGGGAGTTTGGGGACAGTGTCCTGTGTGCCTGCGGCCACACAGCCCTGTTGCCCTGTACAGAACCGGATTCCATTGCTGCCTTCCTCCTCCTCCTCCACCTCCTCCTCCTTACTCCTCAGGCTTTGGTAGGACTGGCTGATGACTCAGAGTTAACCTTTCCAGGGGTGGCTCCTCTCCCTCAGCCTGTGGCAGCAGTGACACCCTCCCTCGTTCCACAGGCCAGGGACAAGGGGCCTTCACTTGCACTGTCTCTTGGGTGTAGTGCTGAGGGTGGAACCAGAATCTCACACGCTTAGGCAAGCATCAGCCTCCAAGCTGCCTCCCCAGCTGTCAGCCTCCAAGCTGTCTCCTCCAGGGACCCTCCAGTGCAGCCCTTCCTCTGGGATTCACACCATTGATAATTATAGGGCCACCTTACCTGTAGGAGCTGTTCTGTCCTGTACATGTGCTATGAAGGAGACAGCCATCCTTCCTGCAGAGGGAAAGGACCATTGCACAGGAATGGGGTTAGAGTCAGTCTCCAAGCCTAGCCGGTGGTGTCTCTTCCTGACAAATGCAGCCATAGCTCACCCACTCTGCCTTCAGAGTGTCACGGGCAAATCCACACATAGTGGCCAGGAGACTCAGTCAGAGCTCTTCAGAATCCCCACAGACCAGGCACCTAACACGCCTGCACAGAGGCCACCAGGTCTCAGGAGACAGAGTCCCTCTCCCAGGAAGCACCAGCTCAAAAAAACAAGTGGGCTGGCAAACTCCACATTGGGTCTGCTGAGAGCAAGAAAAAAAGAGGGGTTGGGGGAGCTCCATGGGGTGGAGCCCAGGCTGGCAGCAGAAAGGTGCTGGAAGGCCTGAGAGGGTGTGCACTGCCCTCCCCCAGCCCTGGTGCTCTCCTCCTGTGTGCTGGGATGGAGTCTAGTGGGTTTGTGGCATGATCTCAGATCTTGACACTGAGGTCTCTCCCCTTGCAGAAGTGCCCAGGGTAGCTCACCTCCCTGTTGTGCTGGGCTGGCGCCCCCTGCTGGCCTGGTCTTGCTGTGTCCTCACTCGAGCATTCCCAATCCTGAGCTGTCTGTCCACTGGAGACATTTCTGCCAGAGAAATTAGCTGTGTGGTCAGCTCCCTTCTGGGCTTCTCAGCCATGAAAGGCCGCTGAAGAGCAGAGGTGACTAGAGTAGTTTCAAGCATACATGCCCTCCTAGCATCTGTCCTCGTTGGCTCCTGCCACTGCACCTGCTCCCAGGGTGGGGGACAGGCTGGCTCCCTGTGCTGCCTCTGAAGCCAGAAGACACCAGGGCACAGCCCTGGGAGCCAGGGGTGGCCACACACATATCTGCAGCTTGCCTTTTGCCTTAAGCGGCCACGTCTGCTCTGTTATTAAAGGTTCTACACTGACGAGCGTGTGTGCTGCTCCTGTAAGGACTCATTTGAAGTCTTCCTCTGCCCTGTGTAGTCTGGTTTATTTCCCCCGGCTGGGGGTGCAGGGGCACAACATGACATGTGCACACAGACTGGGCTATCTGTCCATGCAGGCAACATGCTGCTCCTGAAGCTCAGACAGCAGTTCCCATGGCAGAGTCTAGAGTACTGTGTGTCTTTCACACAGCCCCCACATCTGAGCGACAGGATTGCCAGCCTCCCTCAGCAGGGGCACTTGGTACCCCCATAAGGGTGGCATGCCCCAGTCCACTTACTACAGGGCAGGTTAGCACCACGAGCTAGTTGCTTGGATTAAGAACAGTCTCCCCTAGTGAGGGGTTTCAGGTGATGACTGCCCCATGACAGTGGCTCAGATGGAGACACTACCCATGGGTTCTTGCCTGAAGCAGCAGATGGCACGGGCCATGGCACCGTGGCCACACAGCCAAGCCAGATGGTTACCTGGCTCCTGCGGTGACTTGGCCAGCATTGCCCGTGTTCGAGGTGGCAGAGCCCCTCCTGGGCAGCAGCCTGGGCTCAGCCTCCGATGCTGCCTACTGAGGTGCACTAGGGAACTTCTCCCTGGAACAGAAGAGGAGCACCAGCCTGTGCCCAGCCGAGCCGAGCCTGCGCTGTGGCAGCTGCCCTTCCTAAGACAGACTTTTTCTGCCTCTCACCACGGCAGGGGCCCTTTGAGTCCCCCCCACTTTCCCTGTGGGGACAAGCCTGTCCCTTGCTGGCTTAGTGTTACTGTTTTGCCACCCTGCCCTGGCCAGAGTTCTGAGTCCTCCTGTGGCCATGTTCCTGCCCCAAGCCCTTTTGGCATTTGTCCACTCATTGAAGACAAAGGTGCCAGTGATGCCATCGGGAGTGGCCTGGTTCCGGCATTGGCTCCCTCAAGGTCATGGCATACAAGGACAGCCTTTATGGCAGGTGTTTGCCAAACCTCAAGGTGACTTGCATTTCTGCCTCTCCTTCCACCAACTTGGGCCTCTTCCAGCACAGTGGAACTTGGCCTGGTCAACTGCAATCAGACCTGAGGGCCTGCCCTCTCCCACCTAGCACAGCACAGAGGAGTGTGAACCAGAACCTAACAGAGGGGCTTTGTTCACGTCTCGAAGAACCTGGTTTGCCAAGTGGTCAGAGTGGCAGGCTGCTCTGGACTTGCTCTGTTTCTTACCCATAAGTTCTGTGTCACTAGGTTGCAGGTATCCAGCCAGCCATGTCTATGATGTTTGTATCACTCAGCCCTCCGGGGAAAGTACCAGATTAAACATTAGCCTCCAACCACCACCAAACTGGGGGAGGGGACAACTTTATAAATAGAGCATTGTGACACCACACACACACTTGCTGAGTGTCCCACCACTCAGGAGAATTTTCAGTTTGAGGACCAATCTCTAGAATCAAATGTCAGTAACAGGACAGTACTGTAGGGTAGATCTCACTTTCAGTCTGCTGCAGAGTAGAGAGCACGCTCGACCTCCACCCAGCCACTGAGACCCTAGCTCCGCCTGCTTCTCTACCACAGCCTTGGGGCCTCCCAGCTCCTCAGCAGTAGCCTTGGGTGCCACTGAGTCAGCTTCAGTGTGGTTGATGAAGAGCCTGTACTTACCTGTCCCCAAATAAATGTTAGCACAAAGCCTGCTTCACGCTGCTGATGGAGGCACCTCGTCTGGCTCGTGTCACACAGCGATGGGAGGTCTGGCTGCACAGGGGCGGAGCACCACCCACCTACACACAGGCCTGCAAGAAACTATCTGCTTCCTCCCTGCCCTACAGAGGGAGGCCCCCTGGTGGGGCTGCCCAGGGCAGTAGCCTTCGGCCCCTGCTGCCCCAAGGCCATAAGGGGTTGGAGGTACCAAGGAATTAGTCTGTACTCCTGGGGAGCAGGTTTGCACCAATTCATGGTCTTTATCCTGCCTAGGTAGGCAGCTGCAGAGCATGCTGGGAGCCAAGCAGTAGGTACTCCTGGTGGTTTCCACAGTGGGGATGCAGCCTGGCCTCACCATTGTGAACAAATGAGCTTGCTTCTGGGCCTGAAGGACTGGGCTCCCAGTGAGTCGATCTCATTTTAATTAGCTGTTTGGATTAGCTGTGCCCAGAGCTTCAAAGACATTAGTAGGCCCTCAAAGGGGAGCACCAGCCAGCACGCTTGATGAACATCCATCACAGCATCTTCCCTGCTATACCTCCGGGCTCAGGCCTAGGGAAGGCAATCCATTATTTATGAAAACATTTTACATTCATGAACTGCCTTTGTTGAGAAAGGACACAACTGAAACAAACTGGGAGAGTCTCGGGAAACCCAGGCCCAGGAGATGCCAAAGTGGCAGCTGCCCAGAGCCTGCAGCCCCCTCCTCACCACAGCAGGGAGTCTAGGAAGCCAGGCTCCAGATAGTTCATGCATTATGTCCCCATCTGACCTGCTGACTTTCTAGAGCCCTAGAGCCAGTAGAAACCTAGAAGCCAGAAGTCCCCAAGTGGTGAGGTACCCTTTGTGGGGTTCTCCCCAGAGCTGACAGTTGGCTTGGCTCTGAGCAGGGAGATGGGAGCCCCCACATCTGCTCCTGCCTGCTGCTTTGCTGGGGCTTTTTTTTTTTTTTTCTTTTATCAAACTGAGGCCTGCGTTCAAAAGCACGGCCCCTGGCAGTGCCTTCCTTCTGACCTCCTTCCTCACCAGTCCAGGAGAGCGGGTGGTGTTAAGTGGCCCTACAGGCCAGCATCAAACACAGGCCAGCCCTGCCTGCCAAGTGCTTACTCACAACACCTGCAGACCCCCTCAGCTCCTCACTTGCCTCTGGGGTCCAACATAGTAACCAGTCTAGCACCCTCACACACATACACACATTCTCATGTGCACACACACAGCACCATCCTACCACATTGCCTGAGCACATCTCTGCACACCCCTATAACTGGCCACATAGCATGTTTTGCTTCTGAGTAAGGCATACTAGTTTGCACCTCAACCCAGCAGGAGGCCAGGGCTCACTTACATAGTCAAGTTACCTTTTTCCCCTTCGGGCACATTACAGAGGACACCTGTTGTTGAGAAGATCCGTCCACCACTCAGAACCACTTGAGACAGCTTGCTTGGGGAGGGCAGCATGGAAGGGACCCATAGAAGCAGCCACTGAATCTGGCACATCACCATGGAGACAGAGCCTGCCATCAGTCATGACAAGCAAGCACCCACAGCCAGAGAGAAGGCTGCAGGGGTCTCTACTGAGACCAGAACAATCTGCTCTGTTCTGGCACCAGGATTGTTTGTTCAGGCATGAGTCACCGTCCCCTGAGCGGTGCTGATGGCAGACACCAGTACTTTCACCAAACCAGCAGAGCTAAGATGTGTGTGCCACGAGGCTTAGGAAGTAAAAGCAACTGGGGCAGGAGCCTGGCAGCTTGAGTTTGATCCCCAGAAAAAAGGGGGAGGGGCTAAAAAGACAGATGAGTTCCCAGCACCCACAGCAAGCAGCTCCAGAGGTGCTGATAGTCTTGGCTCAGGGCACCCAACTCATGAGTACAAAGGTATATACACTTCTTTTCTTCATATTAAAAAGCCGATGTGGTAGTCCACATCTGTAATCCCAGAGCTCCTGTGAGATGGGAGGCAGAGACAGGACAGTTGCCAGAAGTCTGGAGTACACAGAGGTTGGGGTGGGGGAGGGTTGCCTCAATGTGGCGGGAGGCAAGAACAGGCATACTGTCCTCTGACCTATACACACACACACACAGGGTCACACACTGATAGTAACAAAGTGTATCCATTAGGTACAATTATGAGAACCAGAATTTAGTTCTTGGTACCCACAGAACAAGCCGGCACCCCCAACTCCAGCTTCAGAGGATCTGAATCCCTCCTCTAGCCAATATGCACAGACACATAAAAGTTAGAGAGAAAAATGCTTAGCCACACCCACCTGCACGCACATGGCAAAGAACTGGCAGGGAAACAGGGTTAGCGGATGGAGTGGAAATACTTCGTGACTGCCCTCTGGGCCTTAGGGGGCCCCAGCTACAGGTGTCCAGCCAACCATGATGTGGCCATTGACAGACAACACAAATGAGATCAAACATGCTCAGAACAAGACGTCTAACTAAGCATGCCAACAGCAGCAGGTGCCAGTCACCCAAAGAACTTCCTGGAGTCTAGAAAGGCACCTCCCAGCGTCAACAGAGGGAACAGAAGCATCTTAGAGCAACACCTGAGAGACCTAGAGAACAAGCACCAGCGAGCCACTGGTTGGAGGGGGAGGGGAGACCTCTGCTCCGCAGTCAATATCTCGGTTCTACCAGCCCCGTCCCCACCCATCCTGAAAATGAGCAGCGACAAGCCAAGATGTACAAGCTACCTACCTGCAGTAGGCACCTCTAGTCTCCACTGCTGCCTGTGCTGGGGGCCTGAGTGTCCTGGGCTCGCATATGGATCCATGCTATCAGGAGGAACCATGGCAACCCCAACTGCAGGTACCCTCCATCAGGAGCCGACACCAGCAGCCAGCCAGCAGTGATGGTGCTAAGAAAACCCCCCATTACCTACACGCCAGGTCTTCTGGAAGCCTGCCCAGACACTCTTCCTGGCTTCCCCCAAGGTGGGGACCACAGGTAGATGCCCAGTCCTTCAAGAAGGAAAACAGGTGGTATACAAGGGCCAGCAGACAGGACAGAGGGCCTCACCAGTCTGTCTGCTCCTCAGAGTCAGTCTCATGTCACCCAAGACCAGGTTCCTTTAAGGGATGTGAGGGACAGATGGGGATGCCAGACTCATTAGGAAACCTTTATTGTCACCGTTAGAGATAAAAACATCGGAGTCCCACACACCACACCCCATGAGGAGGATAACTGAAGAAGGGTTACTGATTGTCACAGAAGCCCAGGTATAGGGCTGAACATCTGTCCTCCACCACCCCCAGCTTCCAGCCACCCCTTCCCTTGCACGGGCAGCAGGCAGCAGGTCAGTGGCAGAGGGCAATGGTCTCCATGTTGAGGAAGCGGATGTGCATCTTGGTCTCGATGTCGATGCCCTGCCAGATCTGGAATGGAGGGAGTGGCATCAGCAGGCGTCCCCGCCACTGCCAGACGCCTGCCTGAGCCAGGTCCTCCGCCTGCCCACCGCCCCGCCACTAAGACAGAGCTGCTGTTGGCTCATAAGAAGCAGGATGGGTTCCAAGGCTGAGCCGAGTGAGGAAGGAGTCCATGCATCCGCAGGTCACTCTGGCTCTGACCTTCGGGCTCTCCACCGAGATGGTCACCGTGGAGTTAGGATGAAGTCCTGAATCCAAGCGAAGGCTCACTGGGCGCCATGATCTCACTCCCCCACCCACCCCGATTGCCTCTCAAGAACCAGCCCAATTCCAGGATTGCTTTACCACACTGCCCACTTCCCAGACTCAGACTGGGTCAGCCGAGCCCCGTGTAGATGCATAGGGGCTGTTACGTGGCAGGCGTCACTAGACAGCCATCATTTAATGACCTGCCAGCTCGGTCACCATAGCCCTGGTGGAATAAGAGGTCACTGGCTTCAAACTTATGCTCAGGTAGAGTGATACTGCTGTGGACTATCAATCCTGGCCAGTTAGGGCATGGACATTCAGGTCATGAAGCCATTGGCCTACAAGACAAGCCCTTGTCCCTCCCAAGGCCACCCTCTCTCCAGTTCCTTGGCCATGAGCAAGTCAGGGGTTTCGAGTAGGGAGTCAGGATAGGAGCAAGGACAGAGGGTGTCACACTGCCAGGCTGTCACTCAGCATCTACAGAGATGACCCCCCTGAGCTTCCCAAGGTGAGGAAGGGCTTGGAGCTAGGCTTCCCACTGTCCTCTGCCCTGGTCCTGTGGGGACACGGAAACCGTTCCACTTCACAAAGAGCAGCCCCAGCTATTGTGAGTTTGAGATGTTCTCTGAGAAAGATCCTGGACTCCATGATGAATTCAGTCAAGTTGTGGGAGAGGGCACACACACTAGGGGGCACCAGAAGGGACAAAATAGGGAGCTAGCTTCTGAAGAGCCCTGGGAATAGCAACAGGGCTGGTTTGTCACAAGAGTCTTACTCTAGCCCAGGCTGGCTTTGAATTCAAGATGCCCCTGCCCCAGCCTCCTAGACAAACACCACCTGTGTGCAACCAGGACACACTCAAGGCAACTGTGCCTCCTCTCGATGCTCCTGGCATCCTGCGTTGCCTTCCTAGATGAACAGGTCCCAGTCACTCCTGAGCAGATCCATACACTAACAGCTCCTGGCTTCCCCCTCCACACACCCTGTGCACCCTGGGGTGTGAGCCTCTGTCAGGAGACAGGGGCAGCAGCTGACCTCTGCCTCCTTCCCTGAGAGGCTGGGCCTGTGGTCCCTGCCTCTCCGCAGTCGGCATCCCACTGGTGGGCAGAGGCTCTGCAAAATGAACCCTGGAGGCCCCGGGCTCCCTCCATGCACAGGCCTTGGCGAGGCCTGCATGCTGAGAAGCTAGCCTGGGAGGGTCATAGGTCTTCCTAGGTCCTGACCTCCATCCCCAGAAGGCCTCAGAGACATGACTTTGACATTTTCTTCTTCCTGCTTCCGGATACCTTGGTCATTGCAGCAGCCAGGAGCCAGTCTTAACTCCCACCCCTAGAGTGTGTGTGACAATAATGGCTGTCCACCAGATTGGCTGCCATTACAGGGGGGTGAGGTGGCAGGCAAGTGGGTGACCACTCATGACTCCTGGCAGGATGCTCTAGGGAGGGGCAGAACTCAGCAACACGCCACCTGTTCCAGTCCATTTGCAGAAGAACACTGGTGTTTATTCCTGTGCAGGAAGTTTTCAGAATATTCCAGAATCGCTGCTGTGAAAAAGCAACTGCTTCCCAGGGAAGAGTTGCCAGTGTCCCAAGAAGGAGAGAAATTCACGTCTCCCATCTGCCTGCGTGCCACTTATGTCACAGACCACACGCAACACCATCCTTTCCACAAAGCCAAGCAAGTCAGTCAATGTGGCTTGCAAGGCCCTCCTATAGAACAGCCCTGGTGGGGCAGTTGGGATCTGCCAACAGCCACAGCTCCACAAGGTCCTCGTGGTGGCCCAGAGCCCCCCATCTTTCCCCCTCTGGCACCCACCTTCAGGAAGTCCTCAAAGGTGATCCCCTCATACACCTGGTCTGGTTCCTGGGGACAAGACTGTAGTTAGAGTGAGTGGCCAGAGAGTCTCCCAGATTCTTCTGAGATAGGCCACTTCCGCCCAACACCCAGGGCACATTTTGAAGGTAGAGTTGGAAAAGCAGGATCATTTGCTTCTAGCCAAGGCCAGTTTCTCGTAGAACCCCAACAGAGGCACGGGTTTTATCTTACCAAACTCCCCCAGGACAGTCAGGGGAAGAAAGAGTGGGAAACCTCCAGGCATGGACCTTCCTTCCCAATACAGCCCACGTCACCCTGTCTCTTGAACTCTAGCCACCAAGATCCATCCTGCCAGCCTGGGTCCTGCCTCAGCTCCCTGTACTGATAACACTACTATTCTGGGCTAATCTATGCTCCCAGCCCGCTAGGGTAAAGGGAAGGGCATGGAGGGCCGTTTGTGGCCACCCTTGTGCCCATGAGTCACCATGATAACCAGGGAACAGAGTGTGGCTTCAGCCAGGGGCCTAGAATGCTTGACCAAGCAAGTCTCCAGCTGTATCCTTCCTACCATAGGGACAGAGGGGACAATAGCAGGGCTTCGCGCGCACACACACTGCTGAATGAGTCTAGGAAAACAGTTCACCCAGCAGCTTGCTGTGACAGTGACCAGCACTGCAGGACCCCAAAGGTCCCTGCTGGGTACTCAGAGGGTCTCCTGCACTGCCCCAGAGTCCTTCTCCAGGATTCTACCCTTCATGGCTATCAAGGGACTAGCCTCTTCTCTGTGTGGAAAGGCTCTGAGATGTCCACACAGCCAAGATATAGGAGACCCGAAAAGAGCAAGTGTGTACAGTTCCCTAGCGTGCTTGTAGAAGTGCCACCCGCCCATTGGACACACGTCTCCGCCAAGGGGAAAGAAGGCCATGTCCAATCAAGGCCAGTCAGTGTGACTGCGACTGGAGTCAGGTTAGACCTCGGTGGTACAGTCTGAACTTAGCATGCACTAGGCACTGGGTTCAAAACCCAGACAGCCTCCAACCCCTCAAATGCAAGTGACCCAATACAACAGAACAGCAAAGACACACGTATGTGTCCACTGGCGCTGTAGAAAAAGATCCCAAGGGTGGTTCCACAAGGCAAGACCTAGACTGGGCATGGAGAGGGGGGTGACCTTACAAAACCCCCTTCCGGTTGCTCTTGGGGACAAGCATCAATGCCCCTTTAATGTTTGTTTCTTAAAACATTTCGTAAAAACCCCCCAGTTTTCCACTGGCCTGGGCCTGCCCTGTCCCCAGGGTTTTTCCTCCATCTCTCCCTCTCCAGAGCATCAGGCTCCCAGGCTGGGTGAGGGGAGCTAATTATAGACTCAGGACCCGCTGTGAGGAGTAGAAGAGGAGGGTGGTGCTGGCAAGGACAGGAGGCCGGGAGTCAGGGAGCCTAGGACCAGACCTAACCCAGCAGCCCCACCCTCACCCGCCAAGATCCCCCTGCACAGACAGGACTTAAAAATGGTACTTAGAGAGTCACCGCCCAAGTCAATAAGTGGCTTTGGAACAGCATCAAAGGAGAGAAGGTGGGTGGCTCTCTGGTGAGTGGCGTGGTCAGGCGCATTAACCAACATAGGAAGCCAGTGGCTTCCCTGACCCACAGCCCAGCCCTGGCAGGAGTGGGGGTTTGTATTGATCTGGCTAATACGCAGTGTGTGCTCCACAGATAGACACACACGCTGGGATCCCTGGTGGCCCTGTCCCTACAGCAGCACCAGGGATCTGCACTGGGGATGCCACCAGCTCTGAGGCAGAGCAGATTTGGTATAAATCAGCAGGCACCAGCTGCCAACAGTTTCACTACAGCAAATTAAGAAAAGTCACCAGTTGAAAGCGAAGCAGGCTGGGAGCCACTTAGCGAAGGAAAGTGTAATTAAGCCAAATGGGTGTTTGGCTCACCACGGTTAACAAGGGGAGCTCCGTCCTCCACCAGGTCAGGGCCCTAAGGCAGTTCACACGCACTGTGTGGCTTTAATAAACAAAACAAAACAAAAACAGGACCAGTTGCCTCTCTGAGAGAAAAGCACAGATAGATACAAGCCAGGTAGGTGCTAGGAGACCAGAGCTTTGCTGGAAGCCCCGTCCCTGGAGCTGGCTATCTACCCACCCTAGTCGTCTGTCTCCAGGGGGGCTGCTGGGCTACAACCCCACCCTGCAAGAGAGACCCCACCCAGGAAAGACCACAAGCCCCCGAGAAATCTTCAGAGTCGGGCCTCAGTTTCCCCCAGCAGTAGAACGAGGCTGAAGCCAAGAGATGGTGTACACATGTTGCCAAGCCAAGATTCTGCAGCCCCTCCCCATCAGTCCCTTGGCTGCCCTCCCACCCCACCCAGCACCAGTGGTCTTCACAAACGAAAGGTGCTGGCCCCCAGTGTCCAGGTTTGAGACCACCTCCACTTCACTCAGTGAGGACGCAGTGCACGTGGGGGTACTGTGTTTGGTGCTGCCCTTGAACACAGTAAAGTGGGGGTAAAGGACAGGGGTTAAGCAAGGCCACAGTGGCACTCCTTAGGGCTTAATCTCTGCTTCCCGAATCGCATAGATCTCCAGACCTGCACTGCGTTGTTCTGACCTCCGCACCCCACCAGGCTCTGTTTTAGAGCATCGAGCGGGGCACCTGGCTCCTGCCACTGAGACCTTCGAGCAGCACAGACTCCTGCCACAGGAAAGGCATCATGTGGAGCTGCAGAATGGGATGTGTCTGCTGGTGAACTCCTGCTGGCCACCCTTCCCACCAGCCACCCCAAGGGGCTCTCACCATCTGCCCCACGCACACGCTGGCCGCCTCCATCATGGCCCCATCTGCAATGGACCGAGCCGACTCCTTCTCAATGTGAGGGTTTCCAGAGAGCAGCTCCTCCACCACCTGCCAGTGGGGCAGACACTTGGTGACCTTGGGACTCCACAGTCCGAGAAGGGGGAGACGCCAGGAGCCCCAGGCAGGGCCAAGAGAGCATACTTTACATTTCTATACTCTTCCAGGGTGATGCGGCCGTCACTGTCCGAATCATACATATGAAACAGAACTGCAGGCAAGAGAGCACGTAGATACCAGTTAGGCCAAGCCAGGAGCGGGACCTGGGTCCCTTTCTCCCAGAGACACCCACTCTGAAGCTGTACCAAGCTAAAGATACTTCAGACACGTGTGACAGGACTGAATAGCTCATGAGCTTCTCAGGTGGTGGCACACGCCTTTAATCCCAGCACTCAGGAGGCAGAGGCAGGTGGATTTCTGAGTTCAAGGCCAGCCTGGTCTATAGAGTGAGTTCCAGGACAGCCAGGGCTTCACAGAGAAACTCTGTCTTGAAACACCCCTGCCCCAAAAAAAGCAGGCCTTGAGTCACAATGCCCACATTCTAATTACTGGCCAGACCTGGGTAGATCCTGAGGGCAGCAGGGGACTTAGCAAGGCCTGGCTGCCTCTCTCAGGGTTGCCCACAAAGATGAAGTTCCCAGCAGCCACTCCACACCACCCCAGCACTCTGCTCTGGCATTTATCAGGAACCAAGTGCCCAGATCCATGCAAAGTATTTCCTGGTCACGATGTTCTAGCTGACCCTGTGAGATCAGGACGGCCACAGCCCACTTCACAGATGGTCTGTCAAGGACCTTAAGTGCTAAGACAGCAGCCCTGAACTGGTTCAGACCTGTTGTTATCCTCTGATTTCGTGATTCTCACTGGAGCCCTCAGAGCAAACGAACACTGGGAGCTTGGGTATGTCCTAAACAGTGACCCAGGAGGCCCAGGGGACACTCAGGACGGTTGTTCTCATCAGCATACACCCCAGAGCTAAACATAGCCAAGCACTCAGATCCTGAGGGGGTGGGGAGGGACGTCAGGAAGGTCAGGAGAAGACCACAGGGGTAAAAGGAGACGCGACTGTGACCACTGCTTGGACTCCGTGCTGCCGTCCAGCCAAGATGGCCACTAACTGTTCCCTAGAGCTGACAACCTAAGATGGAGCCTCAGAAGAAGGCTGCTGGAGACTGTGCTCCCAGAACATCATGGGGGAGCAGGTGTGGGACCCTGACTCAGGGGGTTCACCAGCCCTGGATGCAAGGTTCTGTCTGCAAGAGTCCTCGGCCCCACAGCCACCATGTTCAGAGTCAGTACACTGTGCTTGAGTTCAAGGTCACATGGCTGAGTGTAAGGTGTCAAGGGAAACCCAGGTCTTTAAACTACATCACCTCACACCCCATATCTTCATCCTTCCCACCCCTCCTGTCCCAAAAGGCCAGAAGCTGCTGGGCTTTTTCTGAGGCTGCCACCAAGGTGCAACTTCAGAGAGGCCACCCTAACACTGCTATCGAGGGGCTGATGGTGTAAGGACACAGGCTATGTCCCCTGGCTGTCTCCCTCCCTCCTACAGATAGATGGCCTAGCCTCCTGCTGTTGGGGATCCCCACATCTGGCAAACCTGGGACTCGGCACGTACATTTCAGCTTCTCCTTTCGAGACAGCTCCACCTGTTCCTCGCCCAGGGTGGTGTCGATGGGCCGGAAGTAGGACATGATAGTCAGGAAGTCCTCAAAGTTGATCTCATCGGCCAGACCGCTGGGTCCCTTTCGCAGGTTCCTAGGGGGCAGCAGGGGGAAGGAAGACCTCAGTACTACACAGACATACACAGACAGACAGACAGACAGACACACACACACAATCTCATGACAACATGGCCCTCTGGCCTCATGTGCCCAAGAAGCTGTCTGAGCTGTCTCCCACAGTCCTTCACCCTCACCCCACAGTGTTCCTGCTCTTCCAACTAGGCTCCAGCCTAGCTTAGTTACTTCCCAGTAATATCCAGGACAGACCCATCAGTTCAGAGGGCACAGCCCTCATCATCCAAGCAGAGCTCTAGAGCCCCACCAGCTGGGGCTGGAATGGTACCTCGGTCCTTAGCCTTGGCCACAGGTGAGAGGAGAGACTGAACTTCCCGGTCCACAGAAGCCATAAGAAGTCAGTGCGGAGTTTGGGGCTAGGGGCGGATCAAAGACGGAGAATGCCTGCCTAGCACACCCGAGGCCCTGGGTTCCATTCCAGAATCAAGGATAAAAATGTAAAAAATTGGGGGCTGGAGAGATGACTCAGCGGTTAAGAGCACTGTCTGCTCTTCCGAAGGTCCTGAGTTCAAATCCCGACAACCACATGGTGGCTCACAACCATCCGTAATGAGATCTGACATCCTCTTCTGATGTGTCTGAAGACAGCTACAGTGCACTTACATATAACAATAAATAAATCTTCTTTAAAAAGTGTAAAAGTGGGGCCAGGAGCTAGCTCAGCAGGTGACATGCTTGTCCAGCAAGCATAAGGACTGGAATGTGGGTGAGTCCTGTGCCTATAATCTCAGTTCTGGGGGGGTTGAGGCAGGAGGATTCCCCAGAGCTCCCTCAGCCAGCCAGCCTAGCTAAATTGGCAAGCTCTAGGCCAGTGAGCGGGCCTGTCTCAAAACAAAGACAACCACCTGAGATAGGCCAGCTAAGGTTATCCTCTGGCATTCACAAACACATAAACATACATGTGTACCTACATACACACGGACACGTACACGTGTGCAAATGTGAAGAAAACCCAAAATCTCTGCTCGGTTGGGAGTCGTCTGTCACACAGGCAGCGGTGACTCACAGAAAAGTGGATGGAACCCAGGAGAGCCGTCCAAAAGCCATCCAGGACTGTCTGCCCCCACCCATTCCCTGCGTTTGATGACAGAAGACAGAGGCCACCTTGGCCTGCCCACAAGAGGAAGCACACCTGTTGTCAAAGAAGGCACGGACGATTTTGGATCGGATAGGGTTGAGCTCCAGGTCAGGGACATTGTTGAAGTTCTCCTTGCTGTATTCCAGGACACACCGGAGAGAAAGTCACAAGAGAACAGTCTTCAGTGCCATCGGACACAGGCAGTGAGGTGTCACTTCATCCCTGACAGCCTCCCCCTCCCCCTCAGGCCTCTGCCTACAGACTGGGTACCAGTGGGAGGATTGAGGGAGCCTGACACTTGGAGGAACTTGAGAGGTGGGTGGTACAATCACACTCAGGCTGCAGAGACAAGATCTGCAGAGTCAGGGGTGGGGGGAGGAGGAGCCCTGCAGTGGCTGCACTGGGCTCCCAGCAGGAGGATACAGGCCAGATGGACTGTCTGAGTATCTTATGACCTGGGACCTCCCAGCATGTGCCTAAGAGACGCACGAAGCACACATGGGCAGTCTCCCCAGGAGCAAGTCTCCTAAGATTTGCAGAAGGGCCAACAATGCTTGCTACCAGATAAACTGATAGCTGAACTTCGGACTGTCCACCCAGGGGAATATTATGCAGCCAGGAAAAGAACTGGACACGATACACACTGCAGGAGGATGAACCTGAAAATTGACACTGTTGGATAGGCATTGGCAGAGAAAGGTCACATGTTTCCATTTAAATGATGTATCCAGAACAGGCTGAGACACTGAGGCAGAGAGAAAGAGAGGGGTAGCCCAGGGTTGGGGGAGCCAGAAGACACGTAAGGGGACAAGCATCTCTTGGGTGACAAATATTCTGGATACCTGCTCTGCAGAGACACTGACACTGCTGTGCATTTTTACGACTGAGTTGTAAAGTATGTGAGCTTTAATTCAGCAAAGGCATTCATTCCTGCAGCAGCTATGGACCTCAGCAGGGATGCAGACACAGTCTCGGGTGCCTGTCCTCACAGGAGGGGCAATGCCTCCATTCAGGCTGCCTGTGCCTGTTTATAGCAATGACCTTCTGAGAAACCTAGGGCATAGCCCAGTACTCCAGGAGACAAGCATGAATGCTCAGGAGGGGTGGGGTTGGCTGATTTTTTTTTTAAAGGAGGACATTAGGGGAAGGGATGTGACACCGGACTAGACCAAACGCAGCAGGAGCAGAGGCTGTTTGACTTGGGAGGATCCACAAACAGTCCCTTATCCTGCCCTGGCTTTACCTCACAGGAGAGGGGCCTCAGGCTCCAGGCAGGAGCAGAGCCAGGTGACCGGATCTCTCCTGTTCTTAATACCCCTGGGTTGTTTCCTGCCCCTCCCTCATGGCTGGACTGGTGGCAGCTAGCCAGATGGGAGCTGGTGACTGGGCAAAGCCACCTTCTGCATTCACCAGGGCCCAGTTTAGGACACAATTAGGACAGGTGTCCCCGTGTGGTAGGTGCCACCATATGACAAAGAAAGAATGAATGAAGAGAAGAGAAGAGAAGAGAAGAGAAGAGAAGAGAAGAGAAGAGAAGAGAAGAGAAGAGAAGAGAAGAGAAGAGAAGAGAAGAGAAAACTAGCTAGCTAGCTTTGGGACAGGGTAGATGCAGAAGGAATGGAGTTGGGGGCTGCTGCTAAGATGGCTGAGAGGGTGAAGACACTTGCTGTTTAAGCCTGGAGACCAGAGTTCAATTCCCAAAAGCCACATAAATGTGGAAGGAGAGAACCAACTCCACAAAGTTATGCAAACACACAGTAACACTTTTTAAAAAAGGAATCCAGCCGGGCGTGGTGGCACACGCCTTTAATCCCAGCACTCGGGAGGCAGAGGCAGGCGAATTTCTGAGTTCAAGGCCAGCCTGGTCTACAAAATGAGTTCCAGGACAGCCAGGGCTACACAGAGAAACCCTGTCTCAAAAAAACAAAGCAAATAATAATAAAATAAACAAAATCAAATCCAACAGCACCATGGCAGTGGTGTATGCCTGCGGTCCTAGAGATGAGGAGGCTGAGGCAGGAGTTCAAGGCCATTCTGGGCCTGCACAGACTGTGTCTGACTGTGTCTGATGAGACCCTAACTAGACAAGGATGCACTCTGCCACTGAGCATCAAGAACATCACGCTCTGGATGAAGTGCACACACATGGAGTCTGGTTTCCAGGGTGATGCGGGTGGGTGACAGGAGAGTGTTTCTTTCTGGGATGCTTAAAGTGGCAGTGTACCTTTGGTTCATTCTCAGGTGTAATCTCTCCCCAAAACTACTAAAAACTACCCCCCCCCACCTCTGGTTTTCTTAAAACAAGATGCATGGCGCCATCATTTCCATAGAGGGAGTTTCCACACCACAGGATACTGGCCAACAGCCCTTACAACTGATAACTAAGGGGACCCAGGGAGCCTCAGGACCAGACACACAGGACTGTGCCCCACCTCCACACAGTTGCTAGTCGGTATGACAGCCACAGGAAGAAGCAAGAGAAACCAAAACCCTAGACTGACCTGACGGAGCCAAGGTTACCAAGGACACCATCAGATCAGCAGAGGCCCTCCCCTTTCCTAGTCACTGCTCAGATGACAGTCACAGTGGCTGTGTGAACTCTGAGGCCTGCAGTAGGTACCTCAACCTAGGGAAGTCTGATGGGGCTCCTGTGATCCCTGAAGTAAATGTGACATGGAGGGCCAGTCACCTGCCCAGGCTCACCCAGCTGTGGCAAACCACACTGGAACCCAGGCAGGGCAAAGCCATGCTCACATGGCTGGCACCTCCCTCTCTACTCTCCTTGACCTCCAGTCTACTATGCTACCCAGCCCCTCGCCTCAGGCGCCTTCCTTCTTCCGTGAGGCTCCGTCTCCTGGCCTGTGAGATAGGTGAAGTAGAGTCTGTGGCTGCTGGTGCAGGCTCTGCCCACTGCAGCACATGGTGTGTGCCTGTGTGTGTGTGTGTGTGCGCGCGCGCGTGTGTCCCTGCCCCCAGCTTCAGATGTCCCACTTGAAAGACAGGGACTGTGGGAATACCCAGGACACTGGAACGGATGGGAACAGGGACGCCAAGGCAGTGTAGCAGTGAACAGACTAATGACATTAGTGATGGCTGACAGTGCAGCCCTCTCAAGGAGGAAGAACCCGCCCCCATGACAACACCCATTGGCCAGGCACTTAGCTCGTTTTTTTAGAGACAAGAAAGGCAGAAGGAATAAGAAATTGCCCCCTAGCCAAGACTGGTAGCACCTGTTATCCCAGGTACTTAGGGAACGGAGGCAGGAGGATTATAAGTTCAAGGCCAGCCTACATAGTTTAGCAAGCCCTTGTCTCACAAGTAGAAAAGAGGCTGGGGATGTAGCTCAGTTCAGGGCACTTGCTGGAAGCCCCAAAAAAGGGAGGGGGAGGGGAGGGGAGGAGGCTACCCACTAAGAGTGGCATTGCCCTCAGTCTGGAAGCTGCCACTCACAAGAGGAAGGTCTGGCCATCTGATACCCAGAGACCTCTGACTTCTGCTGCCCCCCTACTCTGACAAAGAGAAGGCAAGTCTCAAGGCCACTGCTGGGCCAGGCCAAGTAGAGCAACCTCAGGGTCTTGTGCCCACCAGATCCTTGCTGAACTTTGGTGCTAGGGCTCAGCTCTGGGTGGTACAGCCACGGGAGCAGCTCCGCTCTACCCCTGGGGCCATGGCTGTTAGCAGATCATTATTACCCTTGGGACCAAGCTGACCCACTTACTATCAGCCCAGTGCTGCCGCCCTAGTGGCCAGCAAGAAGGGCCACTGGAAAGCCCCAAGAACACCCACCTTACAGCCTCCTCCAGGGCAGCTTGAAGCCTGCGGTGGGGGGTGTTTAAGCCATCTCCCCCAAGTTCTGAAGTGTCCTCCCCATGCCAGGCCACATGCTGTGAGGCTCACACCCACAAATGATGGCAGTGATGGGCCGGCCCACTTTCATAGACAAAAGAATGGAGCCCAGAGAGGTCTAGCCAGTAAGTTGCAGTCACACACTGGCTAGCAGAAGCACCAGGGAGCCCCCCTCTCTTTCTCCAGGTTGTACCTTTTGGCTTTGGAGAGAATTAGGGCTCAATGGGCACCCACTCCTGCCCAGCTTTACCCTGAACCCTGCTGGGGACTCACAAAGAGGGACCAAGCATTCAGCTCACAAAGGACACACAAAACCAAGAAACCCACCGAGGGCTGGGCTGGTGTCTTCTGCAAGCACAGAGCTATGGGCTAGTTTCCGGCAGCTTCTGAGGCTCAGCTCAGCTGCCAAGGTCACTTAGCCAGGCCTCAGAGCAGAACTTAACAGCCCTGTGTCACATCTCCTGACTCTCTGGTTTCTGAGGGCTACCCCATCCTGAGAGGTGGTGGGTTTTCCTCTTCACATGCACAGCTCTGCCAAGTCTGCCCAGCACCCAGTGTTGGGTGTTTTCCATGCTAGGGAAACTGAGGCTCTCTTTGGGACTCTTTAGGGAAAGGCAAATGTCTTCCCAGACAGGCTGCACACAGGTCTGGAGAACACGAGGGTGATGGCTGAGTGGTGCGGACAGAGGGACAGGAGGACAGGACAGCAACCCCAGACTCTGGGTAGAATTGAGCACTTTCTGATGGACCAGAAGCAAGTGAGATAGACAGACAGCACGAGGCAGCTCTGGGGGTGGGGGTGGGGTGAGGAAGTCAACAGAAGGGCAGGCCCCATTCACCATGACCAAGGAGCATCTGGGAGGGTGGAAGGCGCACCTTGGGACACCAAGTGGCCCTGCAGCGGCAGTGTGCTGTAACATTTGGGCTGAGGCCCTGGTGAGGCACACACAGGAAGCATTTCAAGTCACAACTTCCTCTAGGGAAGTTGGGGAGTGAGCACCTCTCTCCCCTGACAACACAGCCTGAGGCTACTGTCCCCACTACAGCGCCAGGGAACCCAACTTAGTCACCCTGCTCATGATACACATGGGTTGGCCTAGATGCTGTGATGGTTTGTACATGCTCGGCCCAAGGAGTGACACTATTAGAAGGTGTGGCCTGTTGGGGTGGGTGTGGCCCTGTGGGAGTGGGTGTGTCACTGTGGGCTTTAAGACCCTCATCCTAGCTGCCTGGAAGTCAGTCTTCTGCTAGCAGCCTTCAGATGAAGATGTAGAACTCTCAGCTCCTCCTGCACCATGCCTGCCTGGATGCTGCCATGCTCCCGCCTTGATGATAATGGACTGAACCTCTGAATCTATAAGCCAGCCCCAATTAAATGTCATCGTTATAAGAGTTGCCTTGGTCATGGAGTCTGTTCACAGCATTAAAGCCCTAACTAAGACAATGCTATAGCCTTCTTGGAGAGGCCCTGGACACCAGCTGTGTAAGCACACGCGTGGGGTGAGACCACCAACCATAGTTAACCATGCTTGCTAAGAGGCAGCATGGGGTGGGGGCTCCTCAACATCCACCCACACCTTCCCATTTAACCGTCCCCCTTTCCTCTCATCCAAAACTCACCTCTGTGGAGAAGGGACCTCTCAGGCATCCCCTTCCCCTTGGGACTCAGGACTCCTCCACACTCCAAGCACAATCACCAGCCTCTGCTTCCTATCTCAAGCAGGGCACAATAACCCAGCCCGTTTGACAAGTACCTAGGGACCAACTGTACGCATCTGTGGCTTCATGCTCAGACCCAAGCCCAAAGAAACAGCCTGCTTTACTCAGAAGGCCGACTCCAAGGAAGGGGGTGGGGTGGATACTGGCCCAAAGCCACGCAGCCAACAGCTTGGGCTTCATGAAATTTGTCTCTCAGGTTTTTCCCGCTTGCACCTCAAGTCTGAAGAGATAGAATCTGACCAGAGCCAGAAAAGACTGGGTCTGACTCCAGAGCCTATGCCTTCACAGTGCTGGGTAAAGCAAACAAGTTGGTTTCTAGCTGCTGGCCACAGTGACTGGCTCGGTATGGGGCACCTGCGCCCAAGAGAGCCAGGCAGCTTCCAGAGGTGACCAGGCTCTTCCTTTGGGCATAAAGAGTAGGACAGCTGCCCTGCACAGCTCAATCCCATCTTTGATAGTGTCTGCGGCAGATTGAGGCTAGAGGCTACGGAACCATGAAACCGTGGGTACCTTCCGGTTGATGCTCTAGCTGACAGTGTGCCTTTGTGTGGGAGGCAAGGAAACGTGCATGTGTGCGTGCGTGGTTCCCTCAAAGGTCAGAACAAAACCTGTCTATGAAGAAGGAAGCTTCCCTGCAGCCGGTGCAAGGCTTATATCCGTGTTACAATGATGTCACCTTGACACCCCGTGTGTATTTGAGGACAACACTATCGGCTAGAAAGTTTGCAACAGAAGTCTTTCCACTTTGTAGGTAGGGTCTGGGTTGCTCCCATAAGCCATTCAAGCTGCTCAGTGGGGAGGGTGATGACAAGTGAGCCCAAGGCCAGCCTGGGCTATAGAGTGAGCCCAAGGCCAGCCTGGGCAACTTAGTGTGGTACATCAAAGGGAAAAAAGGAGCTGAGGCTGTAGACTGAGGTAAGGTGCCTGCCTAGCATGTATGCAGCCATGTTTAACTCAAGTACCAAAAAAAATCAAACATGAGACGCCAGAGAAGAAAACTGTCTACTTCCCTAACAGGAGGTGGATCCCCTCTTTGTTGACAGCCTCATCTTGTCCAAGGCTGGAATGACCCAGAGGAAGTAAAGTCTAGAGATAGACCCATCAGGGCAATGCCAGCGTCCCACACACAGCTCTATCAGTAGACCCTCAGACTCCCAGTATCAGGGAGGCTCCAGCAGGCGCTCAGCATTGGGGGAACTTCAGGACAAATCCAGATCACACATGACATAAAGAGGTTGAGCAGGCCTGGGTGGCTTCCCCTGCGAGTGCCTGTTCCTGTAGAACCAGATATTGCCCTTCTTCCCTCCACATCTTGTCTTACAGCAACCCAGGAGAATTCAAACAACAGGTTTGCTTTAGAAACTGGGACACGCCTTGGAGCCAGCCCAGAGCCACATGAACCCAGGGTAAGCGATAACAGACAGAAGAAAGTAACTCGAAGCCCAAAGCTGGCTGCGCATCTTACCGAATGGTGGGCTGGTCCCCGCTTAGCTGCTTGAACCTCCGGTGCAGCTGCTCTATCTGGTCCGAGGAGACTAAGAAGCGGGAGGGGAAATGGAAGAAAGAAGGAATTGAGAGAGAGAGAGAGAGAGAGAGAATATCATTGACATTGAACTTGAAGCCTGCAGTGAGTGTTCTTGTGACAACCCCCCCCCCAACTTGGCCACCACCATCTTTCTTTTTTTTTTTTTTTTAAAGATTTATTTATTATATGTAAGTACACTGTAGCTGTCTTCAGACACTCCAGAAGAGGGCGCCAGATCTCGTTAAGGATGGTTGTGAGCCACCATGTGGTTGCTGGGATTTGAACTCTGGACCTTTGGAAGAGCAGTCGGGTGCTCTTACCCACTGAGCCATCTCACCAGCCCACCACCATCTTTCTTGTGACTGAGGGACATCGCTTTCTGCCTGCGGGGACAGCTCCAGGACCACCCTTAGCAAGATGGCAGCCATTCTAAGTGATAGCTCCTGATGGTGAGCGAGGGACCAGCCACTCCCCCAGGTCCTTCTACCACCCATAAAAGAGGAACTTAGACCTGCTTGCTTGCCCACCTCACCCACCCCACCCCCATCATCCTCTCCCACATAGGTCGGTGGTCCCTCTGGTCTAGCTTTACCAGTCTCTCAAAGGCTGAAGACCACAGCACTAGCGAGCCAGTGCTAGTGCTACACAGAGAAACCCTGTCTTGGGGGTGGGAGGTGGGGGGAAGTGGCAGATACCTGAGACCCGAGCACACACACACACACACAAGTGGGACATCACCTAAGTACCCCAGATGCTTGATGCTCAGGGCCATCAAGTCCTCCTAGGGACCACATCCAGCTCAGGCCAGTGACTGGACTTGAGGCCTGCCACACACACCTGCAATCACTTCATCCCCCGCCCTGCCTCTCCCTGCCCCCATCTCTTATTCTAGAGCATCGGTCCTCAACGTTCCTAACGCTGAGACCCTTTAATACAGTTCCTCATGTTGTGGGGATTCCCCAACCACAAGATTATCTATTGTCATTGCTACATCGTAACTGTAATTTCGCTATTATAAATCACAATATAAATATTTGTGTTTTCCGGTGGTCTCGGGTGATACCTAGCAAAGGTTGGTTCAACCCACAGTCTGAGGACTGCTGTTCTTGAAGTGGCAGAAGCCGGGCAGTGGTGGTGCACGCCTTTAATCCCAGCACTTGGGAGGCAGAGGCAGGCAGATTTCTGAGTTCGAGACCAGCCTGGTCTACAGAGTGAGTTTCAGGACAGCCAGGGCTACACAGAGAAACCCTGTCTTGGGGGTGGGAGGTGGGAGGAAGTGGCAGATACCTGAGACCTAAAGGTCCTTCCAGTATGGCGTCTCCCCTCCCTCCACCTCAGGCTCCAGCCTCGGTCTACTCAAAAATCCATCACTCAGAGTTCTCAAGCATCCATAGCAGCTGCTGCTCACCAGGGAAGACTCACAGAAGTCTGCCAATCTGGGCTGGGCACCACTCCAGCATTAGTTCATCTGTCCCACACAGCTCAGGCAGGCAGGGATGCCTCCCCACGCCGTACATGCAGTCACGAATGATCGGAAAGGCTAAGTAATACTCAGGACAATATCCACCTTTCTGGAGACAAACACAGCCGTGTACATCACCAGCAAGACAGCAAGCGAGCTAACCAGGGTCCCAAGGTCAGTGAGCACCTAACAGAGAGGAGAATGGACCCCAGGATGCTTGTGACTGCTCTGTGTGATGTGTCCCAAACTGTAAGCCACCCATATGCCCAGCCACAGCCGAACAGCTGAAGTACAAAAGGTTGATGCAGCCAACGGATGCCATTGTATTTGGTAATGAAACCAGGCACCATATGTAGCACGGAACCAAAGGGACCAGGCATGAAAGGGCGTGGATTCACGGTTCTACCAGGGCAAAACCCATACTCCGGAAACCCTAGCTTACAGTGTTAGGAGTCAGGACTGTGATTGAGTGTGAGGGGCGTTGTGGGCAGAGAATATTCTCTATCTTAATGTGGACACGAATGACTCAGGGGTCTCCTTAGATGAGTGTAGAGCTTCATGCTTAAGGGTGACACACTTGTCTCCCAGGCTAGCCTTAAACTTACTATGTAACAAGAGATAAGGTCGAATTCCTAATCACCCCCTCCACTTCCTGAGAACGGGGATTACAGGTGTGTGCCACCATATCCAAATTTATTAGGAGCCGGGGCGGGAATCCGGTGCTCTGTGTACTTCATGAACCCCACGATTCACTAAAAGACTTAATCCGCCAACTTCAGAACTCCCCTGGGGACCCGAAAATAAGAATAAAGTAAGAAATAAATGTATGGACTCTCTCTCTCTCTCTCTCTCTCTCTCTCTCTCTCTCTCTCTCTCTCTCTCTCTCTCTCTCTCTCTCTCTCTCTCTCTCTGCTGCATCCCAGCATCCCTGCAACCCTTCTAGCCCAAACCCTTGGGAAGAAGCAGAAGTGCTTCTGACCTGGGACTGTTTTCAAAATGTCTTTCTGCACCAAATCTGTAGTTGCTATGTCTTTCACCTGGTGGTGGGTTGCTGTGCTGGGTGCCCTGAACTGTGTCCATGCAATCCTCTATAGAGAGAATCTCTTGTGTATGGATGCTTCACCTGTCAATAAAAAGCTGATGGCCTATCAGCTGAAGTGGGAAATAGGAGGTGGGAGTTCCCTTAGGGAGAAAGGAACTCTGGGATAGAGTCAGGCCCAGGAACACATTTACCCCAGCTCCGAGGAGACAGACGCATGAAACTGAGGAGAGGTAACCAGCCACATACTGGTTTATTCTGGCACTTGCAGAGCAGAATAAACAGGATAATTAAGTTAGGAGCGAGTCAGGGAACTAGCCCACAATTACAGCTTAGGCGTTTATTCATAAATAAAAAGTCTCAAAGTCAGGCTGGAGAGATGGCTCAGTGGTCAAGAGCACTGACTGCTCTTCTAAAGGTCCCAAGTTCAAATCCCAGCAACCACAACCATCTGTAACAAGATCTGACTCCCTCTTCTAAAGTGTCTGAAGACAGCTACAGTATACTTACATATAATTAAAATAAAAATATTTTATTATATTTTATTATTATATTTAATTAATTAATTATTAATTAAAATAAAAATAATAATAAAAAATCTGAGTCGTTATTTTGAGAAATGGGGCATGGGTTGAAAAGCCCATGGCTACAATCCCCCTGCCTCAGCTGCGTCTTCAGCCATTTCTTGAGCACTCTCATACTGAAAGTGCAGAACTGGGTTACACCACAATTACTAGCAACTCAGGCTTATCTTGTCTTGTGTGACATCTGTACCACAACCAGAACAAACCCAAGGAACGAGGATGAGTATACAGAGCTAGCCACAGAAGCTTGCCCGGCCACTAACAAAAGCTAGTAATAACCATACCATGGAGAAAGCGCCAAGTCCCAGGAAACCACAGACATCCTCGGTCATCCTTGATTTAGAATACTACGTAGCCTTGAGAAACATACTTGAGACAGAATCTTATGTGTCCCAGGCTGGCCTTGAACTCTCTATGTGGACTACAAGCATGCATTGCCACACATGGCTTATGTGTTGCTGGGGATGGAGCCCAGGGCCTCAGCGAGCACTGTACAAACCGAGAGACATCTCCAGCCCTTGGAAAACTATATTGAAGTATCGAGAGTCAACATTTAATGTTCCCAGCGTGTCAAGGGGACGATCCAACTAGCCAAGATAATGCGTGTAAGCGCCCAGAAAAAAAAAAAAAAAAAAAAAAAAAAAAAGTGAGACAGAGCTCGCCGCACTGGGACTTGAGACTTGTCTTTAGCTCCCTGTGTTTCCCAGTTTCTCTCCGTACAGTGCGTAGGCAGCAGCCATAACAACATTTCCTGGCAAATGGCACTTGGCATATGGGACAGCAGACGCTCACAAAAATATTAATAAGTCATCCTTGGCCCAGTGCCAAGGTCCAGGCACACGTGGTCTTATAAAGGACATGCTTCCTTCCCCTTTCCCTCTCTCCTACTCTCCCACTCTCTCTCTCCAAGACAGACTCTCATGAAGCCCAGGCAAGCCTCCAACTCACTTATATAGCCAAAGATAACCTAGAACCCCGATCTATACCTGAGATCAGAAATTATGGGCATGAGCCGGGTGTGGTGGCGCACGCCTTTAATCCCAGCACTCAGGAGGCAGAGGCAGAGGCAGAGGCAGGTGGATTTCTGAGTTCGAGGCCAGCCTGGTCTACAGAGTGAGTTCCAGGACAGCCAGGGCTACACAGAGAAACCCTGTTTTGAAAAATCAAAAAAAAAAAAAAAAAAAAAAAAAGAAAGAAAGAAAGAAAGAAAGAAAGAAAGAAAGAAAGAAAGAAAGAAAGAAATTACAGGCATGCAGGCATGAGCTGCTAAGCCCGGTTTATGCTGTGCTGGGGGTTGAACTAAGGGTCTCATGAATGCTAAGAGAACTGCTCTACCAACTGACCCATAGTCCCCGCTCTTCATCCTGTACTGTTTGAGACAGGGTTGTAAAAGCAACTTTTATTCACCAGATGTAATCATCATCTCGGAGACTTCCTGCTAAATAAGCTCACCCTTTCTAGTTCTGAGCTCTGGCTGGCTCTTTAAACTCAACTGATCTGGCTCAAAACTCCTCTCCAAGCTGACTGATTCAACCTACCCCACCCCCACCCCCACAGCTTCTCACTGAATTGCTCTGCTTGGCCTCAAACTAACTCTGGCAATCTGTTCTAATCTTCTGGCTCCTCCTCACTCTCTGGCTCATTCTGTCTTCACCTATGTCTTAGTTAGGGTTTTCATTGTTGTGCACAGACACCATGACCAAGGCAACTCTTTTTTTTTTTTTTTTTTTTGGTTTTTCGAGACAGGGTTTCTCTGTGTAGCCCTGGCTGGTCCTGGAACTCACTCTGTACACCAGGCTGGCCTCGAACTCAGAAATCTGCCTGCCTCTGCCTCCCGGGTGCTGGGATTAAAGGCATGTGCCACCATGCCCGGCTCCAAGGCAACTCTTATAAGCACAACATTTAATTGGGGCTGGCTTACAGGTTCAGAGGTTCAGTCCATTATCATCAAGGTGGGGGCATAGCAACATCCAGGCAGACACGGTGCAGGAGGAGCTGAGAGTTTTACATCTTCATCTGAAGGCTGCTAGCAGAAGACTGACTTCCAGGCAGCTAGGATGGGGGTCTTAAAGTCCACTCCCTAAACTAAGCATATACAAACCATCACAATCTACAACCTGTCTCTATAAAACTATCCCCGTAAAACTGCCTTATATTCCCCCCAATTTACTCCTTCCCTCCCTCCCTTCTGTCCTGCTGCAGGTTTTCAGTAGCCTCTCTTTCCTGTGCTGTTCTCCTGAGAGTTGGGCGTATCCTATCTGACTCATTCTGTCAAATCTTTCTCTGACCCATCACTTTGTCTGCCTCTCAGTTAGACACCACTTTCAAACATGGCTGCTTCCTTCTCTAAACTAACATTACCTTCATTGTTTGGGATTAAAGGTGTGTGCTAAGGGTTTATCTGTATTCCAGTCAGAGGGGTTAAAGGTGTGTCTGTATTCTAATTCTAAGGGATTAAATAAAGGGCAAGTCTGTATTCCAGACAGATCACACAGACCTAGGTGGTCTTTGGGTGTGATCTCTTGCCAGAACAGCCATGTTGCTGAATTAAAATTCCTCTACACAGGGTCTCACTATGTAACTCACTCTGTAGACCAGGCTGGCCTCAAACTCACAGAGATCTGCCTGCCTCTGCCTCTGGAGTGCTGGCTTCAAAGGTATGGCCACCATGTCCCTGCTTCTGATAAGTGGTAAATTGTGCTTCCTGGTGTTTGTAATAATACTTGACCCACGACCAGGTGAAATTAATTTAGGATTATATTTTCTTTTTTTTTTAAAGATAGTTTTAGATTTATTTATTTATTTTATATGAGTACACTATATCTGTCTTCAGGCATACCAGAAGAGGGCATCAGATCCCATTACAGATGGTTGTGAGTCAATTGTGGTTGCTGGGAATTGAACTCAGGACCTCTGGAAGAGCAATCAGTGCTCTTAACCACTGAGCCATCTCTCCAGCCATGGATTATATTTTCTTTGGTTCACGTTGTCTAAAGTACTACCAAGTCAACATGTAACCCACATAGCGTCATGAGGAGAGGCCTTAGGAGGCCATGTGAATTCTGCACTTCACATTTCTCTGACAAGAGTGATGGGAGAGGTGTTTCCAGCCATGGGGGTGGGGTGGAGGGTATGTCTGATGGGGATCCCTGCAGCCTGAGACACGAAGCAAGTGGTGGGGTGGGGCCGCTGGGGGAGATGGCAGGGGCGTGGGGGGGGGCGGGGAGTTTGGCTGACTTCATCCATTAGGATGCGTTTTAGAGTCTTCACCTTCAGGGAACAGGCCTCCTAGCAAGATGGAGTATAGAGCCAGAGAGGGCCAGGAATTGGGGGAGCCAGCAGATGCAGCCGGCCTGAAGAGAAGCAAAGGGCCTGGACATCGAGAGGCAAGTGGGCCAGAGGGACCTAACCCTGCTCTCCTTGGGGGCTCCCCAAGCTTCCCTACCCCCTGCTGTGCCCAGCAGCCACTACACCTGAATACAGATGCTTGGCACAACCAAGTAGGACCTGGGGACTCTGAGGGTACCAGAGCTCTGTGGCTTAGCATCCCACAGACCCCGCCAGGACTCTCCAGACAGAGGACTCGCCATGTATACAGAGATCAGCCCGGGCCGGGCCAGCAGCAGGGAGAGGTGGCTTTGTACCCCTCCTTAAGCAGGCACAGACCTACTGCAGCAGCCACCTCCTCTGAGAAAACAATAACACTTCCCACCTCCTGGGAAGTGGCTCCCATGGTGACGAGCCATCTGAGCCATCTCCGTCACAAACACTATTCACAGCTCTCCAAGGTGGCAACAGCCAAGTCGCCTGTGGACGACTGTATGAAAGGAGAAGAAGTACATGGGGCGAAACCTTGTTCCCAATCAAGAGAGGCTGTGGGGACCCTCACTGGCACACAGGCTGTTGACAACGTCATAGCCAGCACCAAAGCCACCTGGTCCACAAGTCTATATGTCAAGGGACATACCAGGTGACTCCACGGGAATGGAACAGGACTCTTGCTGGGCAAGGTCCAGGAAGAGAGGGTAAAAATGGATAATGGGTGGGTACAGGGTTTAATTGGGGGTGATGGAATGTTCTGGAAACAGAGATGGTGGTTTAGAACTCTAAATGCATTGAACCCAACCGAGTCGTTCACTCCACAGTAGTTAAAATGGTGAGTGTGTATGTGTGTGCTTGTGTGCATATTGTGTGTATGTGTGTTTATTTGTGTAAGTGTATGTGAGTATGTGTGTCGATGTGTGTATGTGTATATGTGTGTATTATACGTGTATGTGTGTCTGCTTATGTGTGTATTGCATGTATATGTGTGTGTGTACAAGTGTGTATGTGTGTTATGAGTGTATGTGTGTTTATGTGTGTATTGCGTATATATGTGTGCACAAGTGTGTACATGTGTGTTAGTGAGTGTATGTGTATGTATGTGTATCTCTGTGTGTGTACAAGTGTGTGTAGAAGTGTGTGTTATGTGAGTATGTATGTGTGTATATGTGTGTGTGAGTGTATGTGTGTGTGCATGTGTGTACATGTGTTTATGTTATGTGTGTGTATGTGAGTGTATGTGTGTATGTGTGTGTATGAATATATGTGTGTGTATGAGTATATGTGTGTGTGTATGTGTGTACATGTGTGTTTATGTGTGTATGCTTGTGTTTTACGTGGGGGCCTGTGGAAGGGGTGAGGTCAACATCTGGTGTTTTCCTTTGCCACTCTCAAGCTTGGTTTTTGAGCCAGGGTCCCTCGGGGCACCTGCGTTCACAGATTCAGCCTGCTGGCAGATTGGCCACCCGAGCCCCAGGGCTCCTCCCGACTCTGCATTCCCAGTGCTGGGAATAAAGTACCAGGGAGTGAGCTCAGATCCTCGCACTCACAGGTGGCACTTTACCGACTGGGCCACTTCCCTGTCCTAAAATGGTCAATTTTATGTCACATGAACTTTGGCTTCAATTGAAAAGACAAATAAACAACAACAACAAAATCAGTGACTACTTAGCTGGATGGAGAAACCACAGCCGTTAGCCTGACTATGACTGGCTTGCTGCATGCCCTAGGCAACCCCAATCTTCAGGGCTTTTCGGCTGGCTCTGAGCTCCACAGGGAGGCCACCTGGGGCTCCAGACACAGCAGTGACTAATTGGGGCTAGGGAGGGAGGGAGAGAGGCTGGGCTTCCGGGAGCCTCCTCGCAGGGGATCCTGGGCCAGCTGCCCTCTCTCGTGAGCACCCCTCCTCCACCTGCTGCCTTGGCAGCTACAGCCCTGATACCCACTCACCCTGCTGCCATCGACTTTGCAATCTACCCAGGATGCACCTGGCCTCTTTGAAGTGTTTTTGTTGTTGGTTTTTTTTTTTTTTTTTTCAAATCCAACCTGGAGCACAGACCCTCGGACCCTCTTCACACAGACTTAAGGCCGGTGCAAAAGGCGGTCCCGGGGCAGAGATGGTCCAGCCCATCTCTGACACATCATCTACTGTCACCCGGGGCACCAAGGGTCCTGCTGGGGACACTGTGGGCTGTTTCTGTACAGAACACATCCTTGGGGGTGGGTGGGGTAAACATGACGGGTGGATTGCCTTTGCCCCGCCACACATCCTGCGTGCTGAGCAATACAGGGAGCCCTAAGAGTGGGAGCGCGCAGCTCTGAGCGCCACAGTTGGGGCGCACCGTCTTCCTCCATCTTTACTCTGCACTTTACATTCGCCTTATAGCCGGAATAAAGAGAGTGACAGACTGCCTCCAGCGGGAGCTGAGCCAGGGCTGGGCAGGCGACAGCCCAGCTCTAACAGTGCAAGCAGCACACCCACTTGGCTGTTGAGACAGGATCAGAGAGGCAGTGTGGCTCCCCGAGGGTCACACAGCTCTGGACACCACAGGTAGGGTTGCTTCATTCCTGCTGTGTGCTGGGGGTGGGAGTGGGGGGCACGTTCCATTTCAGCATCACAGTGGAGCCGTTCAGAAGGGCGGGGCCAGCTCCATCCAAGCAGACATTTCAGAAAGTGGGCGTGATGCAGCAGCATCCAGGCGACAGCTCTTCGCAGCCAACATATCTGAGGCTGAATCAAGAGGCAGGAACTTAACCTCACGAGCAACCGCAACCAGAATGAAATCAGAGAACCTGGCCGGGCTTCTGAGAGCTAGCACGGGCTCCACCTGGCACTCTAAACACGTGGCCGCTGGAGAAACCCAGCAGCCACCTCAATAACCTGCTAAGCTCAGAAGGCAGAGCTTTCCCTGAACAGGGAGGGCCTAGGTGAACACACCTGTAAATCCAGCATTTAGGAGGCAGAGGCAGGAGGATCTCCAGTAGGAGGACAGATGGGGTGCCGGACAAGACCCTGTCCCGGGGAGGGAGGAGGTCACAACCATTTGCCAGAAGCAACCAGGGACTGAGATCCCATGGGGTGATGAGCTGAAGTTGCCAGACAGTGTTAAAATGGCCACAGCGCTGATGACAATAATGGGGGACCCACCTGGCCTTGGGTCTGGGTAAGCTTAAGGGCCCCACAGAACACTGAAGTGAAAAAGATAGCCATTCCTGTCCAGGGGGTCAGAGGACAAGGTTTCTGCCCTCTTGGAGAGTGAAGGAGGTCCCACCTCTGCTGGGAGAAGAATGAAGGGGGAAGTTTTCCACTAAGCCTCCCCACCTCAGCCCCACACTGGCAGAGCCCTGGGATACTTAACACAAAAGGTGCAGAGCACCCTGGAAATCATTGTCATGGCTCAGGACACACAGGAGCCCTGTGAGAGGGAGGGACAGCCTCCGGCAGGAGTTGAACTCTCACGATCAGATCAGGCCAAACCACACAGATCAAAGCAGGATATTTGAACTCTACAGCATGAGCCTGTAAGCAATTTGTACGCAATTAGAATTTTAAAACTTTAGCTGGCATCTTAGGGGTTTCTACTGCTGCGATGAGACACCCTGGCCAAAGAAAGCAATGTGGAGAGGAAAGGGCTTATTTGGCTTACATCACTGTTCATCGCCAGGCATTCAAACAGGGCAGGAACCTGGAGGCAGGAGCTGAAGCAGAGACCACGGAGGAAGCTGCTTACTGACTTGTTTCTCATGGCTTGCTCAGCCTGTTTTCTTACAGCAAGACTACCAGACCAGGCTCCACCCACAATGGGCGGGGTCCTCCAACGTCAATCACTAATTAAGAAAATGTCTTCCTGCAGGATCTCTTGGAGGACTCTGGTTTGTATCAAGTTGATATAAAACCAGCCAGCACAATGAGTAAAGGTTGCAACTTAGCTGGAGAGAAAATTAGTGATTTGAAAGGCAAGCCTGAGGAAATGATGCTGGGTGTGGCTCAGAGCAATGAAGAAAACATGAAAGAAAGGTCAAGAGGTGTTCAGAAAACAGCAAGAAGGTCCAACATATTTGTAACAGGAACCACTGAGAGGTAAAATCACTCACAGGGAAGCAATAACTTTTGTGATAGAAGACATGAATCCTTTTTAGAAAGGAACAGCATAATCCATTCCCAGGCACGATCATATAAAAAAAAAAAAAAACACTGACACAAAATTTTAAAACAGAGGGAAAATAAGTTTCAACAACAACAATAAAAACCCATTAGACAAAACCTCATTTATCAACAGTAATCCAAAACAGAACAGAACTCTGGGAGCAGGGGATCATCCAGCAAGCTAAAATTTTATACCCAGCCCAATGTTCATTCGTAGACACCAGCAGAAGAGAGTTCAGTTTATAATTCACAGACCCTTGCTGGGAAATTTAAGGGAAACTGTGTTAAATAAGAAAAATAAATCCACAAGGAATAGTTTTTGCAAGAATAAATGTTTGCCCAAAAGGATAATTATCGAGCTTGCAGGCTTCAGAAGTAAAACTTTTGGTATGCCAAAGATAAGAGGTGAGGGTGTTATGGAATTTGGGTGTAAAAATTGCCATGCAAAGCTGGCAAAAGATGGCTCAGAGGGTGGAGGCTCTTGCCACCAAGGCTGTGCTGCGGGGTATGCACCCACATAAGCACTGACATGAACACATAAATATAATTTAAAATGCTGTGTATGTTGGAATGTGGCCAGCTGTAGAAGTTTATCACCCTGTAATTACAGCGATTTGAAAGCCTTGGACTGTGCAAGTTTCAGGTTTTACTTTGTTACCGGTGAGGGATCATAGGGGGGGGGACCAAGTTAAAACACCAAAGTGATTTTACATAATAGTTTGTTTCCAGGCAGGGTCTCATGCATCTCTGGCTGGCCTCAGACTCCCTAAGTAGCAGAGGATGACCTTGAACTTCTGATCCTCCTGCCTCCACCTCTCATTCCTGGAATCACCACACTGGTTTTACTTGGTTCTGGATTATTTGGGGGCAGGCACGCTATGAACTGAGACTGTGTGTGTGTGTGAGTGTTGTGTGTGTGTGTATGTGCGTGTTTATTTTTGGATTGTCAAGACAGGGTTTCTCTGTGTAGCCCTGGCTGTCCCAGAGCTCACTCTGTAGACCAGGCTGGCATCAAAGCCACAAAGATCCACCTGCCTCTGCTTCTATAGTACTGGGATTAAAGGCGTGCGCCACCACTGTCCAGCATGTGTTTTTTAGGCATCTACTTTGTTTTTGTGGTGTTGGGGATAGATCCAAAAGTCTCCCAGTTAGCTGGGCGTGGTGGCGCATGCCTTTGATCCCAGCACTCGGGAGGCAGAGGCAGGTGGATTTCTGAGTTCGAGGCCACCCTGGTCTCCAGATGAGTTCCAGGACAGCCAGGGCTACACAGAGAAACCCTGTCTTGAAAAAAAAAAAAAAAAAGTCTCTCAGTTAGGCACCTGCCCTACCACTGTGTCTCCCCCAACCAACCCCACCGAAGTCTCCCTTCATGCGTCTTGAGCGCATCTGTCATATGCTGTCAGGGAGGAATTTTCCACTTGGGGTGTCACACCAGTGCTCAGGAAGTTTGTATTTGGGAGCACTCTGGATTTGAGATAGGTGCTCAGTCCACACTTGCTGGGGGACCGACCCTCTTCCAGCTGTGGCAAGATATTTTCTACAGAGGCCCTTGAGGCACAGGCAGGTTCCTCCTGAAGGGGATCTGGGAGGCTCAGTCTCATCAGCAATGTCCCTGCCTCCTGCCTCCCCTTCTAGAGGTTCTAAGGCCCTGGCTGGCATGGCCTCGAACACTTCCTGTTGCTTCCCAAGTGGAAGGCCACCGCTGACAGCATGTCCATCCGCAAAGGTCATGCTGCGGGGACAACAAAGGACCTTTTTGTCTTCCTGCATAAGGTGCCGGCTGCCACAGGTGGAAATGCCCAGTCAACCTTCTCGCTTTATGAATTAATGATGAAGTTGGAGGAAGTGACAGGCTGTCTGGTACCCCTGCTCCTCCAGCAATGGATCTTTCAAAGATGTGCAAACCCCCACATCCCTTAGCTTAAGGCACCAGGGACCAAAGTGCTTTGGGGATACAGGAGCTCATCTGTGAGCCTGGCATTGTCTGGCCTGTCATCTAGCCGTCTGGTCTGTGTCATCCAGCCGGCTGTATGCCTGAGCTCTGATTAACCTCCCTGCTACATCCGGGGGTGGGGGGGGCATGGCAGCCAGGGGGGAAGGAGCACCAAGAAACTCATTACTGCAGGAAACTCCAGCAACTGCCACCTGCTCTCCCACAGACAACACTAGTTCCTCTTGGAAACAGATGTAAGCCCCCCAGGAAGCCCCCAGGAGACAGATGAGGGTGACTCCCACTCCGATCTAACTGACCACCACCAGACATGCAAGTTCTTGAACATTCTATATCACTCAGAACCTATGCTATGCTATCAGTCCTGCAGCCCAAGGTAACTCAGTATACCAACATATGGCTGTAACATGCCGACCTCTCCAGGGCATGCTGGGGGACCGCTGGTGCTGCAGGCAGGCTCTGTCCTTTACCTATGGGGTTCCTGCCTCCCTCCCTCCCTCCCTTCCGCTCCACACCCACCCCACCCCTGCATTTGACACCTCCCTAGTGGATCTGCTTTGGATTCCAGTTCAGCATCTATGTGACCAAGGGAAGGCATTTTCTAAGCCAAACCTGTTTTGTCTGTGTGATGGTTTGTATATTCTTGGACCAGGGAGTGGCACCATTTGGAAGTGTGGCCTTGTTGGAGTAGGTGTGACCTGGTTGGAGTAAGTGTGTCCCTGTGGGTGTGGGCTTAAGACTCTCACCCCAGTTGCCTGGAAGTCAGTCTTCCACTAGCAGCCTTTGGGTTTTGTTGTTGTTGGGTTTTATTTACTTATTTATTTATTTATTTATTTATTTATTTATTTATTTATTTCGAGACAGGGTTTCTCTGTGTAGCCCTGGCTGTCCTGGAACTCACTCTGTAGACCAGGCTGGCCTCAAACTCAGAAATCTGCTGCCTCTACCTCCCAAGTGCTGGGACTAAAGGCGTGTGCCACAACTGCCCGGCTGCTTCTAATGTTCTTATACTGAGAACTTAAGGGAGCCGCGGGGTAAGCCCCCTTTTGTAAGGCTCCCAGGGTCTACTGCTGAGGAAAGTGGCTTTGGCTGGCTGTGTTCACTCTAGTGGATGGCTGAGTACAGAAGGTATCAGGCCCACCCCATGACAGTGTACCCCCTGTACCTCTGGCCCTTGAGCTGCTGAGGGCCAGAGGACCTGCCCATCTCCCACCCTCATCCAGGGCCCGCAGGCATAGGGGACAATGGGCTCCTAGGCAATGAGGAAGGACTCAGATGCCATCTCTGGGAGGTTGAAGCAGAAGCCCCCCACCCCCCTCTTTCTTCCATCTTCAGAGCCTCTATGACCTCATCCATTCAATGGGCCAGCAGCATCCCCACTGGGCAGGCCCTGGAACAGGACCTGATTATTGACTCCTGGGCTGCACTTGGCACTGGGCAAATGGCACGGGGCTGCCAACATTGCTGTAAGGGCTCTCTGGCCCAAGGTTCTGTTTTTTCTAGCAGCTTCTTGGCCTCTCTGCAGGTCTGAGACTGGAGCACAGACACCCCCCCACACACACACACACCTTTCCCAGCATCCTCCTGTCTGCCTTCAATCAGGAGCCCAGAGTAGGGCGAGCACCCCCCGGGCCAGCTCAGGATCCAGAGGGTCATGGCCCTGGCCTGATGTCCCTCTTAGACCGAAAGAAGCTGAGGTCCTCAGCTGGCTGCTCAGAGGGAGGCTTGAGACAAGAGGAGTCAATCAGCTCTCCCTGTGGAGGGAGGCAGGCACAGCCTTGGGTGTGCCCTGTGCGGGCGGGCGGGCGGGCGGGCGGGCGGGCGAGCTCCTGAGCTCCCTTAAGGTGTATTTTCCCTGGGGTGACTCAGGCTGGCAGGGACAAGGCCTGTAGAGGGGAGGTAACCCTCGGCTCAGAGTTGCTTTTTGGGTTATAAAGAACTCAGTGACCCCCCTCCCCCCCCCCGTGCCCCTCCTGTGGTCTCATTGCCAACAAGCAACTCTGTGGGGATGGAGGTGGGGGTAGGGGGTGGGGATGGGGGGGAGGTGATGGTCTGAGGTGGGAGGGAAGGACTGCAGGAGCTAAGGGAGACCAGGTCTGAGGGTGTCCACTAAGGCTGCAGGAGAACGCCAGACAGGAAGGGAATGATGGCTCTAAAGGCCCTAGATGGTGGTGGGAACTTTGCCTTGACATTTTAATCCAGGAGGAGGTGACAGGAAGAGTCTCCCATATAAAGAGCAAACATGAATCAAGATGGTGCAGAGTGTTGCGGCAGCAGAAAGGCGTGTGCAAAGGTCCTGGGGTGAGCAAAAGAAGCGCAATGCATCATGGGCAGTGGTTCCTGCCCCAGAGGTCACAACGTGTGGTGGGGAATCCTCCATCTCTCAACCCTCCACTCCTGGCTGTGGTGCTGAATGCAAGATGCTATCTCTCTCCGAGCCTCAGTTTCCCTCAGGAGAGGAAACAGCCTTATCTCCTTTTTGGAAGATGTGGGTGAAGACCTACTGGGTGTTGTGTGAAGTTCTCAGTGTTGGTATAGGCAAGCCTAAGTGCAGTGGTATTCCCCTGGACATGTATAAGTTCTCATACCACGGCCCTGTCCAACCCCACGCCACGTCCAGCACCTTCCTGGCTAATATCACCTCCACACAACTGCTCAGAAGCGGCGACACCCAGGTGGAGTACTGAGGTCCAGAGAGGCAGTGACCTACTGAAGGTCACACAGCAGGGATACAGGGACCAAGACCTAGTTCAATGTAGCTCTATTGCTATGTCCATCTGACAGGAGGGGAAACTGAGGCACAGGGGACCCCTGAAGTTGGGGCTGCAGTGCAGCCTGAGCCTGGAGGACTGCTATGTCATCCATCGGCCAACCTCACTGAGGTGACCAACTGCCTCCTGCCACAGGGCCATGGCACCTGCCACTCCAATGTTCTGGTCACTGTCACATGACTGGCTCCTTAGTTACCTGTTTACCTCTTCCCACCCTCTCCCCCTGTTGCTTGTTCCTGGAAACCTAACGCTAGTGGGGTGGATCTGTGTCCTGTGCATCCCGTGTGGGAATATTGGCCTCTCTGGGTCACCTCCACATCCTCTAAAATCCTCAAAAACTCTAAGGATCTGCCAAATGGGTGAAAGTGCCCAGACTAGACCAGCACCTTCAGGGCCTATGGGACTCCAGGGGTGGCAGTGGCGAAATCTTGGATTTCTCCCCCTCCAGCTCCCTTTAGAATTGAATTCTGAGCACAGGCAGCAAGTGAAGAAGAAGCCACCCCAGCCACCTCCAGGCAGCCACTGAGCCTGAGCATCTGTCACCGTGGGAGGCTGGGCCCAGGAAACTGACAAGGCTCCCAGCATGCTCTGCAGCTGTCACTGTCAAACCCACAGCCCGCAGGAATTCCCCCAGAAGGCCCTGGGTGCTGCTCCGGTGGGGACCCAACCTGCACCCGGAGTCCCAGCTCTCCCCCACACCATCTGGGACAGCTACTGGCAATGGGTCAAACCGAGTCAGAAGTGGGCGGGGTCTCCTGCTGTCCTCCGTCACATGGCCTGGGAGGAGGCGGGCGGGGCAGGTTTATGAAACTTTTGGTTTGTGGTCAGCAAAATGAATTCAGAGAGAAAATACAAAAGTGGGGGAGGGCGCTGCCCTGCAGTCCCAGAACTGGGGAGACTGAGGCAGGGAGTTTCCCCGATCAGAGCAGCCGGAGCCCCAAAGTGAAACCGTGTTTCAAACTGCAGTGCCCACAGTGTGCACACACAATCACACTTCAGTTTGATTGAAGTGCACACACTTCAGTTTGCCTTCAACACAGTGTGCAAACATACCTGCTTGCCTCGCACACAGTGTGTATACACTCCTGGTTTTCACACAGTGCGCGCACACTCTAGACTTTCACACACTGTGCACACACACCTGCTTGCCTCACACAAGTGTGCATACACTCTCGACTTTCACACAGTGCGTGCACACACTCCCGGTTTGCACACAGTGCGCCCACACTCCCGCTCGCACGCGGTTCCCCTTGCACGCCGAGCGCACACTCCGGGCAGCGCACTCACAGTCGACTCTCACCGGGTCCGGCTCGATGGCGCGCGCCCTTAGCGGGTCGTGTAAACGACTCTCGCGGATCCGCTGCACACTTCGCATACTGTGTGCGCGGTGTAGACGCTCAGCAGCTGGGGACTTTCTATGACTTCACCGGGCTCTGGGGAGGCGAGTGCCAGCCCAGTCCCCCTCTCGGGTGGGGCTGACTGGGTGCTCTCAACTCAGCCGCAACCTCCTGCCGCAGCAACCCTGGGGGTGCGCCAGTCTCCCATTCCTCAGAGGAGGCAAACTGAGACGGGAACTGACTGGCCCAAGGTCACACAGCCCTGGTAGAACTCACAACCCGCTCTGTCCCGCCACCGAAGCAGGTTGAGCCCACGCGCCTGCCCACCCTCGCGCAAGTCCGGGTCCCCTCGTCGCTTCCGAGCCCAGGGTCAAGCGCGGGGCGGACGGGCGCTTCCCTCAGGCGCGCCCCGCCCGGCCTCTGCGGTCCCGGGAGTGCGGGCCAGCCTGGAGGACGCTGGGCTCAGTGCCCGAGCCTGCAGCCGGGGGGCGGGGACGCACGGGGAGGCGGCAGGGTGACCCCCGCCTAAGGTCACCGCGGACCGCGCGGCTCCTCCCGGTCCCGCCACTTCCAAACTTTCCTCCCCGCTAATCCCCAGCCGCAGACTTGCAGGTGCAGCGCGCGCTCGGCGCTCTCCCGAGCTGCCGGGGCGACGGCTCTCATAGCCACCGCTACCTGCCGGGCTCCGCCCTGGTCGGGGGAGGCTTGGGTCAAGTCGCCTCTCGGGCCACCCTTACCCCAGGCCCGGGTCCCTGCCAACCCCTCCCAGCGGCGTCGCCCGCACGGCGGCTGGCGGGAACCCATCAAAAGCAGCCCGAGAGCGGGGCACAGAGAGGGCCAGCCACTAGCCCAAGGTCACACAGCACGGCGGCGCGAAGCGGAGGCATGCAGGCGATGGTCCCTGCCAACGAGGGTTCCCGGCCACGGTGTGGTACTCACAGCCGGTCTTGCCCTCGAGCTCCCGCACCTCCTCGGACGCCGAGTGGGCAGCGCCCATGGTGCGCCGCGGGACCCCGGGCGCCCCACGCAGGCCGGGGACTGCCTGGGCTGCGCTGCGCTGGAGCCGGGTGGGGACGCGGGGACAGCGGCGCGGAGCCGGTTCCGCGTGGGGCTCGAGCGGCCTCTTATAGCGGCGGGAGGCGGAGCGGCGCGGTCCTAGCGCTCGCCCGCTTCCCTCGCGGCCGCGGGGGCGGGAATGGGGGTGGGGGGAGCACACGACGCGGTTCTGCCCCTGCCGCAGCCCCGCGGGATGAGCTTGCGGGCAGCGCGACTCGCATCCCTCCGCCCACTCTGCGGGGTCCAGCGGCGGAGCCCCGGAGCTGGGACAGAGGAGGGCACGCGAGTGTGCCCAGTCTGAAAGATCCCCTCCCCGCGCCCTGCACCTAGGTGGGCGCCCAGAGGAGCGCGCACCGCAGGTGACAGGCGTGGACTGAGTAGAGAAGGTGAGACCGATGAGTCCCGGGGACCCGCCAGGCTCTGAGATAGGAGGTCCTGACTGGCCAGTCCTGCTGCTGGTCTAACCACCATCTCTCCATCTCCAAATAGGGTTGCGGTGAGATGCTCACTGTAGGGCTCATAGGGAGAAAGGCGCCGGGTTATCATGGGATCCTGTTCAGTTGATGAGGAAGGGGCTGGTGCTCCCGGAGAGAGACATTCAACCTCAAGGCTGACCTGGGAGCCCGGCCAAGCCCTGCTCTGCTTGGTGACGTCCAGTTTAGCTGCCAAGAGTCTGTTCTGGCTGGAAGTGCTGGGGTCCCCACGATCTTTCACCTCGCCAGTCACGGCCGTGGGTGCGCCCACATCCTTGGAGCTGGCGTTCTCAGGAGCCCACTCTAGCCAACCCCGGACCTGGGCTCTGGCAGCTCTTGCAACAACAGGGGTCTCGGCAGAGCCAGAAGAAGCGGCCCCACCACTGAAATCCCGATTACCACCCACTCTGAGCCTCCGGGGAGCTGAGTCTGCCCCTGGAGATCCTCCCTGAAGATCCCCTGTCCTCCCTGCAGTTGCCCAGAGTTCACGGAAACTGCTCCCACCCGAGAGGCAAGGGAAGCTTAGCTGTGGGGCATCGCTGCTGAGTAGGCCGGACCGCCTCAGGGCTCCAAGAATTCTAAAAACCCAGACAGACCTCTGTGGGGTGGAGGGCAGGAAAGGGTTCCCCAGGTCCCGGGATGTTGGGGTTCCTAAAATATGCCATGAACTATGTCTTCCTGCAACTAAGTTTTCTGTCTACAGAGGATCTGCATTCTCCAGGCCGGGGACCGACCCCCTCCCCCATCGCCAGCAACCCCAGACACACCCGCATCCCAAGCTGACAGTGCCTTCCCTCGGTGGTGCTCGATCCTTCTACAGAGACCCCCTTCTTCCTTTGGGATCTCTGTGTAGGCCTCCTCGGAGAGGCCTTATCAAGTGTCCCTCTATTTTCACCAGGGTGGGGTGTGGTCGCCAAGGAGAGCCCGCCCCTCCCCCCAGGGGGCTGCAAGGAGTCCTCAGGAAAGGGGGCGACAATTTGACTTGTGTATTTGTTCACTCATTTAATGCGTGTTTCCTGATGGCCTACTATGTGCAGGGTCCCGACTAGGTCTCTGAGCTGCAAACAGGGATAAGACACCACCTTCGCTGCAGATAGAGAGGGAGTAACGGCCAGGGTGAGCTCTCAGGAGCGCGGAGATCTCAATGTACAAATTGAGCTTCAGAGTCCGTAATTGTCCCCACCCCTGGCCCCACAGAAACAGCCGGCTCCGCGAAGCTGCGTGGGTGCTGCGGCGGAGGCACCCACCCTCCCTCCCCCTCTGGCAGTGAGTGATGTGAGCACCCAGCAGGGCTCTGTCCACACAAAGCCTAATGCGGCTGGTCCAGGATGCCACCGCTTTCATTCAGTCTTACCAATGGCTCTGTTGGCGTCATCAAAGCCAAACTGAGGTATGGGGGAAGGGGGGAGCTTAACAAGAGGAAGGCACCACGGGGCTCCCTCCTTGGCCCCAACACAGGGTTGTCTCAGTCACCAGGTAACTAACTGCCTGTCCCTGGAGACACAGTTCCCCCAGAAGAGCTAAAAGCCAGGGACAGACAAACCTGTTTGTCGCTGTGCCAGTGTGATTTGCAAGTCTGGTCCCTAGGAAACCAGAGGGCAGCTGAGCCCAGAGATGTGGAGCTGGACCCTGCCTTTAGCTCTGCTGTGGGACCACGCTTGCTCAAGTGGGTGACTTCACCTCCCAGAGCCTCAGTTTCCCCATCTGCAAGATGGCAAGAGCAACGGTACTGTCTTTCTGGGGGTAGTTGTGAAGGTTAAATAAGGGTCCGTCTGCTCCAGCTGGTAGAAATAACAATTCCCAGGTTCCTCTGGGAAGTCCGTCAGTGGTGTTTGCGCATGTCCACAGTGTGGACATCTGGAATGGCCGACACAACTCATCAGCCAGCAGTAACTCAGCAAGGAGCTTCCGAGAGCTCCCTGTTGAACAAGATTCCGCACAAGCTAGCTCAGTCTGTGCTGGGTCTGCACTCCCATGTTATGTTGTGCATGCATTGGCTATGGAGAACCAGGAACATGGGTGACCCTACCGACCCCAGTCTGCAAACAGATCTGGGGAGCCAGCATTGCTCTGCAGTGGGTACCAGATGCTGCAGAGACCTGGAGGGACACCAGGCACACCTGTTTTATTGGTCGGAGATCCCAGTGGTCTCCACCCATGGACTTGAACTCTGAGCAGCCCTTTCTTCCTTCCTTCCTTCCTTCCTTCCTTCCTTCCTTCCTTCCTTCCTTCCTTCCTTCCTTCCTTCCTTCCTCCCTTCCTTCTTTCTTTTTCTTTTTCTTTTTTTTTTTTTTGGTTTTTTGGTTTTTTGAGACAGGGTTTCTCTGTATAGCCCTGGCTATCCTGGAACTCACTCTGTAGACGAGGCTGGCCTCGAACTCAGAAATCGGCCTGCCTCTCTCTGCCTCCCAAGTGCTGGGATTAAAGGCATGCGCCACCACGCCTGGCTTGAGCAGCCATGTCTATGATCCTATGTGGGGTGGTTCCCCCTGGGTTTTGGAATACCACAGGAATACAGGACAATTTCTTAACCTATAGGTTACTGACTACAAGAAGTTAGAAGGGACTCTAGGTGCCAGTCAGCTGGACGGACAGACCACATCAAACAGGCCACATCAGCCAAATCCTTCCAAGGGCACAACTGTTCTGGTGCAGGCCTGTGATCCTAGACCTGGGAAGCTGAGGCAGGAGGATTACTGGGAACTCATAGCCAACCCAGGATACAGAGTGTGGCCCTGTCTCTAAAAGGGAGGGGTCTAAGGCTGTGGCTCAGTTGGTACCACATGAGCCTGGCATGCAAGAAGGCCTGCATCAACCAGGCAGGGGGAGCACACGTGTAATCTCAGAATCTGCCAAGTGCAGTGTCGGGAACTCAAGATCATCCTTGGCTACACAGAGTTCAAGGCCAGCCTGGGCTACTTGAGACCATTTCTCAAACGAGAGAGAGAGAGAGAGAGAGAGAGAGAGAGAGAGAGAGAGAGAGAGAGAGAGAGCCAGCTCATGGTGTACTTGCTATGTCTCTCGAGTATAGTTCAATGAATAATGGAATCTCAGACTCCATCTTTTACCAGCCCCTCCTCCTCCTCCTTCTTCTTTAAGATTTATTTTATTATTATATATAAGTACACTGTAGCTGACTTCAGACGCACCAGAAGAGGGTGTCAGATGTCATTACTAGTGGTTGTAAGCCACCATGTAGATGCTGGGATTTGAACTCAGGACCTTTGGAAGAGCAGTCAGTGCTCTTTCCCGCCGCTGAGCCATCTTGCCAGTCCCCAGCCCCTTCTTCTTAAGTCAAGCTCTGATATAGGACCTTAGGAGACCTTGAGACAACCCCCCTCTAGTCACCCATCATCCAGAGTGAGGGTCCCTCTGGGTATTGACCTCAGACCTCTCATCCCCAGCCCCTTCCAGGTTACAGTACCACTGAGCCCCCAGGATCTCCCTTCTCAACTTCTGGCCGGACCTCAGAGGGGTGCAGCTTCATGGGCCAGGGGGGCCTAAAAATAGGAGTCTAGGTCTCCTTGGGGAGGGCAGCTTGAGTGCGGTTCTCCATTATTTACACAATTATAAATAGTGACCAATCACTGGAGATGGCAGGGGCAAATGGAAGCTTGTCCCTGGATGGGCTTCAACTCTGCATTGGAGTGGAGAGACAGAGAGAGGTGGCTGGAGCCCAGAATCCATTTCAAATTCACTGCGCCTTGTATGGAGCTGGGGGGTGGGGGGGTCAAGGACGGGAGCTCTTGGAAACAGTGCATACCCGTGGGTGATTGTGGCTCTCCTCACAGCCGGCTGTCTCCAGTCTGTGAGGGGCCCTGAGGAGCAGCCTCCTGCATCATAGCAGACAGCCCACGGAAACTGTCCGATCCCTCCCTCGAACCTGGTACTGTTGGGTTGTGGGTCTTGGGGAGAAGACTTGAGGCTGCTCTTTGCTGACCAGATGGATCCCGAACAAGCACAATGAGGGAGATGGATAGAGACACAAGAGATGGCGCACAACTTTAATCCCAGCACTTGGGAGGCAGAGGCAGGCGGATTTCTGAGTTCAAGGACAGCCTGGTCTACCGAGTGAGTTCCAGAACAGCTAGACCTACACAGAGAAACCCTGTTTCGAAGGAGAGAGAGAGAGAGAGAGAGAGAGAGAGAGAGAGAGAGAGAGAGAGAGAGATGGGACACTGGTCCAGTCAGCCATGACTGGCTTTAAAGATGGAAAAAGGGACTAAGAGCAAGAAATGCAGCCTCTGAAAGCTGAAAAATTCAGGAAAACAGCTCCTCTCCCCAAGACTGCCAGATATCTGTCCATCTGCACCTTGCCGGTGGTCCAGTGAGACCCCCAGCAACCAGAACCAAAAGATAAACTGTTTGTATTCTTCCAACCCACAGAAACCAAACAAAACCAACCAAACAAGAAACAATGAGCTGGACAGAGCCTGAGCTTAGAAGACCTGGCCCCAGGGCAGTGAACATGGTGGGGACAGGGCAGGGTAGTCTGTTTAGGTTTTGTACGCATGTGTAAGGATTTCCTTCGGTTCTTAAGAGTCTGAGTCCTAGGCTCAGGCACTGCAGTCAAGTGCAGAGGTCGGGATAAGGACATTTTACATCCCAACTCTGGGTGGCTCTGAAGCCAACAGGCTGTAGATGTGTTGGATGTGCGCACGGATTTCCCCGATTAAAACGTACAACCCAGAGGGTTTTAGTTTCTCCGCAGGGCCATGTGATCAGCAGGGCCTTGTGATCATCACTGCAGTCACCTTTACAACATCTTTCTCGTTCCCACACTTTCAGCCATGATCCCGCAATCCAGGGTCCTCCCCAGCTCCCAGGACTCACCAACTCCAGATCTTTTCTTCGTGTAAACAGAATCGTGCATCTGATTCTTCCCAGTATATGTTTCAGTGTTCACCACACTATAACAATGTCTCAATGGTCACCACACTGTAACAATGTTTCAATGTTCACCACACTGTAACTAGTCTTCCTATTCCTTTCCTCTTCATAGCTGAATACTATTCCACAACCGACCAGCCACTTTTGTTGTTGTTATTGTTTATTTGTTCTTCCTAAGATGGACACTCAGTGGGCTCTGTCTTTTTTTTTTTTTTTCCGAGACAGGGTTTCTCTGTGTAGCTCTGGCCGTCCTGGATCTCACTCGGTAGACCAGGCTGTCCTCGAACTCAGAATCCACCTGCCTCTGCCTCCCAAGCACCACCACATCCGGCGGGCTCTGTCTTTTGGCTGCTGTGACTCATGCTGTCGTGAACGTTGGTGTACAAAGATCTGCGTGAGCCACCATGACAAGACCAGGGTAGCGGGGTAGGGGAGCACTCATCCTTTTCTCTGTATTTACTCCAATGCCAGAGTCACGAATGTGGTCACAGGAATGGGGGTGGGTTGGGGGGGGTACTAGACAAGGATGGTCTCCACATGCCAGTGGCTTTCCTTAAATCATCTCATCCAACATGGCCAAATGAAAAGACACTGTCCCTTTATCGTCCCATGTTCGAGATGTAGGAACCGAGGCTCAAAAGGGTTCAGATCTCTGGCTGGAATCTACCTAGTCTCCTGGGTCTCAGTCACTAGCCCATGACAGCTGATACTTCTTAGAGGTGTCTCCAGCCACCAGGGTGACCAGCTGGGTTACAGGCCTGTGCCACAGAGCCCAGATGGTCCTTATATTCCTAGCACGCTGGGCTCTCTCTCAGTGGAGCCACACCCCTGTCCAGGTCCCTATTGGTTCTGATGTAGCTAGGGACAAATCCTGGACTCCTGGGCAGAAATGGGATCTGATACACTTACCTGAGGTCCCCTCAGGGACACAGTGTGCTGTGTCCTGCTGCATTATGGAGTGCTGGCCCCTTGGGCCCAAGTGCATTTTCCTCTTAGCTTTGGAGTCACAGACTACACATCCAGTGCAGGGAGGGTGGTGGCAGGGAGTAGCAAGACCAGGGACAGTTTCTGGGATAACTGCCCCTGTCTGTCTGTCTGTCTGTCTGTCTGTCAGCCAACCTCCATCTGGGCTGGGGGCTGAGAGACTGTATCTAGAGGCTCAGAACTGTCCTGCGGGGTGAAGCCAGCTGTGTGGGTTGAGCCTGTCACCTCCTTTCTAGCCTGGGGCAGGGGAGGTGAGGGGAGCCCTGCAGAGGGTCTCCTTCCCCCCTCCTCCCTTCTGAACATCTGCACTCACGGATGCAACCAGACACAGGGGTGATAAACACAGGGCGGGGTGCGGCATTACACAGGGTAAAATTTGAAGCTAAGTGATGAAAGTCTTCACCAGGGCACCAGCCTAGGCAGGTACCGCAGAGCCAAGGGCCCAGCCTGGCCACGTTGACTCAGCAGAACCTAGGCTGTTGCTGCTGCTGGTTGCTGACTAGGCAGGGGCAGGAGAGGGGAACTGGCTTCCAGCTGTCCACTCTCCCTGGCACTGAAACCTTCCAGAGCTGCAGTAGCACAGAGGCAAACTCCATTCCTTCATCAGGTCAGAGGGAGGTGTAGGATGTGGGTCAGTTTTCACTCGGGGATCCCAACGTAGGCCAAGCTGGGGGTGGGGGTGGGGGTGTCCTAGCCAGCTGTGTGCAGAGGTAGGTGAGGATCAGAGCTGGGGAGGAAATGGTGCCCTCACCCCTCCCACTTCCAAAAGGAACCGAGTTGGTGACTCCAGGCCAACTTGAAAGACCTTCAGGATTAGCTAGTCCATCTCTGCTGTTTTCACAGAGAAGGAAACTGAGGGTCAGAGTGACCCCCAGTAAGGGTAGAGCTGGATCTAGACTCACACCAGGGGCTGATGGGCACAGCAGGCTGTGGCCTCCAAAAACATCTCTGGGCCACTTAGGCCAGGCTAGCTGACCTGCTTGTGGGTACACGCAGGCTCCTGCATTTGTAAGTATACCAGTAGGATTGAGGGAGGGGGAGAACCCAGGGGACCAAGCAGTTCAAGCCCCATGACAAATTCCTCACCGTGAAGCCCTGGATCCCATATGGAGATCACACGCAGGCTACACAGGCAAGGCTCACAGGGTGCTTGCACGCACCATAGCTCAATGGTGGGAGGATGACTTCATCCATCACGGGCAGGAGGCACTGAGGGTCAGTTGTACCTCCTAGTCGAATCCCAGTGGGAACAGCCCAGGGGAGGGCATCTGCCGTGGGGATAATTTGGCTGCCGTCCTTCAGTCTGTCTCCCAGGAGCAGCCACTACAGAGGAAGGAAAACAGCAGGCACACAAAGACAGACTTCAGGACCCTGGGACATGGATGCAGCCACTAGATGTCATAGGGTTTGGGGCAGACCTAGGATTTCTGGGCAGAGATGAGGGTGTGGCAAGTGTGAACTCAGAGCCCCCGGGGCCCAGTGGGGTAGCAGATTGCATATACAGAGGCATACATTGTCCTGAGGGGACCACAGTCCAAGAGGTAGGCAGTGATGGACGGCATGTGAGATGGCCCTGGGGTTACAGCAAAGGCCCCACACAGAGGCATGGAAAATGGAGAGTTTCCATTTCACCCACAGGGCACAGAGCAGGGCCCGTTCCTTAGGGTCAGCAGAAACCCACAGACTTCTACACACACACACACACACACACACACACACAACTTAGAAGCAGCTACAGGTGCTGAGGCCTCCTTATGGGGACTTGTGGATAGTCCCTGTCTGCTAGGCGATGAGACCCCCTCCCCAAAATGAGCTGGACCCCAAGCATGTTCCAGTGAGGTTGTTCATTAGCCTCTGCTCCCCGGAGTGGTTAAGACTTTGGCCCAGCCATTTCTCCACCCCTATTAAATGAGACACGGTGGTATGGACAGGAAGGTGTCCCCTAAGGTGATTCCAATATGTCTAGCTTGATGCTTCAGCCACTAAGCCTAATGACCCACATGAGAGAACTGAGTCCCACTAATTGTCCCCTGACCTCCACATGCATACACACATACATGCACGCAGACACATGCACACGCATTAGAGAGTTGCAGGTCAAAAGTCAAGCTCAGTTGGAGCTGTGTGTGTGTGTATGTGTGTGTGTGTGCACACGTGTGCATGCCCGTCTGTGAGTGCACTCATGCCATAATGCAGATATGGAGGTCAGAGGACAATTTGCAGGATTTGGTCCTCTCCATTGTGTGGGTTCCAGGGATTGAACTCGGGTTGCCCGGTTTGGCCACAATCACCGTTACCTTCTGAGCCGCCTTGTGGGCCCCCCTCCCCGGGTTGTGCTTTGAGTACCTTCCCAGTTACAGTGGCTACTCTGGATGCTGAGGCGCTAGCAGGCATGGGGAACCCCAGAGCATCTGGTTTGCAGACAGGGGACAGCCAGCCTGGAGTTATCGCTGAGCAAGAAAGCTTGCAGTGAACAGGAGGGAACCTGATAGGGGCTCCATCGGGCTGACCCCTGTCTCCTGTTCCCTCCCACTGATCTGGCCAGGTGACCAGCAAATTGGGACTTGGGAACTGGCAACTTAGACCCATAGCCTCAGCTAGCCTACCTGTGGCTTCCAATCCCTCCTTCCACCTGCTGAGATGCCCTAGGTTTCGCTGAGCCTCTACAAGGGAGAAACAGGCAGCCTCCTGAGCAGCTGTGTGTGTGTGTGTGCACACATGCGGCTAGTGTGAGGGTGGTACATGCCTGGTGGCTGCTCCCAGGTGATGTCACAAGCAAGCAGCCCATGCCAGGCCCCACTATTCTGAGTCTATAGAGCACACCTCTGCCTGGCACAAGTCTGCCGACTTCTGCAAGCTTTTTATAAATAACCCGAGTGGGGAGTGCTTGGGATGCTGGGGTAGCTTGAGGATTACGAAGGAGACAGCCGTGGTGGGTGGTCACATCCTCTCTCCTGGCTTCGTGGACAGGGATCAGAGTGTCACCCTTCCCGTGTAACCCCAATGGGTGCCTGGAGCCGCTTGCTGACCCTTCACAGATAATCAGGCCGGGGCAGTGCTGAGGCTTCCTGGAGTAGCCCCAGGGATTTGCTTCTGTAGTCCCCACATCTGTCCCCAGGACAGGTGCCACGGTCCTAGGCTGCCCGGTCAAGCAGAGCAGAGACACATGAGGAGCAGACAGCACTGGATGCTGGGGAGAAAACATGAGGCCCTGTCTGAGGAGGTGCCCTGAGCTTAGGAGGAATAAGGCTAGATACTTCTCCTAGGGAAGAATTTGGTGGCAGTTCCCAATGTAGCCCAGGCTAGCCTCAAACTTGCTATGTAGCCAAAGATACCTCCAATTGCTGATTCTCCTGCCTCCACCTTCTGCATGCTGGGGTTACATGGGTATGCCCCACCCGTCATTTAATTTTGTTTTGTTTTTTTAAGTTGTATTACTTGGCCAGACATGGTGGCGCATGCCTTTAAGTCCAGAACTCAGGAGGCAGAGGCAGGCGGATTTCTGAGTTCAAGGCCAGCCTGGTCTATAAAGTGAGTTCCAGGACAGCAAGGGCTATACAGAGAAACCCTGTCTCGAAAAAAAAAAAATTGTATTACTGTGTGTAGAGGTGGGTGTGTAAGGAGATCAGAGCACACACAACTTCATGAAGTTGGTTCTCTACTTCCACCTTTCTGTGGGATGGAACTCGGGTCCCCAGGCTGGTGTGACCTGTGTTATCACCCACTGAGATAGGTAGCCATTCTTAAGTGCATTTTAAGTTCAGGGAGGCTGCATTCAGGCTGCATTGTCAGACTTTCTACTTTGAAAGTTTCAGGAAGTTCCCCACCCCAACCCCGAGTTTGTAAACAGATCCCTGCTGTGTGCGAGCCCCTCCACCTTGCCATAACTACAGTGCTTAAGAAGCAAGCATTAAGTTGGTGCAATGCTCGAGGGCGTTTAGTTAGATGCTTAACGATGCCTGTGAAATACAAGCCAGCTTAGCACAACCCACTCACAGGCATTTCTATTTGTATTTCTGTGTGCAGAATATTACACACAGGGTCTCACTATGTAGTCAGGCTGGCCTTGAACTGGTGGACATCCTCCTGCCTCAGCCTCCCCAGGACTTAGAGATTACATACATGTATCCCATGCCTGGTATAGAGTATCTTTAATTTCTGTGCTGGTGGTTGAAAGTGGACCTGACTTGTGTTGTATATGGCTTTACCAGAGACTATACCCCAGCCCAGAATATTATATTTAAATTATTATTATTATTATTATTATTATTATTAAATTTAGTATCTTTATGTGGTCAGGCTGGCCCAAACTTGCAATCTTCCTGCTTCAGCCTCCTGAGTACTAGGTGACCAGCCTGAACCACCAGGCTCCATCTGCTCTGGGTTGAGACATGTGCTCCAAGGCCCTGTGCCTTCTCTTGGGGTCATCATCCTCTGGGACCTGTGAGGGCCATGCTGCTGCCAACAACTAAGAGGACCTGGTCATGGAGTGGAAGAGGGCTGCCATCTCTGTTTCTCCAAGTCACTCACTCCCAGTGAATAAAGGAGATGCTTACAGCCTTAAGACAGGATTGCTAAACTCACAGCTTCCTCAGCCCCTGCTGAGTCCCCATACAACCCCGCCCCCCACACACACTGCTGGCCTCAGGGACATGCACTGCGCCCAGCCTTTGGAGATGGATACAGCAGTGTTCTGCTTTTAAGGGACAGCAATGGCATCCCCAAATAAATGTGTGCTTCTGGTGGCTTCAAGGCCTTAGAGAAGGACAGGTACTCATCTCTCTGCCTTCCATCTGTGCTGTGCAGGACACAGGAGACAACAGCCACGTGAAGCCGCCAACCCAGGCTCCTCCGGAGTCACCGGGAGAGGATGTGGAAACTTACCTCGCCCCCACCTTCTCATCCCCACAGAGGAACTCGGGGTCCCCAGAGGGAACAGCAGAGCCCTGGCCATGCGACCAGCTGGCAGGGCGCCTGGCTCATCTTGCACACACTGGCTCCCTCCTGGCTGGGTTCCCAGCAGCTTGATGGCCTCCTCCAGGAAGGTCACCAGGCACTGGGGCTTAATGAGCTCCACAGGGGACTGGATGTTGTCAGTTGGCCTTGTTTGCGGGGATGCCTGGATGGTGCTGATGAGGAGTCTCTCACTGTGAGAGGGAACTAACTGCAAGGTCTGCTTGCCCTCACCCTCAGACCCTGTGTTTGTCTCTAGTACCTGTTGGGCAGCGCTGCCCTGGTCTATGCGGCTCACTTTGGGATTGCTGCCCCCGCCCTCACTTCACAGACCTGCCCTGCTCATCTGGGAGCTGGGAAAACAAGCTTTCTGCTCAGCAGCATCATGCCCTCCTCAGCTCTGAGCAGCCCTAGGGAATGCAGGACAAATGACACTTACCCGGAGCCTTCTTACTGAGTGGGAGAACTCACGGGAGGAAAGTCTCCATAAACAATACCCTCGCTCATCAGTAACTAAGCTGGCACTCTGAGAGAACATGAGACCCAGGGATCCACAGGTCAGCCTCTGAGCACCTTGGCTTGGCAGCGTCTGATCCCTGGAAAAGTAAAAATGTGTAGCACATAGACGCAGCTGATCCCTGGCCTGTCCCAAAGGGTGCGAGTCTACCTTTCTGTGTGTTTCACTAACCACCAAATTGTCCCTGCTACAGCTGTGTCACAGTGCCGCAGGCACCTTTGTGAGGAGGATGGCTTGATCTCAGCTCTCCATCCCCAAGAAGATGGGGCATTCAAACAGACAGACCAGGAGAGCTGTGAGCTGCAGCTGGTGCGGGCACCACACAGCACTGGGCTGAGCCCTGAGCCCCATCTCTCAGGAGCTGTACCATCCCAGGTTAAGTTCCTCAGCCTCTCCAAGCCTTCATTTCCTTTCCTGTGACCTGGAAGAACTCCAAGTATATCCATCTGCGTTGAATGCCACCCCAACACCGACAGGGTCCAAGGACAGGATGATAAAGTGACTATATAGAATAGTCTACAAGTGTTCACCGCCTGTGTTTCCTGGGTCAACATCTGTGTCAAGCAGCACCCTCACGAAGCTAGCTCATTTGTGCTCTAAGGATGAAGACTGTTAAGTTTTCTATTGGGGAAATTGCTGAGACCTGTCCTGCCCCTCACAGAGACACATCGCAGTGGGGCGCAGAGGCTCCAGCACCAGGAAGACTGAGGGAAGAGGTCAAGAATTCCAGGCCAGGGTTGGAAAGATGGCTCAGCGGTTAAGAGCACTGACTGCTCTTCCAGAGGTCCTGAGTTCAAATCCCAGCAACCACATGGTGGCTCACAATCATCCGTAATGAGATCCGATGCCCTCTTCTGGGGTGTCTGAAGACAGCAAGAGTGTATTCACATATATAAAATAAATCTTAAAAAAAAAAAAAAAAAAAGAATTCCAGACCAGCCTGGGCTAAACACTGAGACTAGTTGGAGGAAAAAAAAAGAAACATTTAAAAAAAAAAAAAGGTCAAGAAACCACATTGACATTTGAGTCTTTGTGAGTGACTGTGCTACCTAGCACCTTGCCCAGATCATGCATGACTCAGTGGTGGCCAAGTCTCCGGGCAGGCCAGGAAAAGACAGGGTCTCAGCCTTCAGCCCGTGCTTGGAAAGTATTCAGATCTAGTCCTTTAAGGCTGATGTCATCTTCTGGGGTGGTGTCCAGGACCGGCATGCACTCCAGCTGGGGGGCAGAGGATGCTGCGGAAAGGAGAAAGGCTAAGCCTCTTGGTGAGCTCACAGCACCATGGCGCCTTGTCTATCTGCAGCATGAGGTCATATTCAATAGCATTTCAGGTCGGCAGGGGTGAGGGGGTCCTGACTCTCTGCAAATGCAGGCCGGTCTGTCGGCTGTCAGGCAGAAGAAGGGTCACCAGTTTCGAATGCCTCAGGGAACAGTGCATGGCAGAGAGCTCAAAAAGGACCAGGAGTACACGTGGGGTGGGGACCTGGTGGTGGGGGTGACTGAGGGATCAGGTCTTGGTTATACGGTTTTCAGTGTTTGGTTTGTGGACTTTGGACTTCACTCCAGCCTTATTTATTTATTTATTTATTTATTTATTTATTTATTTATTTATGGTTTTTCAAGACAGGGTTTCACTGTGTAGCCCTGGCTGTCCTGAAACTCATTCTGTAGACCAGGCTGGCCTCAAACTAAAAAATCTGCCTGCCTTTGCCTCCCAAGTGTTGGGATTAAAGGCGTGCGCTACAACTACCACCACCACCACCACCACCACCCCCGCCACATTTATTTTTTTGAGAAACACTTTAAAGTATATTTATCTATTTATGTATATGTGAATGGATTTGTGTACATGTATGTGAGTGTGTATGTGTGCGTATGAGGAAGAGAGAGACAGAGGGAGAGTATGTGTGCGTGTGCATGGTGTGTGTTGTGTGTGTTGTGTGTGTGTGCCCGTGTAACTCAGAGAACAACCTGTGAGTGAGCATCTCTTCTTCCAGCATGTATTGGTAGCAAATCCCTTAAGGCTAAGCACTCAATGGCCCTTAAAGTTTTCAATATTGACTCAGTGAGACAGACATCGACTGTCCCCTTGGCACTTGCAGGCAGAGGTCACATTCTCAGTGGGACAGGAGCACCCTTAGCAGGCAAAATGTTCTCAAGACCATCTCAGCAGGGACTACTTCTGACAGAGATCATGGCTGTGCAGGGCACGGGAGTTTCCCAGGGACTTGTGGCATGCTAAGGCAGGAATAAGTATCCATCAACAGACAAGTGGAAGAAAGGTGTTGTCTGTCATAAATGCGATCCTTCCCCGGCTGTGATCCACTATGCTGAGTGAGAGACCAGATACAGGAGGCCTCAGGGCCAACATCCCACAGACAAAAGTGTCCACGGGAGACGGATCCACAGGAATGGAGAACAGCAGTCAAGGCTGAGGAGGGGGAGGAACACCTCCTTGAGGAAGGTGGCCAGAAGGAATGGTGGCTTAGTGTCATGTATTAGCTGTGTTATCTTGCACTCTGTGCTGAGCCAGGGAACCAACCAGCTTGGTGTTCATCACGAGAGGAGCAGATGAAGGAACCGTGCATGGCATACAGACACAATAGCACACTATTCAGCCCTGAAGCAGACAAGGAAATCTCCGAGCTGCAGTTGCTTGGGAAACAGTTCAAATGATCATTTTACCCTGGCTGCTCCCAGCTGAGAGGGAAACCATTACAGAGACAGGGCAGCACAAGGCCAACGGAGAAGGCCGGAACATTCTGGAAGAGAATTCCGGGTACCATTTTTATGTGGGTTATCTGATGAACAATTAAGAGATCTCAGAGTGTCACTTACAAGAGTGACAGCATGTAGTGGTGGCATGGCCCCCATTCTGATAGCAGGTTGCTGTGACACTCACAAGGGACGGAGTACTGGTGTGCCTCTCCCCCAAGCTGGCCATCTTTAATGCTAGCTGCCCTGCTGTGGGACACGTAGGGGTGACCCGTGGCAGCTACCATGCAGTGCCCTCACATGCTGCAGGCGGCCGGGCCTGATCCAGTCATGGGAACCTCTAAATGTGTCGCTCTGCCCTTACTCTCTTCAGACTGGATGGGGAGAAGCCCTCAGGGGACCCTTGGCAGTCACCTCCCTAAGCCTGGGTCTCCGGATACCAGGCCAGCCCCCTCCCCATCAATTCCAGAGCACGAATACGAAAGTTTTATGGTGCTTGGGGCTCAGAGGTTTTGGGGTCTATTTACTACAGAATTCTAGTAGTGTTAGCCTATATACCTGTCACTACAAGGCCACTGCACACAGATGCTCTAACTGTACAGATTTTTCACCCATGGAAGGGACCGTTCTTAAACCTGCCAGGCTTTAGGATGCTCAGAACAGAAGGCGGAGAGGGGGCAGTGAGGTAGTTGTGTCTATGACACAGATGTGAAGGGCTGGGCTCAGTGGTTTAACTTAACACCCACCTACACAAACAGCCTGGCCTAGGTTTACACAGCAAGATCTTATCCTCAGGAGGGCCTGAGCAGCAGCCTGCCTCCAGGCAGCCTTGAGTGGAGCCATTGTGCCTTTTAAACCAAAGGCAAGCAAGTGATGTCACCCAGCGCTGGCAAGGCATTTGGTGATCTGGCTCTGTGCTACCTTCCACAAAGCAGCTCACCCAAGACAAGCATCAGTATCCTCCAATAAAGAGCCTCCGTGCGTACTCTTTCCTTCTATGCAAACTAAGCCAGATAAACAGATAGCACGGGCTACATCCGGATGATACCCACAGATGCTCTTAAACAAAGCCTTTCTCGGTCATCCAATCCCCACCCCTACCCCCACTTCTTGTCAGGACTAAGGCAAGCAAACAGCTGTCTTTATAGACAGGGACCTGTCCCTGGCCTGGCTCCATTTAATACATTAAGGAAGGTGGAAACACTTCCAAATGAGAGCAAAAGGGGCTGGTGCAATGATGAATCCACAATGGTGCTCCAAGATCAAAAACAAGGCCCTTGCTAACTAGGGAGACAGGGATGGGCTAGCTTTGGACATCTTGAGTGTGCTGGGTAAGCTCTAGGCTTGAATGAGGAAGACTCGTCCCCCTGTCTGGCCTCTCCAGAGGGCCAGCAAGCTGCAGGTGTGGAGAGGGCTCATTCTGAGTAACCTAGTGGTGTTCACAGCAGGACACCCTGAGCGGAGTGCAGCTAGCATACGGTCACCAGGGACAACAGAGACCACTGTCCTGCTTGTCCCTCCTTGGATGTGCAGTTCTCCTTTGGGAGACAAAAAGGCATTCTCAACTGACAGCCCGGACACTTCCAGCAGTTCCCAGAGCCCAGAAAGTCTGCACTCAGCAAGACACTTGTCAAATGTTAAAGGAAAGCTAAAGTTGGCTATTTTTTTTTTCTTCCACCTTGTTCAGGAGAGAAACCCTGCTTCCTCCTCTCTTGCTACTGAATGAAAGCGGGCAGGTCACTGGCATGGTTTCTCTCGGCAAGTTCGTTTATTAATTGTTGTACAAAAAAAAAAAAAAAAGAAAAGAAAAGAAAAAAAAGACCCTTGGCATTCATTAGAAGTTGCTATAACCAAATATTTAGTATTTTAACATTGTGAAAGTTCTACTTTTTATAACAGGGTTTTTGAAAATGGAGAAAACTTTTGGAAAAATTTTTAAAAAGAAACTTATGATTTATTAGAGTACAGGATCCAAAACACATTTTTAGAAAAATATAAAGTGCCCAAATACCAACTTACACGGGTGATATAGGCTCCCTCAGCCAAACGAAGCCTTCGTGAAGAAACACATTTAAAAACAGTCTAGGTACATTATTTACAGTCAGGTCAGGGAGGGAAGCCATCTTCCTCAGCTTTGACGTTTCTCTACAGGAAAAAGGAAATCGAAGCAGAAACCCAGCAATGGAGACTCCCAGCATACTCCGAGGCTGCTTAGTACTGGGGTGCAAGGGTGTGAGTCCTCGTGGGGCGGTTCTCACCTTTGAATGAGCAGGTGTAAAATCCCCCAACCTCGGGCAGAAGCTCTGAGTAGTTAAGTTTCCAAATGTAAGTCTGGACCCGCCTCTGACTGGTTCTGCCTGGTGAGGCACAGACTGGACAGGAACCTTTCCAGCTGCAAGAGCTTCAAGCTTCCCGCCCTTCTAGTGACTGCCTCATCTCATCATCCTGGGGCTGGTGAAGGGCAATGGAAGAGGGAGCGCTCATTTGGAGGGGTGTGGTGTGAGGATACACATGCGGCAGGCAGGCAGGCGGGTGGGCGAGGCTGGCAGGCGGCCCCCTAAAGCTCCGCTCACTACAGCAACACAGGACAGATGTGCCATTGGCCCCGTGGGTAGTTTTACTTATGGGACTGCTTGTCTGAGGACCAGGTAGCACCCACTAGGATCTGGTAAAGGCTTGCTCCTCACTCACAGACAGCATCAGGCAGAAGCCAGGGGTGACCTGAGGCCAGACCTCATCCAAGAGTCAGTGTCCTGGGGCCTTCAGACAGGCAGCTTGAAGCCCAGAGCATGTGCTCCGCTTCCCATAAGCCCAACACTCTCAAAATGGAGGGTCTGGATGTGACTCAGGAGTGACAGGGAACACGACGCCTGTCTCCCCCAGTTAGGCTTCGTCAGTTCATTTTCCTGATCAGAAGAACAGACCCGTTCTCTTGGTTTGGGGACCAGGAGGTACAAGTTTTAAGAGCCATTTAGCGGGCCCATGACCGACTTAAGATCTGCTCAGGATACTGGAGTAGATCCTAAAGTTAACCAAGGAGTAGTCATCTTAAAGGAGCAGCTCGGAAACGTGGAGAAGCTCTCTCGGAAAGGCCATTGCTGTGCATTTGCTCAGAGAACCAACGTAACAAGACAGGAGCTCACAACAGGCAGAAATGTGCACAGACCCAGTGAGAGAAGGGAGACACTGTTGTTCTCCCAATTTAAATTAAAAAAATAACAACAAAAAAGGGAATACTTGAAATCTGTGTTTCTGTATTAGCAAAAAACTGAACTGTGATCGCTGTGACTCCCACTTCCATGCCCTTCTCCAAGTACAATCTAACTCAAGGCAGAGGGCGGCAGGCCTGACTCAGCGACCTTGTTCCAGAGATGAGGAAACGTGGCCCCCGAATGACTGTCCAACGGGAGAGACTGACACAAGGTAGATGGAGACAGGGATGGGAAGGGGGTGAGAAGACAGAATGTCACACACTGTCACCACGGGACAAGCACACGAGCCATGCCACGGGACACGGTGCCTTTCAACTGATTCACTAGTGTAGCGGAGAGCAACGCTGTCTGTGGCTGGAGGAGTGCACACCATCTAAAGTGGGGAGGCAGCCAGGCTGCTGGTGAAGTGGCTGTCCTGTGCTGACTCCAGGGGCAGCACGCGTCCTTCAGGAATCCTGGTCCCCTAGAAGGTAGCAGCAGCAGCAGCAGCAGCAGCAGCAGCACAGATGTGACACCCCCTGAGTTTACTCGGCTGTGTCCTCCTTTGCACTGTAAATATTCTGCACTGTCTCGTACACAAACTCCAGGTCCTCGGGGTACCGGATCTCCAGCTCTGCATTTGGGATGTAGTGTGTGCCTGTGAACTCCGAGAAGTAGCGCCCCACATCTGGGTGCGAGATTTCCTGAGGCTCCACATTATATTCCAGGTTTTCTGTTGGCAAAGAGGCGGCAGATACTGCTGTTAGCATTTTGCTTTCTACAGTGGCTCTCTGCTGAAACCCTCCTGATGTCCCTTCCAGGGGTGCTTTTGAAACAGAGCAAAAGTTACCAGCAGGGATGGATGTTCTGGTATTACAGGTATTACTCAAGAGGAAAAGGCGGAGGTGGGAGGTAAGGGGAGGGAGCAACAGTGGCACAGGTCTCCTTCCTGTGGCTCTGCTCAGAAGACATCCCTTTCTATTCTCTGAGAGAGATGCTTGGCTCTGAGATTCTCAGTGGCACCTTTGGGGTACTCTTTGCACCCCTCATCTGGCTTAGCATCTCCCTTAGCTGGAGCCAGGGTACACGATCCTCCCCTGCACATCCCGCCGTTGCCCAGGTGTCAGAACCTCATGGTCCTGAGTCTCTAACCTGCCACCCTGTCCACAGAGAAGAGCCCCTGCCACACAGCAACCATTCTCCAACTGAGTCCCGCCCTTGGGGCCGCACCTCCTAGGTGAGCTGGTGGCTGTGGCTGCACTCACACCCTGCCTGGTCCCTAGGAGAGCCTGCCTATGCCCTTCATATCTTGACTTTGACAAAAGGAGGAACAGATCCTAGGCACCACATGGAAAAGAGCAAAGCCTCCTCCTGGCCCAACCTCAGAGGTCAGGGGACCACAAGGCCCCACGGCTGCCAAAGTCCTAGCAAGAGAAGAGCTGACCACACAGAAGCCCCAGGACTTGTTCCTAGGCTGGGGCACAGGCACAACTCTGCTCTAGAATTACGTTAAGTGGGTCCGGAGCACACAAGCAGCACACAGCACACAACACACAGCACACAGCCCAACCCAGACACTTCCAGAGGCCTAGAGCCAGGGCTGTCCCTGGTGCTTGTCTGTGAGGTAGAATGTGGCCAACCATCTGTTTGCTTTTAGCCACAAATCTGGAGGATCTGGGGAAACTGTTGGGGCAGCATCTTCAGACTGGGTTAGGAACACACGCCGTGAAGTCACACGGTCAGCACACCAAGACCCTAGTGTGGAGGCAGGAGGCTGATTGCAGAGCAGGAGGGAGGGCGCAGGGTCAGAGACAGTGTTCACCTGAGGAAATGCCAGGAGGCCTAGCACTTCTAGGCTGCAGGGCACTTTTGAACCTGGGGTTTACTCTGGTCAGGCCCCATGGCAGCCTCAGTGCACTATCATCTTGGTCCCACCCCATGGGAGGGACTGCTGAGGGCCTGGCTGGGTCAGACCCCGCAGTGTAGTGCTGGGGGTGGCGGGGTGGGCAGCAATGTCAGCGTCTCCATGCTCACACTTCTAAAGGTTGTAACACTAGGGCACCCTTGGCAACTGTTTCACAGAACTACTGCAGGCCAGCCACAGAGGACTCATGCCCCACAGAAAACACCAAGGAGAACAGAGAGCCGTGCACCTCAAGTGAAGGTCCTTGCTCTCATGAAGCATACCTGCCACTGCAGGCAGGACAAGTGACAGAAACCAATTCAATTTTACAGGAAATTCGATTCTCCTTTGAGGCTGACCTGTTTAGTGCAGTGGGGGTCGACAGGAGGCTAACCGTTAAAGTCTGAAGGCATTTCTGTGGTTAGCTCTAGAGCTGCTCTGGACTGCAGTGGGGGGAGTTCAGGGGCACTGCTGAGTGTCCACAGGGTACAGGTCCCAGCACTGGGAGTTTGTTTCCTTGTCCACTGCCCATCTGCTCAGGAGAGACACCCTGCTCTACAGGAGCTCCTGTGCTGCACAGCCCCACCCACGGGGGCACCCTCTCTAGGTGCTAAACAGTGGCCTGAGCAGGGAGTTCCAGCCTCTGCATGCCTCGGGGGGAGGGGGGACAACACGGCTGGGTAGCTATTGCAGGCTTTTGAACATGGCTTCTAGCAAGAGGCCACTCTGGAAAGCTGAGGCAAGACAGCGGGCAGAACTTGGGAGCTCTGGGCTGCCTGGGCCCCTCTCCAGCTGGGTTCAGTGCCCTGGCCTGCTGGCCCTTGGGCAGCTGTGGTGCTGAGGAACTGAGCCTGGGCTGTGCTTGCTGGGTGAGTGCTCTACCCCCAAGCTGCGGCCCAGCCTGATGTTATGTTTACTCTGAGATAAGGTGCCCAGGCTGGCTTCACACTAATGCTCCTCCTGCTTCCCAAGTGTGGGGGTCACAGCTGTTCACCCCTAAGCACAGAGCCTATACAAGCATCTCCCAGGAGGGAAGACAGCAAGCAGGACAGTGGCCATGCATCTGGAAGTAACGTGTCACCTGATATGCTTCTAAGCAGCACAACACTGCGGCTCTCGGGAGAAATGTGTTTCCTTAAACTCCATGGACAGGCATGCAAGAGACACCACAGGAGCCCTCTGTGGGCGCCTAGCCTGGCCCCGCCCTCTCTGGGGGACAGCGGCCGGCACATCCTGCACACCCTGGAGTCTAGTACTCATCTTGCCATCTATACCAAATGCACAGTAAGCATTTATTTCTACTCCACTGTTTGAACAGAGACCACAGACCTCTTGGTACTAAGTGTGGATGTCTCTAGTCAAAGGGTTGTGGGGTGGAGTCACCAGAAGCGTGAACGCTTGACATTTTATCCCTAAAAGACAATGCTAGGCCACTGAAATGACTCAGCGGGCAAAGGCACTTGTCCACAGCCTAAGACCTCAGTTTGCCCCCCAGGACCCATACAGTGGGGAGAGCCGACTCCCATAAGCCTCCTCATCTCTTCACGCATACCACAGTCCGTGCCCACCTCACCACGCAGAATCTAAACAAGAGAAGGCCAAATGGCCCCTAACATGACCAACTGTCACTTTATACCCCTCACTCCCACTTCGGGGGTCCTCACCGTGGCACCACAGTGGAAGAGCAGCATAGGAAACGTCAGGAGTTAAGGAAGGAGACCTGCCATCCAGCTACGGCTCCTGTGCTCAAAGCCTCACCAAGGGCCCTTTGCTAACAGATGAGATATCGCCTGCCTGGGGGGGGGGGGACCCCGCCCTCACACGAAAGGCACACCTCCATAGAGTGAAGGACAGGAGCCAACAGAGTGTGTGCAGAGCTCCCCCTGGTGGCAGCAGGGGGTCTGCCACACATGCTTTGGAGGGCTAAGGACTAGAAAGTCATTACTCTAGCAAGGTCTCCATTCTATGCCATGGGCTGTGAGCACCCAACTGTCCTCAGAGACCATGACACACTGGAGTAAGAAGCAGGCTTCTGGCAGGGAGCAGGGGTGGGGAGCAGCCCAGGGAGAAGCATCTCCTGCCACTGAGCAGATGCAGCAGGCACGCCTCAAGCACATTACTCCTGCGTCAGCCTGGACCAAGTGCTAGGGCAAACCGCAGTGTCATAGGTCTCTGGGGACTGACACTCACAGGACACAGTATGACTCCCTGCTAATGACAGAAGCTGCATTACCTAGGGTCAAACTCAACATCACCCAGTGTGGGCCACGATCCCCGCTCCTCTGGGTGGGGTGGCCTGTGGGGTAGTGATGGCCATGCAGTCAGGCCTCAGACTTCACTGCCAGGTCACAGAGAAAGCAGAGATAAAGAGACAGTGAGCCAAGCTAGAAGGTCAGACAGCCTGGGCAACCAACGCATGGATGCCTAGAAAAAAGAAAAAAAAAATTCAAGTCCTGGTGCGGCAGAGATTGAAGAGAGAAGCTGTGCTGTAATGCCAGGCTCTGCAGAGGGAGGGAGCCATAGCAGAGCTACATGGCTGAGCCTGTCACACCGCACAGGGCTGTCCTGTGACCACTGGGCAATGAGGAAGCTGATGGAACATGGGCTGTTAGCCATGTGGTTTAGTGCTGCTGCAGCTCTAGTTAGCTGCGAAGCAGGATTCTCTAACGCTCCTTCGATGGCTGGCAAAAAGTCCACATCTCTGTTCACTGACAAACATATCCGGACGAGGAGCTCGTCAGCAGCGTGCGGAGTGTGTCGGCAGGCGCAGGCAGGGTGGATGTGAGCATACACTGAGGATCATGGGGCAGAGAACCCAGGCTGGAAGCCCAGCACATAAATCAACAGTTCACAGGTCGCAGGGACAGGTTGGCCCAGGAAGGCGAGTGATGCCTGCGTGTGGCTACGGGAAGAGTCCCTTGCCACCCCTGCACCCCAGCAACAGCAGCCCCTGGGAGAGGCCACACTCTGGGCTGACAGGAAGGCCACTGGAAAGCAACACAATTACAGCCACTTCCCACTGTGCGGTACTGGGTCAGTGGGCCACACACTTCCTTTTTCTGTAGACTGCTGGTTCAGCTATTCAGAACATCTAAAGTTCAGTCCTCGGTTTATCAAGTGGATCAGGCAAATGATCTAAGACTAAATGAACTGTTTCTAGAAACTTCCATGCTCTATGTAAAGATGTCACACCTACTGTGTATACGTGGACAACTGATGTACCTGGTGCTGCCAGGCCCATAAGCTTTCTGAGGACGGAAAGTCTCCCTCACCAGTCACCCAACAAAGCCCTGGAGAGTTTGAACTGGACTCAGCTTCAAAAGCTGAGGACCGTGCTGTGGGAGCCTGCAGAACATCCAGGGAGCATGGCGGCACCGTCGCCTTACCCAGAGACCCATCGTGCTGTGACTGCAGGGTCTTCCTAGCCTCCACACGTCATGGTCACGTATGTGGGAACTATTCCTGCCTTCTGAAACCTTGCCACTTGAGCCCTCAGTATTTTCAGCTTTAGTGTGGGTAGAGCAAGCCTGACGGTTCAGGCCAGAGCTCGTGGCCAAGCTCCTGCTTCACATCCTTCTGGGCAGGGCAAAGTGGAAGTGGCCTCCATAAGCTCCAGCCAGCTCTGCATGAGAGAGGCTGAGCCTGCGTCCCAGGCCGACTTGGTACCCATGAGTACATCTGTCCATCGTTCACGTCCCCTCTAATTAATACAATCTTGTGCATCTTCCTGGTCAGAAAGCACACCAGGCTCACAAGGTAGTCTCCGCTCTGGCTCTTCAGCTCCACCTATCCCAGGCTTAGGACTCCTGGGGTCACCAACACACAGGGATGGTGAAAGGGACTGCAGTTCCCACTTGTGGCCACACGAGGGCGACTTTGGGCCAGTATTGGAAGCCAGGCTGGAAGACATGGCAGTCTGGCTGGTGTGGACCACAGCATGGTCAACCAGGGGCCAGTGCAGGTTCAGCGAGCGCCTTACCTTGGGCTGCATATCTGCAGGAGCCATCCTCCACCAGCACGTTGTAGAAGGGCTGATGGTGGCCGTGAGGCAGACTGTGCACATTCATGTTTCGGATCCACTCATGCCCCATCATGCACGTAGGGTCCCAGCCGTAGATCACACAGTTGTAGCCGTACCTGTGGAGCAGGGGAAGATGGCCAGTGAGTTCCCAGGGAGCCTGGCTAGGGCTCTCACACCTTCTGTCCATTCCATGCTTTTACCCTGTGTCGAGTCCCTCAGACACCCTGTCCCTCTTACAAACCCTGTCAACAAAGCATGTCACTGGAAAAGAATAACCTGTTGTTATTGCTGTTTGATTTTTGTAGACGGTTCTTGCTGTGCGGCTCTGGCTGTCCTGGAACTATGTAGATCAGGCTGGCTTCAAACTCATGGAGCTCAGCCTGCCTGACCCTTGAATACAGGGATTAAAGATGTACACTGCCATACCTAGCTTAAGAAACTTTTGAGCAGTCATGCAGCAGTGGCGCACGCCTTTAATCCCAGCACTCAGGAGGCAAAGGCAGGCGGATTTCTGGGTTCGAGGCCAGCCTGGTCTACAGGACAGCCAGGGCTACACAGAGAAACCCTGTCTCGAACCCCTCCCCCGGCAAAAAGAAACTTTTGACCATAGTGAGAGACGCACAGAAGTGTCAGTCGGTGTCAAAGGCAACAGGATGGGGACTAGACTGCAGATATCATGGATTGTCACTGAAGACTAAAACAGACTTCCAGAGGCACAGCAGCTAACTATCATGTAACTTGAGATCCAAGAAGGATGGAAGCAGATGACAGTAAGGCCAAGTGAACAGAGGACCGTAAATAAACTACCATGCAAAAAACCCTCCATGACCCACCCAGCTTTGGAGGAAGCCAGGCAACTGCTTACTGCTGTGGTCAGATGCAGGTACATGAGTGAGTAGTGGTGCCCTCCCTTTCCTTCACAAAGACCCAGAGTGGCTAGGGTGAATGTATGCAGCACTAGCGCCTTTAGTCCAGACCCGAGGAGGAAGAGGAAGAGGAGGAAGAGGAGGGTGTGGTGCTCCAGGGCACCAGGAGCTTCAGCTGCCTCGTGTCCCCTCCTACCCACTTATCTACCTCTGCAACTTTCCATTCACTAAATGAACAGGAACCATAGCCCCTATCAGGGACATCACTGACAGCTCATCCTCACAGATAACAGAGGGGGTGGGGAAGGAAGGAAGCCTGTGTGGCACGAGACAGAGCTGTCTTTGCCAGTGAGGGAGTCCTGCAGACCAAGTGTCACCTGCTGCACTGCATTGCAGGGCATGCTGTGGGGACAGTCACTCACAGCTCATAGGCTACTTGTAGGACATGAACCCACACTACCACTCTCGAGTTAAACTGCAATGACAAACAGATGTGTACCCAACTGCAACCCTGATCAATCGGGGCTGGCAGGGGAAGAAGGGAGAAGCAGGAGAGGGCCTGGGGCTGTAGCCCGGCAACCTATACAAAGTCTTAGTGCAGTCAGAGTCCATGCAAGACATGATACTTCAGCCAGAAGCAGGGTGCTCTGTGAAATGACCTAAGTTCCCCGGGGGGGGGGGGGGGGAAGGATGGCCACAGAGGCCGTGGGCAGGCACTCACTCACTCACCTCTTGTGCTTCATCACAAGCCCGATGGAGTAGCAGACATCCCTGTGCTTCTCCTCGGAGCGCAGCTTCACCTCCACGCCCACCTCCTCCTTCTTACGCTCAATGTGCTCTAAGGTATGCTGCACGAGATAGCCCACCGCCCCGTGCTGCCCGGGGTCCAGGGTCTGGATGTGCTGGAGGATGTCAAGCACCTTCAAGACAAGGCAGAAAGACTAGGAGATAATATTTTCGCCAGGCCTTTTCTTTTCCGAAGCGTGGGATCGACACCTACCCACGTAGCCTGACAAAGACTGGCATGCCACTTGTGGACCAGGATTCTTGTGGGCCAAAAATTTTTGGTTAGCACAAGAGCTGAGGAAGGCCAACTTCTTTTTTCTTTTTTCTTTTAAAGTACAGAAACCATTCCATCCTGTCATTCTTGCTTTAAGAGGAAAAAATTCCGAGACCCCCTTAGCCAAGGCAAAAGACGCTTGGCAGAACTGTCCTGGGGCTGGATGGGTCTCTCCTAAGCTGATGTCACTGGAGGGAAGGGCCAGGCTCAGCAAGCTTCCAGAAGGCAGCCACCTGTGCAGAGCTGAGGCTGGCAACAGGGCTGACCCCGACACTGTCTGTCTGCTGCGCTCAGCAGCCCCACTCGAGAGTCAGGCAACATGCAAAGTGTGTGTATACACACTGACACTGGAACCCATGCACTGCAGTGCTGGAGCACACACTGGTCTCTGACAAGCCTGTCCTTCCAGTCTACTGAGCCCAAGCTGCTTAATGAGACAGACATCTCAGCGCTAGGCGCAGCCCCGCCCACCTTCCAGCTGCTTCCCTCTCCAGCTGCTTCCTGCCACACTGACAGCCATATCCACAAAGCCTCGGCAACTTTTCTGAAGCCAACCTCGCCTTCCAAGCAATACAAAGGGCTCCTGGTATTTCCTGGGGACCAACTGGAGGTTTCTGTAGGGCACCACATGGCACAGCCACCACTGATTTGGCTCACTAAGTTGAAATGCTGGCCTGAGGTCAGAGGGTTAACAAAGATGTGGCCCTGGGTATGACCTCAGTCCAAGGTTTCAACCACCATTGTGGCAGGAGAATCCGATAGAAGCATCTTAATTACTGTGATGCAACTTAATATAAGCAACAGGCGGAGTGCCAGGACTTCAAATATTCCAAAGCTAGCCTCAACAAGAATCTACTAGGAGCCAGCCCCCAACCTCATACCACCTCCAGGAGGGGGCTCTAAGGTGGGGATGCTCCCCGAATTTGTCCTTTGTAGCTGAGAGCATCCCATCTGACAATGGGCCTCTGTGGATTCTGCCGGAACAATGGCCGTCTTTGTGTGTGTCTGCCAGTGAGGCAGCTCTGCTACTGTGCACACAAGCCCCTTCTTGCCCAGAGGCCACCCAACAGACCTGCAACACAGCCAGACATGGACTTCTCAGGGCACAGAGGTAACCCACATTCAGACGCTAAGACAGAAGATACTGGTTCCTTGCAGATGTGTGAAGTTGAGGGGAGGGGACATGGAGAAGGAAATGTGACTTGGACCTGGTGTGGTCACAAAAATAGTAATGACAGTGGGCATGGTGACCAAGACCAATGCTGCGGGCCCTGGCTGGATGTAATGACGTGTATCTTTAATCCCAACACTGGGAAGTAGATTGAGAGCCAGTGTGGGCTATACACTATAACCCTGCCTCAGAGACAAAAACAAACCATGTCCCATCCAAATAAAAACCAAAACAAAAGTCCCCACACTCAGGGAGAGAGCTGGAGGGATGTCCTCTTGCCCAGGGATGTTCCTGTACACTGCTACTCCTCGGGTCACAAAGCAGCACAGATGGCTGTGGCCAGGCCCTACAGATGGCAGCTCCAAGCTCACCAGTCGCTAACCTGTGTGCATGAGTCATGCTTGACCACGAAGCCTCACTCTGCACTCTTGGCTCCCCTGGCTTACTTGTCTGTTGGATTTCCTGCTGGGGCTGCAGTTGGGCATGGCAGGAGCCCTTGACGAAGGTCAAAGGTCGCAGAATGCTGCTTGCCATGGGTGGTCCCAGGTCAGTTCTACACACCCTGCCTTGGCACTCTCTCCTAGCCCAAGCAGCCTATGCCCTAAACACCCACTTCTAGAGCCTATGTTGGCTGGCCCCATGTTGGGAAATCTGTAAGTGCTGGAAGTCTCCTCCTCTTGCGTCCAAGGGAAGCACAGTCACCTAACCATTCCCCATAGGAATTTCTCTGGGCAGCTGCCTCAAGCCAGGACCAGTGCTGTACAGAGTGACTAGTGAGGAGCACAGTGTATCCCAGGTCCTAGAATGTGGTCCAGGGTAGAGAGGGAGGTTGGAGCAGCAATGGAGCGGGTCAGCAGAGGGGAGTGCCACACGAACATGGTAGACACACCAGTGCAGCAGAGCACCAGGGGAGAGAAGCAGGACACAACAGGTCAGGCAGGTGGGCAGGAGCACAGAGACCTGGGAGAAAAGCATCCAAAGGCAGCAAGGAGCCACTCAGGACCAGTCTTTTCTGCTGACATCCTGACTGCTGTGGACATGACAGGAAGGCCAGTGGGCCAGGCCCTCCCTTACCCTGCTCAGGTGTGACTGAAGGAGGCACTGAAGTAAGCTCCTGGGACTGTACACTGGGTAGAGAAAGTCTAAAGAGCACCCATGTGTAAAGCCAGGCAGGAAGACCCAAGGCAAGAGGTCGGAAGGAGCCTGGGAAGTGGCGGGAAGCGGCCAGGAAGCAGGGCAAAGGGCAAGGCCACCTAGGGCAAGGCCACCTGCCAGCCTTACAATAGCAACAGAAGGGCTGCTGGCCAGAACAGGGCCTGGGGGAGGGCTGGGAGTAAGAGCGCATGCTTTGGGGAGTGTCCGGAGCAAAGGCAGGAGGTGGGCAGTCAGTACACAGTGGACACCGTGTGAGCCAGCAGGCAGGGATGAGATAGGACGGCAGCCGCAGGCAAGCACAATGGGGCCGATAAGTCTTTCATTACAGAGAGGGGAGGGGGTGCTTCCCACACTGCAGAGAAAGCCTAAGGGTCACAGTCCATCCGCTCCAGCAGCACTAAGTACAGCTGCTTTCTCCTTAGTCATAGTGACCCTCAGGGTGATACCTGGGTGGGCTCAGAGCAGAGGTAACTTCTTGCCTTTCAGCACGTGGAAACTGGCAATCACAATGCAGTGCCACAGGGCACTGAAAGGACACAGGGAGGCTTTCAGCAAACATGGCCACCACAGCCAGTCACAGTGACCAAGAGGACTGGCTTTCCACGTCTCCCCAACTTCAAGGAACAGAAAGTGAGGCACCTGCAGGCTTCCTGCTCAGAAACAGATGCTTTTTAGCCAGCCAGGCGCATGCGCCCACCACAGGCTGTCATCCCATGCACACCCTCCCCGAGGGGGTCTCCTGTAGGCCATCTGGGTGCCACTCCTGCCCCTCTGCTCTCAGGGATGGCCCACCCTTTGACCTCCCCCAGAAGCCCTCCTCTGGAGAAGCCACATGGAGTGATGATGTGCACCCCTAAGCAGCTCTCTCATGATCTTGGGGTGTTAATTCCCTAGGTGGGCACTGAGAACTTAAGGGGGGGGTCCTAGCTCAGAACAGAAGACCTGTATCTACCCGGCAGGCAGCACACACCAGAAGAAAACTTGTACTGGTTTGAGTGACACTGGGAAGGTGACAGGATGCTGCGAGGGGACACCCAGGAGACCCTGCAGCAGGATGGTGGACTTCAGTTGTTGATCCTGACTGGGACAGCCCAGCAAACGGACCTTTGCTCTCTCCTTCCCAAATGATCCTGAAATCCCTCAACAAACACAACTGCCTGAACAAATTCAAAAGACTAACTGACCCCTGGGCTGCTGAACGGGTGGCAGTTCCCAGGGTGCACACTTCTAGCTTGTGTCTGTTTGGCCAAGGATACAGGACTGCCACGTTGTGCGGCACTACACATCCTTAAGGCCACAAACTTACGATAGAGTCACTTAGCAGAGCGTTTACTTTCTCTTTAAAACTACAGTTTAAAAGATTTGATTTTTAAATATGTGGATGTGGGGCGGGGGCATAGGACCCCCTGGAGTTAGAGTTACAGGTAGCTGAGAACTCTCATGTGCAAGCTGGGAACTGAATCCCAAGTCTTCTGTAAGTGAGAAACAGTCAGGCCATCTCCGCAGCCCCCAGAGCATTTACTTTTTTTTTTTTTTTTTTTTTGGTTTTTCAAGACAGGGTTTCTCTGTGTAGCCCTGGCTGTCCTGGAACTCATTCTGTAGATCAGGCTGGCCTCGAACTTAGAAATCCGCCTGCCTCTGCCTCCCAAGTGCTGGGATTAAAGGTGTGCGCCACCACTGCCCAGAGAGCATTTACTTTCGATAGAAAGACTGCACATTTCAAAACTCTGGGAAATGTCCCAGCCAAGGCTCGGAATCAAATGCCCTCTGCAGGCTGTTCTAAGCAAACAAAATGACCAATGGGCTCTTTCAAGACCAAGGGCAGGAGGAGAGTGGGTCACAACTCCTGTACACTCACACGAAACTGCACTCAGTGTGCCCAAAAGCCAGTTCTGCATTCCACAGGTGGCGTCCCCTTAGCACTTATTGCCAGTCATGGGCATTATGGCATTAGCAAATCCAGAATCCTCAACTGGGACAGAAAGAAGCCTCAGCTGGCCTTAGCCGGATCTTCCCAACCATGTCCAACAGCTGCAGCAAAGGCAGGCAGCACTGAGCACCTGTCTTGCCTCTCCTTGCCCAGTCAGGTAATGCTCAGAAGGCACAGTGGGGTGGCATGGGTGAGCAGCAGCAAAGGCCTTGTGTCTTGAGCCCAGAGATGAGGCTCAGAACCAACAGGCATTCCTGGTGGCAGACAGAGCCAGTGCTTCTTAGAAGACAGAAAGCCATTTAATTAGTGGGTCAGGGCTGGGAGACTGAGCAAATCTGAACTTACTCCCTTGCTAACAGGAGGACGACCTTGTAACAGCCTTGGTCTGAGCTACGGCTTTCCTCTCTAAGGCAAAGGCCCAGCATCAAAGTAAGATAATTACCTTCTCTGGCCAGATGCCCAAGTGGAAGTAGAGTCTGGCTTGGAGGAGCAGGAGCTGCACCTGGTCCGGGTACATCGCCAGGTACAGGTCCAAGGAGTCTCTGAGGAGCTGGTAGGACTGGTCAATGCCTTCCCTGGGGACAACACAGAACCTCGCCTTAGGCTGTGGCTTTCCCAGTGGAAGTCTACAAGCAACTGATGCAGACCCCAAGGTTTCCGATTCCCAGACCCTCCTGTGCAACCCTGCAACACTCCCAGGATGAGACTGATGGCTGCGGGTCCAAGCTCACAGAGACTGCACCAGCAAGAGCAAACCTGGGTAAATGTGTCAACTGGGGCTCAGCACCTGTGACCGGTGTCTGTGTTCTGGTGTTGGGAGTGGACAAGCTGCTTGCGTACGCGCACGCGCACACAGACAGACAGAAGGTCATCATCATGTCTGTCCCTCACCCCTACCCCCGCAGTCTGCTCAATTCTGCCAAGTGACAACTGTTCTAAATGGTCTGTTCAAAACGAATCCTGTTGTTAGGCCTCAGGAAGCTGACTGTTACACATTTCCTACAGTGATTTCCAGGACCTACTTCCTCCAACTATGGAGCAGTTAACCTCAGCCTCTGTTCTCTTACAGGACGGGGTACAGTCAGAGGTCAGAGCACCTGGACAGGAGTGACATCTCTGTCACTCTAAGACTGTAGGGTTTGAGCAGAGTTGAGTCTACTGCTCGGCACGCACGAATACACAGCCGGTATCACAGAAGCAGTCACCACAGGCTGGCTCATTCACCAAGCTTCCTGAGGAGCGCAGACCCCTAGAAGGCCCACGCTGTGTGGGAGGCAGCAATGGGAGCCAGGGTCCTCACCTCTTGCCCAGGCTCAGCAAGTTGCCCACCATCCGCTGTAGCACCTTCTTCACATTAACCACGCCGTAGAGTGCTGCTGTCACGTGCTGGCCGATCAGGTACTCACACTCTTTCACTGTCAGCTGCTTGCCCTTCCCAAAAGCATCTATGTAGATGTAGTCAAAGATGTCCAGGGTTGCCCTGCCCAAGAAGAGCCTTAAGTCAGGATTAAAACCCCTAGAGGAGGCACTCCAGGCGGAGGCCAGAGCACCGCTGGACTGTTCTCACCAATACCATCATGGCCTCAGTGAGATTCCATCCTGTCAACACAGCCTTGGCTGCGGTGACCACAGTGCCCTGGTACTAAGAAGCAGAAAGGCAAGAGATGGCTCAGCTTGATGCTCACTGTCAAGCCTGATAATAGGAGCTTGATCCCGGGGACCCATATGCAAGGAGATCCCAGCAAGCTGTCCTTGACCTTACACACACACTGTGACACACACACACATCCTAATCAACTAACAGGGGCAGCAGTGAAGCACACCACGTGACAGCTGCTCCGAGCCCTACAGCCCTGAGCCAGGAGTTCACAGCACACCACACGGGGAGTGACCAAGGTGGCTGCTAACAACAGAGTGTCAAGCAGCCACCTGTCTGGGGGTCTTGGACCTCCGAGGACCTATGAAAACATATGGAGCACCAGCTCCTCTGTGCACACATAATACCAGGCCACCATCCTAGAGAGCAGTGATCCTGGATCTGCTTATTCTCACAGCATGGCCAAGTGGTCTCGAGGGCTCATGAAGGGGTGGGTGGCTCTGTGTGGGGACAGCTTCTTTTGAGCAATCTTGATCCCGTGCCCACTGCAATCACACAACATTTTGTCTTTGGCTGCTATCTCAGCCGGATTTCTTTCCTGAGTTGCGTTCATAGCGCACTTTTGGCAAAGCCCTAAGACTTACATAAATGTTCTAAAAGAGCATGGGACTTGACAGCGCTTGCTGTGAGGCCAGAACTTCCTACAAGAAATCATCAAATACAAAACACACAGACAGAATGCGCATGTGGCCAAGTACCGGGGTGTTTTTAAAACAGGCCTGGGGGCTGGTGAGATGGCTCAGTGGGTAAGCGCACCCGACTGCTCTTCCAAAGGTCCAGAGTTCAAATCCCAGCAACCACATGGTGGCTCACAACCATCTGCAATGAGATCTGACGCCCTCTTCTGGAGTGTTTAAAGACAGCTACAGTGTACTTATATATAATAAATAAATAAATCTTTAAAAAAAAATAAATAAAACAGGCCTGGACTAGCTGTGTCCCAAGAACATAGAGATGAACTTGTAAGACCAATTCTGGGGATGGGTGAACCTTAGTGGTAAGGCAGAGTTCGGTCTGCAGCACACATAAAAAAACTCAAGTCCTTAGCCGGGTGTGGTGGCGCATGCTTTTAATCCCAGCACTCAGGAGGCAGAGGCAGGTGGATTTCTCAGTTCGAGGCCAGCCTGGTCTACAAAGTGAGTTCCAGGACAGCCAGGGCTACACAGAGAAACCCTGTCTTGAAAAATCAAAACAAAAAACAAAACAAAACCCCCCAAAAACAAAACAACAACAAAATCAAGTCCCACAAACAAAACCCAAACAGCTGCTCCTACACAGAAAGCAAGTGAAAAAGCGCGGACAGATAATAATACATTTTTTGAAAAAGAAACCTACTGCCTTCATGTAAATACAACTCAGCAGACCTAGCTGGCTTCGAGGCACTGACTTTGGTCACAGTGCAGAGGCGGGCAGGCAGCTGTGACTGGGAGCCTGTTTGAGCTACACTGCAAGTGCCAGGCCAGCCAGGGCTATAGAGTGAGGCCTGTCCAATTCCCAAAAATCCAACACCCCACACAAAAAGCACACTTCACAAAATTAGAAGTTAGCTTTGATGACACCAATAAAGGGTGTCACCCACACAGCAAGCTTAATGGTGACATGGAAAAGCAGTCCACGCAGACATGATCCCTGGGCTACCATGCTGTCTCAGAGATAAAGGTGCTGGCTGCCAAGCTCAAGGCCCCGAATTGGATCCCTGGAACCCAAATAGAAGGAAAAAACTGACTCACTCCCCCACAAGGTGTCCTCTGACTTCTGTAAACACACACACACACAGTTAAAAAAGAAAAACTATTCTAGGCAAGATTATCTGCTGTCTGTTTCTGCTTTGAAGCCAACATACTAAGCTAGAAAAGACAAGACAGCACTGTCCAGATTCTGTGAGCTACAAACCATCCACACTGAAGACCCATCCTGCCTGGTGCTGATGGCTAGGCCTATATACAAGTACCAGCCACGGGTAGAGACAAAAGGCTTGGTAGCTCAGGATAACCTTAACAGGCCGTGTGTATAGGAGAACAATTTCCTGCTGGACTCCCAGGGCCACGGTCAGAGACAGGATCCTTACACTAGTGCCAGAACCAGCCAGAGAGGTTTCTAGCTCCAGTTGATATCCAAGTAGAATTTTTGTTTTGTTTAATACAGGGGTTAGACTGTAGCCCAGGCTGGCCACAAACTCTTGCCTCAGCCTCCCAATGCCTTCCACAAAGGACTCTAAGGAACTGATAAACTGGCTCTCACTCTGTATGGAGGAGCAAAAGCTAAGAACAGTGAAAGCAGGTTGCTGATCTGGATGGGGTGTCTTGTGTGGCCAGGGAAAAGGGCGCAGGGCACAGCATGGACAGGGAGGGTGGAGTCCAGCTGCTGCTAAGGCCTGTGTGGGTGCATGCCAGCATGGTCCCTGGTGTTCCAGTCTTGTCTAAGTCTCTGGGTTTGTTTTTGCCACCTGCCTAGATGCTGGAGTAAAGTGTTCCTCCTGTCTTCAGGCTATTACGCTGTTTGAGCCTGGGTGGTGGCTCAGTCCTATTTTAATGCTAGTACTCAGGACATGGGGCTGAAGCAGGAGGATTCCAAGTTCCAGGACAGCCAGGGTAGCATAGACCTTACACTAGAAATGAAATGAGCCAGAAATGCTCAGATCACACAGGACCCTGAGTGGATGTCACATGGATATCTTACAGACACACAACGGGGTCGGGCTGAAAATCATTTTTCTTATTAAAAAAAAGCGGGGGGGGGGGATATCTTTATTCCAAAAATTAACCTACCTGCGCACTGTGAGGAAAATAATGACAGTCTATAACAAGTCAGAGAAGTAGCAGAGGGATGGGGCTTCACCCCTGTGGAACAGCTTTCTTCCTCACTGGAAGGGCACATGTAGCCCCGCTCACTTCTTTTCCACACAGCAGAACAGAGACTACAGAGTCTAAGCGGGGAACAGTGTGTGTTGTGTCACACACATGCATACTGGAGGTTGGCCTTGAACTCTTCACACCAAAGATTTGAGTCCTGTCTGGCACTGAAGCTCAGGGACTGCACATCCCACCCTCCAGGACAGGATGCAGGGGATGAGTTTCCTCCCTAGGGAAGACACCTCAAAGGGGAAGCTGGAGAACAAGAGGACCCGGCCTGAAACAGGCTGATCCCAGAACAAGCACTACCACCCTGCTCCTCCTCTCTCACAAGCCAGGGCACAAGTGTGGGAGGAGGAAGACGCTTTATGGCTGAGTGGAAAAGAACCCTCTGATAGGATTGAGCTTCAAGCTATGGGACCTTGAGAGACACAAGACCTTGGCTTCTGAGATAGTTGTGACTCATATGCTTTCGTGAGACATACAGAAAGATCCAGAGTAGTGCTTGTCACCTGTCCCACAGGGCCCAGTGTAACTACAGCACACCATCACTGCCAGAATCCAACTGCACTCTCGGAAGCAGACACCTGCTCCAGCACACCCAATTTAATGCTAGGCCCTGGTTCCTCAGCTCCCATTCAACATAGCAGAGTCAGCTTACCCTTCTGCACCTTGGCACCACCGCAGCAGGAAGTGGCTTGGGAAGTTGACAGGCTCCAGGGGAACCCCCAGCTGCCGGGCGATGGTCAGGTAGAGCAGAGACATGCTGATGGGGATTCCTGTTCTGCGGGTCAACACCTGAGGGACGAAAAGTGTCAGGTTCAGGAGGCCCAGGGGCTGGCAGCCCATGCTGGCTTCCAGAGCTGCGTTTAGATCAGGGACCAAATCAGCCAGTGGCTGTTTTCTCAGAGCCAGCAGCAGACTGTCTTCCCCCTACCCCTGAGACAGAGTCTCCTTACAAACCCAGGCTGGCCTCAAACTCTCTACTCTGCTCCCTAAGCCTCCCAAGTGCTGGGCTTGTAGGTGTGTGCCCCCCAACACCCCCTGACACCTCCAATATCTTGGTTTTGACTTTTGTTTGTCTTTGCAGGGCTAGACATGGAAGCTGGAGCCTCATGTACACTGGGGAAGCATTCCACCACTTAGCAGTCACACACACATGAATTTTCAAGTTTTTAAAATATTTAAAAACAATACTATCCTGTGACATGAAAATCACAGAAAGCCAGGCGTGGTGGCGCACACCTTTAATCCCAGCACTCGGGAGGCAGAGGCAGGCAGATTTCTGAGTTTGAGGCCAGCCTGGTCTACAAAGTGAGTTCCAGGACAGCCAGGGCTATACAGAGAAACCCTGTCTCGAAAAAACAAAAAACAAACAACAACAAAAAAGAAAATCACAGAAGCCAGGACTTCTGTGGTCCATGCTTATAATCCCAGCACTTGGGAGTCTGAGGCAGGAGGAGAGAGTCCAAGACCAGCTTGGGCTACTGAGTGACAGCCTGTCTCAAAATAGGCAATGAAGCTGGCATGGAATGGACAGCCACCTTCAAGACTCTAGTTGCCTGTGCCCTTTCACCCAGTGAGTCAATACTGAGCACTCCGACCACAGCCTGAGAACCTGGACTGACTGCCAGGCTTTTTATAGGCAGTCTGCCAGCCTCCTCCTACCAGAAGGCAAGCACGTAAAAAGCATATAATAGGACAACAGAAACTGTAAGTTACAGAGAACGGGACAGACAAGAAAATGGACATCAGAGGTATGTGGCTGATGTAGCTGGGCCACAGGAAGCCAGGCAACGGAGGCAAGTTTGTGTGGTTCAGCATTCATAATCATAGACTGAGCAAACTGAGCTACAGAGACGCCCACTTCTTGGTACAGGGCTTGCTAACAAAAGCCATCCTGTAGCGGATCTAACCCACAATACTGCCCCTGTGGTAGAGGAAAAACAGACTTCACTGAAACATGGAACAACAGCCTTTGCCGGCAAGAGATGGACAGACAGCCCACCAGAGATGAGCCTATAGGTTGTATGGCTGCACACACAGTCACCTTTGTCTATCTGCCGGGGAGCCAGGGGCACAGCATCCCAGGGCACCAAAACCTGCAGGTAGGGCAGGCGAGGGCACAGGACCTCCACGCCCTGCCCTTCCTCAGCGTTAAGCCACACACAGTCCCTGGCACTATCTGATCCTATGTGTGTGCACACTTGCAGGGTTAGGCAATGCAGAGTGCCTGCATGGTTAGCACGCAGACAATGCTGCAGATCCCACAGCCATGGGATAGGGGAGGGGAACCTCATGTCTCCTCACTGCAGCCACACCTACCTGGTGCATGTAGAGGTTCAAGGCATTATAGTAGTCCATGCGGTTCCCTTTGAACTTCAGCTGGTCGTATAGGACATAGTTGATGGCGTCTAGCACTTGGCTCTGAAGTTCTATCTCCATTATCATAGAGGACTCACCTACAGCACAGAGATCTCCTCTGGGTCACAAGCATGAGCAAGCACACCCCAAACACACAGTGACTGATAAGAGCCTGGCAGGCAAGTGCCGCCCAGCTTCGGATAGAGCCAGAGTGGCGTTAGTGCTTCCCATCGTCAGGTAGCCCCCCCCCGCCCCCCCCCCAGCCAGCCCATCTCAGACAGTTCCGCACCTGCCCTGAAGGTCAGGCTGGGGTGGCGGCTGTTGATGCCACGGAGGGTTTTGCACACAAGCTCCACAATGCTGTGGATCTGGGCCTGGATGTCTCTGAAGCTGATGTCGGAGAGCGGGTTGCAGTACTGGTCGATGTAAACAGCACCTGTGTGAGGAGTGCAGTCAGCGTCCCTCTCCACCCGACGGCTGGCAGGGCGTTTCTGATCCAGCACCCATGCCGTGACTTCTCACACGGCACACCACCCCAGCTCCTGGGGATGTCAGGCATCATGCCAACACGGTGAGGGGGAGGAGCAAACCCCGTCACCACAAAGCACTCATACATCATTTAAGAAGACAAAACCAACCACTTCTTTTGGAGGTCATGATTCAGAGAGCAGAAATACACGTTCCCACATCCTCTTAGAAGGACAGCCAAATGCCACAAGAGTGCCCTCGGGCCACCGCTCTCCTCCACACTCCTGAGTTCAGAACCCAACCGCAGGAAAGGCTCACTTTGAGGCACTTCCTCCCAACTAATCTGAAAGCAGGAGTGGCGGACAGACCATTCCAACCAATCACACCTCCCATGGCTGAAGAGTCACAGTGTAAAGACCTCCTCAGGACAGAGAAGGAGCCCTTGCTGGTCCACAGAGCAGGGCCAGAGGTTCATCGCTGGCCTCAGCCAACCTCACACCATGCCTAAACCAGAACTTGGTTGCAGCATATTTCTATTTGAAAGCCTTCCAGTTCCCTTTGAATTCAAGAGAGTGTAGACTCGCCCAGGATCTTGCTGTTCCTACCAACCCTCCAAGAAGCTGAAGGCAGTTGAGGGCAACTGGACTCCTGGAAGAGGCTGCAGGTCCTGTGCTGCCTGAGTGTGGGAGAACTCACTTGGGGCTCAGCCACTGTGAGCCACCTGCCCTGGCTTCTTCAGTGGCTGGCTACAGGAGTCTAGTCAGGGTGAGGCTCTGGAGCCAGCACCCCCACCAGCCACTGCCAGCCACTCAGTGGCTACTGCCTAACTAGTTACTTGGGTGGACGGTGAAAACTGTCATTTTGTATTTGAAAATGTATTGACAATCATTTATCTTTTATATATAATCTACAGATCACAAAGACTGCCTCACTATGCTGAACACTTAAATAAGCTGAAGGCTGGTGTAACGGGACACACCTTTAATCCTAGCACTCAGGGGACAGAGGCAGAAGCAGAGGCATCTCTGTCTTAGCAGCCAAGCCACATAGTGAGACTCTGCCTCAAACAAAAGAAACATCAAACACCTCAAAAGACAGCCTAATTCCCAGCTCCAGCAAGTGCAACAGCAGACAGGAGGAGGGCTATGACTTTTTTTTTTTTTTTCATTTTACTACAAGAGTTTTCAGCTCCTTTGAGAGAACAACCGAGCCTCACACAGTTAACACTGAGCTGTGGGGATCTTTACTCCAGGGCCTGCAACATAACAACCCTGCTTACAAGGGCTGGGCACACCTAGCACTCACAAGAAGACAAGCTGATGGCTAGGCTGTGCTCTGTCTAAAATAGACAAAATAAAACAAAATGCAAAGAAATGCAATGAATACTTTTAACACAGATGGGGTGTGACACCCACTGTGGCTGTTGAGGCCGGTGAGCTCTGCTTGGAGTCAGCGGAAACTCAGAGAAGTGAACCCTGAGCTAAGGGCTGAGGGGCTGAGGGAAGAGGGCTGTCATCAGGAGGAAGTCAAGACAAGCATCCATCTCTAGACAGCAGCCAGGCAAAGGCCTGGATACAGGAGCAGGACTCTGGAGCACAGTGTGGAAAGGTTCAAAGTTAGGGAAGGTTCAGACCACAGAGGGCCTGGGAACCAACCAAGCAGGTCAGGCAGGCTGGCTTACTGGAGGGCAGCAGGCAGTGACACCCAGGGAAAGCCAGGATCCCTCAGAGTCCAGCTGAGAGACTGGAGAACCGTAACGGGTAGGATGTGACCTAGAACATCAGAGGGGAAAGTCACCCATATGGTGACCCCCCAGGAGCAGGGAGGGTGCATAAGCACACACTTCACAATCATCGCCTAGGAGGCCTTCTACCCAAGAATTAATACAATGTTTAAAAAGCCAAGTCTTATTTTCTTACTGTTCCCCTAAGAACCCAGTCTCTCCTGTCACAGGGCAGGGGCCACCTCAATGGCCCCCCTTCCCTCCCACTTGAACCACACCTCCCCCCGGGAGCTGCCTATCCTCACTAATCCCCAACTGCTTCAGGGGACACAGGTAAATATGGGCAAGCTGATATCTGAAGTTACAACTCTGAACAGCAAGAACCGATCTCACTAGCCAAAGGTCAATCTGCAGGCTCATGTGTGCTTGTGTGCTGAGGTCAGAGGTCAACCTGAGCATCATTCTTGGAAGCGGTTCACCTTGTTTTTGCCAAGCTCACTGGCCAGGGAACTGTAAGAGTCCCCTGTCTCCCTCTCTCCAGTGCTAAGGTTACAAGTGTGCACCAAGTCTGGCTTTCCACACTGGTTCTGGGGACTGAAATCAATTCCTCATAGCTGTGTGGCAAGTACTTTCCCTACTGAGCGACCAGCCCTCACTGTCACTTTGAGTGCTGCCCGCCTCTTCTGAAGCCCACTAGCACAGCTTTCTTTTCCCCTGTCTGGAGGGACAGTTGCTGTGGGCTCTTAAAGGCTGCTCAGCTGCAAAGCCCCCACCCACCGGCAGGCAGACAGACCTACCTTCGAGATAGGACTCGTAGTCGTCGGGCTGCTGCAGGAACGCCTTGAGGTTATTGAGGATTTTCTGCTGCCGCAGGTAGTAGAGAATTTTCTTTGCGTAGTATTTCCAGGTCAAAGCTTTCCTGGAAAACAATCAGACAAGCCACTAAGAACCTCAGTTGTCCAGCATCACCTCACATCCCATACTGCACTTTACAGGACAAAGACAACAGACCACACCTGCCCCCAACTGACCGTTCACCATACCCTCTGCATCTCTGGAGAAAGGAATCCTGGGAAGTGAGCACACTGTGTCGTTCCCAGGTCCCAGGCCTGCTTCCCACACTCGGGAGTCCTTCCAGCCCTATGGCTTCAGGTCCATCCACACTGACCACCCTCCAGAAGTATGCCAACCTGCACCCTCAACTGTTACTCTGCACCTGCCTGGATAACTGGGCCATCACAAGCCTTCCTTCTCAGCACCTCTCTTGAGACACAGTGAGCCGTCAGCCCTCTGGCCCGCCCCCTCTCCCAACACCCTCTCATGAGTATCTGTCACCAACTTGGCAAGCTAGCCCACCCTCTGTAGGTGTCTCGCTCCCCTCCTCTTGCCTGGCTGGCTCCTGCTTCCACACTCTCCCTTCTCATCCTTTGACACAGCAGTCCAAGGTCCTAGTGATGCGCTCCTCCACAAAAGCATGGCTCTGCCTCAGTTCTCCACTGTTCCCACCTCCTCACACGCAAAGCCCACCTTCTAGTGAAAAGGTAATGTCCCTGTGCCACACCCCCTTGCCCCTACATCTCAGTTCCACCTGCTCCTGCTGCAGCCCTGTACTTGGCTGTGTCACCTGGCATTTTTATTCCTCAGTGGAATGTTACTTGCCCGGAAGGACACCTGCAATCTGTTCAGAGCTGGAGTCAGGCCCCCCATCCTACCTTAAAGCTGCCCGATAAGCCCTCACACTCTAATTCACACTGCATTCTCCCCTTGGGCATCCCACTTCCTGTCATGATAAACATCTTAGGTGTTTTATTGCTACCTAGGAGCTTGTGAAGGCAGAGATTTGGGGCTGTTCACGGTGGTATCTCCAGTGCTCACAGTAACACCCAGTGCGCTGAGGACGTGCAGAAACTCATGTGTGTAGAAACTCATGCACAGAGCACGTCAGGTCTCCCAAATGCAAGGTCCTCAAGTGGGAGGCGGGATTACCGTGTGGGGTAGCCTCTAAGAAGCAGTAGAAGACTCTCCATCTACAGAGGGTCAGTGACAGTCCACAGAGCTGTCTGTTCCACCTTTTCTTTAACCTCTGTTGGAGAAAGTCCTCTTCAACAAACAAAAGAAACAAACACCATATCCACCGCTCAGACTTTGGGACATCATACCAGTCACACTTCATGCCTCTGTGGCCATTTCCCGCATCTCTCTGGAGCAGTGGCTCTCAACCCTCATGTTGTGGTTACCCCCAATCATAAAATTATTCTCATTGTTACTTCATAACTGTTATTTTGCTACTGTTATGAATCGTAATACAAATAAATATCTGATGTAAAGGTTACCTGGTATGTGACCCCTATGAAAGTTTCATTTGAAGTCCAAAGGGGTCTTTACACGCCCAAGTTGAGAACCACTGCTCCAGTGTGACCACCAACACACACTCTAAACTGTTCAAGGGCCCCTCGCTGTTTCCCCACTCCAAACGGCAACTTCCCATCATTTGAAGTACATTCACATAAGCTTTAGCTTGCTCTGAATTTCTTATTAGAAAGTAGATGGAGAAGCTGGCAAGAAAGGTACCAAGCCTGAGTTTTGATCACCACAATCCATCCTTTGAAAAAAAGCCAATTGCTATAAGCTACCCTTTGACCACCTCATGCACAGGGCATGAGAGCCTGAGTATACACTGATGAACAAGACGAACAATAACACAAAATAAATACACAACAAATTGGCTGGACAGGCTCCATGAGATTTGGATGCCAGGTATGTGGCACCTAAATCTGCGACCCAAGGAGGTGGTGGAGCCTTCCATCAAAAGCCATCTGTGGGTGCAGAGCTGTTGTAGATGCATGCTCCTCCAGCCTTCTAGCCTCAGCACCACAAGAAAAAAAGATCCTCTCAGGGGGCAGAGGCAGAGAGGGGCTGCAAGCGAGGCCACCCTGGACCACACAGTGGGACTGACTGCAGTAAGAAAAAAGAGAAAAGTCGGATGGAGGCGGTGGCAAGGCCTGGCTGTGCCCTTCTCTGAGACCAGTGGCCACTGCTGCTCACTGCCCAGGTCTAACTGAACCAGCCCTGCCAAGTTAATCAGTGAGGCTGGCTGCGGGCTCCTCCCATTCCTCAGTTCCTGACGGTGTGAGTGCTCAGACTATCCCTTTTGCTCATTTTCTCAGTGCTGCATCCCCATTCTCCTTCAATGCCTGAGTAATGGTCTCAAAGACTGTCTGCTGCACCCTGCCACACCTTTAGCCCACGGAGGCCTCACACAGGCCCCACACTGAAGTGAGGGGCTGACGGCAGTCTTGCTGACTTGGCTCTAAAGTGCCAAGAAACTCTGGGCTCATCTTGTACATTTCTGACACAGGCCTGAGAAGCAGCCATGTCTCCATGACCCTGGCCTAATTTGGGGAAGCAAGCGGGACGGCCATATCTACTCCACTGGTCATGGGTTCGCACGGACACTGTCAATTCAAATTCAGAGGTAAAAGCTTTGACCTCCTTTTGCCTCCTGCATGTATCTGTACTCCTGAACAACTCTACCCTCACAACATGAGCTAACAGGATGGCCACTCACTGGCTTCACTACACACTTTCATCTTACACACAGCCTGGCCTCAGGGTAAGGAGCAGTTGTCCTGACATTTGCCCGAGTATGAAAGCCGCTGGCTATTCTGCGTATGATCTTCCCACCATCACCGCTCAATTCCCTTTCTTATTAAAGATACATTTAGGTTTGTTATTGTGTGGACAAGTGTGTGAGTCGTGTGTGAATGCACACCATGAGGCATATGGGATTGTCAGAAGACAACTTGCAGGATCCAGTGTGTGGATGCCAGGGATGGCACTCAGGCCCTCCCTCAGCAAGCATCTTCATGTGTTGAACTGGCTCAGTGTTCTTCCAGCTAGTGACTCCTGCCTTAGTCAGGGCTGCTGCCCTAACCACACACACAGCACTGTCTCCTGGGTAGGTTGCATTTGCATTCAGGAGATCAAGGTAAATACATTTAGTGCTCACTGGTAGGCTTGAGTCAGACTACCTCTGTGGTTTTGAGTTTTAAACTCCATTTCTAGCAGAAGTGTCAGAAAGAGCCCAAAGTCTGCTTTCTTCCAAGTTGACAAGTTTGTCTTTGGCCTTTAGACTTGGAAGTCAATTCAGCTGGATATAAAAATCGTTGGCTGGCATTTTCTTTACATCTTGGAGTAACTTTTTCCTCTGGCAGAAAGTGCTGGTGTTGAAGTCTGAGGATACAGTCATTCTTTTGCATAGAAGTAACTTCCATCTATTTTGCCTGGATACCCAAAGGCCCTTTCTGATTCTAAGATCCAGTAACTTTTTTACAAGTGTCTCGCTGGGCACTGGCCACTCAAGCCACTTTCTCAGGCACAACACAAGCTCTGTGGTAAATTATTCCTGCAGGCTGTGCTTTTTGCAGACCACAGAACAACACAGGTGCAGTCACCCCAAACTCAGAGAGGGGCACTTGAGTATCTATGGAAACTGCTCGCTCCCCACTGTGCATGCAAACAGGGTTACCGTGTAGACCGTGCAGACTGGCCACTCCAAACATTCTAAGAGGCACAACATTCCTTGTCATTACACGTGAGTCCCACCAAGGGTAATGCTGTTTCAACCTTGTTTTGAGCTACCAACACAGACTCTCCAGGCTATACACTTTCAGTTTTCCTGATGACCTAACTAGTCCCAGATTGTAACATTCCTCGGGAGAGTGAATTCCAAGGTGTCTCCCACGATGGTCAATGGGCCAGGCAGAGTCACTCTCCATTTTCCTGTCATGGCAGCCTCTGAAAAGCACTCATGGCTTCCCAGCTGGCCTGGCAGCCAGAGTTACAGTGTCAGCTGCTCACTCTCCACAAGTACATTTTGAGTGGAAGGCTGACTGCCAGATTCCAGCTGTGTACCCTGTTCCAGGCAGTACTCTCTACTCGACAGTTTGCCTCCCTCTCCTACCGGGGTCCTCTCCTCCATCCCTCTGCTCAGGGCTGTCTCCACATAGCTCTGGTCAGATCACAAGCTCCCTCACAGTCTGCCCCACTAACTCACAGTGCACACGTCCCGTGACACTTATTTAAACACTTTTTCCCCTGGCTCTTCTTGTAGATTAACTTTTCTGTACTTATTAAATGACAGCATTATCCAGTTGGAAAAACAACTGAACACATAAAGACCTTCTCACTCCTACTTTGGTTGCCTCTTTGTGTCTCCTGGAACACCACTGGGTATTAATCTGGGGAAAACCAACATCTTTGTGATAAGTTTTTACACATTTCTCAACACACTGCAACACTCTGACCAAGGAAACTTATTCCCAACCCACAGGGCCAAGAACTTAAGCCTAGAGAGTAGCCACTGTAGCCACTGCAAGCAGCTGTCTGCCAGCCAGGGAGACCCAGGAAGACAGAGGGTAGCTGTTACCTAAGGGACCTCCTCCATTAACAGCCGACTGGGACAGTTACCCTCGTTACCCTCTTGGGGTAACGCTGAGAAAAGTAGAGAAGGGACTGCTTCTCACACAGCCCCTATTTTGCCAAACAACAATCCCTCTCCACCTTATCATGTGGTTAGGATAAAACAAGCCAAAGCAGGTCACTATCAAAAACCACACAGGTGGGGCCAGACAGATGACTCAGCAGTTAAGAGCACTGGCTGCTCTTCCAGAGGACCTGGGTTCGATTCCTACCATCCACATAGCGGCCCGTAACTGTAACTCAAGCTCTGGGGGATCTGACACACACATGCAGGTTAAATGCCAGTGAACATTAAACAAACAAACAAGCAAGCAAGCAGGTGAGGCCAAGAGTTCAGGGCCAGAGTGATCACTTGGCCCTGGCTTTGACATTCAACAGTACACAAGCAAAGCCACGGGGCTGGAGTCAGGAAAGGTCAACATAAAAGCAGGAAGTGGGAAGGACAGGGTAAGAGTGCAAATAAGAAAAAAAGTTCACCTCTAACAAACTAAAGCCACCAAACCACACTGCACACATGCCATGCCTAATGGCCATTACAAGGCCACACGATCCTATCAGTGCACACTCCAGCGTACATACATATAAACCTACACACAGACAGGTTCGCAGGTCCGGGGAAGCTCCCAGGCACTGAATGGTGGCACTTCACCTCTTACTTCCCCCTTCACCCCCGAAACACTGTCCCTGGGTCCGGACATTCATCTTTATCTCCAACTTTTAGAATAGAAGGTCTCTCCCACAGGAGGTTAGGCTGCAAGGCAAGTCACCAGGGTACTGGAAATGAAGCTTTTGGCAGAAAATACAAAACAGACCCATTTGAAACAACAGTAAGAGATAAGGGGTCATTTTTATGTTAAGCGATGATATGTCCATGGCTGCACCGAGAAGGTCAAAAGAGGGTTCAGATTCTGTGGCACTGGTGTTATTGGCGCTGGGAGCCACCCAATGTGAGTGCTGGGAACTGAAGTCAGGTCCTATGTCCAAGCGGAGCAGTTCATACTGAGCTGTCTGTCTCTCTAGCCCGCAAGGGGCTCTTCTTAATCAGAAGTGTGTCTGCGGAGAACACAGGCTCACCTTCCCCTGCCCCTTAAATGGGCCCCCATCGCTAAGTGCATGTAGGGAGTTACTATTTAGATACCTACAAGAAGAGAGGTCTTCCCGTGCTCAGTAAAACCACACGTGAGCATATATGGAGGCCCGCGGTCGATCAAAGGTCTCATTCCTCACGAGTCGTACGCACTAGCTTTAGAGACAATCTCTTGCTGGAGTTTGGTACTCTCTGTGTGCCTAAGCTGGTGGCTATCAAGGCCAGCACTAGAATGGCCATCGTATGACACGGGAGCTCAGATTTGGGTCTTCACTGACTGTCTCCCCTGCTCCCCTGACATTTTTTTTTTCAAAAGACTTTATTGAGACCAGGTCTCGCTCTGTATCCCAGGATGTTCTGAAACTCACTATGCAGCTCTCTCTCAAAGTTGCCGCTTCTCCTGCCCCGACCTCCTGAGCACTGGGACTTCAGGGGTGAGCCACCTGTCAACTGTCCACCCCGAGAGCAGGCGTACACAAAGCTTTTCAGAGCATAACTGTGGCATAATATAAAGTATCTGGAAACACCGCGGCTAGCTAGCTTGCGAGATATCTCTCTCTCTCTCTCTCTCTCACACACACACACACACACACACACACACACACACGCCCCACAGCAATTCCCTCTGCAGTTATCCCGGTGGCGAGCCCAGGGAAGCTGTGCCTTACCTTCCTTCCATGTTTAGGATACACACCAGCTCATCCTCAAAAAAGATCTCTGGGCCCTCAAGGTTCTCAATGTCACTGAAGCCGTTACAGGGGACCTATGGAGAAGACACACACAGGAGGCCTCAATCATGAGTTAGCATGGCTGACCCTGGCAGACACATATCTGAGAGTCCCAAGGGAGGGAGGCCACACATAGAGCAGTGACAGCGGCTCTTTTTTTTTTGTTGTTTGTTTTTTTTGGTTTTTCGAGACAGGGTTTCTCTGTATAGCTCTGGCTGTCCTGGAACTCACTTTGTAGACCAGGCTGGCCTCGAACTCAGAAATCCGCCTGCCTCTGCCTCCCGAGTGCTGGGATTAAAGGCGTGCGCCACCACGCCGGGCTGACAGCGGCTCTTATACACAGCCTCCTAGGGCCTCCAGGGCAGAAAGCAACCAACATGGCAGCCATGGCACATTCAGACCTGGCGCCCGTGGCTACAGCCTCACACTCACACAGTCCGAGTTTCCGAGCCCGCTGAGGAGATAGATGTGTGTTAAGTGGGTGGTATATGTGCTGAAGTGGTGGTCCATTAAGACTCTTGGGTTAACGTCCTGGGATTTTCCCCAGTTTCCCTCTTGAAAGCAGCCAGTGTTTCAGGTTGATTTGTGTGCACGTGGAGAAAACAAGAAAACCAGTGTGCTGTGCCAAATTGATCACCCATCTATGCATCCACCTCTAAGTGTGCCCTGCTGCGTTCAAAGTCCACCACACGTTCTAATTAAGTAAGCAGTGACACAGGGAAGGGGGGGGGTAGAGTTCACCGATCCATCATTATTAGAGAAAAGCACACACAGCTCCAGGTGGATCCCAAGGAGAGCCTGTGAACCAGTGGTTTGTGACTAACTGTATCCCACAGGCCCCGCATCAAAACACCTGTGTGTGTGCACATTTAAGCCAGGACTGAACACTTGTGATTACTGACTGGCTGGGACACTGTTCCAGACTGAACCAAACCTTGGTTCATTCTGCCGTTAACAAGCATTTCTATAAACAAATTGGGGGATGTCTATTTGTAGTTCCCATTGGGGACTGAGTTAAAAATGTGTTCAAAGTTCAGATCTGCCCTTTCAAAACTTGAAACGCCTTGAAAACGCTGCTCATAAACTCCTCTAACAGCAGAGTGGGAAATCAGAACTAACCTTCAGAAAATAACCTTCACCAAAATAGAAGAACTAAACAAGCATTGTCAGCTACACTGGTCGACTCACAATCTGCAGGGACTGGAAATATGAGAGGGGACAATTCCCTAGCCCTACAAAAAGTAGTGAATGGAACAGACACCGATTTCCATGGGACATTTCTGGACAAGGGAGAAAAACAACGACTAACTCCGAACCGGAAAAGAAGCACACATCTCAGCCCTTACAGAAAAGCGACACACCACTCGAGCCAGGCTTGAGGCTGCCTCCTGGGAATCACAGCCCTCAGGAGCCTGGACAGGAGTTCAAGACCAGCCTGGGCCGTATAGTGAACCTCCTCTCTCGGAACAAAGAGCCACAGTGATAACAGAAATGCTCAACTGCTAGGAGCAACTATAGGCAGCTTTTAACCTTGGTTCCTTAATAAGGCAGTTCCCTGCACGGCATGTACTTCTGCAGCCTTCCTGGGAAGCAGGCACCGAGAGGTTGACAGTGCACAAAGCGCCTAACAGTCTCAAAGAGTAAGGCTTCTCTGGACCTAGTGGACACCGCCCTGTGTCCCTCTCCGCTCCTCAACACCCCACTCCCTCTGGCTTTAAAAAAAAAGTAGGGCTAGCAGGGACAAATGGTTCCGTGTTGTTGGACTGGAGGAGAGGGGACACAATGACTCTTACAAGCATGCAAGCAAAGGATTGTGTGAGCAGTGAAAAGGGAAATAGGAACAAGAGCTGAAAAGCTATGGCAGGCGCACACGAACAAGCGCGTGCGCGCACGAACGAACACACACACACACACACACACACACACACACACACACACAGAGCATGACCAAGCCTGATGCTTACGTGCTCTGAAAAGAACCGCTTGGAGAAGGAGGCTACAATCTTCCGGGCTTCTAACCCAGCTTTCTGCCGAACTTTATATTCCTCTAACCAATTGACGTAGTCGGTGGGGCTGTAGTGCTTCATCAGGGAGGGCCACCTATGGGGGGTGGGGGGGAGAGAAAACACCCTTTCTCAGCTCCGCAGAGACTGCAAAAAACCACGGAGGAGTCTGCGGGCAAGGGGGGGGGGGACTTGGCAGAGGCTCTAGTTGCAATAATCATAGCATATGCATGCATTCCCTCACTACTCAGATGCAGTGACCTTGGCGTGGCGACACGAAAGGCAGCGTTTCTACCACCAGTAGCCGCCGCCTCCCCTCCGCCCCCCATCTCTGCGCTGGCCACAATCACAGTGATGCTAACGGTTCGTGTGGATGGCGCGCCTCCCTCAGCACCAGGCCCTGCAAACCCGGGCCGCATCTTATTTGATTCCTCATAATGCAAAAAAAAAAAAAAAAAAAAAGGAGGGGGGTCTCATCACCGACCAGGAGACCCAGGCTCTGGAGAAGGGAGGTGGACCGACATCACCCCCTCCACCCCCAAGGTCACGAGCTGGACTGGCAGGTCCGATGCCGGCATCCTAACGAGCTAGCCAGGAATGCACGCACCGCTGCCTTGCTTGCACGTCAACATCCTGCAGCGGCCACAAAAGATGCGCCTCCTCCCGCAGCCGTGAGGCGCGTGAAGGCCGCAGCCCCCCGGGGCCGAGCGCTCCGGAGGCCCGGCCTCGGGCGGCTGCCGCGACCCCATCGGAGCTCCGGAGGGGGCCCCCCGGGCTGCAGGCAGGCCTTTGTCTGCGGCCGCGGGAAGAGGGCGGCGCGCGGCCCGGAGGCCGGGAGGGTGGCGGGGTGGGGCCCCACGCGAGGCCCCGGCGCCGAGGGGCTCTGCGGGTCCCGGGGACGGGATGCTCGCTCACCTCACCCGGAACTGCTCCTTCCACACCTGCCCGCTGCTCTGGCACACCTCGCGCAGGCGGCGGCAGGTGCTGGACACGCGGCCGATGTCCAGCGCCGTGAGCGAGCCGCTGCACAGGATGTACTCCAGCACCTCGCCCGGCAGCTGCACCAGGCAGCTGGGGCCTGTCGCCTCGGCCGCGGCCTCCTCGGCCAGCGCCGGCACCACCTCCATAGCGCTGTCCCCCGCTACCGACGCCATCTTGTCCGCGTACCTGAGGGGGCCGCTGTGCGGGCGGGCGCGCGCGCGATAGGAGCCTAAGAAGCCGTACCACGCCCTCGGGGGCGTGGCTGGGAACGCCCCGCCCACGCCAAGGGGTCCCGCCCACTCCGCCTGGACGACCGGGAATAGCCAGAGGCGAGAGCTGGCTGCTGCTGCAGAGATAGATGGTCCTTTCGCGTCCTGATTCTCCCAGGGGCATTTTTAAAAATGAAAGCTGGGTGCTTCGGCAGCGCAGATACTAAAACTGGAACGATACAGAGATTTGCATGGCTGCTGCGCCTAGGATGACACGCAAATTCGGGGAGGCGGTGGCACCTTTGATCCCAGCATTTGGAAGGTGGAGGCAAGCAGATCTCAAGAGTTCGAGGCTAGCCTTAGCTATAGAGCAGTTCCATGACAGCCAGGGATTCACAGAGAAACCCTGTCTCGAAAATAAATATATCGAGGTTGCCCGGGCAGTGGTGGCGCACGCCTTTAATCCCAGCACTTGGTAGGCAGAAGCAGGTGGATTTCCAAGTTCGGGGCCAGCCTGGTCTACAGAGTGAGTTTCAGGACAGCCAGGGCTACACAGAGAAACCCTGTCTTGAAAAACAAAACAAAACAAAACAAAACAAAAGTTGCCCTTTGGCCTTCACCTTCTTGGTGGGACATGAGTCCACACAGACAATAACTAAAAGTTAAAGATGACTATGGTGGCTTAGTTCAGAATTCCCAGCTCTCAGGAGATGGAGGCACACAGATCAAAAGTTGGGCTATCTATACTAAGATCCGATCTCAAAAGCAATTTGAGACAGAGTCTGATGTAGTCCACTCTGGTCTTGAATTATGTACTGGAGAAGGACCTTGAATTTCTGGCCCCCCTGACTTTACCTCCCATAGCTTGTATTAAAGGCATACATCACCAAGATGTACTACAGAGGTGGTGGTGCGGGGGTGGAACCCAGAGCTTGGTGCGGGTTAGCCATGCACTTTACAGCCATGCCATAGTCCCAAAATTAAGCTGTTGAAAATGGCTATCTTATACCAAGCACTTCCTGGAAGTGATTTGGCCTTCTCCACGGGTGACTCACTCTCCACTGGGTACTGAGGCAAGCATACTATTTGTTTTTGGGGGACCCCTATTTCTAGCTCTATGATGGTGTGGAGAATAGTAGTAACCCCTGAATCTATGTCCTGATTTGAGGCAGGTTGAAGTATCATGGGAGCTGTCCTCTGTGTGACTGGGCTGATCCTTTTGACTCTGCCTCCCAAAATGCCGAGTGTGATTTTAGAGGTGTTCATGGTGTCGGCTTTTAATTGTCTTCCACTCAACAATCCTTCATGATTTGGGGGACATATATGCCCTCTCTGGCAATACAATAATTACCATATGCATGCCCACTCCATAGGTAAGAAAACCAAGGCTTACAAACCCAAAGCACTGGTTGAGTCATAGGAAACACAAATCTGGATTTGAACCCCTAAAGCAGATGGTGTCACAAGTGTGTGTGTGTGTGTTTTCTTGCCCCTGCTTTATTGTCTTTGTTTTTTTGGGGGGGTGGGGGTGGGGGTGGGGGTTCAAGACAGAGTTTCTCTGTGTAGCTCTGGCTGTCCTGAAACTCACTCGGTAGACCAGGCTGGTCTCGAACTCAGAAATCTGCCTGCCTCTGCCTCCCAAGTGTTGGGATTAAAGGCGTGTGCCACCACTGCCCGGCTCCTTTATTTTCTTACTGCATGTGTGTGCACATGTGTGTGTATGTGTGTGTGTGAGAGCACGTATGCCTGCATGTGTGTGCATATGTGTGTGCGTGTGAGTGAAGGTCAGAGGAGAATCTCGCTTGGGTCTCATCTTTAGATGCACTTTTATTTACATTTTAATTTATTTTGTATGCTCATGTGACCAAGTCAGCTCAGTCCGTCAACAGGTTCTCCAGCGAAGGAGTGAGGATTAAAAAGAAAAAAAACAGACAGCATTGTAGCATGACCCCAGCCAGTTCTGAGGCTGAGACGGGTTTATTTTTTTCCCAATACACTTTTATACAATTTTAATTCCATGCAAGTAATAAGGTCAAGCAGTACAATAAACACAAATAGTCAAGGAACAAGCACTGTCCTTGCTGGGCGTGGTGGCACACGCCTTTAATCCCAGCACTTGGGAGACAGAGGCAGGCAGATTTCTAGTTCGAGGCCAGCCTGGTCTACAGAGTGAGTTCCAGGACAGCCAGGGCTACACAGAGAAACCCTGTCTCTGCCTCCCCACCCCCACCCCCAAAGGCAATAAACAAAGTCCTGTGATCACTCCTTTGACCACTGTTTTTCTAAGGGCTTTTCAGGATGACCAAGATTTCTGAGCCTACTTCCCTGTCCTAGCCCAAAATCAGATTCTTGCCTGAAGCCTACTTCTTTGTTCTACCCTAAAATTAGATTCCTGCCTGGGCTTACTTCCTTGTCATGGCTTAATGTCAGATTCCTGCCTGAAGCCCATTTCCTTGTCCTTGGCCAATGTCAGATTCCTGCCAAGTAGCCCCCAAAGTTCTCCACACTCCTGTGTGCATGGTGTGAATATAGACATAGGGGGGCAACTTGCAGGAGTCTGTTCTCTGCTTCTATCACACAGGTTCTGGGCAAGGAACTCAGGTCACCAGGCTTAGCATCAAGCACCTTTGCCTACTTGGCAATCCCCATCCTTCAGGAAAACAAAAACAAAAACAAAAAACCAGCCAACAAAACCCAATTCAGCTCATCATCAGACCCCGAACTGTGGGAATATGGATATCATAAAGTCAGAGTCCTTGAATCTGGAGAGTGAATTCTGAGTCAGGTTACAAAGACCAGCTGTATACAAAGGGCATAGTAAAGAACTGCTCTGGGTGAGAACCTGGGGAAATTCTCAGCAGATCCTGCCAAGCTATCCGTGACCCTCTATCGGGCCTTAGAAATAACTCTGAGTCTCTAACATTGTTACAAAGGGACAGTCGTTGCCTGTCCATGGCTTACGTCATTCTCTCCCCCTCCAGTCCAAGTGGGTCCCAGATAGCTGCTGTCTCCTTCCTCCCACTGGTATCCTCCCCGGTGCATCCCGTTGCTCAGGATCCACATTCAGCCAAGTCTCCCGTTTCTGTTTGCTGGGCTTAGCCTGGTTTCTGATTGCTGCCTTCTCTCTTTCCCTGTGTTTTCAATGCGATAATCTCTTGATTTATAACCATTTGCTAAGCATGTGTCTTCCCCTCTGGTCTGAAGCCCCTTCAGGACCTGAAGAGTCTCTTTAGGATTCTCACTTTCTTGGCAGAGAGACCTTGCATGTGGCAGTCTTCATAATCATCACCCATGGACTGGGTGACAGTTAGCTTTTACTGTCAAAGTAATCAGGACCTAGATTCACTAGCGAGGGGAGTCTCTGTAAAGAATTGTCTACACTAGGTTGGCTTGTGGTATGTCTTGGATGGAGAAGGGTTTGCCTTAAGTAGTTAACTGGTATGAGAAGACCCAGCCCACTATGGGCGGCACCATGCCTAGGCAAGGGGGGTGTGTGTCCTGAAATCTTGCTGAGCACAAGCCCGTAAACATTCACTCCTCTCTGCTTTTGATAATGGATGTGCTGTAGCTAGCTATCTCAGCTTTTTTTTTTTTAAGATTTATTTATTGTATTTTTATGTATAGGAGTACACTGTAGCTGTATAGATGGTTGTGAGCCTTCATGTGGTTGTTGGGAATTGTACTTAGGACCTCTGCTTGCTCCAGTCAACTCCACTTGCTCACTCCCTGCTTGCTCTGGCCCAAAGATTTATTTATTATTATACATAAGTACGCTGTATTAGCTGTCTTAAGACAGCACTAGAGGAGGGCGTCAGATCTCATTACCGGTGGTTGTGAGCCACCATGTGGTTGCTGGGATTTGAACTCAGGACCTTCAGAAGAACAGTCAGTGCTCTTACCTGCTGAGCCATCTCACCAGCACCCTGTCTCAGCTTCTTATTGCTATGACTTCCCTGTGGTAGAGTATAAGCTACAATTGTCAGTTAAACCCTTTCTCCCCTAAGCTGCTTTTCATCACAGCATTTTAATCAAAGCTACAAAAATGGAACTCCTACAGACCTTACAAGTCTAACCAGTTGTGGGGCTAGAAGAAGCTCCCTAGCTTTTCTGAGGCTCACTTTTTTCCCCATCTGTAAAATGGGAAGAGTGTCTAACCACCTCCTGGGGCAGTAGGGGTATTGGGTAAGTAGATTCACATGGCTTGTGCAGTACTGTATCCAGCCAAGAGGGGTTGTGGCTGGGGAATGCCTGTATTTGAGGTAGGATAGAGGGCCTCACTTCAAGACCCACCCTGGTGGAAGAGAAGCTAGCTGTATAGTCATAATGCTCTTAGAGAAGGGGATACCCTGCTTCAGCCCAGACTCTCAAAGCCTGACCTCCAAAGACCACATCTCTCTATGTCCTCAGTCACTGCCTGGTCCCCTCTATGGCTCTGAACACTGTTCCTCCAGCTCTGGCCCTGATCTAAACTGTGGTTAATCACCATCACATCACCACCACCACCATCACCACCATCACCACCACCACCATCACGGGTGGTGCTCAGATCTGGAAAAACCATTTCCATCCATCCTTCCAGCAGCTGGGAGCTGATCAGGGGATCTCATCAGAAGGGACAGTCCCTTCCTCGAGCCACCTGCCACCTGATCATAGATGACCATGACCGGAGATTATCAAAGAGGATGATTGGGGTGACAGGGAGGAAAAACAAAAAATAAACAAACAAAAAAAAGTCTGGCAGCCAAAATGCCCTTTCCAAATGAATACAGTGGTTTTGTTATGGAACGCACATTAAAAAGAGTGAGCCACTCAGAGACAGCATGGTAATGACCAGACCAAGAGTGCTAAGCGGATAGACAGCAAGTGAGTCCCCACTCTGTGTCCAGGAAGCTCTGTCCCCCTCCTCACAGAGCGCGGCTTCCTTTCCCTATTCCCATAGTTCCTTGGGACCTATCCCTTCCTCCTTCCTCCTAAAGTGGCCTAGTCTTCTGGGAAAGCACCAAGCTGGCCAGCTGCCCTTCGCCTCAAGAAATACTGACACTCTCCAAATCTCTATCGCACAGGTGGTTACAGTTAGGAACAAAGAGCCCAGCTCAACTCCTATCTGGTAACAGGGAGGCAGGGACACTGTCTTCTTCGGTATTTATGTTTTCAAGGAGATGGTTCCCAGGCCCGGAAGAAAAACATTCCTGGCTAATGATGCTGGCCAGAAACGTGTTTAGGCCTTGAAGAGAAGGTGAACAGAATGCCTCCTAACCGCAAGTGAAAAAGGGAATTCTGCTGCTGATGCTACTACCTCAAGGGGGACCCAGAAAACAGACGCAAGAGGGCAAATCCCACGTGATCCCCTGGCAGGAAACTTTCAGGAAATATGAATCCAAGAGAATGTAGGGTCAAGGGTATTAAGGTCAAGGGGAAGGAGGAAAGTGTGGGTCACTTTTTTTTGCAGGGGTGTTGGGGGTTAGACCAGGCTGGCCTTAAACTCAGAGAAATCCACCAGCCTCTGTCTCTCGAGGGCTGGTATGGAAGGCATGTGCTACCACACCCAGCTATATATATTTTTTTAAAGATTAAAATTACATTATTATATATATATGGATGTTTGACTCCTCTGCCTTGTACGTCTGTGTGCCACGTGTGTGTCTGGTGCTCCCGGAACTGGAGTTAGAGGTGGTTGTTAGGCTCTAAGGTAGGCGAGGGGAACTGAACTCAGGACCTCTGGAGGAGCAGCCAGTGCTCCCAACTGCTGAGCCATCTCTCCTGATCCATTACTTCTTAATGGATGCTGACTCTCTGACGGCGGAGATGAAAAATCTGGGCGGTGGATATTCTTAATGCCCCTGGACTGTAGTGGCGGTGGTTAAAGTACCTCATTTGTTTACTTTCCCATGATAAAAACAAACAAACAAACAAACAAAAAAACAGAGCACACATGCAAGCTTTACATATCAAAGGGACAGAGACTATATATGTGTGGACACATCTCATAGGAAAATGCTTAAAGAAGCGAGGCTATCCTAGGGCACTTGTTTAGACTATAGAGAGGTCCTGGGTTTCATCTCAACACTGGGGGAAAAAAGAAATGAGAAATGATGTCTCATCTGTCTGTCAGTCTGTCTCTCTCTCTCATACACATGTACACGCTAGCATATACATCTTTAATCCCAGCGCTAGGGAGGCAAGAGACAGGAAGATCTCTGTGAGTTTTCGGCCAGCTTGGTCTCCATATTACCCTCCAGCAAAGTCAGAGACTACATAGAAAGTCCGTTTCAACCAATCGATCCATTAATTATTCATCAGTCAACCAATGAATAGATGCCACATACCTGCAGTCTAGCTAAACTGCTCAGTTCCATGACTGTTTGCCGAGGTTTAACCATCCCAGTGGGTAGGGGGATGTTCTAAATAAGGACACTTGTGGAATTCCCTCCACACACTGAGTCTTGGAAACAACGAGCTTCACTTAATTTAAGTGACCCCCCTTTTCCAGGGGGAAGGAACAGGCTGAAACCCTGGATCTAGCCATAGAAGGAACAGAATCCCTCCCACAAAGGGATTTCACACAGTCTGGCCAGCTTAACAGACCCGCTGTGGGGACAGACTGGATCACATCTCGACCCAGACTGCTTAGACATAAATACCTCTTGCCTATATGAGGACAGTTCACAGCAGCCTGTAGCTCCAGCTCCAGATCTGTTGCCCTCTGCCCTCACGCACACAGACCCTGACACAGACATGCACTTATAGACTGAAGTTTAATCAACCTTAAATATTGTGTCAGTTCACCAGCATTGCCTTAGGGGGCACTGGCTCATCTTGCACACAATCTCCACAGTCCAGGTAGAGGGAGGCTTGGGGCTCAACCACACCTCCTTCAACAGAGCCCCTCAGTAGAAATGCAGTTGTCCTGGGTGGGCTCTACACTGTGGATTCAACCAACCAGCAAAACAAGCCATGGTCAAAGGGTTTTAAGAGGTGGTGGCACTTGCCTGTAATCCCAGAAACTCATGGGACTTAAGATCAGCCTGGCAACTTAGCTAGAACAGGTTTTAAAACAGGAATACCAACAACAGATGGGCTTGGAATGTGGCCCGGTGGGTAGAGTGCTCGCCCAGTGTGCATGATCTGCGGTTCTCAACCTATGGGTTGTGACCATCGGAAAACACATTATTTCCAATGGATTTAGGAACCCCCCTCCCCAACCATAAATGTATTTTCACTGCTACTCCACAACTGCTACTGAGCAAGTGGTAGGTGTCTTAGTTCCTAAGATGTTCAGAAATATGTGTTTGCTGATGGTCATGACCCACAGGTTCAGAACCGCTGCCCTAGGTTCTACCCACAGCAGTGAGTAAACTGTTATATTGGTGTTTGCCTGTAACTTTAGCACTTAGGAGATGGTGGCAGGAGGACAAGGAGTTTAAGGTCATCTTTGGCTACACAGTGAAGTTTGAAGCTAGCCTTAGCTAATCGAGACCCTGTCTGAAAAACAAAACAGGACTTTTTGGTTTTGTTTTGTTTGTTTGTTTGTTTTCTAAGACAGCTTTCTCTGTGTAGCCCTGACTGTCCTGGAACTTCATTCTGTAGACCAGGCTGGCTCTCAAACTCAGAAATCCACCTGCCTCTGCCTCCCAAGTGCTGTTGGGAGGTGTGTGCCACCACTGCCTGGTTTAGACTTTTATTATTGTCCCCCAACACACAGTAGATACATGGAAGCTGTGTGCAGATTACATACAAAAGCAACACCACTTTACAGATCAGGGGGGCCTGAGCCTGATTGGACCAGGCCTGCTTGGCTACCACAGTCTGACAGCCACTGAAGGGCAGGAGAGGAGCTGGACTCAGCCAAAAGAAAAAGAAAAAGAAAAAGAAAAAGAAAAAGAAAAAGAAAAAGAAAAGGAAAAGGAAAAGGAAAAGGAAAAGGAAAAGGAAAAGGAAAAAGAAAAAGAAAAAGAAAAAGAAAAAGAAAAAGAAAAAGAAAAAGAAAAAGAAAAAGAAAAAGAAAAAGAAAAAGAAAAAGAAAAAGAAAAAGAAAAGGTGTTTTGCAGTGGTCTGTCACTGTGGAGGTGTGGGGTGGCAGGGGAGGGTCCCTGGGATGCCCCAAATCTCTGGTTTCTCATGAGACTGAGGAAACACCCGGATATGCCCCAAGCTCTGTGTTCTGTGAAGTCCCTTGCTTTTAGTTAACTTTAAAAGTCGCAGGGATCAGAGGTCACAGGGCTGAGCTACATATCTTTAGTCTTCCCCACCCCCCCCCCCCCACACACACACGCCACCCCCCACCCGCTGGCTCTTCTCCCAAAAACAGCTCAGATAACAGTTGTTTAGTTGGCTTTTCAAAGACTGGGAAGGCTACTGTTTTTCAAAACTGCTGACTCGTGTTTGGGGCTAAGCTCTCAGAAATCTCGTCTCCTCCCTGTTTTGGCCAGTTATGAGGCGCTCCACTTTGACTGCCTGTCCCACACTACCAAAAGAGGCTCTTTGGACCAAGGCCAGAAGCTATACTAGTCTGTGACATAAACATAAATATTTAGAAGGCAGTATAACGACATGTCCATTTGACAAAACATGGGTGGTAGATCCCCTCCTCCTAGGGCCTCCCCAGATATAGGGAGCTTTAGACTAGGTCTATGGTGTCGGAAATACATTCCAGCTCCTCTCCTGCCCGGGACCTTTGCTGACACTCCCATTTCCCTGCAGAGCCTGCTCAGAGTGCAAGAACACTTGTCCCACGATCTCAGCCCTGATAAGCCCTTTGACCCACAGGCCCCCTGCCTTTCACCTCCTTCGTACACCTCAGCGGCTGAGTAATGTCTGTACGTTGGTTGATCAGCTGTTGCGTGTGGCCTGAGCTCACGGAGACCTGGCTCCGGAAACAGGGTCCGATCCTCTGCTTCAAGCAGTGTCTTTGTCCAGGGTCCTGTGAGGTCCCTTAGGGATGGGCTCACCCTTCCTCACTCTGTGACCCAGAGGGGACAGAACAGCAAACCAGGCCAAGAGCAAGAGGGCTGTGTCCGGGAGGCAAAGCATTTCGTCCAGAGGTTAGCACTGATGAGCTCATGCTAGAAAGATGCCTGTGGTGGAGAGAGAAGCTGGAAGCTCAGCTCAGCTCAGCTCAGCTCAGCTCAGCTCAGCTCAGCTCAGCTCAGCTCAGCTACGAAACACAGCTCCAACAGGAACTCCAGCGGCAGCCTCAGTTTCCCCAGTTAATGTCGGCCAGATGATTTGAGCGCCTCACCTGTTGCTATTTTGTTCACACTCTCACTTTATTATTTTATTGTGGTTTGCTGTCTACCTAATCAAAGTACTCATTTAAAACCCAAATCATTGCCCTTATACATATGGAAATCAATCAATCAGCCAATCAATTAATCAACCAATCAACAAATCTTTGCTGGAGAGCTGGCTCAACAGTTATGAGCACTGGCTGCTCTTCCAGAGAACCTGGTTCAGCTCCCAGCACCCATACGTAGACTCACGACTGTCTATACTGGTAGCCCTATTTTCTCCAATAGCTTCTTCAGGTGTTGCAGATTTACATGAGACAAAAGGCCCACATGCACAAAACAAATAAAAACCCAAGTCATGGCTGCCACAGACCACTCTCTGGACCTGCTCTGGCAAAGGACCTGACTTGGGTTCCTAGCACCCATGTCAGATAGGTCACAGCCACCTGTAACTCTAGCGCTGGGGATCTGATGCTCTCTTCTGGCCTCTGGGGGCATTATGCTCAGGTGCACACACACAGTTGCTAAAATCCCTTCTCTAGGGAAGATGTAAACACTGCATCTTTCTCCTCCTAAGGTCCTAAGAGGCATGATTCCACCAGATGGGGAACCGGTGGGTTTCGGACCCTTTCTTTTTTCTTTTTTTTAAAGATTTATTTACTTATTATATGACACTGTAGCTGTCTTCAGACACCCCAGAAGAGGGCATCAGATCTCATTACATCTCATTACAGATGGTTGTGAGCCACCATGTGGTTGCTGGGATTTGAACTCAGGACCTTCAGAAGAGCAGTTAGTGTTCTTAACCTCTGAGCCATCTCTCAAGGCCTGGAGCCTTTCTTATGAAGTGAGAAGCATGCGTGGGCTTAAACCAGCCACACTAGAGAGCTTGTACCCAGAGAGGATGACGGAGCCTCTTTCCAGAGCTCCCTTCCTTGTTGTATTCTAGCTCCCTGCTTGGGCCAGCTGCAACTAGGGCAGAACTGAATACACATGGTTGGGGGGTGTGGCTACAAGTGCCAGTCCTTGACTTCCCTGCCCCGTTCCTCATACAAGAGGAGAACAGTCAGGAAGGCAGCGGGGAGGATTCTTAGTGATAGGGCACAGCGGAACTCCTGAAGATGGCTGCCCTTTGGCTTCCAGGATAGTCCGGTACAAGACACACACATAATTAAAACGGCCATCTTTTAAAACGTTGGTCAGCTGTTCTGTTGGGGGATTTGAGGGCCTCCTCGGATCTAGAGAGCTACGTGGCTGGTCCAGCCAGCCTGGCTTTTCCCTTCCTCACCTTCCTCAAGTGTCCCTGAAGTCACCTTAAGGCTGGCATCCTCCCTCCATTTTATTTAACCCCATGCAGGTCTTCTCCATTGGTTTTGCTCTCCTTTCCCTGGAAGATGAGTCTTGCTGGCCAGTGTCTCCTCACTAGATTCTGACTGCGAGGATCAAAATTTCCACAAGTGACCAGTTGGACTATATTATTACATCTGAGAAGAACTAGCGTCCTTGGAGGGTTGTGGAGGTCAGGACAATGGTCCCAAACAGGTCCCTATGATGAGCCCTGGCAGCTGATGAATAGGTCTGCTCTTGTAAAGGTGAAAAGAGACTTCTCAGGTGTGAGCGAGGCAGGAAGCTTTAGACAGACCTTATGCTGAGTGGCCTGGGGCAGTGTCATTACACAGTCCTCCAGGAGGAGGGGGTTTATGTTTGTGGGGGGGAGGGGGGAGGGAGAAGGGTCAGAGAATAGCTGGTGTTGAGAAACAGTCAGCTTGAGTGCAGCTGGCCATGGGCCAAGGAATTTACCGAAGCTTCCAGAAGCTAGAGAAGGTCAGTCCGTTCTCCCTCCTTCTCTCTTCCTCTCCCTTCGTTTTCTTTACAGTCTAACTGTGGAACCCAGGACCTTCGGCATGCTTGCAAAGTACTCTACTCTCTCCCTCTCGAGCTACGTTTGTTTTAGCTTTCTAATGTGGCTTTAGAGAATCAGCATCCACATACAGGCTTAAAACTATGTATCATGGCAGGGTGTGGGGGTCGGAGTGGGGGATGGGGTGGGGCACACCTTTAATCCCAGCCCCCAGGAGGCAGAGGCAAGCGGATCTTTGTGAACCCAAGGCCAGCCTGGTGTACCTATCGGGTTCCAAGCCAACCAGGGAGGATGGAGAGGGAGAACTTATCTCAAAGAGAAACAAGCCAACAAAAAAAGAAACAAAAAAATCTCCCACAAAGCGCTTATCACTTCTAGAAGTTACAAGTCCCTAGTAAGTCTTATGGGACTGAAAAAAAAAAACGGGTGCTGATAAGCCATACTCCTTCTGGGATGGTGGGATAAGTGCCCTGTGACTTTTCCCAGCTTGTAGAGGACTCCCACAGTCCTGCTGGTCCTGAGAATTTTCTCTCTGGACTGGGGGAACTTAAATAACATCTGCTTCCTTTCCCCGGTTTGAATGACAAATCAAATGTCTACTCCACGGGAGAACCTGGGAGTCTGGGACTGACCTACAGATCAGTGGGTGAGGTTTGCACCTGGCATCCAGCATAGACAATGAAGCCATAGTGGCTGCATAGCTGGACCCCTCCCCCACCTCCTTCTCTACCTATATACTCTAGCCTCTCCCCAGATGCAGGCTGCTCCCCGGCTGGGCAGAATTGCCTACAACTGGTTGGAGGGCTAGGTGGCTACTCAGGTGAGGGTCTTATGACTCTTCCCATCCCCTCCTGGCATGAGGGAAGGTCAGTAGTTCATAAGCCCAGCTGCAACTCTCTTCCATGAGCAGGCCCACCCAAACTCTTAGAGATGGTGACAGTTTGGTTTGGAGGTTAGTCCTGTACCTCACTGGATTCAGAACTTCACTCCCCAACCTTTGCTGCAATGGTGTGGCCGCAGAGGAGGAGATTTAGGTCTGTTACTCTGCGTTTCAGTGGCGAGAGGTAACTAACACTCAAAGGCAGAGAAGCCATGTTAATATATGCACAGAAGAGAGGCTGGGACTGACCGGAAGGATGATGGGTACCGACTCTAGAAACGAGGGAGTGAAGGGTTAATCCCAGTCCTCCATTTGATGGGGTTTCAAGTCACCATGGAAACACACCTCTGGTCATAAATGGGAGAGCTTAACCAAATTATGTTTATGGAGATGTTAGGATCCACCCTAAATGTGGGGTAGCAGCACTCTGTGGGCTGGGGTCCGTTGAGGCAAGCATGCTGGTCCCAATGTCACCAGCTGCCTTCTGCTCCTGCCACCCTGATGGACAGACAGTCCTCCTCAACTACAAGCCGAACCAACCTTTCCTTCCTTAGGTTGATTCTACGTCACAGTGAAGTGTAAAGGAACTAATTTTCAGCAGTAGAAAGGGAAGCCCCAACAAAGATGGCGGAGGCCAGAGCATGCTCCTGCGTGTGCGCAGGGGTGAGGATGGAGTAGGGAAGGGGGGGCAAGGATCAACCCAGCAGAGAAGGTTTTGGTGAAGCTGGAGAGGCAAAAGAGGGGTTCAAGGTGCTGGTACTCAAAGCGTGCACTGTGGGTGTTGAGCGGAACCTCTCTGGTTCCCAGTGGCACTGGGTGCCGTTGGCAGAAAGCACAGCAGGTTGTATGTATGAAAGAGAAACCTGGGGCAGTGCGTGCATTTTGAGGAACACGGTGCCTTTGGATTTAGAGGCACAAGGAGAAGCTTCGCCTCCTCCTCCATCGATCTTGCACTGGAATTTGCTGCTGAAACTGCAGGAAGTGTCTCTTCAGAACTTTGTAAAGCAGATTCTGTCACACAGCATTTAACACACACACACACACACACACACACACGTTGGCAATTGGCTCTGAGGCTGTCTTCACAGCCGTTTTATCTGGTGATAATCCTGTGGGGGCAGAGAGGGGAAAGGGGCAAGCATAACCCTGGGAAATCACCCTGGGAAGTCTTCAAATCTTGCACACAGCAAGTTAAGGAAGAGCTGAGACAGTGAGTCTCAAGTCACAGGCTGGATACTGTACTGTTTAACTTGATCATAAATATGCTTCGTAAGCTGGGCATGGTGGCGCACGCCTTTAATCCCAGCACTCGGGAGGCAGAGGCAGGTGGATTTCTGAGTTCGAGGCCAGCCTGGTCTACAGAGTGAGTTCCAGGACAGCCAGGGCTATACAGAGAAACCCTGTCTTGAAAAACCAACCAACCAACCAACCAACAAACAAACAAAACAAAAAAAACCCACTTCGTGTGTGTGTGTGTATGTGTGTGTGTGGTATGCACACCTGTGTATGTGGTTGCATGTGCCCGTGTTCCAAGGCCAGAGAATTATTATATAATATACATAATATAATGTAATATAATTCCTTTGAGGCAATGTCTCTCCTGAGTCTGGGACTCCCATTTTTTTCAGGTAGGTTGGTGCCAGCAAGCCCCATCCTCCTGTCTCTGCCCCTACAGTGCTGGCTTTACAGTTTCACAAGTGCTGGGGATGTAATTTCAGACCCTCAAGGTTACATAGCAAGTGCTCTTAACCACGGTGCCAGCTTCACACCCCTGTACCTTGACTTTATCCTTTTGGTGACTTTGCAAAGGGTAAAGTGAAGGGGGGAAAAGTCTCTCTCTCTCTCTCTCTCTCTCTCTCTCTCTGTTTTCCAAGATAGATAGACCTTCTCTGTGTTGCCTGGCTGTCCTGGAACAGACTGGCCTTGAACTCAGATATCTGTCTGCCTCTGCCTTTCCAGTGCTGGGTTAAAGGTTTGAGCTATACCACTCCCTTCCCCATTTATTTATTTATTATTTATTTATTTATTTTAAGGTTTATTTATTTTATGTAAGTACACTGTAGCTGTCTTCAGACACCCCAGAAGAGGGCATCAGATTTCATTACAGATGGTTGTGAGCCACCATGTGGTTGCTGAGATTTGAACTTGGGACCTTCGGAAGAGCAGTTGGCACTTTTAACCACTGAGCCATCTCGACAGCCCTTATCTTCTTTTTTGAGACGGGATCTTATGTATTTCAGGCTCGGTCTTATGTATTTCAGGCTCGATTTAAACTTCCAGGGTAGCGGAAGATGACCTTGAAAATCTGATCCTCCTGCCTCCACCAAGTTTCTGAGATTACTGGAGTGTGCTATTACACCTGGATATAAGCATATTTTTGCTACATGAATGGGAAGCCCATGTATGTGTCTGTGATATGATACATGTGTGTGTGTGTGTGTGTGTGTGTGTGTGTGTGTGTGTGTGTGTATGTGTGTGGTGGGGGGTGTCAGAGGACAACTCTGCAGTTAGCTCTCTCCCTCAGGTGGGTTCCAGGGATTGAACTCTGGTCTTGTGGCAAGCACTCTACCCACTGAGAAACCCCACCACCTCCCCGGAAGCCCATACTCTGGAGCAGTGGTTCTCAACCTTCCTAATGCTGTGACCCTTTCATACAGTTCCGTATGGTGTGGTGATTCCCCAACTATAACATTATTTTCATTGTGACTTCATAGCTGTAATGTTGGTAGTTATGGATGGTGTAATCTGCATTTTCCAATGGTCTTAGATGACCCCTGTGAAAGTGTTGTTTGATCCCCAAAGGGGTTGTGACCCACAGGTTGAGAACGGCTACTCTAGACTGATCTCCAGTGACTTAACATATTCTTACCCTCCCACCCCTGTCCCATGTGCCTTTGCCGCCCCTTTTTCTTCCTTGATTTGTACTTTCGAAGGTTCTGTTTCAGGGTGGGGTGGGGTGTAAACTTAAAATGGTCACCTGGTTGCTAGGCAACAGGAGCCCTTCAGTTGGGAGACATAGCCTGTTCAGTTGTCTCTGGCCAACTCTCAGTCTGGACCTGACAAAACTCCAGCCTGAGTAGATGCTAGGTAGCAAGCTGGTTAAACAAGCAGATGTGGCGGGTAGCCTGATCCAGAGCTGATGCTACTGGGGCAGCTGGGGGGACTTTCAGGAAATGGAGCTTTATACAGCTCACCCCCGAGAGGCCAGAGAAAATCAGTGTGTAAGTATCACAGTGCTTCAGGGAGAGACTGCTCGCACCCAGAGGGAAATAAGCTGGGGAAGTTGGAAGAGGCAGAATGTAGGCCTGTTTATTTCCCTATCAGACCCACAAATGCCATCCCATCTGTCCCTTCCTCTCCTGTTCTATCTCTTCCCTTCCTGTTCCATCCCATCCTTTCCTGTTCCATTCCATCCCTTCCTGTTCCATCCTATCCCTTCCCTTCCCTTCCCTTCCCTTCCCTTCCCTTCCCTTCCCTTCCCTTCCCTTCCCTTCCCTTCCCTTCCCTTCCCTTCCCTTCCCTTCCCTTCCCTTCCCTTCCCTTCCCTTCCTGTTCCATTGCATCCCTTCCCTTCCTGTTCCATTGCATCCCTTCCCTTCCTGTTCCATCTCTTCCTGTTCTACTCCATCCCTTCCTGTTCCATCCCATCTCTTCCCTTCCTGTTCATCCCATCCCTTCCTGTTCCATCCTATCCCTTCCTTTCCCTTCCTGTTCCCTTTCCTTCCCTTCCTGTCCCATCCATCCCATCCCTTCCTGTTCCATCCTATCCATTCCTTTCCTTTCCAGTTCCCTTCCCTTCCCTTCCTGTCCCATCCATCCCATCCCTTTCTGTTCCATCCTATCCCTTCCCTTCCTGTTCCATCTCTTCCTGTTCCACTCCATCCCTTCCTGTTCCTTCCCATCCATGTATTGCACACGAGAACTCCTTTAATCCTATCATAATCCAACAACCTAAAACCAACCTATTTTATGATGAAGAAATAAAGACACAGAGAGGTTGACTCACTTACCCAAAGTTACACAATTAGGAAGTGGAGGAGCTGGGATTCGAACCAAGATCAGGTGTCTCAGCAAATAACCAACATGGTGGATTAGAATGTAGGTTCTGAGGCTGGACAGGCTGATTCTAGCCCCCAGCTCTGTCGTCTACTATGGTTGACATTGTACAAGCTCAGTTTTCCAAGCTCTGAATTAGAGAGAGTGAAGAGTGATATGCCAGGATGTATCCTGTCCTTAAGTGATGCATGACTGTAGGTACACACCAAAGCACCCTGTGAAGACTGGCTTCTCATCACCATTAGCCACTGGGCTAATTGGCTAATACCTTCTGTGGCCCAGCAAAGGACAGGGGATGAGTGGTCTTGTCTGGCTCCTGCTGCATATCTGACCTTCATCTTGCACTGGATCTTGAATGGGAGGTTCAGGGACAGGACTAAGGAGTTAGGAATACTGTGTGTGTGTGCGCGCACACACGCATGCTATAGTGTTCATGTGAAGGCCAAAGAACACCTTTCTGGAGTCAGTTCTCTCCTTCCCATATGGGCCCCAGGGGTTGATCATCAGATTTAGCAAGGACTTTACCTATGGAACTATGTCACTTGGTGCTGTGGAGTGCAGGAAATTGGTGTGACTGCCTTCGGGGATGTATGGAGAAGAGCGTGTGAAGACTTATTCTCCCTGCCCCATGACACACATCCATCCCTTTATAGTAACCGTGTCGTCATGGCATCTAAGTGCCTCTCCATCAGGCACTAGTAGGGGCTTTGCACTAAAAAAATTATATGCATAATAATTAAACATATTATATGCATATAAAATATTATATGCATATGAATGCTTTGCCTGCGTATGTCTATCCACCACACGCATGCCTGGTGCCTGTGGAGGTCAGAAGAGGGCACTAAATGCTCTGGAACTGGAGTTGTAGGTGGCTATGAGCTGCTATGTAGGTGCTGGGAACTGAACTTGAGTCTTCTGCCAACGTACTTAGTGCTCTTAACCACTGGGCCATCTCTCCAGCCTCCTTATAGGGGTTTCTGAAGTCTCTTGTGGAGCTGGGCCTGAAACCATTTAGGTTTGAGCTCTGGGGTCTTCAGGGCGGAAGGGCTGAGTGGTGGGGCCCCTTCAGTGGCTGTGTCTTTGACTGGGAGAAGTAGTATGGAGGAGGGTGGCTGTACATGGGGACTGGAGACAGTCCCTCTATCCTGCCAGCACCCAGGAGTGTCCTTCATGACCATTTGGCTAAAGAGTACAGTGGCCCAAGAGGGACTAAAAGATAAAACCCAGTCTCTCCAAATCAGGACCTGAGACTCTATCTAACAGTACACCTTATCTGCTTCCTCTAGTCTCAGTGCGAGTTTCCTGGATACCCAGCCCAGAACTGTGGTTAAGGGGATGTGTGACATTCCGACCGAGTAGAATAAAAGACACCAGCCGGCAGGCAGAGTGAGTCCATTTTTTTTTAATCGTTTAACCATAATGCAAAGAAGCATAAGTAGACTTTGTGTTGAATCCCATAAAATGAGAAGATGAGGGTTATATAGAAGAGAAGCATGCGAGAGAACACAGCCTGGACAACCTCACGGAGGGCGTGGAGGGGCGGTGGCGGGCACTGGAGCACACGGGACATGTGGCAGAGATTAGCAGCATAGAGATGCCAGAGGTGGGTGGAGGGGCATCCGAGTTTCTGACAGCTTATAGGTGGTGAGATGGAACCCCGGGCTCTGCCCATTCTCCCCAGCCTCCCTGGAACCCCACAGTGAAAACGCCTCTGGGTGTAACTTGACCCCATGACGGACTTGGGACTTAACAGCAAGCCTGGACTGGGTCAGCCATACAGTCACAAGGACAACACAACAGCAAGAGTGGGGAGACAAAGCTTGGGGCACAGAGGGGGCACAGGGACAGGGATAACCTCAGACCCAGCTCAAGAGAGGGCACCTGGGAGGGTCTATCTAAAAACCACGTAGCCACCCTCTGCCACCCTCTGGCTTGGGAGCTTTGCTTGATCATCTTCCACAAAGCTTTCAGATCTCGGTTTGAAGCAGGTAAGAAAAACAACCACTGAACCGAGGCAGGCTCCGCTGCCCTCCTCCAGATCTCTAAGCAGAACCCTCACAGCATCAGGTAGACAGTTTGATGGCCCCTGAGACCCACAAGCAATGACTTCTTGGTCCAATGGTTGAAGGGTCCTGCCTGCCTTCCCAGGGAGCACTCTATTCTGATGACCTTCGTGGCTGCCACACATGGCAGGAGGGTTGCTAGTGGCATGGAGCAGGAAAGGTCACAGATGCTGTTCAATCAGCATCCTGCAATACCCAGGACAGCCTGGGCTATGGAGACTCCTTCAGCTCTAAACATGATGGCCCAGGTTAGTGGGCTCCCGACTAGAGTCCCCTAGAGGTCAGTTCCCATCCTGACTCGTCTGGGAGACACAGCTTATTAGTTCTTACTGATTGCCCTGGGTTAGAGATGCCCAGTTATCCAGAACCACTCAGATATGTCTGAACCAAACACATTCATAAACACAGCTGAGACACACTCACCGGGGTATCACCCTTGTCTCTCTGATAGGTTGACTGTACTTTGCTGAAGTTCTTGTGACAAGAAGTGTTTCAGAATAATTTCGGAATTATTTTTGAATTTGCAGTATTTGCATATTTGTGACGGGATTATTTGGCAGGTGGGAGCCACCTCTAATCATGAAATTCATTTAGGTTTCACATATACACCTTACACAGAGGCAATTGGTTTGCTCTGCTGGGGATATGGGACCCAGGCCTCGTATGCATGCTAGAAGAGCTCTACCTTTGAGCTTCATGTCTAGTCTACATATTCTTATACTTTTGTAGACGAACTAAAGTTTTTACTTGTGGGATCCTGTTGGTGCTCAACACGTTTTAGATTTCAGAGCATTTTGGCAGTGGGGATTAAGGTGTCAGACTTGTAAATAGAAAAGAGATTCCCTGGGGTCCCTGGGTCCTCATACTTGAGACATGCATGGCATGGCCAACTTCTCCTTTTGGGTGCCTCTCCCTCTATGTGGAGTCTGGCAGTGAATGAGAAAGAGAGTGAGCCAGTCAGCCTGGCCTGGACCTCCCAAGGCTGAACCCTGTCCACAAAGGACGTCTGCATTGGGTCCCTTGGCTGAACTTAACCTGGAAGCCCATGGCTTCCAGTGAAAGGCTCTGTGTGTGTGTGTTCATGTGAGAGAGAGGGGGGAGGGGGAGAGGGAGGGAGGGAGGGAGGGAGGGAGGGAGAGAGAGAGAGAGAGAGAGAGAGAGAGAGAGAGAGAGAGAGAGAGAGAGAGAGACTCTGCATCATGACATCATGAACAGGGGCTCTGTCAGGGAAATCCACACGCTTGCTCCTGTGTTTTGGGGCCAATTCAGTGTTTTCCCTTTGTACTGAGGCCTGACCCAACTTCCTTCTCCCAGGGCTGGGATCACTCTACTCTTGGTCTTTACTCTCTACCACAGACCCGGTACCAGGTCTTGCCGACTTAGCCTAAGAATCCATGACTCTGCCCTCCCCTCCTCTACCTCAAGCTAGTGATTCTGGGATGGTGCGGTCTACCAGCCATGGAAGATGGAAGTTTATCAGAGCTTGGCTTGGAGCATTGTCTTGCTCAGGTACGATCTGGAATCAAACCTTCTGCATAAACGAGGCAGCAACAGAATGTGGGTCATGGCTGCTTGCATCATAGTGGGACCTAAACACCCCCCACCCCCACCTCCGGGAAAAAGTCACCTGATTTCTCTGAGGATATGTAGGGAAGCTCTCCTCTCCCATGGGCTGAACTTCTTGGGGACTGTGGTTGCAGGAATAGCTGAGAGCGTAATGGCCAAACCTCCTCTTGTGAAATGGGTTGGGAGCTACTATCAACCTCAGAGAAGGTGAGGCAAACAAACCAGTCCTATTCTAAGACATACTTTGTTGCTTGTTGCTGGCTGTGGGCTTGAACTAAAAACAACCAGCAGAGGGCAGTATCGACTCACCCCAGACGACCACCTTGCTTCGGTTTTGTTTTTTTTTTTTTTTTTTTTTTGGTGGATAAGCTACTTAGGGGCGTTTTTGGAAAAGGAGAGAAGGGTATCCAACTGATCTCAAGCCTTCTAGCCAGGAGCTGAGGGAGCTGGAAGTGTCAAGAGTTCAAATGTGTTTTTAAAATATTCTGTCTTGGGGGTTGGGGACATAGCTCAGCCTTGCGTGGGCGAGGTCCTGGGTCCCATCCCTAGCACTGATAAGCAGAAGTCCCTCTTGAACCTGATTATGTAATCGTGTCTTTGTACTCTGGCAAATGACACGGCACTCCCATCTGTCCACTCGCTACTGGCAGCACCGGGATATCCGGGGGTAGGGAGGAGCCTGTCACAGAGGAAGCATTCCTTATTCAGGGGTGCAAGAACCACTCATGCACGGGTGCATGCAGCTTGGCTTGCAGAGGGAGAGGGAGGGAGAAAAGGCTCTTCAATGGAGGTTGGACACAGCAGTTCAGATGAGAGGAATCAGCTACATCTTAAGTGTCACCAGAGGCTTGAAGGGTTGAGAAGAATGTCCCTGGATTGGGTTGGAAGTCAGTAGGAGGTCAACTGCCTTGCCTTTGGGCTACAGAAGATAGCTCTGGGGTAGTGGGGGCTTAGTCTCCACAGGCATGGGAGATCAAGTAGGAAACACTAGTACTAAGGTAGGCTGGGTGAGATTCCAACTAGGACCAGGTTCACATGCTAGTGATGGCAGGGTTGTCCAGTGCCACATGAGACCTGTCTCTGGACTCGGGGGGTGGGGACTGAAGGCTGGGGATGTAGCTCAGTTGGTAGAGTGCTTGTCCAACATGCAGGAGGTTCTGGCTTTGAGCCTCTGGCAAAATCATAAACTGGATGTGATGAGGTAGGGTTAGAAATGAAAGGTTGTGGGTTGGAAGTCAGCCTGGGTAACAGGAGACCCTGGGGGAAATAGAAAGGAAAGGAAAGGATGGAAGTCAGCCTGGGTAACAGGAGACCCTGGGGGAAATAGAAAGGAAAGGAAGAAAGAGAGACAAAAACCGAGAAAGAATGGGGGTGGGATCGGAGCCCTTGGGGTTTTGGACCCCACAGCTGTAAAGTCTTCAGCATTTTCTGTTTGACTGTCCTTGTCCTTAGCATTAGGACAGCAGGTCCCAGCTTAGGACATAGAGGAAATGGTTGTGTTGTGTTTTGGTTTTTCCTGCCTCCCCAAACCAAACAGGAGCACAGAACATGGGACTTGAGCCTGGGCACCCTGGGGGGTTTCTTTATTGTCTGTCAGTACTGTCTGATATAACTTTTATTTATTCATTATTTATTTGTTTAATCAGATAAGGGACCACCACAATGCCTCAGAGAGGGTTAGCTCTGAGGGTCCACTGGTCAAGGCTAGAATTTTCTTGCCTATACTGCTCATTTTGGGGGAAGGGAATTATTGTCAAGCAGGAGGAATGAAAAGCAGCTACCCTATTCCTCCCTGACATCTACCAAGGCTCCAAAGCACTAAAAAGGCCCACCCATCCATTTAATGAGGACAAACTTTGAAATGTTACCCAAATACCCTTGATGGCAAAGACCTTACACCCAGCATGCTTCTTGGCGCGGCATGGCTGCTGGGCCTGGGGAAGACAGTTCAACATCCTGTGGTCCCAGCTGGGGTTGGTGAGAATGGGGAGGGGCTTGGCCGATCCACTGTCTGGTTAAATTTCCCAGACAGACCTCTGCCAAGAGGGTCAGACTCTGAACACCTCAGATTCTGTGGTTGGGTCCTCCACAGGGACCCCTTCCTCTCCACATGTGCCTGTGATTAGTAAGGGGGCCTGCTGTGTTTCAGGGAGGAGGACACAGGCCTGTCATGGTGGACGTGGGTGGGATTAACGATATCTAGGACCATGTTTCATGGCTCGGAGCATCCTTCACGAAGGTGGTGGACTCACAGGTAAGGTCAGCACGCATGTGTAGACAAAAGGACAGAGAATTTCTCACCCCGCCCCCTCTCTCACACACACCATCATAAAAAGAGGATGGAAAAGGGCTGAAGTGGCCAAGGGACTGGCTCAGGGTGACCTGAGGCCCAGTGCCAGCCACCTTCAGACCCCCAACAGGAGTGACAGCCATGACCCAGCGGTTTCATGCACCGCAACCCGCCCTTGGCAGCAAGCGGGTGGGGAGGATGTGGTTTTGTAAGAGCCACTGCAGGGTCACAAGGGTGATGCATCGCAGCCCAGGAGTCTAGGAGAAAACCCAGGGTTGGGGTTGAGAGAAGCCCAGAGAGGGAAGAAGGACCAGGACATAGCAACAGGACGAGAGGCAGGGTGGGGCCACTCGGGGTCCCGTGGGGAAGGTTCAGCCGTGTGTGTCCCCGTTTAGTCAACTTGCGGCCGCCCTCGCGTGGGCACTCGGGGCAGCCACCCCACATCCCATGGGGCGGGAGGATCCAGTTAGGAGCTGAAAACCCTGCTGGACAAGAGAAGGCGTTAGTGAGTGGCGTGGAAACCAGGTTCCTTAGCTTTCTTCGGGGGTCAGGGTGTGACAGTGGGGGTGCATTGTAATCCTAACACTTGGGAGACAGAAGTAAAGCAAGTTCAGACCAGTACTTGCTGCTCTGCCAGAGAATCTGAGTTCGGTTCCTAGCACCTAGGTGAGGCGGTTCACAACTCCCCCTAACTCTCCAGGCACCAAGCACACACATGCACACCCGTGGATGCACACGGCGCAGCAATAATGTAAGCTTAAATGGATAGAGTGGAGACAGTAACAGCCACTCTCACTGGGAAAGCGAGAGTCGAGTCCCACCTGCTTGAAGGGGAAAGACGGGGGCGGGGGGGGGGCAAGGGGCAGGGGATGGGGGTGGGCATTAACACACTGGTTTTCTTGCTGCACCCCGGTAGGGAAGGTTTAAAGAATGAGACTCCACACCACTGCTTCAGGCTGCTTCCAGCAATTCCTAAAGGCTGAGTCAAACTGTCAAGACACTATCTGTTTTAATTGCATCCATGAGAATGTCCCCTGTGACTTCTGGGGTAGGGGTAGGGGGAGCATCAAGAGTTGCAGTGTTTGTAGGCAGAAACCAACCTTCCACAAGGGGGCGCCCTAGACAGGTGTCCAGAGCAGGGACTATCACCATCTGGATCCTTGGAGTCCTGAATGGCTCACAGGACTGGAGACACCTGGGCACGTGCACCCCTTTCTTTTGTTTTATTGAGAGGAGGGCTCCATGCGTAGCTCCAGCTGGCCTCAAATGGGCAACCTTCTGCCCAGGTAGCAACAGGATCGCAGCCACATTTTGGTCTGGGACATGCCCACCCATTGCCATTTTGGTCTGGTGATTCCTGCCCGCCAGCTGTAGCCCCTCCCCCAGGCCTGGATGTGACTTACTCATCTGTGTCTTTTTTGCTCTCTTCAATGAAGGCGATGGACTCAGATCTAAGGCGGTTGGTCACTTCATACGTTCTGAGGGTGACTCCAAAGATGTCCTCGTGGTACCGGTTGTCATCCTATGGGCAGAAACAGACAGGGCATGGATCAGATGGCAGGGAAGGGCTTGGAGAGGGATAGACATGGGATACACGGGAGAGCACACACCTAGACAAAACAAAGGCTAAGCTCAAGGTCCTGGGGTACCTGTGGTCACTAAGGCTGTGGTGAGCAGTGCTCCGCCCTTTTGTGCCTAGGTGACAAAGAATCTATGGGGTGAGTATTTGGAAAAAGGGAGGCCGCCTTGAGGATTCTGAGCATAGAAGGATCAAGGAGGCCCGAAGGGAGCTTTAATTCTGCCTCTCCTCTTTCCAACTCACCCCTGAAAAGTTCGGATCCCTGCAAAAAAAAAAAAAAGGACAACATAAACTCCGTTTACCTTCATGTAAGGACCAGGCTTGCTTTGGAAAAGGTGGCCGTAAGGCACCAGCTCCAGGAACAGACCCTAAGTCCCAGGAACCAGGCCATAAGACGCCAGCTGCTCTGGGAACAGACCATAAAATCCAGAAGGAAGGTCATAAAACCCCCTTCCCAAGAACAGCCTGGGGATAAGCACAAGAATGGGAAGATATCTTATCTCAGGATGGGCCACCTGTGCTGGACAGTCCTATCTCCTCCCGACATAGGAATGCGAACCACTGACCACCTGGCACAAGCTAATCAGAAGCCGACCCCCGTGACCTCCCCAGCACCCACCAATAAAATTTTCGATTACCTAACCCCCTTTCTAAATACAGAGGGACTAACATAGTAGCCAAAGTTCTACCGATGTCACTGCTTTGGCCCCTGCCAATCACGGTAGAGATTACCAAATCTTCTAGAACTTCTAGAGAGTTCCCCCAGTTCCCTGTAAGAAGGCCGATGTGCCTTTGATTGGGGTCGCCATTTTGAAAAATGGTTGACCCCCCCCACACACACACACTGGTTATTTCTACAGAATAAAACGCTCTCTGCCTCTGCATGCATGCTAAGTCTAGGGGGTCTTCCTTCAGCGATTTTCAGACCTTTACACCAGCAAGCCCGAATTACGTATGAAATATTCCAGCTGACTGGTACCAGCAGATGGAGAGAAAAGGAAGATGTCTGTGGGGCTGGGGATGTAGTCTGTGGTACATTACTTCCTCTGCGTGCACAAGACTCTCGGTTTTGTCTCCAGCATGGGGCGCGGGGGGGGGGGGCAGTGGTGGGACAGATTCAGAAGTGATGGGAGGCCCCTTGGCAGATGTGAGGGGTGGGTTGGTCAGTTAAGAATATTATTATTTGGGCCAGAGCAAGAGGGAGAAAGGGAAAGGGGGGGGAAAGAATATTATTATTTAAGAGTGATGTTTGGTGGTTGGAAGGAGAGAGTCATCATATTCCCAGTGAGGGCAGTGGCCAGGAGCTTGGCTTGGCTAGTAGGACCAATGGGATACTCAGTTCTAGTACCCTGCTCCGCATCCAGGCACACAATGTATTCAGTTCTAGTGCCTGGTTCCTGCAGCAAGGTCCACATCTGGAGAAGGGTGGTTCACTTCCCGTGGGGGGAGATTTCTCTGTCCTTTTCTGCAAAGATCCTGGGAAGCTATATAACTGTTCTCAGGGGACTGTGTCAAAGACACCAAGGGTGTGGCAGACCACACAGCATCCCTCTTTACCTTTTTCCTCCCCTCCTGTGAATGTGTTTGTATCCATGTCCGTACACACGTGTGTGTGCGTGTGCGTGCGTGTGCGTGCGCGTGCGTGCGCGTGTGCGTGCATTATGGAGGCCAGAGGATGACACTGGGTGTCTTTCTTGACCTCTTCATTTTATGTACTGAGGCAGGGTCTCTCACCTGAGCCCAGAGCTCATGATTCAGCTAGTCTCACTGGTCAGCTTGCTCCGGGCAAGCCCTGCCTCTGCCTCTGTGTGCCAGGAGCACAGGCAGGCTGTCATGCCCATCTGGCATTTATGTAAGTGCTGGGGATTTGAACTCTGGTCTTCATGCTTGCACCACAAGTATCTTTCCTGCCGAGCCCTCTCTACAGCCCCCGGCCAACTTCTAGCAGAAATCTGTTTCCCCTCACTGGGCTTAGAGAAGAGTGTCTAGAAAAATGTTTGCCTACTAACTGGGGTCACTGAGATGGTTCAGCTGGTGAAGGGGCTTGCCACCAAGCCTGATGACATGAGTTAGATCCCTAGGACCCACACGATAGAAGAGAACACTCTGCCAGGTGTCCCCTGACTTCCACAGGTGCACCACGACATATTCATGCCCCTCCCCCACTGAACATTGATCATTGTTCATTTAAGAAATCACAGTGGGATGGGACTGCCTCTGGGATTCAGTTTCTATCGGGGGAGGTGATCTGTCACAATAGTTAGGACACTGTTAGGGAAACTATCATGGCTGCTAACCTACTAGCCTTTGAGCAGAGTAAGAAAAGGCATTTCCTTCAGGGCAGTCACACCCCACGTCAGGTGCACTGTTTAGAGAGCAAGCATAGCGGTATTCAGTTCAGTTCCATCTGCCCTCTTTGGATGAGACTTTTTTGTTTGTTTTTGTTTTTTGTTTTTTGTTTTTTGTATTTTTTGGGGGCAAGACAGGGTTTCTCTGTTTCATAACGTTGTCTTGAAGCCCACTCTGTAGACCAGGCTGGCCTTGAATTCAACAGTGATCCACCTGCCTCTGCCTCCAGAGAGCTGGGATTAAAGGTGTGCACCACCACATGGTGGGTGAGCCTTTTCATGAAGTGCCAACCATATGAAATCAATTGCACAGGGGTGCAGGAAGCACTGAGTTAGGACTGCATCCATAAAACTCCCCACAGGCCCAGTGCCATTTTCATACTAGAACCTATAACTATATTGACTGTGTGTATCTGCATGCCTGCCTTCCTGTCCGTCTCTGTCTCTCGATCGTGGCTAGGTGCAACCCCAGTTATAAGGTCAGATGGAACTCCCCGAGTTACGGCACAGGTTGGAAGAGAGGAAACTTCTGGATGCTGGTTGCCAGCTGTCACTCACCCTCAGCCTGCTGATGAACACACCAGCATCCTCCTCCGAGAGTTTCCCCTGCTGGGTCATGATGCGCTGGATGGCTTTGAGGACATCGGCGGCCATGGTAACGTCCCCACAGACATAAATGTGGCCTCCTTGCTCCTTCAGGGCGCGGTACACAGACTCGGCCAGCTGTTCCTGCAGCACGTCCTGTACATATTTCTGCAGAAACAGAGGATGGTGAGCTGTGGCCCCTCTGAGAGGCTTCTGGCTCCACCCACCAGGAAGCAAGGGCTTGTGGGTAGGGCTTCTGTGCTCCATTCACAAGGAAGTATGGTGCAGGGGCTTGTGGGTAGGGAACTGTTTTGTGAGCTAAGCTCAGGGAAATGGGTCCAAACCACCATCATGTGTGAATGGGCTGATTCCAGCCTTGGGCAGCTGGAGCTTGGCTGCGAGGACCCTCTGGGGATCTGCGAGAGAGATCTGGGGGAGTGCTCCCTAGATAACCTTCATTGGGAGCACTCCAGAATGTATGACTATCAACTTGATAAAACCTCGAGTCATCTAGGAGACAAAATTTGGGGTGTGTCCATGAGGGAGTCTCTAGACCGAGTTAATGAGGGTAGTTAAGCCCAGTCTAAAAAATGGGTGGCATTATTTTATAGTTCTTGACTGTATAAAAGGAGAATTCAAGCTGAGTACCAGCATTCCTCTCTCTCTCTCTCTGCTCACAAACCGAAGCTGCAAATGTGACCATCTGGTTCAGGTTCCTGCTGCCACGCCCTCCTCACCATGACAGGCCGTAGATTGTACTCCCTAACCGTGGGTCCCAAGAAAAACCTTCCTTATTTAAGTAGCTTTCATCAAGTATTTTGTCCGGGCCATGAGGCAAGTAACCGAAATGCAAGGGCCTTAGCTACCTTCTCCTTACCCCGGAGGGGTGGTAGTCGCGATTGGGTCAGAGAAGCTCAGGGCAGAAAGCCATGGATGGGCTAAGGAGTTTCCGGCCTCCCCGCCCCGCCCACCGCCTCAATAAGCTAGCTATCCCAGCAAGGATGGAAGTGAGGGGCAGGCTAGCTAGAAGCTTGCTGGGGAGCTGAGCACAGAGGTGGTCCACTGCAGTGCTTGTTTAATGGGCCAGAAACAACTCCTATGTATGGCTGCCATTCAGCTGGTAATTTCTGCTGGTGACCGCCACCCCCGGGGTGCCAAACAGCCCCTGTCCACATCCCCTGACTGTTCTTCTCCCACCACATAGGTCCTAGCCTGGTCTCTGGGATCTCCAAAGTGCCCCCCAAGCCCAGCAGTTAGAATACCAGTTCCATAGCCCATGTTCATTCTGATTGGTGTTGCCTCTTGTGGACTGTCAAATAAATATATTTTAAGCTTCTTTTTACATTTTAGCTCATTAATTTTTTTGAAACTAGTATTACTGGGTAGCTCAGGGTGGCTTTGAACTCAAAACTTTTTCTGCTTTAGCCTCTCAAGAACTGGGGTGGGCTATCATGCTCACCTAGGCTCTATTTAAAAGGTTTTTTTGTTGTTGTTGGAAATATACACAACATATTACATACTGTGTTAAAGTATATAATTCACCTCTAATTATTTAGGAGGTAGAGGTAGAAGGATTACAAATTCTAGACTGGGTTAAGCTAAAGAGTGGGTCTATGCCAGCCTGGGCTACACATAGCAAGATCATATTATGTAGCTGTTAAATATTTTCAAGGGACTCAGCCCCCCACTAGGCTTTCTGAGCACAGAGCAGATTTGGGGGGTAGGGGTAACACACACAGAAGTGGGGTGTCTTAGTTTCCATTCTGTCATGATGAACGCCAACTCAGGGAGACAGGGTTGGTTTTGAGTTCAGATGCATCATTATGGGGACGCCCTAGTGGCAGGAACTTGAAGCAGTTAGTCTCGGGTAGAGAGGAATGGATACACAATACTCAGTGCTCAGCTCTCTCCTGCCTTTCATTCAGTCCAGGATCCCGGCCATGGAATGGTGCTTCGTACATTCAGACTGAGCCTTCCCACCTCGGTTAACCCCATGTTAAGTCTAGACAATCCCCCTTGAGCCCCTCTCCCTGGGTGATTCTAGATTGTTTCAAGTAGACAACAAAACTGGCCATCATGGTATGTGTGTGTGTGTGTGTGTGTGTGTGTGTATGATGTGACATTCACAGGCATACTCATGCTTGCACACTTGAGGGCATCCCAGTGTGGGCCAGGTTACCTTTGGCCTGTCGGGTTCCCGGGAGTAGGCAGTGTACAGCTCTCTGAAGACGCCCTTGTTTTTGGCCTGCAGGGTCTCCTCTCTGTAGATATGATCTATCTTGGATTGTCGACATCCAAAGACCAGAACCATGGGGCACGGATTCATTCCTGGGGACCGGGAAGACCCATAACACAGATGGCTCTGATGCCCAAGTGGGCAGTGGTTTAGCTACAGGAGCTGGGGGTACTGGGACCACAGGATATGACGTGCCGAGGAAAGCTTGCATACATGGGGCAGGGGGTTAAGCACACAGGTGCCTCCATACGTTTGCATCTACACACACAGACAAGCACGGCCCGTGGGGAACGGGGCAGTCCCTAGACATTCCTTGCCTGGTCTCACTCCATTCCTATGCAAGACTCCTTAGCAGCCTGCTATTGGAAAATGCCCAGAGCCCAGACTGGAACCTGATGGTCGGTCTGCGTCTGAGTCCCAGCCCTGTGTGACCCTGAGCACGTCAGCTCCCTCTCAGAACTTCAGTTTCCCCATGAGAATGGAAGCACTAGCTTCCTCAGGATGCAAGTGAAATAGGGATCCCAGGGTTGCCCTGGGCATGAAAACCTCACGTAAAATAGTGTTCTCTAGAAGTTCTATACATCTTCCTTCGAGCTGTCAGTTACCTCTCCACTTAATACAGACTGTATTTTATTTCAGTTGTTTGATGTGCTGTTGGGGAATCAGATTTGGTGTGTGGGCCAATGGTCATGCCCACAACCACCTCTTGGGGTCACTGTTCTATCAGAAACACAGCTCAGTGTGGGACACAGAGCTAACATCGATCATCTATCCATCATATATCTATGTATTCTTTATCTATCATCTACCTATCATCTATCTATCTCTCATCTGTCTGTCTATCTGTCTATCTATCTCAATTCTTGCTGACCTAGAACTGAGTAGACCAGGCTGGCCCGAGGATATCCAGCTGTCTCTGGGTCTTGGGGTTAAAGACGTGTGCCAGCACACCTGGTCTAGGTTTAAATCTGTGTCCATACTGTCCTTCTATCTTGTCCTGTTGGACTCCTTGTTTGCTGAGTCTACAACTGGGAATCAGTTCTCTTTTTCTCCCAAACCTGCACTTCATCTCACACAGCAAGACCTAATTCTTGTGACCATCACGAGGCAGTCTCTCACACACACACAAATCCATTTGATAAGGATGCACACCTATCCTTGGTGGAATATTGGGCTTTTAGGACCAACTCTTAAGTCAAAGACATGTCCTCTGAGGATGAGATGTCGGGCCCCTGGGACAGGCTGTGTAGCAGGTCTGTTTGAGTGGGCTGTTCGGGCACCTGTGGCCACATCGGTATGGCAGTCCCTCCTCACCCCTCCCCTCCCCAGGCAGTGAGGTGGAGCAGGGGCCCTCCATCGTTCTCTGGGTCAAGGGTCAGGTCAGTGGCCCCTGGATCGTTTCGTTGGTACCTTTGTGTTGGATGTCAAATTGTCGCTGTTGCCAAAAACTTCGGAAGGGAGCGATGCCAGTGCCTGGGCCAACCAGGATGCAAGGCACCTGGGGGTTTCGAGGCAGGTGGAAGCTAGGGGCACTGGGCAAAGAAGAAAACAGAGGCTTTGCTGTGCGCTGCTCCAACCCCTGTGATGGGACCCAGGGTTAACCCAGGGCCCCCTTTAGAGTAAGAACTCACAGATTAGAGGGATTTAAAAAGTAAGGTTGTTGGGGTTTGGCTCTTTCTCTGTTCCCCACCGCTTCTCATCAAGCTAAGTCCCACAGACAATGAGCTTGAGCTAACCTGGACTTTCCATGTGTTCTGGCTCTGGGGATCGGGGCTCTTTTGTTGGGGGGGGGGAGCTACTGTGTGCACTGTAGGAGTTCAAGTGGTTCTGTGAGCTCCTACCAGCTTGATGTCAGGGCTAACTCCACAGTCATGACAATCCAAGATGTCTTTGTCCCCAAGATGTCAAATGTCCCCAAGGTGGCAGAGGGAGTAAAATTACCTTGGACTGAATTTTAACTTACAAATGTTCATATATATACATATACATACACACACATATATACATATATACATTCACATATATACACACATATACATATATATATATATAACATTTCATATATATACGTATGTATGTATGTACATATGTATGTATATGTGTGTAGGTGTGTATGCGGAGGTCAGAGGTCAACACTGAATGCCTTTCTATCGTTTTTTCCACTTTATTTCCGAGCCAAGGTTTTCCACTAAACCAGGAGCTCATTGATTTTACCTTGGCTAGCTGCCACTAAGTTCTGTGGGTCTATCCATCTCCGTCTCCCCAACCAAACACTGGGGCTACACACTGGAGTTACAAGCCTGTATCATCCTGCCTGGCTCTTAAATGGGTGTCAGGGATTCGAACTCAATCCTTACATTTACCCAATAGGTACTTGACCCACTGAGCCATCGCCCGCCCTAGTCCCCTGATTTCAACTCTCTAGTTTATATATATAAGTATCCGACACTCCAGAAGAGGGCGTCAGATCTCACTATGGGTGGTTGTGAGCCACCATGTGGTTTTTGGGATTTGAACTCATGACATTCGGAAGAGCGTTCAGTGCCCTTAACCGCTGAGCCATCTCCCCAGCCCAGGTCATGAGGTCTGTAATCAGGGGTTTAAAGATACCTGTGCCTAGGTGAGCTGCCCAGGGCTGTTAACATGTTGGTTCCTGGGCTATGTGGTCAGGCTGGGCTCAGGACTCTGGTTTGAAAACCAGCTCCATGAGACTGATGGACTCCACTGCTGGACAGCAGGTGGACCGACCAACACTCTGCCCTCAACAGGAGAAGAGAGTGGCGGACCAAGTCAGTGTTGGAGCAGGGCTTCCATTGTATATGGGGTGAAGGTCCCAGCTCAGGATCATCCTTAAAATGGGGGAACCACACCTCCATCTCTGAGAGACTGGAGTGAAAGGCAGAAGCAGAAGCCAGAGGATGGCTCAGTGGGTGGAACACCTGCTGTGCAAACCAGATGACCCCAGTTCAATTCCCCGGAATCTATGTAAAGGCAGAAGGGGAGAACTGACCCCATGAGGTTGTCCTGTGAACTCCATGTCTGTGACTACACTCATATACCACACACACGCTGATGAATAAAAATGAAAAATAATAATAATAAAAAAGGTCAGCCTGTTATGTCTTTCACCCTCTCCTTTCCACCTTGAAGGCATCTGACGATGTCTGAAGGCGTTTGGGTTGTCATGTCTTCATGGATAGGATGCTCACGGGTCTGTGTAGGATGGGACCATCATTTCATGGTCTTTTATACGGATGTATTGCTGGGATACCCTGCTGGCGGTTGTGTATCCCTTGATCTTGTCTCCCTGACAATGCAGAATGATGCGGGTCATTGGTGTTGCTCCTGCATCATCTAGCATCTATCTAGAGCCTTCAGGCTGGTCCCTCATATGCTCCGATGCATAGCATCAACCCATTTGTGGCAGATGACCAAGCATCTCTCTTCACCAGCCACTCACCCTCTCACGAAGCAGGGGACGACATCGTCAGCCTGTATTCGGTTGAGCCAGGAGGAGCACACTCCGTGGTGAACCGGTCCTTCTCCATCTAAAAGGATGAGCAAGGGGTCCGTCTCATTATGTCAGGCACCGCCTCTCTTTCCAGCCCCCCCCCCCCCACTCCCCCTGTTCTGTTAAGTCTCTCCCAGCTAATGCCAAGTGATGCTATTTCGATCCAGCCAGGCCTGTGAGATACCCCTGTGAGCTGCACAGCAGGTCGGACAGGGTGGAGGAGGCCTAATCTACATGCCGCTCAAGGTCTGAGAAGATCAATCAAATTGGAGCAGGATTCAGGCTCCCAAACGCACACCTTGTCTATTTCTAACCGCACTCAGGGTTAGCTCAGCCACGGGGACAGACACACAGCCTGTTGTGTATCTTTGCTCTATTCCCAGGGCTTGGCTGGGAACATCCTGCAAGATTTGAGATGTGATCCACAGGCAGTGTAGGGAGAGACCTCCAGATACCTCTGGGGGCGGGGGGGGGGGGATACAGACTCAATGGTCTCCCAGTCAAGAGTTTCCTCAGACGCACACCTCGAGTGTGGTAGGACACAATGGCCACGGTGAGGTGCACCTCGTCGGGGTACATGTCTGGAGAGGAGCTGATGGAATAGTAGCGAGGTTGTAGCAGTGATAGCTGCGTGAGGAGAAGTGTGGCCGGCATCTGGATGGACGGGAACTCCTCCAGCACCTCCACCATTGTGGGGTTCTTTCCCCATTTCCACTCCTCATATTCCTGAAGCCCCTGTGGCAAGAGAGAACAGAGAGGGGCCTTGAGTTCAGGTCCCAGATTTCTGGTGGGGCCTGTAGGAGGGCTTAGGAAGAGGAGGAGAACTGATCTGAGGATATTTGGTACCTACAGTGGGGCATTGCGTCTCTGGCTTTGAAACAGATGGGTTTTTAGCAGTTGTGGTTCAAGTGTGAGCTCTCCCCCATACATTCAGGTGATTGAACACTTTGTTCTCGGTGGGCAGTGCTGTTTTTGGGGGGTGGGTTGTGGCATCTTTATTGAGTGAAGCCTCGCTGGAGGAAGTGAGTTATTGGGGGTGGGCCATCAAATATTACAGTCCAGTCGGTCTTTCTGTTCACTGTCTGCTTCCTGACTGCAGATGCAATGGGACCAGCTGCCCACCCCCCCTCCCCCACTGCCTCCCCACGTGACTGTGGCCATGCCTTCCCTGTTGTGACCATGGTACCCTGTGAACCGTAAGCCCAAGAAATCCTTTCTTGCCTTAAGTTGCCTCTTAGTGGGTCTTTGGTCACAAAGATGGTCATGGAGATTCTGAAGTACCCAAGGCTGGCTAATCTGCTCAAGAGAAATCTATCATTCGGGTTCTGGAGGTTTGAGACTGGGGGGGGGCAGGCAGATCTGCTGTCTTGGGAGGATCTGCTGTGCAGGTACCAGCTACTTGTTCTAACATGGCAAAAGGTGGAAGCAGTTTTCCTGGCTAATTTTTATAAAAATGTTGTTCTGATCTATGAGGGTGCAGCCCCTGACTCAATTGCCTTGCAGAAGCCCCACCCCTCCCTCCCTTCTCCCTCCTTCCTTCCTTCCACCCTCTCTCCTTTCCCCTCTCTTTCTCTCTCTCTTCCTTTCCTTCTTTGTTTCCTTCCTCTCTGTGTCCCCTCTTACAGTGCCAGTCCTAGTAATCAAATCCAGCCCTGTGCATACTCTACCTTCTAACCATTAAGCTGCACTCCCAGCCCAGTCCCTACCCTTTAATGCCACCCTCTTGATAAGTGACACGTCAAATCTAACCGAGGGAGTTTAATTTTGATGTGAGAACTCTAGGGGCCATAGACACTCAGTCTGCAGCAGCAGCTGGCTATCATTATCCTATCTCTCAGATGAGGCCACTGAGGCCTGGAGGCCCAGTCAGCTAGGACAAGGCTTTGCATCTGAGCTGGGGAGGGTAAACTTTAGCCAGTACAACAATCCCTGATGGCCATATGCATTGTGTGACCTGTGAGGAAAAGATAGTTTTTATAATTTTAAAAGGTTTGCTTTAAATTATGTCTGTGTGTGTGTGTGTCTTGCCTCTGTGTCTACATGTGTGTCCGTATCTAGTGTCATCTGTGTCTATGTGTGTGATGTCTTGCAGAGGCCAGAAGAGGGCGCCAGAGTCTCTGGAGCTAGAATTACAGATGGTTAGGGCTCCCCTGATGGGGATGCTGAGAAGTGTACTCCTGACTTTGCAGGGACAGCAAGCTCTCTTAACCACTGAGTCACCTCTCCAGGCCCTAAGAATGGTGTTTTTATAGGTCTCTATTTCCAGGACTGAGCTGCACTGGCCCCCAGTTGCCGGAGGCTGTGTTACTGACTTCTCTTGCTTGCTGAGTCCCTGACCAGAAGTGACATAAAGGAAAGTGGGTTGCTTTCAGTTTACACTTCAAGGAGATACAGGCAATCATGGTGGACAGGCGGCTGCAGGAACGTGAGACAGCCATCCCAGCGCACACATGAACACCAGGAATGAACAGGGATGTGCGGCTGGGTTATGAGACCTCAAGTCCCAGCCCTAATACCTCCTTCTTCCAGGGAGGCCATGCCTATTAAAAGTGCCATGAGGGGCTGGAGAGATGCCTCAGTGGTTAAGAGCACTGTCTACTCTTCCAGAGGTCCTGAGTTCAATTCCCATCAACCACATGGTGTCTCACGACCATCTGTAATAAGATCTGATGCCCTCTTCTGGTGTGTCTGAAGACAGCTACAGTGTACTAAAATAAATAAATAAATAAATAAATAAATAAATAAATCTTTAAAAAAAAAGTGCCATGACCTCAAATAGGGGACCAAGTGTTCAAACTGCAGGAGTCTGGGGGGGGGGGACACTGCACATTCAAAGATTTATCTTTATTGCTTTAAATTCCATACAGGTGTGCATGTTTCTCCAGTTGAGTATGTGCACTTGACTGTAGGAGCCAGCAGAGGCCAGAATATCCCATCCCCCTGGAGCTGGAGTTAACAGAGGGTTGTGAGCCGTCTGATGTGGGTGCTGGGTACAAAACTCAGGTCCTCTGGAAGAGCAGCAAGTTCTCTGAACTATGGAACCAACTCTCCAGCCCTCCATTTCTCGTTCAGATCACAACAGAGGTTTCATGACCAGAGTCTTTAGTGTAGGACTCTGAATGGACATGCACCTAAAACTGACTTCCTCCGGGCAGTGACCGCCACCTGAAACTGCGTTTGGCAGGCAGCCATGCTATTGCTGGGTACAGATTCCTGCAGAATGTGCAAGCTTGAGATACATATCAAGGTGATCCCTTCTAGGGACCATGACTTTGGCTCTAGGAATCCCCCAAGGGCCTTGGCAAATTTTTCAGAAACCACATCGGAAGTTGGAAAATGTTCACCTGACCAACCCTCCCTTTCTTTTTCTTCTCTGGGGTCAGCTTTGTTTTGCAATCTGACTATTTTCTCCCAGCCCCCTCTGTCACCTGGCCCATTTTCTCTCTCACAGGTGTCTCTGAGAATAGTAATTAAAAAATTCCATTTGTAGAGGCTGGAGAGATGGCTCAGCAGTTGAGAGCACTGACTGCTCTTCCAGAGGTCCTGAGTTCAATTCCCAGCAACCACATGGAGGCTCTCAACCATCTGTAATAGGACCTATGCCCCCTTCTGGTGTGTCTCAAGACCCCTACAGTGTACTCATATATGTAAAATAAATCTTTAAAAAAATTCTGGGCTGGAGAGATGGCTCAGTGGTTAAGTGGTCTTCTGAAGGTTCTGAGTTCAAATCCCAGCAACTACATGGTGGTTCACAACCATCTGCAATAAGATCTGACACCCTCTTCTGGTGTGTCTGAAGACAGCTACAGTGGACTTACATATAATAATAAATACATCTTTGGCCCAGAGCAAGCAGGGCCGGAGTGAGCAGAGGTCCTGAGTTCAATTCTCAGCAACCACATGATGGCTCACAACCATTTGTACAGCTACAGTGTACTCATATACATAAAATAAATAAATAAGTCTTTAAAAAAATTTCCATTCATTTATCCTGTCTGGTGACTTTGTGCTTTCAGGAAGAAACGGACTTCATGTGAAACTCTCTCTCTCAAAGAATATTATGCAAAATGTTCCTTCTTCATACTCATCCCCACCAACGCTAATCACAAGTTTCTCTTCTAAATTATACATATTCTAAATGTTATAAAATCCCGCTAGGCTTCAGATGCAATGACGGCCCCCCGCTCTCCCAAGACCATCTGTCTCTAGCTCCCCACTTCAGAGTCCCAGCTGGCTTCTGGTGTTTACTTTCACATTTCTTGATAATATGCACTTGCTAATGAGCCTCTCCTTTGCTCCTCCCCCAGTCCCTCTTCCTGGATAGCAAAAGGTACAGCTTCTACTGGGGGCTTGTTTCCTAGGAAGGAGATGCCCCCACCCCCCCGGGGGTGGGGAGAAGGCTGTGTTGGGTGGTCCCTCTGAGCAGGTAAGTGTCTTTATTTTAAATTACATAAGTTTTTAAAATTTAGATTTATTTTATGTGTCTGAATGATTTGCTTGAATGTATGTATGTATACCATGCGTGTGCCTGGTGATTCCAGAGGTCGGAAGAAGTCTGATTCCCTGGAACTGGAGTTGTGAGCTGCCATGTGGGTACTGGGAATAAAATGTTGGTCCTCAGGTCCTCTGCAAGAGCAGCCGATGCTCAAAACTGCAGCGACATCCTTCCTATATTTTTATTCTTCGTGTATTATTTTTTTTGTGTGTGTGTATACACACATGTGCACAGAAGTTAGAGGACAATTTCCAAGAGTAGGTTGTCCTTCCACTATCCATTGGAGTCCCGAACTAAACTCAGGTTGTCAGAATTGACAGCGGGTACCTTTATACTCCAAGTCACCTTGCCAACCCTGTTTTTTTTTTTTTTTTTTTTTTTTAAAGTCGTTGAACTCTCTATGTAGTTGAAGATGCCCTCAAACTCACGATCCTCCTGCCTCCAAGTCTTAAGTTCTAGAATGACAGGCACGAACCGCCAAGTCTAGTTTATGTTACCAGGGATCAAACCAGGGCTTCCTGTGTGCTACGCAAGAGCTCTACTTAGTGAGCCACATCTCCAGCCCTAGATACCGTTCTGAGCAAGGCCGGGCAACAACTTGGGGCGGGCACGTTCAACAACTTGGGGTCTAAGCAAGGGTCGTAAAGCTAATGGGTTCATCTAAGTATTAGAGGGCTTTCATCTAGCGGTCATTTTTTTTTTTTTTTTTTTTTTTTTTTTTTTTTTTTTTTTTTTTTTTTTTAGTAGCTACTCTGCACTAGAAAAACACCCTTGTTACCACACCGGAAGCAACCCCCTGCCTGCGAACCTGCTGTGAGAGTCTCTGCTCCCTTTTCTTTCATGCATTGGTTAAGGTGGTACGGATAAGAGCTAAAAACCACATAGGAAAGTGGTAAGAGTTACTACAGCGATGGGGACGTGTATGGTGGTGACCATAGACCCAGGTCGGGGTGGGAGTGGGGGTGGGGCGGCTGATGTGAAGACCAAATGCAAATGAGGACACGCCCCCTTGCTCAAGACTGCCACCTGCTGTGAACAGTTGGAAAAGCATTTTTTTGTGCGCCCCCAATCCCAGGCCTCGCAGGGCTCTCCAGGACCTACCCACCTTGCTGAGGACCAGCAGCCGCTGCTTCTCTTTCTCATTGGTGGCCAGGGAGGCGAACTGCTGCAGCTGCAGGGGCGTGGGCGGTGTGGTGATGTCCAGGTAGTACTTGAAGGCCTGGAAGATGGTGCAGGGTGGGAGGCGAGATTCATCCTTCCAATTACTGATGACACCTGGGGAGGCACAGCGAGGATGAGGCTTCCTCCAGTCACTTAAGTCCTCACCACAGTCATCACTCCGGGTGAGGAAAAGGATGCACAGAGAGGTTATGGAATCTGTCCGAGGCCACGCAGCTTTTGTGCATGTGCATGTGCGCGTGTGCGTGTGTGTATGCACGCACACGCAAACATTCTGGTCTCACACCTTGCTCTAACTATACTGTGCCCTTGGCTCTCCATGTCCACACCTTCTGCATTTCAGAGCATTTGAGAGGAACGAAATCAATGAAAAGAAAAAGTAATCTCGTCTCTATCAAACAGTACAGACATTTTTTTTTCTTGTTACTATCCCTAAACACTACAGTATAGCAACTATTTATAGCATTTACATTACATTGGGTAAGCCATCTAGAGAGGTTTTAAAGCATCCAGGAAGATTCACAGAAGTGCTAGGTAAATGCAACCATGTATATAAGTGTTATATGAACACAGGCCTTTCCTGTAAGGGACTTGGGCATGTATGGATTCTGGTATCTGCTAGGGGTCCTGGAACTCTTCTTCCAAGAGGGAAGGCTATTCTGCCTCTATGTCCCTTCTAAACATGCACCTCTGCCCCCTCATTATCATGGATGCCAAAAGAATTTCCATAAGATGCCATGGAACTCCTGGCCTAACATGAGAACTCTGTGGGGTTGGGTTGGGTTCACTAAGGGAGGGGCATGTCTCTTCACAGTGGCTCCTTCCAAGAGGGTTGGCAGGAGGACCTTGACAGATGGCATGCCATTTCCACATTCTAGTTAGCTCCCCTATCAAGGTGACAGTCATGGTGTCACGGGCTATCAGGTGTGGCCACCACGGCTCCTTGTATTGGAGCCTGGAACCCACCCATGTCTATGAGGGGAAGGGGAAGCTTATAGACCCATCGGCTTTGAAGGTTCTTCAAACCAGGTGTGGTGGTGTGTGTCTGTGGTCCTAGCACTTAGAAGGGTGAGGCAGGAGGATTGGAAGTTGGAAGTCAGCCTGGTCTACATAGAATAAAGGAAAGAAAGGGAGAAGTGGGGAGAAGAGGGAAGGAGAACATGGGAGAGAAGAGGGAGGGAGAGGGGGAAAGAGAGAAGGGGGGAGAAGTGGGAGAGAGAAGGAGGAGGGGGAAGAGGGGAGGGAGGAGGAGGAGGAAGGGAGGACCGGGAGGGAGGTGGGAGGGAGAAGAAGAGAGGGAGAAGAGGGGAAGGGGAAGGGGGAGGGAGACGAGGGGAGAAGGAGGGAGAAGGGGGAGGGAGAAGGGGGAGGGAGAAAGGGAAGGGAGAAGGGGGGAGAAAGAAGGAAAGAGGGGGAAGAGGGGAAGGGGGAGGGGAACGGGGAGGGAAAAGGGGAGGGAGATAAAGAACAGATGCAAGGAGGGGAAGGAGGAAGAGAAGGGAGGAAGGGTAAAGAAAGAAGGAGGGGAAGGAGGGAAGAAGGCTATTGCTGATACATTTGTTGGCTAGAGTGAGGTAGGAAGTCCTTCTGGATAGGCCAACCACACCCTGGCAGCTGCTCTGCCCACTTGGGAGGCTGAGGCCCTCCTAGCCTTTCTAGGAGGTGCAGCCAGAAGCCTCACCCAGAGCCGTGTTCCTCTCCTCCAGCATTTCCACCTTCACCACATGGTTGGCAGGCGGCGCGTCCTCCAGCCGTTCAATGAGTGCATTCACGAGATCCTCATGGTTGCCAGGGAAGACACCCAGGTGGTCCCCTGGCTGGTATTGCAGCTCCTGATTCCCGTTGGTGTGGAGACGCACGAAGATGGTCGATCGGCTGCAGGAAACGGGGGGGGGGGGTGTCGTGGGACAAAGACCAGCACTCTGTCTCCCCTTTGCCCCTGGTCTGTCTCTCTAGTTTGCAGAGCTCTCCTTCCATGCTCCCTGGCTCTGGTCGGCTGAGATGCATGCCCAGCACTCCCCCCCCCCCCATAGCTTCTGCCAAGCTCCTCCAGTCAGCTCTCCATCATCGAACCAACTGCCAGGTCCTGGGTCAGGGACATCACACTTGTGATGGCTCACCTCCTTTCTTGGGGCTGGTCCCCAAGTTCTCATGGCCTCTCTGGTGTTCCCAGCTCAGTCTTCCATGCTAGTCCCTTCTCATCTACCAAGTCCCGATCCCAGCCACAACCTGCTGAGATGTATCCATCCCCCATATCTTTCTGCCTCTTCTTCACTTTCTTCCATTACAGAATCCTTTACTTTCTTACTTCTGTGGCTAGTGATGTATTCTAGGATAATAGGAACACGGTGACGCAGGGCATTTATCTAGTATGGCTGTGGCTTTATCCCCATTGATAGTGGCTGGCACATAGTATGTCCCGAGTCCTTGCTGAAGGAAGGCACTTCTGGGTTCCCAGGTAACTAGTTGTTAGCTGCCATGTCCTTTGTATCCATCAGGATTCTCTCAGGAACCAGCCACTCACTGTAGCTATAGGTGGAGTGCCTCTGATTTATAAAGCTCTACTTATCACTTCTCATAGAACACCATGCTCTCTTAATTATTTTATGTGTGTGTGTGTGCATAGTCATGACAGTGTCACGTGCTTGCCATGGCACATGGGTGGGGGACAGCTTAAGTGGCTTGGTTCTTTGTTTCTGCTTTGTTGGTCTCAGGGATTGAACTCAGGCTGTCAGGCTTGGCAGCAAGTACCTTTACCCACTGAGCCTTCTCGCTGGCCCTCTGCTCTCTTTTACGAGCAAGGTCCATTTGTAGGAGAAGGAAGGGCCAGCCAGAGGCTCAGGGACCTTCATGCATAGATGCATCAGTGTGTAAGAATGAGGGACTCTAGGGAGAATCCATGTACTGGGTCACACCTGCTTGAGTTTGTGTGTTTCAAGTTCATGAGGCCCACGTGAACCAGTTGCTTCAAGAGCAAATTCTTGGGGCCAGAGCAATGGATCAGTGGTTAAGCGCACTGGCTGCTCTAGGTTTGGTTCCCAGCATCCACATGATGGCTCATGGCTATCTTCAACTCCAGTTCCAGGGGGCTGCTCAATTCTGACCTCCAGTTCCAGGCATGTGAGTGATGCACAGACATACATGCAGGTTCAACACTTGTATGCATGAGTAAATCCTATTTGTTTTTAGAGAGTGAATTTTTGGTCAGGTGTAGTGATGTATGCCTTTAATCCCAGCACTCAGGAGGCAGAGGCAGGCAGATCTCTGTGAGCTTGAATCCAGACTGGCCTCAACAGAGTTCCAGAATAGCCAAGGCTACATAGGAACATCCTATCCCCCTCTCCCACCCCCAAAAGCATTTTTTTTCTTTTTTTGCTGGTTCTCAGCAGAGGTCTTTAAATCTATAGTCACTGAGTAGGCTAAGACAGGAGTATTGCAAGTTTGAGGTGTGGCAGCTACTGAGTTCAAGACCAGCCTGAGCAGGCTTGTGGGATCCTGTCTCATAATACAAAAGCAAAACAAAAATGGGGCTGGAGCTGGAGCTGCAGCTGCAGCTCTTACCTGTTAGGTCCCAGGCAGCCCCTTGCCTGTTAGGTCCCAGGCAGTCCTTATATATAGAAATGAGCTCAATCTGGACTACAAGTGAAACCAGTTCCCATCCATCCAAAGGAATCCTTTTTCTCTGGCAGGAAGACATACAGACTACTCAAGCCCTAACACCACCTAGCACACGGGAGTCTCTGGGTTCAATCGCTAGCACCACCAAAGAATGAAAAAGATCACACCTAGTCAATAAGTAAGATATTCAAAGTGTGATTATTTTGGTCCATTAAAAAGTTTTAAGGCAGCTGGGCAGTGGTGGCGCACACCTTTAATCCCAGCACTTGGGAGGCAGAGGCAGGTGGATTTTTGAGTTCAAGGTCAGCCTGGTCTACAAAGTGAGGTCCAGGACAGCCAGGGAAACCCTGTCTCAAAAAACAAAAACAAACAAACAAAAAATGTTTTAAGGCTGGGGCTGGAGAGATGGCTCAGCAGTTAAGAGCACTGGCTGTTCTTCCCGAGGACCTGGGTTCAATTCTCAGTACCCACAGCATGGCTCACAACCAGCTGTAACTCGAGGCCCAGGGGCTCCTCCCCTCTTCTGGGGAGATGGCTCAGTAGTTAAAGTGCTTGCTTTGCAAATAAAAGTACAAGATTTACACTCCCTAAACCTATTGAGTATAAGGTAGGCATGGTGGTCCATTGCCAATTTTAGCTTCAGAAAGTGGGGACATGGGATTTCCGAAGCAAACGGCTTAGCAAGAGTCTCAGGGAGAGCTCTGGGTTTGATGGAGAGATACTGCCTCAAAGAATATGGTGGAAAGAGTCCCAACATTAATCTGGGGCCTCTGTGTGCATGCAGGCATGTATGCATACATGAGCCCTGCACATGTGCACAGGTGTACACATGAAAAGAAGAAATGAATAAAACTGTCTTGGGGTAGATCTACTGCATTTGACATAATATCTACAGATCTAGGCATGGGATGACAATGCCATATGGGTTAGTCTGCAACCAGGCCAGTCTGTTCTTAGATGAGCTTGCACCTGGGTGAGCCTGTACCTGGGTGAGTCTGCACCTGGTGAACTTGAACCTGGGTGAGCCTGCACTTGGGTAAGTCTGCACCTAGGTGAGCCTGCACCTGGGTGAGTCTGCACCTGGGTGAGCCTGCACCTGGGTGAACCTGCACCTGGTGAACTTGAACCTGGGCGAGCCTGCACCTGGGTGAGCCTGCACCTGGTGAACTTGAACCTGGGTGAGCCTGCACCTGGGTGAGCCTGCACCTGGGTGAGCCTGCACCTGCCGAACTTGAACCTGGGTGAGCCTGTACCTGGGTTAGCCTGCACCTGGGTAAGTCTGCACCTGGGTGAGCCTGCACCTGAGTGAGCCTGCACCTGGGTGAGCCTGCACCTGGGTGAGTCTGTACCTTGTGAACTTGCACCTGGGTGAGCCTGAATCTGGGTGGGTCCGCACCTGGGTTAGTCTACACCAGGTGAGTTTGTACCTGGGTGAGTCTGTACCTGGTAAGTCTGCACTCTGAGCTGCAGGCTGCCATAGCTCTCCAGACCTCTTTCTTTCCTCCTTGCCAACTGGTCTCAGTGGAGGGAGAAGCTCATGTTCTCCACATGTAAATCATACTTGAATAGTCCAAGAGCACTTGCTATTTAGGGATGTTTTTGGCACAACCAAGAGCCCCTTTGTGCCATGAATAGCCACCGATATTAAAAATAGCTAAACTGGCACAAATCTCTGTGTGTAAGTGGGGTGGGGAGAGCGTGAAGCCGTTTCTTGAAGCCTGGCACCCTGTTTGTGATATAGTGGACAGCTTGGGAGGCTCTACTGTGTGTTCCTAGGGTTTTGGACGTCCCTTTCCTCTCCCAAGAGGGTCTTGTACTCTCTGGGGTACTGAGCTTGTCAGTTACAGCATCTCTCTAGCTCTGATCAGCCTTTGGTTCCTGGGAGTAAAGACGTCAGGCACCACTGGGGTGACAGGAAGAGTTTAGCAGAAGACACCAACCAGCAGGGGGCGCCGCAAGGCCTCTAATTCAGGAGCCGGCTGCTCATGCACAGTGAAGTCCGCAAAAGGCTTTCAAAGCAATTTGGACTCCACGCCCACCCCGCCCTCCGCCACGCTCCTCACACCCCCCACCCCCACCCCAGTCAGAACTTGTTGCCAACAGGATGGCCAAGGACCTGAACTCGCTGACCTGGCTGACGTTCAGTTGCTTCCCCCAAAGCCCCGTGTTCCTGCTTGTGATCCAGCCAACACGTGCCCGGAAGGTGGGTCTAGGTGCCCGGAAGGGGGGGTCCAGGTGCCACAACATCCCCGGAATTTGCACGAGATGACTTTGCAAGTGACTAGCTGGCCATGGGTCTCACGGGGCATCCCTTGCATCAATTACAGTCACCCTCAATTCAGCTGCATTTTTTTATGTTCATTAAGCTTTGGGGTAGAGATTTTTTCCTTTCCCTTTCTTTCTTCATTCACTCCCTTCCTCCTCCTCCTGTCCCTTCACAGACAGAGGGTCTCACATCTTAGGTAGCTCAGGCTGGTCTGGAGCTCATTATGTAGTCCAGACTGGCTTTGAACTTTCTCCTCAGCATGCCAAGTGCTAAGATTATAGGTGTGAACTACAACCCATATGGTCCATTGAGAAGCTGTCGGGGAGAAGGGCAATTTGGGAAGCAGTAGCCATGCAGGTCTTGTATGTCTCTCTCCTCACAGCCTGTCCCATATCTGGCTCATTTCCTTCCTATACAGAAGTGTCACTTACATGGATTCAGACACACACACATACACACACACACAGATTCAAAGACATACATATATACATACATACATATGACAGTGGTTCAGAGAGGCTCACAGGTGAGACAAGAATTGCCTAATGTCCCGTGTTAAATAGAAAAATCTAAATATCTAAAAGATCCAAGCCGGGCAGTGGTGGCTCATGCCTTTAATTCCAGCACTTGGCAGGCAGAGGCAGATGGATTTCTGAGTTCGAGGACAGCCAGGGCTACACAGAAAAACCCAGCCTCAAAAAACAAAAACAAACAAACAACCTCCCCCCCAAACCCAAACCAAAACAACATCCAAAAGGCTCCATTCTACCAGAGGGTAGCCATGAGCTTGCAGGGTACCCTCTGCAAGGCCTGGCCATCATAAATGGAGTTTTAGGCACTGGGGGGAGGGGGAGGGGCAAGGAGGGCAGTGACCTTATTCTGAGGAGTCACTTGAAGATCTCAGAGGGGTCAGGGGGTGGATGTGTGGCAGCAGGGGGTGGCATGAGGGAGACAGTGGGAATAGGTGGCCGCTCTGTGGGCTGGTATTTGAACATAAGGAGGACTGAGCACACAAACAGCTCTGTTCAGGGCAATGAAGAGGGAGGGACAGCAAGAGTCTAGTGTAGAAAAGGGGGCAGCATAGAAAGGGGAAATGTTGCTTTTCTTTGTCCCTTCATGTTTTACGTCGGCAGTGCCCTTCTATGTTGTCCAAGCTCCCTTCAAACTCACCATGTAGCCCAGGCTGGCTCTGAATGAATGATATACACCAGGGTGATCAGGAACACACACAGGAGCACAGTCCTCTTGCCTCAGCATTCTGAGGTACTAAAATGAAAGGTATGTGCCACCGTGCCTGACCATGACTGCAGTTTGAGAGAGGTGATGGCTGGGTCCCAGGGACATCTTCATGCCTGTGTGATCCCAGGGACCTCTCCCAACCTGTGTAATCCCCCAGAGACCTCTCCCTGACCTGTGTGATTTCCCCAGGGACCTCTTCATGACCCATTCAGCAAAGATTTCAGAGAATCTCCTGTGGTTTGAAGAAACTACTGCAGGCTGCGAAGCTGAGAGCTCATCTGCTTTAACTAACATTTAAAAAAGATTTTTTGGACTGATATACACACACACATACATACACATACATACACACGTATGTATGTATGTATGTATGTATGTATGTATGTATGTATGTATGTAATAAAACCCAGGGTTCTCAGGCTGGGGAGATACACTGTAGTAAGTGTGCTTGCCATGAAAGCAGAGGGCCTGAGTTCAAATTCCCCCTTGGAAGTGAAAAGCTGGGTGAAGCAGTGTGTGTCTATAATCCTACTGCTGGAGAGGAGGGTGCCTGGGGCTCACCGATCAGCAGTTTAGTTGAATCAATGCTCCCCAGGTTCTGTGAGAGCCTATTGCAAAAAATAAGGCTGAGAATCTGTCACCTCTGGTCTCTAGACATATATGAACAAACATGAACACACAGGCACACACACACACGTATACTTACACATGCATACACAGGTACAAGCATGTACACAGAAACATACGAACACACATGTGCACAAACATGTACATACATGTACACACATGTGCACACACACTCACACATGTACACATATACACGCACACACAGGTACAAAATGTACATACATATGAACACACATGCACATACAGGCACACAGGTACACATGCACATACGGGTATAAACGTACACACATGCACAAACAAGTACACATATGCACATACATGCACACACATATAAACACATGTACACACCTCCACACACAGGTACAAATATGTCCTCTCCATTCAGACATAAAGATCTCTCTATTAGGACTCTCTCTGTCCATTGACAATTCCTTTGGTGCCCATGAGTTAGCTCTTCCCTTACTATGTATTCTCTTTCTCCTCTGAAGGTCACTCTTCTTAGTTCTCATCTCAGTCTTTCATTCTTCTCTCCTCCTCTTGACTTCTAGAATTCCCTGTCTCTATCCTGCCCGCACTCACCCTATCACATTACTTGTATACATTGTTTTTTCCTAATGACTGTTGCCTGTACCACAAGATTCATTTCCAGGCAAGATGCTCTGAGCGGGGTCGCTCTGCAAGGGTCACCCGCCAAAGGCTATTTATTTCTTTTTGGCACATTGCTTGTAATTAAAGACTGCTAGTGAGAACAATTTGTGAGATCTTATTTATGGTTTCCTAGGTCAGAGAGCCATCTCTTTGGCGTTGTCCTGGGCAGGTATGTGACTTATGCTTTTTCCACTCAGAAAATTGAACTCTATAAAGCATTATCTTAAAAAAGCATATTTAAGCTGGGCAGTGGTGGTGAACGCCTTTAATCCCAGCACTTGAGAGGCAGAGGCAGGCGGATTTCTGAGTTTGAGGCCAGCCTGGCCTACACAGTGAGTTCCAGGACAGTCAGGGCTACACAGAGAAACCCTGTTTCAGAAAACTGAAAAACAAACAAACAAACCCATATTTAGTTATTTTTATTTTATGTGTATGTGGATGGGTGTTTTGCCTACACATATATTTATGCACCATTTGCTTGCCTGGGCTCACAGATGCCAGTAAAGGGCACCAGATCCCCTAGAACTGGAGTTATATGAAGTTGTGAACCACTGTATGGGTGCTGGGCATTAAACCCAAGTCCTTTAGAAGAACAGCCAGGGTTCTAAACCACTGGGCTATTGCTCCAGGCCACAAAGTGGCATTATCTTAAAGAGATAGGCACACTTTGTTCCTTTCTCTGCTAATTCACAACTATTTTAATTCAATTCCAGCTCCTAGCATTCCTTGGAATATTCCTTTGTTAATAACGTTTTGCCAGAGTCAGGTCCCTCCTGGCAGTGCACAGGGGCAGATTTGAAGGCCATTTGCCGATTTCCTTGCTGTCTAAGAACCACGTTCCAGGGAGGACTCATCACACTCCGGCTTTTCAGCATCCAACACTCCTCAGTAAGCTTAAAACCTCTCCATCAGATGTGCCTACGCACCCAACGCTGCTTCTAACTATTCAAAGGTACTAGACGCCTAATATATTCCATTAATGCCTGAGAGCCTTTGAGAGACAGTTCAAGAGGCTCGGGGCTCTGTCCTGTTGACCTCTTTAAGCAAAGGCTTGGAAGGGCACGTGGGTCGCATGCATTTTTGCAGGTGACACGAGGAAGCTGGGAGGACCAAGGACTGTGACTGCATCCTGTACTGTGCCAGCATCTTCAGGAGGCTCATTTGCAATGGTCACAGCAGCCTGGCACGAATGATGGAGGCCATCTGTGGAGTCATTTGGAATGGCAGCCAGATAACCAGGTCAGTGTGACCTTGGAAATGTCGCTGGCATTTTTTTCAGGGTCACTTCCCATATCCAACATGTGAGATATGTTATAATATATATGTTATATACAATATAACATGTGTTATAATAAATTGTGGCCTTTGCTTACTGGGCTGGTGTGAGTGAGAAACTTCCCAGAGGCTCAGCTCCGTGCGTTGGAGACAGTATACTAGATATGAGTGTGCAAGCTTGCTGCCAGTATTTCAAGAAAAACACTTATTTTTATTTTGTCTATGAATGTGTCAAATGTACACTAGTTCACTGCTGCACATGAAGGCCAGAAGGAGGAGCCAAATCTCTTAGAACTGGAATACAGTTGCGGGCAGTCACACGGATGCTGGGAACTGAACCAGGGTTCTCTGCAAGAGCAGCCAGTGCTTGTAACCACTGAGCCATCTCTCTCCAGCTTTCCACTGTCTACTCAGTGACTTTTCCAAAGCCACACAGCCCCAGTCTGTGTATGAAAGTGCTGGGGTCAGTGCCTAGGGCTACGAAAAAGAATTTAAAAGATCTATCTGGGTGGTAACTGAAAAAAAAAATGGAAAAAAATTCCTGAGAGGGACTGAGTACAGAGACTTGAAAAATTATTATTATTATTTTTTAAGATTTACTTATTATATATAAGTACACTGTAGCTGTCTTCAGACACACCAGAAGAGGGCACCATGTGGTTTCTGGGAATTGAACTTAGGACCTCTGGAAGAGCAGTCAGTGCTCTTAACTGCTGAGCCATCTCTCCAGCCCTTGAAAAATACTTACAGCTGCAGATGAGTGGTCAGTCTGGGTGTGATCAGGCTGGGCCCATGGAGGACATGGGCTTAAAGGGTGAGTGAGTTGTCTCTGAGGACAGTGCCTGCATGACAGGTGATATTAGCATGTCCTGTTTAGACTAGTGATGGCAGTGACAGGTCCAGCATGGATGGGTGTTGGTGGGGATCATGTAAATTCTGCTGCTGCTGGTGAGGTCTGAAAGTGACGTTTCTAATGGATATCGAGAGCCCTGTGATTAAACTCCAAAGTTCAGGAGCTCATATATGAAGAAGAACAACTTAGAGGCTCTGGGACCCGAAGCTAAGTCCTTGGCCGTTCAAACCTCTCTTTAGGAAGAAGTGAATTTGTTTTGGATGTCGCTTAATAGGGCTAACTGGATTTTATGTCAAGTGCAAAGACTTAAAATAGACTTCGGTGATCCAGAACTTGATTAGTGTGCACAAGACCCCAGGCTCAAGACCCAGCATCGCATAAAACAAAAGCCACAAACCCCAAGTGCTAAGACAAACATACTTTATATCGGATAGCAAGGTGTTTGGCTACAGTAGATATTAAGATAATTGGCTATGCTGGGTAGAAAGATAATTTCGAGGGCTGGGGAGATGGCTCAGTGGGTAAAAGCACTTACCACACAAGCCTAAGGGTTCAGATCTCTACAAGCCACATGAAAGGCTGGAAAAATGGCACTGGTGGCCATCAGAGAGGACCCAGATTTAGTTCCCAGCACCTCTGTGGTGGCTCATAGTCACCTTTAACTCTAGTTTGCAGGGATCCAACAGTCTCTTCTGGCTTTGGCAAGCACAGCCCTTAGCATGTCTGTCTCTGTCTGTCTGTCTGTCTCTCTCTCTCTCTCTCTCTTTCTCTCTCTCTCTCACACACACACACACACACACACACACACACACACACACACACACACACTCTGAACAACGAAAAAGCCAAAGGCAGAGCACGTGTATCCAAAAAAGCATAGCATCCTCGTAGGGAGAGACAGGAGGATCTACAAAAGCTCCAGGAGCCAGATCTTCTGGCTTATGGCGCTGTGAAGAGACCCTGTCTCAGACAAGCTGGGGGGGGGTGAGGATGGCCACCCAAAGGCCATTCTCCAATCTCCCTAAGCATGCTGTAACGTGTGCATGTAATTAATGTATTATAGTACATTGGTTTTGAGTGCTCATTGCTACTCTATAGTGAGGGTAGCTACTTTTGCAGTCTCTAGAGCAGTGAGTGGTTCTCAACCTTCCTAATGCCGAGACCCTGTAATACAGTTCGTGTTGTCATGACCCCCCTCCCCCAACCATAAAATTATGTTTGTTGCTACTTAATAACTGAAAAGTTGCTACTGTTATGAATCGTCATGACTGTATCTGTGTTTTCCAATGGTCCACGGTGACCCCTGTGAAAGGGTCATTTGACACCCCTGCCCCGCAAAAGGAATCACACCCACCAGTTTGAGACCCATTGACCTAGACAAAAACAACCCGCAGTAAGAAATTACTTGTGCTAAGCATTTTCTAATGGAGATGCTGCCCAAAGAGAACATTTGCCTATTTCACAGGTGACCCCGTGCTCAGATCACCCTGAAGCCCATTTTCTTTGTCTACCTCTCCTTTGTCCCTGTCTCTGGTTGGGGGCACAGGGGAGGGAAGGTAGGATCTGGTGGCAGGGGGACTGCAGCAGCTTGTAGTGGGTCTCTGAGGTCTGAGTTCTCCTTCCTGGCTATGGGTGGCAGTTGGGAGCCGAGGGGATTGCTGCTGAGCGAACCCAGGCATTCCTACCTGGATTTAGGACTTTGCAGGTTTTGGCGGCTGAGAAGTCGGGCGGCTGAGACTCGCTTTTTGTGAACATTGGAAAGACCTGTGAGGAGAGAAATAATGGTTGCTATGAAAGGGGGGTTTAAACAATGGTTCACAAAATCTCCTCTGCTTTGGGTATGTGTGTGCACATCTGTGTGTATGTGTAGTGGTGTGTGCACGGGGCATGCTGTAGGTGTGTGTATATAAGTCAGGGAATAGCCAGGCCTGTCATTATTTAGGTGCTGTGTGTGAGCTGATCTTTTAAGCCAGGGTCTCTCACTGGCCTGGGGCTGGCTAGCTAGGCTAGGGTGGCAGGCTAGTGAGCCCCCAAAGATTCTCTTGCCTCTTCTTCCCCAGTGTTGGGACTACAACCATGTATCAACCATGGCTGACTCTTTCATGGGTTCTGGGGAATTGAACTCCAGTCTTGGTGTTTGCAAAGTCTATACTTTACCAACTGAGCCATTCCCCAGACCCCTCTTCAGAGCTTCCTGTGGAGTGGAAGGGGGCAGGCATTGGTGGGGCTTGGTGAGGTGGTTACAGACACTCAACCAAATGCCAAGGTGACTGGGATGGAGGTGAGGATGCAGTGGGCTCCTAGCTACACAGAGCCCTGCATGTGGGGACAGAAGTGTGGTCCCGCAAGGGCTTTTCTGAAAGGGGGACCAGAGTGACACAGCTACCGTCCCCAAGGGGAGCTCTGCAGACCCACCCTCCCCAAGGTTACAGAGGTGTTCCAAAGGATGTGTCAGGTACCTTGGGTCAGCTCTGGAGCTTCTGCCACGTAAGTGAGGCGGAATTTATTCCTCTTCCAGCTGCGGTCATTACTAATGAGGGAATTGTTCGCCTTCTCAATGTTGACATCATCCCCTACGCAGAACACATCACAGGCTGCCTGCGGCACACAGAGAGTTATCCCAGATGTTAGATCAGTTATCCTAGGTAGGTCCTCCCCAGGTGTTCCAAGTCATGGCATGGAAGCTTCCCTCCCTCCCTCCCTCTCTCCCTCTCTTTCTCTCTTCTCTTCTCATCCTCGCCTCCCTCTCCCCACCCATCGATCCAGACACCCATCCTTCCTTTCACCATCCACCCACCAACCCATTCACTCATCCACTGACCTACCCACCCTTTCATCTACCTAGCTATCAGTCCATCTATCTACCAACCCTTTCTTCCATCTATCCATCCATTTCTCCAACCATTCACCCATCCACCCATTATCCATCCATCCATCTATCCATCTATCCACCATTTATCTATCCATCTACCTAGCCATCCATCCATCATCCATCACTTATCTACCATCTATCTACCCATATCCACTCATCTATCCATCTATCCATCATCTACCCATCTATCCATCCACCTATCTGTCCATCCACTTATCTATCCATCCACCCATCTATCCATCCATCCACCCCCCATTTACTTTTCTATTCATCCATCTTCTTGTCCATTTCCACCTAATATTCCATACACCTACTTATTCATACATCCATTCATCTACCCCTACCCACTCTTCTACCCCACCTGTCAACCCCCACCCACCTATCTACCCCCACCTACCCGCCACCCTACATTTTGAGTAGTGACTTGAGGGCCTTACTTCTACTGAATTCAACACATCCATGATGACATTGATTACTAAATCCCACGTGCCCAGAGGCTTAACACTAAAAATGAAAGTAAATGCCATAGAATTTCCTTTCATCTTCTTCAAAAGGTTTAAAACAATTATATAAAGCCAGCACACACTGTCTGGATACACTCTTTTTTTTTTATTACTTTTTGGTCAAAGCTCCTTTATCAGCAAACAATAATCCTAAGAGTTACTGCTCAGAACCATTAGTAAACATTTTCTGAGACAGGTTCAGAAAGGTCTTTAACATTTGGGCTCCAGTGATGCCCCTGCCTCAGCCTCTCCAATAATGGAGACAGAGACATAAACAACCATGGGACTACTATTCAGTGAAATCTAAGAGTTTTCAAACACAGGTTTTATTATTAACTGGCTGTGTGCTGATTTACAGACAGTTGCCATGTTCACCAACAGAAAAACAGAAAAGCAAAATATTGTATTGTGGAGTATTATTTGACCACAAGAAGGGATTAGGTGGCCCATGTGGATGCACCTAAAAAACTTTACAACAAGGGAAAGAAGCCCATTGTGAAATGTCACCTGGTATTGGATTTCATCCCTAGGGAATGAAGAAGGAGGAAAGCCTACAGACACAGAAAAGAGTGACAGCTCAGGCTGGGGGGGACGGGGGCAAGGGGATGGGAGACCAGGAGCAACAGTTCTCAACCTGTGGGTCACAACCGTTCGGGGTGTGTGTGTGTGTCACATATCAGATGCTTAGGACTCAGTAGCAAGATCACAGTTATGAAGTAGCAATGAAATAATTATATGATTGGGGATCACCATAACCCGAGGAACTGTATTAAAGGGTCGCAGCGTTAGGAAGGTTGAGAAACACTGGTTTAGCCTCTGGGATGCTCCGTCAAGGCTGGCTGATGATCCGAGGAGAGACAGCTCTTTCAGAGGTGAATGAACCTGCAACCATCCCGGCTCTCCATGTCCGGGTGGAAATCCAGGGACAGGTTACAGACGTAGCTCCCCCTTGTAACCCACGGAGCCCTGGCCCTACGTTTCCCCTTTTGCCTTCTGCAAAAGCTCAATGACAGAAGCTGGCGGGACCTTTCCTTCTGGGGCTGATGATGAGGACAGAATCCAGGGTAGTGAACAGGACAGAGAGCAAAAGCCACAGGACTGCTGTTCAGTGTCCCCAGGATTCTGAGTGGAAAATATGTGTGTTAAGGTTGCTCAGATTCACTAAAGCTCTCTCCTGGCTGTGTGCATTGGGGAAAACCCCTCCCTTCCTATCTGTCTCCCTTTCCTTCATTTCACTTATGATCTCCTTTCTTCCTCCCTCTCTTCCTTCTTCTTTCCCTCTTTTTCTCCCTTCCCTCCACCTCCCTTCCTCTCCCATGCTGGCCAAGTAGCCTATCATTGAGCCATCTGACCATGGAGTTCCCCTACCCCGGCCCCCATGGACAGCTTGGCACTGTCTGTGGTACGGTGGGTCCCATACCTTGAAGACTTTCTTGGCCCAGGTCCTGAAAGCCTCTTCCTGTCCGCAGAGCTCATCCCCCTCCCTCATCTTCAGAATCCTCTCCCCGCCCAGCTCCTCCAGGAGAGTGTCCACTGCGTGCCCAAAGGCACAGAAGTGAGGGTATGCCCGAGAGCCCAGGCCGAAGACTGAGAACCTGTCCAGGAGAAAGAGAAGGTCTGTCTGTGATGGGAGGGTGTGGGAGGGGTGTGTGTGTGTGTGTTGGGGAGGGTCTGGTACCATGGGCCGATTAGCATTACTTCAAAATTCCCGTGAGTCTTGAACCCCTTTTATGGGACTGTATGTTGAGTCAGGAGCTTTAAGGAAGTGATCAAGGTTTTAGTAAGAGTCCTATAAAGCCAATTTCCTCTCCTTCGCTGCCCCTCCTCGCCAATAGGAAGGTAGTCACTGACAAGCTAGTAAAGAGAAGCCAGCGGGACCCCTCCCCTTGCTGATCTCCTGGCTTTCAGAACTATGGAATAACACTTTTCTATGAAAGGATGACTTCAGCCCCAAGGGCTCTTAAGATCCTTTCCCTTGGTCTCTAATAGCGACTGCTCCTTCTGGAGAAAGTTTTACTGGTTTCTGAGGAGGGAGAGAGAGAGAAGGGCAGTGAGCAGGAATTATGGGCTGTTGGATAGATGCCCCTCTGTTCGTTAGATCGTCGACCTAAAAAACCTCAGGAGAATGCTTCTGTTTGGGACAAATCAATTTGTTTTAAGAAGGACGGCAAAGGGCTGGTGAGATGGCTCAGCGGTTATGAGCACTGACTGCTCTTCCGAAGGTCCTGAGTTCAAACCCCAGTAACCACATGGTGACTCACCACCATCCGTCATGAGGTCTGACAACTTCTTCTGGAGTGTCTGAAGACAGCTACAGTGTACTTACATATAATAATAAATAAAAATCTTACCAAAAAAAAGAAGACGGCAAAAAGAATTCTAATAAACCTCTCTCAGCCTTTGACTACAGCATCTTCCTCAGACATGTGACTCCTAGGCTCACCAGCCACAGATCAGTTGGCTGACTCATGACAATGCTTCTGGACGAACTGAGGGGCCCACGCCACAATCACTGGGAGAATCAGTGTTTCCATGACAGTTGCTACTTTTGAGTACAAAGCTCCTATTTTAAACCTCTAAACCAACAGGTGGCTAAGTTCTCATCTGCAGGGCCAGATAGCAAAGATACCTAAGATTTCAAAGTTGAAGGTGCCTTGCAGAGCGGGTGGGGTGGATTAGACAGGAAAAAACAAGCGCCTGAATATTTTTAATGGCTGAAATTAAAATATCGCCATAATAATGAAGTACAATTATTTTTGGTGTGTGTGCATATGCGTATGGAGGACAGATGTCAACTTTAAGTGTTGTGTCTCCAAACTGCATTTGGGGGGTGGGGAGGGGCAGGACTGCTCACTACGTCTTGAGCATCCTCCTGTCTCTCTTTGTCGGTGCTGGGGTTACAGCTGCGCACAGCTGTGTTAGGGATGGGACTCAGGTTCTGAAGCTTGTGTGACAACAGCTTTACAGACGGAGACCCTCCCTCGCCATGCTCCTGGGTAAAATTCTTTAAATCCAAGCCCCCCAGTGGGAAGGAGGGAGGGTTTTACTTGGGGGGCGGGGGGTGGGATCGAGAGGGATAGAATTTTGCCTAAGGTATGAAGGTAATACTAAAATTATGTTCTGATATCAAGACCTAAGAGCTGCTCCACATTATAAGCAAGACCTGATGCAGACCACAGGCTTTAGCGGATAAAGACATGGCCGTGTCCATTGGCATGGGCTGCTGATGTTGGGGGTGGGGGCTGTGTATAGGGATGTGGGGAGGGAGAAGATGTTTTCTTGCTTTCTATTCAATTTTGATGCCAGCCTACAGCTGTTTTAAAGATACAGCATTGGGCTGGGGAGACAGCCCAGTCAGTGGGCAAAGTGTTCATAAGGACCAGCCTTCAGATTTCTAGAACCTACATGAATCTGGTAGCATGCGCCCATAATGCCAGAATTCCTGTAGCCAGAAAAAAGGCAGAAACAGGAAGCTCATGGGTCAGCCAGCTTGGAGTGTGCAGACCTGAAAAGAGACCCTGTTTCAAATGAGGTGGAAGCTGGGCATGGTGGCGCATGCCTTTAATCCCACACTCGGGAGGCCGAGACAGGTGGATTTCTGAGTTCAAGGCCAGCCTGGTCTACAAAGTGAGTTCTAGGACAGCCATGGCTATACAGAGAAATCCTGTCTTGAAAAACCGAAAAACAAAACAAAACAACAACAACAAAAAAAATCAAATGAGGTGGAAAGGGAGGTCCCACACTTGAGGCTGCTCTCTGACCTCTATGTGTGCACTGTGGTGTGTGTGCCTGCATGCAACATGTAACACATACACACACACACACACACACACTGCATACATGTACAAGACAGGAAAGAGTGTTAAAACATAGACACAGTTCTTCAGTCTAGGATCTCTACATCCTGTGCCCTCTGAGCCCAGCTCTCAGCAGTCATTAAGAAGGCTCATCTCAGGCTGGAGAGATGGCTCAGTGGTTAAGAGCATGGATTGCTCTTCTAGAGGTCCTGAGTTCAGTTCCCAGCAACCACATGGTGGCTCACAACCATCTGTAATGGGATCTGATGCCCTCTCCTGGTGTGTCTCAAGACAGTGACAGTGTACTCATATACATTAAATGAATGAATGAATGGATATTTAAGACTTAAAAAAAAAGAAAGCTCATCTATCTGGTCAAGGTGGGAGAAGTCTGTTCCTGGATGGTGGACCGACAGGGCGTCGGCCATATCTTGACCGTTATCCAGGACAAGGCTCCACATTCTTATTTTATCTCTCCAGATACTAAACTAAACACACATCGAAGACCCAGGTACTTGTCTTTGTTACACATCCTCCCCCAAACTGTCTCATGGCATGTGACTCTGCTTAGGAAAAGATGAAGTCGGGGAGTAGTTTTCAGATCTGACTTCATAGTCGAGGCTGTTGGCCGGGCTTAGAAGAAGAAAGGGCAGCAGCAGCCCCGGTTCTAGACCAACTGTAGAATCTCTTCAAGTCAGGCGTACACACCACATTGGTAGATCGAAAACAACCCCTCCAGCCCAGGTGGCTTTGTTTTGTTTGAATCTCCTAATGTAGCCCAGGCTGTCCTTGAACTTGCCATCCTCCTGCCCCAGTTTCTCAACTGCTGGGACTACAAGTGTACGCAGCCATGAGTGGATCACCCCAGGTGGTTCTAACGTGCACCCAGGATTGAGAAACACTAGATCATCTTAGGGGGTGCCGTGTGTTTGTCTCCAGAGACATTCATTCTGTATAAAATGTGTCTACTTGAAAAAGTGGCTCTGATAGTGGCATCTGGAGACTACTGCCCTTCAGGGCAGACAGTGGGCAGGCCTTAGTAATGGGCTCTGGGAGGGAGTTAGAGGGCATCGGAGGTTGCTGGGTACAAGCGTCCTCACACATGGGAGACCAGGTAGCGTGTGTTAGAGAGGGAGAGGACCCAGAGGAAGGGCGGAACACCTCAGGGGGAATTCTCCAGAACAAAGAACCACTGTGCAGATGACCCCCACCCTCTAAGAGCCTTTATCAACCCCATTCCCTGGCACCCTCACTCACCTCACATTGGCCAGCGGTCCAGTACTTTCAAAATTGTCTCTCAGGTCCGGTCCGTCACCTGATGACTTGCGGGAGTCAGAATAGGAGGAGACGCTGTTGAATCGGACCTTGTAGCTCCTGTGACAAAGGAATGGCAGCTGTGAGTTCTCTTTGAGCCCCCTCCTGAGGCCAACTCCCACTCTGGATCTTCAATTTATTGGTCCTGCTTCTGGAATCTTCTCTCTGGTGTTATTATATCACACCTCTGGACTCTTGAGAATTCATCAACTTAGCCGTAACTCATCACAATGATAGCCAACTGTGGTGGTTTGAATATATTTGGCCCCCACAGACCCTGTGTTAGAATGCTTGGCCCATAGGGAGTGGCACAATTAGGAGGTGTGGCCTTGTTGAAGTGGGTGTGGCCTTGTTAGAGTGGGTGTGGCTTCGCTGGAGGAAGTGTGTCACTGTGGCGGCAGATTTTTGAGGTCTCCTATGCTCAAGATACATCCAGTGTGGCACACAGTCTACTTCTGCTACCTGTGGATCAAGCTGTAGAACTCTCAGCTTCTTCTCCAGCACCATGCCTGCCTGTGTGCCACCAAGCTTCCTGGCATGACAATAATGGAATGAACCACTGAACCTGTAAGCCATAAGCCATTCCCAATTAAATGTTTTCTTTTTGTTTGTTTGTTTTTCGAGACAGGGTTTCTCTGTGTAGCCCTGGCTGTCCTGGATCTCACTCTGTAGACCAGGCTGGCCTTGAACTCAGAAATCTGCCTGCCTCTGCCTCCCAAGTGCTGGGATTAAAGGCGTGCACCACCACCGCACACCTTAAATGTTTTCTTTATAAGAGTTGCCTTGGTCATGGTGTCCTAACTAAGACACCACCCTTGCAAACTCCAATATGATAGCCATTTGCTCTCTGTGGTCATATTAATCTAAAATTAATTATAATAAACTAAAATAAGTTAAATATACACTAAGATTAAATAATATAAATGTAAAAACATAATATAAATGTAAAATAAAATGTAAATATATAATAAGCTAAAATGAAATAATATAAACATATTAAAATAGAAATATACAACAGATTAAAATTAAATATAAAAAAACTAGGTGTCTAAAAAGAGAGGACTTGGTAAAATGTGGGATGTACATAGTAGGTAAAACGTGGGATGCACATAGTAGGTAAATGTGGGATGCACATAGTAGATAAAATGTGGGATGCACATAGTAGGTAAATGTGGAATGCACATAATAGGTAAATGTGGGGTGCACATAGTAGGTAAAATGTGAGGTGCACATAGTAGGTAAATGTGGGATGCACATAGTAGGTAAAACGTGGGATGTACATAAGTAAATGTGGGGTGCACATAGTAGGTAAAATGTGAGGTGCACATAGTAGGTAAATGTGGGATGCACATAGTAGGTAAAACGTGGGATGTACATAAGTAAATGAGGGGTGCACATAGTAGGTAAAATGTGAGGTGCACATAGTAGGTAAATGTGGGATGTACATAGTTGGCACTCAAGAGGGGACTTTTTAGCCATAATGAAGAATGAAGTCATATCATTTGCAGGAAAATGGGTGCAAGGGGTGATAGTTATCTAAGCCAACCCTAGAAAGACAAATATTCCATTATTTCCTCTCATTTGTAGCTCCTAAATTCTATAATGATACATAAAACCATGTATTTATGAATGGCATGAAAGAAGAGTTGAGGTTGTCTAGGGGACAGAAGGGTGAGGGGAAGGTTGGGGTGTACAGGGAAATATGCTCAACCCACAGTGCATATTTGCATGAAAATTTAAAAATGGTTCCCTGCCTGTGCGCATCATATTGCAATAAAGGTGCTCAGTGGCCATATGTGGCTACTTTACAGCCAGCATAGACGGATAATATGTCAGCAATTACACAATGCTGGCCTATCCCCCTAGCACTCTCCTGCCACGGAGGGACATTCTTAGACCTTTTAGGGTCATGAGCCACATTTCCAGGAAGAGTGGAAACTGTTTTTGGCCCAGATTATATATTTATATCTTATTTTATATTTATGTTTTTACATTTATATCATTTAATCTTAGTTAATATTTAATTTAATTTTAGATCTGTGGCATGAGTGGACACTGTGGGCTAGGACACGTGCTTGCGGGTACATGTGCACGTGTGTGGAAGCATGTGCGTGTTCATGTGTGTGCATGCATGTGTGGGTGTCTTGTGCATTTGTGTGTGCTAGTGTGTGTGCATGTGCACATTAGAAGGTGCATGTCCAGTGTTGGTCAGAACATCCCTGGCTACATCTGAATGAGGCCTCTGTCTTCTGAGCCCCCACCACACCTGGCCATGCTTATTTAAAATGTGGGTTCTGAGGATGGAGCTCAGGGAGCGTCTCCCTATAGTCTCCACAGCCAAGGAGGATATCCAAGACCCAGGCCTCAGCAAAAGAGACTCTGGAAACCCCAAGACCGAAAACAAAAATCAGTTTCCATCAAGACTTTTCATCTTTAGACAAAACAAAAACAAGGGCTGGCAGTGGCTGCTTTTGGCAGAGTGTCTGAGTTCAGTTCCCAGCACCCACATGGAGGCTGGAGGCATATGTAACTACCCATAACCCCAGTGCCAAGAGATCCAACGCCCTCTTGTGGCTTCTGTGGGTACTGCACACGTGTACATACATAGACATACATAATTTAAAACAAAATCTTAAAAAACAAACAAACTAAAACAAGATTCCCAATATTCAAATAGGCAATCCTTTTTTTCCCCAAATCCACCCCAAACTAAGGTAGAATCCCAAGAAACACATTAGAATGCAAAAGGAGAGAGAGGGAAGAGAGGGAGGGAGAGAGGGAGGAAGGGAAAAGAGGTAAGAGAGGGAGGTAAGAGAGGGAGGGAGGGAAGAGAGGGAGGGAGGGAGGGAGGGAGGGAGGGAGGGAGGGAGGGAGGGAGGGAGGGAGGGAGAGAGAGAGAGAGAGAGAGAGAGAGAAAAGACAAAAAAAGAACACCCGCATTCTGGCAGCGTGTCTCTGGGCTGGATGCTTTTCAAAGTTTTTGTTCTAACAAGGTTCTAAATACACGGATGTGTATTTTCTGCCCCCAAAATAGACTCACATTGAGTCACTTCTCCAAATCTGTCATGCAGCATACCAGGGGGGTGGCTGTGTGGTTAACGGGGGAGGCAGGGTGGATGGTTGTGGGGTAAAAATATCAGCACGTGTACTGTATGAGGCTGGAGGTTTCTGCCATTGCTTTGCCTGTTGTTAATAATTCCCTCCATCCTCAGCACCAGCCTCCAGAGACTGGCATGGCAGGGATTTCTCCCCATTTGCTCAATGAGAAAGACCAAGTCCACAGAGGTCAAGGGATCTGCTTAAGATCACTGAGTTAGTAGCATAGCCTAGGTTAGAATTCACGTCTGAGATTCAAATGTAGCCAGGGATGTTCCTACTCTGGGTGTGCATCATCTAATGTACAGCATGCATGCATGCACACACACAAGCATGCATGCACACACACCAGCACACATACATGCACTCATGCATGCACACACACTAACACACACATGTATGTACATGTATATGAGACACACACACACATGCATTTATACATGCACACACACCAGCACACATGCATACACACTAGCATACACACACATGCACTCATGAATGCATACACACCAGCACACATCCATTCACTCATGCATGCATACATACACATCAGCACACACATACACTCATGCATACACATCAGTGCACACAATGCACTCATGCATGCACACATACTAGCACACACACATGCATGTTAGTGCACACACACATACACACGCACATACATTCATTCATGTATACACTCCAGCAAGCATGCATATACACCAGCACACACACATGAACTCATCCATGTGCACACACCAGCACACATCCATTCACTCATACATGCATACATACCAGCACATATACATGCATGTACATGCCTGTGCGTGCGCGCGTGCACACACACACACACACACACACACACACACACACACACAGAGATGCTCTCTACCTGTGCTGGCTGTCACGGGCAGCAACCAGACTGTGGGCTTCAAAGTCAGCATGGGAGAGGGAAGGCCCTTTACGGGGAAAGAAACGCAAGGGTTCCGGGTACCTAGAGCGGAGAACGGATGGCGCCCTATCTCTCCCTGAAGGAGGCAGGGATGGGGGAGATGCTGTGAGTGGAAAGGAGAGGGAAGGGGAGATTGAGGGCTAAGATGCTTGAGGTGGTGGGGAGCAAGGCCTGCCTAGGAGGTGCTCATGGCTCTGATCTCTGGGTACCCAGAACCTGGGTTTGGCCCTGTGCACTCAGGAGGCAACCCAGAGAGATTTTTCTCCATGAATCTTTAACTGCAATCAGCTATGGTCCTGCACACACATTTGTAAGTCACAGGGTTTGCTCTTCCGAAACAACCCTGTGTTGACTTCCTCGAGGGGTGTTCACCACCTCATAGAAGGTTCTGGAGGTTCCCAAAGATGGGCTGCCTTATAAAGTTGTGTCTGCCTTGTAAAATGCTTTGAGGGGGGAATCAGTTTTATCCTTCTGCCATATGGGTCCTGGGGATTGAACATAGCTACCAAGGTTGGTGGTGAGCACCCCCCACCACCACCACCTACTAAGCCCTCTTGTTAGCTCTTTGAAATGCCTTTGGAACGTGAGATATGCTTCCTTTAAGATTATGTGTGAAACACAGGCGTCCACCTTAGACGCTATCTTGTTTAACCCTTTGAACTTGACCTTGGTTGTGCAACCACGGTGAGCGCCAGATGGGTGGTTCTAAGGACAGAGTGACTCCCATTGACGTCTAGTGTGGGTTTCAAAGGCAGAGGAGGGACCATGGACCTAAGCTTTTCTAAGACTCTCCCCACCCCCTTTTTTTTTCTGGCTTGGTTCTCAGCAGTCAAAGAGTCCAGGTAAACAGGATAATCTCTGCTTGATCACTAAGGAATCAGAGGCACAGAGGAGAGGTGTGATTTGAGTCAGAGACCAGAACGTCAGCCACGGTGAAGCCCAGATCACCAGCTAAAAATCCATCTCCAAAGACTGGCAACCACGGCCTGGCCTCTGCATGAGTCCTAGGTGTCAAAACTGGCCAAGGGTTCCCAAGGGCACCCTGTGACATCGGGGGGTGGTGGTGGTAAGGGACATTCACTTACTTCCTCTCCTCTTGCACAGAGTTGGGGTGCCTCATCTCCATTAAAGCACAGCCAAATTTCTAGAAGTCAAAACAATGTGAAGAATGCATTAGAGGGTAGGCACGAGGTCTGGGGCCATAGCTGGTAAAAGAGGAGCCCGATGCCTGATAGATATCAGGGGTGGAGGTGGGCAGCACTGCCCCAGCTGCAGGTTCAACCCAAGTGTGGGGGTGGGGTGGCTATTTAAAGTGCAGGTGTGAACTCTCCACCCCAATATACAGCTAACTGTTGAGGTCTTTACTGTATGAAAGTACTGCTCTGAGCTCAGAATTGGGGTGCCTTAAACACACAGCTCACCGAGGGGACCATTTATCTAAGGGACACTGATAGAAAAAAAAAAAACCCATGGTATTGTGCTACTTGCCCGAGTTGGATCAAATGAAAGTCTTGGCTTTGGGGATTAGGGAGGGCTTACTTCTGAGTGGGGTAGGGGTCCAACTGTGGCTATTTTCTCTAGGGGATGGAACCCCAATGCTAGGACAGGGGCATCCGCTTACCTCCCCGTTCTCTGGGGGGTCTCCATTGCCAAAGGTGCTGGTGACCACCAAGACCAGGGCTTCGTGCTCCAGGTGCACGATGTCATACTCCTCCATGGACATAGCCTAGGTGGGCAGGGACACAGGGGAGGGGAAAAGGGGTGAGCGGTGACAGGGAGAGATAAAGTGACAGGGGATGAGGGTGTGGGGAGGAAGAAGGGAGCAGTTCCGAGTTGCCACCTTGCACGGGGCCCAATGTTCTAGATGTTTTCTATTTCATGGGCTCATACAGGTAACGTTAACGCCTTTCACTAGCATGAAATCTTGCTGTGACCATTGTGTCCTGAAGGATTATGGGAATCCTGGGTCCTGGTCCAATGAAATGGTTGCTAGGAGACTAGATCTGACCTCCCAGGTGCTAGGACTAGAGGCAGGCCACCACACACTTGCATTTGGGAGCAGGCCATCTAAACTCCAATTCTTGTGCTTGGGTGGTGAGTGCTTTACTGGCCAAGCCATGTGCCCCCAATCCTAGGGCACTGGATTTTTCCTGATAGTGGAGTCTGGACCATGGTTAGCCTAGACTTGATCTGGCAGTACCTGATCAGGCTTGCTCAGTCTTCTCTAAGCCTGCCTCCAGTGCCCCAAAGGAGCTGAGCCCTCCGAGGCTGAGGTGCCTACCGTAGGGCGAGACTGTTAGCTGTGCCTTAGCGTGACGTGCATATTTCTCAAAGTACGTTCTAAGGAACCCCAATCTCCCATGAGAACAAGAGATTCGTGGCCAGATACGTTTGGGAAATAAATATAGCTAGTCATTTCCCAAAATATGATGTTCATAGATAAAGGTTGTAAACAGCTCTGAAAAGTCCTGCCTGATATGACCCATGAACCTAGGTCTTTCACACTGATCCCATCGGGATGCCTTCTCTTCTGTCTACTAACATTTTGCTCTAGAGATAGGGGTTTCACGTGGTCTGGACTCTTGTATATACAAGTATGTGAATTATTTCTTTTCCACCAGGGTCCAGGGAGCTGATAGTACTCGCTCACCTTGGCATCGAAGGCATGCTTGAAGATCTCGCACAGGGTCTTGGCATAGGCTTGGGATTTGCCTGTCTCGGTGGCGTAGAGAATGGTCGCTTTGACTCTCTTGGCCATGGCCTGTCCCATCAGCTTGGCTGAGAACTTGACAGCCCTGCAAGGGAGCCGGTGGAGAGAAGAATGAGAGAAAGAGAAAGGACAGGATATGCTGAGACGTAGGGACCCTTTAGAGACACACCACACCCCAGAGTTCAGAGACCTGTATTGACTTCTACATTAGTTCCCCAATGCAACAAGTTCTGAGGTCCAAGGTTGGCAATGTGGATGTTGTTGGGTGGTTGTATCTAGTCCTGAGCGCCTCATAATGTCACCAATAATGCCCAGGCCATGAATTAGAGGGCCTTTAGAGATTTTTGAGAAAAGAATTTATGTCATGTATTCATTTATTGCCTGTGCATGAGTAGCCTTGTGCTTCTGCCTCAGCCCAGACATGGAGGTCAGAGGTCAGTCTTCTGTTTCTACCATGTGGATCTTGGGACTTAGACTCAGGTCCTCAGGCTTGGCAGCAACGTCTTTACCCTCTGAGTCATTTTACTGGTGGGAACTTCAGTGGTTTCTAACACCCGCCAAAGGAGAACCAGATTGCTTTATTTACAAATACACATTCAGCCAAGGTTATGCATGGAGCTTGGTACCCAGTGGGCACCATCTAGATAGACATCAAATAACTATCAAAAGAAATCATGAAGTTTTAAAGATGCTGCACCTAAACTGGAAGGAGCTTTACACCAAGTTGGAGAACTTTGAGCTAGGGCTGTACTGCTGGGGGTGGGGGAAGGAGAGGGAGGCATGGAGGGTGGGGTGGGGGGAGGGAGAGGCTGGAGTGGCTGCCCACCACAGATTTAGCTGTACCTGAACTTCCATTCCTACCTTCACTAGAAATCTCCTAGAAAACAGATTACTAGATATCTCCCACCTGGGGCTTATTGGCAGTTAAGTTCATCATTTTATGCAATTAGGGAAACCACCCACACTGTAGGGAGGCTTTGAGCTCAGGGAGAGGGAGGGAGAGAAATGAAAGGTGCCTAGAAGGCTCTCCTGGAAGGCTGGGAGCCCAGAGAGTGGGTATAATTAACTCACAAGGTCTCCACCCTGAACTTTGCAACAGTGTTTCTCACAATTGCCTTTCTCTCCTGGAGCCTGCAGGATAAAACTGTAGCCAAATCTGACTGTTTAGGGTACTCTGGTAAGGAAAGAAGGCTGCTGGTGAGCTCTTAATGTTAGGAAGTTGCAGAGATGGAGGGAAGAGAGAAGGATGGAGGGAAGAAGGGATGGAGGGAGGGAGAACCTGACCATCTACTAGGTCCAAGTTCATTAGATCAGGTACTGAAGGGTGGACTGGAGTCTTGCCTTTGGGGACCCTAGTACATAGCTGGTAGCTGCTGTACACTTGGATGCTACACATGAGGGTTCTAGGATCTGGGGGCAGAAGACAAACTAGCTTAGTTTGGGTCAACATCTTCTGCCAAAAAAAGGTTCCCACTAAGTGGATGGGTGGGGTTTTGTTTCTCGGGACAGAAGGTTGGTCACCCCATTACGTCATCTTTGTGGCGGACACCATATATGTCAGCTTGACTCTGGATTGAAAGTGATTCCTCAGGGGTCTTGTTCCATAGTTTCTTGATCTTCCATTTGGCTCAGTAAGACATCATCATCATCATCATTATATTATTATTATTATAAAACAGGGTTATGTAGTTCAACCTGGTCTTCCCTAACTCAATACCCTGTGTATGTGTGTGCCTGTGTGTGTGTGCCTTGTGTGATTGTAGAGCAGGATGGATGCACCTATCACCGAGTTGGCAGAGGTTACAGCACCCACCTAGCTCCAGGTACTCCCAGCTTGTGGGCAGATAAATCCCTCCATCCCCCAGTGCAGGTACTCACTCTGCCAATTTCTTGAAGCCAATGGCTCGCCGCTTCGTGGGGGTCCCGTTGGTGCCCTTCCACACGTGGGTGTTCCATGGATCAGGCTGGGAAGAGAAGTGATGATACCAGTCAAAGCCCTGGGGAAATTCAATCCCACTGAGAGATGCCCAGAGTTCCCTGGGGCTGGGGCTGCCCAACCTCAGTCCCACAAGGTAGGGATTGAGCCCAGGATGGGTTCACATGTCCCATGTACAAGGTGATGGGTATATCTCCCTGCAGTGTCCCACCAGCCCTTTCCTCTCAGCCCCATTCCTTTAGACTCCATGTTTGAAATAGAGTCTGGATACACAGCTCAGGCTGGGTGCAAATTTCTCATCCTTTTAATCAACTCTCCTGAGTCTTGGGATTGTAGGTGTGTGCCACCATGTCCAGCTCAAACTCTTCCTAGATCTGCACTTCCTCTTCCTGAATACCTACTTCCTGTCTCTTTAAGTCTCTATGGCTACTGGGCACACCCACATCTATAGCACTGATCTGTTTGAAGAAGGCCCTTGGGAGTTGGGAAAACTTGGCCCATGCATGGTGGGTCTCAGGGTAGAGGGGAGCCTGGGGCAGGGTGGGGCAGGACCTGGTACTCAAAGGATGGGGTGAGCCGGTAGTTGAGCATCTCCTGGTGGAAGACAGGGGTGATGCTGCCCGACATGGGGGGCACAATCCACACCCAGTCGGCGGGACAGCCCCCTCTGCAGCGGTACTCATTCTCCATGTGTTTGATGAAGGACTCCGTGGCAGAGTGGTGGTCCACAATGGTCACCTTGTCACTCTGCAGGAGGAGAGGGGACACGAAGTCAGGAAGGATGAGAAGGTGGGATGTTTGTGTACCTCCCCTACAGAGTCTGCCAAAGGGCAGCCCTTTATGACTCTGTTCTTTAAGTCTAATTGCACAGGAGGAAGGTTCTGCTTGGTGCAAGTCCATCTCCAAGAACTCCCTTATTCATCATCTCTTTAGTCAGGGGGCAGAGCCTCAGGTGGGAGCTCGACTCTCAGGGTTTCAGTTTCTTGTTTGTCTGTGTACTTGTCCCCCTGCTTTATTTACCTTCTGTAATGATTTACAGTGGTGAAACAAAACGCTCTCAGTGTAGACAGTTTTAAGGAGTTTGAGCCTATTAGAGATCAAATGAGTAGGGCAGTGTGGAGGTTTGAAGATGCTTGGCCCAGGGAGTGGCACTAGTGGGAGGTGTGGCCTTGTTGGAGTGGGCGTGGCCTTGATGGAGTGGGAGTGGCCTTGTTGGAGTAGGTGTAGCCTTGTTGGAGTGGGTGTAGCCTTTTTGGAGTGGGTGTGGCCTTACTGGAGTAGGTGTGTGTGTCACTGTGGGCATAGGCTTTAAGACCCTCATCCTAGCTGCCTGGAAGCCAGTCTTCAGCTAGCAGCCTTCAGATGAAGATGTAGAACTCTCAGCTCCTCCTGCACCATGCCTGCCTGGACGCTGCCACACTTCGCACCATGATGATAATGGACTGAACCTCTGAACCTGTAAGTCAGCCCCAATTAAATGTTCACAGCAGTAAAACCTTAAGAGAGGCTGCATGGAGGTGGGCAGAGTCTAGCACAGGCTGGGGGCTGGTGGGCATGGATTCACAGACTGTCTAAGAGACACTGCTCCACGCCTTCCCTTTCTTTCCTTCACCTCTCTCATGTCCTGAGTGTCTACACCAAGGGCCAAGTTCCGATCATTTCTACAGCTCTTTAACCCTTCACAGGAGGTTGCCTCTTGCCCCGCCTCCTGCACGGACCTCTGCACCCTGTTGTTCTGTGAGGTGCCTGCTCTATTCACGTCCACCCAAGGTCTGAATGAACATGCCTATCTTCTGTCTACCAGGGCAAGGTTAATGTCAAGTCTTCAAAGGGTCTGTCCACTTGGCATAACGACAGTGCCCACCTTGTGCTGAAGAGCAGTGTGGTTTGGGTTTATTTCCCACCCATTTTACTATACCTCCTGACAGAGGGGCAGGGAGCTATATGGCTGAGGGTAAAGATGGGTAAGTCTGAGTCTCTAAGAGATGGAAAAGCATGGAGAACCTGTCATCAAATTCAGTCCTTCCTCTGACTTCTCTACATCAAATGTCCACCCTGCCTAGGTCGTGACAGGAAGGCATAAGGGAGCCAGAAGCAGGTCACGTGACATATGGGAGTCCCCGAAGGTGATTATTTTTGGTGTCTATGTATTCAAGTGTGTATTTGTATGAAGGTGCATGCGCATATATGTGCATGTGGAGGTCTGAGATGAACTTTGGGTGTCATTTCTCAGACGCCCGTTTGAGAGAGCCTCTCTCATTAGCCTGGAACCTCACCAAGGTGGGCTAGGCTAGATAACCAGAGAGGATCCAGGAATCTGCCTCCTGTCTCACTGGGGTCACAAGCGTTCATCCCCTCTCTACCTGGCTCTCTGTGTGGACTCTGGGGATTGAATGTAGGATCACTTGCTTGTGAAGCCAGCCCTTCACGGACTGAGCCAGCTCTCCAGCCCCCAAAGGTGGACTTTGCTAGGCCCTCTGTTTGTCTCTAGAGCAGTGGTTCTTAACCTTCCTGACACTATGACCCTTTGATACAGTTCCTGATTGTATGACCCCCACCACCTGTAAAATTATTTTCATTGCTCCTTCATAACTGTAAATTTGCTACTGTTATATATCATAGTGTAAATATCTGTGCTTTCCGATGGTCTCAGGCCACCCCTGTGAAAGGGTCGTTTGACCCACAGGTTGAGAACCACTGCTCTGGAAGGTTCTTTCTCTCCTCTCTCCTTTGAGGCTTGAGTTTGGTGCTGAGCCCTAGGGTACCTGGAAGCTGTATAGGACAGCAATGTTAATCTCCACCAGGGCTTGGTCCTTCCAGAGGGAGGATGTCTTCCTCATGTCCAAATCCATCTTCTTGGCTACTTCCTGGGAGGGCAAAGAAAGCATCAAATCACAGGCTGGCTAAGTCTGGATTTCAGACCAGAGACAGCGAGCACAGTTTTTGCAATCTTAATTATCAAGTTAACCACTCACGGGCTGACTGACTCGCTTTATAGGCTCTGAAGATTTGCTATTGGCAACCCAGTTGGTAACTAAAGAGACATGGCTGGCCTGTAAGGCACTAAACTCATGTGCCAATCAGCGCAGGAGAATGTATGTGCCAATGCCTAATACTTGAGACCTGGAGACTCCGGCACTAGCTGCTTTCTAAGCCAATGACACTCTAGCAAAATAACTGGAGAGAAATATGTCCTGGCATTAATACTTGACATAATAGAAATGAGTAGCAGGTCACAGTGGCAGAGGCCCGGAGGCAAATTCCTTAATTAAAGTTGTGCTTTTCCCTCCCTTTGTCAAGGCTAGTCACTGGTGAGAGCCCAGGTCTCATTACAACGCTCCGATGCTACCATCGCTCAATTTGGCTAAATTGCTCCTCAGCCCGGCTGATATCATGTCCAGCCTCTGGAATTGAAGGGCCAGGGTGACAGAGTCTCTCATTTAAGTCATGAGGCGACCCGGAGAGCGGAGAGCTAAGACTTATTAATTCACTGTCCAAGGCGAAGGCTTTCAGTTTAGCTTGGATTGGACTCAGGGACACCTCCACAGGAAGTGAATGCATCCTGCTTTATGTAAATCTGTCTCATGCCCCTGGTGAATTTCGGAAATGGGGAAGGTTCATAGAGCTGGGCATGGTGCAGTGTTACTTTGATTAAAAGAATAAAAAAAATGTTGAAAACAAAATGCTCCTTTTGACTTGAAGAAAAAACCCCTGAAACAAACAAAACCCAAAGCAAAACTTCCAGATGACAGTTGAATTAGGATACTGCTTGAACTGGAAAACAGCCTCCTGTGGTTTTTCTCTCTTGCAGGAGGCTTGCATATACTGGTGTCCACCTGCTAGGGAGCCTGGGAATTCTGATACTCAGACCACACCCCAGAGTGACAGTGTAAGAATCCTATGGACTGGAGTCCTGCCACCATGAAACTCTCCAGGTCACCCCTGCAAGGCTGATGACCCCGGACACCAGTAAATATTTGTTTTATTTTTCATGCTTTTGAAACAGGATCTCAGGTAGCCCAGGCTGGCCTGGGAACTGGCCATGTAGCCTTGACTTCCTGATCCTCTTAATTCTACCTTCCAAGTACAGGATTACAAGCACGGGTTACCCTTTAGGTTTAATAGCCTAAAGGTAGTGCTGGTCTCTGAGTTCTAATCTCCATTCTTCACTGAAAGACTGTGTGATCCAGACTCACCCCTGACTCCTCAGTTTCTCTGTAACTTCCTTAGAAACAAGACTGACAGTTGCAAATTGCCGTTAGGACATTTGCTAACAAATACAATATAACAACAACAACAACAAAATACTCCCCCAAATAAAGTAGGGCTGTGGAGACAGCTCAGTGGCAGAGAGCCTGGCTAGTGGGGGCTCAGGGACTGGGGTTCAACCCCAGTATCTTAGAAACAAACAGGAAAACAAAACCAAGCAAACGCAATACACCAAGAACCCCAATCCTCCCAAGCACACACACCCTGCCTGGCTTCTCCAGCCAGCTATCCACTCCCAGCACTCCTCAATGGCCTGATCGGACCACCCTGGTCCAAGATAGTCAAAAGAAACACATCTGTACACAGCATGCAAAGCCATTTCTCCAGCCACTGTTGCTTAAACTGTGGACTGACAGCCATTTGAACAGCACCTATACAGTGTCTCGAATCATATGTCAACTGCAAAGGGTCCTGATATACAGGAGGCTCAGTATAAACACCATAGAGTTTTATGTATGGGACTTGGGTATCTGAGGGGTGTATGTTTCTGCATATGTATGGGTGTATCCATGCACAAATATATGCGTGTGTGTATGAATACACATGCATGCATGTTCATGCAGAGACCAGAGAGTAGCCTCTGGTGTCTGTTGTTCTTCAGGGGCTGTACATCTTGTTTACTGAGGCAGGCTCTCATACTAGCCTGGAACTTTCCAAGTAGGATAGGCTTCCTGCCAGCGAGCCCCAGAGATCCACCTGTCTCTACTCCCCTTGTCCTAAGATTATGTGCAACCACTACCATGCCTGGTGTGTAAAAATGTGAGCTCTGGTGATTAAACTCAGGTCTTCAAGCTTCGGGTGGGAGGCACTTGACCTACAGAGTCATCTCTCTGTCCACCTGTAGATTCTCACATCGGAAGGGGCCTCGAGAATGTTCTGTGGATGTCAAGGGAAGGCTAGTGTGCAAGGTGCTCACACAGTGTTCTCTGTGGTGGTGGTTGCGCTATTTACTTCTTCAGGCCTCGCTAGGAAAAAGACAACTGCTTCTGGCATGTCTAGATTTACCAGGACTGCAGCTCTGTCCCAATACACCCAACCTCCCAACTCCTCAAAGCTGCAGAGCGGTGTCCTCTGTTCCTGCATTTGGGGACCATTGAGGGACCTCACCTCCAGGATGTTGTATCGCGAGTTGTCACAGTAATCACGGACGCCAATTTCCGTGCCCATGTACCAGCCACTAAAGGGACAGGCGCTGAACTCCAGGCCCCCAATCTCCAGCAGCATGTTGGACACAGCAGGGAGGCCATACCATTTGAGCCCCAGGTCCTTAAACCAGTCGAACCTGCAGAGAGCAACATGGCCCTGCTCAGCATGTGGCCAGCATCTCCTGAGCAGCATCTTCAGGATGGAGATGCTTCAGGCCCAACACCAACTGGGACCACGTACAAATCCCGATTATTGATAGTTCCTTCTCCCTATTATCTCCTCTTTACCGTGCCTTCATTTTTTAATCTATGCTCACTTCCCAGCTAGATGTTCCTCCCTCTGGGAAACCTTCCCAGTGTCCTGTTGGGTCCAGGTGACCTCATATTTCCCCTTTGCTGTGCTTTCTTGGAACTATTTTAGGAGTTATTGGTCTATGATCTTCTCCTCTTTGACACCAACCACAGAGGCAGGGATAGAGTGAAGACCACAAAGCCGTCTGAACAGGCCTAGAGGTGGACCCACGTAAGGTAAGTGCACCCAGGAATCTGCTTGTATTGCAATGGATCAGGTGCCTCAGACAGGGGTTCTCAGTCCAGGGAAGACAGAGGTAAGGCAGGTGGGGTACCAGTCCCAGGGGCAACCTTCTGTCCCCCCCCCCCCCTGGATGGAGCTAACAAGATCAGCACTGTTATTTGTGTATGAGGTATTTGAAAAGAATCTGCACTTAAAAAAAAAAAAAAAAAAAAAAAAAAAAAAAACAACCCTCTTTAAATAGTCCCTCTTGTGTGACTTTCCTAACTCGCCAGACCCTCATGTCAGGTCTGAGCTGATCCTGTGTTTATTTAAGAAGTTGAGATGTAGCTCATCACAGATTAAAAATAATTAACTGGATTTTTAAGATCTATTTTGCGTATGACTTAAGTTTCTTAGTAACCTCCCTCGGGTTTGGCTCTGGTCTAGCACCTCAGGGTGGTGTTCCTTCATTCATTTTATAATTACATTTATTTGTGTGTGTGTGTGTGTGTGTGTGTGTGTGTGTGTGTTCGTGTATGTGTGTGCCAGAGGACAGTTTATAGGAGTCAGCTCTGGCCTTCCACTGTGTGGGCCCTGGGATCGAACTTGTGAAGTCAGGCTTGGTAGCGAGCTTCTTTCCCAGCTGAGCCACCTCACTAGCCTAGCGTGTCTTTCACTCTGAGAGTGCACATGTTTCTCTGACCTTGGCCTCCTAGCTACTTCTGGGCTCCAGATTCTCTCTGAACTTGGTTCACCCAGGGTCAGTCATTGTATGCAGCAGCTTCCTCTATTAGATGTCTGTGTCTATAGGGAGACAGTAGGTATGTCTAATCTTGTGACCTCCCTAAGAGCTGGGCAGAGGGCAGGTCATGGAGTTGCATCTGGTGGTCCAGGCTAGTTCAGAAGGACATAAGATGGGCAGAGGAGGTAATGGGAGGGGGAACCCCCCCTCCCCCGAGAGCACTCCCTCTTACTTGGGGTGCCTGATGGGAACTTCCAGCACCAGCTCTGGGGGGATCTGAAAGAGTTCAGGGTCGTTGCCATTGGCCTGGAGCAGGAGAGGCAGCACATCAAACCGGCCTCTTGGGGGTTTCCAGCCCTGCTGTATACAGATCTACAAACAGAAAACTCAGTCACAGCTCTACCCCTGCCCCCCCAAACACAGCACACAACGGGCATTGGGGAGGGGGAGGAAAGGGGGGGCAAACGGAGGTCTTCATGCAAGCCCTCTGAGGCCTCTCAGTTATGAGTGCTGCTTCAAAAAATAAGAGCCACCATTAGAAGCTCTGTCTGACCTCACCATAGAACCAGGGCAGCTTCCCCAGGGAACACACGTCAGCCTGATCCAGAAAGTGTCTCCGGTGCTGTGCTGGCTGTGCACACGGAGTGGTTGAGGGCTGAGTCTCACTGACTGTGGCATCCTCCACGGGCTAGCTTTTAATGTGTGGTGTTAAGTGTCACAAGAGACAAAGGAAATCTCCAGTGCCATGGCTCTCTGCAGAAAACACACGCACAGCTGTCCGCAGGCACAGCGAGACGCAGGAGATGAAATGTTTCCGAAGCTTCATTAAGAAAGAAGAACTTGGAAGTGTGGCTCATTTCATTAGCACTCACTTTGTTTTGTTTTTAATTTTTGTTTGTTTTGTTTTTTGAGGCAGGGTTTCTCTGTGTAGCCCTGACTGTCCTGGAACTCACTCTGTAGACCAGGCTGGCCTCAAACTCAGAAACCTGCCTGTCTCTGCCTCCCAAGTACTGGGATAAAAGGCATGTGCCACCACTGGCCGGCTAACACTCACATTTTAAACTGTGAATTTTAAATCCAACAATGTACCTCATATGAATAGTAAGTCATTAATAATGGACTGAGACTTTTAATCAAGCGTTTGATACTAACGTTAAATAAGATGACACTTGTTCATTTACTAAGTATATTAAACTTATGTTTAAGGAACACAATAAAGTATATTAAATATCAATAATAGTTTATTAATTATATACATTATATAATTTCTTTCTGTGGTGTACATATATTGTGTATTGTGTATGTGTTTATGCGTGTAGGCTTTCTATCTTATTTTATTTGAGACAGGCTCTTTTAATACCTGCACTATTATTTTATTTATTATTATTATTTTATTATTATTATTTTAGATGATGTATAAGGATGTTTTGCTTGGGTATATGTCTACACACCAGGTTCATCACTGGAGACTGCAGTGCCTAGAAGAGGGCGTTAGATTTCCTTGGAGTTATAGACAGTTGTGATGTGGGCCATGGGAATTGAACCAAGGTCCTATAGAAGAGCCAGCAGTGTTCCTAACCACAGAACCATCTCTCCAGCCCAGAGGGCCTCAGTATGTGGACCAGGCTACCCTGGCACTATGTAGACCAGGCTGACCTCAGAACCCCAGAGGTTCATCTGCCTCGGACTCCATGGTGCTAGGCCTGAAGGTATGTGCTACCATGCTTGGCTCCTCCGAGACATATTTTCTGAGACATGCCCTCTGACTATACCCAGAGCTCAGTGACTTGGATAGAATACAATCGATCCTCCTATCTCTGACTCCTCTGTGCTAACATGACAGGTATGTGTCACTACGTTCCGCTCTTTACCCGGGTGCTGGGATCTCTGTGCAGCCAGCCCTTTACCCACTGAGCCACCTCTTCAGCCTCAGTTTTGCTTTGAGACAGAGTCTCACTAAGCTCAGGCTGGCTTCACACTCACAGGCCCTCCTCCACCTCAGTCTCCCGAGTGTCGGGAATACAGGCACTACCACCACCATGCCGCATGAGGAAGGACAAAATTATTGAACACATTCAAATATGATATTTTATAGTAAAATTGAACCTATTTAACCCATTGAGTTTCCAAATTTATCAATGTGCTAAACTGCTCCACCCCATTATATATACTCTACTATTCTAATTTCAAAATATACTCAACATAAGATTATAATGGGGGTGGATGGTTGGAGAGGCATCACAAAAGTTAGTAGAATTACCTACTCTTCTAGAGAGTCTGGTTCAATTCTCAGCACCCATGTGGGAACTCACAACTGTAATTCCAGCTTCAGGGGATATGGCATCCTCACACTAATGTTTATAAAATAAAATTAAATAAATTATTTTTAAAGAGTAATCTGCTGTATGGATTTTTTTGTTTGTTTGTTTGTTTGTATTTTGTGGTCACCTAGGAGATCTCTTGGTTGGGGTCAGCTGGGAAGCATGCTTACAACCCTTTGCTTGCATGGGCACGATCAGGGCAATGGTATCAGGGCTCCATGTAGCCAGGTTTTGGGGTGCTTCTTTGTGCTGCGTGAGCAGAAGCCAGGAGAACTGATGCTGGCTATAGAAGGTTCTGGACACAGATAGGGGAGAAAGAGTTGCGGTTCACAGTCATGTTCAGCTAAGCAGGAGGCAAGGTCAGCCAACTACACGCTTAGCAGTTAGTGCTCAGCCAAGTGGAACGGAGTCTGGGGAGCCTGGCCCAGACTCGGAGTGCACAGGTGCGCCTCCTGGTTGCCCTGGTTACAGCCGGTTCTCAGGATTATCACATTTCAATGAGAAAAGCCTTATGCATATGAAGTTGGCATGCCTGGGAGAGGGGAAAAGCAGGGTGTGTGTGGGATGAGTAAATCGGGACGGGGTGTTAGCATCTGTCTGCTGTGGTGTACCAGTGGGGCAGAGTACATTTGAAAGTGTCTCTTCCCAGAACTGTGCAGCATCATGTCCACTTGGAAGGGACCCCGGGAGGGGGGGATGGGCAGTCTTAGTTCTCTTGGTGGCCTTTGTCAACTTTTGGTCCCCAGGATTTAGGTATAGTGATGTCTGGGCCAGTTGAGCCTGACAGTCAAGTCGGGCTAGCTCAACACACTGCCCCTGCTGGTGCTTCCTAGGTGCTGGGATTAAAGGCATGTGTCACTGAACCGGCTCCAGCTCAAACTATTGATCAGGACACAAAGGAGCCATGTAGGTCAGCTCAGGAAAGGTGGTCCCGGGGATATGACTTCTCTGAACCACGTTGGTATTGGTGGGAGTCTGGGGGAACTTCCCTGGGGTCCTAGACATTCCTTCATTCACTTAATATTTTAGGATCTGTGCTTGGCATTGACAAGTGGATTTCAATTCTGAAAGGGGACAGAAGCTTCCCCAGGAAGGGGTTGGGGCAGCCAAAGGGGTGCATGTGGTGGATTTGTGGGTGGTCACAGGCAAGAGCAAGGTCTGAGGAGTGTCTCCTGTGCCCCTTGCTGGCAGGACCCTTCAGGGTAGACAGATTAAACTGGAAAAGCACAGAGGTACGGGTGGGGGTCGGGGACGAGGGAAGGGGTGGGGGAGGGGGAAGGGGTTTACGGAGAGTCCAGCGGGGATAGGCTTGGGGCATCTAGACTCACCTCTGTGAACTCCACATTAGCTGGATCTCCCAAGGTAGAGCCATCTGGCTGCTTGTAGCCAGCATAGCGGATGAGCTGCGAGTTCCACACTCGGAAGTCATGCTTGCCATCAGTCCTCTGAGGGAATATAGTGATGGCCGACCTTGGGAGAGGAGAGAGGACGGGAAGAAGTCACCAGGGCGGGACTTGTCCCTTGGAGGAAGGACACAGTGACAAAGCTGGAGATCAGATGTCCAGGTCTCCAGCTGGAGGACGGAGCCAAGTTAGCAGCTCTGCCAACAGAACTCTTGGGCTGCGCAAGGTAGGAAACACACAGCCTGGTTTGGAAGTTATGATCCTCCTGCCTCAGCCTCCTGAGGCTGGAATGAGAGGTGTGTCACACACACACACACACACACACACACACACACACACACGCACCCACCCTACATGAATATTATCTTGCATCCCTCACCTGGAATTCCTCTCTGCTGTCACACACTATTCCCACAAACAGCTTCCTAGTTGGGGCTCACCCGACCCTGCTTCTGAGCACGTTCTGTAGGTCTTTCTCTCTAAGCATTTGCTACTGCATGGCAGGATGTTACTGGTCCCAGAGGATGAGGCTAGACCCTGGGCTGGAAGTAATTCATGGAGCCATCCCCGGTGAATATTCTACATCTCTTAGAGAAAATCTCTGTAGCACGTGGGAGACAACAAAGCCCAAAGCCAGCTGCCTTCCCTCTGGCTTCAAGACACTCAGCTATGTCTATAGGTGGCCACCAGCCAGAGCCTGTTGGTGTGCACATACATTTAAGAAACCTGTTTGTAAACAGCAGAGCCACACATCGTGAGTCGGGTGTGATACTCACTTTTCATGTGGGAACTGTGACAGAGGGGTGTGGGAAGCATGACCACACCTCCCTCGCCTGTTTCCCTGGGGCTCAGTTACCTGTGGGCAGTTTGAAGGCCTGTGTCTTCTGAATGGCTTTTAGACCCCAGGTTTAAAACTTAAGAGAGAATCCTAAGTGGTTAGTGTTTCAATTAGCTCTTGTGAGGATCCCCATTCCACAGCTGCAGGATTCAGGATAACCCCTCCGCTTGCTGGATCATAGTGTCCTTTGGACCCTGTCAGAACAGCCCCTAAGCAACCTGAGGGTCTAGCCTTGGCAAGGCCTGACATTCATGACTTAGAATATGTTCGAAGACTCTGTCTGCCTGCTTGCCTGTCTGTCTGCTTGCCTGTCTGCCTGCCTGTCTGTTTCTGTCTCTCTGCCTCTCTCTGCCTGTCTGTCTGTCTCTGACTCTGTCTCTTTGTCTCTGCCTGTCTCTCTGTTTTTGTCTCTGTCTCTGTCTGTCTGTCTCTCTGTCTCTGCCAGTCTCTCTGTTTCTGTTTCTGTCTCTCTGTCTCTGCCTCTCTGACTGCCTCTGTCTCTCTGTCTCTGCCTGTCTCTGTTTCTGTCTGTCTCTCTGTCTCTGCCTGTCTCTGTTTCTGTCTGTCTCTCTGTCTCTGCCTCTGTCTCTCTGTCTCTGCCTCTCTGTCTCTCTGTCTCTGCCTGTCTCTGTTTCTGTCTTTCTGTCTCTCTGTCTCTCTGTGCTCATACATGGAAGCCAGAGGCCCACCCGCTCTTTGAGACAAGGTCTCTCACCCATCCTGGAGGGACAGCAAGCCTCAGGAAGCCCCACCTCCCCTTCCCCAGCCCTGGAGAAGGCAAGCACTCTTTAAACCCATGGGGTCTGGATTCCAGCTCAGACCCCGATGCTGGATGCTGGCGCAGCACACACCTTATCAAGTGAGCTAGCTTCCTGTGTGGCCACTTGCTGGAAAGTTCTCTGATACTCTATCAGGGTGAGGTTTCTTAGGAGAGAGTCCTAAAATAAATTCCTCACACACAAATGATTTCTGTTCCTACTGCTGGCTTAGGCAGAAAGAAAATCCATGCCCGAGGCAGGCAAATTCCCTCTGAGTAAGCTCGGGGGGGAGGGGGGGGGGAAGCACAGGGTGGGGGTGGGGGTGAGGGGGGGGGTCTATGGGAATATCCCGGAAATAGCCTTGGGTGTTTCTGAGTTGGGACCAATTCTCAGCGGTGGGAAACAGATGTCACCAGCGGGATTGACAAGTGCAACCAGCTGTGGCCGGGGCCTCAGCTGTGAGGGAGCAGCTGAGGCCAGTGTGGAAGTCACAGACCAAGTTACCCCCTGCCTTAGCTTCCCTGCAGGCTACGTTCTTTGTGTGGGTACAAGAGTCCAAGGTGGGACTGGGTGGGGGGCAGAACCGGAAGACACAGTGCTGGGGGGCAGAATGGGAGGCAGCCACAGCAGGGTGGAATGCTGTGAGTGCTGGCTCTACTCAGAAATGGGAGTTTCTTCTTTCCAGGAATCCTAACTAGTTTCCAGAACTCTCTGCGGGTGACAGGGAACTAGAGTCCAGGCAGACTTTCAGTGTTTGTTGTTCTTTTCTGTTCCAGCAGAGGAAGGGCAGGGGAAAAGAATGCCAGGCTGTTTCAGCCAGCTGGGCCACCTCCCCAGAAGGGGACAGCCTTTCCCCCTGGCAGCTGAGGCACCTCCAGGACCAGGATTTCATGCTGCAGGGATATCACCCCACTTCGTCCCACCCAGCAGGACAACTCACCTGAGGTTCCCTTTGTTGGTGGCGTACTTGACGTGGTTACAGATGTAGTTGAACATGCCGTGGGCTGTGGTGCAGTCTCGGGCATCGAACACCTATGGAAAGTGCATGATGGGATTGCCGGCTGCCTCCTTTCTCCCTGGTAGCCCCAAGGCAGAGTGCCTTCCCAGGGGTCCCTGAGCCCACTGCTGTCTTGGTCAGCCAGCCCCCCTATTCTTGAAGTCTAGGCTGCATTTTGTATTGCCTTTTATTTTTTATGCTAGTAACGGAGGAAATGGTCACAATGGATATGTATAGAGGGCAAATGTAACGGAAGGAGTGAGCCCGACTGGTTATGTTTTCTGTGGGGCCACCAGGCATTTAAAAACAAGCAATCATCGAATAATCTAGAACAGAGGGTGGAGGTGGGGCTCATGAGACTCTGCTCTGTCCTGAGGAGCTACTGGCTCCTCACTCTCTTTGATGGCATAGCGCTGGAAAGGTGACCATGCTCCAATGACTAAACCTACCCCCTACCCCACCCCTCTTATGCCAGTAGCATTAATCAAAGCCAGCGGCTCATAGAACATAAAAAATAAAACATAGGACGCTGAAGGAGAAAGGGTCAGTTGGGAAGGGGACTGAACATGATCAAAATAAAGCCCATGAGTACGCATAACGTATGCTAACACAGTGCATGGAACAGAAAGCCTGATCTTACAACTCAATCGACTTGTAACATTAAGCTACTCCCTAGCACAGACTCAGACCAGGGACACAGAAGTGAACTCCTTCAGTTAGGCGCAAGTAAAAGGGAGCGGTGGGGTCTGCAACAAAGAGGACAGCCTGAATTCTACTAAGAGGCGTGGCAGTTTTATTCAATAAAGAGCAGTGTTCAAAGCTCCATCTGCCCCCTTGGCTTGTTCCCTCCCAGAGGGTCTCCCTGATGGCTGAGTGTCACCTCCTACCTGCAGCTTGGACCACTGGATCCTGCCCACACAGCGAGAGGCATTCCGCCAGGCGTGCTTGGCGCCATAGATGAGCTCTGTGTCCTTGAGCTGGTAGGTGCTGGTGCTCTCGATCTCCTTGTTCACCTCCTCCAGCCTGTCCATGTGGGCCTTGGAGCCAAACCTAAGGAAGGAGGAAAGGGGGAGGGGTGCCATGTGACGGCCTGGAAGTGTTCTGTGTGTATGCAGGTGCACAAGTGAGTATGTGTACATGTGTGTATGAGCACGTGTATATGTATGCATGTATGTACATGTGTGTGCCAGTGGGGGTGTATGTACAAGTGTGCATGCATGTGTGTGGGTGCATGTGTGTGTACGTGTATGTATGTACATGCAAGTGTGTATATGTGTGTGCACACCCGTGTGTGGGTATATTTGCATGTGTGTATGTACGTGTGTATGCATGCGTGTGCATATATGTGTGCATGTGTGTATGCATGGGGTTGTATGTGCATTTTGTATGCATGTGTGCATATGTGTGTATATATGTGCACATATGGGTGTGTGTGTGGGTATGAGCACGTGTGTATGCATATGTGCATATGTGTGTGCATGTGTGCACACATGTGCATGTATGTATACGTGTGTGTGTGAGTTTGTGTGTAAGTATGAATGCATATGTGTGTATGCACATGTGTATGTGTTTATGCACTTGTGTGTGTGCTTGTATACATGGGGAACAGTGAGTGTCTTCTTCTAATTCTCCCCATGTTACTTTTTGAAGCAGGAGTTGTCAGTGAGCCCCAGGGATCCACTTGTCTCTACTCCCCACCGCTGGAGTTGCAGACACGTCCCAACATGCTCTGCTTTCACAAGGGTGCTGGGAATCTGACCTCAGGTCATCACACATGCATGGGGAGCCATTTCCCCCATTGGTGCAGCTGCTTAGCCCCCTCCACTTGCCTCTTAATGGAGGAGTAGTATTGGTCGAGAAATTCTTTGGCTAGAGGGAAGAGCTGGTCCTTGGTGCGGACATCTTCTGACTTCCGTATGTGATGGGATGGCAGCATGATGGAGCCCATGCAGATGTGCTCTGTGCACCCCGTTTCCTGAAGGCCAAGAGGGATGTGGGTGAGAGTCTGCCTTCTCCCCACCAGGATTGGCAGGTATCATGACTGAGAACCATGGTGCCCAAGTTGTTTGTGCTTGTCAGTTAGGGAAGGGGCTTTTCATTGGGACACACAGCCATGATGCAACAACCTAGTGCCTGTTTCAGCCATCTCTACCTATAACCTCTATTATCAATCATCTCTCCATTTATCACCTATGTGCCTATCGTTCATTTATCATCTGTATATCATCTATCTATCATCTATGTATATATCTAGCTCTGTATCTATATATCATCAATCTATGTATATATCCATCATCTATGTGTCTATGTATGTATCTATGTATCATCTATCTACATATCTAACATCTATGTATCTATATATCTATGTATCTATTTATCATCTATGTATCTATGCATTTATGTATCTATATATCTATCATTTATCACGTCACTCATCTTTCATCTACCTATGACCTATCTATCATCTATTATCATTCTATCAATAATCTATCTATATGTTTATCTACCAATCTTCCATCTATCATCTATTAATTCTATTACGCATCATCTATCTATCATCTAGTTTTTGTTTTAAGGCAGCATCACATGTAGCCCAGGCTGGCCTTGAACTCACTGTATACCTGAGGTTGGCCTTGAGTTTTTGGCTTTCTGCCAAAGTACAGATATGTACCATCACATGCAGTTCCAGAAAAAAAAATGCATTCTATATTGATCAAAGGAAGCTAATGGCATCGTTGTCGTCATCATCACATCATCACTGAGACAAGGTCTCAAGGAACCTAGGCTGGTCTCAAGCTCTATATATGACCCAGGCCAAGGATGACCTTTGAATTTCTGACCCTGCTGCCTCCACCTCCTGAATATAGAGATCACAGCCACGTATCTCTACTCCACTTAGTGTATGACTTATTCATACCCAGGGCTTTGTATATGCTAGGTGAGTACTATTGACTGATGTCCGAGGTATCCATAGTTCTTCCCTGCCACACACACTCTTTCTTTGTGATGTGATTTTACAGAACCTCTCCTGAGACTCATCCTGTCCCTCACCCCTTATATACAGATTGGTCTGGACAGAATGTAGTAGGAATGACCCTGGGCCATCTGCAGGCCTAGGACTCAAGAAGTCTTGTCGTGAATAGAAAATAGAGACCTTGCATACTTCTGCAGCCCTGGGGACAGACTTAAGCTTGCTTCCTGGAAGAGGAGAGGCCACCCAGAACAGAATCTTCTCTGCCAGGGCCATCCTGGAACAGCCTGGCCTGAGCTTGTCATCTTGTGAATATGAGACCCACATACTTGGGGTCTGCTTGTTACATGCATTAGCCGACAGAGACATCATTCCTTCAAGAGGCTCGTATTTTAACAAAAACAGAAGGTGAAGGGTTGGAGTGTTGAGTACTAAGAATCCGGCATGGAACAGAGTCCACAGTGTGAAATGTAGGAGGGGCTGGCTCAGTACCCCGTCCGTGATCACTGGAAGAGGCAAAGAATGCTCAAGGACCCTTAAATGCTGCTGTGTGCAAGGTGCTCACCGAGAGAGGCTTTAGCTGATTGCGTAACTCATTGGTAGAGCATCCAGGGAGGAGTGGGGCAACGCCAGCTGTGACCCTCTGGCTGTCACAGTGTGGGTGGGGGACTCTGGCCTCTCATGGGGGTGGGCTATAGGAAGTGTTTATCACAATCACATTGCTATACACAGGATCCACCCCCGCCATCCTCCCTGCCTCCTGTGAGGTTAGTTAGCCCTGACACTCACCAGTGTGCTCTTCAGGTGCAGGGTGTCGGTGAGGACCACATCTGTCTCCCAGTTCTTGACCTTAAGGAAGCGAGGGCACCTGGAAGGACTGCCATTCTTGGTAGGAGACTGTTTGCCCGAGGCAGGAGACTGGGAATGAGAAGGCAGGCGTCAGATGAGGGCCATGGTGTCTTAAGTGAGATGTGAAGACTTTGCTTCTTCTAGAGTTTTCTCTGGGTCACCTGCTGCCTTCCCAAAGAGAAGGGCCCAACCTTCCCGGGGTGACAGGTGCAAGGTTCCCTGAGACCCACAGCTTTGCTTTTTACCATAAGGAAAAGATGTACCACAGCGTGGAAAAATGTTACAGATTAGATCTGGGGGCAAGGAGGCAGGAGATCAAAGGTGACCTCCTTAATGTTTGTCATAGAGTCAAGACTATCTAGAATAGACTTAAATTCTAATATTTAGAATATTAGAATTTAATATTAGAATATCTCTACTACATAGAGACCTGGTGGATGTTTGTTGAGTGAATCAGCGATGGAGTAGAAACTATCAAACTTTGAATGTGGTCCTTAGAGCTGTAGAAACCCAGTCGTTCGCAGGTAATGTAGGGAGGAGGTGGGTCAGACCTGTGTGACTCGTACGTGTCTGAGAGTTCTACATCTTCATCTGAAGGCTGCTAGCAGAAGACTGGCTTCCAGGAAGCTAGGATGAAGGTCTTAAAGCCCATGCCCACAGTGACACACCCACTCCAGCAAGGCCACGCCCACTTCAACAGAGGCCACCCCTCCAAACAGTGCCACGCCCTGAGCCAAGCATATTCAAACCATGACAATATCTGAGTTTCAACTCCCAAGCTCTCACAGGTACACCATCTTAGTTCCTAACTCACAGCCAAACACACTCCATGAACGGACATTGGCGACACAGTCACAGTCACTGTTCTTAGCCTTTTGAAACAGGAGAGAAAGAATTGATACTAAGGTGAGGTAGGATGAGACTAGGAAGGAGGGCTGGGGATCCAGGCTATGTGGAGGACTCAGATGAGTGCAAGGGCCTGTGGTCACAATGAGCTTGTGAAGGTCAAAGGACCGGGGGTCTGGGTATGTGTGTACCCAGCACAGGCTGCAGGTGGGTTTGTGTGTATGTGTGCATGAGCACACATGTATGTAGAGTCAGAGGACAACCTTGGGCATCATCTCAGGCACCATGCACCTTATTTTGAACCTCAGGGATCCATCCATCTCTATTTCTCCAAGTGTGAGTTGCAAATTCAAGTTACAAGCACCATATCTGACTTCTGTTTATTTTTAGCTTGGGTTTCAGGGACTGAACTTAGGCTCTCTCTCGCCTCCCCTGCTGCTGCAGGTGGCTCATTAGAGACAGCTGGTAGTCTAGGTGGGTCTGAAGATTTAATTCTCCTGCCTCTACCTCCCAAGCACTGGGGTGAGAGGCAAGAGTCACCACGGCCAGTACTCCTGTAATGATTCCATGAGCATGAGTGCATGCCCTGTCGTCTACACCTGCATGCCTTGTTTATAACTGCACATTCTCATAGCTTTTATTTTGGGATTTGAACTTACTATGTAGCCAAGGATGACCCTGAACTTTTGATCTTCCTGCCTCCGCCTTCAGAGTGCAGGGATCACAGGTGTCTACTACACTCCTGTGTTAATCTTCATATTGTATACACATCTACATAAAGATTCAGATGATCCAGTTGTCTCTTTGTATCTGTAGAGATGGGTGCTAGAACCCCCATGGACACCAGAATTACAGTCTTTCAGTCCCTCAAATTAAAAAAAAGTCATCTTATTGGCCTACAACCCATGTACCCCCTCTTACAAATATTGGGTAAATAGTTCTAATGTCATGTAGTTTAGGGGAATATGACAAGAGAGAAAGTCTGTGCATACTTAGCACACACACATACGTACACATAAATACACATACACACATATATACACATACACACATAAACATACACACATACACATACATACACACATACACACATATATATATACATACATATACACACATACATGCATACACACATAAACATACACACAAACATACATACATACATACACACACACACACAACCAGTTTCGGGGAAATAGACAGGGACTTATCTACACTAGGCCAGGCCTTTACCACTGAGCCTCCTCCCCAGCCTTCATCTACAGTTTTTTTTCCCCCTGGATATTTTCAACACACAGCTGGGTGAATCAGTGTTTGTGCCTTCAGAGACACAGGAAACTGACTTCCTCATCTGCCTTCCTCTTGTTCAGCTGCCTCTTTGCCAGCTTCTGTGGAATAAGCCTTTGAAGACCCATCATAAGCTGAGTTATACGCCCCAAGTCTACATGCCAGAACCCTGATCTTTGGAGACAGGAGATTTTGGAGATCGCAGAGGCTAAATGAGGTCATCAGGGTGGGGCCTTCACCTGCTACAGTTAGCAACCTTCTGAAATTAGTTTCTCTGTCCCTCTCTCTCACTTTCTTCCCGGCTTAGGTGCCTTTCACATATTAGAGACACAGTAGGAAAGACCTTTCTACAAGCCAGAATAAGACCCCTCACCCAGTGGTTCTCACGCTTCCTAATGCTGCGACCCTTTAATACAGTTCTCCATGTCGTGGTGACCACCAACCATAACATTATTTTGTTGTTACTTTACAAAAGTAATTTTGCCCTTGTTATGAATCGTAATATAAATGTCTGATATGCAGATGATTTTAGGAGACCCCCGTGAAAAGGTTATTTGATTCCCAAAGGGGTTGCGACCACAGGCTGAGAAGCATTTATCTGGAACCAAGCCACCCTAGCAGCCTGATGGCGACTTCAAGCCTCCAGTACCCTGACAGTGAATTTCTAACATTTAAGCTGTCACATGTGTGGCACATGTGGGCTCAGCTCGAGCAGACTCACATAAAGTCTACACATCCTTGGAAGTGTGGAATGACCTATGGAGTAACCTAAATGTATAGCCAAGGGCTCTGCTCAGATCCTGATTTAGCCAGGGCAGAGAACCATAAAGCGACTTGGCTTGAGTGAGTGGGCTGCCGGAAGAAGTAATAGAGGAGCCTAGACTTCTCTGAGGGTGTGTGTGTGTGTGTGTGTGTGTGTGTGTGTGTGTGTGAGAGAGAGAGAGAGAGAGGGCGTGACCTGATAGACCCATTTCTCTCCTTTCTCCACTGGATACAATGTAATGCTCCCAGGGGGCATCCCAGCTCAGTAGGGAACTTCACTTTAGAGCTCTGGGCTGGGTGTTCCCCCGCTGGTGACTTTGGTGACTTACCACTGAAAGCGAGCTACAACATTGGGCTGCATAGTCTCTCAAACCCCGGAAGTACAAACTCATACAGAATAAATATTGCTTTCACACCAGTGTGAAACGCTAAGTGGAGCCTTCTGTAGGTCAGGATTGGCTATCCGGAGATTGCAAGGATTGTGGGAGGGAAGGGGTGAGGACTGAGAGTCTCGAAGAAGCTTTCTCAAGGATGCGGCAGGGGGGCGTGGCATAGCTGGAAGGTAGATCTCCAGGAAGCTGGACTGGAAGAGGGGATTTGGGTTAAGCCTGGTATATAGGAAGAACAACTGACAATCTGGGGTGTGAAAAAAGTCAAGTCGTCCTGGCGGCTTCCTCTTGTCTGGGTCACAGAAGTTCAGAAAACTTGATGTGGGAACAGCAGACTCTGAGAAGCAGGGAGGAGAATGGGAGTGGTGGGGTGGGGGGTGGGGGGTGGGGGTGGGAGCTGGAGAAAGGATGTGTTTGAGGCAGGAAGCCAGGACCTCAATATGACAGGAAGATGTCGGATCAGGGGCCAAGGACCTGTGCTTCCCAATACCTGTGTCCTCTCAAATCCTTACATTGTCCCAAAGGCCAGAGCCTCTGAATGTGACTGCAGTGGCTCATCTTGACTGTCACTTGAGAGTCACTTGACTGTCACTTGAGACAGACCATGGAAACAGGCCACTGTGCAAGTCAGTAAGAAAGTTTCCAGATTGGGAGGCAGAGGCAGGCGGATTTCTGAGTTCGAGGCCAGCCTGGTCTACAGAGTGAGTTCCAGGACAGCCAGGGCTACACAGAGAAACCCTGTCTCGAAAAAAAAAAAAAAAAAAAGTAAGTAAGTTTCCAGATTATGTTAGTTGTAGGCAGACCCTAACTGTGAGTACCACTGTCCCATAGGCTGGGGTCTTGGGACTAAAATACTAAGGAGAAAGGTAGCTGAGCATCTACATTGGTCTCTCTCTGCTTCCTGACTGGATAAATATAATCAGCTGTCACAGGCTCCTGCTACCATGCCATGCCCTCCCCTCTACCAGGAACTGTGTCCCTCAAACTGTGAGCCAGAATCAACCCTTCCTTCCACAGTGGCTTTTGTCGGCCAGTTTGTCATAGCAATGGAAAAGCAATCGATACAGTATCCCTAACTGAAGACAGGGTCCCTATGAAGGTAACAAGTTAGACTGTGGTCCCTATATAGTCCTTGACTTAACATGCTGATGTCATGTAGAAAAAGGGGAATTCTGGGACAGACACTCTCCTACCCAGAGAGAAGGCCTTGTGACCATGAAACTGGCTATTACCAGCTACAGGATGAGGAGCTGTTCTGCCCACACCTTGACTTTGGGATCCCCCTGTCATAACTGTGACACAAAGTCCACAGTTGTCAGGACTAGGTTATGTAGCCTGCATGAGTGAGCCCTGGAGCTGTGCCTGAACTTGCCCAGAATCAGCCAGAATCTTCCCTGTTGGCATCAGCCACAGCCTCTCTGTGACAGCCCTGCATCAACCTGCCTGTTCTGGACTTGTCCTGAAATGAGGACAGCAAGCCAGGGCCAAGCTGGGCAGCAGGCCAACACACCACAGGGGCTAGACGCCACCTACTGTGATCTTCCTGCAGTCCTTGTCAACCTGTGGGGACCATGTTTTTCAGGATGGCCAGCCTAACCCAGTTATGGATCCTGGTGGTGCAGCATCCGTACGGCGAGCATATTGCTGCCTGGAGGATGGAACCAATTGTTTTCAGGACCCGGAGAAAGGTTTCTGTGGGGTGTGGGCAAAGCATTGTGTTCAAAGTGATCCAGTCCCTGCAGTGACCCTGTGGACACCTGCAACTGCTCACCATGTCACCTCTCCCCATTTGACTGTGCTCCAGTCTGTCAGGGTAAGGAGGAGGACCCAGGAGATGGAACTGACTGTTCTAGTGTGGGAGAAGTAGTGGCTCAGACCTCTGAGATGGAGAGGCATTTAACTAGAATGTGAGCAATGGAGGTATGGCTCAGTTCCTGAAGAGTTAGCTGTGCAACTCTGAGGACCCAAGTTCAGACCCTCAGCACGCACAGAGAAAGCAGATGTTACAATGTGTGGTTAGAATCCCATCACTGGGACACAGGGCAGCTGGATCCCGTCCAGCCAAAATGGGTTCAGATTTCCAACTCAGGAAAGCAAGGGGATTCATTCACTGGGGTGTGAACAATCTACTCCAGACAGCACCAACTGCACTAGTGGGTTATAATAAAAACAAAACAGAACAAAACTCAAAAGGGCAGGAAGTTGGGGGGAGATGGAGGTAGGGACATTAGGGAGGGTTGGGAGGAGGGGCTGTGGAATGGGTATAAACAAGATACAATGTATGCATGTGCGGATCTTTAAAGAAGGAAAAACAGAATGGCAAATGATTGAGGAGAACACCTGGTGTTGACCTCTGACATTCACACACACAGGTGCACGAGCATCCGTACACCTATGCACCTGCACACATGTGCCTGCACACACACACATGCACCCCACACTCCCCCCAAAACAAGAGGACTTATATTGACCCTATCCTGGAGACTGATGGATAGTTTTGTGTTCCAAGATAACCCTGAACTTGGCCCTGTAACCACACTGGAATGGTTACGTGTCCCCAGAAATCAATTTTAATCATGGATCCTGTAAGTCCCTGTGGCTCGTTCACACTGTCTTGTTCCAAGTGTGAGGTTGCTAAATCTGCATGTTAAAAGCACATTTGTTTTTAGCCTTTTCAAATATCTTGGGAGCATGGAAAGGTGAAGGAAGGAAGGTAAGTCTCCCTAGAGCTGTCAGAGTCTCTGTCGGGAAGCCAATGGGCCACAGCTATGAATTGGGAAAGGGGCGGGCGGGCAGCTCTGCCTGAGCTAGGGTTATGGAAAAAGGGTTTCAATAGCAAGTTACATAGTGACTCAGCACTGAGAGAATTCTTCCAAGCTCCCCAATCAAATGTCATGGCCTCGCTAGGTGGGACAGCCTGCACTGAGCAGAATGGCTAAGGAAACAAACCATTTGCAGAATTTGTGGAAGTTCCCACAGGGCTGAATCCAAACATTGGCAGCACAGGGTATTCAAGCCCCATTTCCTGGTTCCACCCTGGCTCTGACCCCTCAGAGAGCAGGACTTGCTGTCTTTGCATGCATGTGGGATGTGTGTATGTGTGCACATGTGTGCACATGTGTTGTATGTATCTCTGACTGTTGGCACACATGCATATGGATGTAGAGGCCAGAGGTCACTATTGGGTATCTTTCTCAATAACTCTTCACCTTTTTTTTTTTTTTTTTTGAGACAAGGTCTCTCTCACTGAACATGGAGCCTCCTGGTTAGTTAGACTGGCTAGCCAGTGAGTTCTAGAAATTCTCCTGTCTCTGCCTCCCCAGCCCTGGATTAGAGGTGTATACTATGGTACCTGGCTTTTTTACATGGGTGCTGGGGATTTGAACCTGGGTCCTCCTGCTTGTACAATAAGCACTTTAGTGACTGAGCCGTCTTCCCAGAGCTGATGACTGTCTTTTGATGAAGGAGCCTATAAAGACCAGGGGCCACCAACAGACTGCTCAGGTGGAGGGGAGGAAGGCATCAGCAGAGATGAGATGCTGCCTCAGCTGTGGACAGAAGGCCCTGACAGGAGAACTTTCTGGAAAGCATGGTTTTGAAGGGCAGCGGGGATCACTGTGGGCAAGCTGACACAGGAGAGGTGGGGCAAGGGTTTGTCTGAGGGGGATTCCTCTCAAGACTCAGGAGATCAGAGTTAGCTCTCAGGGAGAAAGGAACCTATTGGTGCCCTGAGATATCAGCTAGAACAGAGCCAATGGCGTCTCCCGGGGCCAGCTGGTGGACCATGCTGGTCATGTGGGTGTGTGAGCCTCTGAGACCCCAACCTCACAGTGTGATGGCTGCTGTCTATATCTGTACCTATCTCACTTTGAGAAGTGATGTTTTGAGAAGCCAAGGAAAATAGATGATGAAGAAATGATAGCCAGGCAGTAAGCTCTTTCGGTGATGTGGTCACACCGAGTTCCATCGACTTTTCGGCCATCTTTTGCAAATGCCTATTTGGTGGTCAGCAGGGTCCAACCCAATGTGTGTCTAGTCTACAGACTCTGCAGTCTTCACTGACAGATGAAGAGACAAAAGGGTCAGAGAGGCCAGGTGACAGGGCTGGGTGTGTGTCCTTAGAGACGGGTCCCTGGGAGACACAGGTCATGTGGATGACAGAAACGGTGATAATGAGAGAGAGTTGTGGTTTCTTAATCCCCCTGCCTCAAGTTAGTGATATAGTAATTAGCCATGCTCAGGCTGTCGGGTTTGGCGGCAGACACATTAGCCAATGAACCATCCCACCATCCTCTGTTCCTGGCTTTAGTGAAAGGTTTTCCTTTTCCTCTCTTGCAATGAATGATGTTAGCTGCAGGTCTGGTGACCACATCTTTCATTGTGTTGGGATACCCAGTATCTATCCCTCCATTCTTTGGGGGGTATTTACCATAAGGGACAATGATCTTATTTTCTGGTCACTTATTCCACGTGAGGCCCCGGTGAGCGTTGGCTCCAAGATGGTAGGACTACCTCTAGCACTTACTGATATTCACTGATTCAGTAAATCTCTGTGCCTCAGTTTCCCCAACTATAATATAGGGATAAGAGAGGTGTGTGCTATGCATGCATTCGCGTGTGCACTTGTGTGTGTGCATGTATGCATGTGCGTATGCATGTGTGTGCATGCTATATACTTGACTGTGCAGGTCACATGTTTGTGCCTGTAGAGGCCAGAGCAGGATGCAGGGTGCCAGGTATTGTCCTCCACAGTGTTACCTTATACCCTTGAAGCAGGGACTCTCACTGAGCCTGAAGCTCACCACACTGCACAGGCTGGCCAACTAGCCATTTTTGCAGACCCTCGTGTCTCCAGCCCCAAATCCTGAAGTTATAGGCATGTACAGTCTGGCCTGGCTTTTTATGGGGTGCTGGGGATTTGAACTCAGGTCCCTCTACTTGCTCAGCAAATGCTCCTACCCACTAAGTCACCTTGCCAGCCCAGTTTCCTTTGTGCTTCAAGTCATCTCTAGAAACATTACCCTAATACCTGCATTGCAGCATGATGTAGGAGGTAATAGAAAATGATAGCCTACATCGTTCTGTATAGATACAATTTTGTGAGTATTTTTGGTCTGTGGCCCCGTAAATCCATAGGTATATAGCCGAGGCATGCAGGGTGCTGACAGTACTACTCTGGGTGGGGCTGAGGATGGAGAAAGATGGTAGTCCCGAAGTACTCAGAATAGCACTGACATTGCTCAGTAAGTACCCGGCATGGTTGCTCTGGTTGCTGCCATTATTTAATAGTCTAACCCATTCCATTCCATCCCCCCAAGGAGACCATAAGCCCTTTTGATGGTGGCAAGTCCTAGCTCTGTGCTGACTACTCATTTGATGGAGGTCACCAGTGAGGACCAGGTCATCCTGGCCTCACCCACAGCACTGTTGGCTGCTATGCTATGCTTCGGAACCCTGGGCTCCTCTAACGGCTGCACATCACCATGGCTGTGGTGTTAACCACCATAGCTGATATTTTTATTCTGACATCACTAACAAGCTTGAGTCAGGGCCAACTAAGGTTCCCTGCTGCGGTGGTGTACTGGGAACTAAGAGGCAGGGTGTCTGCTCTCCTCCTCTGTTGCCCAGACCCATGGGGCTGCTGTCCCTCTACCCTTCAACAGAGCACACCCCAGTTCTCAGAGACTTCGGCTCTCCTGCATACCAGGGAGTATGGGCTCAGGAGCCTGACCCCTCCTGCCTTGTAATTTGGAGCTCCCCAGAGGCCGAAGTGCTCCCTTGGAACTCCCTTGGAAATACAGAGATGTTCTACAATGGTTTCTGACATTTTGAAAGTAGCCAGGAAGCCCTGGGTCCCTGGGGAGAGGAAATGCCTGCTCCCACTGGGATGAGGGGCGGGGACCGAGTTACAAGAAAGGTCACTGGAGTGACCATCTGATCGCTGCAACCAGCAGGAGGCTGGAGACAGGATGGGGTGCTGGGAGAGAGAGAGGTGAACCCCAGGGGAGAAGCTGCTTTGGCCTGGAGCCTTCTCTACCTGTACATCGTGGGTTGGATAAGTGATGTATTAGACTCTGAAAGTGGAAGTCTGGCTCCAGACAGCGTGAAGCTATTTCTTCAATAGGAGAGCAGCTGGGGCATGTGAGGGTCAGACCATGGATAAGAGGGGGTGTCAAGAAGGGCTAGGTTCCAATCCTAAGGTCCAGATTTTGGTTTAACAGGACATGGCTCCCACAAGCTCATGTTTTTGAACAGTAGTTCCTCCCGAAAGTGGTGGTGTTTAAGAAGCTGGGAGCCAGGCTGGAAGAAATGAGTTGCTGGGTGTTTAGCACTAAGACTATAGCTCTGCTCAACTACTTGTTCTAGCTCTGCTTCCTGATCTGCCAAGATACGAGCAAGCAGCCTCACCCTCCCTCAGCTACTGCAGGCAAGATGGCTCCCATCCTTGTGCCTTTCTTGGCCTAATGGAATGACTGCCCCCTACCCTGGAACTGTGATACCAAAATAACTTCCCCTCCCTAATGATGCTGGGTCAGTCATTCTGTCACACTAGAGAGAAAAGAAATGAACACAGGCAGAGGAACAAGCAGCAGTCTCATGCTATTTACCCGATGTAACATTTTACATATGATGATTATGGAAGAAGGAACAAGGGGCAGTCTCATGTTATTTACCCAATGTAACATTTTACATATGATTATTATCACAGAAAGGCCTTAGCATGGTGCCTTGGGTGGTCCTAGAATGACAGATAACAGCAGAGATCAATAAAGAGCTTTAGAAATGTAAAAGCACGGTGTGCCAGCCATAATCACTTGTTTTTACCAGAGTCCTTTTATCTGCTTTATGCTAGGCAAGTTCCTGCCTCATCTTCAAAGCCTGGGTCCAGTGTCTCTTGGGAAAACCCTCCCATGCTGTCTGATGAGACACACAATTTCCTATAGCACCCTGTTTAACCACACAGTGGAAGCTCTTGGGGGCAGGGAAGGTGGTGTTTGCTTTTCTCTGCTTCTACCAAAGGGCTATGCATGCAGGTTTAGGGAGGAGTGTCTGGAATCATGGGAAGTAGCTCATTCCACCTTCCACCTTGGGCCAGATGCATTTTGCACCAGGGATGGGCAAAGACAACGTCCACAGAGGTATCACCAAAGACAAGAAACTACAGGCTCTCTGGTCCTCCCCGCAGCTAACCAAGACCACCACCGGGAGAAATCACCACTCTACAGAAGTGAACAGCTCAGCTTCCCCACACTAGTTTAAGGGGTAGCACCTGTGTGCCAGGCTCGAGCCTCTAGGATGGTGGTACTCCTTTCTGGGCCAAAGAGCATAGTCTTATTATTTCTTTAGCAAATAAATAATACTCTGAGTTGGGAAGTTCTTTCTCATGTCTAGCCTATATCCTTCTTGCTTTCTTCTACTCTGTGCCCCTTTGCCCAGTCCTGGGGCTAGGGACAGAGAGAAGGGAAGAGGAAGGAGATCTGCCATGCTGGAAGAAGAGGAGGAAAGACGCCATGTCTGTGAAGGTGCATGACAGAGAGCACAACTACCATGTAGGAGCCGAGAAATAGCGCCCCCAAGAGGGTGGCCTGACTTGGTCCAGGGCAGCAAAGATGGAATATGGGACTTAGTACGTAATAACTCGGGACGATCAGCGGGAGGTGGAATAGCTACGTGGAGGTTAGGAAGTAGCCCAGCCATTGAGCTGTTTAAGGCTTATTAAAGTATAAAGGCTGAGTGCGTCTTTCATTTGGGAACCCAAAACACTGGGGCGGGTAGTCAGGAACACACCGCTGCTGCAGGATCTATTTAAGCAATGAATTAGGTACTACTACACTGTATGGCTGCCTAAACAAGACCTGCTGATGTAGATGGGGGAAGTCACAAGGCCACATCCCTACATGAGGAGCTATAGGCAATTAACAGCTGCCAAGAGAGGGAGACTCAGTCTTCTTCAGGAATGGTCCTGAGACAGGTGATCTAGTCAGCCTTAAGCTTGTGTAGATAGAAACAATACTGAATGGACCCAGCAGCATGCACACACACATGTACACACACACATACACACACATGCACACACACACATGCACTTATACATGTGTCCACACAATCCACATCCGTACACACAAGTGTACACAGTACACACATATGTACACATGCACACACATACACACATGTACACACAAAGGCACATGCACTTACACATGTGCCCACACATGTGCACACACATACACACATGCACATACATAAACACACATGCATATATATATATATATACATGTACTCACACATGTATACACACACAGATCAATAATGACTAAAGAAAAGGGCTTGAATTTGAATGAAGGTTGGGGAAGATGGGAGGAGTTTGAGGGGGAGGAGGGCAGGAAATGATATAAATACAGCACTCCTGTATAAAACTCTAAAAAAAATAAAATAATGTTGGCTAAAGTCTGAAAAAGAAAAGCAAGTTGTGCTGGGGAAGGAGGCTGCCTGTAGCAGCATCAGGGGAGATGGCTCTTGTCAGCAGCCATCCTCCGGGAGTTGGAGGTAGGAGACAGCCCACCTCAAACAAGACCAGCTCTCTATTGAGTTGTTCTACATGAAGCCCTTGGAGGCAGAGATGAGCTGCTGGTGAGCTACGGGGCTGCCTACTTATCTCTGGAGCTGGCATGTGTACCCTAAACTTGGGTCTCAAGGAATGTGCTTGCTCACTGTGTTGGGGACTGAGCACAGAACCAAGGGAATGCTGAGAAAACATCCTATTATTTCAGTTATAGCCACAGTGATTGTTTTTTTTTTCTTTTGAGAAAGGCTTTCACTATGTAGCCCAGGCTAGCCTTGAACTCATAACCCTCACCTCAGCCTCTTGAACAATGGGGTGACGGGCTGCCATTGGCATGTCCAGCTTATTTCAGCCTTATTTTGAAGGCAGTCAGGAGCCTGGCTTTACAGGAGTGGACCCAACCCCTCACTGTTGCTGTTTGGGTCAGAGTCTTCCAGGCAAAGCTGTTTGGTTGTCTTCCTGGGCCCCCAATGCTCAGTAGGCCCCCTCCTCTGAGGTAATGGTCTTCCACCACAGGCTAGTGCTCAGCCTTCTCCTCGGTCCCTCTATTGCCACACTGGCTAAAACGCCCATTCCCCAACTCATTTCTGTCATGCTCTTTGAATTGAGCTCTACCTAGAAGATCAAGGTGAGTTTCTGCAAATCACCCCTTTAAACAAAGTGGAGAGCATGAGAAGTGGCCACAGCCCTGCCCTTGCTTAGATGTAGGCTTCCAGTTATTTCTAGAAAGGTCAAGAATGCTTCTGCTTCTCCTCCAAACTTCCCCTTCAGCCAAACTCAAAGGCTACCGCCAACTGGGAAATTACAAACTCCAATGGTAAATTAGCAAAGCAGGCTGATAATTCCAAAATGCTGCCTATGGGGGTATATTAAGCATATAAGAACATTCCTTTTTTTTTAAAAAAATAATCTTTCTTGACCCATAGGAACTTACTAGTCCATTTTGCCTGTCATTTATAATAATGGCAATGGCCAGCTACTCAGATGTCTGAGGTGAGAGGATGGCAAGGTGAAGAACGGCTCAGGCTGAGCAGTGAGTTAAATGTCAGAGAGGGCAATTAAGAATGGGGGAGGGGCCAGGCGGTGGTAGTGCACGCCTTTAGTCCCAGCACTTGGGAGGCAAAGGCAGGTGGATTTCTGAGTTCAAGGCCAGCCTGGTCTACAGAGTGAGCTCAGGACAGCCAGGACTATACAGAGAAACCCTGTTTCGAAAAACCAAAAAAAAAAAAAAAAAAAGAATGGGAGAGGGGTTGGGTGGCTCAGAGGTCAAGAGTAGGTAACGCTCTTGCAGAGGACCCAGGTTCAATTCCTAGCACCAGGGTTGGAACGCTCATAACTTCCTGTAAGTCCAGATTCAGGGGATTTGAAGCTTTCTTGAGAGCTCTATAGGCTCCTGCATTCATGTGCACGCATGTACATGTATATACACACACACATACACACACACACAATCACTAAGATTGAATCTTAGGAAAACCCCTAAGAACGGGCATATAGCCCAATGGTAGAGCACCCCATGAGACGATGGGTCATCCTAGCACCACAAAACCAAAGCGAAACAACAGCAATAAGAACAAACAGATGCAAAAAGATTTATCTCTGTCCTAAGCATAAAAATAAACGCAGCATCAGCGTTGTGCTAGCAAGGGGCGATGTGGAATTGGTCTTGCTGAGAGGGTGACCGTATTGGGTGTCAGGGACTGTCATGAAGAGGAGAGTTTATGTAAGGAGGGTGGCCCACATAGCCCGCTGTCCCCTTGTTGTGGTTTGAATAAGAAGGGCCCTCACAGACTCATCTAATTGAGTGCTTAGTCAGGGAGTGAACTTTTAAAAGGATAAGAAGGGCTAGGAGGTGTGGCTTTGTTGGAGGAAGTGTGTCCCTGAGGGTGGGTTTTGAAGTTTCAAAAGCTCATGCCAAGCCTAGAGTCTTACCCTGATCCCCTGCCTGTCATGGCTTGAAGATGCTTGGCCCAGGGAGTGGCACTATTTGGAAGTGTGGCCTTGATGGAGTGGGTGTGGCCTTGTTGGAGTAGGTGTGGCCTTGATGGAGTGGGTGTGGCCTTGTCAGAGTAGGGTGTCCCTGGGGGCGTGGGCTTTAAGACCTCATCCTAGCAGCCTTCAGATGAAGATGTAGAACTCTCAGCTCCTCCTGCACCATGCCTGCCTAGATGTTGCCATGCTCCCACCTTGATGATAATGGACTGAACCTCTGAACCTGTAAGCCAGCCCCAATTAAAAATTGTTCTTTTCTAAAGAGTTGCTGTGGTCATGGTGTCTGTTCACAGCAGTAACACTAGACCTACGACACTGCCCGTGGATCAGGATACAACTCTGGCTCCCGCTCCAGCGCCTGTCTACATACTCCGTGCTTCCCTCCGTGATGATAATGGGCTACACCTGAGAAACGGTAAGCAAGTCCTCAGTTAAAAGCTTTCTTTCAAAGAGTTGCCTTGGCAATAGTGCCTCTTCACAGCCACAGAACAGTGACTAAGACGGCCCCTAATAAGACAGGCTCACATATGCTTAGATAGTGTACATTTTAATGAAGAAATGTATTTTTGTGTTAGACTTTGAAACAATGACAAAAAAATTTAAAAAATCAGGCTCATCTCTTGGGATGACAGATTGTACACACCCAACGAACTGTGCCTGCCCCCCCCCCCATCTGGTTGAAGGTGTCACTTCCTGTCTGCCTTTGTCTCGAGAGGGTTGTCAGCACGCTCGGCTTCATTTTTAATAAAGAACTATAAGCCAGTTTAGTGGGTACATGTAACCCCAGCAGTTGGGAGGCAGAGGCAGAGGCTTGTAAGTTCAAGGCCAGTCTAGGTATAGAAGGCCCTTTCACACACAAAAAACCCAAGGGCTGCTGATATAGTTCAGCATATGATACTTTGTGCACGCCACACCCTGGGTTCCGTTCTCAGGACCACCCCTGCTTACAACAAAAAAGAAATCATGAAGGGGATTTTTAAAGATCATAGTAGTTTGTTTTATTGTCTGTAAACAAGAGTCCCGATGTTCCAGTGTGGGCTTGGTTGGTTTGTGTTGGTTTGCTGGGGTGGATCCAGGGCCTCCTGCTTGCTAAGCCCATGCTCAACTACTGCACCCACCCCAGCTCCGCTGTGGCCTTGAGTGTTTGAGGACAGTTTAATGATATTCATCCACCAGCATTCCTGGGTGTCACAGGCAGAGATGGAGACTCATCTTGGAGGAGCATGGAATTCCCTCACATCCCCTGCTTCCTCATTAGCCAGCAGCAGCCAAGGGACACCACTTGTGCCGCCACTGCCATGGCTCAGGCTTGGCTCATCCTCCTCTGAAGAGTCCTGGCTCAGATGGACTGAGAGGCTCCGTTTGTGTACAGGTGCTGAGAAGAGGGGGTGCAGCTCCCCTTCCTTCCAGACATCCCATGAGTCACCCCACTCCTGCTGCTAGGGGGTGAGGAGGGATTGGTAGGAAACATGGGTTCTTCTCAAGGGTCACTCTGGCCTGGCCCATTGGCTGCCCAGGCAAGAGAGATGAGGCGAGGCTGCTGATCTCCAGCCAAACCCAGGCAGTCTTAGAAAGGGATGGTGACTCAGCTGTCAGCACACATCTCAGCAGACTGGCAAGGACCGAAACACTTGGTAACAGATGGAGCTGGAGAGGCTGTGGGCAAACAGCCCCACCCCCCCACCCCCTGGCACTTTTCTGGTAAGATGGGTACAGCCACTGGGTTGTAAATGTAAATGGCTTTTGACTTAACTTTAACACTTCTAGGAATTTTTTTTTCTCCCGGTTAAGTCTATTCACATGCCAAATGAGGGATCTAGACAATGCTACATGGGACAGACAGCACAGTCACAGCCAAAGAGTGGCAATAGCCCAAGTGTCTATTATGGACAACTTTTTCAATAAAGGATGGCATAGCCTTGTAGTGGAATATTATATAGTTGTGAAAAAAGGACCTGGCCCTCTGTACAGGGTTAAGTTTATGTCAATTTGACACAAGCTAAGAGTCACTTGGGAAGAAGAAACCTCAATTAAGAAAAAACCCGCAACCAGATTGGACAATGGGGAAGCCTGTGGTGCATTTTCTTGATTGATGATTAATATGGGAGGGCCCCACCCACTGTGGGTGGTCCTGGGTTCTATAACAAAGCAAGCTGAGTAAGCCACGGGGAGCAAGCCAGTAAGCAGCACCCCTCCATGGCCTCTGCATCAGCTCCTGCCTCCAGGTGCCTGTCTTGTTTGAGCTCCTGTCCTGACTTCCTTGAGTGATGAATAGTGACATGGAAGTGTAAAGCAAAATAAACCCTTTCCTTCCTGAGTAGTTTTTGGTCCGTTTATCACATCAATAGAAATCCCCGACTAAGACACCCCCTTTACCTTCTCTCTCTCTAAGATTTATTTATTTAATGTATTTGAGCACACACTGTAGCTGTGCAGATGGTTGTGAGCCTTCATGTGGTTGTTGGGAATTGCATTTAGGACCTCTGCTCACTCTGGTCAACCCTGCTCACTCCTATCGGCTCCACTTGCTCTGTCCCAAAGATTTATTTATTATTATAAATAAGTACACTGTAGCTGTCTTCAGACACACCAGAAGAGGGCATCAGAACTCATTACAGGTGGTTGTGAGCCACCATGTGGTTGCTGGGATTTGAACTCAGGACCTTCGGAAGAGCAGTCAATGCTTTTACCCTCTGAGCCATCTCACCAGCTGCAACTGCACTGCCCCCCCCCCTTACCTTTTCATTGGCACCTATCTCCTGGATGTATTAATACATGCAAAAGCAAAGCCAAGTACAGACACTTTCATTTGTACAAAGCTATGAAAGTAACATGAGGGCCATTTGTCTGTTTATACATAAGACATTGGAACGACCACACACACACAAGCACGCACGTACACACACACACACACACACCCCAATATTGATGATCTCTAGGGTTTCCATGAAGGGTGGAAAAAGTATTAGTGTGGATATTTGCTGTCTTAGAATGTGGTAGAAGCAGGAATGTAAAATATGAAACAATTCCCAGTTCACAAACCCTGGTAACCATGACACATCTAGATTCGAAGCCAATCCTTTCACCTCAGACCTGGCATTCTTGGCCACGCCTCTGGGATCTCAAGCTTTTCTCCCGCCTCTCTCCCAACCCGAGGAAGTGTGGGACCTCAGGGCCCAGCGAGCACCCACCTCGCTTACCTGTTCGTTCTCTGAATACGGGTTGTTGAGGACCACAGGGACGTTGCCCTTCCCCCAAAGATCATTGAAGACTCGGTCATTCTCCCCGCCCAGGGGCGGAGCTTTGTGCGGTTTGCCATCGAGGTCTCTGGAAGGCAAGGTGGCTGGGTGAAAAAGGGTGCTAGACGGGCAGGATTGCAACCTTGATCTGGGAGTCCTGCATCTGTACAGAACCCCAGCTCACTCAGCATTCTCTGCGTAGCCTGTGGGCCCAGGTATCTTCATCCAGGAGCCTTCCCTCCCCACCCCCCAGTGCCACAGGGAAAGCAGTTCCTGGATCCTGGGCAAAGCTCCATGGCTGTGGCTTCAGTGTGGCTTCACGCACCCCTGCCCCTCCCCATTCCTCAGGGCCGAGAATCCAGAAGCCTCCTGGATCCACCATCATCACCAATATCAGGTATGCACTGTACTGTATGCCCTGCGCACCCAGGAAAGTTAATAATGAGAAAGGCAGGACACCAGACTAGTGGGAGTCCGGCAGAGGAAAGCCAAGACTTACTCAGATCTTGACCAAGGCTTTGGGCTTTTCTGTCAAAAAAACAGCTCAGGAGACATAGCAACAGAAACATTATCACTCACATTGGTGACTAGAGTTAATTAACATTCACCACATGCCAGACACTCTACGTGTGGTTCATGAGTGTGCGCACACAGGACCACGTGGAGGTCAGAGGCGAGCCTTGGGTGCTGTTCCCCGGGAGACAGCCAGCTTGCTTCATGAATCTCTCAGAGGGCTAGAGATCACGGACTTGAGAGGACTGCAGAATACAAAGCCCCATGCCCCTGCCTCCGTGTCTTCAGTGCTGGGGAGCCCTCCTTTATATGGATTCTAGGAACCGAACCCAGGTCTTCATAGTTGCAGGGCAAAACCATACAAGCTGAAAGGTCACTTGGCCCTTTTATGTGTGTTTGACTCATTTAACCCTGGACACAGTCCATGGGGTCGGGGTGAGGAAAAGCCATCATCACCATCAGCGTGAACTATTTATAGATGGTGCAGGTGAGAAGTGAGGGGTTTAGAGCTACCATCAGCTCCACAGAGTCCAGGACACAGTGGGAGATGAGCTTCCACCATGCCTGCGGGGAATTATCGTGGCTGAGTCAACTCATACAGAAAGACCCATCTTGACTGAGGGCAAGACTGTTCCTAGGGATTACAGACAGTAAAAAAGTGAAGAAAATGAGCTGAACCCCAGCACCCGCCGCTCCCTGCTTCCTGTCTATGCACACCAGCTGCCTCTGGCTCCTGCTGCCTTAATGCTCCTGCCATGATGGATCACACCCTATAGGAAGGTGAGCTACAGAAACCCTTTCCTCCCTGTAGGTCATTCCTGTCACATTATTTCATCCGGACTGTGGAAGAATAATTGATCCAGGGCGAGTGGTAAAGCCACAACTTTCAGCCTGTTGCTTATGTTTACGGTAAGTAACTGTAGAGGCCTCCAGCATCGTGTTTATTTACTACCACTGTCTCCACCATCACTCCCATCAGAGACAAACCTCTAGCTTCTCTTCCTGCTCGGCACTGACACCACTCACTGTTACCATCATGATCTTTGCCACATCCTCACTATCACCAGGACCATCGTCACCTAAGTCATCATCACTGTCACCATCTTCACTACAACCATCATCACCACCTCCATCATGACCACCTCCATCATGACCATCATTGCTGCCGAAACCATCACCATCACCATCACCATGATCACTATAATTACCATCACTATCACGACCACCATTGCTACCCAAACTATCACCACCACTATCGTCATCTTCACCATCACCATGATCACCGTATTATCATGACCACAACCATCACTACCATCATGGACTATAACCATAAGCATCACAATCGCCATGACCCTCACCATCATCATTTTCCTTGCCCTCCGTGACTACCACAGCGGCCACCAGCATCATCACAGTAAGAATCACACCAGAAAGCTGGGGTCCAGAGAGGAAGTCATTAGCTTAAGTCACACTCTTCAATCACAGGCTCCTGCTTCACTCCAGAAGCCCCATTGTCTCCTGCCCTTTCCTCTGACCAGCTGTCTTGGGTAGGGTTTTACTGCTGTGGACAGACACCATGACCAAGACAACTCTTTTAAGGACAACGTTTAATTGGGGCTGGCTTACAAGTTCAGGGGTTCAGCCCATTATCATCAAGGTGGGAGCATGGCAGCATAAAGCCACTAGGAGAAGACTGTCCCATGTGATTAGGAGGAGGGTCTCATTGCTCACCCTCATGGTGACACACTTCCTCCAACAAGGCCACACCTACTTCAACAAGGCCACACCCATTTCAACAAGGCCATAAAGGTGCTGCTCTCTGGGCCAAGCATATTCAAACCACCACACTAGCCCAGGCCGAGGCTCTGTAAGCAAGACCCTATAGGGAGCCAGCATCGGAAAAGACTGAACCATATCAGGGTCACCTCTGTCCTTTCCTGTGAGAGCTGCTTCTCTGCTCCCCCTGTCTGCTGACCCTGCATCCACTTGCCATTGTACCTTATTGTCACACCCAGTGGCCAACTTCAAGCCACTCTGCCACTTTGTGTCCCTCCTGGGAATTGGTCTAGGCATGGGGGGTTGTTCTCATCTAGCTCTGTATGTTACCTTCCCAGATTTGGGGACTCCCCACTTCCCCGGTCTGCATGGGCTGTTATTTGGAGTGAAGCAGGAGCTGAGACCCTGGTTCTGGGTGCATTGCCCTATGTGGTACTCCGATGGGGCCAGCCCACCCCTCCTTGCTGGGCTCCTCCTCATTCCTCCAGTCCATGTCGCAGCCACTTCTGTCCTTCTGCTGGGTGAGGATTACATCATCACAGGGAACATTCTGTCTCACCCTCTTTAAAATGTCACCAAACCGTCCCTGGAGTGGTTCTTGATGGCCAGTGTTTCCCAAGTCAATGGATTACCTGCGCACAATTAACTAGGGAACGGGCTGTGGAGGGCCGCTTCAAATGTCACTCAGCTCCATTTCAGCTCTGCCGTGCCTGAGCTGACAGCATCACGTGAGCCCAAATGGGGCCTCAGCAGACGGGGGGGAGGGGGGTTAATGCATTTGGGGACATCGGTAATGTACCAGGTACTTGTACACAGTTACTTCATCTCTCTTCAACAGCCATTCCCAGCTCTTGGCTTCAAATGAGAGAGCTGAGCCCAGAGAGGCTATGCGAGTTCCCCAGAGGCCTACAGCCTGAAGCTGATCTGAGTGATGGCTGCTAACTCACATCCCTCCTGTGATTAAAAATAACAGGTTGGAGGGGCAGGAAAGATAAGACAAGACACTTATATCCTCAGCTACAGGTGACAGAGCCAGATCCCCAGTATTTGTGAGGCCCGTCACCCAGGCAACTTGTGGCTCATCATGTGACCTTGCAGGAAGGAAGGAATTCAAGGGTTTAACATCTATCTTTTGTGGTCTTCTTTCTTCCTTTCTTTCCTTCCTTCCCCCCTTCCCCCACCCATCTTGTTAATGAACACCTTTGTTCAAAGAATGCATTTGGGTGGTTTGGCTAACCCAAGCTGAATGTTAGAGTCCTACGTGATCAGCAGGGAGTGGGTGTTTTTAGTGTGGAGCCCAGGGAATGTCAGGTCTGAGCTATCCAATTTTCAAGCACTTAGGACAAATGCAGGAGTAGACCCCACCTCTTGACCCACAGCCAATGGGAGGAGGCCAGGGAGGACCCGCTTCACCTGCATGGTGGGGCATCCTGGAGCATCTCACAGTGTCTGCTCACAGTGACATGCAAATGGCATAGTGGGGACTAGGCAGAACCAGGTCTGACTCTTGGCTTTGTTTATTAAGCCAGGCGAGTCTGGATGTGGAACAGCTCCAGTGTGCCCTTTGTCACATGAGAGTTAATGACAGCATGGATCTACCTGGCACTCACTTGAGGGCACTTGCTAGTGACTTTCCTACCTTCTTGTTCCTTCCTTTACAGCCACATTAGATAGGACAAAGGGACTTCTAGTCCTTCAGAGTCTTTGTCCCATCCAGGCAAACCTGTACCATCTGGTCTGGGCCACATGTTTCCTGTGTTCACTTCAGAAGTACGAGTCTTACGTAGTTAGACTTCCATAATTCTCAAATCCAATCCCCACTCTCCCCTCTCCTCTGCTCCCTTGTCTGCCCTCAGCCTAGTCCTGGTTCCACTCATCCTGCGAAGCATGTGGGATACCCGTTTCTGCTGTCCACTACCTAAGGTCCCGTGTGCACCATGCCTGCCTAGCACACAGTCAGCACGAACAAGACACTCACTCCAATGATAATTCCTGAACAACGAAGGGAGTTGCAGCACAGAGAGATTAGGCTACTTGTCCAAGATCACACAGCCAGAGAGAGAGAAGCTTGCTAAAGCTGGTTTTTGCTCTTGTCATAGCTGGGCATCCTGGGGAGTAGAGATAGTACATGGGGGACCCTGGAGGTATATCTGGCTAGACCATGTACTCATGAAGAGTTGTAGTAGTTTTATTAAAATTTCATTAAATTTAAAAAATGTGTGTGTGTGTGCCCGTGCGTGGGCGAGCATGCAAACATCACAGCGTATGTAGAGGTCAGAGGACAACTTACAGGTGTCGAGTCTGTTCTTTTCCATGTGACCTGGGGATCAAACTCAGGTCAACACATCTCTCAGCGAGCACCTTTCTGTGTCCTGCCATCTTGCCAGGCCCAGAATGTTTGTATCTAGATGCTAGCCACTCCCAGACAATGAGGCAAGCGCTCAAACTCCCATCCGCTGGGCACATGCAGGCAAGGTGGCTGTGCTTTTTATGATTTTCCCATGAAAGAACAAACCCTGACTCAGGGAGCAGTTGTCTCGTGACTTCTGGGAAGGCTGGCTGGCTGACTTTATTTTGCCACGGCCCCAGTCCAGGGTCTGCCAGGCTGCCCTGAGTCACCTCGCTGCAAGTGAAACTATCTGGGCCTTGACTGTTGAGGTTTTGAGCCAGAGACTTCCCTTTGGTGGAGTCTGCAGGGTCCATGAGCTCTGTGCCTGTCTTCTATACCCACCCATTGTCTGTAACAGCACCACACCTCACGATGACACTGAGGAATCTGGGGACACCGTGCTGTGATGTGCCCATATCAAGTATTGTATCAGCACCCCTGAACCTTCACCCAGCCTTGACCAGGACCTGGCAAAGAGCAGGTGTCTCAGGCCTGCATGCCAGGCTCAGGGAAGGTAGAGGCAGTTACCAGACACTGAGGCTGCTACGGAGCAGCTGGCCCTTGGCAGAAAGCCTGCCCCAGCTTTCCATGCATAAGTTGGCTAAGCCATCCCCCATCCTCCTTCTGCCAACGAGTTCTTCGTTGCTGCCTCCTCCCGGTCTCAGATGCTGGGGACCGAGTTAACACAAAGACTCCACATTTATGGAGGTGGGATGTGGGGGTCTTGGCCAAGCTCTCCCCTTGGCTTTATCAGGGTGCTGTCACCCTGGTCTTATTAAAAAGAAGGAGGTGTTGCTTTTTTTTTTTTTTGAGATAAGTCTAGGCTGCCTTAGAACTCACTGTGTGATCAAGGATGGCCTCAAACTTCTGAGCCTTCTGCTCTCCCCCCTGAGAGATAGGATTACAGTTCTAAGTCATCAACCCTGGTTGACATGGTTGACACAGAAGCAAGGGCCTTGTGCATGCTAGGCAAACATCTCTCCCCTTTGTGCCCTGCTTTTTAGTTTTTTTTTTTTTCCTTTCCTCAAAACAGGGTTTCTCTGTGTAGCCCTGGCTGTCCTGGAACTCACTCTATAGACCAGGCTGGACTCGAACTCAGAAATCCGCCTGCCTCTGCCTCCCAAGTGCTGGCCTTACTGTATGGCTCAGGCTGGCTTTGAACTTGCCATCTCCCGCTGCCTCAGCTTTCCAGACATCAAGATCACAGATATGAACCACCAGGATAGGCAGTAAAAGTTTGCTTTGGGGGACAGGACTCCTATAAGGAATCCTGAAGCTGGGAAGAGAGGCAGGGCACTGGGGCTCACCATGACTATAATTATTGATACCCAAAAGCTGAGTAGGACTTTTAAACCCACACCTTCGAGAGGAGGTAAGTAAAGGAAATGGGGGGTGGGAGTGGGCTCGGTTTGCATACTGAGGGACAGGAGAACTCTTATTTCCCCGACCCAGCATCCATCCTGTCCCACTTGGACATGGTGTGTTAGCAGCCAGCCATATTTGCGATTCAGTGCAGGTACCCTCGGCATCCCTGGGGGCTACATCTCTGAAAAACAGTGGGCTTTGGGGAGTAAAGCAGGAGGCATAAGCTTGCAAGCATTAGGGCCTCAAGCTGCTCTTCAGCATAGCAATACTCACACAGAAAGTTCCTCCTATGATCTAACCTTCATCCCTTGGCGTCTTCCTTCATCTCTTCGAACCCCTCACCCTGGTCCCTGCCTCAGGACCTCTGTTCCCGACGTGACCTCCTGTCAGTGTTCCCCCTCCCTGGCTTTCACATGACTGGCACCTCTGTCTTCCCCATCTATCATTCTCCTCACCCTGAGCTACTTCCCCCCAAATCTCTGGCCTATTTCCTCCCTGGCATGAGTCACCGTGAGAGATGACGGCAAATGTCTATTTGTCTATTCTTCACGTCTCTGATGTGACTGGGGAGGGGAGAGCTTCCCCGGCAAGTCCATGGCTCTGAGAGCAGAAGAATCAGGGGCAAGACGATGCTTGCTCAAAACTTCACTGGGCGGAAGGCATCGAGAAGCCCGCTGGGGACAGGTTAATTTGGGGGAGGTAGACATGTTGAGTTCTTCCATAGCTCATTCAGGATGAAGGGCTGAGTGTCCAAGTGACAAGACAGAAAGGGGACAAGGCAGGAGCTGTGTCCAGGGAAGGACAGATTGGGGAAGACACGCGTGTCTGATGAGGTTGGGGGGGGCAGGAAATGGAAGTTGCTCTGGGTTGTGACATGGAAGTTTGTGGAAGAGGGACTTTACAGTCCCTCTCAGCTATGTGCCTGCTTAGGCAGGCTGGAGCCAACCCTGCTGAGGGTCACTATGAGAGCACTCTGTGTGTGTGTGTGTGTGTGTGTACATGCATGCACATGCACACATAAGCTCACACACGTATGTGAAGGTCAAAGGCCAGTTTGTCGAGACGGGGTCTCTCCCTGTTATGGAATTCTCCAATTAAGCAGGACTGATTGATGAGCCAACTAACGACACGGGCAGCTGGTTAGCTCCATCTCCTTAGGACTTGTGGGAGCCTGAGATCTGACCTCAGGTCCTCATGTTACAGAGCTGTGGCTCCAACTCCCGCTTGGCCATCTTTAGGATATGCAAATGCTAATTAGTTATGCAGACCCAGGCTGGCCAGCTTGCCCTGCTACAGGGAGAGTGGACCTGGGATCCTGGCTCTTCCATGATGATGGAGAGAGGACTGGGAAGCTCACAGGACCCACCAGACAGAATTAGATTCTTCCATAACTTTGCCGGCCCCTCCTTCTCATCTTGAAGGGTCACAGGTCTTGGTCATCTTGCCCTACATTACTCTGAGCCAGAGAACTGCAGGGTATCAGTTTCCCTTTCAAACTCCGATGACATGTTCTGATAGCTTCAGACACCCAGAGGCCAGTCGCCAAACACCCCACAGGCAAGAGAGCCATCTATGAGGCAGCAAAGCACAGCCTTGGACCCGAGTCTGGTCTGGCTGCTTGCTAGCTGTGTGGCTTGGGAGAAAGGACAGACAGTCTTCCAACCTTGCTTTCAATATCACAGAAAGGGGGCACTTTAAGAAACAAGAGAGACTGACCTAGAGATGTTAGCATGGGGCCAGCCTCCCTGGGAGGGGTCAGCAGAAATGGACACGCGATACAGTCCTCCAGCTCGGGTTTGTCACAGAGCCAGGGGGTGGGCAGGTGGGTCTGCAGGCTACCCTTCCCCTTACAAACTGCTTCTTTTGTCCCCTTCCCTGCAGACACTTCCTGAGAGGCCTGTCAGTTACAAGCAGGGCTGTGTGACCCTTGCTAAGTGGCTTTACCTTTCTAAGACTCAGTTTGTTCATTTAGAGAAGTGGGCTGAAGCCACGTGCCCTACTTCTACGTGACCTCTGAAGAGGCGCTTAGGGATTCACAGAGAGACTTGTGAAAGGGTATGGGGGAGGGGCGGGTTGGTTATCTGATCAAGGCCAGGATGGCCGGCTGTTCCAGATGGATGCTGGACTGGGGACCTTGGCCTCCTTAGAACCCTGCCTCAGGGCAGCAAGCTGAGCAACCTCAATATCTTCAGACACTTCATTTAAAGTGACCGCTCTCAAATGCAGAAGGTGCTAGAACTCTGGGGTTACTGCCTCCCTTTTGCCACTTGTTGGGGCCCACCTGGCTTCTGGGGTGAGGGGATCGGGCTGTCTCTTAGAGAGACATGTCATATTTGGTCCCTGAAACCCCAGTGATGGAGCTGGGAGCTTAGTCTACTCCTAAGAGGAATGAAAGACCACAGAGCCAGGGCAGGCAGCATCCTCAACTAGCAAGTGGCTGCTACTCCCAGTGGCCTGAGGAGTCACTTGCTAGTTGAGTGTGCCCTAGATGTAGGATCCGGGTAGGTTAGTTATTCCATTGTCTCCCTAGTGGCTAAGGGTAGCTTCCAAGTCTCCAGTTTCAACCCTAACTCCCAAGCAGTGTCTTGTCAGGGAGGTCATAGGGAATACAAGATAGTCCTCACTGCTGTGTGCACAATGGTCCCCAATGGTCTCAGGGATGCCGGTGTGAGACTGACCCCAAGGACAATGTGACTTTGGGACTTCAAGTTCCTAATTCAGTACACCCGTTTTGTGGTTTGATTTCAGTCTTCAGGAGGCTTCATGTCAGTGGGTGGAGACATCGCGGGCTGTAGCTCTCTGAATTTGGGGGTGCTCTTTGCATTGTGTGCTAAGGAGGTGGAACCATCTGGGGACAGAAGGACCTACCATGCCAAGGACAAGCCCCACCTAAGGACAAAGGGTTTCAATAACCACATGGCAGGCAGGAGTTCTGTCTTATGCATACTGATAGCTTTGGTCTTCCAGGTGTGAGCCTACAGAAGCGGGCACATCAAATGAAGTCAGACTGACCTGTCGTCTCATTGAAACAGAATTGCTCATTTCAGAAAACTGGGTCACAAAAGATGGCATCCCTGTGGTACTTGAGACACCAAGCTGACACAGCTATGTCTGCCTATATCTGATGCTCCTGGTGTGGTGCAGTTCAGGGTCTGGACACGCACCTTTGACCGCAGGCTGAGGTCCCCCCCAGGTGTACTGATACTGTTGACTGTTCTCTCTCTCCTTAGGAGACTGACACTGTCCCTTATACTGTACTTAGGACTGTAACATCTGAGATGAGGGAAACATCGTAGGGGCAGGCCATGCCAACCACACACTAGCTTCAGGCTAGGAAGGCAGGCAGGATGTCATGTGAAGGAGTCACCAAGCCAGGGGAACAGATGTCCTTAAGAAAGAAAGGTGCCTGTCCCTCAGAACCCATTCTGTGCTGTAGGTGGCTTCTCAGGGCTCTAAGCTTTCCGGAGTGACTTTCTCTTAAAACACAGCTTATTTTCTTTCTTTCTTCCTCTCTTTCTCCCTCCCTCTCTCTCTCTTTTTATTTTAAAGATTTACTTATTATTATACATAAGTACACTGTAGCTGACTTCAGACGCACCAGAAGAGAGCATCAGATCTCATTACGGGTGGTTGCTGGAATTTGAACTCAGGACCTTGGGCAGAGCAGTCAGTGCTCTTACCTGCTGAGCCATCTTGCCAGCCCCAAACCTCAGCTTACTTATGACTTTTGGCCAAGCCATTGCTGAATTTATATCCACGGTGGATCTGGGTAGCCAGAGGGAGGACCATAACGAGAGAGTTTGTACAGAGCCATTCTCAAGTCAGAAAGATGGATGTGTGGGCAGTGTCCTATGTCACCCTTCCTGTGCCTTCTTGGAGAAAGAAAGGCAGGTGGTAGTTCCTATGGGATGAGTGTATACTTCTGTTACAGTCTCCCTTGCTCCGTAACTACACTAGCACCCCCTCTTCTGGAAGGCAGCTATGCTTACCCCTATACCACTGATACCACACCAAGAACCTTACATTCTATGTGGCAACTTTGTGCTCTTCTGTGTCACCTGAGGGACAGGGTCAAATTAGCCCCAGGGTGGGGAGTACCCAGCACCCTTTGTGGGTCTTTTGGGGGTGAACCCACATCACATAGGGCTCAGGAGTGCAAGTGTGCTTGAAAGAAAACCCAAGGGGTTCTTGCGCCCACAGTCTCTGACCCAACTACAAATCACAATCAGATGCATGAAACATTGATCCGGTTGATGTCAGCTGCCCTTGGCCGGGGCACTCCACCACACTGACGAAAAGACAGTCTCATTGAAAACTCACTGAACTTCTCTACTGAGGAATAGGGTTGGCAGAGTAGGACCAGCTTGTGTCATGAGCATAACAGATATAACCCTGGAGCTCAGGCACACAGCACAGGCTCAGATGCACTTGGGGTTTGGGTTCTGAGCATCTCGTCGCTATCTTGGCAGGATGGGGTGGGCTATAAGGTTTGACAGTGGAAGAGGCAGAGGGAATTCCCTAATTGCTGGGTATACATCCCTCGTCCAGGGCTAGCTGCTCTCTTCTCCTTCAGAAGGAGCTGTCATCGCCCACAGTTTGGGCGGATCCCTTCCACCAGTGATTTCAAAAGCGGGAGTTTGGGGGCAACAGGAGGAGACATGCCTAGAACTTTAGAATCTAACCCCAGAACGCAACACTGAAGACAGTAGTTTATGGCTGCTGCAACTAATTCTGGGTTCCTTTCCCGTCTTGGGAAGCCTCCCGTGTTCTCACCTGACCACAGAGAGGAGAACGTGGAACAGGGTTCAGAGTTCAGCTCTTCTCTGCTCTCAGGATCACAGCATGAGCTACACACCTAGCGAGCCCCGTGGACATGCCCTTAAGTCCCTCCAAGGCCACCTCCATCTCCCTGAATCCCGGTCATGACACATCTTTTCCATATCCCACTGTACAGGACTCTGGGGACACACACAGGACAAACATGTAAAGACACAATTCCCTGGACTGTGGTTGTTAGTGACTCTGGGATGCACAACAAGGGCTGCATCCTCAAATGATGGCTCATTCGCCATGCATGACTGAAATTTTTAGAGAGGGATAATGGGTAGCCAAGCCATGTGGATGGGCAGGTAGGCTGGCTCCCAGACTGCCCGTTGGCGCCTCCATTTGCACACCTATGCACAAGCACACACCTGCACACCTGTGTAGCTTACCTGTCCACCTGGATTCCTGTGTCTTTCATCTCTGCTTTGGCTGGTCCCCCTCTGTTGACTGCTTTGCCCCCACCGGTGAGGATGCTCAACACAGGCTCTATCTCTTTGAGCAGTTCATCCTGTTCTCCGCTGTCCTGGAGGTTGGCCTTGGTATTTTTCATTGTGGGGTCAATGGCCACACCATTAGCCTGGGAGACTGAGCCGGCTCCCTGTCCATGGCCTTGGGCATGCTGAGGTCCATTACTGGGACCTGGGACCCTGTCTACTGCTAATGGCTGGTCTTTGCTGGCTGATGGCTGGCGAGACAGATCGACAGCTTTGGTGGGTGTCCCCAGGGGCTGGGTCACCCGGATGGTCTTGGGGGTTCCATCCCCTGTGAAGGTGGTCTCCAGGTGTGTAGTGAAGCCCTCAGGGCCTCTCAGAATGAGGACCACATGGGTCTCAGAGGCAATGCCCCTGAGAACTTCCAGAGCGCTGTCATAGCTGAGGTCTACCAGGGGCCGATCATTGACGGCGAGAATGATGTCGCCAGCTTGGATAAGGCCGCTCTGCTCCGCTGCACCTCCTCGGATCAGGTCTGAGATGATCACGGGGGGCTTGCTGACCCGTTCCTTCACCAGGAAGCCCAGACCTCCCACTTTGCGTTTGAAGAGACGGACAGAAATGACGTTGGGTTGGATCTGCTGGACCCCAAATGTGTGCTCTTCCATGGTATCTGTGTCCTTCAGAAGACCTCCAAGCCAAGATGACTCCCACAGGAACCTGAGCTACTCCGGGCAAGAACCGGCTGCAGAGTTTCTGTCGCCTCTGTCTTTGACGTCAACTTGACGTCACCTGCTCATTGCTGTTCGGCCTTGGGTGGCATGATTTCATGTGTCCCCGCCCCCTTCCTTATTCTCTAAGGAAGTCAAGGTTGACCAGGCAGACGTCAGTGATGGGTTGTGTCCCTAAGCAACAGGTCAGGAAGACTGAAGGCTTGCCGTGTCTGATGACTGTGACGCACAAACATGGGAACTAGGCTCTGGGCATCTTGGTCACCAGCTGGTCAGATGCAGAGGTGATGTAGGGGCTCCTACCTGGAGCTAAGCAGAAGGGAGAGGAAAGTAGATGAGAGGAGAAAGAGAGAGAGTGGAGTGGGCACTAAATACCTTGGAGCTAGGATGGAAAACCCTGAGGCACAGAGGCCTGGGGAGGCTGAAGCCAAGCCTGAAGCATGGCTGGTTTACGTTTTCAGTTAGTGGTGGTCACCTGGCTTTATCCCTGCAACCAAAGCTCTCAAGAACCAAAGGGCTTCCTTGGGGACACCAGAGCCAAGACAGCCAGGCAACCCCGGAGACTCAAGGGCAAGCATCCTCAGTCTCCTATCTTTCCCACCGAGAGAGCCACGGCTCCGACTGTTACACTGTCCTCTGTTTCCTGGGTTTTGCAAACATTTCCCATTCACTTCTCAGAAGCCCCTCTGGCACTAACCTTTGGGCTTTCCACTCTGGAGCCTCCCCATTGAGAAGGAAAGATACTACTGAGCAGATACGAATGCTGTATTCCACAGTACCATGGATAGAAGAGTCCAGCTAACCCCCTGCAGCCATCTTCTTCACCCTTAGCTCATTTCCGTTTTAAAAATAGACAGGGCACCACGTTACGGCGAACGCTTTCAACGCCAGAGAGGTAGGTCCACGCAAAGCTCAGATATATTTGCCCCCCACATTACACATGAAACACCCCAGCGAGGGAACATGAGGAAGACGGGCGGTGACCCTCTAGGCTTAACAATGGCACATAACACGTTGAACCAATCAGTATTCACTAGTGGGAAAGAAAAAAAAGGAGAAGCGAAAACTAACACGGTAGTTTCTGAATACTTCATTCTTCACAGTTACTTCTTCCCTTCTTTGATGTTCACAGAAACCCAGCCCTCCTCCTGAAGCCCCAACTTGAAAGAGGGCTCAGTGCCTTGTCCCGAGGTCACATAGCAGAGTGGGTGGAGGGGGGTGGGGTGGGGAATGGGCCAGCTTCACTTTCAAGTCCAAACTTTGAAAGTCAACCTGCTAATTACTTTTCATGTATAGGTTCGGTTGGCCCAGTGTAGGGATTTGGGTTTAGGGTGCCAAAAGGCAACTCAGATCAAGCTGTAGGATGGTAGCAATAGCTCAGACCAGATACATTCAGGGAATTGTGTTTTGGGGGAAGCTGTGGGCTGTGACAGGTGATCCTCAGGGGTGGGGGTATGGGGGATGGGTGTGGGACCGTGGGGTGGGGTGGGGTATGGATGGAGGTGGGTGGGGATGGGTGAGGGGCCGTGGGGGGATGGGAGATGGGTGTGGGGCTGTGGGGTGGGGTGGAGAATGGATGGGGGATGGGTGGGAGATGGGTTGGAGGTTAGCAAGTCAATTTTTTTTTTTGCAAGTCAATCTTTTCATCCACTTTTCTCCTCCCCTCCAAAGCCCCAGTTCTCCCCGTATCCCTAAACTCCTCCTTACAGCATCCCCACCATGCCTTCACACAAGGAGGGACACCCATCCACCTGCCCTCAAGCCTTAACTGAAGCGCCTTGCTTCTCTCCCTTTCTGCAGTTTCCCAGGGCCACACCAAGGGCTGAGTCAGCCCAAGCGCCCACTGACTCTGAGAACAGGAGTTGACTGCAGAGGCCCCACCTGCCTTTCAAAGGAGGTTCCCCCTCCCCCCACACCCCCCAGGGTCCCTTGAAGGAGGCTGATTAGTGTTTTTTTTTTTTTTTTTTGCAGCTTGTATTATGTAACCCCACCAGCCGCTCTGTGTGGGTTGGGGAGTAACGAATCCCTGGCCCAGCCCGGGCTGCCTCCATCTGCTGCTGCTCTGTGTGTGCGTTTCTGTGTATTCAAGCGTCGCCCTCACGCTGTGGCATTTCTCTGCTGTGTGTGGCCCGGGTGTCAGCAGCCTGAGTATTTTTTAGCATCTTGCTGCCCAGGCTTTGGTTTGCAGGGAAAAGCCCCCAGGACCACCAAGCCCTTCCTTGTCTAGAAGGATGGCATCACTCTCTTGCTTCCTTAGCTTTCCCATAAGCTCCTGGTCTTCCAGGGGCCAAGCCACCGTCATAGGTGGAGACAGCTGGGGCTGTAGAGCTCTCCTCAGGGTCTACACTTGTTTCTGGGCTCCATCCTTAAACGGAAGAAGGGTCTAGGCAAGGACGGCAAGCTCATTTGTTACAAATGCTGGCTTAGGTCTTAGTAAAGGAGAGAGAGAGAGAGCATAGACTTGACCTTTGGTGAATCTTGCTTAAGAGAGAACAACTAGAAACAAAGCATGCACAGTGCCTTTTACCCTCAGCCATGCCCAGCTCTGCCTCTGTCTCTGCCGTCTTCTAGAAACAAGTGGGCCTCTTAGATGATGCCTGAGAAGCTAGGATCTATCCTCTTCTCCCTCCCCCCTCCTTCCCTCCCTTCTTCCCTCCTCCACCCTCCCTTCCTTCATGTGCTACTGGGAATGAAACCCAAGGCTTCATGTATACTAGACGGCATCCCCAACCTTCTGATTTTTTATTTTGAGACAGGGTTTGGTGAAGTTGCCCAGACTGACCTTTAACTCGCTCTGCAGTTTAGGGAGGCCTTGAACTTGCTCTCCTCCCACCTCAGCTTCTGGGGAGCTGGGATTACAACCTGAGCCTCTCCTCCCAGCAGCTGTCACAGTCTTAACCCCACAGCGAGCGCGCGCTCCGGGTCTCCTTTTCCATCTTAAAAAAAAAAGCCACCTCATCTTCCATCACAATTTGGTCTAATCCTGATCAGGGTCAAGGCCAGTTGCAGGTAGACGCTCATAGGGACACTTATTTGTCCCACTTTGCAAACATCCAGTTCCCTGGGCCACAGAGAAACTGGCTAAAGTGCTTCCTGACTCTGTCTGTTTCCGACTGGGCTCCTTATTTCCCCTGAGCCTCAGTTTCCTTATCTGTAAAATGGCTTCCGAGAAGCAGCCATCCCACTTGATTAACCTGGAGAATTCAACGACAGAGGCCTGGCACACTCAGAAAAACTGGTCTCTGGTTATTATTATGTAACATGATGATTTGGGCCTCCTGGGTTTTAATCAGCATGTGGGTTTTTTTCCCCCCTGTTCTATCAGTGTCTTTTTGTGTCAGTCTCTAAGGGGACCCTCCCCTGCAGATGACTCTGAGGATTCTGGTCACTGTGAAATCACTGTCTTTAGGGAGATAAAAGCTAGGCTGAATGGCCTGTCAGTTTGTCTCTACACTCTGGAGCTGAGATTCTCAACAAATTATGCTTGCATACACACACACACGCATGTATATGCACGCACGCGCACACATACAGAGTACATACCATGGAAACCACACTTGGACGTGAGTCTCTGTTGAGCACTTTGCTTGGTCTCCCTGTATTTCTTTCCTTTCCCTTGCTCTGAGGAAATAAGTGGCTGACTGTTGGAGGAGGAGGTGACGGCCAGAGAGAAGCAAGCAGTCAAAGCAGGTCGTGTTGGACACTACCTCCTTGTTGTATGTGATCCTGGGTGGGTGGGAAGCTCTATGCTCTGGGCTTCATTTCCACAATGGGAGGAATGTGGAGCGTGGGAGCCCTTGGCTAGGAAGGGAGCCACTCCCTCCGCATGGGATTTGAGGTCTATGGCTACCAGAGGAGCTTGGATGTGAATGCCCCATGTTATCTTTCTGGTTTTGGTGGTGGTGGTGGTGGTGTTTTGTTTGTTTTGGGAAAGGTGAGACTTTACTCTCTGTTTGGCTAAGTTATCAATAGCCTCTTATAAAGAGGAGTGGGAAGGGAGACTCCGAGGAAGTTTAATAGTCAGGGTTAGACCCAGTCTGAATGCCCATCGCAGACACAATGGCACCCCATCTCTCCTCTGCGGCGGCCTCCCATTTTAGCCCAAGTGCTGATCAAAGTCACGCCCAGGGTCTTTCCTCACGCAGCATGTGAAGGATGTAAGCCGCTCTGAGGCATCGGTTGTCCTGTCCTGTTGAAGAAGAGCCATTGAGAGCTCCTGTGTAGCTTGTTCATTGAAACACAGGGAACAGGGGGCTGGAGAATCTGGGTGTGGGTGTGGGGCACATTCAGTGTTGTGAACTCAGATTGAAATGCAGGTATCTGAAGTTCCCAGGAAGAAGCAGGGGTGGGAGAAGAGAGAGAGACAGACAGGCCTTCCCTGTGTTAAAGGCCTATAGACCGAAGGATTAAACGTTGAGAACATGAAGAGTTGGAATGTTGCAGATCAGAGTCAAATTGTCTCTTTAGTGTCTTTGAAAGTTGCTCATCCCACACCCCACGGATGGACCCAATGTCCTTGTGGTTCTCAAAACTTTAAAAAGTATTCTTAGCCAGCCACTGGCTCCACGGGAAGCTAAGGATGTCATTGGATGACACCTGTAGCAGAGTCTCCCCAGCTTTGCTGTGACCACCCACCTATGCCCCCACTAATGAGTCCCGTGAAGAGTTTCGGACTCTTCCATTGTTCTGTAGCTAATAAAATCTCACATAGCTCCTTCTCATGGCAGAACGTAGGATCTGGGGAACCTGGATCTCTCTATTCCCAAGCCCTGGTCACGCACATTTGGCTCCAAAATAAAACCTCTCTTTGGGGTGAGGTTTGAGGTTTTGCATTCACCAACCACATTTGATGGTGGTGAGCCACATGGCCCCAGATGGCAGCTGCTCGCCTGGATGTTGGCTTCCTTCACTGCGGCTACGAGGTTCTGGAAGAGTCCAAGTGCATCTTGGACTTCCAGGACTTACATGAGAAAAACATTGCAAAACATGTCACTTCTTTTCTTTCCTGAATTAGGTTTTTACTAGGTTAGCTCAGGCTGGCCTTGAACTCATGACCCCCTCACTGATAGCTTCCCAAGGGGTCAGATTTCCCCATTAATAAATTTAAAATATTGCTTCCATCTAGAAAGGATACTGTTATGGGTATATTAAGCTAAATAGAATTATGAAAGTGGCTTTTGTTAGCTATCTGTCTGTCTATTTCTCTACCTATCTTAATATATATTTTGGTGATGCTGAGGGTGGTACCACCCATACATGCCAGGCAGGTGCTGTCCCACCGAACTGGGACTCTTCTCTTCCATTACCGTGACTACCACGAAGCTGACTGGTTTACCATAGCTCTGAAGGCACTGCCCTCAGACAATGTGGGTCTAAACTGTGTTAGGCCTGTGAGATGGCTCAGCGGGTAAAAGTACTTGTCACCAAGTGATGACCCGAGTTCAATCCCCACGCCAAGCCTGATGACCGGCCCCAGTTCAAGCCCTACAACCGACACTGTGGAAGGAAAGATGGAAGCCTAGAAGTTGACCTCTGACCTTTACATGTGGTGGTGCTAAGCATGCCCATTGGATGAATCAATAAATGTTAGTTAGGTCCCTGGAGACTCCCCTCCCTCTCGTCTCCTGAGAATCTACTGGAGATTTAGCTGGGCACAGGCATGGGCGGGAATGACGGAGGAGAGAGAAGCCAGTGTTACACAAGAAAGGTTAGAACTGGTGTGTTCTGGACTAAAAGCCTACCACCTGAAACCTGCTCTCTGGGCATCAGATGAACCCTCACACAACGAGTGTGCTTCAGAGAACAAGATGGAGATCAACAGATCAAAAAGGAAGCGCCCATACATACGATCAGCTGAGAAAATGCATGCATGGTGGATTCTGCACACATAAATACAGTGATCATTCTGGAAGGGGAAGATGCCCATAGCAGATCTTCTAAGGCTCTGCAAATCAGAGGTCAGTGGGCATGCCCTTGTCACCAAACAACATTCCTCATCCTGGGATGCCAGATCACTGACGTTCTGAACACAGATGTCCTATGTTTTAGATGAACGGTAGTAAGGAAAACAAAACCTAGCCTGTGAACTTGCATCTGTTTGCACTTTGCACGGCCACAAGGTCGCTCTCAGCTCGGTGCCACAGCCTTGTGGCCGTCTCCCTCCAGTCCTACTTAAAAAACAGATTTCAAGTTCCCAAGTCTTAAAAAGAGCACAAGACACAGCCAACCCCCATACAAACAAAAGGCACCCCCCGAAACAGTGCCCCCTTTAAACAATACACCAAACACTCAACTTCCGTAGTCTTGTTGAGTCACTAATTTGCAGCCTTTAAGGATCCAAACTGAAGGGATCTCTTCCCACGCCAGCCAGCCAGAGCCCCAAGCCTGCCACACCCCTGCATGTCAGCAGGGTGTGCTGGCACCCTGTGCCTTGGGGATCCCAGCGTCTTTGGGTCCTATAATGAATCCCCAGGTAACCATGGAACGCCCCCCACTTGGCAGCTGCAGTCTGCAGAGGATAACTTGGACTTTCTCAGATTGAATCCACAGCTGGGGAGGAAGAGTTTCAGCTCTGAGTCAGGACCGAACAAGATTGTAGAAGCCTGATCCCAGTGGCCAGGGGATCCTGGGGATGGATCCTCTCTCACATCGTGGCTTGATACAGACTCTTTTAATATTGGATAATATTGGTCCTCACTCGAAACTGTACATGCTTTCTTTGGTGTGGCTACTGAGAATTTGGATGTTTTCCTTCGGATAAACTGTATAGGGTATAAACCACATAGGATGCCGATAAACACACACACAGGAACACACACATGTGTGCATAACACATGCATGCATGCACATACATATATTCATGCATACATACACACACATGCCTAAGGACCTATCAATAAGCCAAGGGAAAGCAAATATGCCCTGTGGTACTGTGTCAACCTGGGCCAGCGTTAAGCTGGGGTAGGGCTGATCTGTAAAGGATCTATCAGGCTAGCCCTCAGTAGTACTATTATGCTGTTGAACATCAAACGGACCTCTAGAATCCAGTCTATTTACCCACAGATCAGCACAGCTCTCTGACCTCATCAGAGATGGTTCTTTGTACAGTGGAGGGGGTTAGTGCGAAACCTGGTCAAAGGGCAGAGATTAAGTGTCCCCAGATGGCTCGGCCACAAGTGGGAGACGCAGGACACTCTCCATGCCCTCCCAGGCTCAGGGAACATCAGAGATGAGGGTGTGGAAGGGATGTAAGAACCAGGGGATGGGGGAAGACTGGAAGTGAACTCTGTCTCGTGTACAGGACGGGGCTGCTGCACCGGGGACCTTACACCAGCTGCGGCTGCCTGTACAAGATCGAGCTAGTCAGTGGGCCAGCACTTACTGACAACTGATGGCCTCTGGGTGAGGAAGAATCAGTGTTCTTTAAGGGTGTGGCTCCAGATAGGTTGACCATGCTCCAGGGAATGGTCCAACATCCAGGAGTATGTGGGTAGCGCAAGTTGGAGTCTATGGGTTAAAGAGAGAGGTGGGAGAGGACAGGAATGTGGGAGTGGGTAGGGAGGTGGGGGGTTGATCTGGGTGGAGTTAGGAGGAATCCGATCAAAGCACGCTGTATGAAGTTCTCAAAGAACAGAAATATTTTTAAAAAGCTAGTGAGGAATGACATTCAAGATACATTACTCTGCTAGGCAGTGGTGGCACACACCTTTAATCTCAGCACTCAGGAAGCAGAGGCAGGTGGATCTTTGAGTTCGAGGCCAGCCTGGTCTACAGAGTGAGTTCTAGGACAGCCAGGGCGACACAGAGAAACCCATCCCCTGGTTCTTACATCCCTTCCACACCCTCATCTCTGATGTTCCCTGAGCCCGAGAGGGCATGGAGAGTGTCCTGCGTCTCCCACTTGTAGCTGAGCCATCTGGGGACGCTTAATCTCTGCCCTTTGACCAGGTTTCGCACTAAGATCCCTGTCTCAAACAACAATAACAACAACAACATCTATTGCTCCATTTAAATGCAATGCAAACCACACACTAACATAGGACAATTATTTATAATCTGATTAATTGTTCACATTTCCATGTGAGTTTGACGTATATCAGTTATTTCTGGAGCAGTTCCCAGGCCCTTGGAATTGGTACTTACTTCTCTGAAAGGTGTAAGAGTTGGGTTGTGAATGGGAACCTTCTTCCTTTTGGGGTATTCTTTTATACTTGATTATAGATTAACTGTTTTGCTTACTTAATTATTACTTTGATTTCTATTTTTTAAATATCACTTTCCCCAATCAGGACAAGGCCTTTGAAGCCAGGCTGTCTCTGCTTGGCTTTGTGACCATGGGAAACTTAAGGTCTCTGGGTCAATGTCACCATCTACAGTGTCTGTAGAGACAATGACAGTGCTGGCATGCATCTGTGCGGACGGACGGACGGACAGAGATGAGAGTCATTAGGGCTGATTTCTTTTCTAACGTGCTAGACTAGGCGGTGCACTTCCCTTTTCCGTCCACGGAGCTGAGTCTGATTGTTGTCTGTTTATCTTTCTACTGCGAGTCTTTGGTATGTTGTGCAGGGCACTTGGGTACTGTGGATGGATCCCTATTCCCAGGACAGTGAATGCATATCCCCAAGGCAACAGCTCCTCCTTGGGGTGTAGAAAGAGCCCAGAATCAAGAATGCCAAGCCTGAGAGATGCAGGAAGAGACATGCAAGCCCCTCAGACCTCGGTGGTACGTGAATACTGTGAGGAAGGAGTAGGAAAGTCAGTCTACCACCCTGGGAGAGCTACAGGGATCTGTCCCCATGCTGGAAGAGACGAGGGGAATCACAGCTCTTTCATCACAAAATGCAATTACCAGAGCTAGCTCAGCCACCTGTGTGCTACAGCATCCATCACGATGACAGAAAGTTCCAGAGTTCAGAGTGAGGCCCTTTCTATTGCCTTCCACTCATCCCTCACCCTGGCTGGACCTGCTTGCCACTGGGTAGAGGTCAAAGCCAGGAATCTGGAGCCAGAAAGACAAGAACCTGGGACCCAGGTCTACTTTCTGCTAGCCTCAGATTCCTCATCTGTGACGTGGGACTCCATCAATAAATTAATTACAGGAGAAAATTAAGTGGGTGTGTGCTCGGGGAGGGAGGGTTACGTGGGGTTCACGTGTATCATTCTTGACTGTTACCTTGAGAGTTGCTTTAGGTTTGTCGCCAAGACACATGAAATTCAATGGCCCAGAACTATTCACCAACACCAGGGAAAAGAGCCAGCGAGGGAGGCCATCAATTGATGCGTGGATTAAAGAAAAATCTGGAGTATGTGTGTATGTAACAGAGTTTGTTTCTTTGTAAAGAATGAAATTACATTTGTAAAGAATGTGAGGTTTTTTTGTTTTTTCAGTGAAGGGGATGGAACTGGAGATCACCAGTAACATTGTTACCGTGTCAAATGAACTAAGCCGGACTTAGAAACACAGGTAAAAGGCTGAAGTCCCCCACGAGTCCAGGCCATCCTGGGTGACCCAGTGAAACTCTATCAGAAAAGGAAAAAGAGGAGAGGCCACATATTTTCTCTACATGAAATCTAGACTAAGACATTTTTAGGATGTCAAAGTAGAAAGGGGGCTATGTTGGGAGAGGAAGGAATCAGCAGAAGAGACAGGAATATGGGGTGGCTGTAAGCAAAGCACCCTGACTACACACAGAAAACACCCTTTGGACTTTACTCTGACAGTGATGATGAACCTCGGAGGTACCGTGTAGGCTGATTTTATAAACATTGTTCTGGCTGCTGCTGGCTGCAAGATTGAAGGAAACCCAAGGGTGGCTACTGGAGCCCAGGCAGGAGCCATTTCAGGTACTGGGTGGTCAGCACTGGGTGGTGACAGTCAGGGAGTGAGGAAGAGGGCAGGATGTAGAGAGGAGGAGGAGGAGCAGGAGGAGGAGCAGGAGGAGGAGGAAGAGGAGGAAGAAGAGGAGGAGGAAGAGGAAGGTGAGTTCTGGAGCTGTGGGGACAGATGGGACAGAAGGCTAAGGGAGAAGGCAGTGTCCTCAGAGGTCTCTCGGCTTCAGTTGGCCGTAGGTGGGGTAGGGAATCTCTTCCTGTAAGAATGCAGGCTGTGTGATAGAAGAAAATTCTAGCAACAAGCAAACGTCGTTTGTGGAATTGTGCTTCCCAAGTCCTGATGTACGGTTTAATGGCAGGATTGTGATCAATCAACAGTGTGTGCTCCCTGACTCCCACTGTTCCGAGTGAGAGCCCATGGGGGATGCCAGAAATATCCTTCCTTTGGTTTCTTCTCCGGCATTTCCCTTGCCTGGCAGATTGATGTTAAGTCAGTCATCTTAACAGTCCGACTCTCGATTGTCTTGTGAAATGGGAAAGGTACTTAGAGAAGCAGTTCCTGACGATTTAGAAAAGATCTGAGCAGATGAATACTTGTAGAAAATACTTTGTAAACAGTCACGTCAACAGTGCGGACACTGTGGGGCCCTTCTCTTTAAGGGGACATTGAGGATGGTGTGCCCCAAATTGCAGCTGAGTGTTAATCTGAGATTCAGTCAACTTCCTCCCTGTCCTGACTAACGTGCTTAGATACAACCTGGGGGAGAGAAGCTAGGCCCACAATGTGGCAAAATCTACTCCTGGAGGGAAACAAGACAAAACTTGTATTTTAAGGTGCTAGAACTGAGCCCCAAAACATCAAAGATCCCTGTAAACACATCATATATCCACAGTGTCCTTAAAGATCTCTGTAAACACATCACTACATCCACAGGGTCCTTAAAGATCCCTGTAAACACATCACTGCATCCACAGGGTCCTTAAAGATCCCTGTAAATACATCACTGCATCCACAGGGTCCTTAAAGATCCCTGTAAACACATCACTGCATCCACAGGGTCCTTAAAGATCCCTGTAAATACATCACTACATCCACAGGGTCCTTAAAGATCCCTGTAAATACATCACTGCATCCACAGGGTCCTTAAAGATCCCTGTAAATACATCACTACATCCACAGGGTCCTTAAAGATCCCTGTAAACACATCACTACCTCTACAGGGTCCTTAAAGATCCCTGTAAATACATCACTGCATCCACAGGGTCCTTAAAGATCCCTGTAAACACATCACTACATCCCCAGGGCCCCCTTAGTTAAAGAACTTCAGCAAAGGGAGAATCTGCTAAACAGAAAATACAGCAACAGATGTGGCAGTCTTCCCCTCATGAGGCAGCTATGCCCATAGTAAAAATAAATATAACCGGGTCAAATTTGAGTAAAAGGTTAAGGCTCTCAAACTGGATAAAATGCACCAGCAGTTGCCCTGTGACAACATGAGTGTGGGGACAAAGTCCCCAGGACAAGAGAATCTAGTCCCAAAGGTAGGTATGGACCCAATACACATCTGCTGCTCCTATGGCTCTCAGAACAAGTCTACTTTTAACTGAAGAATTTAATAATGGAGTTCACTCTCCTTAGAAAGCACCAGCTTGTGTGCTTATATTACTTCTTTCAGAATACGTATTCAATTTCCCAAAATATTTTCTACTAAACATAATTAAGTTTTAAACTTAAGACATTAGTGTTATGAGTGAGTTGTACCAATTCCAAATGTCTTGACTTTAGTATTCTGAACATTTTTATATAGAGACTCTTAATTTTAATTGATTAATTAATTAAGACGAGGGGTTTCATATATCCCAAACTGGCCTCAAATTCAATATATAGTTAGGTATGACCCTGAACTTCTGATCCTCTTGCCTCTGTCTTCCAAGTGCTAAGATTATAGATGTAAGTCACCAGGCCTGGTTTATGTGCCGGGGATCAAAGCATGCTAGGCGAGAACTCTACCAACTGAACTACACCTCTAGTAGGATCTTTACTGAGTAGTCTAACTGGACCTAGAAAAAGAAGTCTGAAAGACAAGTTAGTATTTATCTCCTCAACAGTGGGGACATAAGTTGAGTCTGTCTAGACTTGAAGTCTTTGTTTTTTCATCATTTTAAATGAGCACTGCTTGCTTATATCTTAAGCAGCCTGACTGCAGAAGTGAGCTGCAGTCCCAGTAACAGGAAGGTGAGAGAGACTCGTTGGGCCCTTCCCTTCAGCCTTGCTATGGAACCTGTGGATGTTCTTAGGGCTCAGGGAACACTGGAGTCAGGTTCCTATGCATTCGCTCAAGGAAAGAGTCTACGGCATTAGAGTTTTCCGAACGTGAAGGGGAGAGATGTACGTGGCTCAAGCTAACAGGTGAGTTCAAGGTCACGGCTGGCAACAGATTTCAGAGAGTTTCTCAGACTGTTGGAGCTAGGAGCAAGCTCAGGGACCCTCAGAGTCACACCAGCCCCCACTCATTTCCTTACACCCCATGAGTCTCAGAATGCCGGCTGCAGATTTCTGGGCTTCTTCTCCCTACATGCTTCTAGACTATTCTAAATGAGACCAAATAGTTATAACTCACTTCCCTTCCTGGTGAACCACTCTCAAGTACACTCTGTATCTTAGGATGGAGGACGGGTGTTGGAAGAACTCACCGGTGCAGGCAAGGCCAGGGGATTCTAAGTTACTTCAGAAAGTAAACGTTTCAAAGATTAGTTGCGTGGTTCTGACAGAAGACTACTGGGCAAGGTTGTGAGGGGGCCGTGAAGCAGAGCACAGCTTTTTTTTAAACTGAGGAGATAAAATGAAAGTAAGGATCGTGGTCTCAGAAAACCGCTAGCTACCGTCCTCTCATCAACTGCTTTTACTGAGTAGCTACTTTGCTCTACTCTGTTCTCAAAACAGAACGAGACACTCTGACCCGCCAAACGAGCTGTGAGGTCAGACACTCCCTGCAGACAGAGGTCACAGCTCTTGGTTTTATTGTCTTTTCAGTGAGCTGCCTGGCTTGGCACATTTTAGGTACTCAATAACCCAGGAACCGAGTCTACACCGTTAGCAGAATCAAACCAGTGAGGTGGTTGAGGACAGGAGAGTCCAGGCTGCCCAGTGTGCGGCAGTTCCAGCAAGAGTTTGCTACAAAGTAGGGACGAGGCAGAAATCCCTTCCCTTCCTTCCAGCGGCTGCGTGATAGAGAGGAGAGGGAGTCAACTGCACTTTGCAGCCTCGGGAAACCAATCACAGATTCAGAAAAAGGAGAGGTGAAAGAGAGAGATCTATGTGGAGTTTTTGAAACCACCAGAGATGGATGCCATCTGGTGCCCTGCTCCCCAGGGGCTGATCCACAGGCCGGCATCACCAGTACTGTTTGAGAGCATGTCAGAGGCACACACCCTCAAGCCCCACCAGATTCCCCCCTTCCTTCAGGAGCCTCAGATTCCTGTGCACAGGACCACAGGACCGTTCGAGACACCCGAGGCCAGTTTCCCTCCCAATGCCTGGTTCAGCTTCAAGCAGTCAGTCCCTCAGAGCCTCCAAGAGAAGACTTCTAGGTAGCCAAGTGCAATAACATTAAGCTGAACTATACAAAATTGCTGAGTATTCAACAATTCTGTGACCTACAAAGATAACAGTTTCAAATGAAACTCCAATTTCAGCTCAACCTATACCCTGTTCCAAACAAAAGCATTTTTCTGACCTAGGATATGGGAGTTTTCAGAAAAGGTTCTGGCCGGAGTCTACATATAACAGCCCATAGGTAGGCAGGTAAGCTGTGTGTGTTTTACATTAAGACCTCCTTCCATTAAAGGGGGAAAAAAAAAGAGGTTTAACATAAGCTGAAAACATCAGGTTTTCTTTGTGCCCTGGAAGATGTGCTCATTATCAAGCCTAGATTTCTTCAGGTTACCCCTTTTTCCATCTTAAGAGGCAGGAGAGGGTGGTTCATCAGGAGAGGCAGGGGTGAAGTTAATTGTAACTATTTTTGCTTATTGGGGGGTCGTCAAGAAGCACCTAGGTAGAAAAAACCGAGAATGTACAGCTCATGTTCATGTGTGGCTGTTGCAACACAGCTGGGATGGGCGATGGTGTCAGGTTACAAGGCACCTGAGCTCTTGGTCACCTTTGGCCACCAGCAGCCTCCTTCACACCTCTGTTTCCCACCAGGGCTTTAGAGGGCAGGTCTGACTTAAGACTCCCTATAAAGTGAGTTTTAGACAGCAACAGTGACCTTTTTGGAGCTCCTTAATGAAGGGCCCCAAAGCAGATGGGCCTTAGGGTCTCTTGGAAGATGGAGGTGTCTCACAGGGTCTCCTGAAGTCACACAACCTCTGTTGAGCTCTGTGGGCTCCAGCTGGGGCTCCCCTAAATTCCCAGGCCCTGGTTGAAATCCACCGTTGCCTGCACACACCCTCCACTGGAGTCTTACAGGCCAGCTCCCTAGATTCATGCTAGGTATATTCCCCATCTAATGCTTCTCTCACTGTGAGGTAGGAATGGAGCCTTTCCTGCTGTGACATCCTCTCTCAACAGGGCTTTTCCTCTGGATGTCACCCCAGCCCCAACAGTCCCCAGACCAGGGCAGACTCCAGTCTCCATCCTCCATACAGAGGGAAGAGGTCATGCCAGGTCCCACATGTTTTCTGTGTAGGGCCTTCTCTGGGCTTTGTGTTTGTCTCCTTTGGCACGGCACACCTGCCAATCCCCCCAGGAGACCACAGCCCACCTCAGCTTCAAGGACACACTTGCTTTTCTGTCTGGCTCAGAAGAACATTACAAGTCTCCCCCAAACTGCTATCAGAGGAACAAGGACAGCCACAGCCCATTTATCAATCCAGGATGACTCAGAGGGGTGGGAGAAAGGACCGAGACTAGAGGCACCTTCTCCAGCACTGGGTTCATATCCTGACTTCCAGTGGCTCTGGCCAGGCCTTTAGCACCCTAATTCCTGCTCCCTCATCTGTAAAATGAAGATACCAGTGACTTGGGACGACACGAGCCAAGCTCTTTCCCAGGCTGGCTGTACACTGCCCTTCCTTAGCACTGTGTCTCATTGCACAGTTATATATGGTTATTTAACTAATATTTTCCCTTAGGGATGACTGTCGTGTGTGTGTGTGTGTGTGTGTGTGTGTGTGTGTGTGTGTGTGTGTGCGTGCACGCACGTGTATGAAGGGGAGAGAGGGGAGGAAAGAGGGAGAGGGGACAGGGTAGGAGGGAGGGAAGGAGAGAGAGAAAGGGAGAGAGACAAAGAAGGGTAGGGGAGAGGAGGGGGATAGGGAGGGAGGGAGGGAGAGAGAGGGAGAGGGAGAGGGAGAGGGAGAGGGAGAGGGAGAGGGAGAGGGAGAGGGAGAGGGAGAGGGAGAGGGAGAGGGAGAGAGAGAGAGAGAGAGAGAGAGAGAGAGAGAGAGAGAGAGAGATATGCACACAGGTTCTTACATGCACCCTGGGGTTCATGTTGTACATCTTCCTGAATTGTTCTACATTTTTTTTTTTTTTTTTTTTTTTAGTTGAGGCCAGGTCTCTCATTGAATCTGGAGTTTGCTGATTTGGCTAGACCACCTGGCCAAGCAGGTCCAGACATCCTTCCAGCTCCATCCCATCCCACAGTACTGAAACTATGAACAAGACATAGGCCACAACAGGTTGCAACCAGGTCCTCATGCATGAGTGGCAAGTCCTTTACCAACCGAACCATCTCCTCCGTCTCCCTCCATCTTATACCTCTGGTGTGATACTGGCCAGATGTGGATATGTATCTGTCAGGGCGTGTGCTCCTTTTTCAGGAGTGCCCCTCCTACTTTAATCCCACTGCATGGCCCCCAAACCTACTGTGCCTGCTCCTTCTTGCTGGGCAGGATCTGTGTCTTTGCCTTAAGTTCCTGGTTACATCACTCTCCTTGTTAGAGCCTTGAACTGCCCGTCAAGAATAGCTTTATAAATAATCTTGGAAACCCCAGGCACAGATGTCTTCTGGGCCCTGCTCGGACAATGGCGGCCCCCCATCCTCTCCTGTGGCTTGGGATAAGCAGCTCAGGGAAATCTGACTCTGCTCTGCTCTGAGTTGAGCCAGGGAAGTCCCCTCTTTGTCTTTGCCCACCGGCTTTGCTAGTGAGCCCCAAGTATCTAATGTATGACTGTAATGCTGCTCTGAGGGGTGAGGTGAATTAACCTGGCTTCCAGAAGAGAAAGGGGAGGCTTAGGAGATGCTTCGGAGTCACTCGCTCAGGTTACAGGGCTGGACTTGAACCTAGCTTGAACTAGACTCCCGAGTTCTCATTTTCAGGATTGCTTGTTTGGAGGTGCCTAGGGTTTCACGGTTGATCTAGCAGCTCTAGAAATGACAGGCCTGGGCCCAGGAGAAGGTTTATTGTCACCGGGGAGGTCAGAGTTGCTGTACGAAGAACCTCACAAGAGCTAGAAGAAAAACAGAGCTTGTAGGCACGGATGGGATGTCACACTGGTCTGGGAGAGGAATTCTAAGAGTGATCCACAGGCTAGCCACAGGCTTACTGCAGTCTCCTCACCACACACTCACCCCTACGCTCACCCAAATGTCCACCACACATTCGCATGTTCACTGCAGGCTCCCTATCCCTTTGCCACATGTTTGCCGCATGGTCAACCCCTGCTTACCGCATGCTCGCCTGCATGTTCAAGGCACGCTTGCCAAAGGTTCATTGGGAGGCCTAGGACTTGATCTGTTGCTGCTGGCAGCGGCTCAGTGCCCATGAAATGATAAACCCAGAGAAAGAATGATAGGTGGGGACTTACAGAGCCATAAATGACGCTGTCACCAGACTTCAGAAGGCAGAGACACATGGCCTTAATGAAAATGTCCAGGGACAAATGTAAAGGAAGGCTTCCTGGAAAAAACGGTGAGTTCTTACTAAACCTAGGGGATGCTGGAGAGGGGAGTCTTCCAGGGGAAGGGAAGGAGGGAAGAGATTGGGTGTTCAGGGGTGTGTGCACACCTGTGTATGTGGGGGGATGGTGCAAAATAGGAAAGATACATTTTCATTAATTAATAAATTATTAATTAATAATTAATTTTTAGGTACGGTCTCATGTAGCTCAGGCTATGACCACTATTCTTCTAAGAGATCAGGAAACTGGATGAGGGGAAAAGTTTCACTAAAACTGTACCTCCCAACTTATTAGGAAATCATGCACACACCTACATAAGAGTGTGCACGCGCATGCATGCACACACACACACGCCCGTGTGAGAACACACACACACCCCTACGTATTTGCTGAGACAAGGTCTTGCTGTTTTAGCCAAGGCTGGCCTTGAACTCCTCCTACCTCAGCCTCCAAAGTGCTTGGATTACAGGTGAACACCAATGACTTGTTAGGAAATATTTAAGCACAGAAACCCTAATGAATATCGTAACAACACCCTCGAAGTTTCCAGTAACTCTGTACCTGTTTACATGTGTGTATAGTCCCCCTAAAAGCAGGATTAAGCTATACATTCATTCTCCTACCTGCAAGCTATTTACAGATCCAGTCATCTACCATTTCCTGCCTGCCAGTCCGTCTGTTCATCTACCTATTTGTCTTGACTTATTTATCTGAAACACAGGCCTTGCATATGCTTGTGAAGTGTCCTGCCACTGAGCCAGACCCGGGTCCTTACAATGAATCATCTTAAAATAAGTTGGAGACATCATGTTCTTTCAGCCCCCAGTAATGACAGTGATAAAAATAATCATAACATTATATCATAACATTATATAAATGTGTTCATATGAACAATCACAAGTATGATATAATCTGTATTATGTTATATGTTTAATTTTGAGTCAGGGTCTCATTCTGTCGTTTAGGCTGGCCTCAAACTTGGGATAGTCTTTCTGCCTCAGTCTCTGGAGTGCATGAACAATCCCTTTCAGTCCTAAACTCTCAAACACTCTGGCTGTGTTCTTAAAAATTTCCCTCAATACCCATTGAAGTTTGTGTGTGTGTGTGTGTGTGTATGTATGTGTATGCTTGTATGTGTGTGTATGTGTGTATGTTTGTGTGTATGTATGTTTGTATATGTGTGTGTATGTTTGTGTGTGATTATTATTATTATTTATTTTAATGACAATCTGTGCAGGAAGCTAAAGCCTCACTGCTTGAGAGAGAGGCTGACATCTTGCCTCCCAGCCACGGTGAACCATGAGTTCAAGACTAAGTGCAGAATGCCTGCCTTTGACAATACCTTTGGCTTAGATTAGAAATGAAGTCTGATTACACTCATGTGTTTTTTAAAATAACAAAGCTCACACATTCTTATATCCAATGTTATCATAACCTTTTCCTATCTTCCACTCCCTGAGAGGGCTTCCTGTTTCTAAAATCCAGGAGGAGGCACTAGGAACCATCATGCTTCAGGCAGGCCAGTCTTGCGGCTTCCGAGGATTGAACTCAGGTCATTAGACCTGGCGGCAAGCCTCTCTATCTGCTGGGCCATCTTGTCAGCCCCGTCTTCTTTCTAAGCAGTAAGGAGTTGATTTACTACTTACACTGCATTTATCCTCACACCAGAGTTCTGAATGTCTGGTTAAAAAAAAAAAGATAATAAAAAAATAATAAAAGCACCCAGATAATCAAAAAATAATAAAAGGAAGGAAAAAGAAAAACCATCTAGCCAGAAGACCTATCAGGCCTGGTGAACTTCTGTCACGCTTTGTAAGGAAACAAAGGGGTCTCATCTCTGCGACTGTGTCCAAGAAGGGGGAACGAGAGGCGAAGACTTCGCTTCGTCAGCAGGTCTGTCCTTGGCTCTGTCGGCTACCTGAACACTGGCGCGTGATTGTAATTGCATTTCATTTCACTTGTTGAACATTTCAGAGCCGAGGTACAGTTCCAACCATCAGCGAGACAAATGAGCCTAGGAGACGTCAGTTGACTGAAATCTATAAGTTATTCCACCTCACCCCCGTCCCCTGTCCCCCCCTTCCCTGTCCTGCTTAAAACTCCCGGGATAGGAGACAGTCAGATGAGATCCACATGGTATTTTTATGGCTAAATGGGGCTGACTGTACACACCCTAGGCCTTATGCCTAGATACTGGCAACCGGAGGTCTCTTAGACCCTATAGACATCTTAGCTTAGTGGGTCTCAACCTTCCTAATGCTGCGACCCTTTAACATGGTCCCTCATGCTGTGGTGACCCCCAACCATAAAATTATTTCATTGCTACTTCATGACTAGTAATTTTGCTACTGTTATGAATCATAATATAAATATCTGATATATAGGATGTCTTATACGTGACCCCCGTGAAACGGTTGTTTAAATGCCAACGACGTTGTGACCCACAGTTTGAGAACCAGTTTCTTAGCAGAAGGGGCCATCTTATCCTTTCCTGATGTCACTCCCTCTCTTAGGAAATCTGGCTGGAGTTAGGAGTTCAAGGTTTGCTCCTTAAAGCAACCCATCCAGCTCTTAGTTTATAACAAGAAATCAAACCTCTTAGCTAAGGAGTGATGGCTGCTCGTGTCGGAGGCTGAACAGGCTTTTGATTTCACACAAGATCCCTTCTTTGTGTCTAATTGGAAATGGGTTCGACAAAGCTCACCTTTTTTTTTTTCCAATTTGTCAATAATAATGATAATGATGGTGATATAATAATAATAATAATAATAATAATAATAATAATAATAATAATAATAGAAGCCATTTCCCAGAGTTCTTTAATGCTAAGATGTTGGGCCAATGTTTCCTACAGAAACTGAGATGACTTTGGGGCATTTCTGAAAACCTGGAGAATTGATTCCAGGGACTGTAGCACAAACTTCTGGAGGACAACCTGATGCCCCGGACTCAGGACCACACTTTCTGGAAAATCCCAACCAAGACAAGGCACAGAACACAGGAAACATGTGAGACAGATGTGCCTCTCTGCTACACACGGAAACTATGTTCCTTGCAAGAGGTTTCTGTCTTCCATTTGAACAGGGAACCCCCCCCCCCTTGGGCATAACTCGGGGACTGTGACTGAGCAGTGTACATCTCTGGTGAGGAAGAGGATATTTATGCCAATGTGGCTCTAGCCCAGGGCTTGCAGCCCAAACATCTCCGAGGTCAAGTAAGTGGCAGGGGTCCTACGTACTGGTCCTGGGATGACCTGAATCAATGAACCTCATCAAATGTAACAAAAGCCTGTAACAGGAGCCTCCAACCAAATCCAAACCAACAAACACAACTGACTGCATGGTATGCCAGCCTAGCACAGAATCTCAGTTGTTGTATAGATGGAACCATGATAGATTTCAAAGTCTCTGTTTCACCGATAGAAAATGGAGGCGGAGCTTGAGGAAAAGGCTCAGACCAAACAACTGGCCAACCGAAGGGGTCTCTCGCTTCCGAGCTCCTTCCTTCTTGGTTTTGCCTATCCCCTTTCACAATGTTTAGTGACCGACTCCTCTGGACAGCTCACACAGTACTTCTGATTGCATGGATGATAGGTCAAGGGTTGGGAAGCTCAGCTCACTCACCCCAAGTCACCTAGTCCCCGGATACATCCCAGAATGAAGTATCTATTGGTTCTCTGAGACACTTGGTGGTTTGACTGTGGTGACCTCATCGTGGAAGATGCCCTGTCACTGAAGAGATTAGTGCAAAACTATCTCTGAGGTCTCTGCCTCTGAGAAGTCTCTCCTGATGCCCTCAGCCACATCAACCTGGCAAAAATGGCAAGGTATACCCACCACAACTGAAGAGATGTCACACCTGGCACAGGACTTGCTGGATGCCCCATTGTCTGGTTCTAGCCAATTTCAGGGTGGGGCTCAGGCTACCAGTATGAGGCTCCTGCCCTTGGACACGCAGCATCCACACACACATGATGTCATATCTGACACACACTGGTGTGATTTGTGGAACCACTCGTGGTAACTGCCCTCGCTCTCAGCTTTTTCTCACTGAATACAATTACGGCAAGATGTTGAGCCCCAAGAGCCCTGATAACGGCTGCTCACACTGGAGACTTAGTGGCATTTTTCTGTTGATACATTATTTGCGTTGCACATCTCCAAGTGAGCTCCATTTCTCAGCAGGGCAGGCTACTAACTCATCCCCTCCTTCCCAGGGTCAGGATACATCCAAGACTCACCAAAGGCTGGGCCAGGGTTGAACACAAAACAAGGGCTTTGAAGAGACCTGTGACAGTTAAAGCAGGGTGTATGTGCTTGATTCTGAAGTTATTTCTGATGGGTCACATTAAAAAAGGAAGTTTCTCTCTGAAAGGATTAACCAGTGGGCAAAGGCTCACTGTTATGTGGGACCTCAGGGCTGATGGCTAGTAAGCCCGAAGTGGGAGGGATCCGAGAGAGCTCACTGATTTACAGGGACAACTGGAAGGGAGAAAAATCCTACCCTCTTCCATGCCTGAATCTGGGGCCTCTCTATTGTGAGGACAACATGAACTCTTATCCACAAGTTCAAGACAAAATGTCAAGACACAAATATCGTCCCCGACTTTGTCAGAGACAGGTTGTACAAGTTTCGACAGGTCACATGACCTCTCCAAATACTAGTTTCCCTCTCCTTCGAGGAGGTCAGCAACTGAAGGCTTTAGAATCTTCTGGAAAGATTCGATTTAAATGCAGAGAATTCATATCTCCTGAGGGAGAGGAGGACTCTGCAGAGGGGTTCGAGTATCTCTGAGTCTGGCTAATGGCTCTGACATTGCTGGTCTGCTGGGAAGGTGTTTGATGGTCACTAAATTGGAAGATGTCTAATGGTGGTCAGACATCAGAAAGAGACAAAATGGCATGCCCATACCTTCTGTAGCCTTTACATTATTAACCACGCACGGCCCCATATTGTTTTGGGGGTGGGAAAGCATGCCCCTTTGTGGAAACAACCTGCGTGAGAATTTCTCCTGAAATGCAACCTCTCCTGTGAGCACATGTCGCCTTGCCTGTTGTTCTTAACTGCATTCTGAAGTATACCCTCCCCAGACCTGTGGGGAACCTGAGTGACAGGCAGTGAGCTGAGAGCTGTCATAAGACACTCACACACACACACACACACACACACACACACACACACACAGAGAGAGAGAGAGAGAGGGAGGGAGGGAGGGAGGTGGGGGGGGGGACATGAGAACACGGCACAAATTTCTTCACGCTTTCAAAATCTAGGCAAGCTGACCCCCAAGCAGTCCCTGTGAGGGACGGAAGTATTCAAAACACTTTTCCCCCAGCACCTCGGACAGCTCCTCGAAGCCTGGCATAGAGACCCCCTGGGGATTTTCTACCTTAGTGCACGCCCACTGACCTCCTAGGCTCTCAGTTTTCCCCAAAGGTTGGGCCAAAGAGATACAGCCTTTGGGGGCTGGCAGTGTCCATTTGGGGAGAATGATGAAGAGGCAGGAAGAGATTCTAGGGCTCATGTCTGTACCTCCCAACTTGGAGTTTTTCCCTCTCTTTTTTATTAAAAAAAAAAAAAAAAAAATCAACAGCTGTAACACAGGACTGGTGTCTCCAGACAACAGGTCTCCTCTATGCCGCTTGCTCTTTTCCTACATGGTCTGGAATTTGGGGGAGGGGTTACCAGATTTTATACATCTGGAAGCAGATCCATGTGCACAAAAGTGGGGTACAGGTTGGGCTGGCTATGGATGCACACCCCCATTAGGAAGCCGGTGAAGGTCTTCTTGTTGACTATGGGCAACTGGCTTGGTTTGCCCTCTCCCAGGTTCTACATCTGCAAATCGAGGTGCAGGTAGTTATCTTAGGTATTGGGAAAGCCAAGCTATTCCAGATGCATCCTGTATGCCCTGTATGCAGTAGAGACGCTTGCAGCATGCGCAAAGCCTCGTGTCCCTCAGTTTCTTCTAGAATCTGGGCTGGGGCAGTGACATTGGCAATCATGGGAGAACTTGTGAAGGATTCGCAAACCTTTCTGCTGAGACACCCCCTACCCCCAATGATGAAGAGTGGGATTGACCCCTATTCCATTCTGGCATATACCTCAAGTTTAAAAAACAACCTCCCCCAAAATAACCTCCATTTAAAATAAAGAAAAGCAAAAATCCAATCAAGAAAATCAATTCTCTAGGAAGCTGCGCTAGTGCCCCCCCCCCACCTGCTTTTTTGCTCTGATCTCAGTTTGGGTAGGGATGGACAAGGGGGTACTTTCCCCCACACTCCCTTTGGAGGGGTTCTCTCCTGTCCTCCCTACTCTTGCGGTAGATACTTCCTGGGTGCCCCGGGGCTTGCCTGTATATCACCCCTGCCATCCTTGTGTGTGATTGGGGTTCCCTAGGAGTCAGACAACATTTATAGAGTCTCGTCTGCAGCAAAATGTGATGCATCTCTCCAGGGGCTGCTTGGACTGGGAGAGGGAGGTGGGCACAGCCTTAATCACCCTCCGGAGGACCCTCTGTTTGGTTTATGGGAACCCACAAGACGCAGAGGTCCCAGGATCTGTCCTGGGTTACATCAGACCCGACCACCAGTAATATTTCCTGCGGACTTGGCACTTGCCCATAGCTTCACATAAACGTTTACGATGTTTTAAAGGTTTGCCAACAAATCCCCAGGAAAGGGCCACTTCTCTGTTTCACGCACTGCACGAGAAAAACAGAGGCTTAGCGAGAGGGAGAAGAGACTTACCAGAAACGGTAGGTCTAGGATTAGAACCCCAGGGGCATCACTCTACGGTCCCTGCTGGGGCTGTACACCTGTGTGAGCCTCTGTTGCTCCAGGTTCACAGTGTGTAGACAGCTGTGGATGCTGAGGCTACCTTGCCCTTAGGGTGAAGGCAAGCTCCCCACTTCCTTGTTCCCTAGGGCACAACCCAAGAGTCCTGTGAGGACCCAAGTGTCCGCGAGTGTCCAGGGAAGCTGGGTCTCCTGGAAACCCTGTCTCACTCCTGAACCATTTGGATGCAAGGCAGGGATCTTGAGCCCTGGCGGAGTGACCCTCTTCTGCTCTGGGAACCATCGGAGCGCTCTTAACGGTCTCCTTGGCGGGAGAGGTGAACTTTCAGGGTTGTGGGGGAAATAGCTGTTTCACTGGATCATGCCAGCCACGGGAGCACAGGGCTGATGGGACAAAGTTGGAAAGCAAAGAACAGCGCTCCAGCAAATCCACCCTGCAGCTGGGTCTCCCCCCTGGCCAAGCCAGAGTCCCCAACAGAGTCACGGGGGCAGGAGGTGTCTGGAGAGAGGAGGAACGGGTCTCTTGGAGGAGGAGGTGACTGAAAGTTGAGGCCCCCCGCAGGTGCCAAGGTCCCCAGGGTTGTGTGTCCCTCAGCTTCAGGCTATGTGCGTACGCCCCTGGGGTCAAGATCGCCTGGGGTTACGATCGGATTTCTACCATTGTGACACGGAGGTTGGGAACGTGCAGGGAATGGGTGGGAGGGTCCCTTGCCCTTGTAAAGTTGGAGCGAGGAGGCAGGACCCACCTTTCCAGGAGCTCACAGCCCGGACTCGGGTACGCCCCATTGCCCGGAGAGCCAGGCCGCCAAGGAGAGCCAAGTTGGGGCGCACACCGCCCGCCGGAGCTGGAGCGCAGGTCCCTGAGAAGGGACACGGGATACCTTGGGTCCAAGGCTGAGAACTCACCTGCTGCCGAGCCCGCGCAGTTCCAGGGCTGTGGATCACGCTGATCACCCCGTCTTCCGCGCCTCCTCCTCCCGCAGCTGCTGAGCGCGCGGATCCAGAGCCTCGCTCCGGGGCAGGATGCTCCGGGCTCCAACAGCGCCACAGGGTAGGAGCTTCCAGAGCAAGCGCTCCCCGCCCCCTCCCAGCCTTTTGCTCCCGCCTCGCTCCGCTCTAGCCCAGCCAAGTTCAGGACTGGAAGCTGCCAGCTTCCCCTTGCGCAACCTGGCTCACCCCGGCCGCAGCTGCCCCTAGAAGCAGCCGCTGTGCTAAGTAGCCGCTCGCGCCCTGCGGCTGCATCAATATGCAGGGACCGCGCAGCGAGCTCAGTGAGGGTCGTGAGGGGGAATTTATTTCTTAATGTCCCTGCTTTATCCTATCACCGCTGAAACGAATTAGTGGTGACGTCCAACCGGCTGGTTTATGGGCGTGGGGAGGGAGACGTCGCAACCCTCATTAAAAGGGCCGCTCTGGGCTTGGAAGCATACATCTTTTATGTAACCTAATTTCCATTTTTTTCTATCAGAAAAAAAAAAATCAACACATACACACAATGAAGAAATTGGGGACCCTAAAGGGGACTGGATGTAGTGACCACAGCGGGGAGGGAGGCTCTTTTGGGCAGAGGAAGATCTAGCTGAGGCAGGTGGTTGTCTCTATCCTACCTGGTGGAAAGATTCCTTAGTGGGACAACTAGAGCATAGCCCCTCAGGGTAGGGCAGGAAGCCCCTCACGGAGCCAGCAGAAACCAGCCCGGATTACGGTTCTGCTTCTTGGGTGGGCAGACATTCTGGAAAGGATGCCTGATTCTGTTTTTATTTTTTTCCTCCCGGAGCAGAGTGTATGCATGGCATCTGGGAGGGGTGTGAACCCTCCCTGGGGGTCTTTATTCCCCTATGGCTGGGAGACCCCCAATGCCAGGAGAGGCCAGGAGCTAGACTGGAGGAGGGGCGGACTCAGAGAACTCCTTTTCTTCCTTTCTTAGGGGCTCTAACATATGGGTAACCATATAAACCCGTCTTCAAAGCTGTTTCTTCCTGGACAGATTGCACAGGCGGTTTTGCATTTAGCTGTCGCTGTTGCTCACATACTCTCGGGGTAAAAGTGTGTGTGTGTGTGTGTGTGTGTGTGTGTGTGTGTATGTCGGGGTTGGGGGTGGGGGTATTGGACTTAAGGAAGGGGAGGAGGATTCAGACCCAAACACACAGGCTCACACATACCCAGGCACCTGGCTGCTATCTTTGTCTTCCCGTGGAAGGCACTGCACACCCAGAGTACGATTTGCACGGGCCAAGAGCCAGGCCGCCCCTCCCTGTCTCTCATAGTCTTCAGATATCTTACATGGCAAGTCTGAGGAAAAGGGGTATAACCTGGGGGGGTTCAGGAAGAAGACTGAGGGGGTGGGGGGAGGAGGGGGAAGGAAACATAAGAAAAAACCGGTGGGGGGTGTGAAGAGGCCATGCCCAGGGAGAGGGCCTGAGAGATTCCATCGGCCTCCAGGGCTCTGCCACTTCCTGACTGGGTGTGCCAAGTCTGAAGCCTGCTTCCTGAGCCTGCTGTGGGTCTTGGGGCTGTGGCAAGGCTGGTCTGGTCAAAGGATGGTGGTGATGCTCTTAGTTTAGTGTCTGGCATACAGTAACCCATTGTGAGAAAAACAGCCATCCATGTGACTCCCACAAGGACCAGCTATACGTCCACGAGTGTCCCACAAGAGGAGGTTGGAGAGAGTCCTTGCAGCCTGGGCCCAGCTTCTGCCTGATCCCTTTCAAAGTTAAGCACTGGGCTTCCATGGTGTTGGGTCTCCACACTGCTCCTTCAATTACCATGGCAACTGGGGAAAAAAATCAGGAAGCCAGGAAGGGAGGCTGCTTCTCCACTGGGCTGGCAGTTCACCTGCTCCAGAGCCTCGCTTGCTCACTCGCTCACTCCTGCGCCTGCCTGCTGTGTAGGAGTTGGGGCGGTAGAGGTGTACAGAGCGAGCAGTCTTCTATCCTGGCTGTGAGGACGAAGGGTGGTCAGTAGGGAAGGCAGAGCTATGACATGTGGGGTCAGGGCCAAGGCTGGGCTGTGCCTGTAGCAGCAGAGTTGGCCTCTTGAGGGAGGAGGGGACAGAAATCCTTTTGCTCCTAGTTCTGTCCTCCTTGCTAGGTGTTTGGTACAAGTGTTGTGAGGCAGGACGGAGAGGTTCTGGGACCCTGCTGGAAGGACAGATCCTGAGCCCAGAAGAGGCGCCTGCTACCATGAGGAGTCGTGTGTGTGTGTGTGTGTGTGTGTGTGTGTATTTGGGAGGAGGGGAGATACAGAGGAATAGAGACAGAAATAGATGTAGATATTTACACAAGAGACAGAGATAGTGCCCCAGACAGATAGACAGACAGATACACAGACACACTCTCATTTTCACAGGTTAAGGAGATTAGGGTGTAGAACAGCTACTGTGTTAGAAAGGAGCACAGTCCTTGCTTCACGCTCGCTCTCATTTTTCTGGTTTGGAGCCAAGCCCTCTACAGATACACAGCTCGTTGGATTGTCACCAACACGACAAGAAGTGGCTCCCCTCCTCATTCCTGCTTGATGGAGGGGACATCAGAGGAGGCTCTGGAAACAGTCTCCTCTACCTCCCTAAGCAGAGGACGAGGAAGTGGGATATAAGAGAAAGAAGTGGATCCTGGCTAGGGGAGGGGGGTGTGGCTCAGAGGTAGCAATCTCTGATGGGCAAGAACATCTAGGTTCCATCTCCAACTCTAATAGTAAACAAAAGACAGGGCTCAAGTCCCAGGACGCCAAAGTGTCTACTGTCTTGTAGAGAAGGGGAGAGAAAAGAAGTCAAAGCCACCATGCTGAGGGTGTCAGAAGGGAAGGGGTGGCTCTCTGTGTCGGGGAGCATCCTCACTAATGTTAGGAACTAGTTTTCCCAAGAAGGACAGAGAGAAGACCAGAGACTTTTGCCATTGACTTGGTGGCTCTGGGCAGGATATAGCAACAGTCCCCCAAAATGCTTTCTGGGAATGGTGATTTATATGATGCTGTGGTTTAGGTCTACCGTATGAAGCCTTGTGCACATCAGGATAGGTGGTGAGGATGTAGCCTTTTTCAGTCTGAGAGGATGAAGCTTAATGGGGTACATCCAGACCTCTGCTCCAGAGGATACCACAGAAACAGCTACCATGGGGCCTCGTCCTAAATCCCTGCGTGGACAGTGGGTAGATAAAATGGTACTATCTCTCCCCCTATATCTGCTATGGCCCCTCTGCTCAGAGTTGGCCCGGGGGAGCCAAAGGAGGAAGGGACTCGGTTTGCTTACTCTATGTGGCTGCCACCGAGGGCTAATACATTACCCAGGGCTAATGAAAACATAATTATCTTCTTTTGGCTGTAGAGAGGGGCTAATTTAATAGGCTGTGATCGAAAGGCATCTGCTGAATTTACCCATCATTGAAAACGCTTGAAGGGCCCGGGAGGGGAGAGCAGAGTGCCTCTGGCTGGCTTGCAGCTGTGTCCAGGGTGCAGGGCGCCTCCAGCTCAGAATTCGGTGGCCAAGGTCCCGAGGCAACCCCAAGGTGCCTATGCAGGCACAGACCTAGGGGCTCCACCTCTGCCGTGAATTCTCAGACCTCTCTTCTGCATCATGTAGCCTCTGTTCCTTCATCCACACAATGGGGCTTACTTATTCCTCTTACACTGTAACTTGAGGGACTAGATGAGGTGATGGAGTGGGAGAGGGAGGTATCAGCATATTCTGTGTTCACTAATAACTTCTCTTCACCCTAATTGGGAAGGCTGGACCGAGATGACGGGTCTCCGCATAAATACTCCCTTCCTGGAGAAGCCCCCACTCAGGGCTCCCATCATGGTCCAAACCCACAGTACAGCTGAGAGCATTTACAAATTCAGAGTTAGCTTGGGAAGAAAGCGACGACGAGGGTGGACGGTCACTGTCACCACGCCAAGCCACTGTTCTCAAAGACTGTCCCTGGACAAGTAGATCACTGTCCCCTGAGAACCTCCTGGTGATTCTCGCTCCAGACCCACCGGAGCAAACATTCAGGGCTGTGTTTGAGACATGTACTTTGTGGAGTTTGTGAGAATCTCAGTGCCAACCGAAAGCCAAACACTTGTGTGAATAAGTGAATGAAGAGCCAAGAAGTCAGAGTTCATTTACTCAACGGCAACCCCTTATTAGGCACCAACTGTATACACGGCTTTGTGCAATGAGCCTTTAAGCCTCTTTTATAGCTACGCTTCCATTCTCTCGGACCTCCGTTCTGAGGAATGGCCCCTGAGTTGCAGGACTCAGGTCTGTCCCTCTGTTGCCATGGCAACCAGATCCCCTCTGTCCCTGAAGCAGCTCCACCTGTCTCTCCCCGGGTGAGAGCTAGTGGTTTCAGAAATGAAGTTAGCTTAGTCCTGGGTGAACTCAGCCCTGGGGTGTTTGCTTGGGAGTCATCATTGCAATGTGTTTGTTATGAGACCCAATGCCTGTCAGTCTCCTTTGGAGTTAGAGAAATGAGAGGCTTTGCAAATGAGAGGCTTTGCTGTCTGGCATCAGACACAGGGAGGCTAAGACCAGAAAGTTCCAGAGCCATCTAGGGGCAGCAGCCTGTGGGTGGCTGCCTAGTTCTTTCCCTCCAGCTCAGGGATCATAAGAGGGAAAGCGTTTTATCTGAGCAGCCTTGGGGTCAAAAGGCTGGCAGGCCAGATAGGACCTAGTATTGGGAACAGGGGTATCTGAGAGGCTAGTATCCCTAAGAGAAGGAGGGGGTGCCACAGTTCCTGAAGAGGTTAGCCTAGACACCAGAAACAATCTGTGAGAGTCTGGCAGAGCTGAGGGAGGAACCATTTAAAGTTTATCGGAGCAATCTGGCCATAAGAAGTAACATGATCTGTCATGGGCTCTGCGAGCCTGGGCAAGCAGCCTGGAGTCTCTGGGCCTCAAAAGATAAATTAGTGTGAAGATGGGTCTTCGACGTGAGTTATATGTAAAATCTAGCACAAAAAGGTTCCAAAGTGCCCAGAGCCTCTTTACAGGACCTTTCAGCACTGGTAGTTTGTCTCCAGGGTCTCTTGACGGCTTTTGGCTTTCCCAAGCTAGCTCAGCAGATGTAGTTCCAGGAGTGACCGAGAGATGGCGCTAAGCCTTCACGGTAGCGAACTTGACCCATCAGGAAGGCACTTAGGTTTCTTGGAGTCAATTTGGGGGGGGGGGGGGGCTCTGGCCTGGGTCCTGGCCAAGCTGGGCTGATTTGGGTGGCGTTCAACTGTTGGGCCCGTTAAAATCTTATAGTCTAAGCCTGTCCTTTTTCTGACCCCCTTCAGTGTGGAGTTGGGAGTTAATAATTTGAAGGGTGCAGCCAGGGATTAAGAGTCTTCTAGAGAACGCAGTAGGGAATGGTGGGGTCTGCAGGGAACATTTTAATATTTCCACTAAATTAAAGCATCGGGGCCACACCCATTGGAGAGTTCTGACCACAGGTGTGGGTTTTAATTCCTGTAGGTGCTGCTGTACACTATCGTGGGAAGTCTCCATCAGTGCCACAAACCAGCAGGTGCCTAAGGATTCCCCAAAGTTGAGGAATGAGCCCCCTCACCAAAATGGATATCTGGAGTGGCTGTGTCTTCAGCAAGCTGTTGAGGAGACTAAGGCAGACTGTCTCCTGTTTCCAAGTTGGCTGTCTCATGACTGTGAGGTCACCCCAGTAACTTGAATCAATTGGATGTCAGAGCTCAGGGCTTTCTGGCCAGGAGAGAATAAGGTGGTTTCTCTCAGGAAAGCTTTGAAAGTGAGGGTAAGGCTGACCAGCTCCCGTTGTGGGAGTGAGGACCTCAGAGACCACAGAGCCTTACTCTGGTCCCTCGCCTTGGCCTGCAGACATCTGGAATCCAATGACACAGCTTCTTGGGAACCATGACACCCCTCCCTTATCTGAGCAGAAATTTCCCATGGCCACACCCCTCTTGCCACACCATAGATATTCACAGAGAAGATCATACTGTTGGCTACTACTGAGCAGTCCCTGGGGCGGGGGGGGGGATGTCACTGGAGAAATGGAGAACATAGGAGCAGGTAGAATTTTCAGCATCTTGTTCTAGAATCTAGCCCCAAAAGCCAGGGTTGAGGGCTGGAATCCTTTAACTCTCCTTTTACCTGCTGTGTGACCTCTCTCTGGGCTGCTAGGAAATGAATGAAGGAGGCTGGACTAGAACGTAGATTCTGTCTGCATTCTAGGTTTGCTCTGGGCTCTGCAGCCCCCTTGGCAGTGCGGAGAGTGAAGGCTGGGGAAGGCTGGGGAAGGCTGTCATGGTCCTCAGGTGCCCCCTCAGTTCAGAGGCTCTGACTTTTGTGTTTGGCTTTCTTGCTTGTACATCAGGGGTGTACTGTTCCACATAGTGCCATGAAGCTGTGTCATTCATTTCAGCTACCTGTGCCTCCCTCTTTCTGTTATGTGTGTGTGACTTTGCCAGAAGGTGGGGTGGTTAGTCCCCGAGGCAGGATTCTGTCCACAGCAATCATCAGAGTGCTGATGCTCTGCAGTCTCTGATGTCTGCACCCCCACAACGGGACCCGGTCAGCCTTACCCACACTTTCAAAGCTTTAATGAGAGAAGCCACTCTATTCTTCCCAGTCAGATTGCCCTGATCTCTGACATCCAATTGATTCAGGCAGACATTCTCTAATTGTGTGGACAGGCACTCAGTCTCTAATGGTGTGGATGAGCAGGGTGTGTGTGTGTGTGTGTGTGTGTGTGTGTGTGTACGTGTGCACACAGGGGCTGTGCTATTTAGAAGCTCAGGATCAGTTCTGGGCTCTGCTGGCTCCTAGCTGTGTGCTCTTAGGCTGGTTATCGGTCTCTTTTGAAGGTAGCAGCCTTGTTGGACTCTATTTTGGTGTTTTTCAGTGTCTGGCAGTTGGCTAACATGTCCCAGGCATTCGGTAACTTAGCCCAGGTGCTTGGGTGGATGCAGCAGTTCCTCCACACTTCCAATTTTAGAAGCTGAGCCCTTGGGCCACCAGCACCACCAGCAGTACCAGTATCTGGGCTGTGTGGTACCTGAACATTTTCTGTCCTTGTCCCAGTCAGTGACACTACAGGAGAGGCTGAACAGCTGAACATGAATTAGCTATTTGTATTTCTTCTTCTTCTTCTTCTTCTTCTTCTTCTTCTTCTTCTTCTTCTTCTTCTTCTTCTTCTTCTTCTTCTTCTTCCTCCTCCTCCTCCTCCTCCTCCTCCTCCCCATCCTCCTCCTCCTCCCTCTCCTCCTCCTCCCCCCTCCCCCCTCCTCCTCTTCCTCATCCTCCTCCCCCTCCTCCTCTCCCTCCTCCTCCTCTTCCTCATCCTCCTCTCCCTCCTCCTCTCCCTCCTCCTCCTCTCCCTCCTCCTCTTCCTCCTCCTCTTCCTCCTCCTCCTCTTCCTCTTCTTCTTCCTCTTCTCCTCCTCCTCCTTCTCCTTCCCCTCTCCCTCTCTCTGAGACAGGATCTCACAGAAGCCAACAGTTAAAGTAGGAAAGACGATTTATAGATTTTTGGAAGCACACAAGAGACTGGATAGTTAAAGTTCTTTGCAGAAAGAACACCCCCTCCCCAGAGGGATTGTGCAATATTTAGCTTCAAATTGCACCACAGAGCCATAGTGACAGTCCCAGCATGCTGCCGGCACCAAACCAGATATGGCCAGTTGAACAGGACAGAGGGACTGGAGATAAAACATTCTTACCAAAACTCTTAAAGCACTTGAGAAAAAGACAGATGCTTCAACAAATGGTTCTGGAGGAACTGGATATCCACAGGAGGACTCATCCCAGGGTTCCCACCTCTCTGTGCAAAACTGAGCTTGCAATACATCTAATACCTTAATGTAGGCTGCCGTATTTTAAGATACAGACACAGCCAGGCGTGGTGGCGCATGCCTTTAATCCCAGCACTCGGGAGGCAGAGGCAGGTTGATTTCTGAGTTCAAGGCCAGCCTGGTCTACAAAGTGAGCTCCAGGACAGCCAGGGCTATAGAGAGAAACCTCTTGAAAAACAAAACAAAACAAAACAAACAAACAAAAGATACAGACACAGACAAGGACTTTCTGGAGAGGACCCCAGCAGATCTGGAAATAATAGCAGGAAATGTCAAATGGGAGTCACGAAAGTAGGAGCTGCTGGATTAGCAAAGTGAGCACTGAAGTGAATGCAGAAAGGGAGAAAGCCTTTGTCAGCTCTTGGCCTGAAAAGGGGATAGTATCCAGAATATATAAAGAGTTCTAACAAGTAAGCAACAACAACAAAAACCCATCAGATCATTAGTGGGCAAATGAACTAAAAATTATCTTAGTTTGCTTTCCTGTTGCTGTGATAATACCACGACCAAAAGCAACTTGGGAGGAGAGGATTTACTTCAGCTTATACTTCTACAGCAGTGTTCAGCACGGAAGGAAGTCAGGACAGGAACTCACACAGGGCAGGAATCGATGCAGAGACCATGCAGGGGTGCTGCTTACTGGCTTGCTCTCCATGGCTTGCTCAGCCTGCTTTCTTGCACACTCCAGGACCATCTGTCTGGGAGTGACACCACCCACAGTGGGTTGGGGCTTCTACAGCAATCATTTATCAAGAAAATGCCCCACACACTTGCCGTCAGCCAATCTAATGGAGGCAACTCCTTAATTGAGCTTCCTTCTCCCCAGAAGACTCCAGTTTGTGTGAAGTTGACAAAAACCAACGATGATAGAATTGAATAGACATGAAGAAGAAAAGAAGAAGAAGGAGGAGGAGGAGGAGAAGGAGGAGAAGAAGAAGAATAAGAAGGAGGAGGAGAAGGAGGAGGAGAAGGAGAAGAAGGAGGAGGAGGAGGAGAAAAAGAGGAGGAGGAAAAGAGGAGGAGGAGGAGAAGAATAAGAATAAGAAGGAGGAGGAGGAGAAGGAGGAGGAGAAAAGGAGGAGGAGGAGAAGAGGAGGAAGAGGAGGAGGAGGAGGAGGAGGGAAGAAGAAGGAAAGAAAGGAAGAAAGAGAGAAAGAAAGAGACAGACAATGGAAACAATGTTCCTGTTCACTATACTTTGCTACAATTGACCAATGAAAACAATGTTCACTTCACTACAAAGGAAACATAAACAGATTGGATTGTAGCTCATCCCAGTTGTGATTGTTACTATCAAGAACCTGAATACTAACAAATGCTGGCATGGACTGGGGAGCCCTGAACATTCAGGTCTCCTTTGGTGGGGATGGGAATGGGTTCCAACACTATGCACATTGGTGTGGAGGTTGAGAGCAGAGTCAGTCAGTCATGATGGCAGCACATGCCTGTCACCTCAGCTCAGTGGGTCAAGGCAGGAAGATCAAGGCTACATGGTGAACTGCAGGGTAGACTGGCCACAGGTGAAGACTTTATCTTAAATGCCCAATCCAACCCCTGACCCCAGCAACAAAAGAACCATCACGATACAGTCACACAATTCCTAAGTACAAACCTAAAAGAATCTAAGTGGGAAACCAGAGAGCCATTTGCCCAGCCTTGTCCCTCCCTGCATGCTGATGCCCACCGTGCCACTATCCACGAGAATCAGCCCAGATGCCCATCATCAGATGGCTGGATAAAGAAAATGGGTCACACACACAAACAACGAAGTATCATTTAGCTATAAGGAAGGATAAATTTGTGTCATTTGCATAAAGAAAATGCATGGAACCAGAGAGCATGTCAAGCAAAGTACACCAGATTTAGAAAAAACAGGTGTTGTCTGTTTCCCCCCATACATGAGATCTAGACATGAAAGTAAGCATAGGGTTGAAGGTAGAGAGAGGACTGCCGTGTAAGGAGCAGGCCACGGGAGGGACAGGGGGACCAGGGAGGATGATGGGGGAGAACATGATTGAAGTCTATTGTACATGTGTGAAATGGCATGTTTTAGTATGGTTAATATACACTCATAAAAAAGGACTGTCTGGAATGAAAAAAAAAAAAAAAGCAAAGTTTCTATAGGAAAGCAAAGAGGCATATGGATGTGCCTCAGGGAGGATAAAGACCTCTTCATCTCCTGTCTCCCTCCAGGAGCCTCTGAAATATTTAGGACTCGCAGAAAAGCAGCTTAAAAAGCACCGCTTTTCATCTTGCTGCCCACTGCCTACCTACCCAGCAAGCGGCCCGTCCATCTGTCCAGCCATTGTCTGTTATCTACCCACCCTCCCATCCTTGCACATGTGAAACTGCCCACCCATATGTCCATGAACACATGAATCTATCCATCCATCCACACACCCATTTACTCATGTATTAAGGCACACGTGAATCCATTCATCTATCTACCCATTTGCCATCTATCAATATAAATATCCCATTCATGTATATTTGACCCCATCTATCCATCATCCATTAATGTATCCACCCACCCACCATCCATCCACATATGAGCCCATCCATTCATCATTCATCAATGTATGCTTAATCCATTCATATATGACTCTGTCTGTCCATCATCCATTAATATATCCACCCACCATCCATCCATCACCCATTCACATCCAACTATCCACCAATGCACACATCAATATATCACCCTACCCTTACACTCATCACTCATCTATTATCTCCCCATGCACATATAGGTTCATTCATACACACATCTATCTGTAAATGCATGTATGCACACATCTTTTCATAACTACATTATTTCACCCACTGTCTACCCACCCACTTGTGCATACATGAATCCATCATTCACCCATCAGTGCACACATGAATCCATCTATCTATTCATTCATGCATACATAAATCTATCCATCATGAATCTGTCCATCACAAACTGCCCACCCATCAATCCATGACCCATTCATCCTACCACCCATCTATGTGTCCATAAATCCATCCATTATCCATCAATGCATCCATGTATCAGTTACTTATGTACACATGAATTCATTCAACCATCAGTCTATTTGTTGATGCATCTATGTATCCATCCATCCATGCATCAGTCTGTTCATCTATTCATCTATGCATCCATCTATGCATCCATCTACCCATCCATTTATCCACCCACCCACCCACCCATCTGTCTGTCCATCCATCCACCCACCCACCTACCCTCCCATCTCTTCACTATCTGTCCACCCAATGACTTTATCTGTGGAAATCACATGCCTCTTGCCCTTCTATCTGTCTTACCAAGAAGACTGTCTCCAAGCAGGCTTGGAAAGAGGACAACACTGGAGGACAAACACAGCGTGAGCATTCAGAAGCAGGAGGTGGGACACATGCTTGCTGTCACATCTACAAAGATACCAACTGCCTCTGGGACAGAGAGCAGGTTTTCCCATCATGCAATAGTTGGTTTCCTGAGTTTCAGACTTCTCTCCTGAAGTTAATCCACATCACCAGTTCCTCCTTGTGCTGCCTGCTGGGAACTGGGCCCAGTGCTGATATCCTGGTTTCTACTGTAGTAAAGGCCTATGCTTGTGAGCCAGACATCTCATGTCACCTGCAGGCATATGTGAAACTTCCATAGGTCATGTGCCAGCTTACAGTGGGCAGCAACCTCCAAGTGTCACAGTTTTGACAGTGTTCAGCCCCTCTGTGCTCAGCTCTGTGATGGCGCCATCTTTATATAAAACACTTAGGTGACAATGACACAGTCTTAGAGAACTTACAGTGGCTCCTCAGGGTGGGGAGGGGAAATATATCCAAGGACTCCAGCACTGCTGTAAGACCTGTAGGGGAAGCTTTGGAGCAAGCAGAGCACAAATGAAGCAGATAGACATGAGGAGGGGCCCACAGAGAATGGCTGAGCCCTCTGGCTCTGATCTAACACCCTCCTCCCTGTTCACAGCTCCATGCCATCCAGTGTGTCTGCCTCAGTGGAAGTGGCCCTCAGGAACGAGTCTTCCAATGTTGTCCTCTTTCCAAGCCTGCTTGGAGACAGTCTTCTTGGTAAGACAGATGGAAGGGCAAGAGGCATGTGATCTCCACAGATATAGTCATTTGGTGGACAGATGGGTGGGTGGGTGGATGGACAGACAGATGGATGGATCTCTAGGGTCCTAATGCTCCACACCAATGGTAGATTTAATAAAGTCATTTAATAAAGGTATGCTAACTCCCAGGGACATTCTGGGCAGCATCAATGGTGGTGATAACTGGTTGGTAAATAGCAATACTCCCTAACAGCTCCTCCCACAGGCCAGAAGAGTACTCCATTACAGCTCACCCCATAGGCCAGAAGTACTCCCTAGCAGTTCCTCCCATTGGCTAGAAAAAGTACTCCCTAACAGCTCCTCCCATAGGCCAGCTCGTGTGAATTCTCACCCACTTGGTAGGTAGCATATGGGTCCTCAACCTAAAACCCAGGAAACGCCAGATCTGGAATTTTGCTTGCCTCAGTTTAAGGCCACGAGTGGAAAATTACACCCTCGACCTTATGGGAAGTCAAAATTAAATGGCAACAATAATACTATAGAAAACCACCTCCGACCTGGGTGTGGGAGGTACCCAGGAAATGGAAAGACCCAGTGTAGCTCATTCTATAGACGCAAATATTGCGAAATCCAAAAAAAAAAAAAAAAAAAAAAAAAAAAAAAAAAAAAACCAAAAAACAAAACAAAAAAACCCCAAAAACCTGAAATCCATCAAGCATTTCAGAGAAAGGGAAATGACCTGGTTTTCATATTTGCACACTATTTGCCACCCACTGGTAAGTTGCAGGGTAGGGTCTGCATCTGAGAGACCTGTCCCTAGGGTCTGTGCCCTTACAAGCACAATCCAGCAGATGATGAAGGCATAAGGAGTAGCCCTGAGTATAGAAAGATGAAGAAGCAAATGATATCAGAGTATCACTGTTTCATGATCTCCATGGTTACACACTTGTTCTGGCCCATCCCTCCTCCTCTCTAGCCACCCTGTGAGTGATGGCGCCATCTTTGGGCCACTGCTGGGTGAACTTTGGGGGAAACTGAGGCATGGAGAGGCAGAAACTGCTTGCTCAGGAAGTGTGGCTAAGCAGTGGCATCTTTGGATGCACGGCCATCTTCCAGGGAGAGCCTGGAGGTGAAGTCTGGCAGAGCAGATAGGACTTAGGGTGAGACTCGGGCAAAGGCATCTGTTGGTTAGATGCAGAGACCAGGCTCAACCGACATCACACAAGTGGGTAAAAGTGAATGAAAAAAAGTGGGCACCCTCCCTGAACGTTTTATCCCAGGCTATCCCCATTGTTGTTACACCCCACTAATGGACAGGAAGAGAGGCAGGATGACCATGGAAGGTACAGGAAACCCGGCCTTAACAAAGCCAATGTATGACCTTGAACAGCAACCCAACCTCTCAGAGCACCCCTGCCTCAAGCCCAGTATCTATCTCCCTTTCCAATGCTTTGAAAAGCACACTGACCAAAAGCCACAAGATACTTATGTGTAGCAGGCAATGACTTATGAAAGTTCATTCATTGTTTCTTACTTAATATTCATTCATTCATTCATTGAGCACCTGTGTGTGTGTGTGTGCGTGCGTGCGCTTGCGTGTGTAAGACAGGGGACGGCTTGCAGGAGTCTGTTCTTTTCCACTATATGGGTGCCTAGGGATCAAATTTAGGTTGTTCAGGTTGGTGACAAGAGCCTCTCCCTGCTAAGACGTCACCTATATTAACTATTTACTGTATTGCTATTCACTTTTTAAAATTATGAATTTCCCCCAAGGTTTCTTTTTCAGCTATACCAGTGAATAAACATATATAAATATTCATCCCAGACCTATGCCAATCACCCAGTCCATGGCTTAGCATTCAGCCGTCTGATGAATATGGGGCATTTTAGACCAGGAGGAGGTAAGTAAACCACAAAGCCTGTATTCTCATCCCACAAGCAAACAGAGAAATAATAGGATGTCAATTGGCCATAGTTGCTATGATGGATAGATAGTAGGTATGATCAAAATGGCCATGCTGAGACTGATTTTATACAAGATGCCGAGAAGACAAATGCTTGTCAAATACAAGAGACCACCATACAGATGATGTAGGCAGCTTTGATAGGAAAAGCAAAAATCCACAGGGACTTTGTCCAACATTTTCAGAACCTCAGACTCCTAAGTTGATATATGTTCTGGCTAAGTTTTAACTGTCAACTTGACACAGTGTAGAGCAGCAGTTCTCAACCTGTGCATTGCAATCCCTTTAGGGGGTCAAATGACTTTCACATGGTCACCTAAGACCATCAGAAACACCGATATTTACATTATGACTCAAAACAGTAGCACAATTACATTTATGAAGTAGCAATGAAAATAATTTTATGGTTGGCATCACATGAAGAGCTGTATTAAAGGGTTGCAGCATTAGGAAGGCCGAGAACTGCTGGTCTAGAGTCACCTGAGGCAGGGGGCCCAATTAATAGATCACCTAGTTCAGATTGGCCTGTGGGCATGTCTCTGAAGGATTATCTTTATTGTTAATTGATAGAGGAGGGCCTAGCCCACCGTGGGTAGCACCATTCTCTAGGCAGGTGGTCCTGGGCTGTATAAGAAAGTTGGCTACAGTGATTTATCACAGCAACTGAAAGGAAGCTAGAATAGTATGACCTCATTGAGAAAACTGATAGGTAACCAACCCAACAGTCACCCGAAAGGCTGACGTCATCGGCTATCAGTCATTATCACGTGACTCCACGCAGGGTCACCCGAGGGCCTGAAAGACGTAGGCATGGGAAATGAGCCCTGTCATGGATTCTGCCTCAAGCTTCAAGTTTGAGAAGTGGCCAAGGCCTACGGAAGCTGATACTTCCTGCTTGTTCTCTCTGCTCCAGGCACCAAGCTAAGCACCACACCATTAAGGCTCAATGACCCCATTAGGAGCCTGGTAATAGAATCTTATTATCCAAGGAAAGAAACTGGGGTTCAGGGAAGGTCACATAACTTGCTTGAAGTTGTATAATGACCATGAGACATGTTCAGGCAGATGGTGCTGGAATACAGAGGAGGGAATCTAGCCCAGCCTGGAGCAAACAAGTTGTGTTTGCCTCTGTGGAGGAAGCTCTGAGTTGGTTGTGTGTGTGTGTGTGTGTGTGTGTGTGTGTGTGTGTGTGTGAGAGAGAGAGAGAGAGAGAGAGAGAGAGAGAGAGAGAGAGAGAGAGAGAGAGAGAAATGAAGGCTGGGAAGTGGAGGACCATATTAGAACTGTGTGTGTATGTGTATTGTGTGTTGTGTGTGTGTATGTGTATTGTGTGTTGTATGTGAGTGTATGTGTTGTATGTGTGCTGTGTATGTTCACGCTGTGTGTTGTGTGTTTATGCTGTATGTGTGTGTGTTGTGTGTGCTGTGTGTTGTATGTATGTGTGTATGTGTTGTATGTGTGTGTTGTGTGCTGTATATTGTATGTGTGTGCTGTGTCTTGTATGTATGTGTGTTATATGGGTGTGTTATGTGTGTGCTCTGTTGTATGAGCGTATGTGTTGTGTGAGTGTGTATTGTGTAAGTATGTATGCCACATTCTGGTGCCTTCATTACCCCCCCAAAAAGCAGTGTTTAGGTTGCACTCTGGGTAATTTCCTGCCCCTCCTTTGGTCAAGGCTATCCCTTATGCATGCCTCTCTGTCCGTAAGATGGAGGCACTCTGGGGATAACAATCAAATCTCCACTCTCCCATCAGTGGCCGAGTGTTTGCATAGGACTGTAGAATTGGTTTGTGCTCCCGGGATACTAGAGCTATGGGGTCAACAGCTGGGGAGGTCCGAGGACAGCTTGCAGGAGGGAGTCTGTTCTCTCCGTCCATCACATGAGTCTTAGCAATGGAACTCGGGTCACCAGTTTGGTGTGGTAAGTGCCTTTACCAGGTAGAGATCACTGTGGGGCAGGGGTGGCAGCAGGTGTGTGAGGCAGTTGGTCACATTGCATCCCACAGTCAAGAATCAGGGAGAGGCAAAGGTTACTGATTGGGAGTCAATCTCTGTTCCACGCAGTCTAGGACCCAGGTCCAGGGAAAGGTGCTGTCTACTGTTAGGGTGTGTTTATCCACTTTCATTAACTGAATATAGGTTAAGGAATATAGATAAATATCAATCAACCTAGATGGCTCTTCACAAACATGGCCAGAGGCTTGTCTCCAAGGAGACAGCATGGTGGAGCATGTTTCTGTTCCCAACGCTGGAGAGGCAGAGATGGTGGGATCTCTGGGGCTCTTGGGCCAGCCAGCCTAGCTTGACTGACAAGTCCCAACTCCCAGTGATAGATGTCTCAAAAACTGAAGTGGATGATGACAGAAGACACTCAACATTGATTTCTGCCCTCCACACATACATTCATGGGCTTGCAAACCTACTCACACCCATGGGTATGCACACTCCTCTGTCTGTCTCTGTCTCTGCCTCTCTCTCTCTCTCCAGCCACCTTTGTTTATCCAAACTGCACTTCATTCTCCTTATGATACATATCTCCAGAAAAATGAAACCCTTAAAAAAATCTTAAGATATGTGAATTGTTTCCCTCTTCCTTAACTGAAAAGGTATAAACGACTTCTAAGCTCTAACGGAGCAGCGACCATGGAGACAGCCGATGCTCTCTGAGTCCAAGGAGGCACGAGCTCTTCACCAACCGAGAAAAACATCAGCTTTACAACGTCAGGTGGAAAAGGTAGATAGGGTGCAGGAGAGGCCCGAGCCGACGATGGTGTACTTTGGGAACGCATAATCTCGCAGATGGCATCTAGAATACACAGTAGGTACTCAATAAACACTTTTAATTGGAGAGGGAACCATCGTCTACTTCTCTCTCGCCAGTCTTTGGAAGTAGGCAGGCGCCAATCATCATGAAGAGATTTCAAAGCTCTCCGCCCCAATACCGTGCTTTGAGCCAAAGAACCTCCCGTTCCATGCTTTCCTCTTGTGTGCTCCTTGAAGAGCCTCTCTGAGCTCACAGCAGCCAGAGAATCACGCTATTCACAGGCTGAATGGGGGTAATTCTGGCGGTGTTTAAAGCCGCCTTCCCGCTGCAAAGGGGGGGGGGAGAGAAGTTGGGAAGGGGCGGGAGATGGGGGGTGGGAACACTTGCCAGCCCGGGTGCTGTGAAAACCACTTCAATGGCCGCCTGCAATTCCTGAGAGCAGCTTCTTCTTCGAAGAGGCTGGGTTTGAAAATAGAGTGTGAAGAGGTCAGGCCAGGCCTCAGTCGTCCCTGCGTGGGAATTCTGGTCTGCCCCCACAGCTCTTATGATAATTATTATTATTTACTCCATGGGGCTTCAGTAGGACTGAGGCAGAGGGTTCTAGGTAAGATGGGACTCAGAGTGGCTAGGGAAGAGGTACCCCAGCATGCTGACATCACTACCCAATGCCGCAGTTTATATCAGGGTGGCAGGTACAGATGATCACAGGAGCCAAGGCATTTATCAGGGAAGCAGATCACATGGGGATCTCAGAAAATCTCAGACACACAGGCTAGTGGACCCCGCACCAGCCAACATTGTCATTGGGAAGGAAAGTCCAAGAGGGCTAGGATTCTGCGTTCTTAGGAGGAATCCCAAATTCAGACTTTTTAAAATTAATTTAGTGTGTGTGTGTGTGTGTGTGTGTGTGTGACAGAGAGAGAGAGAGAGAGAGAGAGAGAGAGAGAGAGAGAGAGAATATATGAATGAATATGATGAATAGGTGTTTACTGCATATTTGTGCACCATTTACATGCAATGCCCATAGTGGCCAGAAGAGGGCGTCTGATCCCCTGGAACTGGAGTTTAAAAAGCAGCTCTAAGTTGCCATGTGGATGCTGGGGATCGAACCTGGGTCCTCTGGAAGAGCATCCAGTGCTCTTAACCACTGAGCCATCTCTCCAGCCCCGCAGATTTAAAAAAAAATCAATAAAAATGTTACTTATTGATAGATTGAGTGCACATGCCATAGGGCACAGATGGATGTGCGGAGTTGGCGCTTCACTTCCACCTCCAAGGTCTTGGGAATTGAGCTCAGGTCCTTAGGCATTGAGGCAAGTGCCTTAACCTGCTGAGCCATCTTGCCAGAATCCAAACCTGAGGGTAGCAATGATTTACATGTGAATACGGTCTGAATAAGCAGCCCTTGTGGTGCTTCTGAGGCCTGTGATTGACACTCTCAGGAGCTGTGGGGTGCATGGGTGTATTGGTGTCTGCAGGCATGGCCAAAACTTAGAGCTCTGTCTGCCTTTGTCTCCCAAGTGCTGGGATTAAAGGTGTGAGCCACAAGTGCCCAGCTCTACTTTTAAGTTTTTCACCCAGAGAGGATAAGTTGTGTCCAGGAAAGCAGCAAGTCTGGACTAAATAAAGTCATGAATGAATAGAAATGGGCAGGTGAAGGCAGGGATATCGGCAGAGTTCAAGGAGGACACTTCCTTCACTACAGTAGGTAGGCTGGTGATGATGACCTGGGCAGCCACTCTTCTTGCAAAATGATTGGTTTGAAAGGTGAGCATGTGACTCGAGCAGAGCCAATCAGAGCTCTCCCCTGGGACTGAACCACTGCTGCTAGGTGTCGGGAGCCATCTTTAAACTAAGACTAAAGTAAGCTTTGGTTCTCTCTGAGTGGCAATGATATTGCTGTTAGGTAGTGGCGGGAAGGGTAATGGAGATCCTCGGCACGGCTTAGAAGTCAAGAGAACAGAGGAGACCAGGCATGTGATGCATTCTTTTTCTATCAGGACTTGGGACTCCGAGAAACCCAGAGAATTATCACCCAGCCAGCGCGCGAGAAGATGCATGATCTGTGTTGTTCACACTCCCTCCTTTGGGTGGAGGGACATCTTCTTAATTAAGACCTCTAGAACTTCTGGCTTAGGGCTTGAGAGGGCACCTAAGGCCTGGAAAGCTCTGGAAGTCACAGGGGACACATGATCGGAAGGCTTCTGGCGACTCTGTTTCTCCTCAGCTGGGGAAAGCCAGTTCTTTTCAGCAGCCCAGGACAGTGCGTGCGGCATGGAGGAAATTTGGGAGACTGTTCAGAGGACCCGGAGGTGGCAAAGCACAAGGAGGGCCCCAGGCTACCGAGCTGCTAAGGCTGCCTTCCCCCTCTGTCCCCTTCCTTCCTTCTTTTCCTCCCCCCCTTACTCTACTTTCCCTCCTCTTTTGCTTCTCCGTCTTCCATCCTCCCATCCTCCCATCCTCCCATCATTCCTTGCACCTTTCCATGCCCTGTTATAAATACCAGAGCTAGCTTGGGAATCAAGGTGACACAGACCACACCCACAACGCCTGTGACGCCCCCTCCCCTGTATCTAGACCTTCCTCACACAACAGTCAGGATGATTTTTCTCAAAACAACTAATTCTGATCACTTTCTTTGAGCCCAAAACCTCAAGGTAGAGTTTGCTAACCCAACCATGTCCTCCACCTCCTGACCTTAAAAAAAAAAAAAAAAAAAAAAAAAAAAAGCTCCTTTTGATGTCTTGAGTGAACACAGTCTCTTCATGTGCTAAACCCTATAATCCTTCCAGGCACCAGGTCCCCCTTCTCAAACAGTGGCGTAGGTCCTGTTCCACACACTCAGAGTTCCAGGCTCACCTCCAGCTCAGCAAATTCACATTACCCTTAGCTTCCTGGTGGCCAGAGGGTTCACCTTTCTTTGTTGAGCTTAGGACGGACTCTCCAACAGAGAGAATACAGAGATACCTACAGAGTCTCAGTAACAGGGTTGGGCAGAGTGGTGTAGGGGTGGGGAGGGTTGGTCTGGGGTGAGGATAGGCAGTAGGAATTCCAAATGTTCTATGGTGTATTTGGTTGCTGGGGCCATAAGGATGAGTGTGAACACCTTTTTTTTTCTTTAAAGATTTGTTTGTTTGTTTGTTTGTTTTTCAAGACAGGGTTCCTCTGTGTAGCCCTGGCTGTCCTAGAACTCACTCTGTAGACCAGGCTGGCCTCAAACTCAGAAATCCGCCTGCCTCTGCCTCCCAAGTGCTGGGTTTAAAGGCGTGCACCACCACCACCCAGCTAAAGATTTATTTATTATATGTAAGTACACTGTAGCTACATAGCTATCTTCAGACAGTCCATAAGAGGGCATCAGATCTTGTTATGGATGGTTGTGAGTCACCATGTGGTTGCTAGGATCTGAACTCAGGACCTCTGGAAGAGCAGCCAGTGCTCTTAACCACTGAGTCATCTCTCCAGCCCCAAGTGTGAACGTCTTAAGTAGCTGGATAGGTTTCACTGTATAGCTCAGTCTAGCCTTGAACTCCTGATTTTTCTGCTCCAGCCTCCTGAATGCCGAGATCACAGAGACACTGAATGACATGATAGATGTTTCAGGCAGATGCACTAATGCCCCTGATGTGATCGATTATGGAGAGTGAATGGATTGAAGCAGCACACGATGCCCCATAAATGTGTGACTATTGTGTGTCACTGACTGGAAGACGGGCAGGGAGCTGGAGATGGGAGTGTCATGAGCAATGGAAGCTGCCTCTGCTTTCACTTCTGCTTCCTGGCATCTACTGGCATGCCCCAGGAGATGACAGAGGTCCCAGCACCCCACCATGGAGGGGACTGAAGGTTCTGGGAGGAGACCCTAATAGCCAGAGCCCAGTTTTCTACAATGTCTGAAATGTCACCATAGAAATGCCATTGGCCAAAGCAAGCATCACTGAGTGTGTGTGTGTGTGTGTGTGTGTGCATGTGTGTAGCTGAATGTGGATGTGCATTAGCACTGTGTAGCTGTGTAAACTTTGTGTGTGTGCATATAACATGTAGCTATATATATATATATATATATATATTGCATGCATGTGGCTATGTATGCACACACATGTGGCTGTATGTATACATGTGTGCATGTGGCTGTATGTGTGTGCACATATGTGCATACACATGTGACTGTATACATGTGTGTATATGGCTGTATGTACACATGTGTGCATATACATGTGGCTGTATGTATGTCTGTGCATGTGGTTATGTGCCTGCGACTATATGTGTGTGTGAACAAGTTCAATCAATCCTTCCTACATGAACTTACAAGGAACACACACACACTCACTCTCTCTCTCTCTCTCTCTCTCTCTCTCTCTCTCATTTTTTGAGACAGGTTCTTCACTGGCCTGGAACTCTCTACTTAGTCTAGGCTGACTCCCCAGTGAGCCCCAGGGCTCTCTGCCTCTTCAGTGCTGGGTTTACAAGTGTGCACCACCATGCCTGACTGACTCCCTGGACTTTTTGAGATTTCTCTTTAATGTGGTACTAGGGACCAAACTCGGGTCCCTGTGTTGCAAAGAGAAGGAACCCCTTACCCATGGGCGCAATCTTCCCAGCCCCCTTCCGCTTCCCCTCCCCCCTGGATTAGATTCCCTAACTATAGTCTCTGTGCTCCCATGCTGGAATTCTGACTTGGTTCCCTCCTGGCTGGATGTGCCCTTTCTACAAATGGTCCTACTTGTGAAAGTAATGCCTTTGGGGATTAAAATGGACATGTGGTGACATGCGTCCTGGCAGTATCCAGCAGGGCTGGGTATGGTAAACATTTGATTAACTTCGAGTGTGAGCACCACTCAGTTTCAGCTTTGAATTGAGACTCTTCTGGCCCTCGCTTGTCTGCTGCCCTCCTGGGTAGCCCTGAGGGAGTCCCTTCCCTAGTTGTGACTTCCTGAGTCTTCCTCCTCGGGCCTCAGCAGGTGGCTGTAGGGCAATTGGGGTTACCTTCCTCATGCTTGCTTCTAGGAGATGGGAAGGCGGGGAGCAGCTTGAGTTACGCAGGCTGATGACTTGGTTATGCCTGCAGGGATCTGACAGAGTGGGTAACTGGACACCAATCCCAGGGTCATGGTAGAGTGGGCCTTGATGACATGTCCCTGGCCTTCCCTGGAAACTTTCTTGTCCCTGGAGCCTCTGTGTCCTGGGCAGTCCTCCAGGAGTTCCTCCCAAAGAGGTCTCTGACTCTTCTGACACACGTATCTGGGGACATTGGATGAGCGGACTCTGCTCACTGAGTGGGGTCTTGGAGGGTTCAGGGAAACCAAGGAGAAGACAGGCCATATTGCTTGTGTCTGTAACTTCCTGAGAGGATTGGCGACTATGTGAGGTGCAGGTGGGGAATTCTCCAAGCCTTTGAGACCTGGCCAGGCCTGAATTATACCTTATCTCCTTTTCATTAAGACATCCTACATAATTACTCAAGATGTAGTCAAATGTCACCCCCATGGCCCAGGCCTTCAGTAGCTCCTCTTGGGATAGGTCACACCTATGTCTGCTTCCTTGGCTATTCCCTGGGAAAACGATAAACAGCTCTCCCCACCAACATCCTTTGCAGGGTAGCTCCTGGGGCCCCATGTGCTCAAAGTCCCTGGAACACCATCTGGAACTCCACAGGTGCTCAGGGTCTGTAACAACAGGGAAGGGTAGGACAAAGCCGGGAAACAGGACCAGGGATGGTGACCACCGTGATTCCGAGCTCTTCCCTGGCTGACTGCTCCCTCTACGTGCCTGAGAACCAGACTGTGTCAGAATCCATCTTAGCTAGTAGCTCCCTACCTGGGTGGTCTATGTGTGTGCATGTGTTCGTGTCCGTGTCCATGTGTATGTGTGTGCATTCGTGTGTCCGTGTCCATGTGTGTGTGTGTGTGCGCATACGTGCGTGTGTGCATGTATGTATGTGTGTGTGCTAGACACAGGCATGCAAGTACATCTACATGTGAGAAGCCAACCTTGGCTCTCTTCCTTGAGTACTCTACAGCTTGTCTTTTGGAGACAGGGCCTCTCACGGAATCCAAAGTTAGCTGGTTTGGCTGCCAGTGATCCTCAGGAAGCCTGCCTCTGTCCACACCTGGATTTTTTTTTTTAACATTATGCTAAGGAACAGGACCATGTCCTCATGCTTATTTATCGTAAGCACTTTAGCAACCAAGCTATCCCCCAGCGGCCTCCAAATGTGTTTATTTAGTGACTATTGAACCATGAATATATATAGCAAACCTTTGTCCCCCCCAGTTTAAGGGACCTAGAAAGGTCCCCCAGAAACATGAAAATTACATCTGTGTGTGTGAGTGAGCTTGCGCGCATGTGTGTGACTTTCTCCTCCAGGATATTTATCACTGTCATATTTTGGTTATCGCAACAGGGGCACGAAGAGGGTAGATCTCAGAGAGATGATGCTCAATGCTTTACAATGCCCCAGTCCAAAGAATGACCTAGGTCAAGCTATGACACCTAGCTGTCTATGTCATATCCCCATGACCTCAAGCTCTACAGAAGGTGGAAACAGAGGCTCAGGGAGAATCAGTGAGGCAGGATGTGAGCTGGGTGGTTCGGGTGCCAAGTCTAGGTTCCTCCAGCCCTGCTCTGGGGTGGCAGACTGGAACAGAGCAGGCCAGAGGCTGCCTGTGCAGGTGGCTAAGGGTCTGCTTTCCTGATTAGTGGCACACAGCCCTGTCTGAGGGTTACCGGAGGGTCAGGAGGGAACTAAGTGCCTTTCTTGTCCAGAGCCCAAAGCTGGCCTGTGGGGAATTCTCCCAGCCAGCCAGAGCAGCCACCAGATGGGGGACTGAGCAAAATTTAATATGCGACCATCTGCAGCCAGCAGTCATGGAACATGACAGGCAGCGCTCCTCCCGGGGTGGGGGTCGGGGCTCCAGGGTCAGCTCTGTGAGCTGGGATCACTGAGAAGAGCAGGCTGTGGAGGGGAGACCTTATACCCCTATACCCACCTATATCCCTAACACCCAGTCATACCCAACTCATACCACGCTCCCTCATTGCTTGCCTCCCTCCTTGATAGGCAGGAGCACTGAGAATAGGAGCAGCCATGGATTTCAGACCATCTGCTCCATGCCTATACCCTGCCACCCGTGCCTCTCTCGCAGTGTAGAGTCAGGATGGGTTGTTTCTTTGTATTCTGGACTAAACCGAAACCCAAGGTTTCTAAGAGGGCTTACTGCATACAGAGGGGACATTAGAGTTAGCGGGTCCACAGACTTCCCCCCAAGGCTTTAGAAGGGTCCTATCCCCCCCACTCCGACATGTGAGCTGCCAGGGAAGTCTTTGCTCCCAGTGCCAGCCACAGGCTCTCCTACACAGTTCTGGGTGACAGTGGGAACCACTGTTGTCTGGAGAATTTTTTCTGCCTTGCCTCCCAGTCACCGTGACAGCCATGAGAGGCTGACATGAAGCTATTTTCTTAAAGATTTATTTATTTTATGTGTGTGAGTACACTGTAGCTGTACAGATGGTTGTGAGCCTTCATGTGGTGGTAGGGAATTGAATTTTTAGGACCTCTGTTCTCTCTGGTCCGGTCAACTCTGGTCAGCTTAAAGGTTTGTTTATATTATACATAAGTACACTGCAGCTGACTTCAGACGCACCAGAAGAGGGCGTCAGATCTCATTGCTGGTGGTTGTGAGCCACCATGTAGTTGAACTCAGGACCTCCGGAAGAGCAGTTGGTGCTCTTAACCGCTGAGCCATCTCACCAGCCCATGAAGCTATTTTCTGATGCTCAGGGAAGTTCAATCTTTTTCTCTGAGGCACACAGCAAACACACGGTCTCGGGGTTTTCAAGAAAGCCAAGAATCTCTGCAGATAGCCCAGATTCACCTATGTCCTGGGAGTCCTCCATGAGCCTGCTGTCCAGAGGGACCAGCGGTGCCTCTTGCCATCCACCAAACACCTGAGGGAATAACATGGAGCAGACATAGAGGGAGGAGCCAGGAACCAGCTATGGCCTCAGAGCAAGCATTTCTCCAGTGACAATATGTCCTCCAACTAGACCCCAGATTTCAGTTTCTAGAACCTTCTAGAATAACATTGATGGCTGAGGAACAGCCTCTCACCCCATGAACCCATGGAGAACGAACAGTTCAGATTCCAAGCCACATACAGGGCACCTGGCATTCCCTGTGGTCTCTCATCTCTGGGTGGTCCTGTGCATTGGATTTATGCCATCTACCCTAAGGGACAGGAGATGGAGCTTTGCAGGGTATTGTGAGTTGAGGTCAGATCGCTGCTGCTCTGGGATGGGATGTTTAAGTTCCCCATTCTTTTTGGGTTTGGTTTCTGTGCATATCTGGAAGGCTGCCCTGTTCAGAACCGGTCAGAGTCACCATGGAGACTGACTTGTCTCCTGCCACCTCCAGCATTCAAGGTACTTTCCATCCCAATAGAATCAGGACTTAGCTCTCTTTCCACGATTCCAACAGACACGGATAGAGCTACATCTATCAAGGGCCTTCCAGCCTCCAACAAGACCAGGCCAGAAAGGCAAGGAAGTTGTTCCTCCAATCCAGGACACACCCAACCACACCCACCCCCAGGCAAGGAAATTGCATTGCTAAGTTATGATTTGTTTTTTAGGTTCCCTGTCCAGTCCGGATGCTGGCCTCCTGTCCCTGTTCATCAGAGATGCCACTTTCCAAGGTCAGGGCAGCCAATGGCCCATGTCTGCAGCCTCAACTAACATTCCGGAAAACCTGCTTTGGGAAATAGCATCACCTGAGGGGTAGCGAGCTGCCTGGTTTCGGAAACCTGACCTTCTCGGGTCCAAGCCAGCAGTCCCCTTTTGTTTGCTTCGTGTTTGAGATGAGGTCTTGCTATGACAGTGGCCAGGCTGGTAGCCAGCTTCCAGCTTTCTCTGATTCCTACTGCAAGGTGGCCACACTTAGAGCCCTTGGGTGGGAGAGACCCAGGGACTTGCTTCTGGTGAGAAGAACACAGTGCAAGGGATAGGTGTTACAGCGAGGGATGGATGGCACTTTTGAGTCCAGGGACAAGGATCTCTTTTGAGTGGGAATCAGGAGCCACTCAGCAAGCTCAGATCGGAATTGGCCAACTGTTGCTTTTCTTGGTTCAAAGGGACCAGTTTTCTGAAGTGACCCAGTCAGTCTGCATATAGCATCAAGGATATTTGTCTACTTAGAAAACATTACATGTGGGAATTTAGTAAAAACTGCAGAGAACTGGGAGTGGTTGGACAGGTTTGTTAACTCTTGGCACTTGGGCAGCTGGGGCAGGAAGATCATGAGTTCAAAACGAGCCTAATCTATGTAGAGAGTCTGAGGTCAGCTTAGGTTATGCGGGGAGACTTTGTCTCAAAAACAAAATGTAACTCTGAGGCTTAGAGACATTCATATATGCATGCTATCCATACTAAGGTGGGGTGTAAGCAGAAACACCCGTTCCCAGCATGTGTTCGTTGGGTCTTAGCAGTGGTCTTCAAACAGCCCTTTATCTGCTCCAGAGAGAACCTTGGCCCACATAAGGACTCCTATTTTGGCCTGTGTACCTCCCAGAGCTCTTAGGTGTGGGTGCCACATGGCCCCTGGTGAGGACTGGCCCACACCTGCCTGACTGAAGAGGCGCTCCCTCAACCCAGCATGGCCAGCCCAACCCAGGGAGTCTCATCTGAGCAGAGACTGGCAATAATGACCTCATCCCCACCAGTCTGTGCCTGCTTCCCCGTAATTCACGGTGGTGGTCACATTAACTGAAGGGCCTGGGCCATGAACCGGGCTAATTGTTTCCAAACATTGGATTGCCGGGATCCTGGGCATATTAGGAGGGTGAGTGGGGAGGGAGGTCCTGCTGCCGTGATCCTTAACGGATGATGGCCTTTGGGGACACCATCTGCCCGGATGAAGTCCTCTGTACCACAAGGACACAGCCAGGTCCCAACACCCTCCATCTCTAGGATGTGTGGGCCTCTTGCCTGGAAGGGGCAGGAAACTTCCTGTTTTAGTCCTTTTTCCTTTTACCCCTGAGTGACTAAGAACCCATGTGTATGCTTCCAGGCCACCCAGGAAGTGAGGCAGCAATCCCAGCACTAATCAATATCCAATATCCAGCCATCAGTGCTCCCTCTAGCTCTCATGTAACTCACGCTCAGACCCAAGGGGACAGTCACCGCCAACCACTATTGTTTGACAGATAAAGGAAACCAAGGCACAGACCGGGGTTATAGCACAGCCAGAACGTGGCAGATTTAACCATGCGGGGCTTTAACCATGGACCATCTGGCCTCAAAACTCCTGAATTAGCCAGTGAGATCTCCATTTCTGGTTCTAGAAGCCTTGGGACTGGGTTTTAAAAGTCCCCATTGCTTTGTTCTTGTTTCTGGGTCAGGCCGTCTACATTCATGATCCGGAGCTGTCCCAGAGTCTTCCCCTGAATCCTCACATCTAATATTTCATGCCGGATGGATCCTGGAGGCCAGGGTGGAAAGAGGAAAAGGAAACTTGGAAAGGTCCTCCAGCATGTGACTCATTTTGTGTTGGTCATTTCACTGGCCCCCCCCCCGAGAGAGCTTTCCAGTATTGGGGGTGATCTTACTGTAATAACGAGTTAAGGAAGAAACCAGGGCTCAGACAGGCTTCTAAGTTGCCTGAAGTCACCCACAAACACAACTGGCAGAGCCAGGGGTGGCCTGCCCCACAATGTGCTCCTCTTGTGACGTCACTTCCACAAGGTCACTCTTACGGTATCGCCTCTGTCTCTAGCCAGACAGCTTTCCCAGCCATGTAAGAAGTTAACCATTTGCCCAGACAATGTTTACCATAGGTACCCACTCTACTCTTCCCCATGCCCCGTCAGAGATTAGTAATGGATCACAGCACCTACCCCCATCAGACCCTAATAATGGATCTCAGCACATGTTCCTGATGAGCCTGAATCTGCTCTCAACACAGTGGCCTGGGCAGCAACCACCAAATCCTTGGAGACAGCAAGGATGCTCCAGTGTCTTCTGATCACATGACCCATCACTCAGAGCCTTGTGGGGAATTTCTGAGAGTATGAGAGGCCAAGAAAACTTCTTTAAAAATTGCTGACAACAAGCCATCCCAGAGTTCAGCTTCCTCTCTGGACAGCCAGCCCAGGGACTTGCTCTTTCTGGAGTAAATATCACTTGGATGTATTTTGTTCCAATTCTCTATTTCTGCCCTTCTAGGTCCTGGGAAGTAGGGCATCTGCCATCGCAGGTGTGCCTGGAAACAAAGTCCCATGGGTTTGAATATGAAATTCCCCTACAGACTCATGTATTGATGATTTCCAAATTGGTGGTGCTATCTGGAGGCCTTTGGGGGCATGGGTCACCGGAGGCTGGACTCGAGGGTTATAGCCTGGCTCAACTTCCCAGTCCACTGATAGGAGGAATACGCTGCAAGTCCCTACTCTATAAACTGGGCTGCCCCAGCCACAATGTGTCCCCCCATCCCCACCCCAACCTCTCTGCCTGGACCATATTCCCCAAATCAAACCAAATAATCTCCTGGGAGCTGCTGCTGTCGGTACCCCGTCACAGCTATGGAGAGCAGCCAATATATCTAGCTAGAAGAAAGTGACATTTTTCATGACACTAACTTGTCCCCACTGGCGCTGAACACATCATGGAGGGAAGTCCTGTGTCCTGAGCCTTTTCTCTCTGCCATCTGCTGATGGCTCTGGCTTGTCCTGCCTGTCCCCATCCTTTGAACAAGGATTCTGTCTCTACCTACACTGCCTTGAGCATAGTTGGGGAACAGACACCTTCAGGCGGAACCTGAAAAGGTGGCAGCTATCAGTTGTGTCCTACCATTGCCCTGAGGCCCTCTCCTTTCACTCCACCCTGGCCACCATAGCTTCAGAGGCTTGTCATCCTCTGCCCCGGTTGCTGTCTGTTTCAGTCCCTAGAATGTGAGCCCCAGTGTCAAGGGCTCTATCCCTTCTGTTTCTTAATGATCCCGCATGCCTTAGATCCCGAATGCTCAGCAAAGACCTGTCAAGCTGTAACAATTCGAACTGCATCTCAGAGCACCGGGATTTGGAAGCAAGTCCCTAATGTCTGGAAACAAAACAAAACAAACAACAACAACAACAAAACAAACACCCAGCAAGCCCCTAGATTAGTAAACAGGTACATTATGAGAGAGAAAGTGGGGGTAGGGTGGGGTAGGGGGGCAGGCCAAGTGAGTTGAGTGTGATTAGAAGCATTCCCTTGATAAACTGGAAAGAGCAATATCAGCCTGAAGATGGAGATCTCATAGAAAGTCACATCCAACAAGGGCTCTGGGAAAGATTCCTGGAGAGGGAACTGTTGGACCCAGGGGAGCCTGAAGCTAGCACTAGAAACATTGTTAACAGGTGGCAGCTCTCTTCATTACTCTACTCTCCATGTATCTTTGTGTAACCCCTGCAAATAAAAAGTATAGCCTTGGCCTTTAAAACTCAAGGGAGGCAATACAGAAATGAATAATCTTACAAAAGCCGCATGATAAGACATTAAAATCACCTTCGAGAAACAGAAACACTGTAGCGAAAATGGGGCGGAGTCACTCATCAGCCTCTGGGCTCCTATGGGATTGAGAGAATGGTCCAGGCAGAGAGAACAGCAGGCTCAAAGGTCCTGAGGCTGGAGGAAGTTTGGTGTGCTTGAGGACACAGAAACCTAATGAGCCCTGAGTGAGAGGCCTCGTGGCTTGAACTGGACCATAGCTCAGCCCCCTGCACCAGAGCGTGGGTCCGTACACCAGGCATTTAGAGCTGTCTGTAGGGCACTAGGAAGTGCTGGAAAATCTAGAGGAAGGACAATCACTTTGTTTACAGCAAGGTAAGTACGTTTGGGAAGTCAGTCGATGACACAGCCATGCTGGGAGCTTCTCCCAGGGCTCCAGGTAAGAGAAGAGGGGCTCGGGCTAGAGTGGGGAAACAGAATGAGGTACAAATAGCCAGATGGGAGGAGGATCATTGTGAGACTCCACTCCCTGCGTAGGAGGCATGTATTACTTGTGCTCACAGATAAACACCAGGGAAACCAGAAATGCTAAATACACAGGGCTGTGTCTTCTAAGGGGGACATTGTTTTTTTGTTTTGTTTGTTTGTTTGTTTGTTTTTTTGTTTTTTTTGTTTGTTTGTTTGTTTTGGTTTTTTTGGTTTTTTTCGAGACAGGGTTTCTCTGTATAGCCCTGGCTGTCCTGGAACTCACTTTGTAGACCAGGCTGGCCTCGAACTCAGAAATCCACCTGCCTCTGCCTCCCGAGTGCTAGGATTAAAGGCGTGCGCCACCACGCCCGGCAAGGGGGACATGTTTAACCTGTTATTCCACCCAGAAGGCTGGGAATGGATATTGTTAATAGTCTGGTGATCTGTGTTATTGATATGGCCAGGACATGCTGGCTCCCTCAAACCTGAATCTCAAGCCTGTATATCTCACTCAATGTACAGAGCTATCCTCTCCCAGACTTTAATCATTAGTGTCACTTACTGTGAGCCTGCTGCCTTTGTTAATCTATAGAACTCATTGTTAGGGAAGAGGTTTCTTGTGTTTTACAAGAGTTTTGATGGAGTCATATCTGAAGCTTTGCATTGCAGACATGGTTGAGTTAATTATCAGTGGGATCCTTTTTTTTCTGCTGTGCTTAAAAATCCCTACTTCCTTCTTTTCATCAATTTATTGGTCTGTCCATCTATACATTCATTCAGCAGTGATTTACCGATCCATGCATCCATTTCCCACCCACCTGTCTGCTGTGCATCATTCCATCCATCTGTCCATCCATCCTTCTGTCCATCCACCTGCCTGTCAGTCCATCAGTCCATCACCTACACATCTGTCGTTCACTCATCCCCACTAATTTATCCTTTTCACTCATTCACAAACTAGCGACAACCTCTGCATATCACGCATTGAGCCAGCTTAGGGAGCCAATGGTGAAGGCATCCTTACTCTCTCAGCTCAACCCCAGAGGCGGAACCCAGCTTTCACGGAGCACCAGGTTTGAGGGAAAATGGAGTCCCGAGCCTAGGAATGAGGATCAGTCTTCTGGAGGAGGTGACACTCAGATTGGCTGTGGAGGGATGAGCCACATGCTGTTGGGAATTCCTAGCTTCTAAATGGCTGGCTTCGGTGGACGTAAGTCAGGCTTGGCTGGTAGTAAAGTCATAGATGAGGCCGCTTCTCTCCCTCCACAATCACCAGGGAAAAGACATTCTTTGGCTCGAGCCTGAGTCTTGTGATGAGGGTACTCATGCTAAGTGCATGATCCTCACTAATCATGCTCCATCACAGGAATGCCCAACATCGGTCTCAGCCCATCTATCTACCTACCTACCATCCATTCATCTACCCACTCACCTATCCACCCTCTGTCTAACTAGAGCAATCTCCATGCCCCTTCTTACTAGACCGGACAGAATCTGTAAGACATTTGTAATCTCCTGCCCAGGGAGAACAACTCAGGGAATCACAGAGGGTCCCCTGGGGCAGATCTGAAATAACAGCAGCAGTGATAGAGAACCATCTTGTGGTTTTAGTCCGTAACCGGCCGGTTTGAGTTAGTGCCAGACAAATCCAGTGAAGACGGTCAGGTGATTTAGGAGATGAGGAAAAAAGAAATTCCATAAGACTTTGACTTTAAAAAACAATGAAGCAAAAGAAAAACAAAAACCCATTCAAAAGCAAAGCAAATGAACAGTAAGTGACTGGAGCCACCGCTCAAGTAAGATTTGCAAAGGAATAAAAATCAGACTTTCTGTGGACTTCGAAGGCTCAACACCTAAAGCTAAGGACGTCGGGCGTAACTTTCACAAAAGGAGATGGTCATGTGACCGCTAACTGCATGAAGACCTGTCATGAGTGTCATCAGAGAAATCCAAATTCAGAGCACACTGAGCCCCACCCCCAAACCCTCCATACAAAGGGCTAAAAGAAAACCAAAGGACTTTAAAACCATGACAGTTCCAAGTTTTGGCAAGAGTATGCAAGAAAGCAAGTCCTTTCATATATGGATGATTGTAACATAAATAGTTTAATCAGATTAGAAAGCTATGTGATATAGTCTCAGATACACCAGATGATCCAGCAGCTAGAATCTACTTATCTACCCAGGGATGCCTACATCTAAAACATCTAAGAACATCTAAAACATCTAAGAACAGTAATCCCAAACAGGAGAGAACCTGAATGTCTACCCCCCCCCCCCCGGGATGTAGGTAAACACTGTGGTACGTCCATTCAGTGGGTCTCAGTCAGGTGGACCACTTTTTAAGAATGACTGAACTGAACCACACCAACTCTGATGATCTCAGAGACATAACAAGGTGTACAACCGACCAGATGTAAGGTCCACACTGTGTGATTCCATTTACAGGAAATGCACTCATAGGACACTGGCTACACTTAGTAGGTTCAGGAAGATTTGGAAATGACACGGGGCGAGTATTCTCAGGCAACGGAAAGAATTTATTTCACAGTTTGCTTGATGTTGATGGTTACATGGGTAAATAAGAAGTCAGAATTTTATTGACCTGTGTAGGGAGGAACTGGGGGTTCACAATAGCTCGGTATTTTTGTGTACAGGCATACATACATGCACATATATGTACACAGAGGTAACAGAGCAATGTCTATCAGGAGACTCAATCCTGGGCTGTGGTCCAAAAGGCTAATGTACCCTTCACAGGCTGGAGACATCTTCACATACAAAGATTTGTGTGTTCTGTGGTTTAGGAACACAATGGGAGCCCCCAAGGAACAAGTGACAAACCACACTGAACCCCGCAAGGATGGGGAGGCTGCGGCTGTCAGTAACACTGGGCAGGAGGACCCAAGAACCAGATAGGTGGGCCTGTGCTTTCGATCAGTGGTCAGCGATAAAGCAGACGGGAAAACGTCTTAAGTTCATCCAGTCAAGGAAACTCTCCTGTCTGTGTTGATAACTCGAACCTAAGGCCTCAGAACACAGTGAGAGAAAAGGGGAAACCGAGGAAAGGAGAGAGGAAGTGATATTTAAGGAGATAAAGGGATGCAGGGGAAGGGTGGCAGTGTGAGGAGGGACATGGGAGTGTTGACTAGAAAGAAGACATGACCCACGTTTTTAAGGACAGAGGACTAAATGATAGAATAGTATACCGTCTGCAAAATGAAGTCCTTTGCCCTGTTCAGAGTCTTCTCATTTTTTAGGGGGGAGTGGCGACCTCCGTGGGTTTCTTTTGTGTGTGTGTGTGTGTGTGTGTGTGTGTGTGTGTGCTCGCGCGCACATATGCAGATCAGAGGTCAAACTCAAGAGGTTAGACACATTTTTTGAAATGGGGTCTCCTCTCACTTTGGAGTTTGGGATCCACACTCCTCAGGGCTGAGATTACAAGGTGTTCACTGCCATGTGCTGGCTTTTTCTGTGGGTGCTGGGGATTTGAACTCAGGTCCTCAGGCTTGTGTAATGGCCATCGACCCAGCCCCTCACATGAGCTCTTTCCTCATTCTGAGGTCTGGATTTTTTTTCCTGAACCTAGCATGATTCATTAATTCACTTCATTCATTCATTCAACATGGGTTTGACTGCCTACTATGTGCCAGACACTGTGTCAGGCCTTAGGACACAGGATAAGTACTGGGGTTCTATGTTCATGAGTCTGACCTTCTAATGTGTCACGCATGGGATCATGTGTGGCACTGAGGAGGACAGGGTCACAAAAGTCTTCTTATGACCTTTGTCTGATGAGAAGATGCATCACTGGATGGAGATGAGAGAAAGCTAAGTGCACACTCATGGGAAGAGGTTTCCAGGACCAGGGAGTAGGCAGTGCAAAGGCTCTGAGGGAGGCATGAGCATGCTCAGGCTGCAGGAGAGGTGTGGGGCAGGTGGAAGGTGCAGGAGGAAGGGCAGAAGCAGACATTGCAGAGTTAATCGGATGTGGGCAAGGCCTCATGGCCATGGAGTGGACTCTCGGCCTAATTCTCAGTTGCCAGGAAGCCATGGGAGTGATGGGGAATGATGACATTGGAATCCCTCTGTGGGAGAATGAGTGTGTGGGGTTCTACAAGGGTGCAGTGGCATTGTGGGGGCAAACAGACTGACAGAGCCGGGGACCCCTGCAAATCACTAAGACGCTGCTCTTAAACCCCGGACTCTAGACAAAGTCAAGTTCTTTCTTTGGAAAGGATCCAGTAAAGGATCTTAAACCCAAAGTTGAGACTCCATCCTCACCCATTCAGAGGCTTTGGCCATGCCAGGCTGTCGGCTGTTTGTTGATGGACCTGCTATGCTCTGGGGGACTGTGTTATACCCAACCCCACCTGGAGCATTGGGCCCCAGGGCCATTGCCAAACTCTCGATCCTGTCCTGTAGCCAACCTGACAGCTGACCATGGGAACATGAGGCTATGTGCTCATGAGGTCACAGGAGACTAGATGTGCCCGTCGGCTGACCCAGCGCAAATGGCCGATCTGAAAAGTGGCCAATTTCAACAGAGAACAGACATTTGCACTTGAGTATGGTTTGTTACACAGCACAAGCTGACTGATACACCTGGAAGATTTAGTTTCATGGAACTGTCAGCAACCTGATTGTGCCAGGCTTAGAGCATTCCTGGTGATTAGACTTCCTTCCTCCCTTGGGAAGCCAGAGCTGCCTCCTGGCTGGTCATCTTGGGACTCACTCATCTTTGATACCCCACCCATTCCTTCCACACCATGAAGAGATGCTAAGCAGCACGCTGGGCTCCTAACCTTCAGGACCCTAGTACCAATTGTAAAAATGCATCCAGACCTTGGCAAAAGTCCCCGAGGGGACCAAAATTGCCTCTGGTTGTAAAACCACCGACATAACCACCCTGTGAGGCTGAGCGGAAGTTGCTGAGGACAGCAGAAGGCAGAGAGAGGCAGGCTAAAAATAACAGGACTCAATCAGGGATCACAAATCACCAGGACTGCTCTGGCTCGAGGGTGCCATCTGCTTCCACGGTGTAGGTGGGGAGGGACACAGGAAGAGAGGAGGGCAGGGGTGAGAAGAAGAGGGGAGCCAGGGTGAGAAGGTGAGGGAGTGGTGGCTGAGAGACCCAGATGGAAAGAGATACTGTGTGGTTGGTCCCCTAGAGGAGGATCCTGTGGCCTTCACTTCCTTGGAGAGGCTCAGAGGAGCATGGAAGAGAACAGGAGATGCAGATCCACGGAAGGGAGGAGGGGCAACCAGGAGAGATCCTCACTCTGTCTACAGTTGTGTTCCTTGACCTCACAGTAGGCCCCATGGACCTTAGGGGACACACAGTTGCTTCAGAGTGGCCAGATAACCCGACATTATGTAAGAAGCTGGCAATCTGGGTTCCTTTATTAAATATGAAACCCGAAGCCTGGAAGATGGTTTAGCTAGTACCTGCCACACAAGGATGAGGGCCTGCATTCAACCCCTAGTACCCATGAGAAAAAGCCAGGTATGGTAGAGGACACAATCCTGGCACTGGGGAGGCAGAGACAGGAGGATCCCTGGGCTCCCGGGCTGGCCCAGCCTAGCCCAAACCAGCTCCAGGCCAGTGAGAGTCCCGTCTCAGAAGATAGGTAACAGTGTATGTGGAACGACAGATGAGCTTGACCTCTGACCTCCATGCTCATGTGCACATGCATGCACCCTCAAATATACAAAACTAGTCCCCCAGACCCCCCAGAAGGAGGTTGTCTGAATTACAAACCTAGACAACTCAGTCCAGAAAGTAAGCAAAAGACAGAAGAACACCGCCATTAACTTGAGGATCCACATGGAAGCCTGGAATTGTTAGCTCCAGAGGGAGAGGGGACAATTGACCAAGCCTTCAGATGAGCCCAGAACTGGGGATGTTCAAAAATGAAGCTGACAAACTTAGGATTGAGATTCCAGAACCCAAGATGCTGAGGCAGGAGGATGGCAAGTTTGAAGTAAATCTGGTGGGCTAGATAACAAAGGAAGAAGCTGTCCCCAAGCAGATGCTGTATGTGCCTTCATACTTAGAATGACCCAGGTTTGGGGTCAAAGCCGAAGAGGCTGGTGGCTGGATGTTACTACACCTCCACACAGCATGAGGACAATCCAGACAAATGCCATGGCTAAAGTCATCCATGGCTTCTCTTCCAGACAGCGCCACCCACAGAGCACTATGGGTGGAGGTTTGAATAGAACCTGCCCTGTCCCTATAACATATCCTCATTTCACACCATGGCTGCCAGCGCAGTGCCCTCTGAGCACAGAAGCAAGGGCTTCAACCTGTTTGGAAACTCCCTCCTTTATTTGTACGTTAGGACCATTGAGAGATGCAGGCCAGGATCTCAAAACAAAACAAACCCAAACCCCAAACCAAACAGAACAAAACAAAACACCCCCAAAAAACCATTCAATTATTTTTACATTAGGTCCTCACTCTGTAGCCCAGGCTAGCCTGGAACTCTCAGACCTCCTTTTATCAGCCACCTCAGTGCTGAGGTCACAGGCTTAAGCCATCACGCCCAGTTCTAAGAAGCTCAAACCCCTAGCAACCCCTTTCCTCTCTTCTGTGCCCATCCAAAGCTGTAAACTAGGTCTCCCTAGGGGCTGTGCCCTCCCTCCCCTGCAAGGCCCACAGTGAGCATTTTCTTTAGTCAAATGCAGAACCTTCCCCAATCACCAGTCTCTTCCTAGGACTCCAGGCAACCCAGGGTCTCAGCAAAATATCCCTTCTCAGTAACATGGCCAGTTCCTGAAGCATAACTGGCTGAGGCATCTGAGGCCCCTTGGAGTTGGGCTCGTCCTCCGCCTGCTACCCCCGAACCCCATCTAGAGTAGGTATCTATGTTTCTCCTGGTGCTGAATAGGGTTGGCTCTTGGCTTAGCTAACCCACTTTCCAGAGAGTATCAGACTGAGAGAAAAACCCCAGGTGCACACCTCTGAGACCTGCTCTCCCTGCCCTGGCTGTCCCCATGATCTTGGGTGGCACCTAAGGCTCTGGGAATGAAGCAGAGGGGAGGAAGAACCTCATTTTAACAGGCACACCAGTAAGTATCATCATGGGCCAAGATGGGCAGCTGTGAAGGATGGATTCGGTTTGATAATGCAACAACCCATGAACTTCCAAGTAGAGGTGAGGGAAGGGGTGGGTGTAGAGGATGGACAGATAAAGGTAGACTGCTCCTCCTGATGTCTTAGTCCGACCTGTGATGTTCCCTTCTGTGTTCATTGCCTATTGCTGTGTTCCCACCAGAGTGGCAGCCCCAGGGGTCAGGGTCTGCAACATCCGCATACACTCTTGTGTCCTGGGGCCAGCACAGTGGCACACACAGAAGTGGGCACTAAACATCTACCTGGTGAATGTGTAAGATGAATGGAAGCTAGTAAGGATGGGTGGGTGGCCAGGCAGATGAAAAGATGGAAAATTCCACATAGATGGAAGGTCAGGAAGGGTGCTAGTGTGCATAGGGGTGGTCTGCCAGGCAACATCCTGCCCAAATGCCTGTCTAACCTCTCCATCCCTAGACTTCACCCCAATTCCTTCAGGTAAACAGCTCCACCCCTAGCCTGCTGTTCCTTGCTCCCACTCTCAGGCAAGGTTTATTCAGAGAAAATACAGATGCCTCTTGGGTCATGTTGGAGAGTTCCAAAAACCAGGAAACAGGTGTCTTAGGAGCCTCATACCTGATGAAAGGGCATGGTAGAGGCTGGACCCCAAGGAGACCAACTACATCATATGTAATTATATCATATACAATTAGATCATATGTACATGCATGTATGCACTGACCACTCAAAACACAGCCATCATTTATTGAGTATCTACTGTCTGCTGTGAAGTACATCTGTGCATTTTATATAAACTATCTCATGTTATCTGGACATCAATCACATATTACAGATAGGGAAACTGAGGCTGAAAGAAGCACCGTAATGTATCTCAGGTCAGGCAGTTCAACACAATTCTTAACTCCCCAAGCCTGGGAAGATAAAGCTCAGATTCCCTTGAATCGGAGCCTGGTCTCTGGCAGCCTCCTCGAGGTAGAGCCTTGAGGGTCAAGCTGAGGCCCCTCCAAGCCCATAGGTATTAAGCAATCTAGGTGCCTGGCAGAAGTTCCCAGCAGCTAAAAAGCATGTGTGCTTTCCCCTCATCACTGTGCATCACCAAGTTAGAGAAGAGCAAAGTTCTGAAGTCCCCTCCCTACTCCAGAAAGTGTTTTGTTTGTCTGGCTCTGAAACTGTCGTATCCCTGCTAGGTTTTCACCTAGGAACTTCAAATGGACATATTCGTAACGGGCATTCTTCAGCAATCACCAGATTCTGTGTGAGGCCACATAGGACCAATGACTCACCAACTCTAACACAACCTGCCCAAGCTGTAGGACTCTTTCATAGATTTGCAAGCTGCAGGTGGGGAAGATGGCTCTGCAGGCGGAGGCGCTTGTGGCTAAGCCTGATGCTCCTGGTTTGATTCCCGAGGTCCTCACAGTAGAAGAGAATGGTTCCCCCAAGTTGTCTTCTGATTGCTCTCTCTCTCTCTCTCCCTCCCTCCCTTCTCCTTTCCTCCCTCCCTTTCTCTCTCTCTCACACACACACTCACAGAGAGATACACACCCAGAAACACACAGAGACATACACGCCTGTGCGCACACACACACAGAGACACACAGATACATACAGACATACACACAGATACACACACTCACAATAAATGAATGTAATAACCAAAGTTTGCAAGTTAATAACAGTTGGCAACTGTTCAAAGTTAATGAAACTTCAGCCCAAGGCTTCAGTCTCTGCAATAATGTATCTTCCTCTGTTTACATAGAAGATTCTAGACAAATAGTAATTCTAGACATGAAACCAGCTAGAGTTATTTCTGTCATGCTTTACTAGTTGAAATTTTGTGTTTAAAATTTAAGAGGAGGTAGAGTCATAGCTACATTTTTTATTTTTTGCTTTGTTTCTTTGTTAAACAGCAGTTTCTGGTTCATACCTGCCCTGTTGTCTGAGTTTGAGTGTATCTTTAACACTGAAATGTATTCTTCTTAAATGAATGGTTTAAAACCAGAGGATGAACAGTGAAAATAATACTTATTTTAATATGATTACTGAAAATAGTTTTGTCATATAGAAGCGAGGATTGCTTAGGAAAAAAAAAAAAAAACCTTGTCTCCAGGTGTCAAATACCCGCCCACACGGCTGCTCCCCAAAGAAGGGAACTGACATTGCCAGCCTCCCACGGGTTATCTTCCACCCTTGCTCTCAACAGACCGACTCTGCCATGTGTCAATAAAGTGCACAGAGCATTATTTTGCTCATGGGTGAATGTGCAAATCTGTTTCAGCATTGCTGGCACTTTACAGCATTTGCAAACACACTTTGTGCTCAAGGATGTGCAAATGCCCTTTTGTGCTCAAGGTCTGTGCCGATGCCCCTTTGGCTCAGTGTCCGTGTGTCCGAGGTGGTAACTGGATCTCTTGGTTCTTAAATTCTTAATTGTTTGGAGACTTCCCCACAAGTACTGAATTGACATCATGTCTACACTTCCTGTTCCCCCTTGTGTCTCTGCATTCTGTCTCAAAATCATGACTTTTATAAACGCGCTCACGCACGTGTGTGTGTGCACGAGTGACATATCTATGTGCGTATAAGCCTTCCAGTTAGTTCTGTTAGTATATACATGTGTTTAGAGCTGACCACCTGAGACTGGATAACCTATCAGGAATTGTAGAGAAAAATTTTGGAATTTTGGTTTCTTTAAAAAAATTATTGTAAGAACATGTTTTCGTTTTAGTCCCAGGTGTGGGGATGTGGGGGCCGCTGTAGACTGTCCACAGCAGCTGACTATGATTTGCCTTGTGCTCTGGTTGGGGCGGGGGGGGGGGGTGCGGCAGTGATTTTGCCAGCTGCAGATAGTTTTGGCGATTGTGTAATGTTTGGAATTCTGGGGCCTTTTCAGAGGGTGTATAAATGCTAGGTCCTCGAGAGGTGGGGGTGGGTGGTTGGCTGGTTGTTGTTTATTAAGTTGTCACGTGCAAAGAAGAAGGAACAAGAAGAAATTAGATGTCCTGACAGCAAAGATCAAAACGTGCCCCAAGGAACCCAATGCCTCCCATCAGCAGGAAGAAGTTTAATAATGTCACCCCCTTTTTGACCCTCAACTTTATACAGGGATCTTTTTCATTTTCTCTCTTTTTTCCCCCTCTCTTATCTAGTGTTAGGGGTTGAAAGGGTGGAAGAAAGAAGAACCCACAAGGTAGGAAAAGACTGGTTACAAGGTACCTGTCCCCAGAGAAAACAGATTATCCCTCTCTTGGTGGCCACTGACTACCTGTAGCTTATGTGAGCTTTATCCTGGATGGGTACCTCGGTTGTTTCTGACTTTCACTGCAGAAAGCATATTCTCAGGGCTGAGCACAGAAAGTTCAGGGACCGTGTACAGTCTGTGGTTTGAGAGATCCCATCAGGTGCCATCATCCCGAAGCATGTCCCAGCCGATGGCGTCTGCCAGCCCAGAGTTATTTTCACCGTGCCCTTTCTCGGGATGGCCCAGGGCCAGCTCAGGATCCACATCCCTTTCTGGAGTCCAACGGCACCTTCTATATGAATCTCGTGACTCCCGTGGCTGTCACAGTCCTCCCTACACTATGTGCCTCATGACCTGGGCTATTTAGGTGACTGTTCCCTGTCTGAACGCACACATTCATACTCTGTCCCTTCCAAGGCTGGGAGAGATTCCCAGGCCCGATCAGGTTACTGTGTTCTATGTCCAGACTGGCAGCTGGGGCTGGGGATCCCTGTGGGGGCTATTCTTACCACCTGTCCCTACCCGCAGATTTTCTTCTTCCCCGGGCCATCCCTTTCCCAGGCCCCATCAATTCTCTTCTCCTTTGTTCACAATATCTCCCCCACCCCCAGCAGCCTGAGATGTTGCCAAGAGTGGAGATCTTGTTACTGGGTCCCCAAAGCTTGGCATGAAGGAGATGCCAGGCAGGGAATGACCAAGCAGGAAACCAGGAAGCCTTCATATTGACAGGGACTTAGTGTTACCCCTCTGCCTGCATGTCCCCAAGTGTTTGCGTTCTCAGATAGGATCGGACTCTTCATACAAACAGCCGAAAGGAAGAAGAATAGTTCAAGGTCATTAAGTTCAGCTCATGGCTGTTAGACCCGGGCACTGAGACAGACCATCATTTTGCTGTGAGAGTGTCCTTCACAACATGGTGGACAGCAAATAGGGGTGGTAGCAAGGAGGGGGAGACCAGCCTGTAATCCCCAAGGTTCTGCCCTCAGCGATCTACTTCCTTCTCTAAGCTCCTCCTCCCCTTAAAGTTAAAGAAACTTGAAAGTCAGCACCACGGGCTGGGGCTGGAGAATAACCATCTAACACACCACTCTTGTGGGGACGGTTTATGTGTAAACCGTGTGTCATTGAATCATCATGGTCTGAGGAGCAGACGTTCCAGAAGCTGTGGCATCAGCAGTGACGTGGGCAACAGGGCTTATTTTAAAGAGGGAGGGAAATAGAATCATCAGTTGGCCCAAGAGGCCCTTGCACGTTCAGGATCCGTGCCGTGCCGTGTCAAACCTCCCCTGTGCTCGCTCTAATACCAGCTGAGGTTCAAGTTCAGAAGTGAGACTGGCACATTTTTAACCCCAGTTCCTTAGCTCTGTTTGAAGGCCTATCTCATCCCCATCCCTGCCAGGAAGACAGTGGATACCTCTGACAGGTCATGCCTGCCCTGCAGTTCCCATCCAGGTCCCCCACAGCAGACTACACGATCATTCTGAAATATAAGCCTTAGGAGAGCTAGCTCTACTCCCCAAGTCCCACCTCCTGAGAGAGCCGAGAGGAGGCTTCTCTTCCTTCAGAAGGATCTGAAATGATCTCTAGGCACGTGAGAAGAGCCAAGGGGATGCTCGGGAGTGAGCCTAGGAGAGACTGTTTTGGCAGCTGCTATTGCATGGGTGTAAAACGTCTCCCCCTCCAGGGCCCCCACCTGCTCAGAGGATAAGGGGAGGTGGGGTGAGGAAAGGGTTGTGGGAGGGGACAATCAGTGAGAGGGATGTAAAGTGAATAAGTAAAATAAAAGAAACAATATGACAATCATTATTTTTAATGGGAAAAAAAAAACCTCCCCAGAACCAATATGTTAAAGACCTGGCCCCTGGGGCTGTTGTGTTGGGAGTGGAGCCTGCCCTGATGTGTCATCATATCTTAGAACCAAAGTGGTGGGGTCAGTCGACCATGAAGCCACCAAACCTCAATCCCAGTTAAAAACCTTTCCTTCTTCATATGTTTATTGCCTCCTGTATTCTGTCACAGTGACATAAAGCTGACGGTCACAGCTGACCTAGGAAATGAACCCACCTCTTAAGAGAGTGGGTACCCCACATCCCAACCACCCCCCCACCCCCAACCACAACCCCTTATTTTAGAAGGGGATGGATGTCCAGAAATGCCAGTCATTCACTGGGTGACCCCTGATCCTTTTGTACTTAACAAGAGGTTAGCTAAGAATATATCCAGGCATGAATAGCCTGATGACAATCAGGTCCACCTCCTCTCTCTCTCCATGCCTGATGGGTCCCTACATCCCTGTGAGTAGAGACAAAAATGGTGACAGTGTTCCCCTAGCAAAGGCTCTGACTGGCAGGACTGATTGTTCAAGGAAACAATCCTGAGGGTACAGGGCTGACCCCACTCCCACTTCAGGGCATTGGTGGCTTTGTGTAGAGGACAGCATTGCTATTGGACTGTCAGCTGGGTACATTGCTCTCCAGCCGTCAAAGGCATGGCAGGGAGAACCCACTATTTGCACCCCTTCCAGAGGACAAAGACATCAGGTGACAAATTACAGATGAACGCCCAGCCCACTGGTTCCCCACTTCCAGCAGACCACCTCAGAGCTCCTAATGCGCACGCAGCATCATTAATAGTGAGCCCCCTGCTCTTCCCTGCCACTGTGAATAAAACTGCTTGTGAACTACCAACCAAGAGGTTCTGCCTGGGAAACCTTGGAGGACCTTGGAGCTGTGGACTCCAGTGTGAAGAGGTTTAGTTCAGTGGTGACCTCTTAGTTCTTGGAGGGCGTGTGTGTGTGTGTGTGTGTGTGTGTCCGGTCATCACTGCTCCATTTCTGGTCTAACCTTGGAAGCTCTGCTCCAAGAAAGACAACATTTTATGCCACTGTCCCTGGGGTATGTGTGACAACTGGTCCTGAATAAACTCTTTTTACATTGACTTGATAGTCATCAAGAATGTCCCTGGGGCTGGGCTACCTACAGCTCAATGCTAGAGTGTAGTTGCCTAGTGTTTGCAAGGTTCTGAGTTTGAGTGATGCCACAGAACTAAGGAAATGGGGGAGGGGAGAAAGCAGAAGTAGGAGAAAGAGAGAGGGGAAGGCTATCTTCCTAGACCATCTGTAATTTTTGCAGTTTGGAGTTCTCGATACTTTAAGTGTTTATGGCCAGGCGGTGGTGACATACTCCTTTAATCCCAGCACTTGGGAGGCAGAGGCAGGTGGATTTCTGATTTCGAGGCCAGCCTGGTCTACAGAGTGAGTTCCAGGACAGCCAGGGCTACACGAAACCCTGTCAGGGGTGGGGGGAGAGAGGGGAGGGAGGAGGAAGGAGGAGGAGGAAGAGGAGAAAGAGAGGAGGAGGAGAAAGAGAGGAGGAGGAGGGAGAGAGGAGGAGGAGGGAGAGAGGAAGAGTTTGTGATTGATATCTACAATGAGCTTACTTTGAATTTCTGGTCAAGCAACAAACATTTCCCGGAGAGCTTCCTGCTCCTTCCTCTATGGTCAGGGCTAAGGACCAGGGAAATGGGACCCACTACACCCTGGGAGCTTCTAATCTGAGGCAAGTGCTGGATGCAAGTGCTGGATGCAAGTGTGTACTTATTTGGTGACACTGACAATGACATTTGTCAGCCATCGCTGCCATTTACTGGTTGAGGTGGAGAGAGATAGGTGACCCCGTCAGGAGAAGGAATAAGGAATAATAACTAAAGCTCATCTCCTGGGATGAGCTTTAGTTACAGCGCACTTCCCTTCATAGATGCAGAAAGGGAATCTGGGAGGGGTTAAGTGGGTAATTCAAGGTTACTCAGCTGATGAGCTGGCACAGCCTGATTTCCACCAACCTCAGAGGGGCCAGGCTGTTAGCCACCCCACGTTTAGGGTGTGCTCAAGAAGAACTTTGGGCTAAAGTTGCATCTGCCTTTGCCACCAGGCTTCTGAGCCTTTAGTTGATATTAAAGGGGCCAAATGAAAAGGGGGTCTTGGGAGCTGCTGAGATGACTCAGTGGATAAAGACTCTCATCACAAAGGCTGACGATGACCTGCGTTTAATCCCTGGAATCCATCCACTGGACAGAGAGAACTGGTTTCTTAAAGTTGCCCTCCAACACCCATATCTGGGCTGTGTACACACGTGTGACCCTCTGCTCTGGCACGAGACAAAGGATAATAAATGTAAAAAGAGGAGACTTTGGAAAGGCAGGAAGTCTGAGGAAGTAGGTTCTCTTTTTGAATGAGGAACGGTAGCTGGAAGAAACTTTCCATACTTGAGAATTGTTCCAAAGTGCTTCCTGCCACCTGGAGTCTGGGGTCAGAGTCCAGCTCCAACAGGACTCAGGTCCCAAGAAGAGGTGGGGAGTCATTGTGGGAAGGAGATAGCGATTCCTAGGGTGAATCAGGATAGCTGCCATCTATTGGAAAAAGGCTACACCTTTCCTACTCTATATTTGCCTAATAGCTTAGCCACACAGGTAACGCTGAAAGCAGACTCAATAACTCCAAGAGACGCCTGATCTTCTCTGGTTGCTTTTAAACCGTGTCAGCGAGGGAGGCAATCATCTTTACAACGGTATTTTCTTTGAAGTAAAGCAATAAATTCAGCAAGCATCTACCTCCTTATTGTTCTCTAAGGTTCAGCAACCCCAGCAGCCAGCCTGGATACCTCCTCATGCACATGCTCCGCCTCTGTGGTCAGCGTTTGTGATCAGGAGGTGCCAGACATCGAGTCCCGAGAAACAAACCTGTAAGTAATTTTCATTCCTCAAGGGGCATGAGGCAGTGTTTATACCGTGTAGCATAACAAGCATTGAGCTGTTTCCTAATTGTGTTCCTATGTGCCTGAGTCTTACAACATGAACCTCTTCTCTTCATATGGTCCCCACAGGGAATGTCCCGATATCTTACTATTTTTCCAATATGCCATCCAATCCTGATTCATTCACTGTATGCTCTTTATATAGTAGAATGAGATCAAGGCAGCCTAACTTTTTAACAGAATCTGCATCTTGCAGAGCATACCAGATCTTGCCATTTATCCTGTAAGTCATGCATCCAGGGGATGAATCACGGCCACTACTCTATACTTATTAACTGACTGCTTGCCCTCACATGCAAGGCTTCAGACTCTGGGCCTGGGTCCATTGTTTCTCTCGACTGAGTGCTTTTATCCGTGGGACCAGGTGTACTCAAAGAGTTTCTGGAACACTCTTTCCAGTTAATAAATCTTCATCATCTCCCTTCTTGATGCCAACTGGGGAACAAATGGGATTCTTGTGTCGGAGTAGGCAGAGTTATCACGCTATATGGTGCCACGGTGGAGGAGATTTTTCCAAAGAGAAATGAGTTTGTTTAGAGAGACTGCCATTGTGCACATTCACACCCTCTACCAATGTACACAGAAAATGTCTCAAAAGAAAAAGCATAAGGATGCTCCCGTAACACACAGTGAGAGTCATCCAATATGAGGGTAAAAGGTTGGAGAACTCTGATCCACGATGTCGATATGCTGGACCGTTGTCAGGCAGCTGTGGTCACTATGTGCTCCATGTTGTTTGGTCTTCTCCCTCTTTCCCAGAACCATTTTATATCTGATTGAAAAGCTACTAATGGTGGCAGAGGGTGAGTTAATGACCCCAGAGACCACTAACATCCTCCTTGAAGATGCTTCCATAAAGTTTTAATGGTAAACCCAGGCTCCGAGATCAGGAGACAACCACTGAGGCACATAATTATGGGTGATAGTAGCCCCTCCAGTGTTCCTGGACCAGTGCACTGTGTCATCTTTCCATCATCCATCTATCTACACATACATCTACACACCCACAATCTATTTATCTACCCAAACAGCCATCAACATATCTATCCATCTAGACATCTATCCATTTATTCACATATCCATCCATCAATCATCCCATTTACCCATCCACATATCCATCCACCCATCCATCCATCTATCCACTCACCTTCCACCCACCCATCTACCCATCCACCCACTCATCTACCCATCTGTACATCCATCCACTCATTCATCCATCCACCTATCTATCTATCTATTCATCCATCTTTCTATCTGCCCATCCATCCACTCATCCTTCCACCCATCCATTCATCCATCTATCCGTACCCATCCATCCATTCATCTATCCACTCATCCATATATCTGCCCATCTATCCATCCATCCATCCATCTGTCCATCCATCCACCTGTACGTCCATCCATCCATCCACTCATCCATCCATCCACCCATCCATCCAATCTCATCTATGCATTCACCTACACATTCATTTACTCATATACCCACCAACTCACCAATTTGTCTGTCTTTCTGACTACCTGTCTACCATTTGTCTATTATCCTTCTAAAACACAACCTATCTGGATCAAGCTTGTACTGCATCCTCCTGTTTGTTCTCTCCAGGTGTACACACCAGGCACTGTAGTTTGTGGTATAAAAGAAGCAGAGTCAGACCCATGCTTTCTAGGAGCACACAATTCTCTCAAGATCATGGGACCTATGCTAGATTGTTTTATGTCAAGTTGATACAAGATAAAGTCCTCTAAAAGGAATGAGAGAGATTATAGGTAAGCCTGTAAGGTATTTTCTTAAATAATGACTGATGGGGAAGTCCTAGCCAGTTGTGGGTGGAGCCAGTCCATGGTGGGTGGGGCCAGCCCTTGATGGGTGGGGCCAGCCCATTGTGAGTGGGGCCAGCCCTGAGCTGGTGGTTCTGGCTTCTGTAAGAAAGTAGGCTGAGCAAGCCACGAGGAGCAAGCCAGTAAGCAGCACTCCTCCATGGCCTCTGCATCAGCTCCTGCCTCCAGGTTCCTGCCCTGCTTGAGTTCCTGTCTGACTTCCTTTGATGATGAACTGTGATATAGAAGTGTAAGCCAAATAAACCCTTTCAATTCCCCAACTTGTTTTGGTCATGGTGTTTCGTCAAAGCAAAAGTAAGCCTACGTCAGGGTCTAGTCCTCAAAAGCCCCAGGCTGCTGAGATGACTCAGTGTATAAAGGCACTTGCCACCAGGCCTGATGATTTGAGTTTGATCTGCAGGATCTACATGGAGATCAGAGGAGAGACCCTCTGACCTCAGCATGTGTGCTGTGACACTTGTGTGGTTTTGAGTAGATACACACACAAACACACACACATACACAGAGAGAGAGAGGGAGGAAGAGAGAAAGACAGACACATACATAATAAACAAATATAATTGAACACAAAAGTTCCAGATACGGGTACTGGCAGTGCAGGGGGAAGAGATGAGGAAAGAAGTGGAGCCCACCGTCACCTGTGATGGCAAGGATTTAAAATACACCTCCAGTTGTGAGGAGAGTAAGGAATGAGAGTGTAAAAGCATGTCTCAAAGTTGCCACGGTAACCGATGCAGCACTAAAAATAGTGACAGACCTCAATTGGGCGGACGGAGCAAGAAATGTCAAGAGATGCGGTCGTGGGTCGGCGACTTGATAGACATTGAGCGTCAACGTAGCGTGGGGAGCATTGGAGGGAGCAGCCAGAAACTGAAGAACTCCAGGAGGGGAGCAGGATGAAAACCTTCCCTTCTCACATGTTGTGTGCAGCTGCATGTGTATGTGTAGAGGACAGAAGTTGATGTATTTCAACATCCTTAATTGCACTTTATTCTTTGAGGCAGGGTCTTCTAATGAACCCTGGAGTTGGGGGTCCCCTGTCTCTGCCTCCTGAATTACACCCAAGCCACCATTTCTGCTCAACATTTATAGTGGGTTCTAGGGATTTCGACTGTGGACTGTACAAGCACTGGAACCACCGAGTCATCCTCCCTCTTCTAAGATTCCTACCTTGGTGGATCAGTGTCTGTCTGTTCCCAGAGGAAACGCTCAGCTGACTCCAGTAGAGATACATCTAGTCAGAGGGTGGTAACTCTTCAGACAGGCAGCTCCTGCCATCTGACATGGAATCTGGGTTCTTGGGATGCCACTAAGAGGGACCATGAATGTAGACAAGAAAATCAGTATCTTTATTTCATGCTATCCTCTCCCTAAAACCTAATACTTTCAGCCCTTAGAAGGACAAACAACCCAGGACTGTTTTCAATACCTGTATCTTTGTCTCCCGTCCCTTTTTAGTTACCGTAAATATCAGTTACCATAAATACCCTGATATATTTATATTTGTCCATACTTCAAGATCCCACAGCTTGCTATTGTCTATCTTGAGATGGGAGGGGTCTCATTAATGTAGCCCAGGCTGGCCTCAAAATTCATACCCCACCCCTCAGCCTCCTGAGTACTGAGATTATAAGCATGCATCTCCCAGTAGTGACATAAAACAGCATTGTTAGCCTCACAGCTAGCTCCTGTTAATCGATGTGCCAGCGCAAACACACAACAGCTCCCCGTGTTTGTTTAAGGGAAGTGGTACATTGTGAATCGTAGGGTTTCAAACAGTTCATGAACATCCCGGAGCATTGCATTCTGGTGCACTGAAAACAAGGCTCTGAGAACCTGGCCTTGGATCCTCAGCACCCAGGGAAAAGCTGGACATGGTAGTGACCTCTGTAAGCCAGGGGTAGGGGCTGGGCAGACACAGGTGGATCCCTGGAGCTCACTGGACTGGCATGCTATCAAGCTCTAGGCTGGGAGGGGAAAGATCCCGTCTCAATAGATAAAGTAGAGAGACATTGAGGAAGACTGTGACATTGACCTCTAGCCTCTGCGTGCATGTGCTCTTGCACCACCCCTACCCCCATTGTACTGAGAAGGGGTCTGTGCCCCTGAGCACAAGGAGAAAGTGAGTTAGAAGAGACTCACGAGGTCATAGCATCCTTCCCGGACCCACAACCTGCAGGAAGCTGGGACCAGATGTGTGGTAGAAAGGACACACCAATGGAGGAGGGAATTACAGTGACTCCTGGGTGTAGGGAGGGACTGCTGTGCTGACAGTTCTCCTCCCCCCCCTCCCCCCCCTGCAAGCCCACGGCTTCCAGGCACTCCCTAAACAATGACTCTGCAAACATCACACATAAAACATTGGCAAACAGCACAAGGAAAGATGGCTATCAGCTCCTGTTTACCACCTAGGAAACACACTCCTCGTTGTGTTAAGGGATGAGTCCCAGACCACACAGCCGGTGTGAAGCGGGCGGCTAGGGCTGAGACTGTGGGCCTCCTGGTTCCTCCGCGTGTGTCTGCTTGACTCACTCATCCCTGCTGCCAAGCCCGCTCAAGTTGCCCATGAAGCAGCCAAGGACCAAAAAAGGTGGGGTGGAGCCAAGACCAGATCCCTGCAGGCCTAGGAAAGTGGTGGAGGTTTCCCTTAGCTTAGCTGCATGATGGTTCATCCAGATTCCTAGGTGGTGGCCCTGGGAAGGCCATGCTCAAATCTGTTCTTAGGGTATCACTGTCAAGACGCAAAACCTGTGAAGTTTATTCAACCGTCTATTTATCCTTCCCTTCCTCCCTCCTTCCCTATTTCTCTATCCTGCCCCACAATTTCCTCAAGGAACTCATCCTATAGCCCAGGCTGGTCTTGAACTCATGACCCTCTAGGCTCTGCTCCCTCAACTGAGATGACAGATACACACCACCCTGCCCCGTCTACTTCTTTCCACATCCCTTGCTCTTATCTTTCCCTCCTGACATCAAACCGAAATGCCCCCAAACTTCTTGGATCCTATATAACCTTTCATGATTCCTATTTTCTGCAAGATGCGCTTGATTTCCTGGGGTCCCCCTACCCCGGGCTGTAAACATCGGCTTCCTGGACTTGGTGCTTTAGTCTACAGGTGGAGGCAGCCAGTGTTCTTCAACTGATGGATGAACATCTTGTTGCTGAACTCCGTGCCTTCTGAAGTCGCTTCTGCATCACGCCTGTGACAGCCACCGTACCGAGCCACACCAACTGTAATTACCACACAAGGACAAGGGGACAGTGTGGAAATGCTCCTGCTGGTGCCCAGTGAAGCCTAAGGATGGGACATCAGCTATACCTTAAAGAAGAGATGGACTCACATCCTACTGAGGAAAATGAAGCAGAAAATCAAGTCACCACAGCAGAGGCGCTGTAAGGGTGATTAAAAGAACCCTCTAGAAGGGAAAAAACCGAACATGCAACCTAAGCCCCCAAACCCCCAACAACTGTGAATTAAACTTCAAGTTAAAAAGGAAAAGGACCCTCTAGGCAGCATGTCCCACACTTTCTGGGTGTGCAGTGATTTTGTTGCGGCAGAGCGACACACTGCCCGTCACAGGCGTGTTTTGAGGACGAGTTTTATTGGCTGCATAATTGCAATCATGTTTACCGTGTCTATCCGCTTCTGCTGTAGAACAGTGTGGGAGACGGAAAAGCTGGGAACTCACGGAGCGTGTCTGCTGGCACCCATTTAAACATTGTAATGAGGACATTTCACGGTGACACTGAAGGGGACGTGCCTGTGAGGATCTGAGCCCTTTAAAGGCATGCCACCATCTCTAAAGACACTGCAGCAGGCACCACCATAAAGGCTCAAAGCCTTGTAGACAGTGGCCTCACCTCCATGTTTGAGTCTCTGGCTGTTTTGTATTAATCAAGTGATGGGCAACTCTGGCCCCTGTCCATTTCATGGACCAAGTGAGAGTCTTGGTGATGGGCGTGCAAAGTGGGCAGAGCACAATTTGATGGTGATATTGAAGGGGACCGGTTGGAAATCTTCCAGAGTCAGAGGGGGAAACTGAGAGGAGAGCCAGTTCCTATCCCCTCGGCAGAGCCATCTCAGAGCTACCTTCACCACATCGGCCCATCTCGGTGACCAACCTTGGACTAGGGCCACATCTTTTTCTTTTGCCTTTTTTTTTTTTTTTACTATACTCTATATGTGAGACTTCTAGAAAGTCACCAGACCCAGGCTAGTCTTGGGGACCCCAATCACAGAGAGATAGATGAATGAACATACAGATTCATAAAGGGATCAGCTGGATACAGGATGGGCGAGTGATCAGAGAAGCAGGAATGGATGCGTGATCTGGTCAGTGAGGAGTGAATAGATACAGGATGGCTAGGGGGAGAGCTGAAGAGATTACTAACAGGAGGGAAGGGAGGGAGGATGGATGGGCGAATGATTAGATGGGTGAATGGAAGAGCTTACTGATCATGAGTGTGTGTGAGTGTGTTTGTGTATGTACAGGTGTATGTGCATGTATGCATGTGCATGTGTGTGTGCATGTGTATATGTGTGTGCATGTGTGTATGTATGTGTGTGCATGTGTGTATATGTCCTGGAGTGGACACACAGTGTGGGAAGGCATGATCAAAATCTTTCATGTTTTCTCAGCAACTAATTTTAGCAGCACCTGGAGTCCTGTGAGGCTCAGACTTCTGACAGCAGCTTCCCTGACAGCGAGTGAAGGTTGGGGATTGACTTCTCAGTCCCACCAATTACCTGGGGCATGTGGAAGACCATGGCTATGCACTGGGCACCCCATGGTCCAGGGAAAGGTGTGTAGGGGCAGGAGTCAGTGTGGAGAGGACTCACTGGCCAGAAACACCGCCAAGTCCCAGGCTGAGCTGCTCTTTCTCCACTCACAGGTATGACCTATTGAACTCAGGAGCTTTTGGTGGTTGTTGTTGGTGTTTAGGTCATGTTTTTCTCAGGGGAGCATCAAATATCTCTTTGCAATTTATTGTTTTGGAAATATTGCCAACTTTGCAGAAAGGCTGTTTCCTTTTTCATCGAACTGTGTTCTGTAATTAAACTGAGTCACAAAAGGAGAAGGGAGAGAGAGAGAGAGAGAGAGAGAGAGAGAGAGAGAGAGAAGAAGAAGAAGAAGAAGAAGAAGAAGAAGGAGGAGGAGGAGGAGGAGGAGGAGGAGGAGGAGGAGGAGGAGGAGGAGGAAGAGGAGGAGGAGGAGGAGGAAGAGGAGGAAGAGGAGGAAGAGGAGGAAGAGGAGGGATAAGGGGGAGGAGGTGGAGAAGGAGAGGAGGGGAAGAAGAGGAGTGGACGAGGAGGGAGGAGGATGGTGAGAGGAAGGAGGAGGGGAGGAGGAGTGGGAGGAGGAGTGGGAGGAGTTGCTGAGTATGTAGTTGTTCTAGCCTCATCTATTCCCAGTGGGAGAGAAGGAAAACCCAGATGAAGGGGATCAAAAACCGACAGTAAACTGCCCCAATCCAGAGGAGGAAGTGACAATCCAGAAACACATGGGCTCTCAGTACACACGTCACCACACACATGAGCATTCATATTAGCCTAGCCAGCTATTAGAGCATGGTCTCACCACACTAACACCGTGACCCAGAAGCCCTGTCCATGCCTGGCTCTGAGACTGTGGGCTTCAGTTCTTATGAGAGGAAACCATCTTCATATGGCTTCTGAGAGGGTTCTCAGAATAACAAGGTGGGGACTACAAACTGGGGTGCAGTGTCCTGAGAGATGGGACATCTTTTAGACACCACCTGGATTGCTGGGCAGGCTTAAGTAGAATTAGATTTGAGTTTCTCTGAGTCTAAGAATCCAAAGTTGGGCAAAAATACATTGATGCACAAAGATGGCCGCCACACAGGTTATGGGTACATGTCTCCCATAGCACTTGATACAGGCTCCACCCACGGCCTTTCATACACACCCTCCAAGTTCTGTAAACACTCCATTAAACGCATGAACCCTGACTCTGGTGTGGTAGGACACTTCTCTGCTTTGGGGGGGTGTGTGCACAAAAGTTGTGAGTTTGAGGCCAGCCTAGGCTACATAGTAAGACTCTGTCTTCACACCAAGGAGTGCATGAGCAACTAAAAGAAAGGATGGATACACACCAGCCACCAACATACATGCTCACCCATACTGTCACGCACCCATCTCTCACACACATGCCTCCCATGTGCACACCAACATACACGCTTAGCTATGTTGTCTCACCAACTCAACCTGTCTCATGCACACTCCTGTGTTTACAAACTCTCCCCACCCACACATGAGCTCTCTCACACACACCTCGAACATGTACCTTACAGTGTTCTAACATGCTCACGCTTGTGTTCACTCTCCTCACATCCTCACAATCTCCCCAAGTCCTTATGTCCATACACAGACACCTTGATAAACCCCCTCACATATCTTCACACATATATACAACTATACATATATCCTCACACACTCACCTCACACACACACATAGACATCCATACACTCTCACGTCCATTGTCACACATGCTTTCATACATGTCTCACACACACATTCACACACATTCCCTAACAAGCCTCTCCCCCATCTCTTACACACACACACACACACCCCTTTTATATGCTAAGCTAACACATCTTTCACGTCTCTCTCACATGTACATGCCTGTGCACCTCTCTCATGCACACATATCCTCACACACCTCTCTGTGACAGATACCTTCCCTCCCCTCACACCCCAACACCACAACCCTCCCCTCCACAGCTTTGCACACTCTGTGCCCTTGCCACTCAACACATACCGTTCTTGGGGTTCTGCATGTTTCCCACTGACTCTGATAGGTCATGTCCCTGTTGCACCCCTGTCCTCACTTCCCTGCTCCCCAAATCTCCAGACCCCATTTCTTTGCCTGTAGTGACCTTCTGGATCTCTGCTATCTAACCTTGACTACATCCTTGGCGTCCCACAACCCCACCATGAACTTGAAACCTGGTGCACGTGGGATCCTTGCTCATTACTCATGCATAATCTCAGGGTCCAGTGCATGATGGGAGCTGAGGGACCACGTGAGGAAGGGATGGATGACTGACAGGGTGAAGGTTGGGTAAAGGGGGGGTCTTCTAGCCAGTGTTTTAGGCCTGCAGGAGGAGGGACAGGGCTGGAACAGTTCCAGGTTTCGTCTCCCCCAGCTCTTGGCTGAACACAAGCTCCCTCCTGAGCCAGTTCTGGCCCCACACACATCCTGTGTTGCTTATTTTGGGGCCAGCTGTCACAAAGCAGATTCACCGGTGAAGAGGGAACCCCAGTTAATAAAATGCCTCCATCCAACTGGACTATAGAGCAAGACAGTGGGATATTTTATTTTTCCTTGGAGTCATTGATTCTTATATGTACGAGTGTTTTGTCTGTTTTATGTATGTGTGCCGTGTGCAGACATGGGGCCTGCATTGGCCAGAGGAGGGCATCAGAACCCCTTGAACTGGAGTGACGGATGGCTGTGAGCTACCATGTGGGTGCTGGGAGCTGAACTCAGGTCCTCTATGTGAGGAACAGGTACTCTTAGCCATTAAAGCATCTTTCTAGAACCCATTTATTATTACCATGACAGTGACAATGACAACAACAACGATGATGATTTATGTAGCCCTGACCGGCCTAGAAATCTCTTACTTAGACCAGGCTAGCTCTGAGGTATAGAGATCTACCTGTCTCTATATCCAAGTGCTAGAAGGAAAAGCGTGAGCCACACACCTGGCCTATATTTTCTTGATTAATGATTGACTAGCACAGCTCATGGTATCCAGTGCGATTCCCAGGGTCCTCGGTTGTAAAGAAAGCAGGCTGAGCAAGCCATGGGGAGCAAGACAGTGAGCAGCACCCCTTCATGGCCTCTGCTTCAGTTCCTGCCTTGAGATTCCTGTCTCTGGGTTCCTGCCTTGGCTCTACTTGATGAGAGACTGTAAGTCTTACAACTATAAGTCTTACAACTGTAAGACCTTACGCCAAATCAAGTTCACTGAGCTGCTTTTGGTCATCATGTTTATCACGGCAACAGGATGTGAACTAAGTCATATTTCCTCCTTACCTCCCCCTGAGACACAAAGCCCTATGCATGCCCTTTGGGTTCAGGTCAGGGAAGGCCCCTGTTATGCCACAGTAAGACTGGGAATACCTATGGCTGGACTCTGTCTCAGCGTACCATACTGTCCTTTGCAGCTTCCAGAAACTGGATCATGTGACTTCTACAGGCATTGTTCCCACCATGCCACGAGAGGGGACTGCATGACATTCACACTCCGCAGCCAGGGAATCACTGGCCTGGAGGACCAAGGGATTGGTTCAAAAGTGATGAGGCACCACAGGGTGGGGCTAAGATTTGAACTCGGGTCCCAGATTCTTTGCTCATTCGCCTGACTTCCCATACTGGGTCTGGTGCCTCCATTGGCTTTCCTTTACGTTCTCCATCGGAATGGTGAAGCCCATGTGGTTCTCTCATCTACCTGTCTGTCTTTCAGTCTAGAAACCACCCAGTGTGATGGGTGACAAGCATGTTTCACCCAGGTGGCTTTCAATGGCACCTGTGCCCCAGCTTCTATGTCTTTGGAAGTGGAGGAAGCTGGCTTACCTATAAAATTGACATTCTCCCTCTGTCCATGTCTCCCTCACAGCTGGGGGCAGCTAGAGTCAATGACTGAGTGACTGAGCCCACTTGCCTGAACCACTGGGTGGCATGGCTCTGAAAGGTAGCCCATTTACCAGAGTGCCATGGACCAGGTTGGGTCTTGTTCCAGTCTTACCCAGTACCCTGTGTAAGCTGCACGCTCTGTCATGACAGTCCTCCTTCCACCATTCAGACCCCAGACAATCCCTTTCCTGCTGGGGTGCTGGCTAAGATGGGCTGGGCTACCTGCCTATCATCACGACCTCTGGAGAAGCTCTGATCAGATCCCACCCACCCAAGCCATGTTACACACACACACAATACCCCTTCTGTACCAAGGGGAACAGCTAGGTTGTATTCTGTCCCCAACCTGGCAGATAGCTCAAATCACAGAACATAGTAGGTGCTTAATAGCTGTTTGTTGAATGACTACAGATATTTGAGAGAATGTCTGTCTTCCTAAGAGTCTGCCTTTCTCAGGTACTGTCGGGTCTTCTCCAACCTCAAGGCCACCGCTTTACCACCTGCCATGACCCCCTGGCTGGACTGGCACCTGTCAGCTGTCTGACTACCACAGGGGTTTCACCAGGGGACCTCAAGACCCTTCGAAGGCAAGGGGGTCAAACGAGGACTGAGACAAGACCTCTGTCTACCTCTGGATCACTTGACACGGATCCATTTCTCTAGAGTTCTGTTTGGGCAAAAGTTTTCCTCACTTGCCCGTAATGTATAAAAAGTTCTTTGTGGTTTTCCGAAGGCCTCACCCACACTCTCTTAATGGTTCCCACATCCTCCGTCACCAGCTCCACGCAAGTGTGTGTGGCACCAGGTGTGGCAGAGCCTGCCTGTAATTCTGGCCTGAGGAAGAGGGACGGAAGCAGGCTGTCTCTCAGAAAACCAGGGGCTTAGCTTGACCGTGCTCTAATGGATGCTCCCACACCTATGAGGACACAGGCAGCACAGATTAGATCCAGTGGGTTATTGAAAAAAAAAAAAAAAAAAAAGGAAAAGACAGGAAGATGGGAAGGAGTTGGGGGTTAAGGGGACAGATCTGGAGGGAGTGGGGGTAAATACGACCCAAATACATTGTATGCATATGTGAAATTTTAAAAGTTGCTAAAAATGTCATGTTGAAAAACAAAGAGGGGCAGGGGCTGTAGCTCTGTGGTAGAGCATTTGCCTAGCATCCACAAGACCCATTGCCAGCACGGCTAACCATATAAAACCAGTAATCAAAATTGCCCATGTTCCATTGCAAGCCTGGTACCTAGTAAGAGGCTAGTTCTGGGGCTTCCAGGTGTGGCCCCCAGACGGCAGGCAGGAAAGGAGTGGGGAACTTTGGAGGGTGAAGGGACCTGAGGGAGTCACCTCCCATGCTACATACACGAGGTGGTGTCCAGCTTGTGGGGAACTAAATGCATTGTCTCTTTAATGGGTGACACCTGAGCTCAGGCAGGCTTAGGGAGCAAGCATAGAAATAAGTACACGTTTCCTTGGGGAAAACACAGTTAAGCCATGGGCACATGTAAACTCCATCTTGTCCTGGGGGTCTAAGGGATCTATTACCGTCTGTCACTGTATGGTCTGGAACTGAATTGTGGGCTTTAGTTACAGCCACTGATTCTGGGAACATTCTGATGGGTGCCTCAAGGGGATCCCCAAGGAGGGACTTTAATCTGCCTCTGTAGCTTCAGCACCTGGCATGTCCCAGACCAGACGTGGGTGTCTTGCTGCCCACAATGGGGAAAGAGATGGGATGATGGGAGTCTCAAGTTCACGTGTCTTCGTGTGTCTGGGCCTGGGAGTACAGAATCTGGCTCATAGTAGATGCTCAATGAACACAGCACAGAGTGTAGTGAGCAGTGTAGTGAGAGGGAATGAAGGCCTCTGCTGTACGGTAGCTGCTTTGTAATTTGGTCCTGAGAGCAAATGTTTCTCAGTAAAGCTTTTTTTGACCCAAGTTCTCCGTTCACTAATGTATCCCCGGGTCAGGTCCAAGTCCTAATTGGGAGGAGGCTGGGGAGGATTTTTATGGAGGAGATGTGCTACAGTCAGTATTTCCCAGAAAGCAATCGGGTTTTTCCATGGCTAACCCTCCTTTCCCTCTTGCCTCAGATTCACAGACATGGCTCCAGGGGCTCAGTCCTCAAGTTCAGCCACCATGGGAGGTAGCCCCAGAGACAAAGCCAGCAATCACAAGGTGTGTGTGTGTGTGTGGGGGAACAGCTACTGCCCAGCGACCTCAAAGGATGTGGCAACCCCCCTCCAGAACTCACTGTCCCCAGAAGGACAGAGCAGCCTGCAGTCACTTGGCTCCACAGCCAAGAGGCCCATGTCTGTCCACACAGCACAGTCACCAAGAGCAACACAAGAGACACAGTCACAGGAAGACACTCTGCAATGGCCTGGTGGCCATAGAGGTGACCCATCCTTCCTTCCTGGTCCAGACTCCAAGATGTATGTGACAGATATCATACAGGAAACGCACACGAAGGGAGCATGTACCCCGAGGACGGCGGAGCTTGACAGAAGTTGGTTGCATGAATACAGACATGGCTAGCCAAGGATCTGCCTATTGCTCTAACGTGTCGACAGCTGCCTTCACTTTCCTGGGTCTTACCCAGGTGTGTCCTCCAACTTTAGAACTTCCACCTTCACTAGCACCAGGTGGTGCCACCATACAAACCCTTCCGTGGCTACTCCAGAAACCTCTCCCAGCTGAGAGCCCAGGCTCCACGAACGAAGCCCAGGGACCAAACATGAGTCATGTCACATTCTACAGGCCTCTGTAAACCTCTCCCTCCCTCTCACCAGAGTCTGTCCCACAAGCAGGCAGCTGCCCCATACATACATACACTGTCCATCTTGGGGATCAACTTCTCCGTGATACAAACCCTACTGAGCTGAGTCAATGACCCTTGAAGCAGGTGCAGGCTTGACCTGGCTTGTTCTTCTGTGCCCTAGGACACATGGCATCTGGAGCTGGAGCCTCTCCCCCTTCGAAGAGCTGCTTTGGTGCAGAGACCACTCCAGCTCCTCTGTGGGGCCACCCACAGCAAGGGCTCTGGGGCCAGTAGGTTATAGGAACTCAGTCTTAGATGCCCACCCAAGGGGGGCACAGAGGCAAGCCTTCCCTGTGGGGGTGTCCAGGAGATAGTCAGGGACTCCTCCAAATAGCCTCCGACTGAGCTGGTCCCTCATCCACCCTTCAGGCCTCCTTCAGACGCAGCGTGGGGGTGCCCTCTGCGACTGCGTGACTGGAGGAAGGACACTGGATGGCATACAGTCCCTTGGGGTCTCCTAGAGGGGAGGCTGAGGAGAAGAGGGTCCAGGCTATTGGCAGGCCCGGAAAGGCCTCTAAAGAGCAAACTCTTTTGGAAGAGCCCCCCTCCCCTGATGCCCAAGTGCCCGCACGCACCCAGCTTCCCTCCCACTCAGGGGGACAGAGACCCCCACCTGCTACTCACGGGCTCCTGCGAAGCCTCCCCCTGGCATGGTGGTGTCGCCCCTCAGTCCAGGCTCCCCATCTGGAGAGACTGCAGCTCTAATCAGCAGCCCTGCGTGGTGCGGCCGAGCGACTCAGGGCCTTAATTGACACCAGGTGGCCCCTCCCCAGGGGCAGGCTGGGAGGCGGCTCAGCACGGGGCCCAGAGGCCAAGCCCTGGGCAGGAGGGGGCGGCACACCCAGGCTCAGCCTGGTCAGGCTTCCCCTGGAGAGGAGAGAGGTGAGGGTGGCTAGTCAGCCCCCAGGCAGCCCTCCCTCCATCACGCCAGCCCTGCTTCCCTAGTCTCTGACCTTTCTTTCATTCCAGAGGCTGTGGTGGTTGTGGCGGCTTCTGCCAGGGATAGAGGTGGCTCAGGTTTCCCTCAGCTGGCTGGCACGGCCTGGAGTCGGGATTGCAGCCATGAGTCTTCTGTGTCTAGGCTGTGGCTGCTGGATCTGAATCCAGCCTTTCATAGCGGCACCCAGGAATCCTGGGAGCGTTAACTGAGCATTTACTATGTGCCTGGATAGATGCCTGTGCTGCGCCCCCAAACACAGCTCACAAGCTCCACAAAGTGGCTATTTAGTAACCATTTGTACACAAAGCACCTGAGGCTCAGAGAAACGAAGTTTCTTCTTCAATGTCACACAGCAGGGGTGTAAGCCCATACCCCTCACTCAGCCTGACAAGAGTTATGACTTCTCACAGTGCTGCCTGCAAAGGAAACAACATCAGCCCCTTGTTTGGATCAGGAAAACTGAGGCTCAGGGGCAGGGAGTCAGTTCTAAAAGACACACAGCCAAGTAAGAAATTACGACCTGCTGATGGGTATTTTGTGCCAGGCTTCTGATGTCTTCTCTCCTGACCTGCCAGTGCCCTGACTGATCCAAGGGTTCCAGTGTGGACCCCCAGCTGGGGATGTGAGAGGAAAAAAGAACTCTGGGCATGGAGTCAGGAGATGTGGCGAGCTTGCTGTGTGACCTCAAGCAGGTTCCTCTACCTCTCTGGGCTTTGCTGCAGCTATAGTGTACGATGGACTGATAAGCACTTTGAGACAGAGAAAGGATTTGGAGAATGGAAAAGCAGTTCCCATTCTCCCTAGGCGCCTTCTCCCATGGCCCCAGGGACTGCTATCTCTCCTCACTGCTTGGGGAGTGGCACTCAGTTCATCCCAGTGCATGGCTCTGTAAATACACAGAGCCTACTATGTGCAGGGATTTAAGGGCAGCTATCATAGTGCTGCCTCCCATTCAGAGACAGAAATTAAGATGCATCCCCCTTTTAAAATTATTCTTAGTGTATAATAATGGTACAAGGTGTAATTATTTGTGCTACGTACTTGATGAGTTGAGGCAGCAATTATTGTGTCCTTATTTAATAAAAGAACCTACTGAGTGCCTACTGTGTGTTAGGCATTACTCCAGGTGCTGGGCTGTAGCAGCTGACAGGCCTGTGTCCCTTTGGATGATTAAATAATTACTGTATCATTATCCCCAGTCAAGACAGGTTTCCCCACACACACGTGGTTGAGTAACACGCCTGTCTGCTGTGGTCTACCCCCTCGGGAGCTCCAAAGTGGAGTGTGGGATTCTAGAATGTTCTTAGGGCTAATCCTCAGGGCGGCTTATGGGCTCATTTTGGTCTGATTGGCGGGCACCCTGGCTGGTAGTTCACACCCCTGGCGCAGACCCAGCCTCCACGTGGGGCTGGGGAAGATGAGCTGTGAGTCAGACTGCCTGACCTGTCGGCTGGAGACAAGAAGGGAGCAGGCAGCTGGCCGGGCTGTTGGCCACAAGGCCTCCTGAGCCAGGTCCCGAGGCAGGTGATGGGGTTCAGGCTGAGACCTCAGGGTGACAAAACTCTGAGCTCGATAGCGAGGGGATGGTGGGGTCGCTAACAAAACTCACTAGAATATTCTAGTAAGAGTCATGAGAGGGGCCGCCTTGTAAGGGATTGGAGCTCCCCATCCATTGGATTCCAGAAATTGGGAGAGATTCCAAAAAAGTCATCCTCTACCCTCCTCGAGGGCTGATCTTAGATGTTGTCACCTGACATCTCAGAGTCCTCGCCCACACTGGGCAAGTGCTTCCCACCCCTCCCCTGCTCTTCCCTGGGCTCAGCCCAGCCCAGCCCTAAGCTAGAGCCACAGATTTGGTTTTTACTTTCCCACAGCACCCTAGGTCTGGCACATAGTAGGTGTTCAGCAAACACGGCCTATTTAAAAACAGACCGCTTGGAACCTTTGCTTCTGATGTTTCTTCTAGCTTGACGCAAGTGTGACACTGGTGTGCAGAAACCCTGTCATTCATGAGTAGTGGCAGTTCAACAGAATTGGGCACTGGGGTTCAACCAAGAGAAGCCCTTCAAGGATTCCAGACGCTCTCTCTCTCTCTCTCTCTCTCTCTCTCTCTCTCTCTCTCTCTCTCTCTCTGTGTGTGTGTGTGTGTGTGTGTGTGTGTGTGTGTCAGAGACTAGAAGAGGCCTTGGGGGTCTAAAGCTATAGCAACTGGGAACTGAACTCAGATCCACTGGAAGAGTAGCAAGTGTTCTAACTCTCTAGCCCCGTGATACTCTCTAGCCCCGTGATGGTTGTTTTGTTTTTTGTTTTGTTTTGTTTGTTTTTGAGACAGGGTCACATGTAACCCAGGATACCCTCAGATTTCTCTTAGGGCCAAGCAAGGATGCCCTTGAATGTCTCTGCTCCCCCTCCTGAGTGCTGGGTTTACAGGTGTACATCACCAGAGCCCCTTCTTGGCTGTGCTCTGGACTAGGTGATTGGCACTGGTGTTAATTATAGTCATGGTACAGCCTTGGCCCAGCATTCTGATAGGAGCCTACACTTAGTGATCACTTCCATATTGGGAGGAAGAATCGGAGAGGAGAAACTCCTTGCTTCAAGCCCAGCACCAATCCTCTTGGTGCACTAGGCAGGCTGAACCTGACACTCCACTTCCAAGGCTAGTTGCAGGGACAGGAGCTGGGCTATGTGTTGCCTGCCTGCCTGCCTGCCTGCCTGCGCCTGCCTGCCTGCCTGCCTGCCTGCCTGCCTGCCTGCGCCTGCCTGCCTGCCTGCCTGCCTGCCTGCCTGCCTGCCTGCCTGCCTGCCTGCCTGCGCCTGCCTGCCTGCCTGCCTGCCTGCCTGCCTGCCTGCGCCTGCCTGCCTGCCTGCCTGCCTGCCTGCCTGCCTGCCTGCCTGCCTGCCTGCCTGCCTGCCTGCCTGCCTGCCTGCGCCTGCCTGCCTGCCTGCCGGCTCATCCATTACTTTGTTGCTTTTAATCTGAGCCCCAGGCAGAGTGAGGTCGATTCTGTTGTGTACTGCCAGCAGTGGACATAGCCAGTACCATTCCCAAGGGATAAAGCAGGTGACGTTAATTAATGGAGGCAGAGCCAGGTGAACAGCACACTGTGGTGACGAGTCTCTGGAGGCTGAAGAAGGAAGGTGCAGAGTTCGAAGCCAGCCTGGGCTACCTAAAGTTCCAGAAGGCTGGTATGGATTACAGAGTGACAGACCCTACAGGGAAAATAAAATAAAATAAAAAGAAACAGGGTTTCACTATGTAATCCAAGTGGGCTTAAAACTCACAGCGCTCCACCTGCCTCAATTCCGGTGTGCTGAGTTTAAAGGTGTGTGCCACCACACCTGGCATTATTTTATTTTTTTGATAAAGGTCTTACAAGGTCAGGGCTGGCTTCCAAGTCTGTGTAGTCATGGATGTGACCCATGTGAAGTAAGGCAGGTCTGGAAAGCTCTCATGGCTGAAAGATGAACACCAGAGGCAGGCTGTCCTCCACTCCATGGCCAGGTGGCCCTGAACCCACAGACCTCAGGGTGGCACATTTCTGATACGTTCTTTCTCCACCACAGCAGTAGCATCCTGGGCCTGGTGTCCTGCTAAGAGGCAGGCCTTTGCTTCCAGCCTGTGTGTTCTGTCCTCCTTTTAGGTTCCGAGTTTGACCACAGCTTGGGTTTTAGGAGATAGAGTACTGTACACTGAATCTGGAGTCCTGTGTGACCTTCTCCCTCTGCCCCTGTGAACTTTGTACAGAACCATGGCCATCAAAGGGAATCTCCCACGGTGAAAGACTTTGTGACTGCGACTCACCGGTCATGGCTAGGCAGTGTTAGAGTGGCTGCCTCTTGGGGAATCCCCCATAGTCACCCACATTTATTTCCTAGGGTTAGAACTCCTTGCTGCCCTCCCATGGGCCAGAGGCTTGGGATTCAGAGCTGGTTGGAACCAGAGATTCTGGGGGCCCAGACATGACTTGATCACAACAACCCTTGTACCCTAATTTCCTCATTCATGAGCTGAGAACGGCTCCATGCTGGTCTGTGGCAGTGCTATTTTGCAGGACTCAGTGCCGGGATAGCAAGTGATTGTCTCGCTTCAGAATGTTAATGAAGGGGTTAGCTAGGAATGGCTGGCACACGAACAGCTTCTTGGCTATAGGATCTGTGAAGATGGTTTTACAGAGGTTTCCTAATACTCTCAGCAAAACGCTGATAGTGACAGGTTATTCCCAAGGCAAGGGCAGACAGTCCCAGATGAAGGGATAAGAGGAACCTGTCTCACATGCCTGGAACAGTTGAGTGGCGCTTTGTTCAAAGTGGAAAACCTAAGAATCTCCCAAGTACCTCATAGAAAGGTGGGATGTGGAATAGATCTCCCCAGATTACATGCAGTTCTGGTTTTACCAGCATAGCTCAAAAGCAGTGGCTGAAGACAGCAGCTTTGGGGCTGGGGTGTTGGCTCCGTGGCTAAAGCTCTTGCCAGAGTTTGGATCTCCACACCCATCTGAATTGGAGCCTGCAGATGCTGGGTAGGTGTTGGAGCCTGTTTATGATCCCAGCAGTCCGGAATCGGAGACGGGGATCCACAGACCAAGCTGGCTGACTATACTAGCCAAATGGGTAAGCTTTGAGTTCAGTAAGAGATTCTGCCTCAAAAAATAAGGTGAAGAAAGATTAAGGAAGACCTTCAGTGCCTTTGTACACACCCACGAGTGTGCACATGTATACCATCACAGTCTTGGTATTAACTGACTGATACACCCAATAGTGTCACACTCAGGAAGCAGACCAGAGCTTGCTTCAACTCTCAGCAAGAGTGGGAATTCTGGGGCGCAGAAGATGTAGGGGAGGGTGAGGGCTTCTGTGATGCAAACCTGTCTCGGCAACTCATACGTGCAGAGTGTGTTCAAGGCCCTTACAGAAGCCTCGTTGCTTGGAAGGAAGACGGCATCGTGACAATGGCCATATCTAATTAATTCATGAAGGCCCAGAGGAGCCAAGCCATTTGCCTAAAGAGGCACAGCTTGCATGCTGTCAAGAGGTGATTTGACCCCAGGCCTGTCAGCGAATGTGTGGGTGTGGGTAGGAGAGGGTTTTCCCAAGCCAGGTGGCCAGAACCAGTGAGGCCAGGGAGGGAGTGGTCAGAGCTGTCCCCACCAGCTTTCCCAGACTCCAGGTCCCCCACCCACTTCCTCAATGGAGATCTTGTTTCACAGGAGCATGTTAGAGACCTCAGTATAAGGCTGGGCAGATGGCTCAGTGGGTAAAGAGCTTGCCCAGAAGGACAGGGACTTGAGTTTGACACCCCCCCCCCCCGCCTCCGGCAGTGGTACACTAGTGTGATCCTGGAGCTGGGAGGTGGAGACAGGAGGATTCCTGGGACTTGCTGGTCAGTCAATCTAGCGAATTCATGAGCTACATGTCAGTGAGATACAGTCTCAAAATCAAGGTGAAGTTACCTGGGAGCAATACCTGAAGGTGTCGTAAAGGCCCCAACCCCCAAGTGAGGACACACAGGCACTTGCCCACCCACAAGTGTACACACACACACCTGTGAGTATAATCATGAGGACTTCTGTGTCTATACCATATTCATCTTTCCAGGAAAGCACATTTGTGCCCCCCTCCCCACCATGGATGTTGCTAGCTTACACCACAGTGAAGTCTGCAAGCACTCCATGAAAGACTGGGTCATCTGACCAGTACTGGCCAGTGTAGTGTTGGTGGCTGTGGTGGGAGGCAATGGTCTGCATGTGGTTTTGGCTCATTCTGGTCTGGCTTTCATATCCACATGAACACATATGGAATAACCTTCTCTCTGACCTTGAATCTGACTAGAAGCCTCCAAGGTGCCTCTTAGAGGAGCCCAACTTAGACTCACAGCCCCAGGTGCCTGAAGATAAGTATTTGTTATGTACATGGTAGAGTTTGGGGGACATTTTGTTACACAGTATCATCAGGGCAGTTAGCAACCATTGTTCCTCATTCTGGAGCTTCCTTCCATCCAACAGACAACAGCAGAGTTCCGACCTGGAGTGACAGCAGCGGATGCAGTAATTCTCAAATTCTTTATTGGCATTAATAACTCAGACACTGGATTCTCACTAACATTGCACTAAACACAAGAAACAACAGGCTTGCCGGCTCACAGGCTCACAGACTGTCCAACAGCCAAGGTTAGAAATACTTTTTTTTTTGAGAAGTGTAGAAAACTTTATAAATGATCTATACAAATATACATAGTGGACCACCCACCCACCCATCTGCCTATCCATCCATCTTTCTATACACCCACCCATCCAGCTACCTACCCACCTGCCTATACAGTCACCCACCCTCCATCCAGTCATCCATCTATCCATTCACCCATTCATCCACCCACTAGCCTACCCACATATCTATCAACCTAATCATTCACTCATTCATCCACCACCCACCTGTCCATCTGTCCATCTATCTATTCATCCATCCATCCGTCCATCTACCTTCCCATCTATCTATCCATCCATCCATCCATTCACCTATCCACTAATACATTAACCTACCAACCTATCCATCCATTCATCCACCCACTCACTCTTCTACCCACATACTCATTCATCTACTTGCCTATGCATCCACCCACCTACCCATCCATTCATCCATTCATTCACATATCCATCCATCCATCCATCCATCCATCCATCCATCCATCCATCCATTTATTCACATACCTATCCATCCATTCAGCCATCCATTCATTCATATACCTATCTACCCACCTACCCATCCATTCATCCATCATCCATTCATTCACCCATCCATCACCCATCCATCCATTCATATACCTATCCATCCACTCACTCATCCATCCATCCTACTTGCCTTCCTGATTGGCATCTAAATCAAATATTCTTTCCCAGCAACATGTTGGCAATGAGTGAGAGAGAGACAGAGAGCAAGACAGATCTAAAAAGGAAAAGGAAGAGACATGTGGTCCAGAAGGAAAATGGAGAATCAAGATCATACATCAGCTCATTCTGCAACAGTCAGTACAGACAGACATGGAGGAAACAGTGGGCCTGAGGTCCGTGGAGGGCTGTACAAGAAGTAGTCTTTATATATATACACATATATAATATATATAGCATTTATAGGTATATATACTTTGTGTTTAGAAAAAGGCAACAGAATCATTTACAAAGAGAAAGCCTTTTTACAAGGAGGGATTTTCCTCAGGTTGGTGACTTGGAGAGCTGTCCACCTGTTGGGACATGTGACAGACCCCTAGAAAGATCACTGGGTCAGAGATGTAGGAACAACATGTCTGGAGTGGGAAGCTGGGCTGTCGTGTCTGGCCTGCCCTGGCAAGGCTGCTTGCCTGTGGAGGCAGACATGTGTGCCGCAGATGATGCGCTTGGCTCCGACCTGGGGGCTGTGGGACAGGAGGAAGAGATTCCTACTTCTACAAAGGCCTTGGTGGTCAGGGAATGGAGTTCTCTCTGGGAGATGCCAGCATCCTGGACCTGGAAGCTATTCCTTAGGAGACCCAACTGACCCTGTTTATAGTCCCAGGCCATCAGCATCTAAGTGGGTGGGAGATACCCACTGGCTTTCCATTCCGTCTTCGTGTGCCTGGGGATATCCTGAGAGGTACACTTGAGGGTGGGAGATTCAGTTGGGTGCAGAGATGACAGAGACAGGTGCTTAATTAACTGCAGTCATTCCCCTGGGACCCAGCAACACAGCAAATGCTAAGGTCGTCACAACACAAAGAAAGTCCAAAGTATGCCCCAGAAGAGCGAGAATAACTTGTCGGTGAGGTCACAGTCAGCCAGAGGAAGGGGCAGGAGAATTGTGAGTTGAATCAAGCTGAAGGTGAGCTGTGAGCCTCATTCATTTACCACCCCCACCACCACACACCTGGGGGTTCTATAGTTAGACAAGGTGCTGTTTCCCATGCCTCAAGCCCATACAGATACTTAAAGTAATGAAAGAAGCCCCACTCCACCAACAAGGTGAATGCAGTCTCTCCTGCACTTTGGACCCCATTACAGATTCAACCTAGGACTCACAATAACCTCTGGGTCATTGTCAGACTCTCTGCCCATCACTTTCAATATCTCTCTGGAGAATTATGTTGGGTGTGGAGGCTTTTTCCATCAACACATCTCCGTGTCAATATCCCAGCGGCTCATTCATAGAGTGAAGCATGCTGCCGGGGGGGGGGGGGGGGGACAAGGGAATGAGAGACCATGGAAAGACCTAGGATGGGGCTTTCTAGTGTGTCCATATGGGTCTGTGGATCAGGTGGCTGATAAATCTGAGCACTGTCAGAAGAGGTGGCAGGGGGCATGGTGGAGAAACAAAAGCAGATAAGAGCAGGCTTTTAGAAGGGCTTGTGACTGGCCTATATACAGCAGAGACACCTGAGGACAGTCAATGTCTCACCCTAGGTAGGATGTGGATGTGGGTGGTGGGCCCTCACGGGACAGAGTGACCCAGTGACCCAGTGATTCAGTGACCCATTTTCTTCCCTGGGTGGTGCTTGGTGATCATGTGTATCAAATTCCACCATGCTTTCCAAGCTCCAGCATCTTGCAATGCCCACCTTCTCCTCTGTCCTCTATAATTCTGGGCCATTGGGTCTCCTAGATCTGATTAGGGGTGTGACAAAGGGAACTTTTCATCAGCTTTAGCTAGATCGGGGATAGAGCAGTCACATTCTATCCCACCATTTAGTGGCTGTTTCTCTACCAGGAACAGGAGGATCAAGGGTTCGAGGCTAGCCTGGGCTACAACAGAAATCCAAGAACTGACTGGGTCCAAGGTCAATTAGCACCTAGATTGACAGACTTCTAATTCAACCAGTCTGATCTTCCTACTTCCTCCATTTCCTTCAGACCTCAGCTTCACATCTGTACATAACTGGCCACACCCCTGAAAGCTCCCCCAGCCTTCTGTACATTACAAACTTCTATTTTCATGGTTGTCTGCTTTTGGGTGTTGCTGGCCACTGGATAGAATCACCTCCACCACCCCTGAACCTTAGCATCTCATATCCTGGCACCTGAAGTTGGTTGCTGAGAGAAGTCAAGACATTTTTAAAACATGAAGAAATAGCCAAGCTGAGATTTTCCTTCATAGTAGTAGAAAAGAAAAACGAAACTTTGATTTGAATCATCAGACTTTCACATCTAAAGATCCACATTGTATCCTGTAGGCATCAACCATGGCTGCCAGCTCCAGGGAGAGGAGCTCTGGTCTGCACATCTAATGTAAGTGCATGATAGCTAGTTTTCAGTCTTTCTCAGCACATGGGCAAGAGATGCAATGGGACAGGAGATGAAGAGATGGGCCATGTAAGATCTTCTTGGTCACTAACCTAGTTATCAGGGGCGTTTTAAGAGTTCAGGAGTAGAGAGAGTGGATCCCAGAGGCCACTGGGTAAAAACCTGATTTTGAGACTCCTGTGCAGGGAAGAGGCCAAAAAGCAGTTAGAGTCGATTCCTGTTTCAACCTAGTATCAGTAGCAGGGTTACCAGGAAAGAAGCCTTTCCCAGTTGACCCAATTCTCTAATTGGAAATAAACTCTTGTACGGTTTCAGGCAGACTATCCACTAAGGGGACCCCAAGTGATTGGGTCTCTGGAAAATTCTGAGTCATGGATTCTAAAGTCATCAATGTTTATTAGAAGGGACTTTCTGGGGAAAACTACCTTCCCTTCTCAGCACATATAGTCACATTCAGGGCCTTTGTGGCAAATGTTCTATGACTGTGGTTGGAAACTGTGCTGAGATTGATTAGCAATGTCTGCCAAGGGTAAAGGAAGGGGCAACAGTGGCAGGAGCGTTAACATGCACTCTCCTTGTTTTAGATCTTCATCCTTCTAGACCTTTTATACATAGATCTTTCTAGATCCTCATCTCAATAACCTTATTGATACTTCCACACTGCCTACTCTAACCACCCATGTGCTGAAGTCTTTGACTATCTGGGCTCGACATGTCTGTCATGGGTAGAATTGGGAAGTGGCCCAGGGATTCTGGGAAATATGTCTCTGGGTGACCCAGGGTTTTGCCACAAAGGAAGCAGGATGGCATATGTACTCATAGGAGAGTCACTGGGAGAGTGCTAGGGTTTGGGTAGTGTCCCAGGACCTCAGAATGGGGCCATAATGGCCTGTGAAGCAGTGTGATGTGTAATCTTGATTGACATCTTGACAGAATTAAGACGTGCTTTTCAAGGGATCAATGAAGTACCTCTAGGTATCTGTGACGATGTTTCTGGAGATGTATTGATACCTCTGACCTAACCCACAAGTCCCTGGATGGATTCACAATGTGATGCTCAAAGGTCCTAGCTGGAGGAAGTGGCAATGACACATCTCGCCCCTGACCTTTTCCTGTATTGCTCTTTCCTTCCTATTTGCCATGAAGAAACTCCTCCTCCTCACCCTCACACTATCATGATGAACACTTGCCTCAGGAAAGGGCTAGAAACACAGAGTCAGGCAGCTATGGACGGAGCCCTTTGAAACTGTGAGCCAGAATGCTGTTTCTATCGGGCATTTGGTTACAATCACAAGTTACAAAAATAACTAATACAGAGCACCCTGATTCAACAAGACTGGTTCCTCATAAAAAGAGCCCCACAAAGACAGATGCAAGATCATCTAGTAGAGGCAAAGGTAAGGATTGGAGAGAGGCTTCCGAAAAAACCAGGGAATATGAGTTTATCACATATCACGGCATGTCAAAAAGCAAGAAGAAAATAATTCTAGACAAATTCCAGAGGGAGTAGGTCATGCAGACACTTTGTGTTTGGTCTTTGCATCTGTAGGATGGTGAGAGCATACATCGTCACTGTGAAAGCCTCTTGGTGTGCAGTAGTCTGTCACAGAAGCCAACACAGGGGCAGAGGGAGGCTTGACGTTAGCAGGATCACTCTCGGAACAAGACCAATCCTTAGGAGGGTGGGTGGGTGGAATGAAGACAGGCAGGGCATGAGGACAGGAAGGACCCATATGGAGACTCAAACTTGGGGCCAGAGTGGAAAGCCAGAGATGGGGGGCCTGCAGGTATTTAAAGCCCACAGCCTTAGACAACTCCAAGGTCTTGATACAGGACTGAACAATGACCCCCCATAATGCTCATATTGAGTCTTCCCCCAACATCTGTTGGAGTCCCCAATGTACAGTCAGAGAAAGAATCTTTGAAGAGGTTTGAGGCCCGGATCAAGGAGAAAGGTGGTGTTATTCATGGTCTTAGAAGAAGATGACACAAGACACAAGAGACTACAGGAAGGCACCTCAAGAGATCACCCCAGATCTGGGAGTAAGGAGCAACTGCTGTTTAAGCCAACCTTGTGTGCTGGCATCGCTGGCAGACCAAAGCAGCCTTGAAGTCTAACTAGCTGTGCATCTCACACCTTTGACGGAGACAACGACACGGTCATCAACAAAGTTCACACTTGAGTTGGGGAAAAAAAAAAAGAAAAAAATGGAAAAGAAAAAGGAAACCAACCCAAAAAACAAAAAGCAAGCAAGCAACAACAAAACAAAAGCCCTTAATGGTTTTAAGTCAGTTTACGATTTTGTATTGGGTCACCTTCACAGCTGTCCTGGGGCACATGCAGTCTGTGGGCAGAGGGTTAGACACATCTCATAATTCATAGTGGCCTCAAGGGCTTGGCTCACACCCTAGCTAGCACCATTCCTGGCCATCCAGGGTCAGGGAGCTGTCCGTCCCCTCTAAGCTTTTGCATTTCCTGTAGGTTGCTCCCTGAAGTCCAATCACTAAGACAGTCCACTATATCACAGGCCAACCAGGCAAGCCACCATATATTTTGCCTCTACAGGTCACAGGGTCTGTCTTGCAAATAATTTTGTCATTGCTAGGGACAATATGGGACTGGTGGAAATTTTGAGTTGCATTGAATTTGCCTGAGTCATATTTTATTTCTTTTGACTTTTTTTTTATCCTCAGATATAAATAATGTAAAATCCACTTGCAGGCTGGAGCTTGATGCCCCCAGTGAAGTGTTAGTGAGTGGCACTTCCTTGTCTGTGCACTTTAGGTGACCCCATGCAATTGGGACAAGGTATATGGGAGATGAGGAAAGACCATTTTGTGTGTGTGTGTGTGTGGCACATGCAGTATATGGTGGACATGGAGTGTGAGGTGCCAAGTGTGTTGAATTTACAAAAGTTATTAGGGTCACATGTAGCCCAGGTTGCTATCAAGCTCACTGTATGATTAAGGATGACCCTGAACTTCTGATCCTCCTGCCTCCAGCTCTCTTGTGTGTGGGGGACATAGACACACACCATCATATCTGGTTTGTATGAGACTGGGGATGGAACTTGGGGCTTGGTGTGTGTTAGGCAAGAGCTCCATCCACCTCCTACCCTGGGTGTCCTGAATATAGTCAGTTGCCTAGCAACACCAGTCTAGGATTTCTATTGGCCAAGAGTTCAAGATTGCAATGGTGGTACACACCTTTAATCCCAGTACTTGGGAGGCAGAGGCAGGTGGATTTCTGAGTCCGAGGCCAGCCTGGTCTACAGAGTGAGTTCCAGGACAGCCAGGGCTATACAGAGAAACCCTGTCTTGAAAAACCAAAACAAACAAACAAAAAAAAAAAAAAAAGAAAGAAAGAAAAAGAAAAGAAAAGAAAAGAAAGAAAAGAAAAGAGTTCAAGATTGCTACAGAAAACAAGAGCACATACAGCAAGGTGGCTTTCCACTCCTTTGACCAGTAAGGGGAACACCCCACAAAACAATCCAAGAGGCTACTTGGTGTCTCTAATTCAGCACTGGGGATGTGGACATAGATGATGTCCCAGTACAAGGTTATAAGGGACTATCCCCTCTGAAACTTCCGTCTTGAAGGATTTGCAACATGAAGCAGGGACAGAAGCCATTTGGTGTTAGTGGGGCAGATGGCTGGTCTGGCAGAAGAAGAGGCATTGTAAGAAGTGAGGGGCTGGACGGGCCAGTGGTTGGGGGTGGGGAATGTCTCTAACTATATGGCCTCTTCTCTTCCCATTGGCTCCTTGCAGGGTGAAGGAATACATTTCCCCCAGATGCTTCCTCGGGAAAGAGACTGATTCTCTTTTTTTTTTTTTTTTAATCCCTGATCCAGACGTCTATACATTAAGAAGTTACTAGCAAGGCAGGGCCTGTAGCTGAAGTGGGGAGGGAAGTCAGTGAGGGATGAAGCCTGCAGCCCAGGCACAGGTCTCGGTGGGCGTGGAGGTCAGGAAAGAGCAAGAGTGAAGAGGTGACATTTGACTTAGACCCAAGAGATCCCTATCCCATAAGAGGAAGAGCAGCATAGGAGCAGGGAAGGCTGGGACTTGTCCCGTATCATCCAGGTACTTATTCACCTACAGACCCTCAAAAATCATATATAGTCTAGACTTGTTATCCTCCTGCCTCAGCCTCCAGAGTGCCAGGATTACAAGCATGTTACCACCATACTCTGAGTCTGTGGATGCTTGAAAGACCCTAGCTTAAGGGCAAGTCAGAACCCTGGGAGGCAGGTGACTGGTCACTCCTTCCTGAGGAGACACCCTCCCCTGGCTTCCTTGGAGCGCCCAGAACTGTGACCCACTGGGTCATTCAGCTACAAACAGGAGAAGATGAGTGAGTCCCAGTTCCTGGGGGACACTTCAGGGTCCCAAGTGCTTCAACCTTCCCTGGCTCTCTCCTCTCTTACTTCCTCCAAGATACAAAGGCATGTGACAGAGACCGGGGTACATGGACCAAAGGGGTCCTGATGCAATTAAAGAGAAAAGAGAAACTCTAAGATGCTTAGTAAGAGGCTGGGGTCAGTCTCAGTCCAGCCCTGGCCACAGAGATATATTCAGAACAGAGCTTGTTAGATGGGGTTACAGCTGCTGTCGAGAATGGTCTTCAATGACTCTGGAGCCCAGGGGCATAAGCAAATGTACAGGGAAACTGTAAGAGGCAGAGAAGCTGAGCCACAGAGACAGATGTCACCAGGAGAGGCAGGATGTTCACATGGGGACTTGTGTGGGTCCCAAGGCCCCGGGTGCAGACAGCAAGAGCTTTGCAAAGGGGTGTGAGAAGGTCCTGAAAAGACTTGAAGGTGTCACGGGGTACGTCTCTCTAGAAGTGTGACTACTGTCAATCAGTCTTCCTGCTTTGGACACATGCTTGGTCCTAGTGTGTACATCTAATAGAGTTGCTCAAAAAGAGGGGGATGGTTTTGTATGTTTACTTGGATTTTGCTGCCTGACTAACCCTGCTACTTCTCTGCTTGGGGACAGCTTTGCCTCTTGTGTCAGGTCTGATCGCTAGGGGGCATGGCTTTGGCCATGTGGACCAGTGACCCCAGGACTCTCCTTCCCATTCACTCTGTACCACCCCTCCCCAGCATCCCTCGGGCAGGATATTGTGGTGCAGGAGGGGTGCAGCCCAACACCGACTAGAAAAGCTTCCATCTCAGGTGAGGGATGAAGAAAGGCTTGGAAGATGGGGTGCTGAGTGTGCACAATAAGGGGGGGCCGAGGGTCACAGGGTCCTCAGTGGGGAAACCACTCAGGATTCAGCACCAGGCGACAGCAGAGACCACGGAACCTCTCTATGTGCATTCTCCTGGAACACAGCCCATGAGAGGCAGGGGGACCATTGTAAACAGTTACACACACACCCATGTAACCCATCATGCATACCCAGGGCCGTCTCCATCACAGAGGGAGAACTTAACCCCGGCATTGCCAGCCCCACAGAGAGAACACACCAGAACTCTCTTGCCACAGCCCCAGTTCTCAGGACTCGGACTTGGGGGGAAGCCATGAATGATGGTGAACTGGTAAAGGGACCCCAAATGTCACATCAGCTGAAACGCTATGGTGTTCTCCAGTTGCCCAGGGTAGCGTGGGCATGAGGTGAGTTAGAACAGTGTTCTTACAAAACGGGAGAAGGGTGAAGGCCAGGGACTGGTGCCCAGAGAGGCCCTGTGCTAAAAAAGACCTGCAGGACTGCCTACTGTCCTTCAGAATTGTGTGCTCAGCAGCAACCGGCGACTTCCAGCTTGGAATGGGGCCTCTAAAAACAGATGTTTGCAAGCTTAGCCCACCCCCCCATCCCTACCCTGACCTTGGCCTAGAAGCCTTGACAACGGAGCAGGTGTGTTGTTTCTGGTTCCATCCTGGTTCTGTGTTCCAGGATAGCACAGCTGGGACACTCCACAGCTGGCTCGTCCAGGCAGAAGGATAGCAGGTGGCCCTGTCCATGTGTAGACACATGCGCGCACACTGGTCCAGTGTGTGAGTCCGAGTCTGCCCACAGGGTGTGTGTCTTGGTCTCCACAGTCGGAGGTGGTGTGCTCAGTCTGCGGCTCCTTCACACCACGCATGGGACCCTCTCTGGCCCAGTTTGGTCCTAGTTGAGTGGTTCCTGATCGTGCCTGAGTAACGGGGTACAAGTTGAAGGTGTGGACAGCCTCTGTGATGTCATCACACAGGTCTCCCAGGCTGACCCGAGTCAGGACTCCCTGACAGTGAGCCTGGGCCTCCTGAGCTGGCAGAGGGCAGAGCAGGGGGACAGAGGTGGTTTGGGGGTGAGGCAGCTGATGCTGGCCATGGTCACAGCCTGGAAGGGGGAGAGAAGAAAGGGTGGATTAGAGCCATGTAGGTCCCACTATGACATCTTTTAAGTGCTAACATCTTCTCAGAGGGCGGCTTCCAGCGAGCTCCTGCCCTTTCCAAGCAGAAGGGACTCCTACTGACAGGTTTTTTTGTACACTAGACTCTACACACTGAGTGTGGGCTGTCCCTGATCTCATGTAAGCCAGGGAAGAGGTTTAGTCGTGGCATTTTGTATCCTTTTTCCAAATAAAATTCAGGGCTCAGGGAGGTTATATGATTTGCCTGTGGTGCACAGCTAAGAAGTATCAAGGTCAAAATTTGAACCCAGTACTCCCTACTACAGTAGGTAGTCCACTGTTTAGGTTGGGAAAAACTTGACACATTGCTGAATACGGGGACCTGGGGTGCCAGACCAGACCTGTGTGGCAGATTTGACATGGCAACAGCAGCAGACCCTCATGATCCTGCATGCCCCTCTTAGAATGGGTTCTGATTCCCCGTGGGAGTTCAGCCCACAGAACAAATAACGGAAGACTGACTGGAAGATTCTACAGGATGTCTAGCCTTGAGGGACACAGGACCACAACTTATCCCTCTGTTTCTTTAGTCTCTGCAGTTTACATCCAGAGAAGAACCTAGAAAACAAGGCTTTCTTCCTCTTCAATGCTCAGTTGAACGCTTTTGCTCACCGGCTTGGTGCTAGCCCAAAGGACTTTGGAGTTTTAGAGCACCAGGTACTCTGAGGTCTTGCCTGAACTCCCAAGCCAGCTCTCTCCCTCTTCTGGACTCTCTCAGCAGGCAGAGCCGAACCTGTTTGAGCTGTCTCCTGCCTGTTTCTTGCATGACTGGTTCTAAGTGCCACCAGGATGCCAGTCCGAGGCACTGACTTCCTTCTGGCACACGGTGGTTGCCAGGGCAGAGTGAACATTGGTTATCTGAGGCTCAGTGTGCCCGGTGCCAAGCACACGACCTTGCTGGGCCCTCACAGTATCCCCGCTATTGAGTATGCCCTCAATGTTCAGAGCATGAAATTATAGCTCAGAGAAGCCAATGGATATGCCCGAGCTACAAGGATTATTAACAGCAGAGAGGAAATTTCAACCTGTGCCCCTCTGCCAGTGGATTCTGTGTTCTTTCTAATTTCCCAGGGAAAAGGTGAGTCTCTAGGGTGAGAACAAATGCAAAGATCAGAGGTTAGGGATGTCTCCTCACCCAGCTCCTGGGATCTTCATGGGTTTCCATTGCGTAAGCAGTATCTACATATCTGTGTGTAGGCATGCCTGATGGAGAGCCAGGGCAGTGTTCAGTGTGGGTATACATGTGTCTCACATGCCTTTCAGTATCACTAAGTGACGGACTGTGTTTGTTCCTGAATTTGTTCCTGAATGAGCAGGCTTTAGGGGTTCCTACCATAGGAGGTATGTGCACAACTGAGTGCCTGCCTCTCTCTCTCTCTCTCTCTCTCTCTCTCTGTCTCTCTCTCTCTCTCTCTCTGTCTCTCTCTCTCTCTCTCTCTCTCTCTCTCTCTCTCTCTCTCTCTGTCTCTCTCTCTCTCTGTCTCTCTCTCTCTCTGTCTCTCTCTCTCTCTCTGTAAGTTTGTGTGGAGTACTTTTTCAGTGTTCATACATGTGTATATACCTAAGTCCATGTGAGCTGACTTGGGAGTGCCTAGGTAGACAACAGGAAATGAGACCCCCTAAGCAGCCTCCTCATGTTCAAGAGAGATCTGTCATGGCTGCAGGCCTGGGGAGGGCACCCCAGGGTAAAATGCATGTTCTTGGTCTTGGAGGAGGCAATGAACCTATAGCTAAGGCAAGGGTAAGGAGAGGCATGGAGCCTCCCAAGAAGGAAGCAGATGCAGAGGAAAAGCTGGGAGTTCTTCCCGTCTTTAGACTCGTGCAAAAGAGGATGATGGGAGCTGTGATCAGTCATGGTGGGGTCAGGTGGGAGGGGCCTTGCCTGTGAGCTTCATGGAGGAGACCCCAGTCACATGACAGATGGAACTTGGTTTTTCCATGTGCTCTTCAGACTGAGACAATATCTGCCATCAGGAAGAGCTGAGGCAGAGGTCACTGTGCCAGCCACCGGTAGATACTGTGGGGACCTCAATGTCATAATGGGCTCCCCTGGACAGACAGATGCTGGTAGACAAGTGTGGTGGCTGGGTGCTGGGTGCACAGAGTGGGTGAGGCCAGCTCAGGGAAGGGTTGAGGGAGGGGATCAAAAAGGAGACAAAGATCAATGGGCAATGCAGCAGGGGAGGGGGCTGAGGTAAACACATACTCTGCAGACTTCCAGAAATGTCCGGGGTGCGACAGGCGGCGGTTTCGCTTTGGCAGTTTCTCTAGCATGTCCATGAGCTTGGTAAAGGTGGGCCGCTCTTCCTGCTCGAAGGCCCAGCAGAAGAGCAGTATGTCCTAGAAGAGATCAGAGAGTCGTGACTGGATCTAAGTGGTGACTTTCCTGAGTCCTCATCTAAGTTCTCAGCTTCTGGGCACGGCTCTGGGTCAGCCAGGTGTCCATCCACCTGGTTCACTTCACAGCTCTCCATTAACCACCCTTCTACCCACTGATCAATCTACCCACTCATAAACATAGCTATCCCACCCAGCCACTCTGTCCATCCACTCAATCACCAGCCACCAGCCATCTGCTCACTCATGTATGCAGCCATCACATCCATCCATCCATCCATCCATCCATCCATCCATTGATCCATCCATCCACCCACAAATCCATCCATCCATCCATCAATCTATCCATTCACTAACCACCATCCACCTACCCATTCATATACACAGCCACCACTACCATCCATCTATCTATCCACCCATGCATCCACTCACTAGCCACCATCTACCTATCCATTCATGTACACAGCCATCCTACCACCCAGCCACCCATCAGTCTACTCATCATCTACCCATCCATCCATCAACTCATCCATTCATTCTTCTTCTAGTATCCATTATCTATTCACCCATCACCCATTCACACTGCCATCAATCCATTCACAACATACACCCATCCATCCATATGAACTCACCCATCCTCATTCATCATCCATCCCTCCATTCATTCATCCATACATAAGTTATCTACACTCTCTCATCTCTCTGTTCGCTTACCATCCACCATTCATCCACACAACATCCCACCCACCCATTCATCCATCTCTCGGTCCACAAAGCATGAATCTGCATAACCATTCCTTTATATCATTTCCCTTATTTCTCTTCATCTACCCTCTGTCATCCACCCACTCACCATATCCCACTGACACTCTCTCCTTGCCCTTTTCTCATATACTTTGTGAGACCCTTTAGTAAGCCAGGGAGGCTCCGTGCTAGAAGGCCGGAGAACTGTCAAGACCAGTAATAGCTTCAGGGAGTTTCCTTGGTATTTTTCTTGAGCAAGGGATAGAAGGAATCCTACAGTCGCTAGCTACATCCCACTAGATTAGTGGGTGTCCTTCAAAACTACAGAGGAGAAAAGCTAATTTCCACCATCTCCTTGCTCAGCAAGAGGAACCTGGAGGTAGGCAGTCCTGACAAACACCTGGGGTAATTACTGCTTCCCTGACTTTTTGGTTCTCCCCCATTGTGTCTAAAAGGAAGATCAATCAGACTTACAATCAGACTTCTTGAGTTCTGTCTAGTATACTTTGAGTTAGATAATGGTTTCAGACTATTATTAGATGCAAGGAAAAGTGAGTGCTAATACTGTTTGTGATCTTTTAATGAATTTTGTTTTAAAAAGTAACAGACCAGGTGGTCTATTTTGGTTTTATCTGAAGCAGCAATCCATTGCCAAGAGGGCAAGCAAGTGTTATTGCGCCCCTGGAGGCAGCCACCTGGAATTGCAGGCATAGTGCTGGGAATTTGCCCTTTAAGCTCCAAGCAGGTCACTTTCTTAGCCACTCTCTGGGAAAGTGTCTATAACCTTCATACCCAAGACCAGAAAATCTCAGGACTGCGTCAGTGGCCTCTCTCCTTGACCCCAGACCCTGCCTCTCATAGGACTTACCGAGATTTCTTTTCCCATGCCAATCTGGCTGAGGTTGGGCTTCATTCCCGTGCCCATCTGCCAAATGATTGCCTCTGCTGGTTGGGTCTTGAATGGCCACTCCCTGGCGTGGAGCTCATACCAGATGGTGCTGTCAGACAGTGGATATGGTTAATGAGGCATTGCTGCAGTACAGTGTGCCATTTGTGACCCTGGAGCCCCTTTCTTCACCCACTGCACCAACAGGGGCAGCATCCTGGCTGGCCATTTCCCTCTGCAGTCTCTTCTCAAGGGGGTTGACAATTTGTTTAAAACCCTCTTGAAGTTAGACATTAGGCTTGTTGTTTCAGAATACCTATTTTGATGCCGGGATGGATACAAACTGTACCTGAATAATTTAACACAGTGTGGTAGCCACTCGCAATTATATATTAAAATTCTATACTTGGAAAAAAACCTGTATTTGAATACTTTACTCATGAGGTTGTTCTCTACCATCTAATATGTAACACTGAAAAAGCTGGAAATGGTATAACATGTCTGTAGTTGTCAGCAGATGTATGTATGATGGTAAGTAACTCTTTTAAGTGAAACAGCACCATATTACCTGGCATGAAATTTTCTCAATAGATCACTCTAAGTGTAAGAAATGAGATGAGGAATACATATGGGGGTCTTTTATATGTGTGGATCAGGGAGGATCATGAAAGGTAGCAACATGATGAGAAGTAGTGGGACGGGAGCTTTTACTTTCATACCTGTGCACTGTAAAGATGAATCATAGTGTGTGATGCAGACTGGCCATAGTCTATGCTACCGGGATGATACTGTGCTAGCCCCACCCCTTCTCTCTGTGCCTATGGAAAGGTGTCTCTGAGGAACACCAAGCATCAGGGCACACGGTACCAGGATTGCTCCATGGATATTTGCCAGACCAGATGCCCCCTAAGTCACAGCAATGAAATAACGGGAGAAAGGATGCTGACAGAGAGCTTGACCATGGTCAGGGTGATGGCTGGATGGTATGTAAATGAGGCGAGCATGGTGAGCATGGTGGTGGTGGATGAACTTGGGGAAGCTGGCATGTCATTGAGCTATACTGTGGCCAATAGTTTCCATTCCCTGAGAAGCAGGTCACTCACTTCAAGGAACATCTCAATAATCCCAGGAAATGATGTTACCACCACCACCCCCACCCCGGCCCAGCCCCTGCTCCCCAAGGAAACTTCCGGGCCTTTCTTTCAGGAACACAAAGCACTTTGGCATTCTCTTGCTTGATCAAGGACTGTGTTAACTCATGTCTTCACGGCAACTTTATTCTATTTAAACTTTTGTTTTATTTTTAGTTAAGAGTGTGTGGGGTTATATAGCCACTTGACTTGTGAGTGCCTGTGGAGGCCAGAAGAGGCCATCAGAGATTCTGGAGTTACATCTGTGAGCTGCCGGGGTACTGGGAACCAAACTTTAGATTTCTTCGAGGGCAAAAGTGCTCAAAACTATGTAGCCCGAGATGGCCTGAAACTTGCTGAGTCATCTCCCTGGCTCCTAATCGTGCTGCCCAAACATAAGCTGAGCAACAGGCTGTTGGGAAAGCCCAGAAGGTCTCCACCCTGTACAAAGAACTACAGCTACTAAGGATGCTGAGGGCGGGAGAAACAGTCTTCCCCAGGGAAGAGCACACCAATTGGTTATCCAATACCAAATGGTTAGCCCTGAAAACATATATGCAAGTCACATTACACAGACCGAGCGGGTTATGTTTAAGAATAAGTATGTCAAGAAAAAATGTGGGGAAAATGAAGGTCAAAGGGAAAATGATGTAAATATACTATCCCAAAAATTAAAATAAACTTAAAAATAAATAATAAATGAAAAAAAATACCTTCTGGATTTTATTTTCTCTGGTGTTGGGGATGGGACCCAGTGTCTCATATGGCCTCAGTGTGGGAGTAGGAAGGTCGGCTTGACACAGTCTTTGGAGGAAGGCGAGATTGGCTCCTGGTTTTGAGTTGCTGGGACAGGATCCAGAGCCTCATACACCCTAAGCAAGCACTTCCCGCTGAGCCCCATGCCTAGTGCTCAGGGCGTCTTTTTACTCTGATGCTTTGATTGGCTGATTGATGACTTGCTGGCTCGGCGGACCATCCCCTGCCTAGGTGAGCTGGCTCTGGTACACAGGAAGGGACTGACCAGGGAGCGAGCCTTTTACAACAAACCAGGTGACTCAGACATCTCTTCGACCAGTTGTCGACACTCAAGGTCCGTGTCCCCTGTGCCCCATCTAGAGCCCAAGCCATGACTTCAGCTCACTGATGGTCTTCTATCTTTTTCTTCCATGTGTACATGTGCCGATATGGGCATGTATGTACGTGTGCCTGTGCTTATGTGCTTACATGCACATGCATGCGGATGCCAGAGGTCTCCCTCGGGTGTCAGTGCTTGCTATGTCCACCTTGTTTATTTGAGACAGGGTCTCTCTATGTGACCCTGGCTAGTCTCAAACTTACAATCTAGACCAGACTGAGTTTGAACTCATAGAAATCTGCCTACTTCTACCTCCTGTGTGCTGGAATTAAAGGTATGTACTGCCACACACTGCTTCTACCTTGTTTCTTGGAGTCTCTCACTGGCCTGGACCCTATCAGCTCATCTTGCCTGGACAGAAATCTCCAGGGGTCTATGTGTCTAGGCCTTCCTGGTTCTGGGATCACAGGCATGTACTACCCTTTTCTGCTTTTTAGGTGGGTTCTAGGAATTGAACTCGGGTCCTCACATTTGCATGGTACACACACAGGACTGAGCCATCTCCCCAGTTCCTGCATAGGTTTTTATTAAGCTTAATCTGCAGCAGACAGAAGCGGGGACCTTGAGTGTGACTGGCTCCCGGCTCTGTGGGCTGCTCGGTGCAAAGCCTCAGTCACAGAATGAGGGTGTTCCTGGCCTGAGTCACAGCTCTGCCACCAGTTGCCACACGGTAGGTCACAGCCATCTGACCTTGCTTTTCACAGTCAATCCAGGGTAGCGTGATGCCAACTTGGGAAGGTGTTTGTGAAGACCGCGGGCTACCATACACGTGAAAAGCTGAACATGGTGCTCAAGTACACTTCTACAGGTTTCTCTGTGCTCTAAAGCATTCCTGAACATGAGGTTCCCTGGCAACGGGATGCTCCTAATTGGCTGGAGTCTGAGAGCAAGGGGTCCTTTGCAATCCAACAGTGTCACCAATAAAAGGCTCATTAAAACTTCCTTCCTAACCCAACTTTTAAGAGGAAAATTCACTTTCAAGAAAAGAAAAAAAAAGTTATAGCCGGAAAACTCCAGTGGGAAACCAATTACCGACTCTAGTACATTTTGTTAATTACATTTTTTTTCTTTCGCTAAATTCACAGTAAAAATATACCAACTTAATTACAGCAATTTGGTTCCTGATAATGATATCTAACTAGATAAAGATCTGGGCATTAACTAGTTAGAGCAAGTGATGGCTTCGCAAGGGCTCAAAGGAGGAGCTCTGGGGACTGAGATCTTCTTAAAATGCACAGTTGGGGGGATGGAGCTGCTGGTGAGGGCTCAGTGGGGCGCTTTTCTACAGGAGACTGACTGCCTCACTAATGGCTTTAGGGATGACAAGTCTGATTGCCTAAAACCTACAAGCTTGCAGCTTCCCTTGTCAGTGTTCCCAGCACTCTCTCCCAACTCTCCAAATCCATCCCATGAATAAGGGCTATTTTAGGGATGGGCACAGCGAGGTTATTTAAGGGATGTGGTACAGCAATTTCCTGGTTGCTTCTTCTCATCTGTTGATGGTAGTGTATGTGTGTGTGTGTCTCTCTGTATGTATGTGTTATGCGCTTATGTGTATATGCAAACATACTTGTGATTATAAACACACATGTGCAAGTTTGTATAAATGTGTGGAGGTCAGAGGTCATGTTGGCTATCTCCCCTCAATTTCTCTCCACTGTATTGTTTGAGGTGGGGTCTCTCACTAGGCTTAGGGTCACAAAAGTAGCTGGGATTGGCTAGCCATTAAGTTCTAGGGACCCTTCTGCATCTGCCTCCCTACCACCCAGACATCCTGTTGTTTAATATAGTCACTAAGGTTAGAAACTCGGGCCCTCAAGACTGTGTGACAAGCAGTGACTGAAACATCTCCCTAGGGAGGTCAAAGTCACTCGGAAGTATAGCATTTGCCTAGCATGTGCACAAGGCCCCGGCTCCTATCCCCAGCACCTTGCAAAGGAGAAGCCAAATAAGTTCTAAAACCCATGCCTAACTGAAAATGGCAGAGAGGACATTTCCTGTCCTTGAAGGCCATCTGCACTTAGTGGCTTGCCTACAAGGAACCCCCGGAAGGAGACAGCGCCATCTGATTAGAGTTGCTCTCCTATTCAGGAAACTTGATCATGCTTCTGGAGGCAAAGAAAGTTGCAAGCTGACAGACATGTGAATTTCCCTGGTCTCCATCATCATGCAAAGTACAAACATGCCAGAGCATCCTGTTGCATGTAAAAACATCATTCAAAAAAGGAAACTTAAATCTGGTGGGTGTGATGCTGTGTAATTCCTTAGGCTTAAGCTCGTAATTACAACAAGGCCCTTCGTTGGCATGTTGGGCGCATGCTTGGGCAGCCTCCTGGAGTAGCAGGGTGGAGAACTGACCACAGCTGAGTGAGCACGGGCAACCATCTTGGAATTGGCTCATTGGCCAATTGGTGCACAAATGTTGCAACAATGTAACAATGAATCGATACACAATGAACAAAATGGATGGATGAATGAGTGAATGAATAGGGTAACTTGCCATGGCTGGAAAATTGGTTAGACTCCAGACAGACAAATGTGTTACAGTTATTCTTTCCACTCTCAGGCTTACTCGGAAGCCCTATCTCCTTGTCCTTGCTAACATGTACCCTGTCTCTTCCAAAGGTGTCACTAGGCAGTAGCCCCACCCACACACCATGGAGGTCAAAGGCAGGGGTGTGGTCCACTCTTACCCAAGCGCAAAGACATCTGAGTGCTTGGAGAATGGGAGCTTGTCCTCTTCTGTGTCAGGGGACAGCTGGCGGATGATTTCTGGGGCCAGGTGGCATAGCCAGCCGTTCTGGATCCGCAGTTTGTCATCCCGCCTGGAGAGGCAAAACCAAGATGAGGCGTGTTTTGTAGCACTGATCGCAAGTCCCAGAAACACCTTGGTCGGGGTTTCCTACCTTCCTCCAAGAGCATTTCTTGACCCTCCAGTGAGCCTGAGACCCAGGGTGAGGCACAGAGAGAGGATTCATGGAGGCCAGTCCAAGTATAACCCACTGTACTTGTACATGAATGTAGAGTACACTCATAATCTCCAAGTTACTGTCTTCTCTCTTGCTCTCGCTCTCTCTCTCCCTAACTCTCTCTGTCTCTCTCTCCCTATGTCTCTGTCTCTCTCTGTCTCTCTCTGTCTCTGTCTCTCTCTCTCTCTCTCTGTCTCTCTCTCTCTCTCTCTCTCTCTCTCTCTCTCTGTGTGTGTGTGTGTGTGTGTGTGTGTGTGTATGTGCTTTTGACACATGGCTAGAGGGCTGGAGTCTGGTTTCCTTCTCCTGTGTGGGTCCTGAGGATTGAACTTGAGTCTTCAGGCTTGGTGATAATCATGTTAATTTGCTGGGCCATCTCACCAGCCCCAAGGAGTGAGCTATTAATTTAATTCCACCTTAAATTCTTAATTTTATTTTAATGTGTAACTCACTCACACACACACACACACACACACACAGTGCTCACGTGGTGATCAGAAGACAACTTGCAGGAATCAGTTCTCTCTTTCTAGCGTGATAGTCTCAGGGATCGAACTCAGGTCACTTGGCTTGGCAGGAGGCACCTTCACCCACAGAGCAGCTCACAGCCCCTGATTCCACTTTAATTAAGGTTGGATCTACACAGCTACACCTGTCTGGCTAGCAGCCCAGATCTAGATAATGATTTACGAAAACCAATTCTTTTTTAAAAAAAATAAAACAACTTAAATATATTTTAATAAATGACTTTGACCACAGCCATAAATAGAAACTAGTATTTTTCCAATACACATTAAAACGAAGCTAGAAAGCGCTTGTTCATTGTTCTCCTTAAAATCCTCTCAATGCCTGCACTCTTAGAAACCCTGGGCAAACAGAAGAAAACTCTTAATGAGGTGGCAGGAGTTTGGGGGTTCAGGGTTCCAGACTTGCTGATGTATTTGCTAGTTGGCTGAGAGGGGCTAGGAACAGCCTAGATGTAGAGTTCTCCAAGTTATTTCTCTTCTCAGAGGATACACAGTAGATCCATCTGGATAAGCAGCTTTTGAAAGATCCCTAGTCAGCGGCTGAAGGAAGGAGACTGAGCTGGGACTACATATCACTAAGCTTCAGCTCGCTATTGTATGTGAATTTGGGGGTTGGGGGAATCTGCTTGGGCTACCTCTCTATCCAGCACAGGGGCTGTTCATCCACTGCCTGTATTCCTATACCAGGAGCCAGGGGCAGTCAGATGGCCACTGTTAAATCTATTCTAATGCGAGGCTTCTCATCCTCAGTGCTCTAGATTACCACAGACGCTTCTCTGTCAGGTGGGGCTCTTCTATGCATTGTACCATGTTTCATTGAGACCCCTGGTCTCCACCCAGTAGTTTCTGGAAGCAACACACACACACACACACACATACACACACCCTAGCTATAGCAATGAGGGATGTTTCCAGGTCCATGAGCAGAAAGAATAGCTCCCATTGAAAGTTATCCATTGCGATGGTTTGTATATGCTCAGCCCAGGGAGTGGCACTATTGGGAGGTGTGGCCTTGTTGGAGTAGGTACGTCACTGTGGGCTTGGATTTAAGACCCTTTCCCTAGCTGCCTGGAAGTCAATCTTCCACAAGTAGCTTTCAGATGAAGATGTAGAGCTCTCAGCTCTGCCTGCACCATGCCCGCCTGGATGCTGCCATGTTCCCACATTGATAATGGACTGACCCTCCGAATCTGTAAGCCAGTCCCAATTGAATGTCCTTCATAAGACTTGCATTGGTCATGGTATCTGTTCACAGCAGTAAAACCCTAACTAAGACACCCAGTTAATACACATTAGAGAAGAGAACGATCCAGATTCCAGTGTCAAGAATTTCTCCTCTATTGAGAACAAAGAACATTATACTATGTGTCTCCTGTTAGTATGGAGGGCCCAGACCCTCCAGCAAACCCTGAGGTTGGCAGAATTGAATGGCATCTTTCTTCTAGAGTCAAGAATACCTACTGGCACATAAAGACTTAGCAATATATTTGGTGCTTATTAGCTGTGATGTCTCAGGAAGACTCTTGTCTCTATTTTTCCATGTGCCAATGGGCACATTCATTTATACTTCAGATAACTACGGCAATAGGAGAGTGTCTAGTTTAGGGTTCTGTCAGCCTCCAGGGCTAGGGCTATGTGATTACTGGGTAGAAATGATTGCATACTACATCCCCCCTCCCACCAAATATATCCATTTATCTGGAGAACTCAGGGATGGAGTTTAGATGACAGTCCAAAGTAAGAATGTCTAAGGCAGAAGACAGAACTGAAAATGAGTTAGACAACCATTTCCAGGCATGGCCAGGACTACCAAGGCTGGTGGACTGTGGACCTCTGGGACAGGAGAGGGTGTGTCAGGCAGATAAATGTCATTAGCCTGGGGCTGGCATAGGCACATGCCTGGGAGAGGGTTAGGAGGCAGGATTAGTACATCCACCCCAGGGTGTCCTGTTCCCGTGGCAACTGGCCCACCAATGACAAGCCCAAATCATCTTCATTATGGTTATTATTATGATTAATAACGGGCTGTTTGCGGCTGGTATGGCAGGGCTGGCATCTTAAGTGACACTTTTTCTTGAGGGTGGCAGAACAGCTGTTTTGCAGGGATCTGCATCATTGCACCTCTTTGCTTCCAGTCCAGGCAGGTCTTCTTCTGCTGAGACCTACTGTATGCCATGCTACCTGTCAGACTCGCCGTGCTTGTAAGCTAACCCCCTGTACTGGCTATTTTTGTGTCAACTTGACACAGCTGGAGTTATCACAGAGAAAGGAGCTTCAGTTGAGGAAATGCCTCCATGAGATCCAACTGTAAGGCATTTTCTCAATTAGTGATCAAGGGGGAAAGGCCCCTCTTGTGGGTGGGACCATCCCTGGGCTGGTAGTCTTGGATCTATAAGAGAGTAGGCTGAGTAAGCCAGAGGAGGCAAGCCAGTAAAGAACATCCCTCCATGGCCTCTGCATCAGCTCCTGCTCCCTGACCTGTCTGAGTTCCAGTCCTGACTTCCTTTGGTGATGAACAGCAGTATGGAAGTGTAAGCTGAATAAACCCTTTCCTCCCCAACTTGCTTCTTGGTCATAATGTTTGTGCAGGAATAGAAACCCTGACTAAGACACCCCCTGAGGAATACTCTCTTGCCCATACAGGTAAGAACACAGGGCTCATCTTGGCTAAGCCTAGGGTGTCATCGTGGTAAGTAGCTGCAGTATGCCACATCTCTGTGGTCACTCCTGATGCTAGACCCCCTTGCTGCAGCTCTCTGGGGTGTTCTGGGAGACAGCAACCCTGAGGAGAAAGACCCCACTCAGCCCTTCACATCCTGGACAGAAGGTCTGGAGTACTGTTGCTACTCTATATGAAGTCCTGTTCCCACCACTCTACCCATTCCATAGGCTCAGGATATCAGGTGCATACTCACTGAATGCAAGTCCCTATCTGTCATCTATCCTGTGCTGTTATGGACTCCGATGGTCCCTCAGATTCTCATGTTAAAGTCTAGACTCTCAGTGTGACTATCACTAAAGGCAGGACTTGTAGGCTCATTAATTGATATGACATAAAAATAATGACATAAAATTTTTACATGACATGAAAGCAGAAAGAGGCACTACTGGGGAAAGAGAAGGGACCAGAAAGAATGGAGACGCACAGAGAGGGCCATTGGAGGCTAAATTTGAGGGAAGTACATGATACAGAGATGTGTGACCGTCACAATGAAACCCATTGTTTGGTACAATGAATATATGCCAGTAATTTATTCTTTGTGTCATGTATTTACTTTTTAAACCTTTGAAATTTATTTCTTAATTTATTTGTAGGTGGTGGGAGGTAGTGTGTGTGTGTGTGTGTGTGTGTATAAGTCAGAGGACAACTGTGGGAGTTGGTTCTCTCCTACCATGTGGATCCCAGGGACTCAACTCAGGTCATTAGGTTTGGCCTTTACCTGCCTAGCCATCTTCCTAGTGTGTGCATGTACACACTAGGAAGATGGCTAGGCAGGTATATGTATATGTGTGTGTGTGTGTGTCTATGTATAATACATATATTATATATAATTATATACATATACTATATACACATACATATATACATATATATATATATATATATATATATATATATATATATACACACACACACGTGTGTGTGTGTATGTAGCTTGAGCACCCCAAAGCCTGCCCCCACAGAGACACACTTCCTCCAACAAGGCCACATCTCCTAATAGTGTCACTCCCTATGGGTCAAGCACTCAAACATAAGAGTCTATAGAGGCCATATCTCTTCAAACCACCACACAGGGACTGTGGTATTGCTGCAACAGGCCTGACCACGCTGTTTGTTGGAGGAATGTGGAGGACTCTAGACTAGGAAAGGATTTGGGCATTTTAAGGAGGGCTAATGAGCTCTCCTAGTGGGAGCAAGAAAGACGGTGCTGAGGGCAATTTGAACTGTGGGCCCACCTCATGAAGTTCCAGAGGGGAAGAACATTAGTAAGTGACCTGGACGTTGTTATTGTGATGTTTTGGCAAAGAATGCAGCTGTTTTTATTCCTTGTCCTAAAATCTGCCTGAGGCCAAATTGAAGAGTTTTAGATTAATGGCCTTGGGAGATCCTGCAGATCTATAAGGAAAAGGAGGAAGCTGGACAAAGAGAAATACAAAGGGACAGTTAGAGAAGAGAGGAGTACCAGCAAGTGTGATGGAGTGTAATGAGTCCTATGCTCAAGGAGATAAAGCACTTAAGGAAAGACCTGCTTCAAAATGAAATAAGGGGAGTGGAGGCCTCAGGGAAAGACCCTACTTCTGGTACCAACTTCTGTCTTGGTCAAGGCTGCTATTACTGTGATGAAATGCCAAAATAAAAAAACTTGGCAAGGAAAAGGCTTATTCAGCTTGCACTTCCAAGCCACAGTTCATCATCAAAGGAAGTCAGGACAGGAACTCACACAGGGCAGGGACTTGGAGGCAGGAGCTGATGCAGAGGCCATGAAGGGTGCTGCTTACTGGCTTGCTCAGCCTGCTTTCTTATAGAACCCAGGACCACCAGCCCAGTGATGGCCCCACCCACAATAGGCTGCCTCCCCCCAATTCAATCCATCTGAGAGATGATACAAGGACACAGTAGACATCTATAAACCTGCAGAAATAGTCAGCAAGGCCTTGATCTTGAAGCCGAAGAAACAGGAAAAAATATTACCCGTGTACTTCATCAGCACCCCACCTTGCTACCTTACTAGAGTAACCCCACTTGATGAGTACCCCACAAAGCTCTCAGTGGCCATGTGCTGCTTAGCTGAACAGAGACACAGACTTGGGAACTTAGGTTTCATAGTATTGTTGTTGCCCACAGTTCTGACTCTTTTCTTAGCTCAGCTCCCAGCATCCATCCCCAGGCTGCTGGGCAGGGCTCCAAATGTTCCATGTTCAATGGGGTCTCCTGCTAGCTCCTGATTGGCACTGTTTCTGAAAATCTACTACCTATCCTGACACTAGATGGACACGTGCTGACAGCCAGGGTTCCCACCTGGAGGTGAAGGAGTGACCATTGTCTGGACAAGGCAAGAAGACTTCTTGTCTTTAACTTGGCTGGATTCCTTTCCTGGTTGGTCCCCCCACTGAGGTCTCTAGGAGGAGTGGAAGGAAAAAGTGTCCAAGTTTCCCTCTTCCTCTTCCCCAGCTCTGCAGTGTGGTCTCAGCAACAGAGCAGAAGAGGAATATAGTCAGAGACTCTCACTCCTACCTTCCTCAGTGAGGTAGGCAGGCAGATGTAGACAGGTGTTACATTGTAACTGTGAAGTGGTTCCCAAAGGCTCACTGTTACATTGTAACTGTGAAGTGGTCCCCAAAGGTTCACCATTACATTGTAACTGTAAAGTGACTCCCAAAGGCTCAGCAATACATTGTAACTGTGAAGTGGTCCCTAAAGGCTCACTGTTACATTGTAACTGTGAAGTGGTCCCCAAAGGCTCACTGTTGGAGGCTTGGTCCCCAGACAGTGGTATTATTTTGGGAGGTTCAACTAGGCAGAACCTCGCTGAAGGAAGTGAGTCATGGGGTGCCATGAGTTTCCCAGGGAGTCATCCCCAGCTACTTACTGTCTGTCATTTCCCACTTCCTGTCAGCCATGAGGCAGAGAGGTTTCTCTTCCACCTGGGCTCTGCCTCCAAAATGCCTGCCCAACAGCATGGGACCAAGCAGCCATGCTGAATGCAAGAATCTGGGAACCTTGATATATCCTTCTTCCCTTAAGCTGTTTGGGCCAGGTATTCTGTTCACAGTGAGGAACAGGTCACCAGGAGGGACGGATCTAATGTTTTGACCAATTCCAAATCTAGTTAAAGAAAACACTTATCCAGCCTCCATTCGTCCCATGTAAATACTTGGGTTCATAGTGACGTCACCATTTGTGTCCCTAACCCTGCTCTGACTCCTGGGTCCTGGCACACAAAAGTAGGTATGATTCTCTCAATAAGCCAGGGACCTTGGTACTGCTGTGGGGCCAGAGGAAAAAAGGAGCCATACCTGCTCCTTCACTGACTCACTCTCTCCTTGTGTCTACTGATCTGTTTGCTTCCCTCTACGTATCTTCATGCCGTAGTTTTAGAACCTGGAACATTCCATTTGGATGTGTGTGTGTATTTGTGTGTGACACCTGAACACAGAAACCAAGGCTGCTTGCTGTATGTTAGTACACCACTCAGATACAGCTTATGTCATGTTCTGTTAAATTTCAAGCATTCTGGCTCAAATTCAAAGGTAGCTCACAGCAGGGATAAAGTCCTTTGGGAAGACAGGAGGATGTCCCTCAGAGAACTGTGGCTCTCCAGAATAGCAGAAAGTTAAACACCATGAGAAAAAAAATCACAGCGCTGTCTCCCCATGGAGAGAGGCCATTCATTAGATGATGCAGGAATTTAAGATGTATGCATGCACGGTGCGTGTGTACACAGCACACACTCCAAATTAAAATCCGAGAGGGCAGACCTTTTGAGTTATAGGCTGTTTATTTGGGATCAAGCTGTTTCTCGCATGGTTGACTCAGTGTGGCTGGCTCCAGGGTGAGTGGCCTCTGAGAGTTAATTACTTAAAGATGGTTAATCATTCCCTGGGTGATCCTGGGGAGGTATATGCAAATGCATGCTAATTACAACACAGCAGGACAGCTATTTGCCCAGTGTCTGATGCTACTCAGGGTCCTGTGCTGGATGCTTGTCCTGTATTCTCCTGTTTTATCTTTACAAGGATGCTAGAAGGGAGGCATTTTCAAATAAACTCAAATTCAGAGACTGCTTACCTTGGCCACAGCCACAGTGAAGAACTGTTGGAACCCCACCTGGCACCTAAAACCATCGCTGTCTTTGGTTGCTGGACTAAAATGAATTCCTAAAACAGCTTGGAGCTTAGGGCTTAGCTGAACCCACCCTAGGAAAGCCAACCCCTTCCCCAGGCAAAAGAGGAAAGCCCTCCAGCCCAGGTCAAGAGTTTGTGAGATTTAGGGATTTTATGGCACGCTCTCAAAAGTGCTACTTTCAGGACAAACAAGCAAGGCTCACAGGATCAAGAGAATGACTTTGGCGACTCTGACTGGCATGGGAGCCTAGCCACAATTTTCCACAACCAAGAGAGGTTCAACCCCCAATCTGAGTCACTCAGGACATTTGGGGTGTGCTCCCATCCTGTGATGCTCATTTATCAAGAACCCCTCTGTCACCTGTCACCTCTTACCGGCCAGCCTGCAGCACCCCGGAAATGCTGAAGAGCCCGAAGTCTGTGATGACCACTTTGCCGTTGTCATAAAAGACGTTCTTCGATTTGAGATCCTTATGAAGGATCCCCTTGGCGTGGAGGTAACCCATGCCCTGTAAGCGACAAGGAGACAGAGACTCCTTAGAGATAACCCCGGCACTTCCTTGCTACCCTTGCTTGGAGCCTCAAGGATGTAGGGTCCACCCATGGAGCTTGGAGGGCTAAGTGCATGTGGGTCACAGCCCACCATCACCCCCAGATCCCTGCAAAGCTGTCTCTGGAGCCAATCTGCTTCCTGTAGAATAAAGGAAGGAAAAGCGTCCCGGGAGTGGGGGTTTGGGGGGAGGGGAGTAGGGACACCAGAAAGGATGAGGACATTAGAGAAAGGAGTCCCATGAGCCATTTCTCCTCAATTCCATTTTAAAGGGGCCTTGCTCCCTCTGTCCCTCAGAACACAGCCACAAAGAATGACCTGAGACACTCAAGAGACCTTTCATGACCCCGCATCTGGAACACAGAGGGAGAACCATTGGCGGCCTAGCTCAAGAGTAAACAATTAGAAAATGTTTAGAATTTTTTAGTTTTTTTGTCTCGGTGAGCAGTTCCCATATCTGTGCTCTTATAGCCCACTCCAAAAACTTCTGATGGGAACTGAGAACCTGAATCCAACCCACCAAGAAGGCAGCTGTTGGGAGACTTCGGATGGCTTATCTGAGTTCATTCAGAGCAACACTCGGCAACTTGATGCTTCCCTGGCTTTAGAGAGACAAGATGACTGAGTGTTCATGGGAATTCCAGGACTTGGGTATAACTGTTGCTAATGGTAATGGTCTGAATCTGAAGGGTCCCCCTCAGGTGAATGTTTTCACCTAACTGGTGACTGCTTTATAAAGTTCTGGGGAGGTGGAGCCTACTGGAGGAAACAGGGCTACTTGGAGCAGGTCTCTGAGGAAATGTTATCTGTGACCATTTCCTGTCTCACTTTCTGCCTTCTGAGCTACTGTGACATTGAACCATCTCTGTCCCGTAATGACCAGAGCGTCATTATGAACTGGGCTGCTATCCCCTATCATTCTTATGACAATGATCTAAACCATGAGACAAAAATGAGCCTCCCTTCTATCAGAGTGACCTGGAAGGAATGGATCTACTATCTAAGATAGCTGTGGGGCTCGCCAATACTCGCTGGCCTTTCCCTGTACCTAGGTGTCATGGTTATGAGATGCTAGCCAGAAAACACATTTGGGACAGTATTCCTAAGGGCTGTATTTTCACAGATTCTTTGTACACACCACCTGGTGTTTTTCAGACTAAATCTAATGTCACTGAGATCCAGACTGGTGGTTTAACACAGACCCTAGGTCTTAGGATCCTTGAAGGGTTGGTGAGAGGGGGCTGAATCTTTCTAAGTCCAGGTAGGGGGCCTACAACTCACAGTACCTTTACAATCTCTTGCGCGATCTGCCTGGTTTTGTTGACATCCAAGACAATCTTGGCATCCCTCACCACAGAGTAGAGTGTCCGTCCCTTACAGAGGCTGCAAGGTAAAAAGAACAAGATCATCCAGGGAAATGACCGTTAGTGGTGAGAAAGATGGTCCACATACATCAGTCATCAGAGGTCACAAAGAGCTGAGCCGATGTGTCACCATGATGTCCATGGGACAGTAAGAGGCCTTGTACTTGAACCCCAGAGCTGGTTCTGGGGTGATGACCTGCAAAGATGTCCGTGTAGATTCTTGAGGGATGCCAGGTGCTTCCTGCCATGTAGACGCCTGCAAAATCTAGCCAGGTCCAGAAGTGCCCGGGGTGGTTGAATAAGAATGGCCTCTCATGTATTTGCTTTGGTCATGGTGTCTCTTTACAAGAATAGACAGTGATTAAGAGAAGACAGTAGGCTTACCTACCCTGCTGTGTGTGTGTGTGTGTATGTATGTACGTATGTGTGTGTGTATGAACGTGTGTGTGTGAATGTGAGTATATGAGTATGTGTATGTGTGTACGTGCAGTGTATGCATGTTCACGTGTGTACAGGCAGGCACACGTGTGTATACAGATGTACATGTACTTGTGTGCACATGCATATGGAGGCCAGATAACAACTTTTGCTGTCATTTCTCAGGTGCCAGCCACTGTGGGGTTGTTTTTGTTTTTGTTTTTTTGTTTTTTGAGGTAGGGTCTAAGTAAGTTCAGGCTCAGCATGTAGGCTTGGATGGCTGGTTGTTGAGTCCCAGGGAATCCATCCATTTTTGCTAGCACTGAGAGTATGCATATTTCTTTACACAGGTTCCAAGAGATTAAAATCAGCCCTTCAGGCTTATAAGGCCAGCACTGAACCGAACAGTCTCCAGTTCCCCCTTAGCCCTTTTGGAGACAGACTGTCACTATACAGCTCGGGCTGGCCTCAAACTCATGGTCCTCCTACTTCAGCCTCTCAGCTGCTGGGATTACAGGCCTGTGTGTCACCATGCCTGGCTCACATCTCAAGGGAAAGCTGTCATACACAAATAACTTTAGGTCCCTCACACCGCTCAGACTACACTGTCTGCCATGTGTCCCAGCTGGGAGTCCCAATGTGGGGACAGAAGCAGCAAAGCTGTGGCTTCTGTGTGCTGAGTGTCATTGGCAAATGGCACAGTCTATTCATGGGGTGGGGAAGGGCGTGTCTGTAGGGATAATGGCGCCCAATTGGACACCCGTCTAGACGGAGGGTATACAAGCCCATCTACAGCTTCATTGAGTTTGTTTCAGGGACTGGTAGTTTAGAATGAATGACAGGCTGGGAAAGGACATTGTGTGGTAGCAACACCTTTTCACTCTGCATCTTGTCTGCTTCTCCTTCTCATCCTTTCCAGTGAGCCTGACTCCTGACATACACAGACCAGGTGCTGCAGGGAGCCACCAAAGGGATGAGTGAGTGAATAAACGCAAGAGTGAATTCTGTCTCCAGTAGAGCCTCCAGAAGCCAGCATTGGATAGAAAAAGTGTGGAAGCCATTATTATGATAATTAATTTTCCATCTCTATAAGGTTAACAGCTTGAATGCATTTCTTTTCATTTATAGCTTTATTGCTAAAGTGCTCTGGGCTCCGTTGGTGTCAGCTCAGCCTTTGCTGCACACTGGACCTGCCTGGGATTATTTGTGTTCTTCGGGTAAAAGTGAGAGTGTTAGGTATCAGAGAGAATCCCAGTTCAAATCCCTGTCCTGTATCTTGCTTTCTGTAAAGCCTTGGCATGGGTTAGCCAGTGCCTCTGGGCTGTAGCTTCCTCATCTGTCAGAACAAACCTGCTTTGTAGATTACTAGAAGGACTGGATGAGATAGAGTCCTGCCTGCTGTCTGCCATCTGATGGAAAGTCCAGCTCACTGGTTAGGGAACAAAAGTCAGACTCTATGGGATTAGGCTTCTGATCTGTCACATGAGGGCTGCATAACCCTGGGTACTCCTGACAAATAAGTTGGCTTTTGCATCATAAAGTTGTGTGTGTGTGTGTGTGTGTGTGTGTGTGTGTGTGTGAGAGAGAGAGAGAGAGAGAGAGAGAGAGAGAGAGAGAGAGAGACTGACTTCCTGCACCACCAGGAGTAGGTGTGTCAAAATGTAGGCACTGTTCCCTGCACAACACACAGTAGGTCCTCAAGGTCTTTATGATTGATAAAATAGTGATCACACAGGTGCAAAAGGAGAAATGACACGTTTACCTGTATATCCCTTCTGCCCTATCTCTCTACCCTGTCCATCTGTCTTATCTGTCCATCTGTCCATCCACTCCATATCCATGATCTTTGTTGAGGACTCGTCTCTTCACCTGCCCCCAGGGTGAGGTTCCAAGAGCAGCTGACTCACAGGCTGGCTGAATCACCTGTTCAAGGTCACCCAGTGCATGAGCAGGAAGTGGTCTGAGATGACTCAAGGCTGTGTCCCCTCTTGGCGGGCACAGCGGCAAGTTTGCTGAGCCTTAACAGCAGAGGTGGAGGAAGAGCTGGCTGAGCAGCCAATTTGGCTCTGTTGACATTTAAGTATCAGAGATGGAAGACCGACCGTGGGTGGATTCCCTCCCCTGGATACCTCGTTCTCGAGCGGCCACCTACACTCATTATAGACCCGAGCCCTCCCTCCTGCACGCAGATGAGAGAATAATTGCATCAGGCTCCAAGACTCCCAGCATCTATGGTTCAGGATGACCACGTGAAGTCCCCTTCTCGGCCACCACTGACAGTGGCTGCTTCCTGTCTCACTATGCTAAGTTATCTGGGGGTGCTCGTCAGAGTGGACACTGGTACAGCCATGATTTGACTCATCTACGAAAGCCAAATATGCAGATAGCCCATGGCCAACAGTTCCTCCCCTGGAAACATGCCTAGCAGACAGGTATACCCACATTTACCCTCAGATACAAACTACAACATAATAAAAATTCTAATAGCTTTCATGTTGTGAGAATCTCCATTTCTTTAAACAAACAAACAAAAAAACAAAACACAGAAATAGTACACGAATATGTTTTTCTTTTAATCCCAGGTGTGGGATATGGGGCTGCTTCAGACTGTCCATAGCAGCTGACTGATATGCCTCTTGTTCTAGAAGGAGCATGATTTTGCCAGCTCCAGATAGTTCCTGCAATTGTGTGACATTTGGAATCCTGGGGACTTTTCTGATGTTCTATAAATGCTAGGGTCCCAACTGGTTGGTGGCGGTTTGTTGTTGTTTGTTAAATAGTCATGCACAAAGAAGAAACAAAAAAAAAAAATTAGATATCCTGATGGCAAAGATCAAACTTGCCCCAAGGAACTCGATGCACTGAATCAGCAGGAAGTAGCTAATGATAATGGCACCCTCTTTCCCCTCTATCCCGCCTATCTAGTGTTAGGGGTTTAAATGGATGGAAGAAAGAAGAACCTATAGGGTAGCCAAAGTCTGTCTACACTTCTACCATTGTCCCAGCCTGGAAGTAATCTGTAAGAGTCTTAAATAACTGTAGACTCCAGTTCCTGTGCCGATATCTTTGACTCCCAGTGTGATGGCCAGGAGAGGTGTGAACCTACAGAGATGGTGAGGGGGAGCCTTAGGAAAGTTGCACCAGAAAATTCAACCAGCGACTTGACACCATGGGAGGACACAGTGTGAAGGTGGCTGCCTGCAACACTCTGAGTCCTTGCCAAAGCTGGAGTGAGCTGGCCTCTGGGTCTCAGACGTCATCTTTCCAACAGATGACAAAGTTTCTTTTCTTTATAAGCCGCCTGATCCATTACACTTTATTACAGCAGTGGAAGCTAAGACAATCTGTGTTCATCAACAGAAACTGGGGACGCGATGAAGGAGCCACCTGACAACACATGGTCACATGGCTATGTAAAATGAATAGAACACATGACAGCAGACAGCGGGGTGAAGCTCACCGTATGGAAGTAGTTTCCTGAGACTGTTGGAAGAGGCCACTCTTAGCCTGTGTGCTGGAAGCCGGAAGAGTGGTGCCAGTGTCTCTGTGTATTTATGTGTGCCTCTGAATGTGTCCGTGTGTCTCTGTATCTGTCTGTCTCTCTGTATATACCTGTCCATGTATCAGAAGAGCTGCTTTGGAAGGAAAAGCTGCATGTTTAGATCTGAGAGCTGAGAACAGAGCTACCCTATTCTGCCCTGATGAGATGGACACTTTTGCCTGTGGGTCTTCAGTTGATTAAAAAAAAAAACTTAAAAAAGTATGTGAGAAGACCTGGGGAGACGGCTAAGGAGGTAAAATGCTTGCCCTGTAAAAACCTGGGCTCGTTTGATCCCCAGAACCTACACTGTGTAATCTCAGCATAATGGAGACAGAGACAGGCAGCCTTCTGAGCTTGTTGGCCATGAGAGCCCTTGTCTCAAAACAAAACAAAACAAAACAAAACAAACAACGAACAAGATGGAGCTCCCACCAATGTTGACCTCTCCGATGGCCGATGGCCGAGGGGAGAAAACCCAGTCAGCTCAAATGTCTATGGAACCGGCTGGCTCAGAGCCTGGAATGAGGCTGACCCTGGGAACCTTACAAACACTTCTGGGACAGTGGGGATGTGAGGATGGGCCAGAGAAGATGTGAGTCTGCACACTTGGGATCAGTGTGACCTCCATAAATCCTGCGAGGTCTGTCTGGGTCCTCTTCCTATTTTACAAGACCAGATACTGAGATCCAGGGTGGGAAGGATAAACCTACCCACTCACACAGCCACATGTCAACACACACACACACACACAGACACACAGACACACAGACACACAGACACACACACACACACACACACACACACACACCTCCCAGCTTTTCTCTGAAAGAAGATGCTGCTGGAGAGCAAAAGATACAAAGTAACCTCACATCTCTCCGGTTGTTTACAGCCAGCTTCATGACGTCATGACCTGAGGGGAGCCACAGTATCCTCATCTGTGAGATAGGGTTCACACATGCTGAGGGCTTTATATGAAGCCAGCATCTCTGCCAGGAGGCGGGGCAACATTTTCATGCCATTTCAAAGACTCCAAGGTGCACACTCACATTTAGCATCTCAGAGAGCAGGGCGTGTGTGCCTTGCAGTAAGTCACCGGGCAGAATACCATGGGTGCTGTCTGTCTTTCTTGGCAGCACATAAACAAACAGTGCCTGTGCCCATGGAGGGCATCTCCTGTCACCACAGTGTGGTCTCAGCTCTACTCCACAAAGGAAAACAAGTGTCAAAAGGGATTTGTGTCATCATCACTGGAGAGGGGCCTTGGGCAGGTCAGGCAAGCACCCTACAACTGAGGTACATTCCCAGTTCTCGGAGGTAGGGTACCCCTAAGTTGTCCAGGCTACCCCTCAGATCCTTCTATAACCCAGGGACCTTCCTGCTTCAACCCCTTAAATAACTGGGATTATAGCCCTTGGCCACCTGGTCCGGCTGAGATGATTCTTTTCAATAAGCAGGTTTAAACTTGCATTTATTTATTGTATACAATAGATTTTGATGAATATAAACATTGTGGAGTGACTAATTCAAGATTATTAGCATATGCAGAACTTTAAATACTAATCTTGGGCTAATAATAAACACTGTTCTTAGTGATGATCTCTCTCTCTCTCTCTCATACACACACCCACACACCCACACCCACACCCCCCCCACACACACACAAATGTATCAGCCAGTTACCATGACAACAATGGATACCTTGACCTTAGTTCTAAGACATTTTATCTTGTTAGACCAGCATCTCTCCAGGCCCCTCACCCATCCCTGGTCTCTGGCCAGCTCACATCACTTTTCTAAGAGTGTGAATTTTTTCCTTCTTTGCCTCAGTGCAGAGATCTAATTTATGCATGCTAGGTAAGCGCTGTACCATTGAGTTACATCCCCAGACTGTGCATTTTGAGAGAGTGCCTCTCTGTGTAATCCAGGCTAGCCTGGGACTCCAGATCCTCCTGCCTCAGTCTCCCAAGTGCTGTGATTACAGATGTGAATCACCATGCTTGGTTGAGCAGGGCCTTTGAAGGTTTTCCTGTAAAAACGTATTCATCTTCCATGTCTGTCTCCTTCCTTGGGCATAGTGTCTGCAGGCTCACTGGTGGATTGTGAATGCAAGAGTCTCCTCTTTAAATGGCTGAAGAATGCCCTATGTGTTCACCAGAAGACTCAGGCTGGTTCTGTGTTGTTCTAGTTTTGTTTCTGTGGCCGTGGCTCCCTGACAAAAAGCAACACAGGGGAGGGAGGGTTTCTCCTGCTTACAATTCTAGGTCATAGCTCATCACTGAGAATGGTCAAGGAGGAAGCAGATTATGCCATATCTACCATCAGGAGTGGAGAGAGGGGAAACATATCCCCCCACCTCTTACACAGTCCAGGTCCCAGACTGGGTATGGTTCACATTCAGGGTAGATTTTCCCATGTCATGTAATTATCAAGACAACTCCCCATAGACATGTTCACAGGCTAACCTGTGCTGACAGTCCCTCACTGAGACTTTTCCCATGTGACTTTAGGTTGCATCAAGTTGAGACCATTAAAGCTAACCCACACATATATTGGGCAGTGTGCCCAGTGCTGCTAAGTCCATGGCTGTGCAGATGTCTCTCCTTCATCCAGAGCTGGCAATGGGAACCAGGGCCCTTGCATGGCACTTGGCTCAGGAGCCTACTGCTTGCTTCACAGCATCTTCTTCTGAGACCCTGGGGCACATAGATCTTCAGTAAGTACAGCTATGACATCTCTGCCACCATCCGCTAGGACAATGAAGATGAATGGAGTCTGCGTGCTTGGGAGCGGTTAGTCTGGAGGTCAAGAGAAGGTGCTTCAGTGGCTAGGGGCTTTAACCAGTCCTCCATTAGTTTCTGAGACAGTATGTGTATATACATATGCACTCACATGCATGTGTGTATCCATGCACACCTCTTGGTACATATACATGCACACATGTATATCCACATATCCCTCTTGGGTAACCAAATCATTTCTCCTAAAAGAGGCACAAAGACTGCTAGGGTTTTGCCTTCTCTGCAAGCCACCTACCTCTCCCAGCCTGGCTTCTGGCAGTAGCCCCAAGGCTACCTTGAACTTTTTTTTTTTTTTTGATCTGAGAAGTGCAATGAACTGTTAGCAAAGATGGCCCTGGGTTGGAAAATCTGTGTTGTAAGCTCGTCTGCCATAGGCTTGTCAGGAATGGGACCAGCTCATCCAGCAGGGTCAACCTTTAAGGGTCTTGGTTTAAAGTGGCCACACTTGACCCAGACAGTAGCCATGAAAGGGATTCACATCTCTCTCCATGCCTGTCTGCTCACCAGCAAGCCCAATGGACCCAGAGCGGGTGTGGATGATAGGGGGTGGGGTTTGAGGACAATGCTGGTGTTTTTGGAGGTCAGCCACTTCTAAGAGCTCACACAGAGACCCCCCAAACCAGTGTCCCACTGAGTGCTGTCCATGGCATATAAGGATGCTGCAGATGTGACCAATTTAAGGTAAGGTGATGGGACAATTCTGCACCATCTGGTGGCTCCAATGGAAAGAGAATGAAGAGCCAGAGGCAGCTCTGAGAGAGGATGAGGCCAGAGCAATGCATCATGGATCTAGACCATAAGTACTGGCTCAGAAGATTCTGGAAGGCGACTGCCAGAGAAGCAGGAAGAAGATCCCTCCCAGGAGTCCCTGGGAGAATATTGCCCTGCCTGCACTGGGATTTTAACTCAGAGGTCCCATCTGCACATCTGACTTCCAAAACGGATTTTTTTTTTATTCCTTTAAACTCTCTGTTTCTGCCTACCTGTCACAGTAGCTATGTGACACTAATCCAGTGGGCAGTTAGCATGGATTGGTGACAATAAACTGAGACCATGCAGGCACAGTCTCTATCTGGTGCATGAATGGTGACTCTTAAAACCATTGATAAAATGATCACCATTAGGGATACACAATATATATAGGTCAGGAGGAACTTGTGGGAAGGGTTAGGGTTAGCTTAATGAAGAAGCCAAACATGAAAAAATCTGGGGCGGGGTGGGGGGGGGGAGTTCCAGCTGCTGGCCCAGCCAGTGCAAAGGCCCTGAGGTAGGATGCAGTAGGGGGTGTTTGAGTAACCCAGTCAAGGCCAGGCTCCAAAGAGCTTGTCCCAGTGTTTGGTGGGAGCTGTCCCAGCCTTCGAATTCCTTGAGTACTCAAGGCAGTTGGTTTTTACAAATCCGTTGTTATTTTTAAAGCTCTCCAGTTGTCAGGGTGATTTACAAATGTCTGCTACAAATGACATAGCATCTCATCCCCAACTTTGCAACACTCAAAAATCCCACTGCATTGTCCCATGCTCTTTCTCTGTCGCTGGAGCCAATAAATCATATTCCAAGTGACAGGCTGCACACTCTACCAAATTCTGGCTTCAGGCGATCTCCAGCTTCCAAGTCCTCCATGAATCTAACACTGATGATATTAAACCTCAGGCGAGTTTATAAGAATAATAAAAAATGCCAGGTTAGCTGCTTATAAAAATGGGAAGGGCCAGCAATTTGTCACCTGCGTAACTCAGCATGTTCCTGGGAAATGAAGAATTATCGAGTTCCATTAAGGAAGGGTTTGCCTGGGGCTCACATCCAAGCTGGGCAAGAAAACAATGTTGTCGGAATGAGCTGAGGCTAGACCCCAGGGGAGAAGGTCTTGGCTTTGCATGTAGGGGCAAGGTGTTGTGAGGTGTTGACGCATGTGGAGCCAGAGAGTGACAGCAGGTATCATTCTCAATTGCCCTCTACCTTATGTTTTGAGGCAGGGTCAGTCACTCATTTGGCTGACCTGGCTAGCCAATGAGCTGCAGGGAACCACCTGTCTCTGCCTCCACAGCATGTAAATGGGGAGTTTTACAGAGCTGGATTTGGGGTCCTTAGACTTGAATAGCAAGCACTTTCTCAAAAGCTATTTCCCCAGCCCTGGGGCTTGGCTTTTGACAACTCACACCTGTCTTTCCTCCTCCTGACAAACATGGCTGCAGAGCTCAGAGAGAGCAGGAAGGAAGAGGGAGACACATATTCTTTGTGGTCTTTCTTTTGTCTCTCTTCCTACCGATGCTGGATCTGAGATATTTGTTAAATGGCCAGAAGTGGGCTGCCCTGACCCTTTAAGGACTGAGATATGTGGCTCTGGCCATGCTACACTCTCTTTGTCACCCTCACTATGGCCTGGTACTGTACTATACTTGATGGCATTCACCCTCTCTGGTCTTACTTGCATGGGGAGAAAACATTCAAGATCAAAAGCCCCCCGGGAGATAAGACCTCCAGCTCACTGCAGATCTGCAGGCCACAGTAGCATTTCCTCACACCGAGAAGCCCAGTGCAGAACACCGTTTAAAGGTATCTTGGGATGTGCTCTTTCCTGAGCCCTGATCCTTACATGCTCAGCGTCTCTGAGCTCGGCCTGCAGTATCATCCATGATTCTGTCCTTCATGGCCACTCCAGACTGCTTGCTGGATCAGCGACTTCATTCATCCCCTGTGCATAACAGACGGGGGTGGGGGGTTGAACACTCCAGCTATCTGCTATGGTTTCAAAGTGTCCCTTCAAACTCACTTGTTCTAAACTTAACCCCTCAACCTAACTGTGAATGGCCATGAAGATGAGGCCTTAGGAAAGGAATTAGGACTAATTGAGGCCATTACGTGGGTCCCTGTGATGGCGTTGATAGGCTACAATGGAGGGAGAGATTGGAGATGATACATCTGCTGTTTATTGTGGCTGCCCTCACCAGGTACAGGAGCCACGCAATTAGACTACCCATCCTCAAGAGTCCTGAGCTGAATGATCCTTTAATCTCTATAACCTTCCCAGGCTGAAGCATTTCATTACAGCAACAAGAAACGGAGGGCAGCAGTATTTCAAAAAGAAGCTTCAATCATAGCCTACTTTTATTGCCACAGGGAGCGCCAGGCCCCCTCCCCCATCCCAGACTCCCTAATAGAGACAAAGAGAAACACATCAGGAAACAATGTTAAAAACAAAACAAAACAAAACAAAACGAAGCCAAAGCCTAGTTCGATATTGTGACCCACAAAAGGCTCTAAACTGGAAGGCTCTGCTTTCTATGAAACAAATCAAGTTCTGCCAGAGACAGCTTGGAAAGGCTTAGACCAAGAGGGAGACTTTCCCTTCAATGCATCCACAGTGTGTGCAGGTGACAGACAGGAAGGAGATCCCTTGCTCGGAGTGGATAGTCTCATGGAGGAGACCAGCGGTGGGGGAATAGATTACAGCAGACTCTATGGAGAGAAACAGGAATAAGCATGGGGTGTCCATTGACAAGGTAGTCAGGGTTGGCTCCTTAGAGAGCGTCACTCCAGGGCAGGGGCTCTGAGCTGACTTGGGACCACTTCTAACCAAGTGTTCCTTGTCAAGAAGATCAGTAGCATCCTGATGGGGCAGTCATCTTTGGGAGTTATCTAGGGTGTGGGGGCCATTATAGAGGCTTCTAGGTGACTTTCAGTAGCTGAATTGTCTCATCTAATCCTGCTTCTTACATGTGTGGGAGTGCGTGCACATGTGTGGATATTCGTGTAGAGGCCCGAGGATAATCTCTGGTGGTGTTCCCCAGAATGACCCATTTCATCTTTAAATTATTTTATTTTGCATTCTCTCTCCCCCTCCCCTTCCCCCTCTCTCTAGCTCTCTTCCTCTCTCGCTCTTGCTTTCTCTTTAAGATTTGGTTTTCCTTGTTCTCTGAGGTGCTTTGACTATTCCCACAGGACAGATGGGGAAACTGAGGCAGTAAGCCCACCTAGTTCGGAGCACGCACTTCAGAAAAAAGAGCCATGGTGAAACTTCTCCAAGTTTCTGGGGCAAATTACCAGAAATCTCTGGAAGCTGTGGTGTTCTGTGAACTGGGGGGTGGGGATGGAACACACACACACACACACACACACACACACACACACACACACACGCGCGCGCATCATGGTCAGTTTCCATGTAGCTCAGCAGAGGTGCGGTCACAGGCCAGTTGTTGACTGGGGACAGGATGCACTTCTCCTATCCTTTCCCATGATGTGCCTGCTCAGTGTGGACACCCTCTCCATTGGCAGTTTGGAGATTGAGATAAGGTGGCCATCTTCATTATTCGAAGCTTCTTTGACAAGCCACAGAACTGAGAGTTCCTGGTGTCACCTTGACACCGGGGCAAGGATGCTACTTACAAACTGACACATTGTGTACAAGAATCCAGGGTTTCCCCTTGCCAGCATGGGAGGCCATAGGCTCCCCATTTGGGTCTCTGCCTTGAATCTTCACATCTTTCTAGGACTTTCTAGGAGGCCCCCAGGAAAGATGATTTCACAAATAAGCAGACCCCTGATTTAAAGAGGGACACTTTGGGAATCCCGTTTTTCTACTGAGCTCAGGGGAGATGGCCTTCCTGTCCTAGATGCATGGTGTCAAAAGAGCAACAATGGAAGGGAGGAGCCCAGCATGGCGGAGGAGGTGGGGGCTGCCCCATGGGGGACGGGGGTGTGAGGGCATGTGGTCGAGCAGAGCAAGAAGCAGACTATTCTAGCCAGAACCAGAGTGGACATCACCTTCCAGTCCTGACTCTATCACTGTCTCCCAAGCCATAAGGTCCTGTGCCCACCTCCACCGCGCCTCCGGGACTGGGGAGAGAAGGATATAATACCAAGGTAGGTTTTACATGTTCCCTCTTAACATGGGATCTACACCATTAGCTGAACCCAGAGGTGCTTCCCGTGTCCCCACCCTCACCCCCTAAATCAGGTACGAGATGACAGATAACCAAACAGATATTGAACTTGTGGACTTCCAGGGTTGGATATTGAAACCCTGTGAGCACTTGTTGCTGGCCCGAGTCACGTTTCCTTTTCATCTGAACAGTAAACTGAACTGCTGTTTTAAAAAATGTATACATCGCTCACCTAATTTATATGCATTGAAAACTCACAAAGAGGACGGATCACAGGGTATTGGCAGGGTTTATCTCCGCGTGCTGGACCTAGGGCTTTATACATTTTCCGTCTGCTTATCTCTCCTTTCTAATTTCTCTCCAATAAACTCATGTTACTTTTGTAAATTGAGAAAAAGGGGGGAAAGGAGGTAGGATGGAGGAGGAGGGGGAGGAAAGAGGAGGGAGGAAGAATACTGAGTTAGATGGAAGTGAAACCAGACGTGTGTGTTTGCTATTCGGAAAGTTTGGAAAATAACTGAACTGCAGAGAAACGAAGTTGAAGCACAAAGAGCAGCCTGAGCTGAGCTCCTGCTCTGAGCAGCTCAGACTTGTTTGCTGTTCTTATCTGCTGACCTGGTTTTGCAAATTCTATGCACATGGCAAACAGTGCATCCCAGAAAGTCGAGCAATGTGTCTTCCCTGGAAAAGTTCAGTCCCTCATGAAAAATGACAGGCATAGTTGTGTGTGTGTGTGTATATGAGAGTATATGTGGGTATGTATGTATTGTGTGTGTGTTGTGCATGTATGTATGCATGTGTGTCTATGTGTGTATATGTCTGTGTGTCTGTGTGTGGTGTGTATATGTGTATGTGTGCATGTGGTATATGTGTGGTGTGTATGTATGCATGTGTGTTGTGTGTGTGTATGTGTGTATATATGTACATACATATATATGTTTTATGTCTCTGTGTCTGTGTGTGGTATATGTGTGTATATATGTATGTGTGTGGTGTGTATGTATGTGTGCATATTATGTGTGTGTAGTATGTGTATGTATGTGTTTATGTGTGTATATGTATGTGTGTCTGTGTGTGGTATGTATATGTATATGTGGATGTATGCATGTGGTATATGTGTGGTTTGTATGTATGTGTGTGTATTGTGTGTATGTATATGTATGTGTGTGTTGTGTATGTATGTGTGTGTGTTGTGTATGTATATGTAGGTGTGTGGTGTGTATGTATGTGTGCATAGGTATGTGTATGTGTTGTGTATGTATGTGTGTATATTATATGTGTGTACTGTGTGCATGTGTGCATATATTTATGTGTATATATGTGTGTAGAGTGTATATGTATGTGTTTATGTGTATATGTATGTGTGTGTGGTATGTGCTTATATTTGTGTGTATATATGTGTGTGGTGTGTGTATCATGTGTTTATGTGTGTATATGTGTGTAAGTCTGCATGATTTCAGGCTGAGCTCAGAGTCCTATGCCACCAATAAGCAAGTGTTCTAACATTGAGCCACATCCCCAGCCCCTGTTACTATCCATTTAATTTTAAAAATTAAATGTATTATGCATGTGGGGTGCACGCTGTGGTATGCAAGTGGAGGTCAGAGGGGCAAATGACTTACTAGGATCCTTCTGCATCAGGACAGTGGGGAGCAAAGATTGGACCCAGGTTTTCCAGAGCACCCTAGCCCTCTGCTCACACTGCTCCAGGCCAGTGGGATGCAGGGGACTTCGGAAAGAGCAGACACAGATGCCTAATAGGAATTGTTCATTATGGCCTGAGTGTCATATCTCACATGCAGTGGTGTTTACATCTTTAATACTTGAAAATGATGCAAGAGGTGGAGATTTTGTGATGTGGGGAAATCAGGAGAGAGTCAAGTATCTTTGTCCTTAACAAAGTCTGCCTCACAACCACACTGGGTTTGCAGGTGTCTGCGGCTGCTTCCATGCAGTGATGGCAGTTGCATCGATGCAGTAAATACCACGACAAAACTCTGTGCTGCTGGACATTCTCTGGAAAGACCTGTGACATCCCCTGCCACACACACACACACCTTAAGAAATGGAGCTCTGAGGCCGAGGAATGTGAGCCCTATTCTAGTTTCTGTGACTGTGATAAAATGCTCTAAGCAAAGGTATTTAGTAGACGAAAGGGCTTATCCATTACACACTTCCAAATCATAGAGTGCCACTGAGAAAAGTCGGGGCAGGGACTGGCATGTTGGATTCCTATTTAGTTCTCCCTCCAACTTGGAACTCTCTCACTAGGGAAGTACAGCAGGGACCATGGAGGATGCTTCTTGCTGACTTGTTTATAGGATCATGATAGCATCCTTATACAGCCTGTGCTCACTTGCCTAGGGAATGGTGCTGCCTACAGTGTGCTAGCCCCTCCCATATCCTTTAATAACTGAAACAATCCCCCCAAAATATACCCACAAGTCAATGGGATCTAGTTAATCCCTCAATCCAGGCTTCTCCTCTTATGACTCTGGACTGTTTGGAGTTAACGAAGTTAGCCAGGACGAGGATGGGACACTCTTCTCTGTAGCAAGGGAGGGTCAAGGCCAAATGGGTTTTCTATCCTTTTGCTCACCCCTTCATTCACTCAGCCACTCACACATTCATGCAAATGCTGGGCTCACACCCCCTAGAACCCTACTCTGCCCTGCCAGGCACCATGATGGCCTTGGGGACATTGAGTCGGATAGGAGATCAGGTAGCACATCAGGCAGTGTCACCAAGTGTTATGGTGTAGAGGCAATACTGTGTTTGGGATGGGACTAAGCTCTTGGGGGAGAAGGGACCAGAGAGGGGACTGGTACAGAAAAGCTAGACAAAGGACGAGCCTTCCATTGGGTGGACACTGGCTGTGTGCCCATGGTCACCTAGCCATAGAGGAACACACCCAACTCAAGTTCATATCTCCTGCTTCTCTCCCACTCCATCCTCAGTTCTCAAGACCACACTTAAATGTGGAGCCTTCTCAAGGCAACCCTAGGCACTAAGTAAGCTGGATAAGCGTCCATCTATAGGAAGGAAATCCTAAATTGCCTTAAAAGCCTTTCCTTCCAGACAATTGGCTTCAATGGGGCCACAAGAGCAAAGTGACCCATGGTAACACCACAGGACTGTCATAACTAGATGAAAAGGCACAGGTGTGTATACGTCTGTTATAGTTTCTTTGGGCACACACATGTATGTGCCCTTTCCTGTGCACATATGTAAATACACAGATGGAGAGATACATACATGTGAGCGAACATATACACATCCGGGAATTGAACACGGTATGAAAATACATGCATATTTATTGCTGTGGTTTTTGATAAGTGTCCCCACAAAACAAAGCCTTGGCCCCCAAGGTAGTGGTTTTATAAGGTCTTGGGGACCTGTTAGAGGTAGGAGCTTATAATTAATACTTGTCAGGGTCTAGAACCAACCAGGAGACAGGCCTCTGGGGCATGCCTGTGTGGGCATCCTGAGATGGGAAGACAAAACAAAGAGCTGAGGGAAAAATGCAAAAAAAACCTTCCTTCTTTACTCTGTTTCTGTCTTGGGTGTTTTGTCACAGCAGTGAGCCAAGATGCAATCTCTACCTCTGCTTTGTGCTCCTACCATACTACCATGATGCACTTGGCCTTATCAGAGGCCCAGAGCGAGAGCTGCTCCATAGGGATGTTCAGTTGATTAATACGCTTGTCTAGATATGTTCTTGCATGTCCAATGCAAACAAACAAAAACGCATGCAGAGGTCCCTGCATGCCCTTACATGTATAGGCGTGTGCCTATGACTGGAGGCAGGGACAGCTACACAGGATACCTTCATGACAAGCCCAGAACTGGCTTCTTACCTTTGGAGAATGTTCTGTGTTCATATTACCCCCACTCCAACCCCAAAACAAGTCCTCTGCAAACTGGAAGCTGAAGTTGCTATTGGCAGCAGGGAGATTGGAGTGGGGGAGGGTTGTCAGTGGCTGGAGTGCTGAAGGGTCTGGGCAGTGGGATGGGAGTTGGGAGTTACAGTGGCTGTTGATGAACAGAATGCTTTTTTTCCCCCCTCAAGGGTTCAAAATGTTTTCAATTTGCATTTTAGTACCATTTTATAAATGCATGAAAAGTCACTGAGCTACGGTAAGCTGTGTGCGCTGGATAAGCAAACTGTGGTATGCAAACAATATTTAGGTTGTTTAATAAGCCCAAACAAAGGAAAGTCAGAGAAATCAAGAATTTGTTTTTGGCTGGTTGCACTCACTGAGACTCCCTGTGCTGGGAAAGTGTATGTGTGTGTGTGTGGGGGGGGGAACTATGACATGCCACAGCCCTGTCAGAGCAGGGAAGGTCTCCCACATACTTTGCAATCTCTGTTCTGCCTCCTTTGTATCAAAGAACACCCATGCTCTGTCTCTCAGAGCTTCGGAAGCAGATAACAGAGAATCTTGAGGGCCAGGGTGACCAGTCCATGCTGGACCCAGGAGAGAAAACAAATTCACAACCCCAAGAGAAATGGAGAAATCTTGGGAGCCAGGGGAGGAACACTTGCTTTCAGGGGAAACAGAAAAGAGAGTGGCAAGGAGACAGGCTTTCTCAGGGTGAGGCAGACAAACCAGGGATAAGGAGCTTGGAATTTGGAGTCTGCCACAACCACATCTCAGACTCAATGTTGGTGGTTTTTAGCCATAAACGTTCAGATGTGACTGGCGCCAGTCATTCAGAAGTGAACCCTGTCACTTCCGGGTTGGGGAACTTTAAAGGGCATTGCTTCATGTCCAGTCTGTCCTTCATTGCGTGCCAATCTGACTAGGGGAGGCTCTGTGCTGACATGCAGAGTCACAGGATTGCATCACACAAGATGCCTGAGCAACCACATGGAAAGAGGGACACCTCAGAGGATCACCCAACTGATTGCTGACTTTAACGAGTGATTTAACAAGTCAAATGGAAGTTCCACGGTTGTATGTCTCTGCAGCTTACATGTATCCTACCCTGACTACAAGCTAGGAAAAGACCAGAAACACAAAAGGCATTACAGGAAAAGGCACTTGAGCCGGGCGTTGGTGGCGCACGCCTTTAATCCCAGCACTCGGGAGGCAGAGGCAGGCGGATTTCGGAGTTCGAGGCCAGCCTGGTCTACAAAGTGAGTTCCAGGACAGCCAGGGCTACACAGAGAAACCCTGTCTCGAAAAACCAAAAAAAAAAAAAAAAAAAAAAAAAAAAGGAAAAGGCACTTGCTGTTAATCCTGATGACCCAACTTGAATCAGCAGGGACCCCCATCTGCTACACTGTGGAAAGAGAGAACTGACTTACACACACACACACACACACACACACACACACACACACACACACACACACGCGCGCGCGCGCGCGCGCCATCGGAGATGAGTGCCCACAGATACAGGAATCAATAAATAAATGTATTTCTATTCTGATAGACATGCAAAGAGATTGGATCATAGAAAGCTTTCAATAAATACTGGCCATGATAGTGGATTAGTGGACCTCAAAATATGAAGTGAATCCAGGCCATGAGAAGCCAGAAGAGAATGAACAAGAGCCAGCTCAACAAAGATGCTGTGATCCAGACAAGCTTGCCAAGGATTGCTAGAGAAACTAAATTCCTTTGGCGTGGGATTGTATTTTTCTTGGTATTTAAGAAACATGGTATTCCCCACCCTGACCCCCAATGCCCATGGTCATCTCCATTCTCATAAAACCAGGCTGAGGGGGCAGCTCTGAAGGAACTACAGGGGAATGGGAAGCGCTGCTTAGCAAGATTCAATTTCATGTTTTTTTTTTTTTTTTTTTTTCGTTAATAGCTTTCTCTAGCTTGTCCAAGATAGCAAGCTAGTCACCACGGGAATGTGACCTCCCCTCTTCATCATTTCAAAACAGAAGATAAGTGTCCAGAGAGATTAGAGACAACAGGTACTGTGCCCCAAGAGACTGTCGCATCCCTACGAGCTAGATGATAAAAAGGAAAAAGAATCCCTCCTTGTAATCCCTATTCCGAATATTTCCATTAGCCACCGAGCTTCACCTTGTTAATCTGTTTCCATCGAAAGTCCTGTCAGTTCCCCTGAAAGCCAATTTAGAAGGTGCGGGAACAAAATGTAAGCTTTTGCCAATTTCCCAGAGTCTTGAAATCACGAGGCAGGTTCACGTGCCTCCCACGGCCCCTTTTAAGCTCTCAACTCCAGGGCGATTAGAGAATTCTTATCTGATGTTTGCCTGGGTACCTTCCCCCCACCCCCACCCCACCTCTACCCTACCCCCACCCCAGATTCTGGCAAATCCCACAGATACTCTAGAGTCTATCTAGAAGGTGCTGGGGATAAAGATACAGGGATCCCAAGCAATACACAGACTTCTGTTACCATGTTACATGTGAATTTGGCTGCTGAGTGATGGTTAGTAGTGGAAGGAAATCTGGCCTGAGCCAGAGGATGTAGAAGAGGATCCGGAGCCAGTGAGGATGCTCATTCTACATCACTCAGGAATAGACCCCGATCCTAAGGTCCCAGATTGTCCCACCCACTGTCATGGAGTGTCCCACCCATACCCTGAGAGTTACGGTCAGGTGGGTGGGTGTGGTAGGCTCCATGGAGAAAATCAAAGTACAGAGTCTGACTCTTGAGTGATGGGTGTCCCCCTCCTTCCCCCCAACCCCTGGTCCACAGCCCAGGAGCCATGCTTCCATGACCTTGGACTCTTTGTGAAATCACTGCCAGCTGCTGAAGTGGAGTTCTGCTCTGGGAAGGAATTCTGGGGGCAGTCTGGCGCCTGGTGTGTAAAATACAGTCAGCATTCATAGTCACACGTCAGGACAGCTGTGAGCATTGTACAATGTAGTAAGACATGACTCCTCTTTCTTCTTTGTGGGTGTGTGCCCGCACCTAGGAGCATGCGTGTGTGGAAAGCAGAGGTGTCTCCCACTATGCCAGGAGCTCCACACTTCTAACTAGAATGGCTGGCCAACAAACTACAGGGATCCTCCTGCCTCTGGGATCCTAGGAATGGGTTGCTATGCTTGGCTCTTAGGTAAATGCTGGGGATCCAAACTTAGGTCCTCATGCTTGAGTAGCAAACACCTTATCGACTGAGCCATCTCCCTGGTCCCCACCACTCTCCACTCTTACGAAGTCACCCAGGACTTTGCAGTGTTTTGTGATGCACCTCCCCAGTTGGCACCTAAGTTTAGTCCTAAGTGAACCACGGCTGTCCCTCCACTCTCGAGATCTCACCCCACAGATCCCAAGCTCTGCAGATGCTCTCTTATGCAAAAAAAAAAAAAAAAAAAAAAAAAAGGCACAGCACCGGTATATAGTATATGCACGTGGTCCTCTGTCCTTTGAAATCATCACTAGCTGGTTTACATAACAGCATCTCTAGTACACGGAGCTGCTGGCCATCTGTAATGTGAGCATCCTATAAGCAGGTCTTATAGCATAGCATAGCATTTAGGGAGAAGGAAAACAAAAACAAAGAAAGCCCCCATATGTGTTTAGTTCAGACACAGACATGGCAGATGTAGCTTCACAGAGTGAGACAGAAAGCAGTATCCGATGGAAGACTTGGGAGGAGTGAGATGGGGCCAGAATGTGTGTCATGACCACTCAACTCAAATGGACCCAATGCACTATTGAGTGTGCAGTCGATTTCAATATTTGTCTTTGGAACCTTCTAGAACTCACCCCCGACTAAGTTACCACCCATGGCTGGTTGACCGTGGAGATACGAATCTTTCCTCAACACCAGCTCTCCTGTCTCTCCTTCCTCGGTTGCTGTGGTGGTGTGACCGAGATGCCCCTCCTTCCCCCAGTCTCCACACTTGGCCCTCCATTGGTGGCACTGTTAGGCTTTGCTGGAGTGCAGACATCATGGAAGGTGGCCCTTTGTGAGTTTATAGGCCAGCGTTGTTGCATTCACTCTGCTTCTTGCTCACAGGTCATAGATACCATCAGCCCAGATGAACTGCTTCGGTCGTGGTGTTCACCACGGCAAGAGAAGAGGAACTGATAAAACGGTCCCTTTCTGTCAAAGGGCCTCCTTCCATGGCCATTCTACCAGCATTAGTTAATTTATTTCACTGTGACCCCCCCCAAAGAAGCAGGTTAGTGGCGGAGGGCTTTATTATGGGGAGTTGTGGGGAGGTGGATCATCATGGTGGGGGAGGCAACGTTGGTGGGAGTGCCTCACCGGGGTGGTAGCAAGCATGGGAGCCAACTGGCTGCATCTCTGTCAACCCATAGACAGGAAGCAGGAAGCAGGGTCAGGCTCTGAGCCTTGAGGCCCACCTCTGCTGGTCACCGCATGGCTAAGCAGCCCCATGTCATCAAAGTTCCTGCCCTCCAGTGGGAGACCAAGTGTTCCAACCCGTTGAGCCTATTAAGGGGACATTTCACACTCACACCCTAATGTTATGTCACCTCATTTTCTGTTCACGCTTTGTGCACCTTGACCCCATGTGGCATGCCATTTTCTGGATGCTTCATCCTTTGCCCTGGTTGAGAGATTTCTAGGGATAGACTTGTCTTGGAAGGAAGGCGCTGTGTTCCTAGAAACAGCTCCCTTCCCTGAGTGAGAAGATGAATGGGTAGATAAGCAGACAAACAGACACATGGTGTGGTTAACAAGGCCATTTCTGAACATTCAGAAATGGGGACACAATTTCTGATCACCTGACACCACAGGGAAGGAATCTGCAAAGTCAATATCCCTGCTGCCAATATCAGGCCTTGGAAAATATCTGCTCTATCAAAACCAGGAGGCAAATGTCAGGGCTCCTGGATGCAATTTCATGAATTATTTCATGTAGGCAGCCTGGAAGAATCAGACTGGCATTTTTATTGGTTTTCTAGGTTATATGTTAGTTAACATTCTTGTCAGCTGACTGAGAAATGACATTTTTTTTCTCCTGAGCCAATATCGTCTCTCCTCCCACTTAGCAAACACTGATATGTTTTCTCTCCCGGATTACCGGCTTCAGGCTGGAGCTCCAGACCTGCTGCGTGTGCAGTGTGAGGGTCTGTTTGCTTCCGAGATTAAGAAATCTCTTCATTTCACTCGTAGAAACTTTATTCATAGGCCTACGAGCTTGGTTGCACCCTGGCCATAAGCACCCCTGGGAGGATGGGGGAGTGTATATTGGGGAGTGAGTCTTCCAAAGAGGAAAGTAGATATCAGTTTTTTGCCTGCAAGGGAGGCCCAGGGAAGAGGCCACAGAGTGGTGTGGGCTCAGTCCCTTATATAACGGGTGGTCCAGGCATGTCATCTAACCCTTCTGAGCCTATGATGATAGGGCTCTGTGGAATACTATGCTCAGAGGAGTCAGAGGGGTAACCAGGTGACCACCAAGTCCACCACTGGATGCTGCTTTATGTGTGGGAGCCTCTGTTTCACCTATTAAGCAGGGTTCAATTAAATCAGACAACACATCAGGACTGTCAACTGCTTGGCTCAGAGAAGGAAGATGCAGCTGTTAAGAACAAGGAGGCAGTGCTCCCCACACCCTCCTCCCCACACCCTCCTCCCCACACCCTCCTCCCCACACCCTCCTCCCCACACCCTCCTCCCCACACCCTCCTCCCCACACCCTCCTCCCCACACCCTCCTCCCCACACCCTCCTCCCCACACCCTCCTCCCCACACCCTCCTCCCCACACCCTCCTCCCCACACCCTCCTCCCCACACCCTCCTCCCCACACCCTCCTCCCCACACCCTCCTCCCCACACCCTCCTCCCCACACCCTCCTCCCCACACCCTCCTCCCCACACCCTCCTCCCCACAGTTTTGCTTTCAGATGGTTTCAGCTACTTGAGCTTGAACCATGGTATAAAGTGAGGAGTGGAAAATTCCAGAAATAATTCACATATTTTCAGCTGCAGGCCATTATGGGAACATGATGAAATATCACATTACATCACTCTCCCGTGACCCCATTCTGCTCGGGATATGAATCACTCCTGTGATCAATGGGTCCATGCTACAGATGGTACCTGCCCATTGCTCACCTAGGAGCTACCTGGTGACCAGATCAGTGCTCAGAGTACCTGGGGGGTGGTGACCCTGTGACCCTTTTTTTTTTTTTTTACCAAGGTCCCAAAGTGTGGGGGTGGTGAATGTAGGAACGTTAGAGAAGGCACATTGTACTTCCTTTAAGTGAAAGGGAGAGATTATTGGTAAGATATATGGTAAGAATGAATCTTCTTCATGAATTTGTGTGTTATCCTTGCACAGCACTCGGGAGGCAGAGGCAGGCGGATTTCTGAGTTGGAGGCCAGCCTGGTCTACAGAGTAAGTTCCAGGACAGCCAGGGCTATACAGAGAAACCCTGTCTCGGAAAACCAAAAAGAAAAAAAAAAAAAAAAAGAATGAATCTTCTATCTGTGATATTCTGAAGAATAAAAAGGAATTGGTGTCCATTTGTAAAGTGTACTTATTACTATTGGAAGTGTGCGCCGCAGTTTGCGTGTGGAGAGGTCAGAGGACAACTTTGCAATTGTCCTCGGCTTCTACGATGTGAGTCCTGGGAATTGAACTTGGATCCTCGAGGCTGCACGGCAAGCATCTTTACCTGCCGAGCCATTCCTCCAGCACCTATGTTATTTTTGATGTCGTACCTCAAACTGAAAAAGCTATCGACAATTTGCACATCCAGTTCTGCATTAAGGCAGAGGGAACATTGAGTGGCAGGGCTCGGTACCACCTGAGGGCTGGTGCATCCCTTGGCCGTTAGACAGATGAGAATAATAACCACAATAGCAAAACACACTTGCATTCCCCTTTGTCATTTCTTTAGCTTGGAACTATACTGAGGAGGCTAGGCTCGCTGACCTGGGAGCTTCCAGGGAGTCAGCTGACTCTGTTTCCCATCTCACTGATGCTGGGATTACAGGCATGCACACTCCACAGTGACTGAAGGTTTACACGGGCTCTAAAATCAAATCCAGGGCTGGAGAGATGGCTCAGCGGTTAAGAGCACTGACTGCTCTCCCAGAGGTCCAGAGTTCAATTCCCAGGACCCACATGGTGGCTCACAACCATCTGTCATGGGATCTGATGCTCTCTTCTAGTGTGCCTCAAGATAGGGACAGTGTGTGTGTGTGTGTGTGTGTGTGTGTGTATAATAAAATCTTAAAAACAAATTCAGGTCTTCATGCATGGAAGGATAATACTTTATCAACTGAGCCATCTCCTCCATCTCCAATGACATTTTTAGAAGCTGGGCTCCAATGATCTCTGGTTAGGCATCCACTTTGCCTTCTCTTCCTCAAGTCTACTTTCTATACTATATCAGAAATAACCTTCATGACCCACAAAAGGGTCACATGACCCTCATCCTTCTAGGGTTTTCCATAGCAGGGCAGTCACCCTTACCCCAGGGACCTAACCCCTGCCTATCACTCTGACCTCTCTGAGGTGTATCAAGAACTAAATAGCTTTACTGATGGTGACCAGAGGGACATGAAACCACTCCCAGGGCAGTACCCCAAAACCAGAGAACTTTGGATGCCTGACTTCTGGTCTGGGTGAAATGAGAATACCAAGTTAGGGAACTACCAATTCCTCAGAGAGAGGGAGCAAGGCCATGGTGGCTTCTGGTGGGCAGACAGGCAGGGAAGGCTCAGTTCACATGTCACATCACAGGTACAGAGATGGGTGTTTTGGAGAAGTAGCCAAACTTTAGACTGTTTAGAAGATGTGTGAGCTTCCTGACAGCCAATACTCTTCATTGGAATATTAACCAATCAATCAATTAATTAATGTATCCATCCATCCATCCATTCATCTATATATCTATCAGTCCACATATCCATCTATTTATCCATCCATCCATCCATCCTTTGAGCAAACATGCATTAAGCTATTCTCAAGAGATTAATGAAGAAGGAATCTCCCAACAATATTAACAACAATAGCCACTAATCTTTAGCTATGCCTGCTGTTTCCCCAGTGCACTTAATTAATCATGAAAGACAGCTCAGTGAGGTGGGTACTGCATACTCCTTATTTGATAGATGAGCAGCCTCAGGGCACAGATAGGGTAAGTCACTCGGTAACTTGTCCAAGGACACACAGCTAAGCTTACCCTCTCTGTGCCCTGATGAAGCTCAAGTCACTTGGTAACTTGTCCAAGGTCACACAGGTTAGCAGAGAAGGCTGGGATTGGCTGAAGGAAAGTCTTCAGGGAACCCCTCCCCCCCCCCAAGGTTCCAAGAAGAACCGCAGTTCCCACTGATCTCACCTTACACACATGGTTCTAGGTCAGCTACAGACATCTTTCTTTTCCATCGTCCATGGATGGAGTCTTATTGTCCCTACTTGACTGGGAGAATGCTGAGGCTCTGAGGAAGGCTGTGTCCTGTTGAGCATGCCCAGACAAATCCCAGGTTCCTTGAGAAGAGGGGAATGGAAGGATAATGATCTGTCGTTTGTGCCTGGTAGGGCAGTGTGGGGCCACCTAGGTCCCCTCCTTCCCCCTTCCCTGGTTCCCTTGCAGAAATCAAAGCTCTATCCTTGTCTTCTTGAGTGTTTCACAAAGTGGCCTGAGCACCTTCAAGCAAGAACGAGAGCCTTGCCACCTCTTCAGGAATGCCGAATGTGACACCCAAGGGATCCCCACAAAACTGAGCATGGGTTCTAGAAATGCCAGCCAGCCTTTCTCTTCCTGCCCCCAGCCTTCTGTGAGAACGGATTCCCACAAGCCACGTCTGCTGCATGGGAAAGTACTGTCCCTTGGCTCATCCATCTGAGTCTATGCTGACTGTCTTATGTGATAGTAAAAACCAGGGAGAGATTAGCCTGTGGAGGATTGTATTGGCTGTTAATTGATTCTGGAAGACCCATCCCACCACGAGCGGCACCATTCCCTACTCAAAGGTTCTAAAACTGTATAAAGGTAGAGAAAGTGGGCTGAGAGCAAGCAGGAATATCTTTATTCTCTCTACTCTTGACTGTGAACATGATGTGACAGCTGTTTGAGTCCCTGCCTTGATTTCCCTGAAATGATGGACTGTGGCCTAGAATTGAAACCAAATCAACCGTTCCCTCCCCTATAATAATTTTTTTTGATGGGGTGTTTGAAACTAGGACAAATGGCCAACACCAGGAGGGAGGCAAGCTTCCAAGTCCAAGAGATCTTCCTCAAAGGAACTAGAGTTCTTGATCACAGGCCAAAATTCCACAGCCATCCATCCATCTCCCGTTAGAGAAAGACTTCAAGGGGCCTGTCTTTTACACTTTACCACTAAAGATACTCTCGACAGGTTAACCAAAGATTTTTACTGTGACGGAAGACAGTCAACATAGACTTGGGTTGACAAGCGGGTCAAGTTTAGACAAAAAGCAGTAGTGATAGGCTGAAGTGTGTTACTTAAAGGGGCCATTTGGAATCCAAACACAGATGTCAGGGGCCTGAGGGCTGGCTATCCATCTGCTCTTGGTCTTCCCGGCTGCCCTCAGACAGCCAACTTTGCTGAGACTGTCCCCCCAATTACAGCTAGGTCTCTTGAGTGGGTTCAAGCTCCTCCCTGCTGCGATCTTGTCTGAACTGATTTGCTTAGCAAACATACTCTCTGTAAATAACGAGCGAGTAAACCGCAAGGTACTGTTGAGGGATTATTATGAGTCAGGAGTAAATGGGCCGAGAAGTCAGCAATAAGAAGCCTTGTTTCCAATCTGCACCCCCATCCCCCATTCCCTACCAGTTCTCCACCACCCTTAGAAGCAGCACTGAGAAACCTCAGCCCTACGAACTTAGCTCCTTCGTCCCCTACCACCGCTGTCTCTTCTTGTCTACTGACTCCAGGTATTAATATAACACACGGCCTCTCCTCTCCTTGGTGTCTCCCATAGGGACTCCCCACCCTGCTCATCAGTGAGAACATCTACTAAGTTTAAACCAAAGGGAAGAAAACATGGGCCCCAACAGCCTGTCTTTCTCTGGCAGGGGGCATCGGTTTGGTTTCCGACCTGGAATGTGACCCAGGCTGCGCATCCATAGCTGTGCACTGGGATGAGTTCTCATAGATTGACATATCAGCTGTTGTCTTTAAGCCAGTGAGACCAGCTAGATGCCAATTGTAACCTCAAGTTCTTCCTGGCCAGCTACAGTGCTTGCCTTGAGTTGACATAAAGCATTGCATGCTGTCTACTTACATTGTGGCCCAGAAAAAAACACCCCAGTTTTTCCTTCATGACATCGTGCTGTATCTGATAGGACAAAGAACCCCAGTGGCTACTGTTTGATGGCTTAACTAGATTAGTGGGAAGGTAGATGGGTACATGGATGGATGGATTAATGATTATTGAGTGGAGAGAGGTTGGCAGATATTGGATTGACAGGTAGAGAGATATATGGATATATGAATAGATTAATGGTGTCTGCTTTAAGGTAGATAGACAGGTGGATGGATAGATAGTAGATGAGTGGATGGGTATATGGTTGGGCAGGTGTATAGGTAGATGGATAGATTAATGATGTCTGCATTTATATAGATAGAGAGGTGGATGGGTAGATAGTAGATGAGTAGATGGGTACATGGATAGGTGTATATGTAGATGTATTAATAGTGTCTGCATTTATGTAGATGGAAAGGTGGATGGGTAGATAGTAGATGAGTGGATAGGTATATGGTTGGACAGGTGTATAGGTAGATGGATAGATTAATGATGTCTGCATTTATGTAGATGGACAGGTAGGTGATAGATACTGAATGTATAGGTGGATGGAAGAATAGATGCTTAGGCAGATACAGAAATAGGAGGAGAGAGACTCTATGGGTGGCTAGATAGACCAGAGAAAGAGAACTAGATAGACTATTGTATAGATGGAGAGTAGATAGAAGACATGGATGGATAAATACACACACAGGTGGGTGGATCAACAGAACACACACATGAACAGATGAGGACAGAGGCTGAGGGATGGTGGAATCAGTATATGGATGAATGAATAGACAGGGGTGGGTAAATGAGGATAGGGATGTGGGAGGATGGGTAGGAGGACAGGTAGATGGGTGAATAACTGCTTACTTCCAATGGCTCGGCTTGGGTCAAGCCATGCAGACCAGGAAGTGGGTGACTCTGCTAGGGACAAAGTGGACACTGACACCACCATGTCATAAAACAAGGAAAGCGGGAGCTGGAATAGATAAAGAATGGGAGACCTTGGCCCCCTGGTCCCTCCTTTCCTCATGCCCTTCTGCGTGGCTTCAACTTCTAACAGGGAAGCCTGCCTTCCAGGTACATTGCCCCATGTTTGTTCTCTTCCACAGAGGATGTGCCAGTCCCATGGCTGAGGGTAGGGGAGGAAAGTACAAGAGAGCAGAGTTCCTGTGTGTACGTGGCTTGGCCATGGGGGGCAGAGAGTCTGCGAACTGTGTTTACTGATGAGACAGAATGGCAGCCTTCTCTGCCCCGCAGTTCTGTGGGCTGTCAGAGGGAGCCTGGCTCGCTCGGAGTGGAATCAGAGCCTGGTGATCAAGAGTAGATGACAACCCTCAATAGTCTACAAACATCTCCAAACAAGTCCAAGGAGAGTCCTTGATCTGTGGCTGCGAGTCCCTGGGGGCTGCGCTAATAACTGCCTCAGAGGGACGGGCTCGGCTGGGGGCGGTGCGCAGATGCTCAGGGGCCCACCTCTGCTTTTGAAGCGGTCTGATCTCACCCCTCTGTGGCATTTCTCTGAGGCTTTTGAACACCTAGAAGAAACGGGAATCCTCGTTTGAAGAGAACTCAGAGACAAACCTTTTGATTAAAAGTGGGAGCAACTTCTCAGCTCTGAGCCTGTCTGCGGGTCGTCAAAGAAGGGGAGCTGACAGGAGGGCAGGGGAAGGCTCCCTGCTTCTCCTCACTTGTCCTCAGAGCAAAGGCAGACATGGGGATACGTGGAAATGGGGACCATGGGAAGGTTTGAGCTGAAGAAGGGTTGGGTATGTGGTCACTGTTTCCTAAGTTCCAAGTCACTTAAAAATGGATGCATTAGGGAGAGGAAGCAAAAAAGAGGATTGAGGTAAATACAATAACTCCGCACATGCATGTATATGAATGTCATAATGACGCCCAATGTTATATGTAATCAATACCCAATGTTGCATATAATCAATATATGCTGATTCAAATATATTCAAAAGCTCCATATTTACACAGTCCTCATCACTCTCAAGAGTTTCCAGCTTTGCCCATTTTCAGATTTCTCTTGCCTGTTGGGGGAGACACACACAGAGGCTCAGAAAGGCCATGTGACTTAGCCAAGGTCACATAGCAAGTTGCCAGCCCTAGAACATTCCTCTGAGACACCTGGCGGCAGATCCAATACTCAGCATGGGACGAGGGCTTGTGTGTGTTTCTGCTGCTCTGTGGGCTCCAAGGTCCATTAGGGGCAGGGGCTCTGATGAACAAGCGCCACAATGGGCCTTGTGTGGTCAGTTATGAGCACTGGGGTGCAGATCAGGGTCCAGTTCATCCTCACTTCAATTTATGAGGGTGGGACTGTTATCTCCTATTATATAGACAGGGAAACTGAGGCCAGAGAAGCCTGAATAACTGCCGGAATGAAGGGCAAACTTACAAACAACTATGCACAAACATTTCTCTACAGGGTGTTGACTGGAGGGGATCACCAGCTATTTGCTGGCGACCCACAAGGTGGGACACGTGGATGCTCAAGTTAGAGAGCTAAGAGTGCATTGGGTGTTTCAATCTTCCCTATGTTGGTAATTTCCCATAAGATGACTCTATACCCAAGGATGCTAGAAGAGGCATCTGACATGAGCCACAAACCCTGCACAATGCCCGGTCAGGTGTCTAGTAACCACTCGACAGTCTCCTTAAGGAATACTCAAACATCCATTCTCCTGCCAAGTCCTGCTTCCTGTCTCAAGGAACTGAGCCAGGCTATCAACCCCTTCCCTTGGTTTGAAAGGATGGTGGGACATCCAAGATTCATCCTGAAGTCAATGCTGCTGTCCCCAGAGAGAGCACCTCTGGGAGTGGACTTGTCACATGTCCAGTGTCCCTTCACAGCACTGTGACGAACTGAAGCTATTGCCAGCAGGAACTGTTCCCAGGATGCCCACCCAGCTGTGCCCCCCACGCCCTCTATGACAACACCCTCTCTACACTGAAACAGCTCGCTGTCCACCTGATTGGGATGGTGAGGAGCCCCACTCCTGCGTGACCTGTGACTCTTCCTGGAAATGGACATGGGGTCACAGGTAGAACTGTCACACTTTGCAATGTCCCATGGGGCAGGAATTTGTTACACCGTGGGACCAATGGCTACCCGGATGCTAAGGTTGCCAGTGTCCTGAAGGGCTTTCTTTTTTCCAGTTGTGTCTCATCTGTCCTTTACATCCCAGGCCCTGGAACTCTGACTGTGCCCACCCTGAATTGTTTCGGGCTCCAGGATGACCCTCTCCCTGCTTTATCCAGACCCATGACCCAACACCCTTCAAGATCTCCTCTTCTGTCTGAGCCTGGGGTTACAGCTGCTCAAAGTGAAGTTCCCTACCTGCTGCACCCCATCACTTGAGAGGACCCTTGGACCCTGTTAAAAACACTGGCCCCTAAGGGCTGTCTCAAAGGCTTGGTGGGTAAAGGTGTCTGCTGCCAAGCCTGATATATTGGCTAGTTTTGTGTCAACTTGACACAGCTGGAGTTATCATAGAGAAAGGAGCTTCAGTTGAGGAAATGCCTCCATGAGATACAACTGTCAGGCATTTTCTCAATTAGTGATCAAGGGGGAAAGGCCCCTTGTGGGTGGGACCATCTCTGGGCTGGTAGTCTTGGTTCTATAAGAGAGCAGGCTGAGCAAGCCAGGGGAGGCAAGCCAGTAAAGAACATCCCTCCATGGCCTCTGCATCAGCTCCTGCTTTCTGACCTGCTTGAGTTCCAGTCCTGACTTCCTTTGGTGATGAACAGCAGTATGGAAGTGTAAGCCGAATAAACCCTTTCCTCCCCAACTTGCTTCTTGGTCATGATGTTTTGTCCAGGAATAGAAACCCTGACTAAGACACCTGATATGGCATGGTTGATCCCTGGGATGCACGATGGGAGGGGAAGACCAACTTCAGCAGGCCATCCACGGATCATCGCACACGTCCACACCTGTGTCCTAGCACTGAGGGGACCGAGGCAGTGCTCACACCCACCAGTTCACACACCCACTAGCACACACACCCACCGATGCAAATAAATCCCCCGGTCTTGCCACAGGGACCAGAACTTCTGGATGGACAGAAGAAACAACCAGCTTTCAGAAACCTCCCCCAGGGTAGTGGTTCCCAACCTGTAGGTAGTGATGCTTGTAGGGCTGTCAAACAACCCTTTCACAGGTCACCTAAGGCTACCAGAAAACACAAATATTTACATTACAATTCACAACAGCAGCAAAATGACAGTTATGGAGTAGTGATAAAATAATTCTATGGTTGGAGGTCACTGCCACATGAGGGACTGTATTAAAGGGTCCCAGCGTTATGAAGGTTGAGAGCTTGCCCTAAGGTATTCTGACACACATTCATATGTGAGACTCAGGCTCTAATATCCTGACACAGGTTCTCCTAGAGGCCAGCTTACTAAGGTCCCCTGCCAGTCTCAGAGGGACCACACAACTCCACCCCAACTCTCTTGACCCTGCTTCCCAGGAAAATGGTATATAGCAATTTCTTTGACACCGGGGGTCACTGGAACCTATAGCATGTGGTATCCCAGATAATCCACACAGCTCTCTCCTCTCCCTCCTCTTCCCACAGAATCCCAGGGCCAAACACTAACAAGAACCACACTGCCCATGGGCAGGAAGGATTTCTGAGCAAAGAAGGGGGCACATAAATACTGAGTATTGCTTCTCACTGAAAACACCCCTCCCGGGGCTGGAGAGATGGCTCAGTGGTTAAGAGCACACTGACTGTTTTTCCAAAGGTCCTGAGTTCAAATCCCAGCAACCACATGGTAGCTTACAACCATCTGTAACGAGATCTGACACCCTCTTCTGGTGTGTCTGAAGACAGCTACAGTGACCTTACATATAATAAATAAATAAATCTTAAAAAAAAAAGAAACACCCCTCCCTGCCTTTCTAAGCACACTCATAAGCACAGAGCGGCTACTTCATAGCTGAGATTATCAGCCAGTTGGTCTGTCTGCCTGTCTGTTTCCCTTCCCATCTCTGACTCCCCTATCTAACCCAGTCCCACTTTTAACCGGAAGATCGATGGTCTGGGTGCATATATTAATACGACTATCGATTTTCCTCTTGTCAGTCATGATCAGGATTTATCTAGCCCCATGGACTCCCATTGATCCAGAGGAGCAGAATCACAGTGTTCAATCCATCCTCATACTCACCGTGACAAACAGTCAATATCTATTTATTATTTGATAGATGAGCTTAATTATCTTAAACACAATCAGATGGGGCCAAAGCAAAAATGGAGCAGGGACTGGGTAATAGGAACTGGGCGGCTGGGAAGACATCAAGCCAAATCCCGGAGCCCACGGGCTGGAAACACACTGGGATCAGAGCTTTGTGTCAACCCGATGCCCTTGAGCAAAATGATAATTAAAAGCCAATTCCCTGTCATCTGATCAACCTTCCTACAGATACGGGTTGTTGTTTCCCTCTGCCTCCTGAGTCATTTGAATGGTCCTCTGAAGTAGATGCTATTCACCCCATCCCCACCACCATTACAGACAGACAGACAGACAGATGAGCAGGGGAAGGGGGAGGCCCCAGAGGGTGTTCATTCCAACTTTTCCTCTCTGCAAAGCCCTCCCTAGAGCGAACTCCCCTATCATTGTTTAACCACTGCCTGTCAGCAACACAGAGGAAACTGTCCTGGAACTCTCTGGAACGTGCATGAAGGGCCTGAGGGTGCCCACGCTTGCCTTCAAAACGTAGGAACGGCATTAGGCTATTTTTAACTCTGGGAAGTAGTGAAAGCTGTTGAGAACACTTGTGGTTCCAAAGATGCCAGCTCACTGCCGCTCTCCCCAAACAGAGGCAGGCCAACTAGGTTTTAGAAGCTAGGATGCTGGAACCTGTAAGCATGCCTGCTCATTTCTGATTAGGACCAGCAGTGACAGTCCACACCATGGGTGGAAGTGGAACACATCAGCCATTCTACCTGGAGGGCTTCTGATGTGAGGGATGCCCCCAGTGGGTTATCTAATAACTCAACTAGACCGTGCCACCTCTCAGGTCCTATCCTCAGATAGCTTCCCTTTCATCTTTACAAAGAGACTCAAACTCCTCAGCCTCCATTGTTAGGTTCTTTAAAAATGGGTCACTGGTTTCTTCAGCTTCTCCCAGGTCACCTTCCACCCCAGGCCAGGACTCCTGGAGTCTCTGGGCCTTTGACATGCTAGCCTTTCTATTAGGGATAACGTGTGTGTGTGTGTGTGTGTGAGCATACATGTGCTTATGTGTGTATGTATGTGTATGTATGCATATGTGTGTATGGATGTGGGTTGGTGTGTGTGCACATGTGTGTATGTATATTTGTGTGTATGTATGTGTATCTGTATGTGTATGTGTGTGTGTGTTTGTGTGTATGTGTGTTATGATGGTTTGTACATGCTTGACTCAAGAACTGGCACTATTAGGAGGTGTGGCCTTGTTGGAATAGATGTGTCACTGTGGGCTGTGGCTTAAGACCCCCATCCTAGCTGCCTGGAAGCCAGTATTCTGCTAACAGCCTTCAGATGAAGATATAAAACTCTCAGCTCCTCCTGCTCCATGCCTGCCTGGATGCTGCCATGCTCCTGCCTTGATGATAATGGACTGAACCTCTGAACCTGTAAGCCAGCCTCAATTAAATGTTTTCCTTCATAAGAGTTGCCTTGGTCATGGTGTCTGCTCATAGCAACAAAACCCTCATACAGAAGTATATGTATTTGTGTGTGTTTGTGTATGTGTGTGTGTGTGTGTGTGTGTGTGTGTGTGTGCAGGGGCCATAGTTCAGATGTCTTTTCTCACCTGCTCTTCATCCTGTTTTTTGAGGCAGGGTCTCTTGCTGAACCTGGAGGTCACCGAGTGACCAGACTGAGCATGGATCTCTAGACTGGCTAGATTCCTCCTGTCTCAGCCTCAGCAGCACTGGGATCACAGACATGTGTCACCACCCCTGGCTTTCATGTGGGTGCTGGGAATCAAACTCAGGTACTCTGACATCCCAGTGACACTCCTATCTTACCCATTTGGCAGTTACTTGGTTGAATCACAGGCCAGCTCTGGGTCATGGCATAGATCATAATGATGCAGGGGACTCTGTCAGTGAATGGCACATATGAGCCCACGAGAGCACGGATCATCTTCTCAGAAGTCCCAGCTTCAAGCACATAGATCTGCGTATGATGGATGTTTGGGGCAAGTGTCCTCGAGTTTTGCATTACTATCACACTATTAGCATCTCATTATGTTTCCTCCATCCCTTAGCCCAACCCCCAAGTCCAGACTCTAATTCTATACATTGCCATTCCTTAGAAACCCAAATCAAAGAATTTCATCCCTGCTACACTGGCCGAGAGGCACAGGCTACACAGACTAGAAATATACATATATACATAAATACATATGGACATAATATACATGTACACATATACATATACACATACACACATGTATACATACACAATATACATATATGTGTGTATATATACATTTACACATACATATATACATGCATGCATATATGCGCATACATGTGTACACATATACATATATGCATATATGCATATACACGTGTACGCATATACATCCATATATGCATATATACATATACACATATGCACATACACATATACATATATACATATACACATGTACAAATACACATATATACATATACACATACACATATACACATATACATATACACATGTACCCATATATGTATACACATATGCACATACACATATATACATATACACATATACATATACTCATATACACATGTACACACATATACATACATATGCATATATACATTTATATATATACCTGTACATATACATATATAGATATACAATTGTTAATCATTAATCTGACAAGTACATGAAAATGGCTTGATGGGGGCTTAAGATACAGAGGCGAGCCAAACAGCTGAAGCCCTGGCCCTCTTAGGACTGTGTTCTAATGGTGGGAAGGGGATGCAGGGGATAAAAGTCAAAAGGTAAGCAAACCAACCAAGAAGCAAGATAACTATGATCATGGAGACAGGGGTGGCCCACATCCTGCCCAATAAGAACAAAGCAGGAAACAACATGGGGCGCTCACTGTGGCTGTGACTTTAGGTTGCTATCCCGGCTATGCATCCTGTTCCCTCTACAGGATGAGTCCTCTCCATCGGACCACTCGGAGGGACAGGTGCCCCAGCCTTTGTCCTCAGGTGACCCTTCTCGCCTCCCTGGATGACCTCAGCTACTGAGGCCCACAGCTTCCATCACCACGTCCACCCGGATGACTCACGCACTGTTATTTCTAGCTCCAAGCTCTCTGCTCAGCTGGAGACCAGTGGACACAGCTTATCATTCCACACCTTCCCTTTGGATGCCCTGGCGCTGAAGGGAGAGAAGCCACCCAGCCAAGGGACCAGCCAGGAGCAGAGGTCAGACAGGAAGCTGAGTCCTCCCATCTCAGCATCACCGTGTGTCATTCAATAAGCACCACGCCGAGCTTCATGTTTGTGGTACCAAGATACCCGACTCCTCCCAGTTGCTATTATCCCTATGGCCATTCGTACCATAACATCATCAAGGAACACATGGATGTGGTTTGAAGCTGAATTGTCCTCGCACATCTATATGGTTTGGAGGCCTGCTCACTTCCTGGCTTGTGGTACCCATTTTGAAAGTTACGGATCTTTGAGAGCTGGGCCTGGCTGGAGGAAACAAGCCACCAGTTTCGGGCTTTTAAAGGTTGGCCCCTCCACACATCCTGCAACCTTTCTCTGCTTCCTGGCTGCCACTGTTGAGGGACCAGTCTTGCAGCAAAGGCACCTGACCCTGTTGCATAGAGCACAGCTTACTCTCTGTGTTAGACTGAAAACCATCTGAAAGGAAGAACCAAAATAGAACTTTCCTCATATTTCCCTCATAGAACTTTCCCTCATATTTTTAATAAAGAAACAAAAATAACCCATCCAAAGCTACAGCAAACCCTTAGCAGAAGAAACTGCTATTGTCTTTTTACATGGAATGTCTTGTCTTCTCTTGTCTTTCTTCCTTCCTTCCTTCCTTCCTTTCTTTCTTTCTTTCTTTCTTTCTTTCTTTCTTTCTTTCTTTCTTTTTCTTTCTTCTCTTTTTGTCTTTCCTTCCTCCCTCCCTTCCTTTCTCTCCTTCTCTCCCTCCCTTCCTTCTTCCCTCTCTTCCTTCCTTCTTTCCCTCCCTTTCTCCTTCCTTCCTTCCTTCCTTCCTTCCTTCCTTCCTTCCTTCCTTCCTTCCTTCCTTCCTCTCTCTCTCTCTCTCTCTCTCTCTCTCTCTCTCTCTCTCTCTCTCTCTCTCTCTCTCTCCTCCTTTCTTTCTCATGATACTAGGAATTGAACCTTGTGGATGTTACATTCCTAGCCCCAGGTCTTTCTTTTCTTTTTCTATTTTGTATTTTTGAGGCAAGGTTTCACTAAGTTATCTAGGTTGGCCTTGACCTTGCTCTGAGGCTAAACAGTCTTAGAACTTATAATACTCCTGTCTCCTCAGCCTCCTGCAGAGGTGGGGGGAGACCTCTGTGTGTGTGTGTGTGTGTGTGTGTGTCTCAGAGAGGACAGCTTGCAGGAGTCAGTTTTTCTACCATGTGGGTTATGAGGATGGAACTCAATCTGTCAAGCTTTGTGGCAGGCACCTTTATCCACTGAGCCATCTTATTGACCCAGAGATGTCTAATTCTTATCCTTAAAGTGATGGTTTGTATGTGCTGGAGCCAAGGAGGGGCAGTACTAGGAGGTGTGGCTTTGTTGGAGTAGGTGTGGCCTTGTTGGAGTGGGCATGGCCTTGCTGGAGTAGCTGTGGCCTTGTTGGAGTAGGTGTGACTCTGTTGGATTAGGTGTGTCACTATTGGCATAGCTTAAGACCCTCATCCTAGCTGCCTGGAAGTCAGTCTTTCACTAGCAGCCTTCAGATGAAGATGTAGAACTCTCAGCTTCTCCTGCACCATGCCTGCCTGGATGCTGCCATGCTCTTCCATCTTGATGATAATGGACTGAACCTCTGAACCTGTAAGCCAGCCCCAATTACATGTTGTCCTTCTAAGAGTTGCCTTGGTCATGGTGTCAGTTCACAGCAGTCAAACCCTAACTGCAACAAGTAAGAAGGGAAGGAAGAACTCTGAAATAGATCAAAGAAAACTGTTGAGTCATGAGTGCAGTGTTTGGTAGAAATCGCAAATGTCAACTAGGGCACTTGTCAACAGAACTTTCTAGAAAGGAAGAGAGGTGGTAGTGTTCATGTTGGGACTAGAGGGCTGGCCATGTGGTGACAGTCAAGCAAGCAGGAACTACCAAACAGGAACCAGGGATGGGGCTAACCTTCCAAGGCTCACCCCAACGTCTTCTGGCTATTCATTAGATCCATTCCATTTTTTCCTGGGAAGAACACTGCTATTTTTGAGCCTCTCTCACTATTGGATATGCCCAAGGGCTTTGGTGTGAGCCAATGCTGTATGCACAGAGGAACATGAATTGCTTATAGGCTCATGGCAACCCCCAATATGAACCTTTATGTTTTTTCTCTTTTAGCTGAGGGCACCTCTGACTCTAATGTGTGGAAGGGTAGGAATCATCTCTCCACAAACAGAACAAAAGCCATCTGGATCATCTTTATCTATTTTTTTTTTGGTTTGGGTGGGTTGTTTTTTTGTTTTTGTTTTTTTCTTGTTGTTTTGTTTTTGTTTTTGCTTTTGTTTTATGTTTGGCACATGTGTCAGAACTCAACTTCAGGTGGCCATCTTGCCCACCTCCTTGGTGGCATCCACCTCCTTTGAGACACAGTCTGTCTGTCACTAACCTGGAGCTCACAAATTAGTCTATACTGCGTGGTCTGGGATCCCCAGGGTCCTCCCCCACCCCCATGCTAGGATCGCAGGCACGTGTGGCTACTGAATGTGGATTCCCCAACTCCATCTCGGGTATTCACACTACCTAGGGAGCCTTTCTCCCCCCCCCGCCCTGCTTCCCCCCCCCCAGCATTTCCTGGTTTCGAGGCTTACTTAGCAAAGAGCCCCCACATCATACACGGGGCTCTCTCTGGCTGGCCGGGGGTTATGGGCAGAATTATTCTTTATCTGGTTTGTATTTTTAACAACCGCCGAGTTATCTCCTGGGCAGTAAGACAAAAATATCTCTGAAGTGATGACAGATGCCACACATATGAATCCAGCGTCTTGGAGACGTGAGGGAGCAGTGACCAGAAAGAGGAGATGATCCTCAGCCAGGCAGGGGCCTCTGCTGGTCACGTGACTGTTTATAGCCGGGCATAAGCAATCTTACGCAAGAGGATGCTAATCTAATGGCACTGATGATGATGGGCATTTATAGCACCTTCCTCCACAACAGTCATACAATTAAAGGCAGCCACTCACACACACACACACACACACACACACACACACACACACACAGAGACAAATCCTTTCAGCTGAGATTCATAAAAGGAAAGCAATCCGGCTTTTCTAAACACGAAAAAAACGCAAAACCACTGGATGGTGTGTGTGTGTGTGTGTGTGTGTGTATGTGTGTGTGTGTGTGTGTGTGTGTGTGTGTGTGTGTGTGTGTGTTGGGGGTGGGTAGAAAATCTTCATGGCTCAGCGCACCCCTTCTCAATTCTTACATGTTATATTTAGGATACTCAAAACCGGTCTGAACAAACTCGGAAGACACAAGCCCTCAAGTTACAGGGGTGGGGGTGGAGGGGAAGCAAGCTAAAATATCATCCAAGCACCAAGTGAACCGTCTCCGGGAGCGGCTGAAAGAGGCTGTGGGCCTATTTGTCGGATCTGACAGTGCGGTGTGATTGGATTTGAAAGCCTGAGAAGCAGGAGAATGGGAGTTGGACATACATAATCATCTGTGGATGAGCTCCCGGTACGTAGTGGGTTTAGATGTTGTGAATGAAGCCCCTGGGATTTCACTGTTTCTTGCTCCCAGGTCATCCTGGAAGGACTGAGAAGTCTCCTCAGGACTCTGGATCCCCAGGGAGGGGACGGATGGCATGTGCCAACTGAGAAGTTTTTAAAACTCCTCCCAAGGGGACACAGTGTTCACACACCCCTATGCCTTGTCCCCTCTTACCACCATCCCTGGCAACGTGTCCCGTTGACCTAAACGCAAAGGAAGCCTGGGCCATTTCTCCTGGGTGCCCACATAGGCAGAAAATATCAAGTCCATCCAAGATGGTACCCCAGCCGCTCCTCTCTGACCACCGCTGCTCTGCAACAGGGATTTGAACACACTGAATCAACCAGCTGAGGGCAAGAAGAGCCACTGGCCTGGTCTGTAGGAAATCCCAGAGCAGCAAACACAGCCACTGTAAAGCCATACTATGGTTGCTCAAACTCCACACTCCTGTTCAGAACCTTTGTGGCTCTGCAGTGACCCAGCATCTTGTGTCCCTTTTCCTAGTCCCTTCTCCCTCCTCCATTGCTCCCCACTGGTCTTCCAGCATCAGGGCCTTTCCACCTGCTGGACACCCCCCCCCTGCTATGACCCCTCTGCCTTTCTGATGACCACCTTCTCTTCAGTCAATCTAAGCTCAATGCTACTTTTTGTAAGAATGACCCCCAGAGTGATCTAGGCCTTAGTTCCTGGAGATGCCGACCAATCACCACCTTGGATGTCAATGGGGCAACTTACAGATGTGTAGGTGGTTCTAGATGGTCTGGGTGGGCCCTAAACTGAACTGTCCCATCACATGGGAAGCCAAAGATGGTCTGACCAAAGCAGTTGATATAACCATGGAAACAAGGCACCCTGTTGCTACTGGCCTTGAAATGGAGGAAGAAGCCAGAAGCCATGGTGGAAAAGGCAGTAAGCTGGGTCCCCTCTTACAGACCACGCCTTCACCTCAGACCACACCTCTACCCTACCACACCTCCGTTTCCAACCACACTTTCACATCAGTCTAATGAGTCTCAAGGCCCTTCATAACTGTAAGAGACCCAGGGTGTGCTGCCTGATGCCACAGAGTTAGGGTAACTTGATAGGAACTGAACACAGCAGCCTCCAGGAATCTACATCTGAGAGGCCTTGCTCCCTCATTGGATATATGAGGTCCAGACAGAGGACTCTCAGAAAGCTGCTGCTGCTCCAAGCTGTTCCCAGCAGTGTCGCAGACAGCTCATTCCCAGAGATCCAAAGCGTTTTGTCAGAGTTGGGACAAACACCTGCTTCAGCCCACTCATCCCACAGATGTAGAAACTGAGGCTCAGGAAACCCCACAGCTGGGCTGAAGGATGGAGGCTACTGTCAATCAAATCCTTCACTATTGGCCTTTCAATGCCGCTTGAAGTTTTCAACACGAGCAACTGTGCAGGCTGCTGGCTCTTTCGCAGTAATTCCATAATGACCCAATCGTAAAATAATTTAGCCATCCAGATTTGAATTGTCTGCAAGCTATAGTAACCGAATAACTAACTAGTTATTGTTCATTTCCTGAGAGCCAAGCATATGGCTTTTACAAGGAGACCCAAGCTCAGAAATACTTGTTAGCTCTGATGATAATTACTAAGTAGTTGGCTAGAACACACCATTGTCGATTTCTCTAGAATATGCCAGATAATTATCTGGTCTTATACTCCCTGTAAAAATAAAAACCAAGGTCCCGGAATTGTTCTAGTCAGTTGGCTATCCTCCAACCACCGATCCCCTAACAGTCAATTGTGTGAATGCAGATGATTAATCAAATTACTCAGCTATCTGGCCGCAAGCAGAAGTTCAGATAGATACTCTTAAGGACTAACAAGTAGATGGAGCTAAATGGGGCACTTACTGAGCTTTCCCATGATAAATATGTAATACCGCAACAACCTTGGAATGAACACGTCTTTTTCAGGTTTCATCTGGCATCCTCACACAAAATACCAAATACTTCAGAGACCAATTATATGTCCCAAAGCTGCCAGGGATGTTATTATCATCATCACCATCACCATCACCATCATCATTATTATTGTGGTGGTGGTGGCTGGGTGCTTTGTGAGATCTGTAGGTTGTAATGGCGCGTGGGGAGGGGAGCTCAGAGCTCTGTCACAGAACAGAAGACTGCAGTGCAGCTGGGCTTGAAGGGTGAGCAATACATTTTCATAATGGGCCACTCATTTACCAAGGCTGCTAGCGGGGTCTGAACAAATGTGCAATGAGCCTCAGTTTGGAAAGAGGGAGGGGAGGGATGGGTCGCTGAGATCCATGGGTCACCGGCCTTGTATACTGCAAGTGAGGGGCTCCTCACTACTGGGAGAGGAGAAGTTGCTTCCTGATGAGAGGGAAGCACAGGCCATGGAATGGGTGGTGGGGGGGATCCATGAAGAGGGATGTAAAAATGACCATCTATGATCCTCCCCCTACAGAGTCTACCGTTCAGAGAGCAACTTCCTCCATCACTTGAATCCAGCTGGCCACGGGAGATGCTCTGGCCAACGGATGTCAGCCAGAGCATGACCAGACGGTGCATGGAAAGTACCTATGCATTTAACCTTTGACCCCTGGCTGAGCTTGGACACCAGAGGCCACCACGGACGTGACTGAGCTGGAGACTGTGTGCAGCATAACTGAGTCACCCCAGCTGACAGTACCCACCAGCAGATGGGTGTTCATATGTCATCTATAGGAGTTCACATGTGTGTGAAGGACAATGTTTTACATCAGATAGTCATCTGCCATTTTTTTTAAGTCAATCTCTGTTAACTACCCTCCCCCACCCCACCCCCAAACCCCTGCAGCCCACTAATGCAGGATACTCAGAACAGGGGTGACAATAGCTCCACAAACACTCTGTAAACCATCAAGAGCCACAATCACAGTCACCAGCATCTCAGATCAAACTGTGGGGCAGAGCTGGCCCACTACTTGGGTGTGTAAATAAAGTTTTATTGCAACACTGTCACGCAATATATCATATATATCATATGACCGTATGGTCATATATATCATATATCATTTATGGCTGCTTCCCCCGTGCACCCCCCCCCACCTCCCGACAATAGCAGAACTAACTGGCTGAGATGGAACCTGTGCGGCCTGTGAGGCCAATTCACACATAGCACTGGGAGTGCTACACAAACAGGCTGAGCTAGGTCTAAAACAATTCACTCATTTTACCTAATGAGACACAAGTATCAATCATGCCTGGATTTTCTGGCTCCCAGTGCAGTACTCTTCCCAGTCATCCCTAAAACCCTAAAGGCATTTTCTGGGGACCTAAAGGATTGTGAGAAAACCGTGGATGGAGGACCCGAAGACACTATTAACATGCACAAAGCCCTTAGATGTTCCCATCGGAGCCCGAGGGACTGACCTGGTGATGATGGCCAAGTGGGGTGGGCTCATGCAGGCTCCCATGAAGAGCACCACGTTCTCATGCCTCGTCTGCCTGTAGGCCATCACTTCCCGCTTGAAGGCCTTAAGCTGGTCCTCATTGTCCCTCTCTATGTCAATCAACCGGATGGCTACCTCGCCGTGCCAGCGTCCGTGGTAAACCTGCCCGAAGCGACCCTTCCCGATGAGCTCGCCAATCTCTAGCTGTTCAAACGGGATGTCCCACTCCTGAAGGAAGATGCTGGTCTGGCTGGCTTTGCGTGGGAAGCTCCGGGCTGAGAGGAGGGATAGGTTCATCTCTTCAAACTCATCCTCGGACTCCTCTGCTTCATTGTGGCTCTCTTCATTCTACGGCCAGAAGGGTGAAGGCTCAGAATCATGGCCACCCCAGCTCCACCCTCCCCAGGGATCTGTTTCGGCTGTAGAGATCAGGATATATCTCCATACACAGACACGGCAGATTCCCCAGGTGTCTTTGGATTAGAATCAAACCACAGTGAAGGTCTTAAAGGAACGTCAAGGGGTCCCACTGTCTTGTGCTAAGAGAGGAGAAAAGCTAAGGGGTCCAACCACTCTGGTTTGGCTAGACTTCGTAGTTTTCACACTGAAAGTGACACCTGTCAATCCTGGGCAAACTGGGCTGTTGGCTGTGCTAGGAGGTTCTCACTCTGGATCACAGCCAAGCAGAGGAACAGAGAGTTCAGATCCAGGTTTCTGGATCCCTGCAATGCAATGCCCTCTTTATTCTACCTATGTGAATCCACCACAAAGATGGTCTCTTCATGGGACACGGGACAATGGACAACCACCAACATGGGCTCTGTCTGTCACAGCTTTCCAGGGGGTAGGGGTGGGTGGGGGCGGGCGGCGGGTGGCAGAATTTGGAATTGTTTCAAAGATTGGTGGAGGCCATAGTTCCAAGCTCTGTGGCTCTTTTAAGACCAAGTGGCTGGGAGACACCAGAGCAGACATCAGAATCAAGCCAGGACACTCTAGCTCCCAGAATCGATCAGTTATAAGGGACCATGACTATCTAGGAATGGGATTTGGGACTTTTGCCCAGAGTCCTGCTTCTAGCCCAGTTGGCACACAGTAGGACCAAGATAACAGCCCTGATGGCCAGTCCCCAGGACATATCTTTACACCCTCAACAGTCTCCATAGATGGATGGAAACCCAGAACTTCCTCCACTGCACTGCCAAGCCAGCATACTTAAGGCTCCCACCTGCTCCTGTATGTTATTTCGAAGGCAGTGGGGCACATCCCTCTGATGGCTCCCCAACCCTGAGCTAATTTTTTTTTTTACCTAAAAAATGCAAATCCCAGACCAATTTCCCTCCAACTGGCTCTGCTAGGATGCACACAGTAGAACAGCCCATTAGGCTCAGCGCCTGGAGGGGCTACAACTCCTTAATTGTCCTAGAGTGAGGATATCCATCAAACAGCCACTGTGAACCACCTCCCCGCCCCCAGCCCTCTGCAACACCGAGGACAGCAGGTGGCGTTGCCAACCTCGAGCGAGAGAGCCATCGTCCAGTCTCCAATTCTCACCTCGGAGGTTGGTTCCACTTCAATTTGAAGTAATGGATTTCCTTCCAAGCTGGAAATACGAGAAAAACAAAAGACAAGAGAAAAACAAAAGACAAAAATGAAAAGCCACCTTAGACGATCCTTAGAGCCCTGGATTGAAGTAAGACATGCTCAGGAATCTTAACCGGTGCATCGTCACGGCCACAGAACCTTCCTTTTCTCTAAATCATTTCAACACAGAGAGCTCTCAAGACCATTATTTAAAGCAAATTCTCCTGGTTTGCTCCGGGTTTACTATATGGCTTCAGCTTTAACTAGTGTAGCAGCCTCCTTTTAATTAGGGGTGGGGAGCAAGTCGCAGGTGAGCAAATCCTCTGAAGTCTAAATGTACATTGGGAAAGAATAAAATCACGTTTCGAAACCTCAGGTTCAGAGCCTCCTAGGAGGGTCTTTTTACAAAAAAAAAAGGTTTAGTTTTGATTTTAATCACGTGTCTGTGTGCATGTGGTGTGCACACCTATGTGGTACCTATCAAAGTCAAGGAGTAGCTGATTCCCCTGGGGTTGGAGTTATTCAGGGTTAAAAGCCGCCTCTATGATGGTTAGTTCTTTAAAATAAAATTAAAAAGTTGATGCAAGCTAGAGTTATTTGGGAACAGGAACCTCCCTTGAGAAATGCCTCCATCAGACTGGCCTGCTGGCAAGTCTGTGGGGCATTTTTTTTTAATGATTGACATAGGAGGGCCCAGCCCACTGTGGGGGGCACCATCCCCTGGGCAGGTAGTTCTGAGTTTTGTAATAAAGAAACAGGAAGCCATGGGGAATGAGGCAGTAAGCTGTACCCCTCCTTGGACTCTGTATTAGCTCCTACCTCCAGGTTCCTGCTCTGACTTCTCTCTCTCTCTCTCTCTCTCTCTCTCTCTCTCTCTCTCTCTCTCTCTCTCTCTCTCTCTCCCCCTCTCCCCCTCCCCTCCCCCTCCCCCTCTCCCCCTCCCCTCCCCTTCCCCTCTCCCCCTCCCCCTCCCATTCCCCCCTCCCCCTCTCCCTCTCTCTCTGCCTGCCATTCTCAGACACTTCTCCAGCACCATGCCTGCTCCCATGATGATAATGGACTAAACCTCTGAACCTGTAAGGCAGTGCCAACTAAATGCTTTCCTTTATAAGAGTTGCCTTGGTCACAGCATCTCTTCACAGCAATAAAATAGCAACTCAGACAATGAGTGTTGGGAGTTTAATTGGCCAATCCCGTGGAATCAAGACGTGTCAACAGGAAGGAAGAGCTTCCCTGGGTGGGGAGACACGGGTGGGCGTGGGCGTCACATGTGCAAAGCTCGAAAGCCGCAGTTGTATTCTAAGCACGGGCGCTGGAGAGGAATGTGTCCATGTGTGGCAGCGCATTGTGTGTAGGGTTTGTCTTGAGTTGTGTGGACACACTAAGGGTATTAGGGCCACACTGTGTGTTGACGGTATAATCACCTGTGTGTTAAGAATGTTTAGGTACCATCAAATGCATAGTCTCATGATGGGGAGATGGGATGCACTCAGTGTTTAAGGAAGCTTTCTACACTTAAGGATGCTGTTTAATGGAGTGCCCTGGGCACAGAGCAGCTCGATTACTGACTGCATACAAAACTGAGAACAGGTAGGACAAAGCCTGGAAAACCCTGTCCCCTTCATATTTCTCTGATGGAAATCTAGCCACTCCACCTATCCATCCTATTGTGGGGCAAGTTTCCCCTCAGATCTCAGGGAGCTGAGGGTCCTGAAGACTGAGTTAATTTACCTCTGTGCAAGAGATAAAACAGGAGGTGAAGGGTGTCGTGGGTGACACATGTTCATCAGTTATTTATGGCATAGCCTTAGGAGGTGGGATAGAAGTCTGTGGGGGATACAGGAGTCGCTCTCCTTGCCCACCCGCTTCTGTTGCAAGGCGGGACTCCAGCTGCTGGGGCTATTCAGTGAGCTCCCTTCGCAGTTTTCCTGCCCATTACCCCTCTTGTACACTTAAGCAAATCACAGGCAGCTCCCTGCACCACTGCGGCAACTCTGACTGCCGTTAATAACTTGGAGTTCATCTTGTGCAGCTCATGGAGATGGTTTGTGAGCGGCAGAGAAAAGACCCAGAGATCTAGGTCAGCAAAGTACCCGCTGGCAAGACACCGCTCCTTTGATTTCAGACATGCACCACGCCGGCTCTTCGAAAAGTCCTAATGCAGGTCAAGTGGGATGGAGCCATTAGGGAGGCCAGAAGAAAGAACAAGCGGGTGGAGATGAGAGTTGCGAAACTCATCACATCCTAGCGTGCCCTAGACTTTGGGCACACGCACAAAAGGGAAGGAGGGTAGCTTCCCTGGCTGTCTGAGCAGAGGGTCATCTGGGGCATGCACACACCAGGGCATCTGTGACCATGATGTTTACAGCAGGGAGATCTGAATTTCACATCAATATGACACTCTATAGTCATTAAGACCTTGCCTACAAAGAGCCCAGAATGACACGGGAGAATCAGTGTCACCTTGTTAAAGATAAAACAGGATTGTACGAGTGGTAACGAATATATGACCAGGACAAGAGAGCTCACTAGAACATTCTAGCAGGGTGGGTCTCCAAGCGGCAAGTTTCCCTTCCTTTTTCACAGACTATTCTAAATTTTCCCAAATTAACTTTTGTTCATTCTATAGGGGTATGAATAACAGAGGCTGGTAGGCTTTGGGCAAGGGGCTAGAGAGTCAGTAGTTTTCACTCCTGTGAGCCATATGTTTCCTTACCACCCCTCAACCCTCCTGATGTACTGAGAAGGCAGCCAGTTGAGGGCCTGTAATGAGCGTGGCAGTGTCTCAATAAAACTTTATTTATAAAAACAAGTGACAGATGGGATTTGTCTGACGGGCTAGGGTTTATTGATCCCAGGTGAAAACTGTATTTCCTTCCTCATGTCTCTTTCTTTCTCTTGCCTTCCCCCCTCACCCTCACCCTTCTTCTCCACCCTCTCCCTCCAGACTCAGGATTGAATCTGGAGCCTCACAACCAAAGTACATCTTCAGCCCCTTTTATATATTTGGATTTGAGACAGCACCTCACTGAGTTGCCCAAGCTGACTTTGAACTTGTAACTCCATTGCTTTGATCTCCCAAGTATCAACGATGATGGACAAGTGTCACCAGGCCCACCTTCTACACAGAGGAGACCATGATTTAAACTGAAGTCTAGCTGTTCTCTGGAATCATGAAGAGGATACTTTGAGGTGATGGTGTGACTTCTAGACGCTACCATTGCCACAAAGGGCCAGAGCCACAGGAAGAGCTGGGACGAGGGGGGCTAACACTGCTTCCTGTCACTTCTCTCTCAGTGTGGGGTGCCAAACCCCTCCTATCTGCCCTGTGTCTTTCTATTCTGGACCCACATCCTCCAGGTCTGAGGAAACTTGACAGCAGAGAGACCAAGAAGGCTGAAGGTATTGAGGTTTAGGGTAGGGCGTGAGGTCACTTACATTGTATTTGAGGTGACAGGATGCAGGATGACTTGGGGAGCCCGGGTGGGTGTCTCTGGTACAGGCACCACATCTGCAAGTCAGAGATCACATACGTAGAGATCAAACCATGACCCTTACCCCCCCCCCCCACGAGAGACACAGCAGCCTGCAACCCTACCCTGTGATGTGGGTTTCAATATTGGCCAACACTCCTTCCCCCTGCCTTGCCCACTTGGGCTTTATTTACTGGGTAGCATACTAGAGATCCACAATACTGGTCCTCACTGCCAACAGGGCTAGACAGAACACCTAAGCATCTGCTGCTGCCCATACCCGAATCCTCCTCACTCCCCTTTGGGTCAAGGGGGTCACTCAGTTCACAACTCAAGTCCCTCTGACTGGCTGACCCTCTAGACCTCCGCTGTGCTGGTGCCCTTGGGATCTTCCACTGTTAGCTTCTCCTCTTCCTGGAGTATGGAGACCCCACTAGTCTCCATTCTGCCCTTGGCCTCTCTTCGCCAGGCCCCCCAACCCCCACAATCCTTGATCCTCAGACTGCCAGTTCCCAGAACACTCACCTGGGAAGATGAACTGTTGCTTATATTTGTAGTAGTGGGAAGCTTGCAAAAGACAGAGAAAAAAAAGTGTAAGGACCATCCGAGCATGATGGGTACCATGCCTCCTCTCCATCGTTACCGCACAACCATTCTCTGTCCACCCTAAGAGTGTCCACGCTTTGGCAGACACCCTGAATTACAAGGGAGTGGTAACATATAGGACCCAAGCATTTAATATCTCACAGTCTATAAAATCAGATGATACCCTCTGAGAGGCACAGTGACACACACACACACACACTCACACCACCATGAAGCCATAATCCAAAATAATTTTTGCTTTTACACATCCTTTATGCAAATTTTCAGCACTAAACTTTGTATTGAGTTTTCTTCTTTGCACCGTAATAAATTGAGAATGAATGAGATGACTCCCCTCAGTACTAACAGATCCCTTTACAGACCAGAGGCTGGAGGAGCAAAATGAGTCTTCAAGAGCTGCAAACCATGGTGCAAGGTTTGGAATCCCTGGAGAATCTGGTCCAGCCTAAAGTCTTTTGGGAAGGTGCTTTGTCTCCCCCAGAGAGCGCTGTCAACAGAGAGTACAACCCAGCAATTCTCTTCCGTCTCGGCTTTGTTCTGACGTCACTTCCTCCTGATCTTTTCTCCTGCCCCTTAAGGGATCCTATCTAGCATACTGCAGCATAGTCTGTTCCCTCAAAAAATCTTCGACCCAATCACAGCCACCACGATCTCCATGTTTATTGAGAACAATTATACAAATGTCATTTCCCGGACCTCACTGGCCGATTCTCTTGACAACTTACTTGGCCTGTGGTCCTCTCACCAAAGGCCAAGGTTTCTAGTTGGCCGCTTGCTCCTTTGAGGTACAGTACAGAGAGCGTAGGCAGGCCAGATAGCTTATCTCCTTCCCCGAACCAGAGATGGGGTGATGGGGTGACATACAAGCCAGGACTGCAGAATCCAGCACCAGAAGCAACTTTGAGTTGATACTGACGCACCAGAAGCAACTTGAGTGTCTACAATGATACTGACAACGGCCACTTGACTCCTCCCTGTAAGGACCCGGGTCTGGGCCCAGAGTCTGGAAGTTGAGCCTGTTTATATACATCTCTCATAAAATCCAAGCAAACCTTTCCACATCTCAGCGTTCACAGACAAAATACAGACAATACCAGTCCCAGGTACATGATCCTGGGACCATCACTACACAGAAGCAGACAGTAGGTTCTGAGTACATCTGGGATCTTGTTTCTTCTTCCTCTGCAGGCTCAGCTGATCCAGGAGTCAAGTCTTTAATAAACTACACCTGTACCAACCATGTGTACTTTTTTTTTTCTTAGTTGCCTTAAACAATACATAGAAACTACAGATACAGCATTCACACGGTGTTCTCAGTGTTGAGTGTTACCTAGAGATGGTTTAGTGTATGGGAAGACTCATGGAGACCAAGGATGCGAGTTACACAAGGACATGGACATCTTTGGACTATGACGTTCATAAGGATCCAGGAACCCTGGATTCCCAAGATGAACACATTTGCCAGTGATGAAAAATGGACTCTTGTATCTCTCTAGGAACAGACAAGAGTGATTTAGAACTGAGAGACGGCCAGGTAGCTTCAAGGGCTAAACAGTTTGTTGGGAGGCGGGTGCAAAGGAAACACTCCCCCTGAGGCTTGGGTTGATTGACAAGCTCCTTCAGGACAGACAGTAAGTATCAATGTCTCAGCCCCAAGTCCCCGCAAACACAGGCGGGAAGCATCTGTAGATGACTGACTAAAATCGCCTCTTTTTATTGAAGACTAAGGAGTAGACGTTCTTGGCTTAGCCCTTTTCCTACTCTGGGATAGCCTTAGAATGTCAGTGGGGTTATTTTGATTCCTAACCATAAGTGGGCAGACCAGGAAATAATTTGTTCCAGTAACAAAGCCCAGCTAGCCAAAAATCAATAAATCAATAAATCACAGTTTTCGGGTCCAGGCTTGTTGGCTACACACTCCAATCCCAATCCCATACACAGCCATTTTGTCAACAAAAGGCTAAGATGACAAAATGAGAAACTATTGCATCCCAGGCCTGGCTCTGGCTGCACCGAGGGACTCTCTCATCTGCAGTAAAGGTGGGCCGATAGCGTTTTTCTTTTTAATAAATGTTGCTCATGATCTGATCTGATCTACATAGCTTTGTGTGGTAAAAAAGGACTTTGCCAGGGTGGGTTGCAATGGGCTCTTGCTACAAGGGCTAGACACACGCACATACTGGGCTGTGTGGATGACCCCAATGTGATTATAAAAGTTGTTGTGAGAAAGAAGGTCAGAGGTCAAAGAATGTCAGTGAAGACAGACAGGTGACCACTGAGGCCCAGGCAGAAAGAAGAGGGGCACAAGCCCAGGAGGGTGGGCAGCTTCCAGAATCTGGGGGTGTGGGGAAACCCAAAACAAAACAAG